>NC_140594.1:584298036-585727425 GCF_964204655.1 Triturus cristatus
CATATTAATTAATTTGGTGCCAGAAAAACGTTACGTACTCACCTGCTGTTGGTGGCAGTCTGTAGACACAGGGGGGCTACGTCGGCGGGCTAGCCTAGGATAAAATAATTAAATTATGGCCGCCCAAGATCAAGAAGTGCGCACCTCTGCTCGTCGTCACTCCCGATGCTGCAGGCAGGCGCGCAGTTTAAATAGCGCGAGGCCCAATGCGCATGCGGGGATGACATCAGCCGCACCCTAGAGAGGCGCACAGACGCGGCGGAGGAGGAGTCAGTGCATCGTTCTGCGCGCTGCGCAGAGGCACCTCCTCCTCCTGAAAGTTCGGTTCCACTTGCACACTGCACGGGTCAATCAGGCTTGCTGCTGTTTTCCCTGCAGCTGCACTCAAGAGCGGACTCGGTCGGAGTAGTAGTCTTGCTTTTGCTGGGAACTTGGAAGTCTGACTGACTTCAGTCTGTCGGACTGAGAGTCAGACAGTCTCACGGTCCCACGACGGTCGGACTGAAAATCGGCCCCCCAGCCACAAAACCGGCCCCCTATTGGAAAACCAGCCCCCACCCCATCCAGCCTACCGGGGGATTGCCCGGTGCCCGAAAGCACCAGTCCGGGCCTGGGTATAGATGTAATGCAGAGACATGGTATGGCTGTGAGAAATTGTGGGGGGAGATACGGGTGAGGGAGGCAGGCATAAGCAGGCTAGGGATGGAGGAGAGTAGGAAGGGTGGGTTGGGAGGAGGGATAGAGAGAACAGCACGGGATGAACAGAAAAAGATGGGACGGGTAGAAGAGGAAGGAGCAATGGAGGAAAGAGGGAGAGATTGTTGCGCTAATAGAGAGAGTGGTTAGAGGAAGACTTGGAAGGCAAGAAAGAGTTGATGGGTGGAAATAAAAAGGGTAATATGGTGAAGAAATGAGGTAGAGTGACGGGTGACAGAGGGATGGAGAAGGGAGGAAGGTAAAGGGAGTGGAGAGAGTGATAGGAAGTCAGGGGCAGGGATAGGTATGCCTGAGTAGTGGAGCGGGTGAAGGAACGGGATGGGGCGTTGCATAATCCATCGAAATAACAGAGATGGTTAAAGATAGGGACAGAGAGGGTAGGCTTCACAGTTCAGCAGATAGTGGCGGCTGGGGTACAGGAACGACCTGAAAGAGGGAGAGGAGAGTGTCGAAGCCGGAGAGGATGTGGTGTCTTGGGGGCTTGGCAGTGTTTGAGGTGCCATCAGTGTGAGGCGCCCTCAGTTGCAGAAGGTGAGGTGCCCCACATGTGTCAGAGGGCTCGCCGTAACTGTGCATGGGAGACCTTTGTCTGCACGTTTGCGCTTGAAGAGTCTCCGCTTGCAAGCAGCATCAGCCCCTGTGCTAGGACCCCAGATCTAGGCTAGCTCCCACAGAGAGGTGCCTCATATAGAACCGAAGGGGTCTCAGTCCGCTGACGCTGATCATTGTAAGACTGTCTAAGAATCCGGTAGGTGCACTTAGCGTTATTTTACGGGCACTTTGTGAATGCGTACGTGTGCGTGCTCAGGATGCAGTAGCATGTAGGGAAGGTTGGTGGTTTATAGACCTGGGCACGGCGGATAAGCTGTTGCCCATCGCAAGTAAAAACAAGCGCGCGCTCGTCACATCTAGAGTTGCCAACTAGTCTCACGAGTACGCCACAAGTGACGACATCAGCCAGCCTTGTGTTTTTGACCAACGGCACTGAACGCTGTGATTTTTTAACCCAAAGCGGAAACTGGTGATAGAACACTACAAGTCTGTAGTAATCTAATAGTAATCCCAAGGGCCACACTTACCAGTGGCCCGCAATATCAAGTCAATAATAAGCAGTTGGCAGCGTAGAAGGTTCAAGCGTTTATTGGCCACAACAGAACTCTACATAGAGGAGCCTCATCGATTCTCACCCATCAGGTGCGCCGAGGAAGACTGCCGGCCCCTTGGCAGAGTCACACTTATATACATAACAGATTCAACATACAAAGCCTTACAAATGGAAAAACACCAGTTAGCCCTGGGGCTCCTAAATGAGCTCATACCATATCTAGTTTCAGCTGCTCACATAAGGTTACTATCTTCTACAGAGAAGGTCAGCGGGGTGACTCCCTTTCGTCTCGGGCACAGAGGAATTTCGCTTGATACTCCCTGCAGCAGATGTGGCCTTGGGCCTCAGTCGTAAATACAATTCACCCTGTCTCTAGGCTGGTACGAGCTAAATCATACAGATGGTGTTCAGAGAGAACCACGTGATCTGAGGCACGACTGGTCATAATCCAAGATGGCCGTAGTATGGCTTTTCGGCCCTTTCTATCATACAAAACACAGAGAAGGAATGGGCCATCTTCTAAAGCAGTTCTCGCTGTTTATGGAGTAGAGACACAGACTAAGATACGTTATGCTAACTTCACATGCTGACTTGAATCCCACAGAACGGCCCTTTTTAGCATAATGTAGCTATCCATTAAACTACTCTTCGAAAATACCCTCGTCTATCTGCATTATGTCATGTATCTCTTTCTGCACTAGTTGAGCGTTCACCCTAGCAGAGTTTGCTTCAGGTGTAGGTAAAGCAAGGCGAACTTGGGTGGCACAATAGGAGCAACAGGCGGGCCCACATTGGATGCAAACACAACAAGTAAAAAGGAAACCCCCTATTCCTAGGAGGACCATGAATATTTTCCAACCCCAGGTGGTAAGGAGACCCCAGAACCACCCCGAAATAGACCAGGTACCTGTCTCCGTATGAATCTCAGATGCTAATCGATGCAACTTCTGAATAGCCAGATGAACCGAAGGGGCGGAGTCAGGTATATATACGCAGCAGGAGCTGCCGATCACTCTACATGCTCCTCCGCGATCAGCTAAGATAACGTCTAAAACAAGGCGGTTTTGAAGGGTCACAAGTCTGGTCGCTTGAAGCTCAACCGTTATATTAGTCAATATCCCAGCGGTGGTATTCACCACTCCCTCTACTACCCTGGACAATCTTCTAACTTCTTTACTGGTTAAAATGGGTCCCCATATAGGCAGGACTCCTTTTATAATATCAACAAAATGTTGGGCAGGGGTATCAGTCTGATCTGTAGCATCTCTATCAGTGTTTCCTGATTCTAAACTCCGTCGGTTCAGCGAGTGGGATCTATGATAATCGGAAGGTGCTATATAAACGGGAGGGTATAGGAAGGATAAGTAACATTTACCTGACCACCCTCTGGGGAGCCAGGTGTAAGCGTTTTCTCTGCACACAAAATACACATTCGGAGGAGTAAGTATAGGTGGGCTGCTAACGGTTTGTAATCTATAGGTATAGTTACATTTACTAAATCCAACAAATAGATGGCCAGTACCATGTATGCAAAAGGAGGACGAGGTATTCAATAGGGGGACCGGAATGATCCTATCATTTGACACATTTCGTTCCTGGAAATATCTGAAATACTCAGTAAAATTGAAGGACACAAAATCTGACACTTCGTCCCTCAACCAGGTGTCATTTTCATGTTCCGTATACACGTTCATGCAAGCAGTAGGATCCAGAGTACCGTCTGTACCTTCGGCATTTGGAGTGAATCCCTGGTGCCTTTCTATATAGGCCAGAATCAAATCATAATCCTTCTCTGAAAATCGGTGCCCATCAACAGCATAATGTTCATACATCATTGACAATAATCTAAACCAGGCTTCACAACTGCCTAAATATGACAATGGTATTGAAATGAACAGATCGTGAAGAAGGCCACATACCCAGCAATTCGTGGCATTCGTTGAACTATGGGTTTGATGTAACATTTCAATAAAAGCATTATTCACATAGGTCTGACGATGCCTCTCTTTATGTGGGGCAAAAGTCTGAAAACGGTGCTCCTCGGGGGTGGGGGTGGTAGCTATCAGGGTGTGCACAGGATGGCGGAATTCTAGATAGATGAACATTCCTAAACATAATATTAACCCCTTCAGCGCTGGGCGAATTCCGCCGCGGTGCTGAAGGGTTCGAGCGCGGGCGGGCTCATGACGGAACGGTTCCGTCATGAGCACAGCTCAACCGTGGCTCATGACGGAACCGTTCCGTCATGAGCATGGAAGGGGTTAATGAAACAATTATTATGACAATAAAAACAATCTTGGCACGCAAACTCCAAGTAGAAAACATTGGCAAATGTGAATACAAAGGGCAGTGTACTATGGGACGTTCCTCTTCTGGGACAAAACGAGCAAAAGGGTACATTCTCACTAAAAGTCCAGATATAATCTTGGGAAAAAGGGAATCTACAAGCAGTCCAATCTGCCGGAGGGTGCTTCTTTCCTGTGTCCGTATTAGAGCCTCACAGGCAGACTCCTATTGTTCCATGCAATACAAAAAAAACAAGAAGGGCACAAAAACTTCTCATGTAGGAGTTGTACTTGACACAACTCTTGCTGAAAAGAAACTCTACCTAGGCCCCCACCAACTGATCAATGTCTCTATCTTCTCTCTGAACAGAGCGTTATCAAAAAGTTCCAAGCTGGCTAAGGAGCCTAGCGCGCAACCAAGATGGCCGCGTAGGTGCGAGGCTCCCGAGGACCTCCGCGACCTCCTATGACTATCCTGAACATATCCTGTCCCAGATGAGGGGACTGTGTTGGTGAGCCTGAGCTGAGGTGGCACCCGTTTTCCGCTTCCAAATTGGACCTCGGACACCGGCTTTAGCACCGATTGAGGTTTGCGGCCTTCTCCTAGCCGAACCCCGGATTTGCGCTGTGGGGCGATCCAGTGACAAAGTGAACAACAGCGGCGGGCAGGGCTTGGTGGCTCGCGTACCCCGCACTTTCACTTTCACTTTCGCACCCCCCTTGCTGTCTCTGCGAGGTTGGGTCGCGGGGCTTTGTGTGTTGGTGTGGCCTCGCCGGGGGACCCTGCCTGCCCGCCGGCTGTGATCCGCCCCGCAGATCTGGGGTGGCACCCCCCCGGAGCCCGTGGACCGGCTTGCCTGCCCTTCACGACGTGGCTGGTGCGACCGGGAGACTGGAACCATGGCCACGAAACAAGATGGTGACCGCACAAAGATAAAATCGACCCGGCGTGGCGCAGCCCATCAGTCCAACAGCATGGACCGATATACCCTCCAGAAGGGATCTCCCGAGGTGCCACGCAGGTCCCCTGAGGGCCCTACTGATGCCCCCGATCTGCCCACTGATCTGACTCTGCGGGATGTCATGGGCGCCATCGCCGAGATGAAGGCCTCGGTGGGCCAGCGTTTTGATACACTGGCGCAGAAGATCGACTCGGTCCTCGTGGATGTTGGCCTGATAAGGGCCGATCTCTCCAAGACCAACGACCGAGTCGACTCTTTGGCCCACACCGCATCGGGCCTTACGACAGATGTGGCGGCCCTACAAACGGAGGTGCGCCGGCTTGCTCGGGCGAGTGCGCTGATGGATCGCCGCCTGGAGGACTCCGAGAGTCGGGCCCGGAGGAACAACATCCGTATCATCGGGGTGCCTGAGGGACGTGAGGAGGCTGCGGCGGATCTTTTCGTGGAAGACCTGATTGTTACCCATCTCCAGCCACGGGGGCTGAGTAAATTCTTTGCTGTGGAGAGGGCCCACAGGGTTCCCGGGGGAAGGCCTAAGGTCGGAGCCGCTCCGAGACCTCTCATTGCCCGGATTTTTAATTTTCGGGACAGAGACGCTATCCTGCAATCCTCCAGACTACAGGGACCGATTAGACTTGACAATATGGACATTAATTTTTATCCTGATTTCACCCCTGCGGTCCAGAAGCAGAGACTGAGCTTCCTCGGTGTCAAACGCCGTCTTCGGGACCTAAACCTCAAATACGCCATGCTTTTCCCAGCTAAGCTGCGAGTGGAGGTGGATGGTCGCACGCACTTTTTTGATCGTCCCGAAGCGGCCGGGGACTGGCTGGATACTCTGTCTGGGGATCGGGATCGGGGTGGCGGGGGGGGAGCGGCCGGGGGAGAGGGCTCGCCGGATCAAGACTGAGGGACTAATATTAAGCCTCGCTCGGGACAAAAATGATGCCACTTTTGACCATACGTCTGTTCACTTAAGTTCCCCTCCTATGGAGGTTGTGTGGGGTCTCTTGGGGGTTCTCCCTCCTCCTCTGGGGGTCTAGTTAGTTTAACTATCTATGGGGCGACAGGCACACTGCACGTTGGGGGGGCTGTCTGGGCTCATGCAGGGGTGCAGGGAGGGGGGAGTTCTGTTGGGGTGGGTGGGCAGGGATGGGGTGTTGTTTGTTATTATCACAAGGCAACCCTTTTTTTGTGTTGGTTCTACTGTGCTCTCGGGGGGACGAATGATGATTTCTGTGTATGATGGGGGGTAGGGAATTAACTTTGTTGTCTTGGAACGTTAATGGGCTGGGGGACAGGATCAAACGAGGTGTGGTCCTGCAGTTTCTGAAGCGACTCTCGCCCGATGTAGTCTTTCTGCAGGAGACACACCTTATTGGCAATTCCTTCTGTGCCATGAATCGGCGTGGCTACCGCCTCGTGGCCCACTCGGGCTTCACGTCGGGCTCAAGGGGTGTGGGTATCATGGTAAAGAACTCGCTCCCGTTAGAAATTGATGAGGTGCTCCACGATAATAGGGGACGTTACACTGTCTTGGTGGGGAGAATGGAGGGCAAAGTGATTGTCTTTGTGTCAGTGTACGTCCCACCGGGGTTGCAGTCGACCACCTTTGCAGACCTGGGGCGCCTCCTCCTTGGCCTTCCGGGGGGGCATCTGGTGGTGGGGGGGATTTCAACGCGGTGGTTTCTGGGACTGTGGATCGTCACCCCCCTAGGGACCTCCCCCGGGCACAGGCATGGCTATCCGGCCTCTTGGATACACTGGGATTGGTGGACTGCTGGCGCTTGAAACATCCCACGCAGCTGCAGTACACTTTCCACTCGGGGGCCCATGGTAGTCTCTCACGGCTTGATTATGTCCTTGTCCCGGCGGCCTATGTCGGGAGGGTGGGGGAGGTGCGCCATTTGGCACGGGGTATCTCGGACCACTCCCCGCTTCTGTTACATTTCGATGTCTTTCCGAGGGGTGAGAGCAGGGTGGTCCCAATCAATTCCTGGTACCTGCGCGACCCCACCATTCGCGCTGACTTGATTAAATCCCTCCAGCGCTATTTTGATGAGAATGTGGGGTCAGTGCCTTCGGCTATCTCCCTGTGGGAGGCCTTCAAAACAGTACTCAGAGGGGAGGCCCTATCCCTTATTTCCCACGCCCGGAGGCGCGAGCGGGAGGAGGTGACCCGGGTGGAGGCTGAAATAGCTGAGTTGGAGGGTAATCTAGAAGATGGGGTGACGGATGCTGCATTACATGTCCTACAACTCAAACAAGCGGCTTATAGGGCCCTCGTCACGGAGGCGGCCAGGGGCCTTAGTAGAGAGCAACAGGGGCGACTGTATGATGTGGGTGATAAGGCTGGTAAACTGATAGCGTGGTTGGATAAAAAGGAGAGAGCGAATCGTGTGGTCCCGCTGATTGAGAAAACGAATGGTGTGTGTGTAACTGAGCCAGAAGAAATTGTCTCCTGTTTCGCGGATTATTTCCACGAGGTGTATTCCCCGGTCTCTTCTTGCTCTGAAGAGGATTCCCGTGCCCTGCTCAGGGATATCGCGCTGCCTTCCCTTTCTGGGGAGGACAGGGTGTCGCTGGACGCCGCTCCCACCTCCGACGAAATCGCCCTCGCCATACGCTCGGTCGCTTCTGGCAAGGCCATGGGCCCGAATGGTATCCCTATCGAGTTGTATAAGCTGCGACCGGATACATTGGCGCCTCACCTCCGCGCAATGTTCCTGGCGGCCCACTCGCTGGGCTCCCTCCCGCTTGACCAGCGTCTGGCTACAATCGTGGTGATCCACAAGGAGGGGAGACCTCGGGACCGGGTTACTTCTTATCGGCCTATCTCGCTACTGAATGCGGAGCCCAAAATTCTCGCCAAGGTACTGGCCAATCGGCTGGTCGGTGTGGTGGGAGATCTGGTTCATCAGGACCAGTCCGGCTTTATTCCCCATCGCAACACAGCCCTTAACCTCCGGCGTTTGCATGGGGTGCTCGCGCGCGTCCCATTTATACGGGAACCGGCCATTTTGGCGTCCTTGGACGCCACCATGGCGTTTGACACGCTTGAGTGGCCATACATCTGGGCGATGCTTGCGAAGTTTGGATTTGGCCCAGGATTCATCAGTTGGGTCAAATTGTTGTATTCGGGCCCATTGGCGCAGGTGGTGGTGAACGGAAGAGTATCGGCCCCGTTTGAGCTGGGCCGGGGCACGCGACAGGGCTGTCCCTTGTCGCCGCTTCTTTTTGCGCTTGCCTTGGAGCCCCTGGCGGAGTGGCTGCGGTGGGAGCCTTCCATCCGTGGTCTCCGTTGGACCCCCGAGTATGAGGACCGCGTATCCCTATACGCTGATGACATCCTTCTGTACCTAGCCTCCCCACGTAAATCACTTATAGTGCTGGTTGATGTTTTACATTCATTTGGTCGTAACTCCGGTCTCGTCATCAACTGGGCTAAATCGTGCGTGTATGTTCTCTCTGGGGAGGCTCCTATTCTCCCGCGGGGCTGTCCGATCCAGATCGCCCCGCAGGGATTTCGGTACCTGGGTGTCTTCATTACTCTGGACCCGGAGGCCCGGTATGAACGGAACCTGCTTCCCCCCCTCCAGCGCCTGCGGGTAGATGTCGCACGCTGGCGGCGCCTGCCGCTTTCGCCGCTCGGCCGGGCGGCATTGTTCAAGATGATGTCTCTGCCGCGTTTCCTGTACGCTTTGCAGAACACTATGGACTTAGTCCCGGCGCGCTACTTCCGTGAGGTGGAGAGTCTGCAACGCCGCCTGTTCTGGGACGGGAGGCCGCGTATTGCTCTGGCGAAGCTGACGCTCCCATGGTATGACGGGGGGATTGCCCTCCCGGATATTAAACGGTACTATTGGGCCTCCCAGCTCGCTGCAATTAACCATGGCCTATACGGGCCCGCCTTAAACCCGGCATTCGAAATGGACAAGATGCTCCTGCCAGGTGGCGACTACAATCGAGCGCTCTATTCTAGCGCGCCCGATGCTCGTCTGACGGGCCCCACGCGTGTCATGGTGCAAGTGTGGCACGCGGCCAATGCAGCTATGGGGTGGAAGGACCGTTTGACCCGGGCGTCACCACTATACGCGTCTGAGCGGTTAGGTTCCCTGTGGACCTCTAAGGGCTTTGAGAAGTGGGACATAATAGGTATCAGTAAAGTGGGGGATCTCTGGACGAGGGGAGGATTTAAAACGTTCGATATGCTGCAGACGGAATTTCAGTTGCAGGGCAGTGAATACTTTCGGTATTTGCAGGTCCGTCATGCGCTGGGCTCCGTCTTCTCGGACGTTGCCTCCATCCCGGAATATTCCCCCCTGGAGGATAGAATGCTGGATGGGCACGTCCCGGACAGCACGATCTCACTGATATACAAAAAGCTGATAAACGACCGCTCGGGCCTGTTGACTGCCCTTCGTGCGGCTTGGGTTGCCGACGGGCTGGAGTTGGACGACGAGGACTGGACCTCCGCGGTGGCCTCCCCAAAGGAGGTGGCCATACCGGCTCGCCTTCGCTTCGTCCAGCTCAAGATACTCCACCGGGTCTACATGACGGGGCCAAAGCTTCTGCGTATGGGCTATGCTGGAGATGGGTTGTGTAAGCGTGGGTGTGGTGCTTTGGGGACCTTTCTGCATATTTTATGGGAGTGCCCGGAGGTGGAGGGGTTCTGGCGTGGTGTACATGAGGTGCTGCGACTGGTTACGCATGTGGCGCTGTTGCCTGAAGCGAGGAGATGCCTGCTGAATGTGTGGGAACCGACTGATTACTCGGCGCCGCAGACGTGGTGGGTGACTCTGGGATATATGATAGCCAAGCGTGATATTGCTCAACTGTGGGGATCCCAGAGGCCCCCGACGGTCTCGGCCTGGAAAGAACACATGGACTGGTGCATGTTTCGAGAAAAGGTGGTGTATGTGGCGAGGGGTAAGCCTGCGACATGGGTGAAAGTATGGGGCCCCTGGAACGCCTACCGCGGGGGTATCTGTGCACCACCGTTGCTGCCTGATGCCTCGCCAGCCCCATCCCCTTAGCCGACTCATTCCCCCGCCGCCGGACATTGGGTTCCCCCAGTCCTCGCTCTGTTCTCTTCCCCCTCTTTAGACTTCTGTGGATAGTTGGGATCCCCCCTCTAGGGGAGCACGTGCTGCTATTTCCGATTGTGGGTTGCCTTGTGGGTGTGGTTTTCTTGTTGTTCTTAATTTAAAATGAAACCGTATAATGGGGTCTGGATGATGTGGCTTTTGACGTTGTTACCTCCTGAGAAATGCTCCTCCGTAACACCACGTGTTCCATAAATGTATGTCGTATGTTCTTATCATTGCTAGCGGCCGGCCGGAAGGTTGTGGGCCCATACTTGTATACTCTTAAGACTTGTAATAAACGGTTTCAAAAAAAAAAAAAAAAAGTTCCAAGCTCTCAACGAGTTCAGTCCAGTGTTTTTACTTTTCCCAGAGTTTTACTGAGACTTTCATTCTCATTCTCTAGACTGAATCTGGGATCTTTGCTTTCTGTCGGGGCCGCAGGTTGTAACGAACATGACCCGGTATTTCGGGATTTATGAAAAGAACAGGCACAGTGGGATCAGGTAAAGGACTTTCATTCCCAGGTGTCAGGTTACCTGTTGCAGATATCGCCGAACTCACGACACCCTCCAC
The DNA here is from genome assembly GCF_964204655.1 of Triturus cristatus. Lineage (NCBI taxonomy): Eukaryota > Metazoa > Chordata > Amphibia > Caudata > Salamandridae > Triturus > Triturus cristatus. Next base: position 584,308,766 of record NC_140594.1, read on the forward strand.
TCGCCCATTCGTTTCTCCGTGGGCTTCTGGGGAAGGTGACTTTTCGGTAGGTCTATCACTTTCGTGCCTTAGTACTTCGCTCTGATCCTGCTGATCATCCGGCAAAGGAAGGGGAACCCTTTTCAGATGCGATACATGAATCCAATGCCGTTTCCCTTCAACTTTCACAGCCGTTCTCGTAGCCAAAAGCACTTGAAAGGGCTTGGTCCAGCGTGGGTCTAGACTCGATATCCGTTGGTAGTTTCGAACCAAGACCCACTGTCCAGGCTCCAGGCTGTGTCCAGGACCCTCCGGCAGAGGCTGCAGCACTGCTGATATCTGTTGATGAATGGAACGAAGATCTTTAGTTAATGCATAAAGGTAATCCGCCAACATAGGGTACTCAATGTCTCTAAGGGATTTTGGTCGTGGCACACCCCATACATTAGCGGGCCTACCAAATATCACCTCATACGGTGATATCCCACTGCGGGAGTGGGAAGTAGTTCTTACAGACAGTAAGGCCAGGGGTAAGAGATCGGGCCATTTTAATCCCGTTGTATCCTGTAGCTTTGCTAATTTCAATTTTAAGATGCCATTATATTTTTCCACCAGCCCTGCTGATTGGGGGTGACGGGCGGCATGGAACTTCTGCTGTATTGACAGGCCCTTGCAAACATGTTCAACAAGGTGAGCATTAAAATGTTTCCCATTGTCACTCCGGATCACCCGTGGTAACCCATAGCGGGGAAAGAACTCCTTTACTAGGGCCTTTGCGGTGGCTAGGGCAGTATTTTCCTTGGTGGGGTACGCCTCCACCCACTTGCTGAACGTACAAACCACTACCAAGACGTATTTGAGATTGTTAACCCGCTCAAACTGAATAAAATCCATTTGTAATACCTCAAAAGGTAGGGTGGGGAGCGCGAAGCTACCAGTCAGAACAGGGATACTACCTCCTGGATTATGCTGAAGACAAATCATGCAATTCTGGACTAGTTGCTTTGCAGTCCTATGGATGTTGGTATTATACCACACAGGATCTAGTATTGCACAAATACCTTGAATCCCCACATGTGCGGGACCGTGTGCCATGGACACGACCGCATTCACGAATGCATTCGGCAGCAGCCATCTACATCTTTCTGATAGGTCAATCCAACATCCATTGTCGTCTAGCTTCCCTATCTGTTCTTGCCAGTACTTGCAATTCTCTCACACTGTCTATAGTGTTATTGAATGTCTCTGTTTCTACCATCCCTCTATGCAAACTCGTTACAACATGGAGGTGGTATTGGATTGGGCAGTTTCTTTAGCGATTCTGTCCGCAAAGGAATTTCCCTTACCTACATCATCAACAATGGCTATGGCTTGGGGCAAGGTCAGGGCGGCCAACAATCTCAAAACCAACTAACCATTCTTTATTTTCTGACCATGGGATGTAAGGAAACCTCTCTCTGCCCACAACCTCCCAAAGCTATGTGCTACGCCAAAAGTATACTGGCTATCGGTGTAGACATTTATCCTTAACCCTTCGCCCAATTCACAAGCCCTTAGTAGTGCGACTAACTCGGCAGCCTGGGCCGATCGATAAGGTACCTTGGCCGTTTCAACTACTGTCTGCAATGTGGTGATCGCATAAGTGGCGGTCGTAGTGCCGTTAGGCAACCTAAAACATGATCCATCAACATACAATTCCCCTTGAGGGTCAGATAAGGGAATGTCTGTCAAATCTATCCGCCCCTTTGTTTCTTCTTCTGTCCGAAATATACAATCATGTATGTCTTGACTGTGGTCTTCCAGAGGGAGAGGTAGTAACGTGGCAGGGTTCAAGGTGACACATCTCTTGATAGTGATATGTGGCGCAAACAGGGTCAATTCGTACCCTGTAAGACGCGCACTAGTTAAGTGCTGAGTCTGCGTCCTGTTCAATAATACGTCCACAGCGTGGGGCACCATCACTGTCAGGTCCGTATTCAGGATGAGCCCTTCCGATTGTCGGATCGCCACTGCAACCGCAGCCGTGGCTCTCAGACAACTGGGAAGTGCCCTGGCGACATTATCCAATACCGCCGAAAAGTACGCACAAGGTCTTTGCTTACCACCAAATCCTTGTGTTAACACTGAAAGCGAGCAACCGTCCACCTCATGCACGTAGAGTACAAAAGGCTTCCGGTAATCAGGGGTGCCAAGCACGGGAGCAGAGCAAAGAGCAGATTTCAAAGAAACAAAGGCATTCTGACATTCAGCTGTCCAAGGTAAAGGCTCATGCACATCTTTAGTCGTTAGAGGCAAGAAAGGTTTAGTCAGTAGGGAATAGTTAGGGATCCATTGGCGGCAGTAAGAAGTTATGCCAAGCAAAGCGCGGACATCACGTTGCGTGCAAGGAACAGGCATGTTAGATATAGTTATGATACGATCAGGAGTCAGCCGTCTTCCCTCCTTCGACAGGAGATGACCTAGATAGGTCACCTCCGGTCGACAATATTGGAATTTAGACAACGAGACTTTATTACCATTGTGTGCCAAGTGCTGTAACAATGCAATCGTCGCCGCTCGGCAACCGTGCTCGGTATCAGAGGCCACAAGGAGATCGTCTACATACTGCACCAGAACGTTACCGGCTGGCAAAGTTAGTGTATCCAATAACGTTTTAAGCGCTTGGCTGTAAATACTCGGACTTTCTGTATAGCCCTGTGGGGCGCGACAAAATCTGAAGCTGCGGCCTCCTAATGAGAAGCCGAAAAGATAACGGCTATCTTGATGAATGGGAATACTAAAGAAAGCATTTTTCAAATCAATGACAGAGAAAAATCTAGCTGTCGGAGGAATCATCGTCAAAATAGTAGTGATGTCAGGTACCACGGGATATTGGGGTACTACAATCTTGTTTATTTCACGCAGGTCAATCACAAAACGATATGTGTCAGCATAATCAGGGCTTTGATCTATCTGGGCTCGTTTAAGAATAGGAAGAATAGGGCTATTGCACGTATTGGAAGCTGTCTCCTCCACTACACCGGTGCGGATCAAATCATGAACGATGGACAACAATGCCCGCTCACCCGCGGGAGCAATCTTATACTGCGGGACTCTAGGCAACCGGGCATTTTGTTTCAAGGTGATCGAAATAGGTGGTACGTTCAACAAACCCACATCAGTATCTCCGGTAGCCCAAAGACTCTGTGGAATCTTTGCAAGCTCAGGGGGCAGGGTGTCCGTTTTGGAGAAACATTGCGCTGAAGGAGGAAAGGGGTTCTTAATAGTCAGATAAACACCATCTGGAGAGCAATAGATGCGGGCATATAGCCTCTTCAGTATATCCATCCCCAAAAGATTCTCACCACACTGTGAAGTCAGAAGGAAGGGTGAATCAATTGAAATCGGTCCCAAAGTAAGAGAAAGAGGTTGGGAGATGGGGCTTACCACCGGAGTTCCAGAGAAACCTACAGACACATTATTCTGGCCAGACAGAGCAGCCCCGGGGACAAGGGCATGTGAAACAGAACTATTCATAGCCCCTGTGTCAACTAGAAACTTAACTGGTGTATCCATCAAACGGGCATGCACATAAGGTCCGTTTTGATCTATTGGAATTGACACATGTCCCCCACTCTGCCCTCGGCTTTCCTATGCCTCAGAATAGCCTGCCGAGTCGTTGCTCACACATCCTTCATTGTAATATTGCTTCCCCTGACCATGATCAAAATAATTCTGACTATTCTCACCTTGCCCGACACCTTCCTGTCTCGTATGTCCACCTCGATGATCACCAGCACGGCCTCTCCCTTGGCCCCTCAGAACACCGTTTTGCGCTTGCAACAACGGGCACTGAGCTCGCCAATGCCCTTCCTGTTTACAGAATGCGCACTGATTTATTCCTAAATCTGTCCGTCCTACACCCTGTCCGGGACCCGCCCCTCGTGGAGCGAAGTTCTGTGTTCCCCGACCCGTCCCTCGGCCCCTTTCAACTTGCTGTAACAGGACCCGAGTCTTCAAATCCTTCGATCTCTTTTCTGTTTTTTCCTTACTCTCGTTCTCCCGATGCTCATAGTATTGAGCCATATTTAAGATAGTCGAAGGGGTAGATGTAGTCCAGGTACTCTCCGCAGCCTGAAGTCGGGCTGATATCTCAGGTAATAGGTTAGTTACAAACCTATTAACAAACAAGCGTATGCCACCCTCCTTGGACAGATTCTGCCCGCTAAAATCAATGAAAACCCCTTCGAACCTCGTAAAGAAATCGGACACACTCTCATCCTTCTTTTGCTTGCACGCGGTCAATTTATCCCAATCTACTTTCCTGGGAGGAATTAGTGAATGCATGTAAGTGATTATTTTCTCCGGCAAAGTCAATATTTCAGTTCTAGGCTTATCTCCTGGCTTACGATCCCTATCCCAGTCCCTTAATTGCTCCCATGTTCCCCCAAACTCCGTCACATGGTCCTGGTCATGCACCTGCCGCCATATGTCCACCGGCACCAATAGAGCGAAAAATAGCTCGATATCAGCCAGTGTCATCACCGCCGAGGAGGCGGCTTCCGTGAGTTCCTTATAGTATGCTGTAGGATTCTTTCTGGGGTCAGGCAACTGGGTTGTTAAGGAAAGTACTTCACTACGTTTCCATGGGGTGTATACCCATTGCTCCTGAAAGCGGGCATCTGCTCTCGGGCGGGTAATCGTCCCATGTGCGTCTACTATCTCAGTTACTTCTGGGTGATAAATGGGGTGGACCTCACGCATTGGGAACTGCTGTACCCCTGCAGGACTAGCAGCCTGTAGGCGCATTCTGTAACTGACCAGAGTTTTCACATTCCCATATAACGCTTCTGGACTTAGCTGAGACTTATGTGCCTGGGTATGAATATCATACAGTATAGTCGGAGCTCTCTCCCCCTTATAAACTTGCTCCCACAATGAGATGAGGCGTCCGGCCATGTGTGCTAACGCGTGCTGCTGCATCACTGGTTCATAATCTTTCATGGTGCTCCATATGTCAGACAGGGTATAAATAGATTGCCGTATCCATTGGGATGCCTGTACTGCAATGACCTCCTTTTCCTCTGTTCCTAGAGCTGATCGAGTGAACAGCTTCTTCCCATCAAGTGAACCAGCCGGATGTACTGGAGTTGAAACAGCTGCAAAAGGAGTTGCACTCGCGGAAGAGGAGGTCAAGGCAGAGGGAGAATGTATGGCCCCTGGTGACAACTGGGGAGCTTCAGCTGTTGTGGCTGACAACAAATTGGGCAATAAAGCCATAACTTCCGAGACAGAGGAAGACAACCGAGAGAGATCGATGACCGGCGCAGGGAGGGAGGGAGGCTGAGGTGCCGATGCAACCGAAGTTGCGGTGGAGGCAACTAGAGCCGGCGTAGGGGCAACTGTTCCTGCCCCGGCCGATACAATAGCTGCTGGTACCTCCTGATATAACCGTTGCGGGACATAAGGGGGCGGTGGCCGCATGTCCAGCAAGTCTTCTATTTCATCCTCCGCATTCGGTCGAGCCACATAGCTTTTATCGACCTTCAATCTAAACTCACGATTCATACAATCGATTCCTTTTTCCACCCTGGCTCTGTCATAGGTTACAGCTTTTTGAGTTATGGTCTGCCCAGCCTTGGCACTTGCTAGCTTCTCCCCTCTTATCCGTCGTTGTTTGGCTTCTTTCTGCCAGCTGTTTAAAGCATCAAACATAGATTGCCTACTGCGCCTAGAAAATAGTTGTTCCTGCAAGAAGGCAATTTTCTTTTCGTCAAATGAGCCAGTCTTTGGCCACTGCAACTCTTCATTACCTTTAGTATACTTATGCCACAAGGTGTTAAACAATATGGGGGCAATTCCGTGCTTCACATACATGAAATGGCTAGGGCTGCCCTCCGGAGGGGCTGGCTGACTTTCAGCCAAGCGAGAGTCGCTAGTCCGGCAACAACAACCGAAACAATTCAATTTGCTGAAACACGACATGGTGGTTAGTAGACAGACACAAATAACATATAACTGACTTTATATCACAGATAACATATATGTCGACATTATTCTCTGCAGTTCAACCTATCCAAACTTGATGCATCCAAACAAACGAACCGAGCCCGTCGACTCCCGTTCGTGGAGAATTATTCAAATGGATCAACAGAATCACAACAAGCAGTCTCCCAACAGACTGGCAAGAGGCTATCAGATAGGGGTAACCACGAACTGGACTACGGACCATCCCATGACCTCCCTAGTTCACCACTGAGACTTTTCTGATGTAGTCCAAGCCGTACTTCAGATATGTCTCATGGCTACCCAGTTACAGCCACAGGCTTTTCCGAGTGCAATCCGGCCGTGTATTACTCACAGGTAACAACTAGGCATCTGATCAGTGTCTCAAAATCACAAAAGATCCGCGGAGTCTCTACAGTCAGTCCCTACCGGACCACCCTGCAAGACCTCCGTAATTCTCCTAGGGTACTCACGACCCCTCAAATCAAATACAGTTAACTGTTCCAAATGCACCACTTAACAGCGCGTGCTTCAAACAAATGCACCGCTCAACAGCGCATGCTTCAAACAAACAAATTACTCACCGGGTGCACCCAGGTACGAATGTTCGTTCTCCGCTGCCAACTTCTTATGACCAACACGGTCAGTTCCTGGGTTTAAGCCCGTAGGACCCCGGTGAAGGGTGACTAGCAGCAGAGGGCACCCCGATCGGGAGCACGGAGTTGACGTCAGACTCCCCTCCGTCTGTCCGGCCAAAACGACCTCAATCCTGCCACCCGAATACGGGGGAGGAAAGACCCTATCACGGGGTCCCTTCGTGGTCGCCAACTGTAGTAATCTAATAGTAATCCTAAGGGCCACACTTACCAGTGGCCCGCAATATCAAGTCAATAATAAGCAGTTGGCAACGTAGAAGGTTCAAGCGTTTATTGGCCACAACAGAACTCTACATAGAGGAGCCTCATCGATCCTCAACCATCAGGTGCGACGAGGAAGACTGCCGGCCCCTTGGCAGGGTCACACTTATATATATAACAGATTCAACATACAAAGCCTTACAAATGGAAAAACACCAGTTAGCCCTGGGGCTCCTAAATGACCTCATACCATAGCTAGTTTCAGCTGCACACATAAGGTTACTATCTTCTACAGAGAAGGTCGGCGGGGTGACTCCCTTTCGTCTCGGGCACAGAGGAATTTCGCTTGATACTCCCTGCAGCAGATGTGGCCTTGGGCCTCAGTCGTAAATACAATTCCCCCTGTCTCTAGGCTGGTACGAGCTAAATCATACAGATGGTGTTCAGAGAGAACCACGTGATCTGAGGCACGACTGGTCATAATCCAAGATGGCCGTAGTATGGCTTTTCGGCCCTTTCTATCATACAAAACACAGAGAACGAATGGGCCATCTTCTAAAGCAGTTCTCGCTGTTTATGGAGTAGAGATACAGACCAAGATACGTTATGCTAACTTCACATGCTGACTTGAATCCCACAAGTCAAAGCATGCAAAGTGCTGTCCAAAAAAGCTAGGACTAGCTGAAGGTGTTCCACGTGGCAGATGTAGTGACGTTACACAGGGCACAAGTCCTAAACAAGCGTGCGCTCGCGCTAACGAGGAGGGAGTGGGAGAAGGGATTCACGCGCTGTAAGGCTTAATGAGCCATTACAGAAAGCCAGATGGCGGCTGCGCTCGTGAACGCAAGCGCTATGCCACCAAAAGCCTGTGGCCGCACTTTTAAAACTCCACTCCTAAGGGGCCGATTCCGGACGCAAAATGTACCGACCGACACGGAACCGGAACGGAGACCGAACGACACGGACCGGCACCGTATGACCCGTGCAGTACGATGCAACGCGTGTGAATTACAACCGACACGTACAGAATACAAGCCGTACGACCGAGCCGTAGAGAAAATAGTGATCCGGCCAGAAAACCGACGCGATTTTCACCGACCGACACAAACCCGGAATGAACCCGACCGACCCATACCCACGATGTCCGACCCGCGCAGTACAATGCAATGCATGTACAACCAGACCGACTCGCACGGAGAACAAGCCGCACAACCGACACGCACAGAAAACCAAGCCCACAAGTAATAGAAACCTCCGCGACCGACACGTATGAAACACAGAAGATAGGCAGCGTGAACGAGGCGGAGAAGCCCGCACGAGACAACATCAGCGTCCGTTTCCGTCAGATGAACGTCTCCTTCATGCCTACAAAACCCAAAGGAAAAAAGACAAAAAAAGGACCAAACAAGCAATGACAAAGCCAATAAATATTTTTAAAAAACCTGGGACAAAGACACACCCACAACTCCAACTATATAAAGGACTACAATCACTACCATGATCCCTTGCAAACAGGAGACACAGCCAGCAGCAAACACCATTAAACAGCAACCACAGACACACTCACAACTCACCCATCACACAACCCACACACCATCAGCACCTCATCCAAAAGCACACACACATACAGCCAGCTAAACCAACACCAACCCACCCTCACTTGCACCCTCACACACACATCCCTCACCACCACCACCCATCACCATGCCCCCAAAGAAGAATCCAAAGTTCACAGATAGTGAGTTAGAAGTGCTGGTAGACGAGATCATCAGAGTAGAGCCACATTTGTTTGGTACATTGGTCCAAAGGACCCCCATGTCACAGAAAACAAAGATGTGGGCGAGGATTGTGGACAAGGTGAACGCTCAAGCACCAGCAAGGCGCACAAAGCATGATATCCAGAACAGGTGGTATGACGTGCGCAGGAGGGTCAAGAAACTCATCGAAAAAGATCACGCCGTGAGTCAGTGCACCGGCAGTGGCCCTCCTGCCAAACCAGTCTACTTCAGGACCTGGGAGGAGAAGGTGCGGGACATCCTACCACCAGAGAGCGTCCATGGGCTAACAGACATACCAGAGGCTGGTGAGTACACAAACAACATACCCAAGATTGTGTGGCAAGGGGACAGTGAAACCATGCACCGCAAGCAAAGTCACAGTAACCAATAGATAATCATCCCAAGATGTGTATGCCAGTAGGACAAACACAATACCTGCCATCTCATAGTGACTTGGAACTGTGTCATGACATGCACCAACCTACAAACAAATAGAGCAAGGCAGTTTGCCACCACAAACACACTACCTCACAGTGCAGCTGACCGACAGGAAGGAATAGTGGGGATGCAGGTGAAGTGAGTGTATCCAAAAACATGATGGGGTCTGTAGTCACAGATAATGCTCCCCCTCCTGATTGGCCCATCAACACCTCTCTGAAACATGCCCACATCACAGGGAGTGGAAAATGACTGACAAGATGGCTGACACTGGGTCCTGCTGTGGGGAGCACAAGGCCCTGGTAGGGCATGTGCGCAAATCAGAAGCAGGACACCACTGACTGACATCCTGAAAGACAACTTGCACGCCCTCCAATGGAAGCACGTTTCATGATGGGAAGTCTGGCGGGGTGGGAAGGAGGACTGACAGCTCTGACCATACTTACCAGCATATGGAGACACACCCCCCCCCCCCCTCAACACAAAATCCACACAACTCACCGGGTAGAATGCATTGACCCACACCTCAGTGAAATATCATCAAAATATAGCCCGTACTGGGTGCTGCTGTGTGAAGCACAGGGGCTCTCTTTGGACTTGTAGCCAAACAAACACCAGGATTTCACAGTCAGCCATCTTGCCATTGCTGTCACACCCCTCACAGGGAAGCAGAGTCAAGAGGAGGGAAGTATGGGCATGCTGGGAAGGGGGGTGTAGCCAAGAGCATGATGGGAGTCGCAGTAACAGACAATCTACACCCACCCACATGGCCCAGCAAGCATACACTGAACCATGCTCGCCTCACAGGGAGTGGGAAGGGACTGACAGGATGTCTGACACTGGGCTCTGTTGTGGGGAGCACAAGGCCCTGCTGGGAAATGGGCAACAACAAACACCAGGACTTCAAAGTCAGCCATCTTGTCATTGCTGTCACACCCCCTCACAGAAAAGCAGAGTCAAGAGGGAGGAAGTATGGGCATGCTGGAGCATAGCCGGAAGGAGCTCGCTGAAATCGCTGAACTGGAAAAACTTATCCTCGAGGACACCACCATCACGGATGCTAAAAACCTTCTTGACAAAGTGAATGACACCATCTTTACCTTTAATACCTTTGAACAAAACAAGAAAATCAACAAGATCCAAAGAGACATCCGCTACTACAACAACGAACACACCTATCCTTACTTAAAGGACGACTTTTATGACACACCATATCAACCCCCTAAACAACAAAGAAATTGGGGACACTATCGCAATCATCAACAAGTGTCATTCTCTGATTCCTCAAATACTTCAGCCGAGGACTCTAGCCCGGGAGAAGGGCCTAGCACCTCACGACCCCTAAGAAACCAACCACCAAGGCCACAACCCCTACTTCCTGCTGGTTTTTTAGAGTCAAACCGTGGGAGAGGGAGGGGCCGATCGAGAGGCAACAACCAGTATCAATACTCCGGAGAACGCCAGACCAGAAGAAAATTCTACCAATGGTTACCGAATCAAGTACAACCGATTCTTCAATGGCACTCCCCATCTTCAACCTCTCCCAGCACAATCTCACGCCATACGAAACCAACCTCCTTAGTAAAGGATTATCGTTCGTGCCTACAGACCGAAGTAATTTTTTCGAGATCCAGGAGAATTTGTTACTTTTCTTCAGACGAATCAGATTGAAACAGTTCTTTTCAGAGAGACCGTCACGGGAACTCAACACACGTTCCCCTTTCCATTTACCATCCACCTTCAACTCGCCATCAGTACTTATGCCCCCGGAAGTTCTTACCTTTGAGAGAAGGATTCTACTTGAAATGAAGAACATTCAATCGCAACATGAATTTGTCCCTTATAATTTATCCTTGGAAGAGAAACAGGCCCTCCATCACCTTAGCAAAAACAAAGACTTAATCATCAAGCCCGCAGATAAAGGGGGAGGCATTGTCATACTAGATCAAACTAAATATGACACGGAAATACTTCGCCAACTCAACAACATGGAACACTACCGTGCTCTTCCCTCAGATCCCCTCCCCGGTATACGATCCAAGATTCTTACCATAACTGATCAAGCAAAATTGGATAATATCATCTCAGATAAAGAGGCACTGTTTCTTAACAAAATCAATCCACGTACCCCTGTACTCTATGTCTTACCCAAGATACACAAGAATTGTGAGACCGGCCTCACGGCGTAGGCCCTCCCGATCATCCAGCCGACCTACAACCACCCCCAAGACACGGCATCTACGACTCCGGCCGCCCCAACCACACAGACCCGAGGGCCGGCCCGAGCCCCCGACAGACTCGACACCCTACCACGCATGTCCGACCGAGGGAGCGGGAACCCCCGAGCCAGACCCAGAGGCGCCAGCCCAGTCACACCTCGGGTCGCCTTCCCCCGGGAGGACTCGATCGGCCACCAGGCCCCTGGGGAGCAGGCGCCTCGCCTGCCGAGCGTCTGGGGTCCCTCCCAGACCCACCTGAAAGGACCAAAGAAACGAGCGGCAGGAAATCCCGCCGAACCCCCTCAGTCACCCAAGGCCCCTCTCTGCGAGGACTCCGGACTTCAAAGGGCCAGGGGAGTATAATAAGGGGTGCCGGAGGAACGAATGGCAGAGAAGACCTGGAACCATCGAAGCCTGCTGACGCTGTCGCGGCTCCCGAATACTGAACCACCTGGGCCTGCTGAGTGACTCGCGGCCCCCAGCCATTGAACAATCTGAGCCCTGCTGACGAGATTGCATCTCCCGAACTCCGAACCACCTGGGCCTGCTGAGTGACTCGCGGCCCCCAGCCATTGAACCCTCTGAGCCCTGCTGACGAGATCGCGGCTCCCGAACTCCGAACCACCTGGGCCTGCTGAGTGACTCGCGGCCCCCAGCCATTGAACCATCTGAGCCCTGCTGACGAGATCGCGGCTCCCGAACTCCGAACCACCTGTGCCTGCTGAGTGACTCGCGGCTCTCCCCTCGAGGACGAATTGGCAAGAGATCGCCCGGAGAAACAACACCCTCCAGCTCGAGGATTGTGAGCTACCCGCAGGGTACTTTGCAGAGACACTACCTTCACAGACTGTCCCGCTACCCCCATTCCCCTACCACCGATTGGTAATCTCTTGTGCCGCTGATGTACTACTTAAACCTTGGATCATAAAGATCCCTTGAAACCTTCGATAAAAGAACCTATCGTCCTACAAAGAATACGTGTGGTGTCACTCTGTTTGTAGTGTAAGCTCAGGGTGTGCGCGCCTGGTTCGGCCTACTTGGGAGAGGTGGGTCAAAGGGGTGGGCAAGACGTGTATCGAAACCCCCTCCGGCGAACGCCTTTCCAACATTTGGTGGCAGACGACGGGATCCGAGCCGACACCGAAAGAGAGCGTGCAGTGAACGACTGACGCACTACCAAACAGAGATGGAAGGAGAAACCTCCCTGGGTGCCGCAGGTACCGAAATGAGCTCGACGTTCCGAGAGGATCAATTGGACTATTATACGCATAGAGAATTAAAACAATTTTGCAAAGACCTTGGAATCGCTACCACCGGATTAAGCACAAAGGAAGACTTCCAGAAAGTATTGAAGACCTGGGTCGAGACGGGGGCGCCCCCGACCCAAACGGAAGGAGACTCCGCCCATGAACCACAAAGCATTCCGGTGAGAAACATCGGGCCAGAGGGGAACCTGTCCCCCGAGGAACTAGCAGACCGAGAGAGAGGCCGCAACCACGAACTTGAACTGGCCAAGCTGAAAATCGAGGGAGAAATAAAACTGGCCGAGAAAAAGTTAGCCATCGAGCAGCTACGGCTACAAGGGGAACTCGAGGAAAAGAGACGCCAAAGAGAGCACGACGAAAAAAAACTCCAGCTGGAACATGAACGCAGCCTGAAAGAGATCGAGTTGAGGGCTAAAAGCGAAGAGTCACGACCTTCCGGGAATCTACCATCCGCTCACTCCGTGGAGGCCAAGGTCCACATGTGGTAAAGGAGTATTACAAAAATGACGATATCCAGCAGTGGTTTAAGGCCTACGAAGTCGCCATGACCTCTCACCGAGTCCCACAGAAGGATTGGGGGGCTGGGCTGTGGGGCCGGTTCTTAAGCGAAGGAAGAGATACCCTGCTGGATCTGCCCTCCACGGTCATGAACTCCTATAGCCACATGAAAGAAGCCCTCGTGGGCCGGTACGGACTCACCCCCGAGATGTACCGGCAACGGTTCCGAGATTGCAAAAAGATACCGGGCACCACATGGGTAGAATACGTGAACTTTTACAGCCGGGCTTTGGACGGGTGGATCAAGGGCAGCAAGGTCTCCACCTTCGAGGAGCTGTTTGACCTGATCACCTGGGAACATTTAGCGGCCAATTGCTTTGTAGAACTGCGCCAACATCTCCTGGACAGTAAACTCACCGACCCTCGAAAGCTGGCCGCCGAGGCTGACCGTTGGGTGAACACCCGGGCCACCCGAGGCCCCGTGGGAGACTACGGTCGCCACAGTCAAGGACCCCCCCGCCAGAGGGGCGGAGGAAACCACGGCCGACCGAGAGACTTCCCAGGGGGGCCCCCGCACAGCCCTTCCAGCAGCCCACCAGCGGCAGGTCCAGCCCCGTCCCCAGCCAGCACCGGAGCCCCAGGGAGGCTAGGGCCACGAACCAGGATCACCTGCTTCCGCTGCCAACAGCCTGGACACTACGCCAATGACCCCCAGTGTCCCCAGTATCAACGAACCGCAACGACCAACCCCCCGGCCCGGCAGATGGCCTCCGTGGCCCTAGGGGAAGAGATGGAGGACTCCGAAGAGTGGGAACCAGCTGCCATGGCCCTGGTCTCCCTTGGTGATCGAGAAATGGTTCCCGGGACACCCTTGCCCGCCAACACGAAGAAGTACCGACAGCAGGTGACCATCAACGGCCACCGAGTCGAGGGCCTCCGCGATACCGGGGCAAGTGTCACCGCGGTCCACCGCAACCTAATCTCTGAAGACCAGATCCTACCCGGTGCCCTCTGTCCGGTCATATCCTCCGACAATTCCGAGAGCCTCTGCCAGATGGCTCTGGTGCCTTTCGAGTGGGGAGGAGTCTCCGGAGAATTGAAGGTAGCCGTCCGAACATCACAGCCCGTAGACTGCCTCCTGGGCAACGACCTTGAGAGTTCTCCGTGGGGGCAAGTGGAACGAAGAGCCCATCTCGAGATGATGGGCCTACCCGAATGGGTCTGTGCCACCACGCGCTCCATGACCGCGCGGTTGCCCCTCTCCGAGGGCGGGGAGGCCCTCCCACCGAACACGGTCCCCGAGAATCGGGACACCCTACCAGAAACAGACAACCCTCCTTCGGAAGGAGAAGAAGACGTTAACCCGGAAGAAGGGCCAGAATCTTCCGCCCCTGAGGCCCTGACTGAGCTCGGAGAACTGCCCGAGGTGGCCCAGTGGCGCTGTGAGGGAGGTCCCTCCCGGGAAGAGTTCTGCCAGGAACAGGCCACCTGCCCTTCCCTCGTGGGACTCCGACAACAAGCCGAAGCACAGACCACCGGTGACCGGACCGGAAACCACTGGGTCTATTGGGACAATGGCCTCCTATACAGCGAACAAAAGTCAGCCGAGCTAGGCGCAGCCCGAGTACTGGTAGTACCCCTGCGCTTCCGAAGCCTCCTCCTGGGCCTGGCCCACGATGTACCCTTGGCAGGACACTTAGGCCAAGACAAAACATATCAGCGATTAGTTACCCACTTCTATTGGCCCAAGATGCGAGCAAATGTCGAAGTCCACTGTAAATCCTGCCTCACGTACCAGGGCAGTGGGAAAAGTGGCGGAAAGCGCAAGGCTCCATTACAACCCTTTCCCGTTGTGAGTACCCCGTTTGAGCGGGTCGGCATCGACATCGTGGGACCATTGGATCCGAAGACCGCCCAGGGCCACAGATTCATCCTCGTCCTGGTGGACCATGCCACCCGCTACCCCGAGGCCATTCCCCTCCGCACCGTGACGGCTCCCGTGGTGGGCCGGGCTCTCATGGGGATCTTCTCCCGTGTCAGATTCCCTCGCGAGGTTGTGAGTGATCGCGGCACGAACTTCATATCCCGCTACATGAAGTCCCTGTGGCAGCAGTGCGGAGTAACATATAAGTTCACGACCCCCTACCACCCCCAGGGCAACGGCCTGGTGGAGCGCTTCAACCGAACCCTGAAGGGGATGATCCTGGGACTCGAGGAGCCCCTGCGCCGAAGATGGGACGTCCTCCTCCCTTGCCTCCTGTTCGCGTACCGGGAAGTTCCCCAAAAGTCCCTGGGGTTCAGCCCATTCGAACTACTATACGGACACCCCGTCCGGGGGCCCCTGAGCCTGGTCAAGGAGGGCTGGGAGACAAGCCCCCGGTGGACCCCCCCTGATGTGTTCCGCTACATCCTGGCGCTCCGCAACCAGACCCGGAAGTTCAGAGAACTCGCGGAGGCTAACCTCGAGGCCAGCCAAGAAGAAATGAAGCGCTGGTATGACCTGAACGCAACCCTGGTCGAGTTCCAGCCGGGCCAGCAGGTTTGGGTCATGGCCCCGGTGAAACCCTGCGCCCTACAGGACAAATGGACTGGCCCCTTCAAGGTGATCGAGCGAAAGAGTCAGGTCACGTACCTGATCGATGTACAGTCCCCACGGAACCCCCTCCGGGTTCTCCACGTGAACCGTCTCAAGCCCCACTTTGTGAGAACGGAGTTGAGTTTGCTACTGGCCACCGATGATGGGGCGGAAGAAGACACTGAACCCCTGCCCGACCCCCTGTGCGCTAAAGAACTGGATGGTTCCGTGGAGGGAGTGAAACTGTCGACCACCCTCACTCCCCAACAGTCCGACGACTGTCACCAGCTGCTCAGACAATTCGCGGACCTCTTCTCCCTCATCCCAAGAGTCACCGACTGGTGTGTTCACGACGTGGACACCGGCGACAGCCCACCTGTGAGACACCGAGCCTACCGGGTGCCTGACCGGGTCCGCACCTGCATCAAGACCGAAGTACAGAAGATGTTAACCCTTGGAGTGATCGAACCCTCCGATAGCCCCTGGGCCAGCCCGGTAGTCCTGGTCCCGAAAGCGGCCGCCCCGGGGGTCGCCCCCGAACTAAGATTCTGTGTGGACTACCGGGGGCTCAATGCGGTCACCCGAGCGGACGCTCATCCTATCCCCCACGCCGACGAGCTCATCGACCGCCTGGGGGCCGCTCGTTTCCTCAGCACCTTCGACCTGACCTGTGGCTACTGGCAGATTGCGCTCACGGAGGGAGCAAAGGAACGCTCCGCCTTCTCCACACCAGATGGACACTACCGCTTCAGGGTCATGCCATTCGGGATGAAAAACGCCCCGGCCACCTTCCAGCGGTTGGTAAACAAGGTCCTGGCCGGACTCGAGGAGTTCAGCGCAGCGTACCTTGACGACATAGCCGTATTCAGCTCTCAATGGCACGAGCATCTCCAGCACCTCCGGCAAGTACTGCTGGCCCTGCGCCAAGCCGGTCTAACAGTAAAGGCCAGCAAATGCCAGCTCGGGCAAGGCTCCGTGGTCTACCTGGGGCATCAGGTGGGCAGCGGGCAGGTCGCCCCCCTCCAACCAAAGATCGACGCCATCAAGTCCTGGGAGCCCCCCACCACTCAGACGGAAGTCCGGGACTTCCTGGGCCTCACAGGATACTACCGGAGGTTCATTAAAAACTATGGTAGCCTCGCAGGGCCTCTCACGGAGTTGACCTCCAAAAAGCTCCCGAAGAAGGTGCAGTGGACCCCCCCGTGCCAGCAGGCGTTCGACGCCTTGAAAACTGCCATGTGCACCGCCCCAGTACTCAAGGCCCCCGACTACTCCCAAGAGTTTGTGGTCCAGACCGACGCATCCGAACACGGCATCGGAGCCGTCCTCTCGCAGTTCAACGACCAAGGCGTAGATCAACCCATAGCCTTCATCAGCCGAAGGCTGCTGCCTCGAGAACAGCGTTGGAGTACCATAGAACGAGAGACCTTCACCGTAGTCTGGGCCCTCAAGAAACTACGGCCCTACTTGTTCAGAACCCACTTCCGAGTGCAGACGGACCACCGGCCCTTGCGGTGGCTGATGCAGATGAGGGGAGAAAACCCCAAGCTATTACGATGGTCAATCTCCCTCCAAGGGATGGACTTCACTGTCGAGCATCGCCCCGGGGCGGATCATGCCAACGCCGACGGCCTGTCCCGGTTCTTCCGCTTCAGCGAGGAGAACCCCCCAGTGGATGGGTAGTTCTCCTCGCCTTTCAGCTGGGGGGGACGCGTGTGAGACCGGCCTCACGGCGTAGGCCCTCCCGATCAACCAGCCGACCTACAACCACCCCCAAGACACGGCATCTACGACTCCGGCCGCCCCAACCACACAGACCCGAGGGCCGGCCCGAGCCCCCGACAGACTCGACACCCTACCACGCATGTCCGACCGAGGGAGCGGGAACCCCCGAGCCAGACCCAGAGGCGCCAGCCCAGTCACACCTCGGGTCGCCTTCCCCCGGGAGGACTCGATCGGCCACCAGGCCCCTGGGGAGCAGGCGCCTCGCCTGCTGAGCATCTGGGGTCCCTCCCAGACCCACCTGAAAGGACCAAAGAAACGAGCGGCAGGAAATCCCGCCGAACCCCCTCAGTCACCCAAGGCCCCTCTCTGCGAGGATTCCGGACTTCAAAGGGCCGGGGGAGTATAATAAGGGGTGCCGGAGGAACGAATGGCAGAGAAGACCTGGAACCATCGAAGCCTGCTGACGCTGTCGCGGCTCCCGAATACCAAACCACCTGGGCCTGCTGAGTGACTCGCGGCCCCCAGCCATTGAACAATCTGAGCCCTGCTGACGAGATCGCGGCTCCCGAACCCGAACCACCTGGGCCTGCTGAGTGACTCGCGGCCCCCAGCCATTGAACCCTCTGAGCCCTGCTGACAAGATCGCGGCTCCCGAACTCCG
This sequence comes from Triturus cristatus, assembly GCF_964204655.1. NCBI lineage: Eukaryota > Metazoa > Chordata > Amphibia > Caudata > Salamandridae > Triturus > Triturus cristatus. The sequence continues at coordinate 584,326,746 of NC_140594.1, forward strand.
AACCACCTGGGCCTGCTGAGTGACTCGCGGCCCCCAGCCATTGAACCATCTGAGCCCTGCTGACGAGATCGCGGCTCCCGAACTCCGAACCACCTGTGCCTGCTGAGTGACTCGCGGCTCTCCCCTCAAGGACGAATTGGCAAGAGATCGCCCGGAGAAACAACACCCTCCAGCTCGAGGATTGTGAGCTATCCGCAGGGTACTTTGCAGAGACACTACCTTCACAGACTGTCCCGCTACCCCCATTCCCCTACCACCGATTGGTAATCTCTTGTGCCGCTGATGTACTACTTAAACCTTGGATCATAAAGATCCCTTGAAACCTTCGATAAAAGAACCTATCGTCCTACAAAGAATACATGTGGTGTCACTCTGTTTGTAGTGTAAGCTCAGGGTGTGCGCGCCTGGTTCGGCCTACTTGGGAGAGGTGGGTCAAAGGGGTGGGCAAGACGTGTATCGAAACCCCCTCCGGCGAACGCCTTTCCAACAAGAATCAACAGAATCCTCCTGGGAGGCCAATAGTCTCTGGATGTGGATCTATCCTAGAGCCCATTGGCAAATACATCGATAGCATCCTTAAAGAATTCGTACCCAAGACGGATACCTTCGTGCGTGACAGCATGGATCTAATTAATCTCATTGAGGATACCCCTTTCATACCTGGTACTAATTTGATGGTGGGTATGGATATCGAATCCCTCTATACCAATATACCCCACAGAGAGGGACTTGCGGTTATAAGAAACATCCTCAACACTCGACCATCCCCCTCAAGAATACCTACAGATTTCGTGATGGATCTCTTGGAAATTGCCCTGGAAAATAACTATTTTCTGTATAAGGACACCTACTACCTACAGATCAAAGGAGTATCAATGGGCGCATGTTTTGCTCCAAATTTTGCCATCTTGTACGTACACCACCTCGAGAGTACGTTGATCCTTACCGACCTCAACCCCTTCAGGAATAACATCACCTTCTGGCGTCGCTATATAGACGACATCCTGCTCATCTGGACAGGTGACAGGACTTCTCTATCCCATTTCATTGATTTGCTACACAATAGCCAACCACATCTCAAATTCACAGCTGACCCAAAAGAAGACAACCTTCCATTCTTGGACCTTACTCTACGGGTTGAAGAGGGTAGAATCGGCACCTCATTATACAGGAAACCAACAGAGCGCAACACCTTACTACTCTATTCTAGCAACCACCCACGTGGTTTACGCGACGGTCTCCCATTCGGACAATTCTTGCGGATTCGGCGTAACTGCAAATGGCGAAAGGATTTCTTCAAAGAGGCCGCAGTACTCACTACCAAACTTGTGGCCCGTGGTTACCCCAAAAAACTGGTCAACAGGGCAAGAAAAAGAGCATGGTATAACCATCGCGATACTTTACTCACCCCCAAGGAAAAGAGATCAAATAGCCGCATTCCATTTGTATCTACCTTCTCACCCTCCAGCAATAAACTAGCCAAGACAATCAAATCAAACTGGAACATTCTAGCTCCACTCACCATCTTCAACGAACCCCCTCTATTCTCATACCGCAGGGGTAAAAATATAGCCGACCACCTGGTACATGCAATCACTTGGCCTACTACACCGGCCATATCGGAATCGATCCAAAACTCATGGAAACTCCCACCGGTACGGGGCCACTACAGATGCCAAAGATGCGCAGCATGCTCCTCCACGACCAATACCAAGACTTTTGAATACAATGGTTTGAAAGTTGATTTGAACTCCTTCACCAACTGCAGATCCCAAAACGTGATCTATTTGATAAAATGCCCCTGCAATAAACTATACGTCGGGCAAACCACCCAGATGGTCAAGGACCGCATCCTTCAGCATCGCAGCCGCATCAGGTGTGGAGTCCTAACAGCTCCCTTGGTCTCCCATTTCAAAGAGAAAAATCACAAAGAAACCGAGTTCACCTGGCTGGTAATCGACAAACCGTCCACTCCATTAAGAGGCGGGGACATTCAAAGACTTCTTAATAGATGTGAATGCCGCTGGATTGCTCGCTTTAACACCATTGAACATGGCTTGAATTCCCTTGACGAATGGAACTCCACCCTTGCATAATCCTGAATTTCTGTTGCCCTACCTTCTCTGTCTAGCTGATACATCCCCAACTCTACTCTTTTTCTTTATCTACCATTTTTGATACCCTTCTCTTTGGTGCCTCCCCTCTCCTTGCCTTTCCCCCCCCCCGCCTTTTTCCCTCCCCCCTCCCTTTCTCTGTTTCATTAGAATTATTATGTTTTTTACTTCTAAGTAACTATGTTGTCATACTTGATTTTGCCAATTAAGTTTTATTTCGTTTCTCCAGTTCTTAGAAATATGTTTTTTCATCTCTCCCCGACCTTTTTCCCCCCCCACCCCGCCGCCTTCCCTTTCCTCCGCTCTCCAGCTCCTTTTCCCGCCCTCCTACCCCCTTTTAATTCCACAAGTATGTTTTCCCCATGCTTAATCATTTGAATTGTGTACTTTCTGCCTTTATTTGAATTGTGTACTTTTTGCCTTTCCATGCTCCAATGTTACGTATTTACTATATGTATTGGTATTCCTCCTCCTGTTTTAGACCCTTTGTTTCCTTCCCCTCCCTTCAATCCGCTTTCCCTCCTTTCTTGTCTCTTTGACACACGCGCCGTTTCGCCTCCGTGACTCATTAGCACTAGTTGCATTCCTAGTTACCATGACTCCCCTGTCCACACCCCTTCACCACTCATCACTCAGCTTCCATCTACACACGCCTCTGCTTCTCTCACATCCGCGGTGATTCGTCCACTCACCACGTGACCCGGAGTTAAAGCCTCCCACCTTCCTCCCGGGGTCCTTACACACCACTCGCCGCCTGACTCGTACCGGCTAGCACCCTACTTTGGACCACCTCCCGACGATTCAATCGCCTCCTCAATTGTTAGTACCCTCTCCCATCGTTTGGCCCACTGTCCTCGCTCGTTCCTCTGGCTCGTTCTTAATCCCGCCTCCCTTCATTCATTGTTCAGCTATTCCATTGATTGCGTCCTCTTCCTCCTCCAAGTAAGTACTGCCCGCCGCTCTCCCGCCTTTGCCTGTCCCACTCCCGTGCCTCCCCTCACTTTCCGTCTCTCTCTCCCTTTTTTAGTTAAGACCCCCTCGGACCTGCCCGTACCCCCACTCGGCTGGTTCCTGCCGTTTCCAGCCCTCCGGCTCCGTAATTGTAAGTTTTCCTTCCGTCGCCTCACGTTTTCTCCCTGTTTGTGACCCAGCCACGTTCTTTCTTAGATCACCCTTGTCCTGCCATTCGCGTTCACCTTCCCGCTTTTGTTTCGCTTAGCCTCCCTTGTTCTTTCTTAGTCACGTCCTTGCTTATTCACAGTACATTCCTAGTGGCTCGCCCGCTCTAACCTAATTGGTTAGGATTTCGTACAGATGTCCATTGTTAACTACCCATAGTTGCTTTTCCACAGCACTTTCCTCGTGGCTCTCACCTATTCGGTTAGGAGTTTGTACAGATGCCGACTGTTACTACTCATAGTCACGACCCGGCCAGCTGCTATTCTATATTAGTTCGATCACCTTTCCGGCCTCGCCTCTACAGACGCCTATCTCCTGGGCTCTGCAACCCTTTATTCGCCCACTGCCCCCCCCCCCCACAACCCCTACCTTTGTGAGTCACACGGTTCCGTCGCTTTTCCAGGCACCTTTATCAATTCTCTCTATTACTGTCCTCTTGTCTATTCCCCTTTGCCCTTTCACTCTTGACCGCTCAGTAGTCCGTCACACTTGGTCGCCTTACGTCGCCCGTGGTCACCACTACGTTGCACGGCTCCTTTTCTTTCTTCTCTCTTTGGACCTTTTAATTGGAGTGCTTTCCCTTGTTTAAGAATTGTCTCCCCTTTACCCTAGCACTGCCCCAAATATGTGTAACCAGTCCTGATGATGGCCTAGAATACTACAGGCCGAAACGCCGTCGACTTCCACAGCGTTATTTCTGGCGCATTGTACCATGGGCATTTGCTCTAATGTTCCTTTATAATTTCTTCATCAACTGTGTAAATGCCCTAAAACTTTGACATAATCAATGTACCATTGTTCTTTCTGTTGCGCCCTTTCACCGCTGTACATACCACTTTATGTGTCACTTGCGCCGTCACAAATTCCACGAGCACTTGTGCACAGTATTTTGTTGGTTACACTTTCACTAAGTGTCACGCAGTGCTTTTAAACTTATATGATATGTACATATGACGTAATATGTCCATCATGTGTTGAAAATACAACTCTCTCCTGCATTCTTGGTCTCCCTGTGTCCTCTCTGTATGGATTCATTCCTCCGTTATTTGTTGATATGGTTCGCGTTAAAATAACTTGTCCTTCCAATGAATCCCACTATGAGACATTGTTGTTAGATATCATGTACTGCCCCAGTCTCACTGTGGTATATGGGATACCTCCTGTGGTCTGATACTGGGAAGGGAGGTGTAGCCAAGACCATGATGGGAGTCGCAGTTACAATCTACACCCACCCACATGGCCAAGCAAGCATACACTGAACCATGCTCACCTCACAGGGAGTGGGAAGGGACTGACAAGATGTCTGACACTGGGCTCTGTTGTGGGGAGCACAAGGCCCTGCTGGGAAATGGGCAACAACAATCTCAAACTCTGTCCGTGACAAGCTGGAAAAAAGCAGTGTACAGGCAGGCATCTGTTAGTACAGTAGAAAATGGCATGTTTGTGAGCCATTGATGCCTTTAGAAACATAACTCACCTTGTGTGTCTCTTCCAAACACAGGTGGTGCTGGGGACCCAGCACCAAATGATGAGGATTCCCAGGCCCAGACTCTGGTGGACACTGAGCTCTCTGGTTTGGCTCTGTCTCTGTCCTCTTCAGATGACGACGACCAACCTGGCCCCTCCGGTGTGAGTCATCATGCAGCACCAGCAGCATCAACATCTGCACCCCCTGTACCCACGCCTCCAGCATCTGGACACCGACAGGGCGCCCCCCGTCAACACGGACAGACCAAGGCCACTGAACACCCACAGCACAGGGACACAGGACCCCCCGGAAGCTACAGCAAAAACCACCAGCAACACCACCCAAGGGGTCCCAGTGTCACCTGTGCGTCCCACCGCTGGTCCTGGCTGTGTGGATAGGGGTGCTGGGAGGGGTGGGAGGCAGAGGGAGCGACTTGCCATGGGGTCTGGACTGCATGATGACCCCCAACTGGCACGCATCATAGATCCGTACCAGGATAGCACCGGAGGATTTGGCGAGGTAGTGGGGATCCTCAAGGACATGCAACAGGAGCAGGCTGCCCACTATGCCCGCATGGAGGCCAAGTGGGATGCCCTTACTGCGATGCATCGTGACATACTCCAATGCCTCCGCCATATCAACACAAAACTGTCCACACCAACCTGTGTGGCCACAACATCTGTTGCAACACCATCTGCCAGCGCCACAGGGAGGGAGGAGGACTCTGGCGGAGAGTCCCCTGCACCGCAGAGGCCTGTACCTGAGGATCCCCCCCCCCCCCCCAGGAAGAAGAGGGGTCATCCGAAGAAGGACATGTGAGAGGCAGATGTCCCAGCACATCCTCCAGGGTCTCTAAACCTGTTCTGGACAATGTTCTTTGTGCGCAACCCGTTCACCTTGTCCAATTGCACACAACTCGCCCACATGACATGGAGGGTTCATGTTGGGCCAATGTAGCAGATGACTGTGGACTTCACTCTGGACATTTCATATACCAGCACTTCCAACTCTAATGTGAACTTTGGATTCCAAAACCAATGTACAGCACCCACCATCCTGTGCACTTTCCTCACACATGTTCGAAAATAAACTTACCAGTACACCATACTTGCCTCTGTTGTGATTCCAAATTGTCATGTGTCATGGAGATGTCGATCTGCTACACAACACAGTGCATGCCAAATACTGCAACAATGTGACCAACGTCAGGTGAGTCATGGTGACGTGACACATGTGAGGGAGACACACTACTATGGCAACACAACACATACTCACCATGGCCATGTTACTCATCACACACAATGATGGTGACCTGAAACACATAGGTATGCACAACCACAACACCTATCCACAGTCAGTGGTAACAAGTCCACAGGTGAGGTAAGCAAATGTCACTCAGATGTGGGAAGACAGACAACGCACCTAACAAAGCATAGCACTGGTTCATTACACATCAGCAACATGTTTATTCCACAATAGTTGCAAGGCAATTGTACGTTACGGTGGACACACGGTCACAGAGTGTCTGAGAATTGTAGTCCAGGGGGGTGTGGCACATCACTTGATGTCAATTGACTACTCCCACACTGGTGTCGGAATCTGGGTATTGGGGGTCAGTGTTGAACAAACAACAGGCAAATTGCCCTGTGAATGACAGACACAAGACACAGTCAAAAGCACAGCAAAACAGAAGAGAAATGCAATACACATGCACCAAACATGTCACAATAAACCTACACAAAAACAAGCTAGCAGTACTACCCTATTGTGGAGTACACACCACCTGAATGGGCACATCACTGCACGGATCCAGTCAAGTGGCACACAGACACACTCAGACAGCAACAGAGCAGCCACAACACATTCCAGGCTAACTCCATACATTGACATAACAACCCTGGAAACTCACATTCAGGTGAGGAAGTTGTTGATGAGCTGTGAGCGGACGTCACCCTCATCATCACTGGCATCTTGGCCCAGGCCGGGATCCTCCACAGGTGCCGGAGGTTGGTCATCGTCATTGTCATCCTGGATGAGAGGCACCTTCTTCCGCACTGCCATGTTGTGTAGCATGCAGCATACAAGGATTATTTTGCACACCTTTGCAGGTTCATATGGGAGGCCCCCTAGGTCTTGTCCAGGCAGCGAAAGCGGCTTTTCAGTAGGCCGAATGTCCGCTCAATCACCCTACTACTCCGACCATGTGCCTCATTGTAGCGCATCTCGGCTGGTGTCACAGGGTTCCTGAGGGGTGTCAGCAACCACGGCATGTTGGGGTATCCGGAGTCACCTACACACACAAAAATGAACAAGTAGCTGAGTTTTGTAGGAGTGCGGAAGACAACATTGACAAACACGCACAATGATAAACAGTCAGTACACACCGACAAGCCAGGCATGCTGAGCTGGCATCTGTGACATCATTATGTAGGCATTGTGCGCATAACCAGGGAACCGTGCACACACATGTGTGATAGACATGTCTGCAAGACATACCACCAGAGCATTGATCGAGTGGAAATGCTTCTTGTTCCGGTATGCCTGCTCATGTGTCTGTGGTGGTATCAGGGCCACATGTGTCCCATCAATAGATCCGATGATGTTCGGCATCCTCCCCAGTGTATAAAAGGCATCCTTTATTTCAGGGAGTTCAGCTGGGGTCGGGAACTTGATGTACAGGTCTAGGAAATGCAACATCCCCTCCAAGACATCGCGTAGCACCCGACTAAACATAGTTTGCGACATACCACCACCAGTAGCCACAGTGTACTGGAAGATACCAGTAGCAAAGAAGTGCAGGGCTGCCATCACCTTCACCTCTGGGGTCAGTGCTGTAGGCTATGTCCGGCCAGGTAGCAGATGTGGTGCCAACTGCTCCGCCAACTCCTCAATCAGTGGCCTGGTGAAGCGGTACCGTCGGATGCAGTTGCGTTCCTGCATGGTTGCAAGGTCTGGGAACGGTCGATGGACAGCTGGTGCCCTGCAGAACAGAGATGAACAAAGGAAGATTGTCGGTTCATCCACCCATGTGGCCATGACCAGGTTCAATATCACATGATAGATCATGACATTACACAATGTACTGAGGTGTGTGCTGTTGGGCATGGACACATATGTCACCTACATGACCATCACCTCACATCTCAATTCCACATGTCCACATGAGTCCCATGTAGTGCAATGGCCAATCATCTGGCTGTGTCACCCGACCTATGTACTGCTGTGACGTTACAAACACACACTACAGTGACAAGTGAGGCCTGATGTCTCCCAGGCATCACAGATCTTTGCCATGCAGATACCCAGGGTCCCTGTATTGCCACATCGACAATGCCCTGGGCAATGGAGTATCATGTACATGTTGTACCTGCAGGCCCTACATGTACGTCTCTTAGACACACACACACACCATCAAGGTAGATGCATCTACCACATGGATGTGGAGACTGTCTCCCATTGGGCACATTTGATCAGCCACATCTGAGACACAACATGCACACAGACTGTGGGTGCACATCAGAATTGTGGCTACAGGTCTCACTGTGACATACATGCCATCACCCCCAGGACTCAGGGTGTATGTGACATGCCCTAAACAGATCCAACATGAAACTGTGTCTGTGACTTATGCCCATTACTGTACATTTGCACATCACAGTGGTAATGTGCATGACACACAAAGGATTCTGCCCCCATGTACACGTGCACAGCCTGGGAGTGGCTGAACAAAAGTGCCACCCAACAAACCAAATGTGCCCCCCAACACACAGGGAATGCAGCCTTACATGCCATGGGACACTGTGTGGGCAATGCTGTAGTGTGGTAGGTGTGCACAGGTGTCCCTGGCAAGTAATTGTTTGTTGAATCCGTCAAATAGTCACACCAATGAGGTCCGACGCGTGTGACAATGCGTACGCATTGCACGGTTTATGTCCGAGACGTGCGTACGCTTTGCCATTGACTGCAATGAGGTCCGATGCGGGTGACAATGCGTACGCATTGCACGGTTCATGACCGAGCCGTGCGTACACTTTGCCATTGACTGCAATGAGGTCCGACGCAGGTGACAATGTGTACCCATTGCACGGTTCATGACCGAGCCGTGCGTACGCTTTGCCATTGACTGCAATGAGGTCCGACGCAGGTGACAATGCGTACAAAATTGCACGGTTCATGACCGAGCCTGCGTACACTTTTCCATTGACTTCAATGAGGTCCGACGCGGGTGACTATCATGCATACGCGTCGGGCAGGCATGGTCTGAGACAGGCGTACGCCTTGGCCATTGAATCGTATGGAGACAGGTGCATGTGTATGTTAGAGTCGGGGATCTCTGGTTGGCGCAAGGTTGCCCTTGTGTCAAGCAGGAACCCTCTCCTCCACATCAGGGCGCAGGATAACCCCTCGCGAATGACCCTTTCTCACCCTCTAGGTGCGTGGCGTGAGCAGCCAAGGCGATTCCTCAGGCGTTGTTGGTTAAGCACTTACAATCGTACACACAGTAAATACATCAATCCCCCCAGAAACGGACACCAGACTTGGATATATATAAAAATACGCCTCTTTATGTAAAAATTAGGTATATATATCTCAGCAGATTTATCACAAGACCAATAACGTTTTCGCTATGCCACCAGGTTGTAAAGCGGGCAAATGTTCGTTGTTCGTAGCTTCAAATGGATACTTGGTAGTCTCTTGCAAATGTTACTTGTGGTTCCAGTACTCACAGAGATCGACTCCTGCGAACGGGGAAATAAGGCGTTGCGGGCCCCGAGCCCGATGCTGGAACTTCTTTCGTGATGTGGAGAGTCAGCACAGGTCGGTGCGACTCTCGGCTTGGGAAGTGTTCCTGGGTCCTCAATCAGCAGGTGTGGGCACGTAGGCAGGTGCGGCCAGCGACCCTTTAGCACGGCGGTGCAGGAGGGTCTCCACAGCGGGGGCGGCGCGGCCTGAGATGTCCGGGGATAGCGAAGCGGGGTCGCAGGGCACGGTCAGTGCAGCTGGATGACCCGGCGTAGATCACAGTCGTCGGACGGCTTCCGGCGGGAGGGGTGATAGCGCGGTCAGCGCGCTCCAGTAGCAGGCGGTGACAGGGATGCAGGCGGCCTGGCCCGGGGACAGAGAGCGGCTCGGGACGGAGCGGGGCTCTCACGGGTTTGAGGCAGGCGAGCTTCTGAGTGTCACGGCCCTAGGAGGGGCGATGAGGGGCGCAGTCTCTTTTCCAGCGGGATGCACACACGGCTCGAATTGGAGGATGAGCAGGAAGCACAGAGAACCCACTGGTCCTGGGGTTCAGTTCAGGGGGCAAGCTCAGATCAAGCCCTTGGAGAATGTTCAAGCACAAAGTAGCAAAGTCTTTTTAGTAAGTCTCTTCCTCTCCTTTCTCAGCAAGGCAAGCAGCAAGCCAGCTCCTCCGGCGTCTTCTTCTCCTTCTAGTCGGGCAGAGGTTCTTTGTGGTAAACAGGATTCTCATTTCTTAGGAGCCAGGCTCCTACTTTTATACCGTGATTCTTTTGTTCTTTAGCGCCAGGGGGCCTAGGCCTGGCTCAGTCCAGTTCTGGAGCACTTTGTTATGGTGACTCTGCTCTTTCCTTTCAGCAGCAGGGCAGAGACATCAGCCGCCCCACAGGGGGCGGCGCCGGCTTTGTGGTGGCAGAGCACAGGGCTATTCAAGAGTCAAGGCGTACTCCTCCCACCCATCCAGGTGTCACCTCTCTACCCACCACCTGGCAGCCAACCTGTCTCTGGGGATCCCCCCACCCTGCTCCTTACTGTTGCCAGGCAGAACACACACACACAGCAGAGGCGGACTGAGATGGTCAGGTCAGTAAATACTAACTTTCTAAAAGTAGCATTTACAAACCCAGGATACTAAAATAAACTTGACTACAAGAAGTATTTTATTATCCTGAGTTCAGGCATACTAAACTTGACACTTCTACCATGCTCCTTGAGTCCACTGGGGTCACAGCGTTGGCGTGATCCCGGCAGCCCATTCTGGCCTATGGAGAGCAGGTAGCCTTCAATAGTGAAGAACGAAAATGGCTGTAATTCACTACTAAGACATGCCACACACATCAGGGCATGTCCTACCTTATGCCTACAATGCACCCTGCCCTTGGGCCTACCAGAGGGGTGGCTAATATGTAGGTAAGGGAAGGTTTAGGGACTGGCAAGTGGGGGCACTTGCGCAGTCCGCGCGACGGTCCCGGACCGCGCACAGGGTCTGCGGTGGCAGACCCTAGACACACTTTACAAGGCCGCTTCCGTGGGTGGCGCAACCAGCGCTGCAAGCCCACCAGCAGCATTGGCATTCACAAGCCCTGGCACCCCTGGTGCACTTTACTGGGGACTGACAGTGAATCCAATAAACCAATCATGGACATCAATTACAGGTACACTTTACCTCGGGAGCACTTGCACTGCGGCACGGATTAGCCGTGGCGCAGTGCCCTGAGCGGACAACACCAGCAAAACAATCGAGGCACACCATCAAAAAGTGGAAGGGAAACTCACGCCAAGGTGCCAGGTCTAACACGTGTCCCCTCCAGCTGAAATGTGGGGAGAACTACCCTTGCCCAGGGGGTTCCTCGTCACTAAGGCGGAAATACCTGGACAGACCGTCAGCGTTGGCGTGATCTGTACCAGGACGGTGTTCCACCATAAAGTCCATACCCTGTAGGGAGATGGACCACCTCAACAGCTTCGGGTTTTCACCCCTCATTTGCATCAACCATCTGAGGGGCCTGTGGTCCGTCTGAACCCGGAAGTGAGACCCAAACAAGTAGGGTCTTAGCTTCTTCAGCGCCCAGACCACAGCAAATGCTTCTCGCTCAATTGCACTCCACCTACTTTCCCGTGGAAGTAACCTCCTACTGATGAAGGCTACGGGTTGGTCCCAGCCCTCCTCAGTCATCTGTGAGAGAACAGCCCCTACACCATGCTCTGAAGCGTCTGTCTGTACTAGGAATTCCTTGGAGAAGTCAGGGGCCAAGAGCACGGGCGCCGTGCACATGGCAGTCTTCAGGGTGTCGAAAGCTTTCTGACAGGTGTCAGTCCAAATCACGTTCCTGGGCTGCTTCTTGGAAGTCAGCTCTGTCAAGGGGGCAACAATCGTTCCATAGCCCTTGACAAACCTCCTGTAGTACCCAGTGAGCCCCAGGAAGGCCCTCACTGCGGTCTGCGTCTTGGGGGGTTCCCAAGCCAGGATGGTCTCAATTTTGGGTTGCAAGGGTGCCACCTTGCCACTCCCCACTTGGTGTCCCAAGTACACCACGGAACCCTGCCCGATCTGGCACTTGCTTGCCTTGATCGTGAGGCCTGCTCGGCACAGAGCCATCAACACTTCCCAGAGGTGGCGCAGGTGTTCGGGCCAGGTGGCACTGAACACTGCGATGTCATCCAGGTAGGCGGCACTGAACGCATCCAGCCCAACCAGTACCTGGTTGACCAACCTCTGAAAGGTGGCAGGGGCATTCTTCATCCCAAATGGCATGACTCGGAACTGGAAGTGCCCATCTGGTGTAGAGAATGCGGACCTCTCTTTGGCCCCATCGGTCAAGGCGATCTGCCAGTACCCAGACGTTAAATCAAACGTGCTGAGGAACCGGGCAGCCCCCAGCCGATCAATGAGCTCATCAGCTCTGGGGATGGGGTGCGCGTCAGTCTTCGTTACTGAATTGAGTCCTCTGTAGTCCACACAGAACCGGAGTTCAGGTGTGGCTCCCGGCACAGCAGCTTTGGGGACCAAGACCACGGGGCTGGACCAAGGACTGCTGGAGGACTCAACCACCCCTAGCGCAAGCATTTTGGAGACCTCCTCCTTAATGCAAGCTCTGACCCTGTCAGTTACCCTGTAAGCCTTGTGCTTTACAGGTAAGCTGTCTCCTGTGTCCCCATCATGGACGCACCAATCTGTGACACCAGGAACCAGGGAGAATCGGTCGGAAAACTGTCCCAGCAAGTGGCGGCAATCTTCCTGTTGTTCGGGCGTCAGGGTGGGTGAGAGGTTAACTCCATCCACTGACCCATCTTTCTCAGAGGCCACTAAGAGGTCAGGAAGAGGCTCGGTCTCCTCTTCCATTCCATCATCAGTGGCCAGCAGCATGCCCACTTCGGTCCTCTCTAAGTGGGGCTTAAGGCGGTTAACATGTAGGACCCTCAAAGGGTTCCTGGGAGTCTGCATGTCCACCAAGTAGGTGATAGGACTTTTGCGCTCCACAACCTCAAATGGACCTGTCCACTTATCCTGAAGTGCACACGGCTCCACTGGGGCCAAGACCCACACCTTTTGTCCAGGTTGAAGCTCTACCAGAGTGGCATTCCGGTCGTATCACCGCTTCATCTCCTCCTGGCTGGCTTCCAGATTTGCCTCAGCAAGTTGCCTGAACCGCCGAGTCTGGTTTCGGAAGGCCAGCATGTAACTATATACATTCTGGGGAGGTTTCCTGGGAGATTGCTCCCAGCCTTCCTTTACCAAACTCAGAGGTCCTCTTACCGGGTGACCATACAGAAGCTCAAAGGGGCAGAACCCTAGAGACTTCTGCGGCACCTCTCGGTAAGCGAAGAGCAGGCATGGCAAGAGGACGTCCCACTTACGCCTCATTGGACCGTCCAGGCCCATGATCATGCCTTTGAGGGTTCGGTTGAATCTCTCAACCAACCCATTTCCTTGGGGGTGGTAAGGAGTGGTGAACTTGTAAGTTACCCCACACTCCTTCCACAGGGATTTCATATATGTGGATATGAAATTGGTCCCCCTGTCGCTCACCACCTCTAGAGGGAATCCCACTCGGGAGAAAATTCCCATCAGTGCCCGTCCCACCACGGGGGCCGTCACTGTCCTCAGAGGGATGGCTTCAGGGTACCGGGTGGCATGGTCCACCAAGACCAGGATGAACCTGTTGCCCAGGGCTGTCTTGGGGTCCAGAGGCCCCACAATATCAATACCCACTCGTTGGAATGGCGTACCGACCACAGGGAAAGGTTGCAGAGGAGCCTTGTGCTTCCCTCCGCTCTTACCACTTGCCTGGCAAGTCTGACAGGTTCTGCAGTAGGAATCTGAATTCTTATGCATTTGGGGCCAGTAAAAGTGGGTGACAAGCCTGTCATAGGTCTTGTCCATCCCCAAATGTCCTGCTAAAGGCACATCGTGAGCCAGCCCCAGTAGGAAGGCTCTGAACTTCTGGGGTACCACCAGCACACGGGCTGACCCAGGTTCAGCAGCCTTAGGCTCGGAATACAGGAGGTCAGTCTCCCAGTACACGTAGTGTGTTTTGGCCTGAACACCGTTGGCCTGGTCTGCAGCCTGTTGCCGCATACCCACGAGAGAAGGGCATTCTTTCTGCTCCCTGCAGAATTCCTCCCTGGAGGGACCTCCTTCTTGCTGCCAATGGGTCAGCTCAGGCAGATCTCCCAGTTCGGCAATCTGTTCCCCGGTAGGCTCCAGAGCATCCCCCTCAGGGTCTACTTCCTCCTGGGCCGTGGGAACTTCGGGGGCCGGTTTCCCGCGCCTCCTGCGCCTTCTCCCTAAGGCCGGTTCCTGGACCTCTCCCTCAGGCTCCAGGACCCTCTCAACACCCCTACTGGCTGCCATGGACCGGGTGGTCACGCACGCCCAGTCGGGTAGACCCACCATCCTCAGATGCGTGGTCTTCTCCACCTTTTCCCAAGGGGAACTCTCCAGGTCGTTCCCTAGCAGACAGTCTACAGGCATGTCAGTTCTCACAGCGACTTGTAGAGTACCAGAGACCTCCCCCCACTCAAAGGGAACTTGAGCCATTGGACAACGACTCTCTACGTTGTCAGCATTGACAACCCTACAGTAGGCATTGGGTACAATTTGCTCTTGAGACACCAGGTGTTGCCTCACCGAGGTCACGCTGGCTCCTGTATCTCTAAGAGCCTCAACCTTCTTTCAATTGATGGTCACCACTTGCCCATATTTCTTAGTGTTAGAGGGCAGGTAGGTTACAGGGACCATCTCACTGTCTCCTAGTGAGACTAGGGTCATCTGCCCGGGACCCCCACCCTCCTGGACTGCTACCTCCTCCCCGAAGTTAACACTAGCTACTTGCCGGGGTGGAGCACCAGTGGGTGCGGTCTTACCAAACAGGCGACACTTAGGATCAGAGGCAATGTGACCCGGGTCACCGCACCTATAACAATTGAAGGGCCCCTTTGGAACAGGTCTACCTGTCGGGGCCCCATTCTGCTGCGGGGGTGGGGGAGGCTGAGAACCCTTCTGCTGGTTCCCTTGGGAATTACTTTGGGGGCCTTTTTGGAACCCCTTCTGTTTACCCTTGTCCCCCCCACTCTTCTGCTGGGGACCCTGCCCACCTTTGGCGGAGTCTCCCACTTGACCCTTGTGGACCCTGGTGCTGAGCCAGCGGTCCGCCTCCTCAGCAAGCTTCCTCGGGTTGGACAGCTTGCTATCTATCAGGTGCTGGCGTAGCTCAGGAAAACATTGACTGGACAAGTGCTCCCATGCAATTAAATCAAGCAGCCCTTGATAATCATTCACTTTGCTACCCTTCACCCAACCATCCAGCGCTCTGCAGAAAAAGGTCACATACTCCACATACGTACTCTCAGGGATCTTCTTGGTCTCCCTGAACCTCTGTCTATATAGCTCAGGAGTTAACCCATACCTGGTCATTAAAGCTTCCTTCATATGGGGGTATGAGGTCTGGACTTCTAAGGGCAAATCTAACAGTGTGTCCCGCCCTTCCGCAAGGAACCTTCCCCACAACCCCGCTCCCCAGTCTTTCTCAGGGACCCGGTGTGAGGACATGGCCACCTCGTAGGCTCTAAACCACTGCCCTATGTCATCCTTTCTAAAATACTCCTTTACTACATCTTTGGGGATGTACACCTTGGACTCTACCTGCGCTGGTGGAGTGCTGCCACCAGAAGGAGCGGTGTCCAAACTTTTCGCCTTCAGCTCCAACTCCTTCAATCTTATATCATGATCCATTTGGCGTTGTTGTGCCTCCAGGGCCAACTTCTGCTTTTCCATTTCCATTTGTCCGGCCAACTTTGCCATCTCCATTGCATGCGCCCTGTCGGCTGCCCTGTCTGCCAGCTCCTCTGGCGACCGGACTCTGCTGGGCTCCTCAAGGTTGTCGGGTGGAACGATGTCCCCCGCATTCCGTGGGTCTCGTGACTCCTTCCAGGCTCTCAGCGCCTTGAGGTACTGGTTCTTCTTCCTGAATCCAGCATGGGGAACTCTGAATTTTACACTGTAGCCTTTCAATTGCTCCGTTGTGCAACCTTCCAGTCTCTCCCAATCCACCTCATCTATTCCAGAAATCACGGAGAGCGCTCTTCCAGCAGAGAGTGAGCCAGGCATGGTTGCAGTAATGGCAGATGTCTCAACAAAGTTCAACAATTAAAAACCTGTGGCTGCGTTATTTGGTCTGCTCTCACTATCTGGTGATTAATAATTCACTGTATGCAAATTACAAGTGCAAATCCGAAATCCCAACCGCTGCCAACAATGTTAGAGTCGGGGATCTCTGGTTGGCGCA
Organism: Triturus cristatus; assembly: GCF_964204655.1. Classification (NCBI taxonomy): domain Eukaryota; kingdom Metazoa; phylum Chordata; class Amphibia; order Caudata; family Salamandridae; genus Triturus; species Triturus cristatus. The sequence continues at coordinate 584,343,035 of NC_140594.1, forward strand.
AGGTTGCCCTTGTGTCAAGCAGGAACCCTCTCCTCCACGTCAGGGCGCAGGATAACCCCTCGCGAATGACCCTTGCTCACCCTCTAGGTGCGTGGCGTGAGCAGCCAAGGCGATTCCTCAGGCGTTGTTGGTTAAGCACTTACAATCGTACACACAGTAAATACATCAATCCCCCCAGAAACGGACACCAGACTTGGATATATATAAAAATACGCCTCTTTATGTAAAAATTAGGTATATATATCTCAGCAGATTTATCACAAGACCAATAACGTTTTCGCTATGCCACCAGGTTGTAAAGCGGGCAAATGTTCGTTGTTCGTAGCTTCAAATGGATACTTGGTAGTCTCTTGCAAATGTTACTTGTGGTTCCAGTACTCACAGAGATCGACTCCTGCGAACGGGGAAATAAGGCGTTGCGGGCCCCGAGCCCGATGCTGGAACTTCTTTCGTGATGTGGAGAGTCAGCACAGGTCGGTGCGACTCTCGGCTTGGGAAGTGTTCCTGGGTCCTCAATCAGCAGGTGTGGGCACGTAGGCAGGCGCGGCCAGCGACCCTTTAGCACGGCGGTGCAGGAGGGTCTCCACAGCGGGGGCGGCGCGGCCTGAGATGTCCGGGGATAGCGAAGCGGGGTCGCAGGGCACGGTCAGTGCAGCTGGATGACCCGGCGTAGATCACAGTCGTCGGACGGCTTCCGGCGGGAGGGGTGATAGCGCGGTCAGCGCGCTCCAGTAGCAGGCGGTGACAGGGATGCAGGCGGCCTGGCCCGGGGACAGAGAGCAGCTCGGGACGGAGCGGGGCTCTCACGGGTTTGAGGCAGGCGAGCTTCTGAGTGTCACGGCCCTAGGAGGGGCGATGAGGGGCGCAGTCTCTTTTCCAGCGGGATGCACACACGGCTCGAATTGGAGGATGAGCAGGAAGCACAGAGAACCCACTGGTCCTGGGGTTCAGTTCAGGGGGCAAGCTCAGATCAAGCCCTTGGAGAATGTTCAAGCACAAAGTAGCAAAATCTTTTTAGTAAGTCTCTTCCTCTCCTTTCTCAGCAAGGCAAGCAGCAGGCCAGCTCCTCCGGCGTCTTCTTCTCCTTCTAGTCGGGCAGAGGTTCTTTGTGGTAAACAGGATTCTCATTTCTTAGGAGCCAGGCTCCTACTTTTATACCGTGATTCTTTTGTTCTTTAGCGCCAGGGGGCCTAGGCCTGGCTCAGTCCAGTTCTGGAGCACTTTGTTATGGTGACTCTGCTCTTTCCTTTCAGCAGCAGGGCAGAGACATCAGCCGCCCCACAGGGGGCGGCGCCGGCTTTGTGGTGGCAGAGCACAGGGCTATTCAAGAGTCAAGGCGTACTCCTCCCACCCATCCAGGTGTCACCTCTCTACCCACCACCTGGCAGCCAACCTGTCTCTGGGGATCCCCCCACCCTGCTCCTTACTGTTGCCAGGCAGAACACACACACACAGCAGAGGCGGACTGAGATGGTCAGGTCAGTAAATACTAACTTTCTAAAAGTAGCATTTACAAACCCAGGATACTAAAATAAACTTGACTACAAGAAGTATTTTATTATCCTGAGTTCAGGCATACTAAACTTGACACTTCTACCATGCTCCTTGAGTCCACTGGGGTCACAGCGTTGGCGTGATCCCGGCAGCCCATTCTGGCCTATGGAGAGCAGGTAGCCTTCAATAGTGAAGAACGAAAATGGCTGTAATTCACTACTAAGACATGCCACACACATCAGGGCATGTCCTACCTTATGCCTACAATGCACCCTGCCCTTGGGCCTACCAGAGGGGTGGCTAATATGTAGGTAAGGGAAGGTTTAGGGACTGGCAAGTGGGGGCACTTGCGCAGTCAGCGCGACGGTCCCGGACCGCGCACAGGGTCTGCGGTGGCAGACCCTAGACACACTTTACAAGGCCGCTTCCGTGGGTGGCGCAACCAGCGCTGCAAGCCCACCAGCAGCATTGGCATTCACAAGCCCTGGCACCCCTGGTGCACTTTACTGGGGACTGACAGTGAATCCAATAAACCAATCATGGACATCAATTACAGGTACACTTTACCTCGGGAGCACTTGCACTGCGGCACGGATTAGCCGTGGCGCAGTGCCCTGAGCGGACAACACCAGCAAAACAATCGAGGCACACCATCAAAAAGTGGAAGGGAAACTCACGCCAAGGTGCCAGGTCTAACAGTGTATTTTCAAAATACGCGTTGTACTGTCAGTTGACCGAGCCGAGCGCACCCACTGACTCTGGACTGTCATGGAGACGGATGCGGATTCAAAACTTGTACGAGTTGTGCGCTGGAAATTCAGTTGAATGCCTACAACAATGTTGCAAATACTAATGTGTCATGAAGGTGAAGATTTGAACGATGCGGAAGGCGAGTACGAGTCGTACATTTCCATGGATTGGCCAGATTCATAGAATGTGTTAGACTTGTCAGCCCTTTGGGTGGTCCCTCCTCATCATTATTTATTTTGTCCCACTTTTGCCTCAAACCCTGTTTGAATTTTTCCTTTTTGGGAACCACCAGACTTTTTCGTGTTGCTACAGATTCAGGGAGCCATTTTAGCTACCCCTGAAACTTCTGTCTGAGGGCCTGGAGCACAAAATGGTGGCCACCTGTGACATCACCAGCATCCACTGGAACCTACCAGCACCTTCCAGAACATTCCAGGAGCTTCCAGAACCCTGTGACCGTTGGAGGCGGTTTAGAATGTTGGGAGGACAAGAGAGGCAGTTGGCAGTTGGAGCTGGCAGTTGGCACCTGACTGGTGAAGGGAGAGGAGCACAACAGTGAAGGAGGAAGGAGTGAAGCAGCAGGGGTGGAAACTTGTGCCTGGAGTGGGGTCCATAAACCCACCCTTGATACTTGTCCCTACTGATGGATCCCAGCCTATAGCCCTGTGTGGGAAGAAGACAGAAAAACTCATCCTAAGGACCTGGACAGCAGGAACAGGCCTTAGAAGCAGAGAGCAGCAAGATCCTGACCTGGAAACTGGTTTCCCTGGAGTCCGGCGTCGAGTAGCCTGAGACCTGGAGCCCGAGGTGGAGAAGCGGCGCTGACTGAAGTAGCAGACGTCGTACCCGGAGCCGCCTGAGGTCGTGAGAGGGCGCCGACGGAGGTCGTGAGGAATACCAGAGGTCGAGGAGGAAGTGAACCGAGGTCGAGCGAGCGGCGTCATCGGAGGTGTGAAGTCCGCCCTCCGGAGTCATCGGAGACCGAGGTAGAGGTGAACCGGAGGTCGGGAGTGAGGATCGCACTCCGGAGTCGCCCGGAACCTGAGAGGAGGAGCACCGGAGGTCGGGGGTGAGGATCGCACCCCGGAGTCGCCGGAAGTCGACATCGAGGCCAGGCCGGCCGACGTCATCGGAGCCGAGAGCGCCATCGGACCGGAGCCGCCCGAAGTCGACATCGTGAAGAGACTGCCCGACGCCGTCGAATCGGAGGTAGAGATCGAACCGAGGCCGCCGACATCGGACCGGAACCGCCTTCCGGCGTCGACAAAGAACTGACATTGTGCCGAGGCCGCCGAGACCGAACCGGAACCGCCTCACGGCGTCGACACGACTCCAGCGGCGTCGGAACATCAGAAAAAGGGCAGTAAGTGGAGTAGAGGGCGCCTAAGGCCCTGTGGAGACCTGAGAGACTGCTCTAAGGGGCTAGGGAGGTGCTGAAACCCACCTGACTGTGCCTGGGGTGAACTGGGACTAACCTAGAGAGGTTGTGTGGAGAAGGAAAGCCAGGGCATTGGTATTCCCCCCTTTGATCTACCTCAGTTTAGGCCTCAGCCTTGTCCCAGCCAGGGAGTAGCCTCCCCCCTCAAGCCTTCCACAACCCTACAAGCTGTGCCTGGGCCAAATCAGCCCTTAAGAAGTGAAGTGTCATCTGATTATATGAGGGTTGCTGTATACTTTTAATTATTTATTGGGGATACTGTATTTATTGAATTTTTATCTATTTATTGCTGCACTATATTTATAGGTCCACAGGACTTGTTGGTGTACAATAGTTATTGGTACAGTATTTATTGCCTCAAAGTATTTAATTGTCTGTATATATTGCACTTGTATTATGCCCTGTTATTTATGATCACCCCTATTTATTTCATCAAACAGCCAATATTTATTTGACCTGCACTAATTGAAACTTGTATATTGTGATTGACCTATTTATTTTTCCAATCAGCAACTAAGAGAAAAAGATAAAGAAAGAATATTTTCATAATTTTTACGGTGTAGAGTCGTTTTTGGAACGGATGCACGCATGGTTCTTGTATGGGTATATTGTATGCTTAGCACTGCGCCTGTTTCCTGACCACTCGAGCCAAGCTACCCCATTGTGTTGGGAAGGTCCACCACCACCCTGCGGAGTGGGAGTGGGGCTGTTTCCAACATAAATTGGTGTTCAGTGGTGGGATAGAGCTGTGCCTACATATACTCAACAATAACTGTGGGTAGTCCATAGGCCTACACCGGGAGTTTTCTCACAGCGGCCTTCCAAATTGTGGGTTTTTGTTTTTTCCAAATTTACTCTGGTGGTGGGAGGAGGTATTACTAAAGGTACCCCCCTGCATTGTTACTGCACAAAACCTGTCCTCTAACCTGAGTGGGCAAGATGGAGTTTGTACTGGAAGATTTAGAAACGTACACTGTGGCCCAACTCAGGGAGTTTTGCCAGCGGGAGGGGGTGTACTGTCCCCCAGGAGCAAAGAAGGGTGCACTCCAAACCAGCTTAAGGGCTTGGGGGGAGGCACGCCGAGAAAGCAAGGCTGAGGAGGAAGACAGGGATGGAGAGCCTAACCCCGAGGGGGCTGAGATGTACCAACCTGAGGTGGGGAACCTGTCAGCAGGGCCCAGGACATTTTCTAGGAAGGGCAGCACTGTCTCTAGTGGGGGCTTATCCAGCGTGGAGTTAGCAGATCGGAGAGAGAAGAGACAGCTCACATGGGATTTAGCAAAGCTGGAGAAGGAGAAGGAGGAACAGAGGTTGGCTCATGAGACGGAGAAAGAGAGGATGGCTCATGAGATAAGACTGAAAGAGATAGAGCTTCAGATCCTAAGAATTGGGGCACCAACTGTTCCTAATGGTGGCAGCCAAAACCAAGAGGTCACCAGGGAATCCAAACCTTACCTGCCAAAGGACATAGTAGCTAGCTATGGGGCGGGTGACGACATCGCCAAGTGGCTAGCAGCCTATGAGGTCTCGTTGAGGGCCCATGGGGTTCCAGTGAAGTACTGGGGAGGGGGATTATATAAGTACATGCCTCCAGCTGGTAGGGATGCTTTATTGGCCCTCGAAGAGGATGAGCAGACCCACTACCCCACCATGAAACTGGCGCTCATCAGAAAGTTTGGACTAACACCTGAAAAGTACAGACAGAAGTTCAGGGGTAGTCACAAGCTGGGCACACAGAATTGGGTGGACTTCCTGGACTATGCAAAGAAGGCACTGGAAGGTTGGATTCAGGGCAGTGAAGTAAGGAACTACGAGGAGCTGTTTGACCTAGTACTGAAGGAACACCTACTCGAGAAATGTTTCCCTGAACTGCGGCAACACCTGGTGGATAGCAAGCTGACCAGCCCCCGGAAGCTTGCTGAGGAGGCGGACATTTGGGCTAGTACCCGGGTGTCCACAAGGGGGACTGGAGGGGATACTCAAAAGGCCGGACAGGGCGCCCCCCAGAAGAAAGAAGGAGGGGAAAAGAAAAAGGAGTTCTCCAAAGGCCCCCAAAATAACTTCCAAGGGAAGGGAACAGGATTCACCTCTAAGGCTAACCCACCCAGAAACCCTAATCCTGGCCAGAGTCAGCAGCCAAGGGTTGTCCATTGCTACGAGTGCGTTGGCGTTGGACACTATAAAGGAGATCCGAAGTGTCAGAAACGATCACCCCCTCCCACTGGAGGAAAGCCCCCCGGAGTAGCTAGTGTAGTGCTCGGGGAGGAGATGCCCTTAACTAAGGGAAGGGAGTGGGCGGGTGTCACTTTAGTGTCCCTGGGAGAACGGGAGATGGTTCCTAAGATCCAGGTGCCCGCAAATACCGCAAAGTATGGGCAGTGGATCACCATCAACGGCCAAAGAGGGGAGGCTCTGAGAGACACAGGAGCCAGTATGACTATGGTGCGTAGTCAACTGGTGTCTCCAGAGCAGGTAATTCCCGATGTACTCCACCCAGCCGCGATGGCTGACGGCAGAACCGGTCACTATCCAGTGGCCGAGGTTCCCTTTGAATGGGGGGGGGTTGCAGGTTCACTTCGAGTTGCCGTAAGCCCTGCCGTGCCAGTCGATTGTCTGCTGGGCAATGACATGGAGCACAACGCTTGGAAGGAGGTGGAATACCGGACTCACACCGAGATGCTGGGTACACCTGACTGGGCCTGTGTTAGCACAAGGTCCGTGACTACCCGAAGAGGGAGTTCATTCCGGCTGGAGCCTGGAACAAAGGCCCAGCCAGCTGCCAGTCAAGGGAAGAACCGAGGACAGGAGGAGCCTGCCTCGGCGTCTCCACCCCGTAGGACGGATAGGCCACCGGAGGTGGTGGACCAGGAGTCTGCGGAGGGGGACGTTACCAACCTGGAGGACCTACCCATCCCGGCCGAGTGGCACGTGGAGGGAGGCCCGTCCAGGGAGGAATTCTGCCAGGGCCAGAGGGAGTGCCCTACCCTTGAGGGGCTGAGGCGACAGGCCGAAGCCCAGGCAGCAGGGAACGTTGAAGGGAACTACAGTGTTTACTGGGAGGATGGCCTCCTCTACAGTGAACCCAAGGCACCCCTACATGGATCGTCACGAGCCTTGGTAGTTCCTCAACGTTATCGAGCCTTCCTTTTAGAGTTGGCTCACGAGATCCCCTTGGCAGGACACCTGGGGCAAGACAAGACCTTCGCCCGTCTTGTCCCACACTTTTATTGGCCTCAGATGAAAGTGTCGTCCGATACCTACTGCCGGACATGTGTGTCTTGCCAAGCCAGTGGGAAAACAGGGGTGAAGCTGAAAGCTCCCCTGGAACCACTTCCTGTCGTTAGCACCCCCTTTGAAAGGGTGGGCATCGACATTGTGGGTCCGTTAGATCCACCAACATCAGCTGGTCACAGGTTTATCCTAGTCCTGGTGGATCATGCCACACGGTACCCAGAGGCAATACCTCTGAGGACCATAACAGCACCTGTTGTGGCTAGGGCCCTGATGGGAATCTTTACCCGAGTGGGTTTTCCCAAGGAAGTTGTGTCCGACAGGGGGACCAACTTCATGTCAGCGTATATGCGGGCAATGTGGAAGGAGTGTGGAGTGACCTACCGGTTCACCACTCCTTACCACCCCCAGACCAATGGTCTGGTGGAGAGGTTTAACAAAACCTTGAAAGGCATGATCAGAAGTCTGCCTGAAAGCCTGCGGAGGAAATGGGACGTCCTCCTACCCTGTTTACTTTTTTCTTACAGGGAAGTGCCACAGAAGGGAGTGGGCTTCAGCCCCTTCGAGCTTCTGTATGGGCACCCTGTACGTGGACCTCTTAACCTGGTGAGAGACGGATGGGAAAGAACTCCCAGAAAGCTCCCCCAGGATGTGGTGAGCTACATGCTGGCCTTCCGGAGCCAAATGGCTAAGTTGTGGAAGCAAGCTTCTGACAACTTGGAAGCCAGCCAAGCAGTGATGAAGGCGTGGTATGACCACAACGCTCACCCGGTGGAGTTGGAGCCTGGCCAGAAGGTGTGGGTGATCGAACCCGGAGAGCTTAGTGCCCTCCAGGATCGCTGGTCGGGACCCTTTGAGGTGTTGGAGAAGAAGGGTAAGGCTACCTACTTGGTGGACCTGAAGACCCCTCGTCAGCCCCTGCGGGTGCTGCATGCCAACCGCCTCAAACCCCACCACGAGAGGCCCGAAGTCATCTTGATGATGGTGACTGACGGAGGAGAGGACGTGGAAAGCGAGCCTCTCCCTGATCTGTTTGCGTCTCAAGGAAAGGATGGGTCGGTGGAGGGAGTGATTCTCTCCCCATCTCTAACTCCTGAACAGCAGGAGGACTGTCGCCAGGTCCTGGGGCAGTACTCTTCGTTGTTCTCCCTTGTCCCGGGTAGGACTCACCTGTGCGTCCATGACGTGGACACAGGAGACAGCCCACCTGTGAAGTCCAAGATCTACCGGATGTCAGACAAGGTGAAGGCCAGCATTCATAGTGAAGTCACTAAGATGCTGGAGCTAGGAGTGATCGAACCTTCTAGCAGCCCCTGGTCTAGTCCGGTGGTGTTAGTACCGAAAGCTGCACCACCGGGTGCCCAACCAGAACTGAGGTTCTGTGTGGACTACCGGGGACTGAATTCAGTGACAAAGACTGATGCACATCCGATCCCTAGGGCGGATGAATTAATTGACCGGCTGGGAGCTGCCCAATATCTAAGTACCTTTGACCTTACTTCAGGGTACTGGCAGATCTCGTTGACTGATGGAGCAAGGGAAAGGTCAGCCTTCTCCACGCCCAATGGCCACTACCAGTTCTGTGTGATGCCCTTTGGGCTCAAGAACGCACCTGCCACGTTTCAGCGCCTGGTAAACCAGATCCTCACCGGAATGGAGGGTTTCTCTGCTGCTTATCTGGATGACATAGCCGTCTTCAGTAACAGCTGGGAGGATCACTTGCGTCACCTGCAAGCTGTTCTCCAGGCCCTGAGACAAGCTGGATTGACGATCAAGGCCAGCAAGTGCCAGATCGGGCAGGGGTCGGTAGTGTACCTTGGACACTTGGTGGGTAGGGGAACGGTGCAACCCCTCCAGGCGAAGATCGAGGCCATCATGGCCTGGGAACCCCCCAAGACACAGACTGAGGTCCGAGCATTTTTGGGCCTCACGGGATACTATCGCCGCTTCGTGAAGGGGTACGGTACCATCGTAGCCCCTCTCACGGAGCTCACGTCCAAGAAACAACCTCGACGGGTAGTCTGGACGGAGGCTTGTCAGCAAGCCTTTGAGAGATTGAAGAAAGCCATGTGCGAGGCCCCGGTCTTAAGGGCCCCAGACTTTTCCAAGAAGTTCATTGTCCAGACAGATGCATCAGAACATGGCATTGGGGCAGTGTTATCGCAACTCAACGAAGAGGGTCTGGATCAACCCGTGGTCTTCCTATCCCGGAGACTACTTCCCAGGGAACAGAAGTGGAGTGCAATAGAGCGTGAAGCCTTTGCAGTGGTATGGGCTCTGAAGAAGTTGCGGCCATACCTGTTTGGATCGCACTTCCTCGTTCAGACCGACCACAGACCCCTTCGTTGGCTGATGCAAATGAAGGGGGAGAATCCCAAGTTGTTGAGGTGGTCTATTTCCCTACAGGGGATGGACTTTCAGGTGGAACATCGGCCTGGAGTGGACCACGCCAATGCAGACGGTCTCTCAAGGTATTTCCGCCTTAGTGATGAGAACTCCCAAGGGGTTGGGTAGCTCTCCCCACTTTCAGCTGGGGGGGACGCGTGTTAGACCTGTCAGCCCTTTGGGTGGTCCCTCCTCATCATTATTTATTTTGTCCCACTTTTGCCTCAAACCCTGTTTGAATTTTTCCTTTTTGGGAACCACCAGACTTTTTCGTGTTGCTACAGATTCAGGGAGCCATTTTAGCTACCCCTGAAACTTCTGTCTGAGGGCCTGGAGCACAAAATGGTGGCCACCTGTGACATCACCAGCATCCACTGGAACCTACCAGCACCTTCCAGAACATTCCAGGAGCTTCCAGAACCCTGTGACCGTTGGAGGCGGTTTAGAATGTTGGGAGGACAAGAGAGGCAGTTGGCAGTTGGAGCTGGCAGTTGGCACCTGACTGGTGAAGGGAGAGGAGCACAACAGTGAAGGAGGAAGGAGTGAAGCAGCAGGGGTGGAAACTTGTGCCTGGAGTGGGGTCCATAAACCCACCCTTGATACTTGTCCCTACTGATGGATCCCAGCCTATAGCCCTGTGTGGGAAGAAGACAGAAAAACTCATCCTAAGGACCTGGACAGCAGGAACAGGCCTTAGAAGCAGAGAGCAGCAAGATCCTGACCTGGAAACTGGTTTCCCTGGAGTCCGGCGTCGAGTAGCCTGAGACCTGGAGCCCGAGGTGGAGAAGCGGCGCTGACTGAAGTAGCAGACGTCGTACCCGGAGCCGCCTGAGGTCGTGAGAGGGCGCCGACGGAGGTCGTGAGGAATACCAGAGGTCGAGGAGGAAGTGAACCGAGGTCGAGCGAGCGGCGTCATCGGAGGTGTGAAGTCCGCCCTCCGGAGTCGTCGGAGACCGAGGTAGAGGTGAACCGGAGGTCGGGAGTGAGGATCGCACTCCGGAGTCGCCCGGAACCTGAGAGGAGGAGCACCGGAGGTCGGGGGTGAGGATCGCACCCCGGAGTCGCCGGAAGTCGACATCGAGGCCAGGCCGGCCGACGTCATCGGAGCCGAGAGCGCCATCGGACCGGAGCCGCCCGAAGTCGACATCGTGAAGAGACTGCCCGACGCCGTCGAATCGGAGGTAGAGATCGAACCGAGGCCGCCGACATCGGACCGGAACCGCCTTCCGGCGTCGACAAAGAACTGACATTGTGCCGAGGCCGCCGAGACCGAACCGGAACCGCCTCACGGCGTCGACACGACTCCAGCGGCGTCGGAACATCAGAAAAAGGGCAGTAAGTGGAGTAGAGGGCACCTAAGGCCCTGTGGAGACCTGAGAGACTGCTCTAAGGGGCTAGGGAGGTGCTGAAACCCACCTGACTGTGCCTGGGGTGAACTGGGACTAACCTAGAGAGGTTGTGTGGAGAAGGAAAGCCAGGGCATTGGTATTCCCCCCTTTGATCTACCTCAGTTTAGGCCTCAGCCTTGTCCCAGCCAGGGAGTAGCCTCCCCCCTCAAGCCTTCCACAACCCTACAAGCTGTGCCTGGGCCAAATCAGCCCTTAAGAAGTGAAGTGTCATCTGATTATATGAGGGTTGCTGTATACTTTTAATTATTTATTGGGGATACTGTATTTATTGAATTTTTATCTATTTATTGCTGCACTATATTTATAGGTCCACAGGACTTGTTGGTGTACAATAGTTATTGGTACAGTATTTATTGCCTCAAAGTATTTAATTGTCTGTATATATTGCACTTGTATTATGCCCTGTTATTTATGATCACCCCTATTTATTTCATCAAACAGCCAATATTTATTTGACCTGCACTAATTGAAACTTGTATATTGTGATTGACCTATTTATTTTTCCAATCAGCAACTAAGAGAAAAAGATAAAGAAAGAATATTTTCATAATTTTTACGGTGTAGAGTCGTTTTTGGAACGGATGCACGCATGGTTCTTGTATGGGTATATTGTATGCTTAGCACTGCGCCTGTTTCCTGACCACTCGAGCCAAGCTACCCCATTGTGTTGGGAAGGTCCACCACCACCCTGCGGAGTGGGAGTGGGGCTGTTTCCAACAGAATGCAACCATGTTGGACCTATCACTTGGGACACATGGCACAGATTCTGCCTCTGCAGCACAGATATAAGGCTGGCTGGCCCCCAGGGAGCTCACTTGCCTGCACTACATGCTCCTGGACCACATCCCTGCTACCACTGCTGCTGTCTCTGCATCCTCTGGCTCCTGCTATGGCATGTACTCTGGAGAGGGCCCCAGCCTTCACTGAGGAGGAGAACCAGGCCCTACTGGACGGCTCCTTCCATAGTACAGCAAGCTGTATGGGAAACCAGGGGAGCAGGTGAGTGTGCAGTCCACTGCCTTCCTAATTGTGCATGTTGTCTGACTAGCAGTACTAGCAGTGTGTACACCAGTGGCAGGCATTCTCACTGACTACTTTCATCCCCCAAAGTGTGTAGGGACATGTAATGAACAGGTGTTCTGCTGCTAAAGTGCATTGGTGTAAGCTTAAACTTCCCAGACATTGTTAACATGTCAGACATAATTTCTAATTTAAAATGCTTATAAAGCGCAGCATACACCTTGCGGTTTCTTGGCGCTGAAGGTTCAGTGGCTGAGGGGAAGGAAGACCGGGGAGAAAATTTAGGCGGGGAAAGCCTGGCTAAATAGGAAGGTTTTCAAGTCTCCACGGAAGGAAAGGTACTGAGTTGCGGAGCGGAGGTTATCAGGGAGAGAGTTCCAGAAGGAAGGGGCCAGAGTAGAGAAATTGGATCCACCCCACTTTTTGCGCGAGAAACGGGGGATCAGAAGAAGGGACTTGGAGGAGGACCGGAGATTTCTTGCGGGGACGTAGGGTTTGATGAGTGAAGTGATGAAAGCAGGGGCAGTGCCCTGACGGGCCTGGAAGACCATGCACCCGATTTTAAAGAGGGAACGTTGTTTCACGGGGAGCCAGTGGAGTTTCTTTAGGAGGGGGGTGGAGTGGTGATAACGTGGGAGGCCAAATATCAGTCTGGCCGCCTGGTTCTGGATGGCTTGGAGTCTACGCAAACTATAGGCAGGGATGCCATGAAAAAGAGCGTTGGCGTAGTCCAAACGCGAGATTACCAGGGCGGCCATGATGGTCTTGAGGGCCTGAGGGGTGAAGAAGCGGGAGACAGAGCGGATGGTTCGAAGAGTGAGGAAACAGGAGGAGACCACGGAGCTAATGTGTGAGTGAAGAGTGAGCTGATTGTTCATTTTGACACCCAGTGTTTTGACAGTGGTGGAGGGGGAGGGTGCAGGGCCGAGAGAGGGGGGCCAGAAAAGAGAGTTCCAGGGACTGGACGAACCACCAGTGAGAACCAGCTCAGTTTTATCAGGGTTCAGTTTAAGATGGTTGTGATTCATCCAGTCCCTGATAAATGTCATAGTAGACTGGAAATTGGAGACCGAGAGAGAAGAGGGGGATAGATCAAAGATGAGCTGGAGGTCATCCGCGTAGTTAAAGACGGTGACCTCCAGCTGCTGGAGAGCAAAGATGAGAGGAAAGATATAGAGGTTGAAGAGAAGAGGGGAGAGAGAGGAACCCTGGGGAACACCGCAGGTGACAAGGAGAGGAATGGAGGTGAAGTCGCCTAGACGGACCGCCTGAGTGCGGTCCCTCAGAAAGGAGGAGAGCCAGACAAGAACTGATCCCCTGATGCCAGCCGCCTTGACACGGGTGAGTAGGATGGTATGGTCCACCGTGTCAAAGGCGGCGGAAAGATCGAGGAGGACCAGTGCCTGGTGGTTGTTGTCATCCATGCCCTTTCTGAGGTTGTCTAGGACGGCGACTACGACCGATTCTGTTGAGTGCCTGGGGCGGAATCCTGCCTGACGAGAAGCCAGCCCCCCATTAGCCTCAATGTGGGTGCTCAGAACCGCGGTAACATGGCGTTCCATCACCTTGCCCAGAAAGGGCAGCAGGGAGATGGGGCGAAAGTTGGACGAGATAGAAGGGTCCGAGCCGGGTTTCTTCAGCAGTGGTACTATGGTGGCTGCTTTTAGTACCGGGGGCACCACACCCTGTGCCAAGGCGCTGTTGAGGAAGGCAATCGGGGGATCAGGGCAGCTAGAATAGATTTGCTGTAGGATGCGAGCGGGGCAGACATCCCCCGGGGACCCTGATTTAACTTTGGGGAGAATCGACAGAAAGGATTCCTGAGTAAGGGGAGGGATGACAGTGAGATGATTTTGTACTGGGGGGGGGGAGGGATCGACGAAGGTAGGCGAGGGTAAAGGGATATTGGCCTTGATATTGGTGATCTTATCCACGAAGTATTTGTTTAATTGGTCGCAGAGAAGCTGGGAGGGAGGGATTAGGGGCGAGGCTCGATCTGAGAACGCCAGGTCGTTTACGATGTCAAAGATAGCCCTGGGTTTGTTGGCGGCCGACATTATTCTCGTAGAGAAGTAGTCGGTCTTTGCAGCTAGAATTGCTGATTTGTAATCAGCCAACAGTGTCAGAAAGTAGGTTTTTAATAACGGGCAGTAGTCCTTCCTCCACTGCCTCTCCGCCCTCCGGACGCCCAGTTTGAGTTCTTTTAGATGGTCGTTAAACCATCGGTTAGAGTCCTTAAGCCGGCGGATGGAGATGCGTCGTAAGGGGGCCTCTGAATCACAGGCTCCAGCCAGCCAGGTGTTAATGGCCTTGGCCTGTAAGGCCGATGATAAGCCAGAGAGGGGGGGGATGGAATTGTGAAGCAGGGAGGTCAGGGAGGGGAGATCCAACCTGTTCCAGTTCCGCGCCCAGGTGTTTTTGGCAAGCGGGGTTTTGGGGGACAAGTTGTGGGGAATGGAGAAAGAGATGAGGGCATGATCGGACCAAGGACAAGGGGAGACCGCCACCGAAGCCAGTGGGAGGTTAAGAGCCCAGACCTGATCAAGTGTGTGCCCGTGAAGATGAGTGGGGACAGAAATGTGTGGGACAAAGTTGAGGGAAGACAGAGATTCAGTAAATTCTTTTGAGGCGGAGCACTCGTGTGGGTCTGAGGGCCAGTAATTAAAATCCCCCAGCACCAAGACCGAGGCAAAGTTGACCGCCAGGTTTGCCAGCAGGTCTTGGAAGGCAGGTAGAAATGAAGGCGAGGGCTGAGGGGGGCGGTACATGAGGAGACAAGTGATGGGAGGGGCGGTCTGGAGGGAACGGGCCACCAGGAAGTCGACAGGGGCCATAGGGGAAGAGGGAAGTAACTGGAAGTGCAGATCTGACCTAGTAATTAGCGCGACCCCACCGCCCGCCCTGCCGGCCGGTCGATCGGCACGTAGGGCCACATAAGACGGTGGAAGGGTGGCCAGGAGAGCGGGAAGGGAGGTATCGCAGTACCAGGTCTCGGTCAAGAGCAGTAGGTCAGGTTTCTCGGTATCGAGTAAGACGAACAGCTCGTGGTGATGCTTGACCGCCGACCTGGTATTGAGTAGAATAACGGACAGAGCTGGGGTGGAGGGGAGTGGGTCAGGGCAGGGGAGGCAGGGTGGCAGGGGAGATTGCGGTGGGCAGTGCGGCAGTGCAGGGAGGGTGGGGGCAAGGTCCAATGAATCGACGAGTCTACGGACAGGGTTCGGAAGTGGCCAGGTGCCTTGGAGGGCGATAAGGTCTTTAGAGGAGTATGATATTATTTGAGCATAGCGTCGTGCCCCTTGCCCCGTTCGGCCGCGGACGGGCGCAGACGGGCTTGGCTTATGCGCGACTTCGGCGCGAAGTCGGCGCTCCCGCTGCGCTCGTCCGCTGCGCGTTCTGTATTGACACATTAATAAGGGCGGCCGTAAAGGCGGGAAGGGGGCGTGGCCTGGATGTGGGCGTGGCCAGCCGGCAGGAGGGCGTCACGTGAGCGCTGGAACCGCTACACGGAGCCCTCGGTGTGCAAAGAGCAAATAGCAGCAAGGTACAGTTTTAAAACACAATTTTCCAGAGTAAAACACAAAGCGTCTCCCGGCTTCCGCCTCAGGAGCAAAGACATGCAGGTGATTTGTCCTTCCCCATGGTTGCACTACCTGTGTACCTCATTTCCCTTTGTGATTATGACATGTATATCCAAATGTGTGTTGCACAAATATGGGGCATGTGTGTTAATGTTCTTTTAACTTTGTCATCCTCACAGGTTGATGCCCACCAGAAGCAGTAGATATGGCTGACCATCGCCCGGGCAGTTCGTTCGGTGGGGGTCTACAAGCGCCGGATCCGCAACTGCAAGAAGAGGTGGCAGGACCTTCAGGGCTGGACCCGGAGGATAGCTAGAGCCCAGCTGAAGCTGTCACCTCCACGCAGGAGGGGCGGACACCGGACCCTGACCCCCCCCACATGCTCCAGATCCTGGCGGTGGTCTTCCCGGACCTGGATAGGCAGCTGAAGGCAAGACAACAGCAAGAAGGGGTAAGTCCATGCCTAATCTGTGTACTATGTCTGACATGAGAATTGCAGTCTTTTGGCCTGGTCACACTTCCACATTACGTTGGTCTTGTAGTCCAATACTCAGGTCCCTCAATTGTGTGATGCACCCTCCTCATCTGTTCCACAGGTGTGGCCCCAACAGTCTGTTGCTTGTGTCACTTCGGCACTCTATCCGTGCAGTCAGCTATGCTTCAGCTACCGGACAGAATCTGTCCCCGTGACTCTGTTGTGTGTTTCATGGGTGGTTCAATTGTTTGCCCAATGCCTGTTATCTGACATGTGATCTGTGTGTGCCCTTGATATGTGTCCCAATTGCTGGTCTGACTTGCCACATGTGGCTGGGGTATTTCAAACAAAACCATGCAGCAGGGGACTCCAATTTGTGGGCCTCAGGAGTATGTATATCAAGTATGTCGCACTTGCTTAGCCACCTGACTACTGTCCAGGGCCAAACACTGTTTCATGTAGACCTAGGCAGTCAAGCCTCCTCAAGAGCATTTAGAAACACTCTGTAATCCCACTCCTGTGTATCAACTTACAGGTTGTGCTTAGTGACATGTGCCTTCAGGTGTCTGCCTCTGTGTCATTATGGTGTGGTTTCCTATTACGTACAACTGGGGTGTCCATGATTTTGAGGGTCAGCAGGACATCTGAGATGTGACTGGGGTGTCCATGATTTTGAGGGTCAGCAGGACATCTGAGATGTGACTGTGTGAGACAAGACCTGTGTGACATATAGGTGTGTGATCATCTGACAGCGCACAATGGTGTATACAACTGTGTACTTCAGGCAGCTGGGTTACATGCACGGAAGACTGTGATGTGCTAATGTACCTGGAGTTGTGTTTGTAGAGACTCATATGTCTGATTTGCATGATGTGGGGTCTTCTCGGTCCTGGATATGTTGTTTGCAGGGGATGAGCAAGTGCACTTGTCAGCTGCAGAGTTTGCTTTACCCCTGAGCTATGATTGTGACACAGTGCATACTGTTGTTGTCTGGATGCCCTGCCCCTGTGACAGGAGACAGTGTTGACTGACTTTCCAGGCATGCCAGTGCCATGGCATTTAATTTGCTATGAGTGATCCTGCATTGTGTTCAAGTGTGCACCGTGCACCCCATTGTGGCATTGACTATCAGGACATGAGAACATCATAGTGTGTGTTGCTGGCATGCATCACAAGCATGTCAAATGAGTCTCTGCCCATCCCTTCATACGGACACCTGTACTGAGTCAGTGGCAAGAGATGTGCTGTGTGTATAGTGACATACTCCTACATGTCCACTTGCATGTCCAACTGATGTGTGGGTGGTGCATGTCGGAAAATTGGGGTATTAGCATCCAACATGCAACAGACATATGGGTGCAAGTCAAGGAGGGATATGTGTGCCATGGTTGATGTTGAGAATGACAATTGGCTTATTCTAAACAGTGTTGGCACTTTGAGCAGTGTTCAGCTGATGACGCCAGGGCTTGCACTGTGATGTGATGTACTCACTGTGGTGTGTGCAGTCAGTGCAGGTGACTGATGTGGTTTTCTTTCTTCCTATTCCTATCCAGATACATCCACGGCCAAAGGAGGGGACAGCTCCACGGACCAGGAGGAGCCACAGAGCCTGACAGGGACAGAAGGAGAGGAGTCGGGGGGACCCAATGGCACGGAGGGCGAGTGGAGCCACACGAGGAGTCGTCAGCACCATCCCCCCCAGCTGAGGGCCACAGCAGCTCTGAGGATGACTCCCTTGTGGAGGCGGGTGTCAGCATCCACCAAACCCCAGCTAGTGAGGCTGTCCCCGCCACCGCCCCCACCACCACTATCACCACCCTCTCATCGGCTCCCATCCCAGAGGTCCGTGGAGGCTCCCATGTTCTGGAGCATGTCTCCTTTGTGCCAGGCACCGCACCTCCTGCCCCTGTGTCACCTGCTGCCCTGAGTGAGGAGTCTGTGGACTTACTTAGACAGATCCATGTAGGGCAGACATCAATGCTAAGTGTCCTCCATGCACACACCACTCTGTTGACACAACTGGTGTCGTTCATGGAGGGCAATTCATCGGGCATGTCTGCCCTACAGAGGACCAATCAGTTCGTGGCCTCCTCCCTGACGGCAGCAGTGTCCCTCCTCCAACAATCTCGCACCCCTCCTACCCCTGCACCACCCACAATTCCTAGCACCCTACGTATCCTAAGCACACACACACCTGCACATTCTCACAAAGCCACAGACACGGGCAGCACACAAACACCCAAACCAAGGGCTAGACGTGCACACAAGCAAGCGCAGGGAACTGATACCACACTCACAGGGGCTGGTTTGCAGACACACACACAGTCATCCACAACCACTCCGCAGTCCTCCGAAACCTCTCCCTCCCAGCCCCCTTCACTTGCCTCACCTACAACCCCATCTCCCCAGAAGCTCTTCCTCTGTGACCTTGGCCTCTTCCCGACCGACCCAGCAGATCCAGATTACAAGGGGAAGAGGAAGTCCCCACACACAGAGGGGAGTGCCCCTCACACCCGGACACCCTTCCCCTAGGCACAGTCAGACCGAGACCCCCACCCGCAAGTCTCCCGGAGCCAGAAGAGCAAGACCCCACTGCCGCCACGCAGCTCCAAGGCAAAGTCTCCGTCCTCCATCCCCCAGGCCACCACTCCAGAGGTTCCCCCGCCACACCCTGCCCCAGGTTCCCCCACCCACAGATACACCATCCCCAAAATGCTGAGGCCCTCCACCCCACCACTTGCTCCTCCATACCCGGTCAGACGGTTAGTGCCACTGATGTGGGGACCGTGTCCCCCCCGTCCTGCCGACCTCACCTGCACCCCATTCCGCTCACATGGATTTAGGCACTGCAGTGGAGTCCACGAACACCCCGTCTGACTTGGGCACTGCAGTGGGGACCCAATCCACTCCATCTGACCTGCCCACTGCAGTTCTGCCGGCACCCACCCCATCTGACTTGTGCCCCACAGTTGTGACTGCACCCACCACTTCAGTCAGCTCCACTGCAGTTGCAAGTGACTCTCCTGCATCCACCACCCCTTCACTGCCTCCTTCTGCTGCGCCCTGATCCTGTCCCTGCGGTGCCTGGCCTGCCCCCATGTATGCCCCTCCGAGGGGATGTCCCCTGTCCTTAGCAGTGCAGGCAAGCAACGTGTGACAGTTGTCACTCAAGTTCACTCCTTGTAATTTGATGATGGACTGGCCATTGGCCTTTTGTTTGAACAGACGTTTCAATTTTCATCTGCTGAATAAAGCTTTTTTCTTTATCCTTGTGAACTTGATTTAGCTGTACATTAGGTTGATGATGTTTAGCATGCCCTTGTACCTGTAATGCTTGGTTTCCAATGTTGAATACTGAGGTGTTGATGTGAGGTACTCCATGTGGTCCATGAGATATGTATCCTATCTGGTGGGTATCCATGTCATCCTTTGCAGCTAACTGGTTGTGTCATGATTAACAATTTGATAGCATCTCTGTGAATATTTCATTTGCATGGTCACATCTGTGGCTTGCACCCATGCACATATGATGTGCTTCCCATTGTCCAATTTGTCTATTTCCCTGACTTTGGGTGCATCTCCACTGGACCTACAGGTGTGGGCATCATTGGTATACGAGCAACTGGGTCCTCTGTGCAACTTGCTGTACATATGTGTTGAGTATGTGCAGATGACTTAGGGGAGACTCACGTACCCAGGCTGTTGTGACCAGTTGGTGTTCATTCCAGCTTCTGTCACATGTGTCTGTTGTGCTCCCTCTCATCTCACAATGCCTGATTGCCCGCTAAGGGTGTCCCAATGATGGTTTACTTTTGTATGGCACTGTGTCCACATCTGTGTCACTGTGGTTCAGCCCCCCTCATGTGTTGTGTAGTTGCCTGGGGATACTGAGACACACACACACATGTTGTGTCAGATGTGCAGTGTGAGGTTGCCTGTTTGTGTTTGTGCATCTGCATCAGTGCACTGTTATTGCTGTTGTGGGCCACTGTCTGGATGCTGTTTCTGTGATTTTCCCTGCAGTCCCTGTGAGTCATATCACATCATTGTGCACATTCATCCTGGTTGTTAGGTGCCATTGCTGGCATGGAATGGGAGTTTGTGAGCTGACACCTACAGTCTACACAGGTTGTTTTGATTGGTGTGTCTATTTTCGAGATGTGTCATGTGTATGCTTTGTGATGGTCACTTCTGCTCTTGTGTCATTGTACACTGTATGCCTTTTCAGCCCCCATGTGTGGTGCTTGTCTGCACATGGCCGCGAGTATGTTTTGTTTTCACAGCACTGTTAGCCTCACCACATCTCTGTGGGTATGGGACACAACCACTAGTTTGCCCCAGAAGTGTTTAATGTGTTGGGAGCAGGGATCATACATGCTGTTTGTTATTTGCAGCTTTGACCATGATGACACTTACCTTTTGGTCACTGTGATGAGGGGGGGTTTAGACCCCATCACCACAATGCTCAACATCTACTGCAGTTTGGACCCCACACTTAACTTTTGTTCTACACAGTGAGGGGGTGTTAGTTTTACATTGACACAGTGCTATTGTGATGCTTGCCTTGTGTAGGCCACACTTGTTTGTTTGTCACACATGTGCTGTTAGTTACATTGTATGTTCGAAGTCATAATCACTGTTGTGGGCATTTGTCACAGACTACACACTGTTGTCATGATGTTAGGGGGGATGTATTTTGCTGACATACATAAAGTTGGAGTATTTTTTAGAACAGTGTTTAAGCTTCCAAAAAACACCTCATCAGCACAGATTAGGCTTGAATTGGGCATCAGCAATCAAACTCTGGCGAGACTAATGAGTTTTTTAATAAACTGCCACAAACTAAGGTCATCAAAATCCGGGAGTCTGGGGCAATATCTTTGGTCCAACATATCTACAAACCAATGGCATTCGGGGCATGCATACTGGGCCAAAGGCCTGGCAACTTTGAATTTAACGGAAGCATGGGATTTGCAAATCAGCCAAGGCGAATTCAAAAGATTGGCAAAAATAAGTATGAAAAAACTTTCTATATTAGAGGACAAATCATGCCTCGCAAAAAGGTCACATGGTTGGCTAACTCTCAACACGTTCTCCAACCTGTCTCCCCAGGGGTACTTAAGTTTACCATTCTCCGCACATACTAAACTTTGTTTCTTAAAACTAAGACTGGGAGTATTCAACCTGCTTTGTCACCTGCCGAAGTGGAAAAGAGACCAAACACAGCAGTTATGCCGCCTTTCTGGGAAACACAGAGAAGACATAATCCATATTCTTCTGTTTATGTACAAGCCTGATGCAGGATAGAAGGTCCCTCCTAAGGAAAATTTGGAATAAAATGGAAATCAGATCCTGTAGAGCCGCAGTTTTAGCAAGTTTCAACTCACATAACCCAGAGCTAAATTATGCCTTAGTAAGGTTCATGGAGCAGGCCGGCAAAAGAATAACGAAAGGGTCAAAAAATTGAAATCATGGCCATGAACTTAGTTGGGATGCTGTCCTTGAGTGGCGAGGTCAAATGTACTTGAAAGCACCCCATACCAAAACTTTGCAAAAATAATTTTATAGAATTTTGAAAATGTTTTAGCAAGAGCGACTGGAGAATGGACTCCAAACCTGAAAGGCCGTACTTTTACGTTACTCAATGCACTTTATTGATTGCACAGAATGTCACTTTAAGAATCTGTACAGTCTTATGATAATATCGCAACCTTTTAAAGTATTTAATCAAATCATTTTTTTTTTTAGACAAAATGCGTTGCCAATTTATTTGGGCTTATGTCATTGTATAATGAAGTGGATTGCAAAGGTTTTATTTTAACTAAGCAATAAAGTATTATTATTATTATTATATAATGTTGGAGTATGATGGATGTGTGACGCATCAGCCATCCTATGGGTGGGGGTGACAGTAGTGCTGGGCAACAGGTCCCCTATGAGTGGGGGTGGCAGGGGTGATGTGCAACAGGTCCCCTATGAGTGGGGGTGGCAGGGGTGATGGGCAACAGTAGCCCTATGAGTGGGGGTGGTAGGGGTGATGGGCAACATAAGTCCTATGAGTGGGGGTGGCAGGGGTGATGGGCAACATAAGCCCTAGGGGTGGGGGTGACAGTAGTGCTGGGCAACAGGTCCCCTATGAGTGGGGGTGGCAGGGGTGATGGGCAACATAAGCCCTAGGGGTGGGGGTGGCAGTAGTGCTGGGCAACAGGTCCCCTATGAGTGGGGGTGGCAGGGCTGAGGGGCACCATAAGCCCTAGGGGTGGGGGTGGCAGTAGTGCTGGGCAACAGGTCCCCTATGAGTGGGGGTGGCAGGGGTGATGGGCAGCAGGTCCCCTATGGGTGGGGGTGGCAGTAGTGATGGTCCCATGAGCCCTATGGGTGGGGGTGGTAGTGGTGCTGGTCATGCAACCCCTATGGTGGCCTGTTGTTAGTGGCCAGGATATGGATCCCCTGTGTGTGTGTGCCATTTTGCAGGTACATGTCATTTGTTTGTGTGGTAGGTGTCTGACTTACTGTCTGCGCCGTCGGTTCCTGATCCGGTCATAGATGTAAAGTACTGGTATGACCTGCGCAATGGGATTCATGATGTGTTCGTGTCGTACACGCTACTTATTGCTCCATCTCGTACCCGTTGCAAGCTGGTCCGTCTCGTAGTCGTGGATTTAGTTGTCAGGGCGGAAACTGCTATGGATACTGCTTCCGGGTGACTCAGTTCGGCGTTCGGGGTTACGGCTCAGACGGAGAATGAAGCTTGACTCACAGCCTACGTGTCGTCGTGTTTTTGGCAGTTATGCGCATCGTACTTCATCTACAGGATGGACCGGCTACGGGTACGTGTCGGTCGCACGGTAAGGCTACGGACAGCTCTCGGAGAGCTGTCCGACCCGGATCGGAATCGACCCCATATTGTCTCGCCAGACCAGCA
Organism: Triturus cristatus; assembly: GCF_964204655.1. Classification (NCBI taxonomy): domain Eukaryota; kingdom Metazoa; phylum Chordata; class Amphibia; order Caudata; family Salamandridae; genus Triturus; species Triturus cristatus. Next base: position 584,365,743 of record NC_140594.1, read on the forward strand.
CATGCGCTGGCTCAGGCGAGACCTAAAAATGCTTTTTGGTCCTAGTGTGTCCCCTGGGGAACCTCACCACTAGGCTTAGGGGGGCAGGTTCTACTTATCCTGTCCTCTGTCCCCTTCTCTTTTTTTTACATTTTTGTTTTGGACTCAGCTTTGTCCAAGTCCCAAGATGGTTGCTACCACTTCCTGGCTGAAGTGGTGGAAGCCAATCAGATCTCAGAATGAGATGTGTCAAATCCACTGACCCTCCACATCTTTATTTTAACTGCTTAAAAACTATTGAAAGGATAAACTCCAAATTACAAAAAGAGATATTTCTGGACCAAGATCTAGCTTTCTACCAAATATGGTGTAATTCCATTCAGCAGTTCGGGCTGCAGTCGTGTCTAAATGCCCTATGGGAAGTTGCATGGGAAAACATGTTTTGGAAGGCCCCTTTTTTCTCAGCCCCCTCTCGGCCTGAATCCCCAAAAAATGCAAACAAACCCACAAGGGGGCAGAGTAGGAATACTTTAAACCCCAAGGCCTTGTGGTGGGGTACCACAGGGAACCCGCTTGGTGACAAAAAGGTTTTCGTGGATCCGTGGCATAATGTAAAGAAAAAATAAGCGCGGTCTCCTGCGCTATTTTTTTTTTATACCTCCTGGGTGGGCCAGGTCTCGGGGAGATTTATATTTATTTTGGGGGAGGAGGAGGGTGCAGCCCCCCTTCACAGGCCTGTTTTGGCCCTGCAGACTGCATCCCCCGGGGCCTGGCCATAATTAGAAAAGGGAGAGGCGGCACAGGGCACCCCTACCAGAACTATTAATTGCCCTGGGACCCCATCCCCAGGCCTGGCTCCTGCCATGTCCCAGGGTGCCCACCCCCAGGATAAAAGGGTTTCCCTGCCAGCACTGGCGTGGGCAGGGGAACCTATGTCTGCTCCCAGCTGGCGGGAGCTTTAATAATGCTCCTGCCAACTGGGAGCAGACTTCAGATCTCTTTCCCTGCCCACAGTGATGCGGGCAGGCAAACAGGTCTGTATGGCTCACGCCCGCAGGGAGCAGCATTTTAAGATGTTCCCTGCGGGCGGAAGCAATGCTGGCTTTCTGATTGTGGTGAGCCAGCTGAGGCCACAGGACCTGTGGGACTACCCTGTGGTTCCCAAGAGGATATGATGTTGCCTTGGGTGGGTACCAGGGCACCCACCCTTTATTGGCCAGGCCCCCGGGAATGGGGACGAGGGCAAAACTCAGCCCGGGGAGGGGGCTGCATGGGCCCTTCCCCTTTTTAATATCGTCTGGGCCCCAGGGGATGGGCATACGACTGACTGCAGGCGTATGGGGGGTTGCTCGCAGGGCCTAGCTGCAGGTCAGGCCCTGCAGCCAACTCCCAGCCATGCATGGCCAAAGGCCGTGCAGAGCTTGGGGTTGGACTCAGGGCCTGACAGTTGGATTGCTTAATGTATGGTAATTAAATATCACTTTATGTTTAAAGAAACCCTAGAAATTTATTGAAACAACCAAATGTTACAGGGGCATTATAGTTAGAAAGTAGCATTAACAAAACATAGATTGCAGGTCCCTTGCCTTGCCCTGCTAATTTTCACACATATTATTTCACTCATAGCATCTTCTATGGCATCATTGATAATATCTCTGCAACATTTGAGTAAAATTATTGATGAGAAAACTGTGCATGACAGGGAAGCAAGTTATACTTACCTTAGGGCATGAGTAATATACAATTATAGACCAACGCGTTTCGGCGAGTTGCCTTCTATACATATGCCCTATATACACAGTACTTTAAATGGACCAGTACTCACCGGTACTGAGAACCGGCACTTCTTATTTTTATCCCTTCAAGTACCGGCACTTCTTCCCGCCAAGGAGAGTACCGGTACTATTGTCTGATATTTTGGTAATTGCTAATTCTGCGGAGGCAGGGTGGCGCCTGCCTCTATGATACTCCGACAGCCAAAGTGCCCTGTGCTTAGACCCTGCGGAACCAGAACCGCTCAAGAGCAGCTCAGTTGCATTATGTCTTTGACGTGTAGGTGTCGAGAATTTCACCTTCACGCTGAGCAGTGTCCATGTCATTCAGACACTACTCTGTCAATCACATTTAATCTATGGTGTGCATTGTGCACACCCTGGAATCCAGGCGACCCACTGAGAGCGGCAATTAAGGAAGCCACGGGAGGTAAGGAGGTAAAAATGTCCATTATCCTGCGTGAGCCTTTTGTGTGTATCATATCCCACCCCTAGCCCTGCCCTAGCCCTGCCCACTAGCCACACCCCTAACTCAATTGATGAGTACCTGCACTTATTTCTTTCCATTTAAAGCACTGTATATACATCTTCCCAAATGTAATTTTCTTGAATGCGCATCCAGGTGTAAAAGCAGCCACAGACCTCAATAGATGCTTGATTAATCTATTGCTGTTGCTTGGTCACCGTTACGCGTTTCAGCCGCAGCCGCGACCTTGATCACACAAACACATAAAATTATATTAAAAACTATCCAACTATATATCTACATTTATAAATGAAACCTAAATTAGCATTTTCCATAGAAGGTAATAACTGATAAAAAAAATCAAACTACAACTAAACGAGCCAATAAAATCAAATTATAAACAATTTTACCAACTAAATACTTTGAAAATGGAAAACACTGCAAGACACGGAACCTCTGCCGAATTCTATAAAAAGACCTTTAAAGAAGAAATGTACAGATGTCGACTACTACCTAACCAAGTGAGTTAATCTTAAATTTAAACTAAAACTAACTCACAAGTAAGCTTAGAAATAATTCACACTCTCCGACTTCTATCTCTTTAAATGTAATTTCTAAATGAAAAACTATGACTATGAAAAATGAAAAGCTGCCAGAAAAAATATCTATCACAAACGAGCAAAAAGTAAGTATACAAAAATTATCAAAAGATATAAACCAACCCTAAAAGTGAGTAAAAATAAACCTAAAGACCTAAACCTCTATAAACTACCAAACAAAGAAACATTAAAAATGATACTAACACTTTGGTTCCAATTCCGATCCTGTAAAAGCCGGGTACAAATGATCGTACGGAGCGTATTCTCCGTCCGACTCGTCCCCGGGTAAAACACCTTACAAACCCGCAAGGACGATTCGTAAAGAAATACAATTTCCGTACGAGTCGTACAAAAGACCGGCCGACAAAAAAATACCCACAATTCCGATCCGGGACACCGCGTATGTGACGTCCGGACGGAGTCAGGCAGCGTTTTACGAACCAGCAAGTGCGATCCGTGCCTACGTCACTCCGCACAGATAATATTTTACGGCAGCCAAAAACTCTTGGGAAATTGAGGACGACGCGAACAAGGAGCACCGGTACGCGATGGACAGCCATGGACTCCATCCTACGTGTCATCCCGGCCCTCATAGCCTACGACCTTGTGTACAGAAACTGCCGCAGATGCCGCAGAAGGTCAGAACAACCCCCAGGGGCAAAGGGGGGGGGGCAAGGGGCAGGAAACATAACCCACGGTCCGTACACGCGTACCCCTGCATCACCACTACAATGGTGGTACGGACCGTACCCACACCCCCAAGAGCGTGGGTACGGTCCGTACACGCGTACCCCTACATCACCACTACAATGGTGGTACGGACCGTACCCATGCCCCCCAGAGCGTGGGTACGGTCCGTACAGGCGTACCCCTACATCACCACTACAATGGTGGTACGGACCGTACCCATGCCCCCCAGAGCGTGGGTATGGTCCGTAGACGCGTACCCCTACATCACCACTACAATGGTGGTACGGACCGTACCCACGCCCCCCAGAGCATGGGTACGGTCCGTACCACCATTGCAGTGGTGATGTAGGGGTATGCGTGTACGGACCGTACCCACGCCCCCCAGAGCGTGGGTACGGTCCGTACACGCGTACCCCTACATCACCACTACAATGGTGGTACGGACCGTAACCACGCCCCCCAGAGCGTGGGTACGGTCCGTACACGCGTACCCCTACATCACCACTACAATGGTGGTACGGACCGTACCCACCACCCATACCCCTACGGCCCCATTACATGATGGATACAAGGCGTACACACGCCATGAATGTTGGTCTACCGCTTGGTGCAGCACATCAGCTGTAAATTGGGGGTGGTGTATGCCCAGGACAGCAGTGTACCACAGCAAGGGGGCAAGTGGGTGGGTGGGTGGGTGCAGAGGAATACCAGCAGTGGACACAGACATGTGAGGGGTGGGTGCAGAGGAATACCAGCAGTGGACACAGACATGGGGGTGGGTGCCTATCACTCCCAGCAGTGGACAGAGACATGTGAGGGGTGGGTGCAGAGGAATACCAGCAGTGGACAGAGACATGTGAGGGGTGGGTGCCTATCACTCCCAGTAGTGGACAGAGACATGTGAGGGGTGGGTGCCTATCACTCCCAGCAGTGGACAGAGACATGGGGGTGGGTGCCTATCACTCCCAGCAGTGGACACAGACATGGGGGTGGGTGCCTATCACTCCCAGCAGTGGACAGAGACATGGGGGTGGGTGCCTATCACTCCCAGCAGTGGACAGAGACATGTGAGGGGTGGGTGCCTATCACTCCCAGCAGTGGACACAGACATGGGTGTGGGTGCCTATCACTCCCAGCAGTGGACAGAGACATGTGAGGGGTGGGTGCAGAGGAATACCAGCAGTGGACAGAGACATGTGAGGGGTGGGTGCCTATCACTCCCGGCAGTGGACAGAGACATGTGAGGGGTGGGTGCCTATCACTCCCAGCAGTGGACAGAGACATGGGGGTGGGTGCCTATCACTCCCAGCAGTGGACAGAGACATGGGGGTGGGTGCCTATCACTCCCAGCAGTGGACACAGACATGGGGGTGGGTGCCTATCACTCCCAGCAGTGGACAGAGACATGTGAGGGGTGGGTGCCTATCACTCCCAGCAGTGGACAGAGACATGGGGGTCTGTACATCCTTATCAGATGATCCCAATTCCATGGGTGTATGTACGCATCCCGATATTTGGACTATGTTGATAGTGCCATAACAACACATCACTGACAGCAGTGTCCCACTCCCATGAGGATGGATGTCTTTCCCCCACTGCATGACACACCACATGTGGGTGTGAGGACAAATCACACATGCATACCCACCCCTGGCGGATGCAGCACAATACACACACAGAGATCATGCCACAAGACTGGATGGTCATGTCAATGCCTACTAAACTAAGAGAGACAAAGGGAACACACACTGTCATGCACATCCCAGGAATGATAGGAATTTACAGGTGCAGGGAGAACCACCAAGATGTTGTCTGTCATGGAAGGAATAGGGTGGAGTTCCCACAGATACAATGCCCACAATTGTGAGTCGGGTGTTCAAATACCCAGCAGAACAAGTACCATATGTGTGCTAGGCTGGGATTACACACATGCATTGTGCGGAAAAGGGACAATTTCTCCATGAAGGCATGGCAAAAGACTCTATACACAAGTACAGTGAGTACCAAGGATGGCACAGACGATGCAGCCGGAGACATTGCTGAGCAGGCATGGCCAGAGTTGAAGGGATCCATCACCAACAAAGGAAATGTAGACACAGGGCAACACAACAATTGTGCAACCCTCTGCAGGGGAGATGTCAGGTGCCACAGAGGAAGGAACACTCCTAGGGACAATGTCTCCAAACACAAAGAGCAGACACGACCAAAGATTCTTTGCAGAGACCTTGTGAGGGCACGCAGATACCAGGTTCCACCCCATGAGATGCAGACTACAACATTTCCATGAAACATAACACATTCCCACAACCCCAACTCCTGGAGCCTCAGCATCAACATCAATACATGAAATGCAAGACTTTTCAAAACGGAAAAGAAAATGCTTTATTCAGCATGAAAAAATAAGATGTAGTAAAGAACACTATGTACAAAGGCCAATGGCCAGCCCAGATATGAAGTCCTTGGGGGGGACACATGACCACGCGTCTCCCCTAGCTTGCCTGCACATACTAAACCTCTGGTTCAGCGACTGGGGGGGGGCATCATGTGGGGAAGGACCAGGCACCGCAGGGACAGGAGGGGGAAGGGTAGGTGTGGTGGGTGCAGGGACGGACGACTCCACCACAGGGGGTGGGGCAGCGCCAAAGGTGGAGGCGAGCTCGGCGCTGCACACTTCTGCCAGATCTTCAAGCGTCTCCCCTGCACCCGGAGAAACAACAGGCCCCAAGGAGGAAGGGGGTCGGAGGGATGGCCTGCAGCACTACTGGGGGAGGTGGTGGACAGGCTGGGGGACTTAACTCTCCTACCCGTGGAGTGCCTTGACCGTTTGCGGCCAGGTGAACTAGTGGGGCTGAGGCCCAGCCCAGCGAAGTAGGCCTCCTTCTCCAAATCTGGGGCAGGGGAGCCAAGGGGAGTGACATCGGAGGGACTGGGGAGTGAGTCATGTGGACGAGGACTGTGGCTGCGCGCCTGCCTGTGTGCCCCAGACCCAGTGGGTGTGCCTGCTTCCCCCTGAGTGTGCGTGTCAGGAGGTGTGTGCTTGCCCTTACGTCGTGGTGTGCTGCTTGTGTCTGGTGGGGTGCGTGTGTGTGGATGTCTTGGTGTGCTTGGGACAGGCATGGGTGTGGGACTTGTGGATGGTGCAGGGGTAGGGGGGGGACGCAGCGCTGCAGGTGACACACTACTGCCGTCAGTGACTAGTCCAGGGACATGCGTTGGTCAGACATCGCTGATGACATGCCCTCCATGTACGACACCATCTGGGTCAGCAGTCTGGTGTGGCCATGGAGGACAGTCAGGATCGATGTCTGCCCAACCTGCAACTGCCGCTGAATGTCCACAGACTCGGCAGTGAGGGCAGCAGGGGGGACAGGGGCAGGGGGTGCGGTGCCTGGCACGAAGGAGGCATGTGGTCGCCTAGCACGGACAGAAGGGACCCGAGCAAGTGGGAGGGCGGTGATGGGAATGGAGGGGGCGGCGAGAGATGTACTGCTGCTTTCAGCTGTGGGAGCAGCCTCCGCCCCCTCTGGGAGCTCAGCCTCGGACCCGTCAGCCTCGTAGCCAGTGTTGGTACTTGGCAGGTCCTCCGCCTCACTCCCCTCGCCCTCCGTGCCACTAGATTCCGCCGACTCCTCAGCGGTGGTGGCACCAGTGCTCGATCCCTCCTCCACGTCCGTGCCGGTGTCTCCCTCGTTGTCCTCCGATGATGCTGTGGGCAAGGTGAAGAGACAGGAAAAAATCAGTCACCTGTATACATTTGACACATGAGTCCAAACAAAATAGGCAACAGTGCATAACAGGAAAGGCATCATGAGTAACATCTAGAATACTCCTCACATATGTAAGCCCTGCACTCCCCAGTTGGTTGACCCACCATGCCACTTGGAAAAAATGAAAATTAGGACACAACTGCAAATAACTTGAAATCCCAAGATCCTGAGAAGCTAGTGTCTGGGATCAGTTGAGCACAGCAAGACTATGAAGGCATGCCACCTCTTCTTCACTGTGAACCCAACAGTAATGTCGCACCCAAGGCCAAATACCACATGCCAATGCAGAAGGTGTCCCCACACTCAGAGACCTGTGAGTACTTAGGAAACCCCAAAGAAATACATTGTGATTCCTGGAGAATCACAACCCTTTACACAATGGACATGTCTAGAATGTGTGAATGTGCCACTTTGTAAACAGAACACACATGTGTCTGTATAACAGAAGTCACACAAGGAGGTGCACACCAAACTACATGTACACAGTCATTGTCTGAGCTACCAGACTCATTCAAATAAGCCACTGTTAGGCAGAAATGGGGTATCAGTAAGTACATATACATGGCACCACGGTGGTCTGGATGACTTGACACTCGTAAGTTGGTATCGGCAACAACCAAGGACTAACCCAAATGCAACCACACTGTGGGAACATGTATATGTATGAACTCTAAACAAGTTTTGTTCAAACTGTGCCTTACTTTAAAATGTGCCAGCGGGTCCCAGGAAAGTGTAAAGGTGGTGTCTTGTGCACTTCCTTGGGAGACATCTGTCATGCAGGCACATTATTGTCCTTCACAACAAAACAACAAGGTCAAGCATATGAAACATTGAGACATGTTGACAAGTGTAGTTATTGCCAAGGGACAATTTCTCTGAGTAACAACTTGAATAATGTCATTTTTCACATGGCTATCCGTCACCTGATTACACAGTTGGCTACACATATGACCTACTGACTGTCATCTGGAGTGGCACACATGTCCACACCCAGGACAATGAATAAGCTAATGGGCCTGCAATTGTTTTGTAAAATAGCCTAGCTGTACTGTGGGGACACCCTCATGGCAAGCCAGAATGTACCCACAGATGTCAGCACACAAAGTCACAACTGTGTAGCATCTGAACCACACACAGGTGCAAAAAATGTACAAGCAGGATACATGATTGTCAAAAACTGACACAGGCTACGAAGCACAAACATTAAGCACTGGCCAACATCACGGGGGCACTGCACGGTGACTTTCTGTACTGCGAATTATCACACACAAGTCAGAACTGGCAATGAAAAATCAGGGTTGAACATGCACGCCCCTCCCGCACACACCCACCCATACCTGAGTCAATGTGACTGATACCGATCAAGAAGTGACACCTCTTATTCATGGTTACAATAACGGTGCTTGAAAACTTGCTTCATTAACACAACATCACCTTGTAGGGCTGGCAAAACATATTTGTCACAAACAACCATCAACAGATTGTTGTGAATAGCCACACAGGCACTGCCCAGTGTGAGTATGCACAAGCAAACTGGTGTATCCCTGTCCAGTGGACACATGTAGCACACATGGGAAAAATACAACCTAGGCCAGGGAAGAATGCCACAGAGGCAGGGCCATGCTGAACCCACAGTGAATGTGCACAGTGTTGGATGACACACATGATTAGGAGGGCAGGCTGTGTCAGGGGACTGTAGTGGGCACACTGCTCCATGGTCCTGGAATGAGCTGACTGTAACAGGAGCAACCGTCCCGGCACTATGCATATCTCCCACTCATGCACATCATGTCTGAGGCCACAACATTGGTAATGCATGCTGCAAGTCTGTTCTTTTGAAACCTCACACTCCTATGTTGAGACTCAGCATCAGTGCCAACAATTATGCACCCCCAAATGACTGAACAGGACAGGGCACAGGCAGACCACCCCCACACATGATGCTGAAAGGAGTGTGCACCTTGATTAACTGGCAGCCTAGATGACCATGTACAATAGTGATAACACACAGACCAGGTAACACATGTCAAGGAGGGGTAGGGAGGAAGAACAGCACAGGTTGACTTGGGGGAACAGGATATGCACTGCATATATATACCCTGGCAGTGTCTCCAGGCGACTGAGCAGCAACAAAAGCTGGCGACACACAACAAACACACATGTACCTACCCCCTTCCTGCTGCTGTAACTCCTGTATCCGCCTATCCAGGTCAGGGAAGACCACCGCCAGGACACGCTTCATTTGGTGGGTCAGGCACCGGCGCCCACCATGCTTGCGGGGAGCCTCCTCCTTCAGCATGACCCGGGCGATCCTCCGGGTCCAGCACCGGATGTCCTGCCATCTCTTCCTCACTTGTGGCAGGCACCGACTGCGACCCTCCACCGATTGAACGGCCTTGACGGCCTCCTTCCAGATCTTCCCCTTATGGTAGGTGGTTACCTGTGAGGATGACAAAGTGGGACAACATCACTACACCTGCACCATGTCACAGAGACACACATTTTAACATCTTTGATTTGTTGAACAGGGCATAGTATGCTGGCAAGTAATAGCACCTTAGTCATAGGGACATTTGCCACTGTGGACGCACCAATGCACTACATGGCATAGTAAGTACACAGGTGGCATGAGGGGTGCGAACCAATCCCTGATCATGGCACACACTGTGCATCCCAAGAAACACAAGGCTGATGGCCAGCACCGCAAAGCAGTCACATGCCCCAGGCCACTGACGAAACCGCAGCAGAGTACACAGACATACACAAGCACAGATCAATCACCTGCCATTGTCAACAGCGGATACAAAGCTCACTCTGCACATGTGCCACTTGCCGTGGGGGGTGTCACAGGTGTGGGGCTAGCTCAGCAAGTCAGACACACAGCACGGCTTCCTTCTCACATCAGATGGGTCGAGCAGTTGCCTCCTCCATGCAGATGTAGTGCAACACTCCACACAGACACTCACCCACATGACAAGGAACATTCACACACATCAATGTCCAGGGGGCGTACACATCATTTGGACACTCTCACCACTCTCACCACAGCTCCACTCAACTCACACACATCTGTGGGTGCAGTCACCTGTCACACCGGGGTGACCACTGAGTCACCGCAGGACAATAGAACAAGAATGTCCAAGAGGATTAGCCAGGCTGAATGTGCCATGCACTATGCAGTGAATGTCACAGTAAGCACAATGCAAGTGAGGAGTGCACACATGAACTACATCAAGCCCTGCATGAGAGACATAAGCCATCCACCCCCCCCGGGACCCACTCTAAACAACATTGCATGTCTGTCACACCTGGACACAATGCCAGAAGTGACAGACACAAAAAAGATGCACAGGCAAAGGTAGTGGAGTCAGCACTCACCTGCTGTCATGTTCCCTAGCGCCTCTCGCCAGCAGCCTGGAAGCAGGGCAATCATCCCTCGCAACGAGACTCCTCCCATTTGTTACCCCTGGCAGGTTACAGTCTAGTCTTTCGACGGCGCGTAGCTGACGCCGCCGGCCGGCCGGCCGTCACTTCCGGCTGTATTGGCTTATCACGGCAGAGAACATCAGTCTCGGCGCTTTGGATTCCGCAACAGAGCTTCGCCGGCACGCAGGAGCGTAGCGAAGGCTCTACCAGCAACCGGACAGTCGGTCCGGACCGCGCAAGGGCGCCCAAAGATTCCTCCCGACGACTCATGCGAATGCACGGAGTCGCCATTACCTTGCCCATTCCCCGCAGCGCAGAAGCGCTTTAACTTTGCCTGGGCAGTTCGTGCGAATGCACGGAGCCGCCATTACCTTGCTCATTCCCCGCAGCGCAGGAGCGCTTTATCTTTGCTTGGGCAGTTCGTGCGAAGGTACGGAGCCGCCATCACCTTGCTCATTCCCCGCAGCGCAGGAGTGCTTTATCTTTGCTTAGGCAGTTCGTACGACGGCCCGGAGCCGCCATTACTTTGTTTCCTTCGCGTAGCGCAGTGGCGCTTTATCTTTGCCTTGACGGCTCGTGCAACGGCACGAAGTCGCCATTACTTTGTTTCCTTCTCATAGCGCTAGAGCGCCTTATCATTACTTTGACGACTCGTGCGACGGCACGAAGTCGCCGTTACTTTGTTTCCTCCTCATAGCGCTATAGCGCGTTATCCTTGCTTCGACGACTCGTGCGACGGCACGAAGTCACCATTACTGGTTTCCTTCACGCAGCGCAGGAGCGCTTTATATACTTGTCTTTCCTTTGGTGATCCGCACGACGGCACGGACATCGCGGATGTTATCTCCAGCGTTTCCTCAACACAAGAACACTTTACCAGCAGGTAACCAAGTAGGGATTCCTGCTTCCCAAATCTCTGTATCTATCCCCGGTGATCATTGGATGTGTATGTTCCCGCTAAACCCCAGCGCTTTAGTTACCCCTGTCTCCTCTCTTGCCTTTAGGTAGCGTGGACTTCCACACAACCTCAGGAGCCACGAAAGGTGCCCCATCACGCCATCCACTATCCCGCTCTCACCACCCTTCCTGGCAACCTCCCCCGGTCCCCTCCTTGCCCTGGCTGGTATATTTGGTCCTTCCAGTAGCAGAAGGGCACAGGCGGGGGTTGCCCATGTCGTCCCTGTGGGATCCCTCCACAAACACGAGGTAAGAATTGTGGGGTTCTGACACCTGCTCCCCTGGTCGACCATACAGCATGGGGTACCGTGGGAGGATCACATCCAGCAGGGCCTCATTCTCCTCCTGGGTGAAAGGCTGGGCCCTCTCCACAGTCCTTGACATGGTGCCAGAGGGAGACAATACAGCAGCAGTGGTATCGACTGACATGTTGTGCAGGCAAGTGCCCTCTCATGGGTTCGGCCTGCCTTATATCTGCATTGCTGACCTATTTCATTTACAGGAGTACAGAGTGATTGGTCAGACTCATTTGCATCCTACGTTTCCTCCAATCCCTTTAAACATACACCAGTGACAGCCTTAGCATCTTTCGAATTTGCAGCATCATGTCAAGTCAACAACCACTTTGCAACACTGTATAATGTGGCCAACTGCTTTTTCCAGACCACATGATGTAAAGTTTTGAACTTGAAACTCGGTATCCATGACAACCAGCATGCATTTATGCCCTAATACTTGTCCCTCATGTGTCCCCATTGTAATTTTTAAATCCCCACACAGGTACGGCGCGTTTCACACGTACCCCTAGGGCACCATCACTACAGTGATACGGCCCGTACTCACGCGTGTACGGGCCGTACACGCGTGAGTACGGCCCCTATCACTATAGTTGTGTTACCGTAGGCCATAGTGATAGGGGCCGTACTCACGCGTGTACGGCCCATACACGCATGAGTACGGCCCCTATCACAATGGCCTACGGTAACACAACTATTGTGATAGGGGCCGTACTCACGCGTGTACGGGCCGTACACGCGTGAGTAAGGCCCCTATCACAATGGCCTACGGTAACACAACTATAGCGATAGGGGCCGTACTCACGCGTGTACGGCCAATACACACGGCCTCAGAGCGTGTGTACTGCGTTTCACAGCTTACACTGGTGATAGGAGGCGCACACGAAAGGAATGGAGGTGTCAGACACGCACAAGGCTGTACATCAAGTCATTGTCAGTGCAGTCCTTCATGTGCAGGGCCTAGGTGTGTCAGGCAGTGATGTGGCACATGTCTCCTCATGTTGTGGCACAATAGATGTGTGATGAGCTGTTTACACATGTCATGTGTGATGGGGCACTACGTGGCACACTTCCCCTTCACACTTTGCACATGTGTGCATGTAGTACAAACGTGTCAAGCACTGCATCACTGGTATGCCACAGTCACCAACACCGCAACTGTCCCCTGATGGCAGGTACATGGATAATTTCACCTGACATGTGACTACCAGTGTGCCACGATGTGACTATGTCATGTGTGTGTCATGTGTTCCCATGAGCTTGCAGTTGGTGTTCCGTCAACTCCATCTGCTGTTGCAGCATCCAACATGTGTCTGTGTGCATATGTGCATGGCACACAATTACGCACACCATGCCACATGTGCAATGCCACGTGACATGTGTCTGCATGCATCGAACATGGTATTGCGACCTGAGGACATATCTGCGTTGTCCCAATGTCTGGGTTATCAGCATTTGACATGTACCCCTTCATGGAAAGGTGTGTGATCTGCCCTTTTTAAATGACATCTGACCTGTGCGTCTAGCTTCCTGCCTGCTGGCTGTATGAGATTACATCCTTCAAATGCAGATATGTGGATGTCTGTCACTCCTGTAATGTGTCTGGCTGTTCACTTACACTGACACATCGCTCGTTTCATGGCATGTCACGTCGACCTTGCAAATAAACTATTGTAGCTGGCTCTTCGTAGGAGTATCACCTTGCTGGCATACGTGTGCTGGATGTATTGCACAGACCAGACTCTGTATTTAGCAGATGTGTATTAGCTGTTGAACATGTGCTCATTTCATTGACATTGTTGTTGTGATGTACTCGCTCATCGTTATTCCTTCCAAATCTCTGCAGGGCACCGCCTCTCCCCCGACCAATGCCAGACCTGGGTGCCATGCGTGAACATGACTGCATCCGAAGATACCGCTTCTCGCAAGAGTTGATTGAGCGCTTGACCACCCGGCTGGAACCACAACTCCAACCGCGACACAGGTATCCTACTGCTCTGACCCCCAAGCTGAAGGTGGTGGCAGCCCTACATTTTTTTGCCACCGGTACCTTTCAATTCACCATAGCTGATGTCGGTGGCATGTCCCAGACAATGTTCAGCGGTGTCCTGCATGATGTTTTAGAAGCCATGTTGGAGGACCTGGATGAATTCATCCATTTTTCCACTCGTGAGCAGTTGACAGGTGTCAAGGGTGAGTTCTATGCCCTGGGAGGGATGCCTCATGTAATTGGGGCCATTGATGGGACACATGTGGTTTTGGTACCACCACAGGCATAGGAGGTAGCCTTCCGGAACCACAAACATTATCACTCTATTAATGCCCTTGTGGTGTGTCTACCTAACATGTGGATTTCCCATGTCTGTGCCCGTTTTCCAGGGTCAGCACACGATGCCTACATCATGAGGTGCAGCAGGGTGCCAGAAATGATGCTGCGGCTGCACAACGAACGAGCATGTCTTGTTGGTGGGTATACTCTGTTTGTCCTCTGTTTATCGGTATCTTTGTATCTTACGGCATCTCCTGACCCACTTCTTCACATAATGTTTCCATGTCGGGGACTCTGGCTATCCCAACATGCCATGGCTGATGACGCCTCTCCCCAATCCCAGAACAGCTGCAGAACACCGTTACAATGACGCCCATGGGCAGACCAGGCGCGTGATTGAGAGGACGTTTGGACTCCTGAAGAGCCGATTCCGGTGCCTCCACAAGACCGGCGGGTCCCTCCCATATGCCCCGGTGAAGGTCTGCAAAATCTTCCTTGTGTGCTGCATGCTGCACAACATGGCAGTGGAGAAGGCCGTGCCACTCATCCTGGATCCCGATGAGCAGGAACATCCACCCGTGGAGGATGAAGGGCTTGGGCACGAGGAAAGTGAGGAGGAGGATGAGGAGGAGGACATCCGGAGTCAGCTCAACTGCAACTTCTTCTCATAATGGTGAGTCCCTGCGTCTGAGTGTGCACGCTGCGAGCCTTGTGTGGCATGTGTTTCAATGTGTGTGTCCAGCTGACTGTGTGCTAAGTGACTTGGAGGTGTGTTCTGATGTGTCATTCAAGTGATGATGTCATTCCACACATTTTAGCATGGACACTAATTTGTTAAATTAGCATGGTGACAACATCATTCCTGTCGAGTACATGTCCATGTCTGCCGAAAACTAGCTCTTTGCTGACTTGTCGTGTGTCTGTCATCCACAGTTTCTTGCGCATGTCGTCTGCTCGTGTCTTCGTTGGCCTCCAGCTATTCCTCATGAGTATTGCAACGTGTGCTGAATCAGCGTTCCATGCACGGACATGGTGAAAAGTCATTTTGGGTAAGGAGTGCAGCAAGGCATTTTGTGTGTGGTACGTGTTTGGTTTATTTTGGGACTGCTCCTGTGCATGTTGTGTTACCATGCATACCTGTCGACTCACCATGGGGCACATGACATGTGGCATGGCTCCCATGACTTGATATTCACCCTTCCTGACAGACATCTGTAATGTTTTGTGGAATGTGATGAAGGCATCAATGTGTGTCAAACGTCCCTCAGGAACATACGGGATGCTGATGGTGGACATAGTGTGGGACATCCCCATTAGAGGCTCAATGGCGAATTGCAGACTCTCCGTGTGGAGCAAGGGGTGTTTGGCTCACACACTTCACTTGTGTGCCAGCTCAGTAGGATTTGACACATCTGTGTGTTGCAGGGGGTGTCCAGTGTAGGTCCCACATGGTCAGAGGAATGACCAGTGAATCTGTTCAAAAGGATGCATTTCCCTTAGTGTGAGCCTGAGTAATAAAGGTGTTCCTCACACTCCAAGGTGCCTCATCTCTGTCAATGCTGGTCTCTTGCCACTTTGCATGCGGCATCTCTGGCATAGTTGTGAAAGATTGTGCAGAGGAGTCCATGTGTAGTTTAGCAACATGCATGCAGTTCCTCATGGATTATGATCCCTATTGTGCATGTAGTCCATGGTTGTGTATGTATTTTGGCATGTTGGTCCACACAATGGGCCATCAACACCTGCTGAGGGTGTGTCTCCTGTGCGCAGCTAGGCCTTCAGTTCCCTGATCTGGTGTCATTCATCTTTGGTGTTTGTGCATGCATTGTCTCTGGGTGTGCCATGTACAACCGGACACTCCTTCCTTTATACACGCCTGTTGCAGTTGTCCTTCAGACATCCTAGTCTTTGTGTGCAAATTGTGGCATATTTTCAAGGGCATGCCGCCTGCTGCTGCGGATCCTGCAGCAAGGGCCCACAGAGTATCCTGATTTGGCAACACACACGCCTCAAAGATGCTCCTCCCTTCCTCCCTCCACCCATTCATTTGGCTGTCCTCAGCTTGTCTATGCCACAGTTGGCGCCACGCGGTGGCAAAGGCTGGACCATCAGCACATGCAACGTGCACATTGCACGACCCTCATGTCCTTGCATGACACACATCACACTACAGTCTGATGTAGCAGCCACACTCCAAGCAATGTCCTTCAGCAAATCTACCGCATGCTGTCAGACATACCCTAAGCGCACACACGACACCTTTGCATGCTGAGTGTGCTACTCCAACTGCCTACACAGCGCTGCCATGCCTTCCAGGCCCTGTCACACCAACCAGGCCATATCTCTCCTACTCCCCACCGGCTCTGTACCCCAGCAAGGCCATGGGAGTGGGACTCAAGGCTCCTGCATGTAGTATGGTGTCGTCGTCTGGCACATGGCACAGGTATCATCTCTCAGCGTGTCAATCTACAATGTGTCCAGGACCCCCCTCTCCACCATCACATGCGCACAGCACCTCATCAGCTGGTATGCCATTGACAGCCAGGTGCTCCTCACCCTCACCAAGGACGCAGACATTGCCAGTTCCAATATTCAAGATTGCATGAGATCCAATGATGAATGGCAGAACATCAGCCACCTGAGGCAGGACTTGTACAGGACTGAGGTCAACATCTGAGGATTGTCCCCTTACAGCTGGGTCAAGTGCTTGTGTCCCACCCGCAAGAGCCCTGCCCCGGCACCCAGTGGCCACACACACAAGATGGTGTGCATCATGTATTGCTCGCACACATTTGCCATGTCAGTCCACAGCATCTGTACCTCATGCTGCAATGCCCTCTGCATTATGCACATGATCCACAGATAGATCCACTCCAAGGAAAGACAGACCATCCCCCATGTCCACGACAAGATCCGTGTCAAATACTGGCCTGCCCTCTACGGAGCACGTACATCCAAACTCCCGGGAAACTTGTCCACATCCAGGGTGCATCTGCACACCTCAGCTTCAACATCCTGCGCCCCAGCCACATCACCGTCCACCATAGATAGCTGCAATGGATCACTGTCTGCTGCAGGATGACCTCAACACTCCCCACCCACACTCAGGAGGCAGTCCACAACCCCGACACAAAACCAACCTTGTACGTCTTGTCATACGAGACCCCGTTGGGCCATCTCCGTGCAACCGACCTTGCCCTGGCCACCATTCTTCACATCCACCGTACTCCAGCATGCAGGACATAGTTCTCCCACCTGCTAACACATACCTGGGACTCCCTCCCCAGGAACCTCCACATGAGCCATGACCTCTACGCCTTAATGATAATCTTCCAAATAGGTCTGTCCGCTCAGTATTGCAAGCCCCCCCTCAGCAGCTTGTGGCCATCACAGGTGAGTGTTCTGCTCCATGCCTGCTTTGAATGATACCTTGTGACCCATGTGTGTCCTGTTCCAGACTCAGATCCCAGGGTATGGATGGCTGGAGTTAGTTTAACACTCAGGCATAGTTTGACATTTACACACACATATGTTGTGGACTTAAGCAACATGACAGCAACGTCTCATGAACCAAATAATATTTTTATTTGCGGTGGGGTACGTGTTTTGGTAGGTGAAATTAGGTGCTCTACCGGGGGAATAGAATCCAAAGTTCACAGGGGGAGATGGTATCCTTGGCAATGGAAGTCATCAGAGTCCAGAGCACAGTGTTGGTCATCATTGGTCAGACTGTGACCAGCAAGTCCATGTGGCAGAGAATGTCATTGGATGAGGTGCTGCTGTTGCGCCAGAGGGCCAGGTGCCAGGCCAGGTCACCTGGGAGATGTTGATGGTCCGCTGACTCTCACGGTCTTTTCCGTGGACGACCCACCTTCCTCCGGGGACCCTCAGATGCAGGCCTTGACGATGTTTGGGACGCTCCGTCGGATGAATCCTCCTCCTCCTCCCTCCCTGTGGCTGGTGCTGGTCTGCGCCTGCTGTCACAAGGAGGGGCGCCCATGTTGTCCGCAATCCGACGGAGTGAATGGCTCATGTCCCTTTGCACCACCAGGAGCTCAGCCTGTCTTGCCTCCATCCGTCCTTGGTGTTGTTGTTGACTGGCATGTTGCTCGGCCTGAATGTTCTTGATCTCGTTGAGGGTCCCCTGCATCTCTGTGAGTCTTGACACTACCTGGCTGATGCCCCTGGTGTCACGCCGGTATGTGTCCAGGATGTGGCGTATGTGGGACATACCGGTTCCCTCAGCTGGCTGGTCAGGTTCGCCCCTCCGCCTGTCTCCACTCCCACCACCCCTGCCCACTTGAGCCTGGCCTGCCGTTGTGGGCACATCAGGTCTACGGGACCCCTGAGGGATGGCATTTGCAGGGTTGCCTGCCTCCTCCTGGGTGCCCGGAGAACCTTGTCCCTCCTGGTCAGACTGGGTCTGTTGTTCAGTGCGAGCAGGGCTCCTGGGTGTCTCCTGGGATGTGGCAGCAATGGGGGTGGTGGTTGGCACAGATGTACCTGACGCAGGTGCTGCAGGGGCTTGGGCACCAGAGGGGCCAGGTTGGTCGGGGTCATCCACGGAGTGGTGAGAGTCGTCGCTGCCGGTGGGGTCATCTTCACGCCGAGCCGGGGACTGTGATTGTTCCCCCCCAGTGTTGGGGGGAAATCCACGACGTTGCCCTGTGTGTGAGAGAGAGACAATGTTAATGCTGTTTCATGCGACATCCATGTTTCATACATATTCAAGTTGGCACAGTTCCTCCAGGTAGTTGGATGTGCCTAGCATTCCTCTCAATGTCCACTTGGGGATGGGTATGTTGCGGGGGACAGATTGATATGTTCTCCTGAGTGTTTGACCTGTAGAATTTTGGCTAGGATGCTTATTTGGCTATGGATTGGTCTTGTGTCACATGTCCATTGTGAGAGTGTGTAAATCCGTTGCCTGCCCCGGGGGTGTGTGCTTGTGTAAGGGGGGTGTGTGTGACCGGGACTGCTGTTGGGTGTAGTGTGAGTTGGTATTGGGTCTCCCAGGTGATGTGTGTGTCCCCTCATGGTGAATGCTGGCATGACAGTGAGTGTGAGTTCCTGTGCTAGTTACCTGTGCTTGTGGAGTTGGTGTTTGAGTGTACAGTGGTCCCAGGAAGGCCTTGTGCTGAATACAGCAGGGCCAAGTGTCAGCGACCTTGTCAGTACTTTGCCAGCCCCTGTGCATTGTGCATGGGTATGTACCTATGCCATATGGGCTGAGGGCATTGGTGTTTGCTTCTCATTTTCACAATGTGTTGTGTGAGGCCCACCCTCCCAGCCTCCCGGACATCCAGTCTTGGGTTTGTGGTTGGTGTAGCCTGGGACATGGCATTGGCTTGATTTGTGAATGGTGCATGGAGACGTTGGTGGCATGAGCGTGGTTTTTTAGTGTGGTTGTGTGCGGTGAGTGCTTGGGGGAAGTTGCGTGCATTTGGTGTATTTGTGGTGTGGACCCCATTGCCCACATGTTACGTAAGTTGTTTTTGTACTCACCAGGCTCTGCGACTCCTTCAACTCCGTGTACTCCCACCGGCAGAAGCAGGGCCATCACCTTCTCCTCCCAGGGATGGTAGTGTACGGGTCTGCGGGGCAGCCCGCCTCCAGTGATGTTACTCTGGGCGTATTCCTCATTCATCTTCCTCTTGACTGCCCTGCGCAGATCATACCACCTGGCTTGGCATTCATGCCTGGTCCTTCGGATGGGCGCAACAGCATTCACCTTATCGACGATCCTCTGCCACAGGCTGGTTTTTTGGGCTATGCTGGTCTGTCTGACCAATGTTCCAAACAGCTGTGGCTCGACTCTGATGACTCCGTTGCAAAGAGCTCCACCTCCGCCCTTGTGAACTTTGGATTCTTGTCTGTGGGCATGGTGTGGGGTGTGGGTGTGGATGGTTGTGGGTGTGTGGGTGTGAATGTGACGGTGTGTGTGTGAATGTGAGTGGGGGTGTTTGTGAAGGAGGTTGTGTGAAGGTGTGTGAGTTAAGGTGTAGTTAAGGGGTCAGTAAGGTGCAGTTGTTTGTGTGTGGGGTCTGGCAGCAGTGGGTCTGTTGCAAAGGCTCATGGGTTGTGTGTGTGGGCCCTTTTTATTGGTCCATTTTTGGGTGTGGCTGTGTTTGAATTTTGGTGGGTGTGTTATAAGAGGTGGTTGTGAGTTTGGGCCTCTGTTTGCCTGTTTGGATGTGCCAGGTCAGTCTGAGATGTATTTTGTCATGTAGACGTGTTTTGTGGTGTTGTGCGAGTCGAATTGACCCTCCTTGTGCTGTTTTACAGTGTCCTGGTTGTGTACGAGTATTTTTCGCGTAGGTACGGTCCGTACATACGCGATGCTGGGTGAGGGTGCTGGGGTACGGGGTTGGGGTGCTGCGCGTACATGCGGTGTGGGTATGGCGTGTACAGGTGTGTGCCTGGGGCAGTGGGGGTACGGCGCGTACAGGTGCGGGCCTGGGGCGGTGGGGGTATGGCGCATACAGGTGCGGGCCTGGGGTACCCGCGTACATGGGGGGGTACAGTGCATACATGTGGGGGTACGGCGTGTACAGGTGCGGGCCTGGGGTGGTGGGGGTACGGCACGTACAGGTGCGGGCCTCGGGTGTTGGGGGTACGGCGCGTACAGGTGCGGGCCTGGGGTACCCGCATACATGGGGGTACGGCGCGTACATGCGGGGGTACGGCGCGTACAGGTGTGGGCCTGGAGTACCCACGTACATGGGGGGTAAGGCGCATACATGCGAGGGTACGACGCATACATGCGGGGGTACGGCATGTACAGGTGCGGGCCAGGGGTACCCACGTACATATGCGGGGGTACGGCATGTACAGGTGCGGGCCAGGGGTACCTGCGTACATGGAGGGGTACGGCGCATACATGCAGGGGCACGGCGCGTACAGGTGTGGGCCTGGAGTACCCGCGTACATGGGGTGGGGGTACGGCGCGTACATGTGGGGGTACGGCGCATACTGGGGGTACGGCGCGTACGCATGCGGGCCTGGTGTACAGTGCGGACAGGGGGTGTACGGTGCTGACATATTGGGGGGTGGGGGGGCTGTACGGCTCGTACACGGGCACAAGTTTACCCGTGTACATGTGTGCTACTGCGTTGGCTCCGTACGGGGCCTTTTACATGCGGTTGTGGATTCGGACGGGCGGTACGAATCGTACTTGCGCGTTCGGACTTTTGTTTTACGATTTGCACGTAAAAATGTCCGGCTCCCTCTCGTACACTTTTCACGAGGCCATTCGGACGTAAAAAATTCCGACTCCCTGTCGTAGACATTTACCGAAGCTATTCGTAGGTATTTTTCACGTCCGAATCGTACTTGGCTGTTTGTACGGTACTTGTACAATTCGTACGTAAAAAAATACGGATACGAGTCGGACGGTAAATTTTTTTGATGGATCGGAATCGGCACCTTTGTTCCCCTTCCAACAGAAAAGGAAGCATCTGCTTCACATTACCACACCCCCAACGGAAAAGCTGTAAAAGAGTGTGAAACATCTGAAAATAGCATACATGTCATTATAAAAAAATAGAACTAGTAGTATCATTTTATTTCTAAATAACAAATGTATAAACTTCACAAAATTATATTTATTTCTTCTATTACACTAGTTTCAGATACAATAATACAGCAAGCCAACTATATAACATCCCAGAAAGGAAGTCACATGGGGTTCACTTACAACCAAGAAAGTGCATCAACAGAAAATGTCAATTGGAAATGTACCAAATATTATTCTAATGCATGCTTTAGGGGGGCCACGAAAAATGATGATGTTATAATTCAAGTAAGAGAACGCAACCACCCCCCAATGTGACTGATATAGAAGTAAGGGAGGTATTCCAGGACATAAGAGAGGCAAGCACTAGCTCCCAGGAACCAACACCAAAATCCTAAAAAGATGTTCTGCCTAAAGACCCCAAGCATTCCACAGTTCAACTACCACCTATACCCACTTTAAAACGTTTAGGTGCATGAACTAAAAAAGCCCCCAATGATACTTCTTCTGCCCCTAAAAGATACCCAGGCATTTAAATACCTGAACATTTAACAATGACAGATATTCAGGAACCTTTTCTTTTATATGACAATCTAAACAATGAGAAACTAATCCTAATATTCTCTACAGCAAATGACTTACTAAAACAAAGCCATTGTCAAACCGGGATGATGGATGGGACCTTTAAAATGTGCCCCAAACCATTTAGGGCCAGATGTAGGTAACTTCAATTTAGCGAGTCCTTAATAGCGATTTTTACCGAATCGCTATTAAGGACTCGCTAAATGGAATGTAGGTAGGAATCGCTAAAATATTAGCGATTGCTTAACATTCCTTAATAACGAGTCGGTAATTGAGATTTGTTATTAAGGAATACCTACCCATTCATTCTTATGGGCTAGGAGGCCCATAGGAATGAATGGGAAGATATTCACTATTAGCGAATCGGTATTACCGAATCGCTAATAGCGGGAGCTATTTCAAGGGTGCCAGGGTGTCCAAAGGACACCCTGTGGCACCCCTGAAATATGCATGTGTGCACATGTGGCGTACATACATGCCCTAAGGGCACGGATGTGTGCTACATGGCACATTTAAAAAAGCAAAAAAGTGCTTTTGCAATGGAAATCGCTACTTACCACCAACTTGAAGTTGGTGGTAATTAGCGATTCCTTAAGGCTGAAGTGCACTATTTTTAGTGCTACGTACATTGCATTTAAGGAATCAGTATTTCCGATTCCCTAAATGCAAGAGCAAAATAAGGAATCGCTATTTTGCGATTCCTTATTTTGCAAGTAGGTTTCAACTCACCTACATTGCACTCAGCCAAATACCGGTCGGTAACGCAGAAATTCTGTGAATTTCTGCATTACCACTCTGTATTTGGCCACCTAAATCTGGCCCTTAGTCAGATATACACCATATATGGTGAATTTCCAAATACAAATATCAATTTTATATATGCCCTTCTACCAAATAAACAAATCACTCCTTACTACCAACTCTTAAACCACATTGAACATAAAACAAATAACTACTACCTACAAAAAAATAATCATAGACTTTGAAAAAGCCATGATTCAGACAATTTTTTTAAATTACCCCAACACAACCATACAAAGCTGTTACTATCATTTCAATCAAATAATATTGAGATACCTCCAATAATCTACACTATGGGGTCGATTCCGATCTCGCTCGGCAGGCCTACGAATTGGATTTGTTACCAAATCGTCTCCCAACCCAATCCCATCCGTACGACTCGTTCGCAGGCGCTTCGTACAGCTCTATGGACTCTGTTTCCGAGTGAGCAAGTACGATGCATGATTTGGACAGCCTTCAAGATTCGGTATGTCCGGTTCAAAAAAGCTGCCGGTGTCGTTCTTTTGGTGCCCATAACAGGCCCTCCCATCATCTGGAGCCCTCCGATTCGGGTCCCCCTTCCCATGCATGCACAGTGTGGTGGGCACCATGGGGTGACCACCACAGGTTGTACGCTTTTCCCCACCCACCCCTTTTTGCTATGGGAGCCTGTCTACACGTCCAGTATACAGGGTCCCATAGAGTTCAATAGGAGTCCGAGCGAACCGAGTCTGTAAGCATGTGAATGCATCGTACTCGCTTGCTCGGACTCCAGGTGCACGATTCGCTCATAAAACCCTTCGGATCCGAGTTGTACAAAGGGCTTTACGAGCGAGATCGAAATCGGGCCCTATGTGTAGAATATGCTATAAACATTCAATTTGCCTTTGGAATTAAAAAAAATGATAGGACTAGCCTATGTCCCTGTCATAGAGGTAGCTAACCATTACAATTTACTAATAGATAGCCCTTCCTACCAACAAAATGAAGACAAACTAAGCCCTCAAATGGATTATTTTGAAGACACTTGGGTGGGCAGACAGCATCCCTCTGGACACAGATGCCAACCCAATTCCAAATACCATGATGGAATGTCTATGACAGCACTTTGGCACAGGAATTCAAAACAAACAACCCAGTGGAAGGATGGCACACTGCCTAATAATCCACACTAGGCAGAACCCAACCTACACTCTATAAATGTATAGAAGCATTACAAAAAGACCAAGGCTACCCACAACTATGAATGTAGCAATCTGCAACCCAAATTGCACCTACACTTAGCAAACAAACCAAATGAATGTACAGCATGCTACACTGTAATGTCAAAATCTTCATAAACAACAAAGGAGTAGATTACTTAGAAATAGTAGCCAAAAGCATATTATAAAATAAATAGTACCCTACAAAAGTCCCCAAAACCTGTCACGAAATCTAAACCAAGATAACAAATTATTTTTAATATGAATAATAAACATAATATTTCCTTACATCGGTCTAAATATTAAATAAAACTCCAAATATTAATAAGACTGAGACAATAAAATAATATATAAATTATTTACATTAAAAATTTAAACCTGACCAGCCATAAAGCTCAAAGAACAATATAAGTTCATCACATAAAATAAATACATAAACCATACATTTCCAACTAAAAATCACATAATATTTTACACAAACAGTAAAATATAACATTTCCCATCCTCAAAAAATAAAATAAATATAACTTACTCTACAGTAGCAGCAGAACTTCTGTATTCATTTAGTCCAAATAATAATCCATCAAAAATAGAAAAAATATTCTCCAAAAAGCCACCCAAAAATCCTAAAATTAAATAAATATAATACACATCCCTTGAAGTAATCCAAAGTATATAGGAACCATTAAAAACCCTAAAAGTGTTTGAAAAAAGAAATGCTCTGGGGAACCTTAAAAAAAGGAAATCAAAGCTAAAAATATGGGTTTAATATAAACCAAAAGTGATTCCCTCAAAAACAATCATGGTAACTTCCATTGCCCATAGGACATGTTCGTTGACACAAACCTGTAAAATAAACAAGAAAACCCACCCACAAAACACATTACATTCCCAATAATATACATTACACTGAATCATCATGAAATATGTAACATAAATAACAAAACATTAGTAAAACAATTTACGAAAACTCCAAATGACACACTAGTAATAAACCTTTAAAAAGGACTTACCTGTTCCAACAAACAGCAGCACCTTACTGCAACCTTGATACAGGAAAAAAATCTAAAAATTACACAGAGTACAAATTAAAAGGCAGCAGTAAAAAAAAATGGCCGCTAAATTAAACTAAAAAAAGACTATGTCCCCATTGAAATAAATGGTAAAAATGTAAAAATGTTGAACAGTATTTAATTATGTAAAAAAATATTAAATTTATAAAACATTTAAAAAATGCTATAAACATGTAAAAAACTGTAAAGTATAAATTAAGTATTAGTATAAAATATATACAATTATTTAATACTAAAACCTTATGTTAAAATGATGTTGAAAATATGTATATAAAGCAATGCAGGAAATTTTAAAAACATGCAATACAATTTACATATGATTTACATTTTTTATGTATTAATGAAAATGTATTACAAATGTTTTATTTATTTAGCTCTATATATTTTTTTTTTACATTTGATATAAGTTTAAAAATTTAAAAATACAAATCAAATAAACTTTGAGTACATATATACATTTAGAAAAGGTGTTACTTGTCTATACAAAAATCTGTAATTAGCAATATTATTTATTACAAACGTACAATTAACTAAATGTGTGTTATATTTCTAAACACCAACCTTCCTAATTAAATAACAAACAAGCATTTACAATGCAATGGTCTCGGCATTGTTAAAGTTAGAGCTATTGGCATTGCTCATGACATTATTTTTGTTTCCTGGTTTTAAGGGGACAAACAGAAGGACTTGTTATGCTTTAGAGGACTCATCCTGAAGACTAATCACCTACATGCCAAAAGAAGTGCCTGAAATTAAACTGGAAAAAAAAAAGACTGGATTTTACTTGGATATTTCGTGCATCCTTCATGTTGTGTAATCCCAGAACAACTGGAATGATTAGATTCTAGTGTATTTTCTCTATGGATTTACTTCACGTACCACAAAAGATTAGCAACTAGGATGTTTTTATTATATAAAAGGACCCGCACTGAAACCGGTTTCTGTCCACGTTCTGCATTCTCTCCCCTCAGATTATGGCCCCATTACGTCTGCTGTGCCAGGCAGTTATTCCTACAGAAAATATTTATATTTTGTAACAGTAGGCCACAAGTACTGTGATTGGTCTATAAGCAAGGATGCTGCATCCGGTTAATCATATAGGCTTGTACCACTGCTGAATGCTAGATAGCAAGACTCAAAAGTGATCGCTAGCTGGGTGCCAAAAGAAACAGTCCATCCAGATCATCAAAACTCAAATTTAAAACAGATACTTGACTTTGCTTTTCTGTATTTAAGTCAGTTTTTTCTAAACTGTTATTTATATTAATGAAAACTGACAAAAATATGATAATTTGTTGATAAAGACTGTCAATCACCTCTCCACAATAAATCATTATTTTCTACTGGTGTGCTGCATTTAACACTATTGATAGCCCCACTCATATTGTCTTACTATCACATACTGGAGGGTAGGAACTGTTTTTCATCCTCTTTAGATCTAATGCGCCTTGTTTCTAGACCCTAAACTCTACCAGCGGTTTTTGATAGCTTCCCAATATCCCTTTGGCGAACAGCTCAGCAATCTATTTTCCACGTTATCCCCAACAAACATCTCCAACTACCTAACCATCCATCACTTTTCCGCTATAAAATAAGCTGTACTGCTCAAACAAACCATCCAATAGTAGTATTTATGTTAAACACCAACCACCGATCAAAACTGCTTAGACAGCAAATAATTACTGCTACATTGACTCCATGTCGAAATGGTTTTACAGTAAGAGTGACACTGCCCCCTCCCCCAAAAAACAACAGACTGAGTTTTATTCTTCCTCACATCCTAAAGCACTCTTCCACAAAGTTACACAGGAAAAAAAAGACACACTAATTGCCTTTTCGAAATTGTGCAGTTAAAGCTAGAGCAATTTTCAGTTGTGAGTAGTAAAGGATTCCCCGTATCACAACCACGCGGGCTCTGTGGGGTGCAGCAGTGAGGGTTGCGCTGATGCTGCTGCGCCTTGACGGCAGTTCACAACATTCAGGGGCCATTCCCACCTGGGAGGGAGGGAGGACACCCACGAACCCCAGTGTGGAGTGCAGTAGTTACCTGTGCGCCGGGGTGCTGGCCGGGCCCCTGTGGGCGGCGGTTGAAGCTGCGCTGTACGTAATAGGGCGGGAAGCGCCGCTGCCTGAACTGCGGGCGCCTCTGCTGACCCTGCCCTCGGGGGATCTCTCCGTCGCCAGCTTGGTGCTGTGGGTGGCGCGCGGAGTATGCCTAAAGGAGGCGAGGGCCCATCACCACTGCAAGAAGATGGGCATGGGACATCTAGGCTAGCTTCACAGACTTCCACTGTCACCGACGACTTGTTAATCTGCAATCATCATAACACAGAACAGAAGGGTAATCGACATGGAAAAGGGACACGTTTGTAAACACTCACCAAATGCAGCTCCGTGTAGAGTAGATGGCCATCTTTGAATGGCACAACGTCCACTGAACGAGAACAGAATGGATCTCTTAACCCCTTCGACGCGCATGACGGAGCGGTTCCGTCATGCACGTCGGAAATCCGCGCCGCGCTGAAGGGGTTAAACTATGAAACAGAACATAACGATTGTCTTGATCTATATTAAGGAAACGGAATGCTCTTAACGAATCAAGAATATTTACAACACAAAACATATATTTAAAAGGGTGCTTTGTTTCTTTCTCACATACAAAATACAGAATCGATGTGTATATACATGTTTTACTTAGATCTGTTTTTATAGAGCGCTTCTTATTTAGACTCCTGCTACATACAGCAATTGACCCCATGCTGAGGCAGGGACGGGGCAATCGACTACGGGGGAGCCTGCACCTGTGAGCAGGCAGAGATTGGCTCAAGCACCAGGGATAGTGCAGAGTCCCCGATACAACCGCCACAACTGCCAGAGCTACTCCAGGAAGGGGGTCCAGCGACGGATTACACAAGAGGAACAAGCACACCACCGCCTTTCACCGAGGCGAAGCAGAAATGCCTCGGAGAAAGGCAGCGGCGGTTTCGAATTCAGGGGCGTGTTTTTCTTTTCTCTCCTCTTGCCATTGGCTGGAGGAGATAATTAGAAAAGTTGCAAAAAACACGCCCCCGAATCCGAAAAGGACGGGGCCTGTTCGGAGTGACGAACCTCTTCTCCAATTGCTGGCCAGCATTCAAGAGGCCAGCCAATGGAGAAGAGGGGAGAAGAGGGGCGGGTTCAAGCCCCTCTTCTCCAAGTCATTATATCTCGCGAGCGAGACTGCGCAAGCGCAGCCTTCGCTAGCCGAGACCTAAAAATGTCTACTCCATACAAAAGCAATTTAAACAAATACATTTCTCCAAAAAATTATGAAATTAAATAATCACCACCTAAATCATTTTTAAGAAGGGTTTGAGCCCTAATTGGTGACATTTACTACTCCCACTCAATTCTATACCAATTTGGGGAAGGTGTTGGACACTAAAGGGCTGACATTTATTCTTCCCACTCCAATCTATACCAATTTGAGGAAGGTGTTGGATATTCAAGGGCGGACATTTACTATTCCCACTCCAATTTAACCCAATTGTGGGAAGATGTTGGACACTAAAGGGGTGACTTTTAGTATTCCCAACCCAATCTAAGCCAATTTGCGACAAGATGACGGACACTAAAGAGGTGATATTTACTATTCCTACTACAATTTGAGGAAGGTGTAGATACCAAAGTGGTGCAATTTACTATTTCCACTACAATCTAAAACATTTTGTTCATGATGCTACAAACTAAAAAATATATATACACAATCATTACTCTATACTCACAGAAGAATTAGAATATATAAAATAAAGTAAAATTAACTTAAAACACACTAATCAAAGCAACAAACCTATATATTCATATTTAAACATTAAATTATAAAATATTTTAATACTATTAATAAATAATCTTTTTTATATTATTTACTACCATTCCTAAATGTACAACCATAAAATAAAAATGTTAATCATAATGCAAAAATAACAATCATAAAAATAAAAAATAACAATTTTCAAAATATAAATATAAATATAAAAAATATATTTACAATTCCATTATAATTTTCAACAATTACATTTACAATTACATATATCTTATTCATAATATTTGTAAAGAAATTTTTAAAAGGGAGATTTTTAATTATGAAGTTGATAACAATAATTTACTTTGATAAATTTAATTTGATATTTTTTTCAATCAACTAAAAACACAAATTAAAAAGATTGATAAACATATAGAATGAAGCACACTACAATAAATTACATACAAAATAATACTAACGAATTATATTACATACAACGGTATTTTCAAAATCATTTTTTTGTATCTCAATAGTAAAAACAACACATAAAACGGTATTGTTACCTTTGATATTACTGTTGACAATATTTTTGACATTCCCATTTTTTCCAATATTTTGCCCAAACACCACCTGGCAATGCTGCGGCAACTGCGTAAAGAGTGGCGTTAAAATAGGCAAAAAGGATGTTTCGAATTTCCAAGGTTCTGTGTAAGCACAGATAGGGAGCACACATCCTTTTCACTGCGGTATAAAATGAATTCTTCATTATTGTGAAGCATTCCTTGAGCTAGGTGTAAGAAAGTTCCCTCTTTTTGCATGGCTGCCTCCACGTTTTGCTAAAACTGCTGATGTGCTTTGACTGAGTGTGCCCTTGGTTCCTGTCAAAAAAGTAACCAGGGCCAATGTTCTTTCCCTAAAACTGCATTGAAAAAAATCCAATTGGCACTCTTTGGCCACAGGTCAGTCCCTTGTAAATGGTACCACAGGTACCAAGAGCACTGTGGCCAGGGAAGGCCTCTCGGGGCTGCAGCACATATTGTGCCACCCTTAGATGCCCTGGAGGCGACCATAAGAAAGGGGTTACAAAACCTCCCCAGGGGAAAGGTGGTGAGAATCCCCAAGATAAAAAGCCTGAGTCTTCAAAAGGGCCCCAAAATCCTGCACGGGGGGTAGGTCCCAAAACTCTTCCCAGTCCAATAATAGGTACAAGAGAAAGAACGTTAATCTCCTAAAGGCCTGGTGTCACAACTGTAAGAAGTTGGGACACTTAACGGGAGATGCTTCTTCTCCTAACAAGAAGCCCCCTAGTCCTCCTACACCTACTCCTGGTGTGGTTAGTCTCCAGATGGGATCAACAGTATGCCCAGTGCAAATCAGGTTGCACACTGAAGCAGTTCTAGTCACTGAGGGTGAAGTTGAGTTTGCAACTTTAACTGTGTTGCCACCCAACTTAAAGACGTATTTGCAATACCCCTGGTTCAATGGGACTAGAATAGAAGCCCACCTGTCACTATGGTGAGAGATACACTGGTTTCCTCAGAGCAATACCTGATTGGGAAAACTTACCCAGTTACCACTAACCATGCCATGGCTATGGTGACATAAGACAGAGAGTGGGACAGAGAGGGGGTTACTGGCCTGAAACAGGTAGTGGTCTCTCCAAAGCTTCCAGTTGCATGTCTGCTTGGTAATGACCTGGAATCCTCAGCATGGGCTGAGGAAGAATTAAAAAACCATGCAGCAGTTATCGACATCCCTGAGATTGTGTGTGTCAAGACAAGAGCACAGAGCTGAAAGCAGGATGAAAAATAAGTGTTGGAGCCTGAAAGAATGGCCCAACCTTCCAAGAGGAAAGGTAAGAAGACTGGGAAACCAGCTACTGAACAGCTCAAAACTCAGGACCCCTCTCCTCGGGGAGAGGACTTGGAAGCCCCAGAGGGAAATGAGCCTATGGAACATGACCCATACCAGGTTGAGCTCTTAGGCCCAGGGGGACCCACTAGGGAAGAGCTGTGCCCTGGACAGCAGGCCTGTCCAACTCTTGTAAGCCTGAGGCAGCAAGCTGCTGCACAGGAAAAGGGAGATGTCAGTGGTACCCACAGAGTATATTGGAAGGAGGGACTACTGTACACTGAGGCCAGAGACCTCAACCCTGGAGCCACTAGGAGAGCGGTAGTGCCTCAGAAGTAAAGGGAGTTATTACTAACTTTAGTTCATTACATCCCCCTAGCTGGACTTCTGGGCCAAACCAAAACCTGGGAAAGGCTAGTTAGTCACCTTTACTGGCCCCAGATGTCTCAGAAGGTAAAGGAGTTTGTCAGCTCATGTGTCAGCAGTCAAGCCAGTGGCAAAACAGGTGGACACCCAAAGGCCCCCTTGATTCCACTACTAGCAGATGGGGTTCCATTTGAAAGGGTAGTTGTGGACATATTGGGTCCACTTGAACCTCCCACAGCATCAGGAAACACATTTATACTAGTGGTAGTGGATCATGCCATTAGGTATCCTGAGGCAATTCCTCTTAGAACTACTACAGCTTCTGCAGTAGCCAAGGCCCTCATTGGTGTCTTCAGCAAGATAGGGTTTCCTAAGGAAGTGGTTTCAGACAGAGGGTCAAACTTCATGTCTGCTTACCTAAAACTCATGTGGAAAGAGTGTGGAGTGCAGTACAAGTTTACTACACCCTATCACCCACAAACCAATGCTCTGGTTGAGAGGTGTAACAAGACATTGAAAGGCATGATTATGGGGCTCCCTGAAAAGCTCAGAAGGAGATGGGATGTCGTCTTACCATGCTCGCTTGTCACCTACAGAGAGGTGCCTCAGAAGGGAGTAGGGGTTTCTCCCTTTGAACTTCTGTTTGGCCATTAAGTTAGGGGACCACTCTGTCTTGTAAAAGAGGGCTGGGAGATGCCTCTCCAAGAACCCAAACAAGACATTGTAGACTCTGTACTAGGCCTAAGGTCCAGAATGGCTGATTACAAGGAAGAAGCTTCCAAAAATCTTGAGGCCAGCCAGGAGCTTCAGAAGCACTGGTATGACCAAAAAGCTGTACTGGTAGAATTTCAACCAGGGCAAAAGGTGTGGGTTTTGGGGCTAGTGGCACCAAGGGCTCTCCAGGACAAATGGAGTGGCCATTACTCCATCTTAGAAAATAAAAGTGATGTTGCCTACTTGGTTGACCTGGGCACAAGCAGGACCAGCAAAAGGGTGATCCATGTGAACCGCCTTAAGCTTTTCCATGACAGGGCTGACACCACCATGCTGATAGTGACTAATGAGGATCAGGAGACAGAGAGTGAACCTCTCCCTGACCTCCTCTCTTACAGCCCCAAAGATGGGTCAGTGGATGGAGTTGTCTATTCAGACACGCTCTCTGCCCAAGTATGCTAAGCTCTTTTCCTTGACCCCTGGTCAGACAAACTGGTTTACCCATGATGTGGACACTGGGGGCAGTCTACCTGTCCAGAACAAAATCTATCGACAATCTGATCAAGTCAAAGAAAGCATCAGAGATGAAGTCAGCAAGATGCTGGCGCTAGGAATAATTAAAACCTCTGAGAGTCCCTCGCCTGCCCAGTGGTTCTAGTCCCCAAACCTCATCCACAGGGTGGAAAGAGAGAAATTAGGTTCTGTGTGGACTATAGAGGGCTCAACTCTGTCACCAAGACAGATGCTCACCCTCTCCCAAGAGCTGATGAATTGGTAGATACATTGGGTGCTACCAATTTTCTAAGTACCTTTGACTTAACTGCAGGGTACTGGCAGATTGGCATGGCACCAGGAGCAAAAGAAAAGACAGCATTCTCCACACCTGATGGGCATTATCAGTTTACTTTTATGCCTTTTGGTTTAAATAATGCCCCTTCCACCATCCAAAGGTTGGTGAATCAAATCCTTGCTGGATTGCAGGCCTTTACTGCAGCATATCTAGATGATATTGCTGTCTTTAGCTTCACCTGGCAGGATAACCTGATCCACCTGGGGAAGGTTTAAAAAGCTCTGAAAATTGCAGGCCTAACTATCAAGACATCCAAATACCAGATAGGGCGGAGAGCAGATGTATACTTGTGCCACCTTGTTGGTGGAGGCCAAGTGCAACCCCTACAACCTAAGATCCCCAGGCCTTTTGCTGCTTCCAGCAACTGGCCCCCACCGGTTCTGCCCCCCACTTTGAGCGGGAGAATTGAGGGGAAAATCAAGTGAGGAAGGGAGGTGTGCCCACTTTGCCAACCCCACCCCTCAGGTGGGGGAGGCGTGGTGAAGCACAACTCTTAGTCCCCACCATCTTGCAGATGAGGGGACCCAGCCAACCAGAGTTAGGCATATGCCCCCCTCCCACTGGGGGTGGCATAATAGGGGGTGTACCCACCCCAAGGAAGGGACCCATTGTTCCTAACTTTTTACCTACCTTTAACGCAACTAAATCTAGTATTTAGGGGCACCCCTGAACCTTGCCTCCTCAGACAAGAAACGACCAGAATAAAAGAAGAAGGACCGAAGAAGCTGTGCCGAAGCTAAGAAGAGTACGACGCCTACTGACTTGACCTCAGCCCTACTGGCCTGTCCCCACCTCTAACCTGATCCGACCAGATCCAGGTGTGTACTGTAGCCAGCAGCCTCAAGAACCCAAAGGATTTGCCCTGCCTTCTAACCTAAAGACTTTGTCTCCTGTGAGCACCGGATTTGCTCACCCACACACTCTGGCTCCGGCCAAATCCGAGAGTCTGCCCCACTCTGCACCCGACGCCCACGGCCTGAGTTCGAGTGGCCCAACAACACGAGGAGGTCTCTCCGGCGATCATGACCTGCGATCTGGTGATCTCTGACCTGCCTTGACCCTCTCCACGACGCCTGCAATCTCTTTCTGGAGGATCCCCCTAACTGCGACTGGAGCTGGTACGAAAACCCGACGTCTAAAGACACCCCAGCACCTGACACCAGATGGTCTTGGGTGGCCCAACCAATGGTGTCCCAGCATCCCCAGGCAACCCAACTTACCTCTCCAACTGGTGGTCACCTTCAGAAGAACTTTGTCCCGAGCCTGCAGTCTTTGTTGAAACCGGAGAATCCCCTTTGAAATCAACAGGGCACCTGACGCAAAAACAGCACCCTGCACCCAGCCGCCGCTGCAGGTGTGCCTTGGATGCTGACTCGGATGCCCCTTTGCCCTGAGCCTAACACCAGGAGCTTTGCTCCCACAACCTTGTGGGCTGCTCATGAGCAACCACCAACCGGAGGGCTCCTATCTCCCATTGGATAACATTGGGCCTCAGCACTCTCCACACGGCCGCCCTAGTGCCACTGAGGGTGTTTCAGGGGTGCATCCTTGACCCTGGGGGAACCCTGGTTCTAACCCCAGAATGGCATAGCAAAAAGGAGCCAAAGGGGAAAGCCAAAGACTGGGTCATCCCCCACTCAAAACAGTTTTCCAACAAAAAGGACCCAATCCATTCAGTACAGGACTATTTTATACGCTGTGTAACAGAAGGAATCGAGAGGTATCAGATTAACCCCTTCAAAACCACCCCCATTTAACTAAAATTATAGGGTGGATTCACAATTTACCAGGGTCTGTACTAATTTATAAAAAAGTTTTGCAAGAACCCTAAATCGATGTAGCAGTCACTATGTTCCCCCAAAAATATTTTTAACATAGCCCGCGGATGAAAAGAATTAAACAGTAATAGAGAATTTCTATCAGTGGTTTTTTGGTGTACCATAGTTCTCAATTGGCCCTGTTCAGCCTGGATATCAAGATCCAGGTAAGTCGCAGACTGGCGACTATATGTCCACGTAAATCTAAGGCTGGGGTCTAATGTATTCAGCCTATTCAAAAAGAGCAATAAATCCTCCTCAGTGCCTGCCCAGATGCACAACACATCATCAATATATCGTGTTGCGCACGTGAGGTGCTACCTTGCTCTGCACATATTTTTTCACTGATCTTTCACGGCGTGGGGTGTTGTATCCCTGTGAGTGAATTGTTTTCTTCACACACGTTTATAAAAAATTTTTTTGAACATAGTGACTGCTACATTGATTTAGGGTTCTTGCAAAACTTTTTTATAAATTAGTACAGGCCCTGGTAAATTGGGAATCCACCCCATAATTTTAGTTAAATGGGGGTGGTTTTGAAGGGGTTAATCTGATACCTCTCGATTCCTTCTGTAACACAGCGTATAAAATAGTCCTGTACTGAACGGATTGGGTCCTTTTTGTTGGAAATCTAACCCCAGAATTCCAGCTCCCACAACAAAGTACTTACCTGTTAACCGATAACTTCATTTCTCTCTATAGTAATACATTGACTGTTTTTCCTTGAAAAATGTGTGGAGTTGATTTGTATGAAAACCTGAGAAACTACAACTGTACCAAAACGGATTTACTTACCTTTCCTCTAGGAAATGTCCCAGTGTGATATCTAAACATACCACACTGAATAGAAAAAGTAACTCAAAAAGTAATCTGAAAAGTAATCTGTAAAGTAATTTTGACATTTTGACTTACCTGTATTTCAATTAACTGCATTTGAACCTGCATTCAATTGTAAAACACTTCATAAGCTTTTGCAAAGTATTTAAATAAAATAAAGAAACAATATTTTTATACAAAATAAATTGGTCTGAGTTCAGTCTTTGAGTGTGTGACATCATTTGTTGATTGAGTGTGTACAACAAATGCTTAACACTATGTAAGAAAACCACTTCATGTGCTGATTAAACTCTGTTTATTCCAATTGCAGCATCCCAGCATCACCAACGCTCTCCAGCTTCAACTGTTCAACTCTTCCTTAACATTCCATGCTAGGTCATCTGTGACATCATCAGATTCTACATTGCTAACATTGGAGATCATTACACATCTTCCTTCTTACGAATTTAAACAGAACAGTAAATAATAATAATAAGAGTAATACATAAAAAAATTGTCTACTACATCAGGTTCAAGCAACACTAAATTTCACACATGTTGTCTATACTTAAACATGAAAACAGTACACAAGATTGCATTCTGCAATAACATTCAAGGAACATTAAACTTTACATATGTCACTCATACTCCTTACAGTACCATTCTTCAAAATTACCACACTACATTTTACTTCCCTTACTCTGCATGGAGCTGAGTATTTACTCTCTCCCTTGGGCACAAATCCTCTCTTCTTTACTACTACCCAATCACCGGGTGACACCACACAATATTTCACCCCTTTTCTCTGATTGTAAAACATCGCATTCCTGTACTGTGAGTACAAAGCTTTCTTTTTGATTTTGTTCACGATCAACCTCCACACTCATTGCAGTACAACTTCCTCTCAACCATACAGGACACTCTTTGACACCAGGCTGTCTTCCCTTCAAGGATACAAATGGAGAAACACCCGTTACAGAATGGGGAGCAGTTCTATGAACCCACACCATCTTCCTCAATTCCTTCATCCATGGAAGATGATTTGCAAGTGACAAAAGTATATTATCCATCACCAGTCGATTTACCCTTTCAACCAAGCCATTAGCCTGTGGTCTAAAAAGAGCTACTTTCTCATGCACAATTCCCATGCCAGAAAGGTAACTCTCCATCTCTCGCGAAATAAATTTTGCTCCATTATCCACTACAATACTCTTAGGAATACCTGCCTCCATAAAAATTTCCTCAAAAAATTCAATAATGTTAGCAGAAGACACATCACTAACAGCTTTGAGCACAAACCATTTGGTGTGATTATCTACCAAAACCAAGATGTATCTGCTCCTCAATCCTAACTTGGATATTGGTCCTAGAATATCCACAGCCAATCTTTCCCAAGGTCTTTCAGGGAGTTTCATAACCTCTAAAGGCGACTCTCTAGTCATTTTGTTCTTATCACTATTGGCACACGCTACACAATTCTTTATCCTTTCCTCAACATCATGATCCAATCCTGGCCACCAAAATGATTGTCTTATCTTCCTCTTTACAATTCCTTTACCCAAATGTCCCTCATGAACAATGTCAAGAATTCTTTTACGAATCCCCTCAGGAGAAACAAACTGACCTCTTCTCATGAGCTTATCATCAACCACACTCAACTCTTCCTTGACCTTAAAATATTCAAGCATCACTCCACTTAATTTCTCGTTCTCATCCCAACCACCTACAACTCTGCGTTCTACCTCCATCATGACACCATCTTCTAGTTTTGCAGCCAATCATTCTTCTGCAATAATAGCCAGTTCCCCATTCAAAAACACACCATTCCCTGGTGTTACCTGGGCAACAATATTATCAGATTCTCCTTCCACTGGCATTCTTGAAAGGTAATCCGCCACAATATTTTTGCTACCTTTCACAAATTCTATCTCATAATTATAGTCCATTATTGACAATAGCCATCTAGTAATACGTGGCGTCACATTTCCCTCTAGACCTCTTCCACCTTTAAAAATATATGTTAGAGGCTTGTGATCAGTCCTGAGCTTAAAGGGAATACCCCACACAAAAAACCTAAATCAATGGATTCCTCAGCAACAAGCCAGAGCCTCACGTTCAATTACAGAATACTTAGTTTCTGCACCTTGTAACCGCCTAGATGCGAAAGCAATTATGTTCTCCATTCCATCTTTGACTTGCGTCAACACTGCACCAATCCCTACCTTGCTTGCATCAGTCGTCACGTATGTTCTCGCCGAAACATCAAAACGTTGGAGCATGGGTAATACATCTTTTTATGTGTGAAAATGCAGCTTCACACTCTTTACTCCATTCAAATTCAATTCCCTTTATTAATATTCTCCTCAAAGGCTCTACAATCTCAGTAAATTCCTTTACAAATTTAGCACAATACTCCGCTAACCCTAAAAATGACTTCAATTCTTCTTTATTTGTTGGTCTAATCGTCTTCTCTATAGCAGACACAATACTTTTTTTTGGACTAATACCTTTAGCATTGATAGTAAACCCCAGATAAGTTACTTCATTCATGCGGATTTGGCATTTCTCTTTTTTTTATAGTCAAACCATGCCTTTGTAACCTCGTCATCACTTCATCAAATAGTTTGTCATGATCTGATGTATTTTTTCCTACAATAAGTATGTCATCTTGGAAACACAACACACCCTTTAAATCTCCAAATATATTTTTCATAATCCTCTGAAATACCGCTGAGGCCGAGGCAAGCCCGAACGGCATTCTTTTGTAACGGAATGCACCCAAGGGAATGACAAATGATGTTAAATGTCTAGAATGTGCATGTAGATCGACTTGGTGAAATGCTGACGTCATATCTAAAACGCTAAATATCGCACCACCACCTTTCATTGTTAACATTTCCGATATATTCAGAAGTGGTTGCCTGTCCACCCAGATATTCTTGTTCAAATCACGCAAGTCAATGCACAACCTGATCTTTCCTTCTCCCTTGGGCGCCACGACAATCGGCGCCAACCATTCGGATGCTTCGATAGGTTCAATTATCTCTTGCAGTAACAATTTATCAAGTTCCTCCTTTAAGAGCACTCTCATGACATTAGGAACGTTCCTCACCTTGTGCACAACGGGCTTAGAACCATCTTTTAGTATGATCTTATGCGAGAACCCCTTTAATAACCCCAACTTATCCGAAAAAACCTTAGGATATCTTATCGCCAGATCATCAGCATGACTTCCATCAAGACGATTTTCATGACAAACTTCTTTCACCTCATCATGTTCCAGCAACATAACTGGTTCAACAGCGTTAGTATTTATAATAATCCCAAGGTCACGCTGATGACGCCATCCTAATAAATTTGACCCATAGTCAGTAACATATACTTTACCATGTACCTTATTTCCCTTGAAATCAATTGTCATCCACAACATACCTAGAATTTGTATCTTTCTTCCAGCATATCCTACAGCTTTTATATCTGGTTTGCTTAGACAATATTTATCTGAATTCTCCCAATTATTCTCAAAGGTTTGCTTGGAGATTAAGGTGAACAAACTTCCTGAATCAACCAAAACCCTTACAGGCACTATATCGAGAAACACATGACAATGAGGTTTCTCCAATTTGTCTGTGCTCTCCAATTTTACAATACACTCACTCAATTTCTCATCATTACTCTTAACATGTACTTCACCATCCACTACAGAAATGATTTCAACAGTTGAGATTAATTCTTCAACACTATCCAACTCTTGCTTCACTTGTTGAACTCTTTTCACACCACCAAACTCAACTCCAGTCCGGCACATTTTTGCAAGATGGTCCCTCCTTCCACATTTCCTACAAAGAACACTCCTAGCAGCACATCGTAGACTTGACGCAATGTGGCCAGGAGCACCACATCTAAAACATTTCAGTTCTCTCCAATCACCAATCTTATCTTTTGTCTCCGCATTCCCCTTACTCTTTAGTTCCACATTTTTCCTTATATCAGTACTCTTAGCATTACATTTTCCTTTAGATTGTACAATCGCCACTTCATCAACACTAGTCTTTTCCTTCACGTTCTGTGTATCATCCATTTCCTTTAGCCAGATTGTTGTGTGTTCCATTCCTTTAACGATCTTAATGGTCTCTTCTAAATTAGGATCTTTAATTAATAATGTTTCTTTAATCCTTTTGTCATTCATACATCTAACAATCTGGTCTCTAATCAGTGAATCTGTTAATTGTTCAAACTGGCACGATAGTGCTAACCCTCTTAATGTAGCAACGTAAGATGCAATATTTTCTGAACTCTTGAAAAAAACTTATGTCTCTCTAACACCAAGTAAGTCTCTGGAGTAAACTGAATATCAAGCATTTGCATCGACATTTCAAAGACGTTATGCGGTTGTCCGTTGCCCATACCTAAGGACAATTCCGGCAAATCTTCATAAACCCTTCTTCCTTCAATCCCTAAGTGATGAAGTAAAATTGCTTGCCTCCTAAGGGGTCCATACCGATCTCTACCAATAGCCAAAATATATGTGAGAAATAATTTCTTCCATTGTTTCCATAGTACTGGTGGATCGCCAGGCGAAGACAAAAAGGGTGGAGGTGAAGCCATAGATTGTTCAGCCATACCTGCAATAAACTAATATACCGAACTAATACAAAAACTTAAAATAATAATTTAATATAATAAAGTAATACAACAAAGTACCAAAAAAAAAAAAATGTTAAACAATAAAATTGTTCTCTTCTGTGAATTAGTACTTAGATGCCATGAAAGTAAAAAGTCAGCAAGTAATGCATATAAGCATATAAGTACTCTATAGTGGTAGTCAGATTCCAATCTTGCCAATCTTGCCTCCCACTATATAAGTACTCTATAGTGGTAGTCAGATTCCAATCTTGCCTCCTTCAGTGGTTGACTTAACAATGTCCTTTAATTGAAGTTAATGTTCCTTTAAATAGAAGTTTCTCTCTTCTTTTTTATTTCTGGAAAGACTCTTTTCCTCTTATTTTACATATTTTATGTTATTTCCCATGTGACGATCTACACGCCGGTGTCACTGATTACAGCAGGCGTGTACAACAACACCTTGTGCGCGCGCCGACTCGCGCACCGATAGGCACAAGTACGAGTAGGCCTCAATGTTTCACAATCGTGCGCGTCAATGCATCAGTTGTAATAACAACGCGCGTCAAGCAGATACGCGTGTTGATTCCAACCTTGCGCGTCAGTGCTTCACTCGCGCACCGGTTGGCATGACAGCGCGTGTTATGAAAATTACGCGTAGCGATATTAACTTGCATCAATGTATATTTAAAAAAAAAACGCCTGTTCCACACTCAAGTAAGTAAGGATAAAAGCTATATAGATATATAAATAAATGCTAATCCATTGTGCTATGCACGCGTGGGTTTGGATCCCATCCTCGTCGCCAGTGTAAGAAAACCACTTCATGTGCTGATTAAACTCTGTTTATTCCAATTGCAGCATCCCAGCATCACCAACGCTCTCCAGCTTCAACTGTTCAACTCTTCCTTAACATTCCATGCTAGTTCATCTGTGACATCATCAGATTCTACATTGCTAACATTGCAGATCATTACACACTACCCGCTGATAAAGCCTTACTGCTCGCCCACACTACCACAAATAGAGAGTAAGGTGCTATTTACTTTTACTTCTGCCTACCTTAGGGGTTCCACTGGACTCTGTGCACACTATACCTCATTTTGGTATAGTATATACAGAGCCAGCTTCCTACACTGGGACACAGCAGAGAATTTCTCTCAGTTCGAGGAAGGCACTCATGTACCAAGATAGCAGATCAGACATGTCTTTGTGTGTTGGTCTCTGTAGAGGCTTTGCTACTAGGGAAAGGTTGTCCATCATTCCTAGGAGCATCCAGACTTCTCTTTCTGCTGTCGGGGCAGGTGGTTAATTTTCATAATGGTACTGATTCTCTCTCAAAACAACTTCCTAGTTCCTCTCAATATGGTGTCCAAGATACAGAACCCCCTTCAATAGATCACACAGTTTAACTTGCAGAGTAGATCTCTGCCTAATAGATTGCCTGGTCTTGAACTGCATATAACAAACTGATGGTCCTCTTTAAGGGGACCTATCTTTACAGGGACTTTAGTTGAAACAGGATTCATGATGGTTTATTGGAAATGCCTACAACTTGGACTAGCTTTCCTGAGAGGGGTAAGTTTGAGACCTCTACAGTTCTTACAGTACAACGGGTACCACTGGAATTGATAAGAAATTATATAGGGTGGCCATTCACCTCTCCATTCACATATGGACCAATCTGGTCTACCACAAAGACTGCACCAAGCATGCAATGTTCCATACTTCTCACACACTATTATTGTGATTGGTCAGACCCTGGATCGCCGAAACTGTCAAGGACTGGTAACTGTTGTAAACTGTTAGGGCTTGTGACAGTGTTTTGCTGAACTCAGGGGTTTGGGGTTACATTAAATCTTGGACCATATACATTAGGCTGCATCAACGGGGCTTGGGGCATATTAGTATTCTGAAGTCCTTGCATTTGCATGTTTTGTATTGGCATTGCACTCATGTTTGTCATCTAACCATCATTTTGCATTTGATAAGGATTTTACCTACATTCTCAATACCAGTGACCCACCTTGTTACAATAATGGCACAGTGTAGTCTTTTTCAACATTGCTATGCCCCAGTTTGATTTTGGGTCTACTGGCATTCATCATTTCCTACCCTGTGGAACACCATTCTCATTCTTCATCATTTGACCCCTACCTTGATAACTGACTAAACTAAAATTATAAGTCACATTTGCCACATATTGGTAATTCTGAAATCCTTTCTGTACTAACTTAATTTAAGAAAATATGAACTTCTCTTTGATCTTCTTCTGCCTTGCTTCCAACTCATCAATGCAATCCTTTGCATATCACAAAATGTAATCCAAAGGCATCGACTGACATCAAATCACAGTCTGTTGAATGTGCAAGCTAATATCCGGGCACACACAAAATAATAAATGAGACACGAAATTTCCAAGATTTCTTACTTTCCACTAAGCTGATGAAAAGTTTACATTGCATCACAATCTGTGAGGCCCTGATTAGCAGGCATACTCGCACCTTAATTAATAATAGATGGGGGCCCTCTTGCCTGTTGAATTCCTCCAGCCTGATGAACAACAATATAGGGAGGTGGCTAGGAAGCCAATAGATCATCCAAAATGTCATCACTGGAGCCTCTGTCACTAGCCTCTTTTTTGTGCTGAATTCCACCCCCCTCGCATTACTTTCTACATCTCTGCCTTGTCTCTAGTTCTTGTGGGATACATCCTATACAACAAAAGACATTCTACCTCCATTCTTGCTATTCTGCATCTAATCTCGCTTCCATCCAACTACGAACCTTATTCTTTGTTCTGGTCTATTTCTCCTTCCCTTTTACATCTGCATCTTGCTGCCATGCGTTCAAAGCCTCCTATTGTGCAGGTCTAGGTGATGGTTTCATCTCATACAACACTCACCTCAAATTCTCAATTATTCTCAAATTAAAGGTACCATTAAGGGGAAACTGCAAGGACCCTTCATTCGCTGTGATCTTATTCCATTGTTTGACCCAGATACACATGTATAATGCAAGCTTGGTTGCCATGTAATGTGTGGGCGTGCCCTCAGGGGGGCCTTCTCACCGTCACTGGCAGGTATTCTTATATCATCGCTATACAGTGCTTTCGATTTCAGGAAAGAATGAGTCTTTATTTTATGTATGATGCAACACAAAATCAAAAAACCTCCATTGAAATATCCAGCATTTCTAACCAAATCACAAGGGAATATGCAACAACACTAGCTTGCTCTCTATACTTGCTTAATTTAGTCAAAGGGTTTTCTTTACATACCTGCCACTTGTTTTTGGATTGTGTATCCTTTATGTATTTCTTACTAATGTTCTATTCCTTTGGACCATTTAACCTTGCAATAATGATGCTTAAAAATCTGAATGCTTACAGAATTAGTGACCTAGATTTAACTAAATTTGTCAATAAATCCTTTTAAAAACTTACTACAATTCTTTTTGTTATTTTCTGTATATAGATAGGAGTATATTGTGGTTTAACTTGTTTGCTAGGTTTTGTGGTGTCGGTTCATGAGGTACTATCAACCGCACAATTGAGATAGGGACCTGTAACTGATTGTTGTGGGTGTACAAATAATGGTTAGTGCTAGTAGATCCTATTGCGCAGAGGGGAAGCCACATTCGTCAAGGTGATTTCTACTGGTTGAGATTTCCTTTGTGTGTGTATAGAAGTTGGAAAGTGTTATTTCCAGCTGTTTCTTGTGTGAGTG
The DNA here is from genome assembly GCF_964204655.1 of Triturus cristatus. Classification (NCBI taxonomy): domain Eukaryota; kingdom Metazoa; phylum Chordata; class Amphibia; order Caudata; family Salamandridae; genus Triturus; species Triturus cristatus. Next base: position 584,409,660 of record NC_140594.1, read on the forward strand.
ATTACTTTGAATTCTTTAGTGGAGCAAACATGAGTTAATTGTTTTTGCTTTAGTGTTTGTAGAAGTTGACATTGGGAAAATTGTACAGGAGGGTGAACTGCTGTGAGCAGTGACAATTGCGTCATCAAGTGTCGCACTGTGATAGGTCAATGGAGAAAGAACCACACTGGGATCAGATGCATGTGTCGATCTATATTGAATCGTGATACAGACTAAAATGCTGCATATTTGAACAAGAGATTTGTTCATTTTCATTGCTAAACCTTTGTAATCATTAAATGTTTTAGAGCCCTTAGACCAGGGTCTCCAACCTTTTCTGAAGTGAGAGCTACTTTTGCTCAAGAAAAATCTTCCAGAGCTACTAGCAAATGTTATAACTGTACAATAGTGACTACACTATGACCACCCAAAGCAAGATTTGTCAGTAGTTACCACCCATGTATACCAAGTGCGGTTACGAGCGGAAATGCTGGGAAAAAGTTCATCAATATGAAATGCCTCCCCTTGACTTATGAAGTATCATTCAAATCTTCGCATGCTCAGTGGCACAAAGGACATAATCACAGCAGTACGTCTCCCCAGCTCAGCATGAATTATCATTCACCAGTTTCGGAAAATGCAAATTTTTCTATCTAATACCACTTTCCACTAGAAGAAAACCCTTTGTGAAAACTAAAACTGCCTTTAAAATATCAGTTTTTGAGAAATGAACAGTCTTAAAACATCAGCTTGTCATTTTCATCATGTACTCCCATGTACAAATGCCTCATATGGACAGACTACTTTGAATTCCTAGGTATTACAGTCATATGCCATGGATGCACACCATAGCACTACAGATGCCTGGATTATACCAGTCATACCCACCATTATACTAGGGCTACAGTTGTGCCAAGGCTGGAAACCATAGGATATGGGATAAGACCATATATCAGCCATGACCATTAATATGCCAGGAATTGGTACATATAGACCAGTCATGCTCTTAGTATGTTAATGATGGCTGCCAGTATACCACAACCAGACCAAATATATTAAAATAGTCATGGATGACCATTATTATGCCATTGTCACTATTATGACAGGAATGGACACCATTATGCCATTGCCACTATTATGCCAGGAATTAACACAATTATGTCAAAAATAACACTTTTATGATGGGGGCTAGCATATATATTTGGTGGTTCTTTTCACCGGGCATAGTTTCAGGAAGCAATAGTGTTTATTATGGACACACACATAAATGTTGATGAATCTCTTAATTTTCTCTGGGCTGGATCATACGCTGTTCTCCTAAGGTCTTGAGCTAATCATGCATCTAACCGGCACATTTTCACTCTGACTCCTGCAGTACCGCACTTTGGTGGGTAGCACTGATTACAGCTCAGGCTACTGCTGCCATACCTTTTTTGATGGTGCACTGTTCACACACATGTTGTGACTGATAAAGGAGTGACTACAACATGGTCAATCTCCTTGTGGCTTAATTATATTGAGATTGGATACAGACTGACATGTAGCAGGTCCTATAAGCCGACACAGTGTGTGTTTGAGTGTTAGTATGAGTTAATGTCATATGTTTGGCTGGCTGTCACTCTAAGGGCCTTGAGACGATCAGTGCTGCCTTCTTTAATAGGCACCTACTCCCTGAATTTGATACTGGGCTTGACTTCACCTCAGAGAGCTACTTTGAAGGTACTGGTGAGTACCAGTAGCTCCCGAGCTACTCATTGGAGACCTGGCTTAGAGAGATTTAATGAGGGGTGATGTGCGAGTTCCCGTCAGTGAGGGCGAGGAAGCTCTGCCAGAATGGCATGTCATTATGTGGTGACAAATGTAGAGCTTCACACATTTTGTGGCTTCCTTAATGGCATAAGATCACAGAGGAAGAAGAACCATTAAGATTTCCACAATATGGCACATATAATTTAAGAGTCATTGAGAACTTGGGGAGAGTATTGTATGACATGAAACCTCCCTCTAGGCCAGCATAGTATGAGGCTTTGAATGCTTGAGAGAAGCTGCACACACAAGAAAGAAAATTAAATACCAGAATAGAGCTAAGAAAGCAGTGCTTAATTATGTGGATGCCAAGCAGGATGAAGAACTACATGGAGGAGATGCACAGTTGAGGGAACTAGGATGTGCCCTGCATTGACAACTGAAAATTCGAAGAGGAAAAGAAAACAGGGAGACAAAGATAACAATGCTGCAGATAAGTCTAGCACTGATAGAGACTCTAGTGATGATCTCTTTGATGCTTTGTTGATTTCACATCCACCACCCTATGCTGCCCAGTCCACAGATCAAGACGGTGATACCTCTAGTAGTAGTACTATTGCCACAGCCCCTGTTGACCCTTATGCGACTCATATTGGAGGACCACCTCCAACTCTTCTTGTTGCAGCTGCACCTTCCGAGGCAGCTACCACTGTGTTTGCCTCGGTTGTTTCTGCCCATGCTGTGCATGTTCCTATGCCAATGCGAGCAATTCCCATTGTGCCTGCCCCAGCCAATTTTACTACAATTCCTGCAGTCCTTGGAGCTGTAGGTAGAGTGGCAACATCAGGATTTACCTCAACATAGCAGAATTTGCAGATTATTGTGAAACACTGTACCTCATGAAAAATGCACACTCTGCAGTGCCCACAACAATTGGAGATATGCACGAGGGCAGCTAATCGAGCGCCGATCACCTACAGTGTGTGAAGAAGCTGAGGAGTCTCAAGGAAGGAGACCAGAGGAAGGCAAGTTAGCGGGCCGGGGGTAACTGCTGGAAAGTGTTGGTGGCTTGGTATGCTTGTGCTCGTGCCTCACCAGTGGTTGCCGATGCCTTGATGCAGTCTCGCTGCAGTCTGTGCCATCCCAGGCAGGATCCGGAGCCCAGGCGCTTTCAGGCAGAGCACCCCACAGCGGGGGTGGACCAACTCAACGGGAGGCCTGCAGTCTCAGCTAACTAACTGCTCTTGACTCTGTCCTCAACCCTCAAATATAAACAGCCTCCACGGCGACACCGCACATTGCTTCAAAGGCACCCCAAGACGTCCCCTGAGGTGCCCTCTGAGACTAACAAAGCCACTGATAAGAGGGACGCGTGTAGACGTGGCTTGCCCCCACTGCCAGCAGTTTGATGCCGACATTCTCCATATGCTCTGGCATTGTTCGGTCTTAAATGAGTACTGGAGCAATGTGACAGTCACCCTGACAACTTGCACCTCCCGAGCTATTTCCCCCCAGTTGGGAAGCCCATGTATTACACCTCTTTAGCAGAAACAAGAAATATAGAGCCGCCACACGATTTCTCAACCTGGGTCTCATAACGGCCAAACGATTGATCTCCAACCGATGGAAACCCATCTGTCGCCTCACCCACTTGCCTGGTGCTGATCCCTGCTTAATTGGGCTAAGGCGGACGGTGTGGCGCTAGGTAGGGAGGACATACTCAGCATTCGTACATTCCCCCCTAGCGCCTCAGTGGGACACAATGGTTTCCAACCTCCAAGAAATGCTCACTAACACAGGGGACCTGAATACGTTACCTGGGGCCAGTACCCATAGTTCACCCACCACCGGCAGGGATGTTGAATAGCACTGACCTCTAGGCTTACTTGACTCTCCTGTTCCAGAACTTCATTGCCACTGGGTCCTGGCAGCTCTGGTTCCTCCTGCTACACTAGATACGGCAGCAGGTCTCAGGTGACTCCCTTTCCCTTCCTTGGCTTATGTTGTCCTCATTTTGTTGTACCCTATGTCGCCAGTTTGGTTTCAACTGCACTATATCTCAACCATTTGCATGCCAGCCGGTGGTGAGACTCATCAGCACTGATCCGCCCTGTCTATGGACACTGTCCCATGACTTCTTGTAGTCGCTGTGATCTACTCATCTGTCTCTTCTTTTGCTGTTGGGTACTGCACATTATGCTGTTGGCAATCACTTTTCTTTCTTTCTTTCTTTCTTTCTTTCTTTCTTTCTTTCTTTCTTTCTTAATGCATGAGTACTGCTCTGACTGTATGCTTAAAATGTGCAAAAATGTTAATCAATAAAAAGATTTAAACAAAAAAAAAAGAGGGACGCTTGGAGGATGAAGGCTTGGTGGGTGGTAAAAGCGGCGGGTGGCCTTCATCTCAACGTCCCCCTGTGTGTTGGTCCCTTGGTATCTGCTGCACGACTCATGGCCTCTGGAAGGAGCAGGGACAAGCACAGGAAGTACACAAAGGGTGTGGGGAGAGAGCTGCAGTCAGTTCTGCGGCCGTAGGCTCAGTCAAGAGCACCGCGGAAGTGTCCAGACTTAGGATCCTTCGCGGCTTGATGTCTCTGGAATGCTCCCTCACCACCAGGCCAAGAATGAGCACAGTGAACACAAACACGGCCAAGGCCAAGAAATCCAACAAAGTGTGATTTCCCAGATTTTGTAGTTGGGAGTACTTTAAAAAAATCTCTGCAAGCATCCTGTAGGCACAGCAGGTGCAGCAAAATGCCTGACAAGTGCTAGAGAGGCAACAGGTGTCGGCAGGCTGAGCCATCTGGCCTGATGTACTTGCTATGAGGTCAGGAAAGACCAGGATAAGCGTACAAATCTACCAGAAGAAAAGAAAGTGGGAGGGCCCTGTATTTCAGAGGCCGCATTTAAGAAACATCAACCCACAAATGTCGGGTAAGACACCTGATGAGGACTGTTTGCTGTCAGTGGGTAAAGAACTGCTTGAGACTGCAAATGGTAAGATGGTTGAAGAATCCTTGTGGTCTATGATCCACACAAAGCAAGGGAAATCAGAGAAAGGCCATATGAATCGGAAGTCATCAAGGATTTCAGATACTTTTTCGCCCCTGAATGAGGAGGAAGACCAACGACCATCTCACATTCCTGGTCCCGGGTTTAGCTTCTTAGAGGGTAGTGCCCCAGATATGGGCCAGGAGCAATATACTTCTCTACTAGTACCACCCAGACCCGGACCCCGGAGATAATAATTTCAATGCAGAAAAATCTCGCCCCAACTCCAATCTCAACTATAATCCCAACGTCACCTTCTCCAGATATACCAGGTACAAGTCTACTACACAGGCCATTGGTGACACAACACTTAGGACTGGAGGTCACCACTTTAGATGTTACCCCCCAGACATTATAGAAACAGCAGATCAAGGTGTTCTCAATCGAATTGTAATAAAGTTTTCAATACATTTCCGGTTTTTAGAGAGGTAACCTGCATTCCACCAGTACAAATGAATGTTCAAGGGAGAGGGTCAGTTGAGAAGCAATTTGAGTCCCCCTGGCAAATAAAGGTGTGCTCATCTCAAGTGAAGAAGTTGAAACAGACACGCCGGTCAGCCTATGTGCACCGGGTCTTATAGTAGAGGATACAAAGAGTACAAAAGATACCGCAGCAGACATCAACAGCTTTTGGGGGGCTGTTCTAAATACAATGCAAGCTACAGTGGAGGCATTGAATGATCATGCCAATAAGATGGATATACAAGTAGATTTGTTAAATATGCTTGCAGTCTTTGTGTCAGGCATAGACGGAAATCTGGAGAATCTAAATGGTCTGAATAAAATAGTTCAAGCCGGCAAAGACGATGGTTTTAAAATGACCTTGTGCAAGGAATTGATCAACAAACTGGTGCAGTTACATGCGCTTCTAGAGGAAATGGTCAAGGATTAGGGAATGCATCAAAAATCATCAGCAATGAGCAACCACTTAAGCAAGCAGCCGGTGTCTGGGAGGGACCCATGCCAGAGTTGGTGCAGAACCTAGCATTGGCCATCCCAGTTGATCATGAGGGGAAAAAAGGTGCCCCAAGCCAGCATAAAGAAGCAAGGGGGCATCCAGCATTCTAATGTCTCAAGTGACCAGGAGAACAGGCAAGATCTAGCAGCCCTTGAGTTCCTACAATCTAAAAATCCAGTATCCTACCGCATGATAAAGTGGGAGAGGATAGGCAAGGAAAGTCAGGAAACGGGCACATCTGGTGATAATCACCATAGGGCAGGCCTATGAAAAAAACGATGATATGGGTTCTGTTACTGGTCCCATACTGGAAGATGCTAAACAAGCCGATCCCAAAGCCGATATCGAAGCTGAACACCACGAGTCCGATGAGCCCCAGGACAAGAGGTCGATCCCGCTTCCGGTCAAGGATGAAGAAGATGAAGAGTGCCGGCAGGGGAGTAGGAATGAGGCTAACAGTAACCCCGAAGCAGGCACCAATATCAAGGAGCATGAAGCTCATCTCATCCCGGCTAATAGCAAACTCGGAGAGGAAAAGCCCTTATAGCTGACCCACCAGATCTTAAAAGAGCATCGGGCCAGCGTGAGATTCTGGACAAGAAGACGGTCCATTGCTCAACGTTACCCTGCATCCAAGAGGAAAATAGTGGTGGGACACAAGGGAAGGAGAACACAGGATTCCATCCAGGCGCTATGATGGCCTGCAGCAAGTGCAGGTGCCACTCAGAGGAGAGGCTGGCACAACATGCAATGCCACCACATGCGCAGGCGGGCAATATTGATGCAAGCACCACAACATTTAAAGAAGAAATTATACGTTCCCTAGGATAGACCACCGAGACTGTTAATGCTTCCACCAAATACCCTAGTGTAAGGGCAAGTCTATTGTAGGTTCCAGAATTTAGATGTGGACAAATCCATGATATTTTAAATCTCATTGGCTTTCATTGCCTAAAAGGGCAGTGATTCCCACAACACGATTGGGCCACTCCCACTTCCGCCTGATACGGATGCTCACACGAATGCAGAGGCTGCTGGTGGTGGAGACTCCCAACGATCCAGCTCCCGCCCTCGGCAAGGAGCCACAGTAGTGGCGGCTTCTTTCTCTATTGTTCCGGCGGATTTCTTCCTTCCCTAATCAGCCTCGGTGATTCAGCGTGGCTGTGCGTGATTTGTGCATCGGAGCGCGAAAGGAGCGCTGAACAGTGTATTTCCTTTTGCCCCTGACTAGGGGCGGGATAATGGACCTGTTTTGCGTGCTGCAGGATCCCCCGGGGCAGGACGCATTGGAGGCCCTGATTTTCTGCTTTTTCTGTGATTGTGTGTTCCCCCTCACGGCTGGGCTGGGCTCCGCCCCTTGCATCTCCGGGGGCCAACGACCGGCCGGGTTTGGCTCCACCGGTCTTTTGCTCTTCCTGTCCACAAGCCCCAGGATTTCCTGGGACTGGATGCATTATTTCAACGTACCTGGAGGCACATAAAGTCAGGCCTGGTTTCCCATCTTGCGGGTCAAGGGTGGGCCCGTTTGATAACGACTCGAGGCGGGTCACCATCTTTGAGTGTCTCTTTAAGGTTAGTACTCATTTGAAATCTAGAAAACACTCTATAGACTTGTGAGTTGTATACGGACTGCAGAGAGCTACGGCACCGAATCATTATCTTACTGGGAATCAAAAACTCAGCGGGAAAAATGGCAACTAAGTCGGGCAAGGGTAGGAAGGTGGTCCCTACAGGTTCAGTTATGGGAACATTGGACCAATTTATTGTACGTGCCTCTTCAATCCCGGCCTACGAAATTTATCGCACTGAAAAAAGACTGTCACTGGATGTTGCAGCCAATAGAAGGTCCTCAATGGGTCTCCTAGCCTGGGCGGTGTCTCCCACTTCCACTACCATCATCCCTGGCCCAGTTGTCCAGCCAGGTGAGCGTGTTGGGGTGGACCAGGGTGTACACACCGTCCTAGTACATCCAGCCCCTAGTGAACCCCATCGGGGTCGGAGTCTGTATCTACACCTGTATCTACACCTGAGGGACAAATAGGCTCTCTAGTTAGTAGCATCTCGCTTGACCCAGCGGAGAGTAACGTTAGGACCCGTTATACACGTGGTGTAAAATCCGTGCACCCAATACCAGTATCTAAGAGGAAGCGTGGGAGCAAGGCCCAGGGCAGGAAGGCAAAAATTAAGAAGCCAAATGCTTTAGCCGAATCTTCTGGAGGTATATCGATGCCTCTAGATAATAGTGTTGAGGTCCTGTCTCCAACGATGGCTGGGATAGATCAAGCAACGCTACTTGGGATAGATACCCCGTCGGAATGGACACAGGCAACATGGGATAAAATTGAACAGCTATTTTATAGAACTTGTATCCCTATTTACAAAAGACTGAACTCCATCGAAAAAAGACTTGAAGCTTTTGAAGGTGTAGAAGCTAAAGCTACCAGTAGTGCGGGGTCTGTGGACAGTGCTAGTAGTGCTAGTAGTGGGCAATGTATGTTGGGGACTACTGATATTATTTCAAGTTTAAACCCTCCAGTCCAGTCTCCACAGATAGTGGTATCTAAAAGTAACTCTACTGTGACCGCGAGTGCTTCTATCCTCCAGAATTCTTTGCATGCTACAAATGGAGCCCAGGACTTACGTAGGGTGGGAGCAGGGCTGGGTGGTTCTAACTTAATCCCCCTTGACCCAGGCAGGGGCAGTAGGGTACCAAATGATATATCTTTAGCTAGTCTTCCATGTATAGACCTTACCCCTGCATCTACTCCTTATGTGTGCATCTTGACGGGGGCTCCCCCACTGAGACCAGATCAACGTGAGGATTACACTGATTCAAAAAATAAGTGTATTCACTGGCTTAACATGAACCGAACTTTACCTCCTGGTGTTTCGGCTAAAATTCTTTTTGCAAGAAGGGTGGATTGGGTTGGGCCAAGACACAAAACGATTGAGGGTGATTGTATCATCATTAACTTTGGGGATACTAGTGCTGTGGAGTACATTTGTGGTTGGCGATATCAAGGTATGGATTCTAGGATAAAACCTCTTCCTTTAACATTCTTTTACCCAGCCTCCTCTTTAGGTCCTTTGAAAGCTAGGGTAGGTAGGAGTGGTCCCGTACGGGGGCCTAGGGGGGAGTTTGGAGTCCTGACAGGAAATAGGTTTGATGTTTTATCTGGCCTAGAGGAGTGTGATTGACAACAAATCACTCCTAATCACCATACCTCAGTATGTATTCCCAAAGGTATTTACCATCCTGATCTAGGTCTGAAGATGGTCGACTTGGTTTATGAAAATTTAAATGTACCCAATCACCCTCTAGACAGGATTATAGTAAATAAACTACCTTCTGATGATAGTTTAAAATTCCATGGGGAAAATGGGGTTAATGAGTCAGCACTGACGATGGGGTTGACCACGAGCCATGGTACTCCCCCTACCCAGGATGGTTGTCCTATGCTAAAGGATTCTTGTACCTATAGACCTACAGTTTTAAAGTTACTATCTTGGAATATCGCAGGGTTGGGCTCTAAATTAGCACTTCCTGAATGGTCAGATTTTATTGAAACTCATGATTTATGTTTTTTTCAAGAATCTTGGGCAATAGCGCCCGTGTTTCGTTTGGGGTATCTTACCTTTCAGGTTCCAGCGGTAAGACAAGAGAAGGGCCGTCCAATGGGGGGTTTGGTTATTTGGGTACGGCAGGCATTAAGGTGCAAAATTTCACAAATACCCACAAATAGTATTGATATCCTCGGGATAAAAATCACACCAGACCAAAGTCCTAGCCTATATATTTTTAATGTTTATGCAAGAGGTCTGGCTGGTGGGCGACGTTCTTACGTTGTAGCTGACCTGGAAAGGTTGCTGGATGATATACCAAGGGAAACTAGTCCGATGGTCGTGGGGGATTTCAACACCACGTTTGAACCCCTAGGGCCAAAGGACCAATGCATAACGGAGAATGAGGATGCAAAATGGGGTATACCTACACTTGAGGCTGAGCCAATTAAAAAATGGACAGAGGCGGCCATACAAATGAAAGGGTTGTGCATTGGGCATCAGTTGAGGGCCGCAAATGTTGTGTGATAAGAAGGGGGCTAATACTTTTAATAATGGGCGTAGGGCGAGCCGTATTGATTATGTTCTAGTAAGCCTCTCTTTATGGCATTGCGCTAGGGACATGGCCGTTGTTACTCGAGTGGAAAGTGACCATGACCCACTCATTGTCACAATGGCCGGGTTGCTAGAAGAAGCCATACCAATTAGGTCAGTGGCAGGGGGCAGTGACTTGGTATTGACCAACGATACACGATACTTGAGATGGAAAAACGTTTCAAGATCCCAGGCATCGCTGGCAGCGATGAATAATGAGGTGGATAGGGTATTAGAAGTCTGGGGATCTAGTGAGAGAAGCCAGACTCCCCTGACCCATATTACCGAGATGCACACAGCACTGTTTGAACAATTAAAACTGTTCTTTTGTAAACCTGCTAAGAGTAGTCAGGGTAAGAAGAAGAAAATTGTTGGATGGTTTACTGATAATTGTCGACAGATGCGGAGGAAATTGGGGCTAGCTTTAGGTGTAGGAGACCCAGCAATAGTAAGGTTGGCAATGGACTCCTATAGAAGAGCAGTTAAAGCAGCAAAAAATCTATGGGACCAGGCAAGATGGATGGAGCTTAAAGAAGCATGCGTGTCACGAAATCCTAATTGGAATTTGGAAGGCCTTGCCCAGATAAGAGAAGATGCTTCGATGTCCGAATATTTTAATACATTTGACATCATTGCTGTACAGGAGACTTGGGCACAATCCGGCATTCCAAAATTCTGGTAATTGGGTTAATTGAATATAACAACTTGGCATGCAAGAGTAGCACTCATGGGAGAGCCAAAGGTGGGCTAACGACCTATGTGAACTCTAAACTTACTGTAAAGGTCAGAAAGCTAGACATAAATGAGCCATGGTTACTGGCACTGTGTCTGAATGTGTGGGATGAGGAACTGACAATCCCGCTGGTTCTGATCAATATGTCACGTGTGCCCTGAGGTCATTGTCGTTTTCCCTATGTCAGCATGAGGCCATTGAAGACTGCCATCTGCTTTGCCCACGTTACTACACAAACTTATTTTGCTTTGTGCCACGTTGTAACTTTCACATAGAACTTGTTTTTTTTTTGCGTTCTGTTCTTTCCTGGGATTGTGTCTGAACACTGCAGACAAGGTCAAGCAACAATGCCCCTTGTTATTCTGTTCTGGTCAAGCCCTAGCACCTAGACAAAACACGCAGATACAGTTGTTGTTTGGGAACATGTACTTTTGTCATATAGGTATACACTGGTAGGTAACACACACAATTCGAGAGGGATCTTTCCAGGGAAGGGAGTGTGACAGCACCTGTGATGTAGATCCTGCATATATATATATACTGAGTTACAGAGTCTACTGCTAACACCCAGAGATCTTCTGATATATAATCATTTTGCTTCTATAGAAGGGGAGGGAGGCTATACTGTTGTCTATAATGAGAGCTCCTTTTATGAATTATGGACTATTTGCTATGCTAACTATATTTGTGTTAGACATTTTTCTACTTGTTGTGGCATGAACACTGCATACTAGAGCACGTTAGTTCAAATAAACATGTTAACCTTTCCATGTGTTTCTGTTATAACTTATTGTGACTAGTACGGGAGTGAGAGCGAAGGGGTGTCCTGCAACTTCGATTCCTGAGAGGGTCAGGAGTGCTGTGTTCTGGAGTGTCTAATCGCTTGTTCCTCTGAGTGAGTAGGAGGGCCAGTGAGACACTGTAGCTAGTTGGTCCGTGGGCTCATGGGGACTCAGTCCCTGCCTACTATGGTTCCATGATCCCAAGCATAGTTTGGTGATACCTAAGAATCCCTGCAACATGGCGCCGCCAACGATGTTAGTCCATGGTACCCTCACACCGGTAGCCGGAGATGTCCGTGGTTGGAGGACTTTGCCTCCTCAGTTTATAGGGTAGACCTTTTGCTGTAGGTTTTTCAAGCTTGAATTCTAAAAGGTTTTTGACCCCTTTCGTGCTACCGTTGTTTCCCTTTCTGTGAATTATGGCTCAACGAATTACAATTCCAGCTCATTGCCGCACCATGGTTACTCAAAACTTGCTACAGCACAGAGTCCCCAATGCGGGATCTCCTGTGGTGTTTGTAGTCGAAACTGATCCAGCATATCGCTTCGAAGTGTTTTACTTCTAAGTTACATTTCCCACTGTGGATGCGATGATAATTCTTTTTATGCTTATACTCCTACTGCTGTGCCAGCAGCTTATCATCCTTGCGAGGCTGTTGAAGTTCCTTTTACGGCCTTGGAGCACCACATGTATCTTAACCCGAAAGAAAAAACAGGCATAGTGGATACATAAATAAATCTGCTCCTGGAGTAAAAAGGAGACCCACTGATGGCATATCTCCTAATTACTGGAGACTTTAATTTTGAATCTTTTTCAAGGTACATACAATGAAGGCAAGGAAGCGCCATACGCCTTGCCCGCTCAAAGCTATCCCCCATGTAAAAGACAAGAACATTTAGTAAAAAAAGCCTTTGAGGGCTTGTGAATCAGCCGGTTTGGTAACATTAAATGGCAGTCTACTGGGAGATATCCGCCAGCTTGGACAAGGTCCTCTGATAAAACAAACTCTTATCTTGATTAAACGATGGTGAGTGCAAATTTCTATAGCAGGATAATGGATTTCAAAATTGGTCAGAGACCAGAGAGTGACCAGCAGCAACAAAACTTCTGGCTCAGTGCCACTTCAACCACTCTGGGATGTGCCCGGATAATGCAGGTAGAGGCTCATACTGGAAACCTGAACCGCCTTAAATGGAGTCTAGACAATTTTCAAGACCTGGCAAATGAAGCAGTGGGAACCTTGAAAGAAGTATCAGTTAACTAGCAGAATCCAATAAAGGAATGGGAATGCCTTTCGGAGAGCTTAGCAGCAAGGTTTCCTGTAAAATAAGACCATCAACTGGCCAAAGTCGATTCACCTAATTAGATCCTGGATAAACAAAACTCTCCAACAATTGTGGCGTTCACTGCAGGATTTAATTGTGTTAAAGTGACTAAAATCAGATTACAAGAGGTTAAAAAATAAGGTTCAGTTGCACCAGAAAGGTAAATCTGAAGCATTGGGGGCCAGGTTTCTTCACTCCTCCAAGCGAAATGATCACAGGTCTTTATGGAAGCAAATTAATGAGCTTGACAAGGGCCCCAGGGCAGCAAATAACTATGGGTGAACTTTTCCCGAGCACACTATAAGGGATGCACAGATGGCCCCTACATCCTGGGTCTTAGCACAGGTCGAACCAAAACTGGACAGAGTATGGGCCAGCCGATTTGGCACCTATTAATCACAATAGCAATGATGACTCGGGCATTTTAGAATATACAACTAGGTAATTAGTTAGCAAAATCTCATGTACCAACAGTGCGCCTGGCCCCATTTGAATTCCACCAGCCCCTTTGAAACAAAATGACACGGTTTGGGCAGGTTTTTTGATCAAATGCTCACACATATATTGCTGACAGAAAGTATTCCAGAAAGCTGGAGAAGGTCAGTTTTACTTCACATTTTCAAGGGTGAGGCTGCTGCATCCCCAAGCAATTATCATTTTCCTTGCTTGATGTAAACCTTAAATACTTTTCAACGTTACTCCTGCAAGATCTTTTGGAGTGGGCGACGGAGGAAAGGAGGCTGCCAATTAATCAAACAGGGTTTACCAAAAAGCAAGGGACCACCACTAGCATTATGGCAGTGGGCCTCATAATGAAGGGGGTGAGCGATACCCACAGGCCATCATTTATGTGTTTTGTAGATTTTAAAGCGGCCTTCGATTGCATCCCTCAAGATATGTTTTGGGAGAAATGACAACATTGGGGAATCTCACCAAAGCTCTTGAGGGTGATTCGGCTGCTCTACACAACAACGTGGGTGAAGATCAAGGTGGGGAACGGGTGTCAAGACTCACTCCCTGTGCTCTCGTGCCCACCACCAGGGGGCTGAATTTTGGGACTCTCCAGTGTTCTAATAAGCTTTTGGACTTTCCACTGTATGCATATACTGACTTCCAGCCATTTAGATGCTATCTGGAAATTGCCATCCATTCCCAATCCATGCCGGGGTTTCTGGAAGCCAGTATGCCCCTGCATTAAACTCCATCACCTATAATCCCCTGCTCACTGCTTCATCGCCACCCCTTCAGTCCAAGGATGGGTGGAGGAATTAAGCTCACCTGTGGATGGCTGCTGCTAGCCTGCTCACACTGATGCATGTGATTACTGTGAGCTCTTTGAAGCCCCAGCTACCTTCAGTTCAGCGTTAGTCACTGAAGCTGTGTTCCTGTGAGACTGAACCTTGTTTCCTGAGCTTTTGCTGCCAATGTTTATAGAATTCCTGAGCTAATGTTATTCCTTGTTTCCTTGATAACTGAACTAAAGCTATCCTTGTTCCTGAACTAGCACTGCCTGCAGTGTTACTTTGATTCCTGAGCTATAGCGATCCTTGTTCCTAATCTAGCACTGCCTGCAGTGTTACCTTGATTCCTGTTCTTGAGCTGTAGCTATCCTTGTCCCTGAACTAGCACTGCCTTCAGTGCTACCTTGATACCCTGATTCCTGAGCTGCAACTATTCCTTGATTCCTGAACCAGTACTATTTAGTACATCCTTGAAGCCTCTCTCCTGTATTTCCCTTTCCCAGTCCCTGCTTTTCTTCTCATTACCTTTGTTACAGTTCCTAGTTTGTTGTCTCCTGTTCCTACTGTCTTGCTTCTAGTCTCCTTGTATGTTTTTACTTGCTTTCTCTCAAATATGCCCTTTCTTTTCCCTTCTTTCCTGTATCGTGATTCCTTGATTTCTGAGCTGTAGCTAAATCCTTGTTCCGTGAACTGGCACTGCCTTCAGAGCTACCTTGTTTCCTTGATTCCTAAACCAGTACTATTTAGTGCACCCTTGTCGTCTCTCTCCTTCTATATTTACCTTTTCAGAGTCCCTGCCTTTTTTCCATTTACCCTTTATTGCAGTTTCTACCTTGCTGTCTTCCTGTTCCTGTAGCCTTAGCTTCCAGTATCCTTGTGGGTTTTGTTTTTACCTTTTTCCAAGTGTATCCTTTGTTTTCCCTTCTTTCCTGTTAAGCACTCCTCCTTGCTAGCTCCTTGTATATTGTGGCTGTATATTTAGTTCTACACACTTGCCGTTACCACCTTGCGTGTCCCCCTTTGATCACCAGCATCCATGGGCACAGCTTACAACCTAGGTGCTGTTTCTTGTCTATTGTGAGTACTGTCTTTGAGTTTCATTTATAACATTATCATAGGTATCAGCTCCACAGACCCCGCCTTTTCATGCATATC
The DNA here is from genome assembly GCF_964204655.1 of Triturus cristatus. Classification (NCBI taxonomy): domain Eukaryota; kingdom Metazoa; phylum Chordata; class Amphibia; order Caudata; family Salamandridae; genus Triturus; species Triturus cristatus. The sequence goes on from NC_140594.1 coordinate 584,424,785, forward strand.
CTATATGTGGGAATTTGCAGTCAATATCTGTAACAGCAATTGTGGGTGAAGAACTTACTGAGCTTTAGTCCTACCGTGTGGAGCTCCCAAGTGCTATACCCCACATTCCCTTTATTGTCAATGTTGTTATATATATATATATATATATATATCTTGTACGTCCATCTTGGGTGTTAGTTATTCGGAATGCTAAATTGCCTTTTGATTGCTTGTCCTTTCTGAGTCTTAACCATCTTGTTCCCTTGTGCAGACTTCCGCTCTGGATCCCTTGTCTCCTCTGACTCCCTGTGTGATCTTGGGCAAAGCTCTTTCTGCTTTCTTTTTCTACCCAGTCACCAGTCCTTGCCCAAGTCCCTGACTGTGTCCTAGACAGAATCCCGGACAGTCCTGATAACGGGCCTCATCTGCATAGAGAAGTTAGCACCTCCCTAGGATTGAAGCAGGTTTGTGTATTAGCACCACTTTTGTTTAACTTGTTCATCTCAGATCTCTCACAGTCCCTTGCCGAAGTGGTGCTGCATGCACTGAGCCTTGGCAGCCAACAGTTGTGCAATATTCTATATACAGACTATCTGCTCTTCTTAAGCAAAACCCGAGTAAGCCTGCAAGGACTGATTAACAGTACTCGGTGAGCAATTGATTGGAAACCAATCTTAAAAAGAACGAAGTTATACCCTTACCTCATTGAATATCTAAACTGGGGAAATGGTACCTCATTGGGTCCAATATTGATGAAACAGCAACCTATACATATCTAGGGTTCAAACTGGACTAAAGGAGTTCCTTTGCAGCAGAAAAAAAGCCATTGCATTAAAAACAGGTGCACTAAACTTTGCCTTTTCTAACTTAAGGAAAAGCATGTTTTGGGCACAACTTAAAGGCATTGCTAACAGTGATAGAATCCAAAACTGATTACCACCATATCATATGGAGGCGAGATGATGTTGGGTGAACATGCTGATATCCTGGTGAAACTTATAATACAAACGTATAAAACAAGTGTTTCAGCTACCGAACTCCACTTCCCCGGCCCAAGTAAGACTTGAATTTTGCTTGCTAAAACAAGCATTAGCTAGACAAGCGGCTTTTGTTAAATGTTGTCATCAATTACGGAGTGCCCCTGAAGATTCATTGGCACATCTTGCTTGGGCAGAAATCAACTTGCAAAGGGGGAAAAGTCAATTTTGCTAAGAATCTACAAAGCAGTATAGAGAATCTAGGTATTTCAGATCTATGGCAACTGAACACACGTGATTATACTTTTAAGAAAAATTTGAATAAGTGCATCCAGCAGAAAAGCCGCCTAGAGGATAAAACAAAATTGGCAAAATGAGCACATGGGTGGCTAGTAATAAAATCCTATAATATCAGCAAGGAACAACCCTACTTTGAGGCGGCATTCTCATGGTTCATCAAAATGGAATTTTTTAAAATGCGATTTAGTCTCCTTCCGTCTCTTGATTTCATACCCTAGTGGCAGAAGAAGACCCAATCGGAGGTCACATTGTGTTGCTTGAGCCACCAGGCAAAGGAAACATTCACGATATACTTTGTGTATGCCCCAGCTTATTAGCATATCGTACGACCTTGTTGTGTAAAGAGTTTTTAGTCCTGGGAGTAAGAACTTGTAGGTCGGCGGCCATAGAGGCTTTAAACCCACAGAATTGTATGCTGAACATTCGATTGGTACAATTTTTTGCAATTTTATTTTAAATTAGCAGATAAAAGTTCTGTAAATAGAGATGTATTTTATGGTTTAGATAGGGTATAAGCTTATGTGACTCTGGAATGGCCCTATTTTATGATGGGCTGCTAGGGGTTGAAAAAGAAAAGGAGAAAAAGGAGCTATCGAACCCTATCACAGTGTTATTGTGAAAATAAGTTAAATGGCGGGGACGCTAGAGGATGGGTACTAGGCACCTTGCCCCCTATCTCGTCTATTTTGGGGTGTTCAGTAATGGTCAGTTAGAATCAAGTACTGTGAAGTGCGTTTTAAAGACTCATGGACACTGGTAGCCTTTGCTTACAATTATTGTATGTTTTTGCCCCTTGTTTGATTGTATAAGATTTTCTTATTCGTCTCGAGCCTTTGTCACCCCGGGAGGACCTGAGTTTTAATTTCAAGTTACCTTATACTCGGGTATTTGCTGATGTTGCACATTGCATTTTTGCACAATTATCCTGTGTTTAGCAAAGTTGATACAGGATGATTTGTGACTTTAAACTGTAAATGATCTTTTTGCACAGCATTTCGTTAGGCTTGTATGATGCACATTAGTACGATTTCTATAGGATGGTCCATGTCCTTACACTGTTTACGCTTTTTTGCACAGAATGTCTTTCACTGCTTGCACAATGCATCTACTGCATGAGTTTCCTGAGCTGCCAGGAGGATACAGCGTTTTGTTGATTTTAACAGTTTTATTTTGTTCAATTACTTATAGATATGATCTTATAATTGTCAGTAATAAGCATGTTTATGGTTGTTATTAACTAATAAACTGATAATACACTAAACACAACACACAATCAATGAAGCATAACCTACTTAAACTGACATTCCTAGGACACCACAACCACTTCAGGAACACCAGAATACAGCCAAGGTTCTGATCTGGACCATGGAACCTCGGGGACGCGAAATTAAATAGGGTGGGAAATGTTTTAACTGCCTCTGTGGCAAATTGTAATTATCTAAACTTCAGCGGGAACCATCCTCTGTTATCACAATTAGCAGATTAGCAATGTTACAAACTCAAATCCTCAAGTTAGTCATAAATCAATGATCATGATTTTGGTACATTGGTCAGTATAATTCAAAGTGAATCAAAACAAAAATGACAAACAGTTTAAAGTCGTCTTCAGCAAATCAAACAAGTTTCAGTTTCCCCTGAAGGAGAATTCTCTAAGATGCTCAGCTAAGAAACTGAGAACATTAGGGGAAATGGAGCAGAATGTATCAGCACATAGAACCTCAAAAGTGCAGAATCAATGAAGATGCAGTCAGATAAAAAGAAAAAGGATTTGCCTAGTAGTCTAACTCTTTGAGCAGGAGCAAAGATGAGCTTCTAGGGCCACATGTATCAAGCTTTTTTCCAGTCGTGCAAATCGGCCCGTTTGGAACTTGGAAATGCCCTTTTCTGATGCATGAACCCATTTCCATTCGCAAATTAGGTAATCGCAATTTTTTGCGATTACCTAAATTGCGAATGCATTTAGGGAATCGCAAATTGCGATTTCCCTAAAGGCGATACATAAAGCCTTTCCTAAATGCAAACTGTGCATTTAGGAAACGCTAATTACCATCAACTTCAAGTTGATGGTAATTTGCAAATTGTTTGAAAAATGCAAAAAAGAACACTTTTCAAAGTGACATGTGACTCACATCATGTGTGTGCGCCACATTTGCACATTTACCTTTTTGGGGGTGAATCAGGGGGGCCTTAGGTCCCCTGGCACCCTTGGAATTTCATTTGAAATTTGAGAATGCATTCCCTTTCATTCTTATGGGCCTAAAGGCCCTTAGGAATGAATGGAGTGACATTAACTAATAGTGATTCGCAATTTGCAAATCGCTCTTCTGTAATATTTAGGAATCACAATTTATTTTGCGATTCCTACATGCATAAGGAATTGCGATTCCTAAATAGCGCTTATGTTGATGCATGTGCCCCTAGTCTCAAGAGAATGGAAAGGGGGATCTGAACCTAACTAGCTCAGCAATGCACAATTAAAACATAAATTCTCTACAGTTTGCAACACTCCCACGATTTCTAAGGGAGAGGTACCCAATAAGGTTCAGACATTTGCTGATAACACAACTTCACCCTTCTTCCCAGCCATGGTACAATGGAAGTTTTCAGCTGTACGGCATTCAAAAGCTATCTCGAAACAAGATGACACATCGTGGTCAGCTTGTGGCACAGCTGTGAAAATTCACTACTCTCTAAGAAACACATACTGATAATCTATTTTCACTGAAATCAAAACAGTTGCAACATATAATTAGTTCCAAGTACTTCAGCTTGGCCCATCAGATAAGAAAAAGGGAGACACAGCACAACAGCCAAAAGTACATTTTCAATTTAGCATGAGTTATTTAAATTGAAGTCTACTTTAACTATGGTTAACGTAACGTGAACCCTTTTTTAACTTTTATCAACTATAATGTGAAAATCACACTTTGAGTATATATACATGATGTGAAGAATAGTATATATTAAACAGCTTGGAAATTGTGAGAGAGCGTCTCCATCACCATCCTTTACTCCCAGAACAGCAACATAGATATCAAAGCACGTGCTCCCTCTTACTCACAGAAGACCTAAGTTTCTTCACCGATCAACATTGGGTGTTGCACTTAGTGCCATGGTGTAATTTCAGGGAGAAATACTAATGCACTACTTACCTGCAGCTTCTTCAATTCCCTACTGGTGCCCAGCAACATATTTTCAATCTTGGGACCAACTCCACTCTTCTGAATCAGCAGTCAACAACGCCTTGAACAGGGGAATTCTGAAGGTGACAGCAGCATCTTAAAGTAGGACAGCAGATGGGTGCACACTTGTAAGAAAGACCACCTTGTCGCCAGTGCAATGATTTATAAAATGGCCAAGTTACAAATAGGAGCTGTGGCAATAATCTCAGCAGACCTGGCTCTTTACTCACTATACAAAGGCAAGATTCTGATGCGATCCCTCAAAAGAATGTACCCCCTTTCATCTTTCAAACGGGACCGGAGAAGCAGGATTAATTCCCTGGCGGCGAAATAGCGGTGATTAGTCCCCTACTGCCTTGTTCATCATGATCTGGAAATCAATCCGGGAGCGCTGATTAGTGAGAGCATCCGGATTTAACACGACAGAACAAGCATTTCTGCGGCATAGCGGTTACCCCTCTTCCCGCTTCTGTCGTTACCCTCTGGGAGGTTGATACCCTCTACCTTTGACGATCCTTCGACGTCTTAGAGTCCTGTCTTCGGACAGATAGGGTGCCCACACCTACCCCCCCTCCACCTGCACCCCAGTCCTGATGAAGACCCCATCCCGTAAGGTCGCAATGAATACCTACATGCCTTAAGGGGTCGAAACGTCGACACAACATCTTGGCCAATATCATCACTAGTTCAGGATGTACTATGATTTTCTTTATATATATTGCTTCTCTCAGAAATTGTAGATATTTGACTCATGATTTGATCTGGATGTAAATACGGCAGAGATTTAATTTTGCCGATCAATTTGATTGTGTTGTGAATGTATTTATTTTTGTATTCACTTCCTTCCAAATCCCACACTTCATCACTCACCTCCTTACTCCTCCTCCCCTTCTTTGGGCACTGGTATGATACCAAAAAATGTTGTCTTTACTATGGATCTTAGTAAAACAAACTATAAGTGTTCAATGTGATTAAATGGGCATTTGAACTTCTCTAAAAAGTTTCTTGGTGAATTGTTTTTCTAAATGCTTTGTATTAAATGATTCTGTATGCTGGGACCACTGTTCTCATACAGCTTTAGAAGAGCCTTAACATTCAACTATCCAAAGATAGCATGACATGAATTAATATTATTCAAAACATTGGGTTTGTCTATTTAACAAATGCCTAGTATTTGTAACTACAACAGTATCATAGTTGAAACCCAGAATAATTTAAACACCAAGGGGTCGATTCCGATAGCCGGTCGGACAGCTGTCCGTAGCCTTACCGTGTGACGACATGTACCCGGAGCCGGTCCGTCCTGTAGAGTAAGTATGATGCGCATAACTGCCAAAAACACGACCAACACGTAGGCTGTGAATCAAGCCCCATTCTCCGTCCGAGCCGTAACTCCTAAAGATGAACCGAGTCGCCCGGAAGCAGTATCCATAGCAGTTTCCGGCATGACAAGTACGATGCGCACTTCATACACGCCGGACGGGTCGTCACGTACGGCACGTCACAGCATCCGGAAAACAAGCATATCAGCTATTATTCGTGCCACAACTCAATCCACGGCTACGAGACGGACCAGCTTGCAGTGGGTACGAGACGGAGCAACAAGCAGCGTGTACGACACAAACACATCATGAATCCCATCGCGCAGGTCATACCAGTACTCCACATCTATGACCGGCTCAGGGACCGACGTCAACGGCGCAGGCGGTAAGTCAGACACCCACAACACAAACAAACAACACATACCCGCAAAATGGCACACACACACAGGGGTTCCACATCCTGGCCACTAACAACAGCCCACCATAGGGGTTGCATGGCCAGCACCACTAACACTCCCACCCATAGTGGACCTGTTGCCCATCACCACTGCCACCCACACCCATTTTCTTTTTTTTTTGCAAAAACAATTTTTATTGCATCACACAGTTACAATTACCATCGTGAAGTGTCGTCGTGCCAATGGTCATATCCAGCTTCTAGGAACCAATGCATAATATCATCCAATCCACTACCATCCAGATATTCGTTGACCATCAGCACTCTCATATGCATATACCCCCTCCCCCCTCCCCCATGTCAGTGTGCCATAATACAAGGTACAAGGATAATTCTTCTCTTTTTAAGTTACCGTGTGATTGGTTGCGGGCCACTCCCCCTCCCCATGGTCAGGCTCAGCACAATAAGGAGAAGTGAAGCACTCGCGCCAGCTCGTGTGTTCTACCAAGTACCTCTCTATGACTGCGCCTCTGCAAGTTGCTCCAGTGTTTCATCGTCCCCAACCACATCCGTTCCCCATCCTTGGAGCTCAACCACTAGCGCCTCCCATGCACGCGCCATGTCCAGCGCCTTTTCATCGGTCCCCCGCAGCGCTAACTGTAGCCTGAGCGCGCCCTCACTACCCGCCCATTTAGTGAAGGTCGCTTTCCATCTCTTAAAGCTGGGACCAGCTCTCGATTTCCAGTGCAGGGTGATCTCTCTTTTGGCCACAACCAGCCCTAAATCGCAAAACTTGCTCGTGATTTTCGTGACGCGGAGTGTGGGGAAACCATAGCAGCAGACAAACTCCCATTTCCACCCCCAAGTCGCGCCCTGTCACTGGGGACATGCAATCAATAACCTCCTCCCAGTAGCGACTTAATGCCTCACAGGACCAGAACATGTGTTTGAAGTCAGCCCCCTCCTCCCCACAGCGAGGGCACTGCGGTATGGGGCCCCCAAAATACTGAAATAATTTAGCTGGCGTCAAGTATGCCCTATGCAAGATGAAGTACTGCACCAGTTGAAACCGGGCATTACTTGTGCTCTTCCAAGCCCGTCGCTGCAGCTTGGGCCATGTCAGTGCCGGGATAGGTTTCCCGATGTCCATTTCCCATTTGCCTTTCAATGCGTTCAAAGGGGCTAGACGTTCCGTTGCCAGTCTCTGGTAGAGGCATGTAATGGCCTTAAGTGTGCCCGCCGCCATGACCACATATTGACAACCTGCAGCCGTCTGGGGTTCAGAGAGTCCCGCATTCCAGTGCTTCTGAAGAGCTGCCACCAAGGCTGCGTGGAGTAAATAGCACTGCCACCCACACCCATATGGACTATGTTGCCCATCACCCCTGCCACCCCCAGCCATAGGGCTCATGTTGCCCATCATTACAGCCACCCCCACCCATAGGGGACCTGTTGCTCATCACTATTGCCACCTACACCCATAGGGCTTATGTTGCCCATCACTACTGCCACCCACACCCATAGGGCTTATGTTGCCCATCACTACTGCCACCCCCACCCATAAGGGACCTGTTGCCCATCACTACTGCCACCCACACCCATAGGGCTTATGTTGCCCATCACTACTGCCACCCATACCCATAGGGCTTATGTTGCCCATCACTACTGCCACCCCCACCCATAGGTGACCTGTTACCAATCACTACTGTCACCCACACCCATAGGGCTTATGTTGCCCATCACTACTGCCACCCACACCCATAGGGCTTATGTTACCCATCACTACAGCCATCCCCAGCCATAGGGCTTATGTTGCCCATCACTACAGCCACCCCCACCCATAGTGGACCTGTTGCCCATCAAAACTGCCACCCACACCCATATGGCTAATGTTGCCCATCACTACTGCCACCCCCACTCACAGGGGACCTGTTGCCCATCACTACTGCCACCCGCAGCCATAGGGCTTATGTTGCCCATCACTACTGCCACCCACACCCATAGGGCTTATCTTGCCCATCACTACTGCCACCACACCCATAGGGGACCTGTTGCCTATCACTACTGCCACCCACACCCATAGGGCTTATTTTGCCCATCACTACTGCCACCCACACCCATAGGGCTTATGTTGCCCATCACTTCTGCCACCCCCACCCATAGGGGACCTGTTGCCCATCACTACTGCCACCCACACCCATAGGGCTTATGTTGCCCATCACTACTGCCACCCACACCCATAGGGCTTATGTTGCCCATCACTACTGCCACCCCAGCCATAGTGCTTATGTTGCCCATCACTACAGCCACCCCCACCCATAGTGGACCTGTGGCCCATCACTACTGCCACCCACACCCATATGGCTGATGTTGCCCATCACTACTGCCACCCCCACCCACAGGGGACCTGTTGCCCATCACTACTGCCACCCCAAGTCATAGGGCTTATGTTGCCTATCACTACTGCCACCCACACCCATAGGGCTTATGTTGCCCATCACTACTGCCACCCCCACCCATAGGGGACCTGTTGCCCATCACTACTGCCACCCACACCCATAGGGCTTATGTTGCCCATCACTACTGCCACCCACACCCATAGGGCTTATGTTGCCCATCACTACTGCCACCCTCAGCCATAGGGCGTATGTTGCCTATCACTACAGCCACCCCCACCCATAGTGGACCTGTTGCCCATCACTACTGCCACCCACACCCATAGGGCTTATGTTGCCCATCACTACTGCCAACGCCACTCACAGGGGACCTGTTGCCCATCACTACTGCCACCCCCAGCCATAGGGCTTATGTTGCCCATCACAACAGCCACCCCCACCCATAGTGGACCTATTGCCCATCACTACTGCCACCCACACCCATAGGGCTTATGTTGCCCATCACTACTGCCACCCCCACTCACAGGGGACATGTTGCCCATCACTACTGCCACCCCCAGCCTTGGGCTTATGTTGCCCATCACTACAGCTACCTCCACCCATAGTGGGCCTGTTGCCCATCACTACTGCCACCCACACCCATAGGGCTTATGTTGCCCATCACTACTGACACCCACAGCCGTGGGGCTTATGTTGCCCATCACTACAGCCACCCCCAGCCAGAGGATGGGTGATGCGCAACACATCCAGCATACTCCAACATCAGGTATGTCCGCAAAATACATCCCCCCTAACATCATGACAACAGTGTGTAGACTGTGACAAATGCCCACAACAGTGATTATGGCTACGAGCATACAATGTAAGTAACAGCACATGTGTGACCAACACATGAGTGTGACAAACACAAGGCAAGCATCACCATAGCACTGTGGCAATGTAAAACAAACACCGCCTCACTGTGTAGAACAGAAGTTCAGTGGGGGCTCCCAAAATGCAGCAGATGGCGAGCATTGTGGTGATGGGGACTAAACCCCCCTCATCACAGTGACCAAAAGGTAAGTGTCATCATGGTCAAAGCTGCAAATAACAAACAGCATGTATGATCCCTGCTCCCAACACATCAAACACTTCTGGGGCAAACTAGTGGTTGTGTCCCATACCCACAGAGATGTGGTGAGGCTAACAGTGCTGTGAAAACAAAACATACTCGCGGCCATGTGCAGACAAGCACCACCCATGGGGGCTGACAATGCATACAGCGTACAATGACACAACAGCAGAAGTGACCATCACCAAGCATGCACACATCTCGAAAATAGACACACCAATCAAAACAACATGTGTAGACTGTAGGTGTCAGATCCCAAACTCACATTCCATGCCAGCAATGGCACCCAACAACCAGGATGAATGTGCACAATGATGTGAAATGACTCACAGGGACAGCATGCAAAATGACAGAAACAGCATCCAGACAAAGGCCCACAACAGCAATACCAATGCACTGGTGCAGATGCACAAACACAAACAGGCAAACTCACACTGCACATCGGACACAACATGTGTGTGTGTGTGTCACAGTATCCACAGGCAACTACACAACACATGAGGGGGGCTGAACCATAGTGACACAGATGTGGACACAGTGCCATACAAAAGTAAACCGTCACTGGGACACCCCCAGTGGGCAATCAGGCATTGGGAGATGAGAGGGAGCACAACAGACACATGTGACACAAGCTGGAATGAACACCAACTAACACAGAAAGAGACAGACACACAACACCACTACCCCCAGGGAACAGACATTGGGGTGACACAAGCATGCATGACACCTCCACTGTGATGACAAAGGCAGATGTCGTGCAAACTGGGAAACCCAGACATCTGTCCTGTGCCACAAACGTACATCACACATACACAAACACAAATCACTCAGCATGGCCCCTCATCCATGGACAAACGGGAGCTAGGGGACCACCTATGCAAACATTCACATCAGTCCACCCTCAACACCACACACCCTGAACTGCAACAATGTGTATCTGTGAAGCCCACATGGACAGGTGACATTGCACATGCACCCATTACAAACACAGGAATGTTGGGAGGAACTAAGGTGCACACACACATCACACAAGGACAGTTCACATCCCTGGAGAATGACAGACATACTGCACAGTATGCGGTACATGGCCATGACCTCAAAGCTCATGTAACCTTCAGAATCCCTGCGACAGTCGCAGGACAATGCAGATGCCAAGGAGAAACACAAGGCACACATGCTGACACCTGCCAGCATCGCAGCCATGAACCTGACAAGTGGGAGCAATCACACACACATACAAATGTTTCAATCACTGAAAACTACCACCTAGGGACAACTACATGATTTAGCAAATAAACAGGTGCCTTGAGGAACCCTGACTGTGTCCCATCTGTGTCTGACAACATCATCACCACTCAGAACTGACAAATCCCAATGATGATACACCAATTAACAGTAGGGTGTCATGCACCCACACATCTGGTAGCCCATGGCAAAGTTGTGGGATGAACCCAGTACCACTCAGCAAGCGTCAACAACAGGAACATATCAAGGGAACACTGTATGTGTATGAACAAGGATGTGGACACACACACATGCTCATACAACACACACCATGGGCCCAGGCCATGTCACTGGACAACACACTTACTTGAGGGGACCCAACTCCTGTGGGAGCCCAACTGTGCCAAACATATTCACCGCAAGTCTCACTCATGTCTGCTGAAAACTTGGTCAGTCAGCCATCAGTTACCACACAATGAAGGCTCTGGTCAAAACAGCCTGGGTACGTGAGTCTCCCCTAAGTCATCTGCACATACCCAAAACATATGTCTAGCAAGTTGCACAGAGGCCCCAGTTGCTCCTATTACAATGATGCCCACACCTGTAGGCCCAGTATTGATGAGCACAAAGTATGTGGAAGTGATAAATTGGACAATGGGAAGCACATCATATGTGCAGGGGTGCAAGCCACAGATGTGACCATGCAAATGAAATGCTCACAGAGAGATGCACACAAATAGTTGATCCTGACACACCCAGGTAGCTGCAAAGGATGACATGGATACCCACCAGAATAGGATACATATCTCATGGACCACAGGGGGACCTCACATCAACACATCAGTATTCAACATTGTAAACCAAGCATTACAGGTGCAAGAGCATGTAAAACAACATCAACATAATGTACAGCTAAATAAAGTTCACAGGGATAAAGAAAAAAGCTTTATTCAGCATATTTAAAGTGAAACGTCTTTTCTAACAAAAGGCCAATGGCCAGTCCATGTCCAAATGCCAAGGAGTGAAGTAGAGTGATAAATTCAGTATATGAAAATCTAAACTTCTGTGCAAACAAAAGGCCAATGGCCAGTCCATGTCCAAATGCCAAGGAGTGAAGTAGAGTGACAACTGTAACACCTTGCTTGCCTGCACTGCTAAGGACCTGGGTCATCCCCTCGGAGGGGCATACATGGGGGCAGGCCAGGCACTGCAGGGACAGGATCAGGGCGCAGCTGAAGGAGGCAGTGAAGAGGTGGGGGATGCAGGTGAGACACTTGCAACTGCAGTGGAGCTGACTGAAGTGGTAGGTGCTATCACAACTGTGGGGCACAAGTCAGATGGGGTGGGTGCCGGCACAACTCCAGTGGGCAGGTCAGATGGAGAGGATTGGCTCACCACTTCAGTGCCCAAGTCAGACGGGGTGGTTGTGGACTCCAAAGCAGTGCCTACATCCATGGGAGCAGAATGGGGGACAGATGAGGTCGGCAGGGCAGGGGGGGGACACGATCCCCACATCAGTGGCACAACTGTCTGACCAGGTGTGGAGGAGCAAGTGCTAGGGGGGATGGCCTTAGCATTTTGGGGATGGTGTATCTGTGTGTGGGGGAACCCGGGGCAGGGAGTGGCGGGGGAACCTCTGGAGTGGTGGCCTGGGGGATTGAGGACAGAGACTTTGCCTTGGAGCTGCGTGGTGGCGGGGGGGTCTTGCTCTTCTCGCGCCGGGGGGACTTGCGGGTGGGCGTCTCTGTCTGACTGTGCCTGGGAGAGGGTGTCTGGGTGTGAGGGGCACTCCCTTCTGTGTGTGGGGACTTCCTCTTCCCCTTGTAATCAGGATCTGCAGGGTCGGTGTGGATGTGGCCAAGGTCACAGAGGAAGAGCTTCTGGGGGGATGGGGTTGCAGGTGAGGCAAGGGAAGGGGGCTGGGAGGGAGAGGTCTCGGAGGACTGCGGAGTGGTTGTGGATGACTGTGTGTGTATCAGCAAACCAGCCCCTGTGAGTGTGGAATCAGTCCCCTGCACCTGCTTGTGTGCACGTCTAGACCTTGGTTTGGGGGTTTCTGTGCTTGGGACAGGTAGGCTGCTAGGAATCGTGGGTGGTGCAGGGGTAGGAGGGGTGCGGGACTGTTGGAGGAGGGACACTGCTGCCATCAGGGAGGAGGCCACGGACTGATTGGTCCTCTGTAGGGCAGACATGCCCGAGGAATTCCCTCCATGAAAGACACCAGTTGTGTCAACAGACCTGTGTGTGCATGGAGGACCTTCAGCATCGACGTCTGCCCTACATGGATCTGTCGAAGTAAGTCCACAGACTCCTCACTCAGGGCAGCACGGGACACAGGGGCGGGGGTGCGGTGCCTGGCACAAAGGAGACATGCTCACGAACACGGGAGCCCACAGGGACCTCTGGGATGGGAGCCGATGGGAGCCGATGGCAGGGTGGGGACAGCCTCACTAGCCGGGGTTTGGTGGCTGCTGACACCCGCCTCCACAAGGGAGTCATCCTCAGAGCTGCTGTGGCCCTCAGCTGGGGGTGATGGTGCTGACGACTCCTCTGTGTGGCTCCACTCGCCCTCCGTGCCACTGGGTCCACCCGACTCCTCTCCTTCTGTCCCTGTACGGCTCTGTGGCTCCTCCTGGTCCATGGAGCTGTCCCCTCCTGTAGCCGTGGATGTATCTGGATAGGAATAGGAAGTAAGAGAACAACATCAGTCACCTGCACTGACTGCACACACCACAGGTGAGTACATCACATCACAGGGCAAGCCCTGGCATCATCAGCTGAACACAGCTCAAAATGCCAACACTGTTTAGGATAAGACAATTGTCATTCTCAACATCAACCATGGCACACATATCCCTCCTTGACTTTCACACATATGTCCGTTGCATGTTGGATGCTAACACCCCAATGTGCCAACATGCACCACCCACACATTAGTTGTACATGCAAGTGAACATGTAGGAGTATGTCACTATACACACAGCACATCTCTTGCTACTGACTCAGTACAGGTGTCCGCATGAAGGGATGGGCAGAGACTCATTCCATATACTTGTGATGCATGCCAGCAACACACACTATGATGTACTCCTGTCCTGATGGGCAATGCCACATTGTGGTGCATGGTGCACACTTGAACACAATGCAGGCTCACTCATAGCAAGTTAAATGCCATGGCACTGGGATGCCCTGAAAGTCAGTCAACACTGTCTCCTGTCACAGGGGCAGGGCATCCAGACAACAACAATATGCACTGACTCACAATCCTAGCTCTGGGGTAAAGCAAACTCAGCAGATGACCGGCGCACTTGCCCATCCCATGCAAACAACATATCCAGGACCCAGAAGACCCCACATCATGCAAATCAGACATATGAGTCGCAGCAAACACTAATCCCTGTACATTAACACATCACAGTCTCTCATGCATTTAACCCTGCTGCATGAAGGACACAGTTGCATACACCATTGTGCGCTGTCAGATGATCACACACCTATATGTCACACAGGTCTTGTCTCTCACGTTCACATTGCAGATGTCATGCTGACCCTCTGAATCATTGACACCCCAGTTGTACGTAGCAACAAGCCACACCCTAATGACACAGAGGCAGACACCTGAGGGCACATGTCACTGAGCACAAACTGCAATTTCATACACAGGAGTGGGATTACAGAATGTTTCTAAATGCCCTTGAGGGGGCATGACTGGCCAGGACTAAGTGAAACAGTGTTTGGCCCTGGACAGTAGTCAGATGGCTAAGCAAGTGTGACATACTTGATATACATACTCCTGAGGCTCAAAAATTGGAGTCCCCTGCTGCATGGGTTTGTTTGGAATACCCCAGCCACATCTTGCGAGTCAGACCAGCAATTGGTACACATCTCAAGGGCACACACAGATCACATGTCAGATCTCAGGCAATGTGTAAACAATTGACCAACCTATGAAACACACAACAGATTCACGGGAACTGATGCTGACCGGTACCTGAAGCATAGCTGACTGCAGGGACACAGTGCCCTAGTGACACAAGCAACAGATTGTAGGGGCCACACCTGTGGAACAGATGAGGAGGGTGCATCACACAAATGAGGGACCTGAGTTTGGGACTACAAGAGCTACATAATGTGGATGTGTGACCAGGACAAAAGACTGCTATTTGCATGTCAGACATAGTACACAGATCAGACATGGACTCACCCCCTTCCTGCTGCTGTCTGGCCTTCAGCTGCCTATCCAGGTCTGGGAAGACCACTGCCAGGATACGGAGCATGTGGGGAGTCAGGGTCCGGTGTCCACCCCTCCTACGTGGAGGTGATAGCTTCAGCTGGTCTCTAGCTATCCTCCGGGTCCAGCCCCTAAGGTCCTGCCACCTCTTCTGGCAGTTGCGGATCCAGCGCTTGTAGACCCCGCAGAACGAACAGCCCGGGCGATGGTCAGCCAGATCTCCTGCTTCTGGCGGGCATCAACCTGTGAGGAGGACAAAGTGAAAAGTACATGAACACACATGCCCCAGATTGCTGCAGCACACATTTGGATAGACATGTCATCATCACAAAGGGAAATAAATTACACAGGTAGTGCAACCATGGGGTATGCAAAAGCACATGCATGTCTGACATGTTAACAATGCCTGGATAGTTTAAGCTTGCAATAATGCCCTTTAGCAGCAGGAAAACTGTTCATTGCATGTACCTACACACTTTGGGGGATGAAAGTAGTCATTGAGAATGCTTGCCACTGGTGTACACACTGCTAGTACTGCTAGTCAGACAACATGCATAATTAGGAAGGCAGTGAACTGCACACTCACCTACTCCCCTGGTCTCCCATAGAGCTTTCTGTACTTTGGAAGGAGCCCGTCCAGCAGGGCCTGGTTCTCCTCCTCAGTGAAGGCTGGGGTCCTCTCCAGAGTACGTGCCATAGCAGGAGCCAGAGGATGCATAGACAGCAGCAGTGGTAGCAGGGATGTGGTCCAGTAGCATGTAGTGCAGGCAAGTGAGCTCCCTGGGGGCCAGCCAGCCTTATATCTGTGCTGCAGAGGCAGAATCTGTGCCATGTGTCCCAAGTGATAGGTCCAACACGGTTGCATTCTATGAATCTGGCCAATCCATTTAAAAGTACGACTCGTACAAGCCTTCCGCATCGTTCAAATCTTCACCTTCATGGAACACTTGAAATTGCAACATTGTTGTAGGCATCTAACTGAATTTCCAGTGCACACTTCATACAAGTTTTGAATCCGCATCCATCTCCATGACAGTCCAGAGCCAATGGGTGCGCCCGGCTCGTTCAACTGACTGTACAACGCGTGTTTTGAATATACACATGCACCCATCTACATACGATTCAATGGCCAAGGCGTACGCCTGCCTCGGACCATGTCTGTCCAACGCGTATGCATGATAGTCACCCGCGTCGGTCCTCATTGCATTCAATGTCAAAGCGTACGCACGGCTCGGACATGACCCGTGCAATGCATACGCATTGTCACCTGCGTCGGTCCTCATTGCATTCAATGACAAAGCGTACGCACGGCTCGGACATGACCCGTGCAATGCGTACGCAGTGTCACCCGCGTCGGACCTCATTGCATTCAATGACAAAGCGTATGCACGGCTCGGACATGACCCGTGCAATGCGTACGCAGTGTCACTCGCGTCGGACCTCATTGCATTCAATGACAAAGCGTACGCACGGCTCGGACATGACCCGTGCAATGCGTATGCATTGTCACCCATGTCGGACCTCATTGCATTCAATGACAATGCGAACGCACGGCTCGGACATGACCCGTGCAATGCATACGCATTGTCACCCGCGTCGGACCTCATTGGTGTGACTATTATACGGATGCAACACACATATACTGGCCATGGACACCTGTGCACACCTGCCACACTACACTACAGCATTGGCCACACAGTGTCCCTTGGCATGTAAGGCTGCATTACCTGGGTGTTTGGGAGGGCCACAGCTTTTTTTTTGGCTGGCACTTTGTGCAGCCACTCCCAGGCTGTGCACATGTACATGGGGGCAGAATCCTTTGTGTGTTGTGCACATTACCACTGTGATGTGCAATTGGACAGTAATGGGCATGAGTCAAGGCCACAGTGTCAGGTTGGATATGTTTAGGACATGTAACATGGGGGTGATGGCATGTACGTCACTGTGAGACCTGTAGCCACAATACTGATGTGCACCCACAGTCTGTGTGCATGTTGTGTCTCAGATGTGTCTGATCAAATGTTACCAATGGGTGACAGTCTCCACATCCATGTGGTATATGCATCAACCTTTATGGGGTATGTGTATAAGAGACGTACATGTAGGCTGGCAGGAACAACAGTGGCCACTACCTGTGGGACTTACGCTTTCCTTGTGGTGTGTACGTGCTACGCCATGTCCATTGCTGTGTTGATGTGGCAATACAGGGAGCCTGGATTTCTGCATGGCAAAGATCTGTGATGCCTGGGAGACATGAGGCCTCAATTGTCACTGTGGTGTGTTTTTTGAACGTTGCAGCAGCACATAGGTTGGGTGACACAGCCACATGATTGGCCATTGCACTACATGGGACTCATGTGGACATTGAGATGTGAGGTGGTGGTCTTGTAGGTGACATATGTGTCCATGCCCAACAGCACACACCTCAGTACATTGTGTAATGTCATGAACTAGCATATGATAGTGATCGTGGTCATGGCCACATGGGTGGATGAACTGACATCTCTGTACTGCAGGGCACCAGCTGTCCGTTGTCCGTTCCCAGACCTTGCAACCATGCAGGAACGGGACTGCATCAGACAGTACCGCTTCACCAGGCCACTGATTGCGGAGTTAGCGGAGCAGTTGGCGCCACATCTGCTACCTGGCCGGACATACCCCACAGCACTGACCCCAGATGTGAAGGTGATGGCAGCCCTGCACTTCTTTGCCACCGGTACCTTCCAGTACACTGTGGCTACTGCTGGTGGTATGTCGCAAACGATGTTTAGTCGGGTGCTACGCGATGTCTTGGAGGGGATGTTGCAATTCCTCGACCTGTATATCAAGTTCCCGAGCCCAGCTGAACTCCCTGAAATAAAGGATGCCTTTTATACACTGGGGAGGATGACAAATGTCATCGGATCTATTGATGGGACATATGTTGCCCTGATACCACCACAGGCACATGAGCAGGCATACCGGAACAGGAAGCACTACTATTCAATCAATGCTCTGGTGGTCTGTCTTGCTGACATGTCGATCACACATGTGTGTGCACGGTTCCCTGGTTCGGCGCACTATGCCTACATTATGATTTGATTTGATTTTGATTTGATAGGCTTTATTTCGATACATGAAATATCTTAAAAGCAGTTTAACAGTTAAGAAAAACAGCAGAAAAAGGAAAACACTTTTCCAACAAGACAATAAAAACAATGCTTAATAAATACAATTAGTACAGTTAAGATCAGAATTAAATTGATACGGAAAGCCTTTTTTGCACGAATCAACCAGGACCACTTTAAAAATTTAGACACAGCACAAACCACCAAAGTGGATGTGTCGGACAATAAAATACGCAGGGCCACTGTGTGATTGCGAGTTCCCAACTGTCTACAAAGTGGTCTAAGCCAGTACCTCCTGGGAGAGCAATAATCAGGGCATTCAAAAAGAATATGTGCCACAGTCTCGACCCGCGTGGAGCAGAGGGCACAAAAGGGGGAGGGCTGGGGGGACAATTTCCATCGGGATATCAAATCACCTACAGGTAGGATCCCTACTCTGAATTTAAAATATAAGGCCCTATCAAAAGGAATAGAAATCATATCGAGATATGGTTTGTAAGCTACCACGTCTTTAATCCTCAAAAAGGCTACAGTTGACTTGCATTGGCGTGGATCAACAGTAAGTTTAAACGAAACCCAGTCCAAATAAAATTTCTTTAGAGTGGCTTTGGGAGGGGCAGATCGAGTAGCTCAAGCTTCACCTAAGCCCAACTCCCCCAAAAGATGTTTAACGTCCCTCAACCATTTAATCTTACACCAGCCCCCCATAGACATCACCTCGGACAGTCCCTCCGCATAGGAGGCTAGTTCAGGGACCCTCCACAAGCGGGCCCACAAGAGCAAGGGTCGTAGTCGAGCTTGATCCGCAATTGATCTACAGCCTAAGTCCAGCAAAACTGGAACTGTGGGTGTACTCGAAGGGAGAGCCATCAGATCTTTCAAAAATTTGCTCTCCGATTTTGCAAGCACGTCAAGATTGCCTATGCCCCACAACTCTGCCCCATACAAGGCAGCACTAACCCCTCTAGCTTTATAAATCTCCACAACTGGGGCAATAAATTGTTTTGTGGAAGTACGATGTTCCTTGAGCAAGGCACCACCCACCCTTTTGTGATTAAGAAGCATCTTGTTGATGTGCGGAGTCCAACACATAGAGTCGCTAAGGCGGATTCCCAGGTAATCAAACTCTGATACCCTCTCCAGGTAGGCAGAGTTCAACACGGGAAGGCGCCCCAGTTTCCCAGGGGGATTCATGATCAAATATTTGAGGAGTTGTCGCATTGCAATGCTGATGTCACAGATGCCAGCTCAGCATGCCTGGCTTGTCGGTGTGTACTGACTGTTTCTCATTGTGTGTGTTTGTCACTGTTGTATTCCGCACTCCTACAAAACTCAGCTACTTGTTCATTTTTGTGTGTGTAGGTGACTCCGGATACCCCAAAATGCCGTGGTTGCTGACACCCCTCAGGAACCCTGTGACACCAGCCGAGCTGTGCTACAATGAGGCACATGGTCGGAGCAGGAGGGTGATTGAGCGGACATTCGGCCTCCTGAAAAGCCGCTTTCGCTGCCTGGACAAGACCGGAGGGGCCCTCCCATATGAGCCTGCAAAGGTGTGCAAAATAATCCTTGTCTGCTGCATGCTTCACAACATGTCGGTGCGGAAGGAGGTGCCTCTCATCCAGGATGACGATGACGACGACCAACCTCCGGCACCTGTGGAGGATCCCGGCCTGGGCCAAGATGCCAGTGATGATGAAGATGATAGTGACGTCCGCTTCCAGCTCATCAACAACTTCTTCACCTGAATGTGAGTTTACAGGGTTGTTATGTGACTGTATGGAGGTAGCCTGGAATGTGTTGAGCCAGCTCTGTTGCTGTCTGAGTGTGTCTGTGTGCCACTTGACTGGATGCGTGCTGTGATGTGTCCATTCAGGTGGTATGTATTCCACAATAGGGTAGTACTGCTAACTAGTGTCTGTGTAGGTGTTTTGCAACATGTTTTGTGCATGTGTATTGCATTTCTCTCCTGTTCTTCTGTGCTTTTGACTGTATCTTGTCTGTCCTTCCCAGGGTACTTTGCCTGTTGTGTGGTCAACACTGACCCCCAACACCCAGAAGCCAACACCAGTGTGGAAGTTGACAGTTCCCATCAACTGATGTACCACACATCCCTGGACTTCCATTCTCCAACACATTGGGAGCGTGTGTCCACTGTTACGTAGAATTACCGTGCAACTAGTGTGGAATAAACGTGTTGCTGATGTGTAATGAACCTGTGCTACGCTTTGTTATGTGCGTTGTCTGTCTTCCCACATCTGAATGACATCTGCTTACCTCACCTGTGGACTTGTTACCACTGACTGGGATTGGTGTTGTGTCTGTGCATGCCAATGTGTTTCAGGTCAACATCATTGTGTGTGATGAGTAACAAGGGGGCGTGGCCGAGCCAGCCAAGATGGCGGACTCCTCTTCCTGAGGCTCCTGCTCGGCGGCCCGCGCACGGGTCAGTGATACCTGCCCCAAGCCCCCACCAGCCTTGGGATCTGGTGTACCAAGCCAGGAAACAGAGGAGGTGACACCGGTATGCTCGGAATCCCCGGGATCCCCGGGATCGGAGTCGTGGCGACGGAGGTTCCGCGCGGGAGCTCGCCCGCCAATGACTATCAAAATGGCGGCCCTGTGAGTCGCATCTGAGACGATCCGACGAAACGGAAGCGGACGCAGAGCTCCGGGATGCATCTAGCCCCACCGGAGAGCGTAACCTCAATCACCGGAGGTCTATAGACGAGACGACTGCAGCGGTGCCCCGTAAGAAAACCGGTGGGACCGGGGAACACTGCGAACGGGGAGGCAAGAGATCGGCGCTCCCCCCTCCTAGTGTGAGCGGAGTCCCGAGACATTCTGCCGGATCCAAGGGGGAGTGTCGGCTGGGGAACTCCCCCCCCCCCCCAGACAGCGCCGACTCGGAGGACCGGGTAATCGGCAGGTGAGCCTCAACCCATGCGGCCGCAACGCAGAGGCGACGAGGGATCCTAGGAACAAGTGGCAGCCAAAAGGGGAAAGGAAGTAAGTCACCAAGCGGCTGGCGGGAAGGACGTGTGAAACCCCTGGGGGCGAACTGGCGCTAATCCCCAGATGGCGCTAGAAGTGGGGCCCCAGAGAGTGTCCTGCAGGGCGCACGAGGCGCTCCCGGACCGAGTACCCACGAAGAAGAAGGGTGTGCCCCAAAATGCGAATCGCCAACCGCGCTGAACAGAAATCGCGGGCGGTTGGCGTGGGGAAGTCGCGGTTGGATCGCCCATACTCCCCACACACTTCGGAGATGACGAAACTCAGGAGGACATAGAAGGCGGGGGCTCCACACAGTAAATAGCGCAAGCACGAGTAGGTCGTGAGGGACGCATTCGGCGCTGGGGGCCCCGGGGCCGCCCTCCACACTCCAGAGGAACGCCTAACGGACGGCACAGAACCGACCCCATTTCACTGGTGCCAGAGACCACAGGCGACTCACCCCCCCACAGTGATCTAGATCTCCCTGGCCAACGCGGGAGGAAGTGGGCTCCACCTGACCGTGGAGGACCCTGTCGGGACCCGAGATCACCTCCTGGGATCGGACCACCGGAGAAACGGCAGTCGGGAGAGCACCCACGGCACGATCACCCCAGAGGAGGAGAGGCCCGATTACTGAGGAGAAACTCCACAGAGGGTCCCACAAGGAGAGGAAGAGGGACATCGACTGCGTCGGAGGTGAGCACCACTGAACGTAACCAACCATCGGAGTGGATAGGGTGCCCCCCCCCCCCCCCCCCCCCCGATATGGGTCGTCAACGCGCGGCGGGGGCGCCGCAGGCCCCAAATCAACAGAAGGCAAACCCTTCGACCCACGTGGGACCCCAACCCAGAGACGAGCCCACCAACGAAGACCCTATGTCTAAGAAACTAGACAAAGTCCTAGCGGCTATTGAACACTCCAGAGTGGCGTTGGAGGGAAAGTTCGGTGAGCTGACGTCGGACCTAGGCCTTCTGCGCGACGACCACAGAAAATTGGCGGATAAAGATGCAACAAGCGAACACACGATCCAGTCAATAGAGCTGCAGGTACGACAACATCACATCATACTGAAAGACCTCCAATCGCGGATAAAGGCGCTGGAGACTAAGATGGACGATTTGGAAGGACGCTCCCGAAGGAGCAATATCCGCATTATGAATCTACCGGAGGGAATAGAGGGATCGAACCCGGTTAAATATATTACCACCTGGATAACGACCTTCACGCCCGCACAAGACCTCACCGCTTACTTCTCAGTGGAGAGAGCCCACAGGGTACCGGCACGCAGACCATAGCCTGGCATGCCTCCATGCCCATTCCTGATGAAGCTCCTACATTACCAAGATAGAGACACTATCCTACGGGCAGCCAGGCAACAAGGGAGACTACAAATAGAGGACAAACAGATCATGCTGTTTCCGGACTACTCCCGTGCGGTCCAACAACAAAGAGCCACCTTCCTAGCAGTGAAACGCTCCATGCGCCTAAAGAACATACAATATGCCCTCCTCTTTCCGGCCCGCCTCAAAATCATATACGAAGGTGAGACACACTTCTTCACGGATCCGAGGGAAGCGGAAACCTGGGTGGAACAACACGCACGGCGTCCCAGAGACGGCCCCAGTCAGCCAATGGATAAACCGTCTGGACGCTCGGGGCGCCGACCCTGTAGGGTCTCCCTCACGCAGCTCAGTGCGCGATCAGGCACTACCACTGCAAGCTCACCGGACCTAGCGCAAATCATCGTGGAGCGCAGGAAAGCACTACAGGCGGTGGCCACGCTGAGTCCCCAAGAGAGAGGATCAGACATAGAGAGAGGTCCGCATCTATTCAGTTCGGACGATGAGAGAAGCGCAACACCCAGGTCCCGGGAGGGCTCGATGACACCCCCGGTGGTGACCCCCCCAGACGGCAGACACGCTCATATAGGGAGTCGTCATCGACCAAAACACTCGAGGGAACCGATACGACCTGCACGAAGGACAAGTATGTACAGATTGGTATATGAGCTCGACGAAGCGAGATTGATTCCAACTGAACGGGTCGCAAACATAGTAACGAGGAACAATATTCCCACTGAACTTGAATGACTCAAAGCAGCCAGGATACGGGCAGGAACTTTATAGTTGTCGACAATATACGGGCAGCCGCAAGGGCGAGAGCCAGGAACCACCGAAGTCACCACCCCCTCAGATACGAATTAAAGTTTCAGCATGATACTCAGTTTGGGCATACTGCTGCGTGTGATATGCCCCTCGAATTGGGACTGTTCCCCTTTGTTGCAGTTTACCCCCTTCCCCTTTTGTTTGTCCCCCAAATATCCCAGAGCGGGCAGGACAGCGGTCATGGACGATACAACTCACAGTTGGACGGTAGGTGGCGGGCGATGGGGCGGGCACAGCGGGCGAGAGAACTACAGTGAAGCACATACATGCAAACCCAACCTATCACGCTATGTCTCGTAGAACCCCTAGCACAGACATCAAATTCATCACGTTGAACGTCAGGGGAATGCACACGGCCCGTAAGAGGTACTCTGTCTACGCGTATATTAAAAGACAGCAGGCCCAAGTCGCTGACGGCGGGGGAGGTGGATAGGTTACAGAAAAAATGGCGAGGCATTATATGTGCCACGACGTACTCCGCATTCGCTAGGGGCACGCTAGTGTGGATCAGACCAGGGGTACCATTCAAAGAGCAACACAGGCTAATTGACAAAGAAGGCAGATTCGCAGTGCTGACACGGTTGCTGGAGGGACAACAACTGCTCATAGGGAGTATATACGCCCCCAATGTAGAGCAGGAGCGATACTGGGGCAGACTCACGAACACACTGGCACACTACACGTCAATCCCATGGCTCCTGGGAGGGGACTATAATTGCACCCTAGACCCGCACCTCGACAGATCACGCCCCCCGCTGATACACTCACCGGCACACAAACAAGCTGCAAGCCTCCGCAGCTGGGCAGATAGATGGGGGCTGACAGACATCTGGATGGCGCGCAACCCCACCACCAAACTTTACTCCTTTCATTCAATCCCACATGATTTAAGAGTCAGACTAGACAGGTTTCTATGCTCCGCTTTGCTTTTGCCCAAAGTACAAGACTCAGACTACCTGGGTAGAATAGTGTCGGATCACGACGCACACACAGTGGTCCTCAGATGGAAACACCCTCATCCCCCAATCCCAACGTGGAGGTTGCTCCAGGAGTGCCTCACAGACCCGGTATTCTGTCAAACCCACGAGGAATACATGCGGGAGCACTTTCAGCGGAATGACGGCACGGCTTCCTCTAGGTCTATAGAGTGGGACGCGTTTAAGGTTAGCGCCAGGGGGCATTGCATCCAACAAGTGGTGGGGGTCAGGAGAGTGTTGGACAGGGCCCTACAACGGGCAGAAACTAAATTAGAGGACATATCAAAAAGGGTGGACCAGGGGAAAGTCACACCGGCACAGCTGTCGGCGGCAAAATCCTCCCACGCCGAAATGTTGCGTGATCTGCGCAAATACAATTTTCGGGCATACGCAACTAAGACACACCGGGAGGGTAACAGAGCGGGATCACTTCTGGCATGGTTAGTCAAGCAGGACTCAACACCACACCTCATCACAGAACTTATGGCCTCAGATGGACAGCTCAAACACTCTCAAGTCGACATACTACACATCTTTCACGAATACTATGCGGCATTATACTGGTCCCCACGTGCCAAGCCGCCTAAAGACCTAGATAGTTTCCTAGGCCGGTCGCCCATGCCTAGAATTCCTTCCGCAGACAGGAAGGAACTAGATAAGAAGATCAAACCTGCTGACGTAAAGCAAGCAATGAAATCTCTAGCCCGCAAGAAGACGCCGGGCTCGGACGGATTCTCACTCGAGTACTATAGCACGTTTGCAGCGCAACTGGCGCCGCAACTGGCCTCCATATACGAGGAAGCGTTAGCCAACAAGATACTCCCGGAATCGCTGCGGACATCGATTCTAGTGACCTTCTTGAAGCCGCACAGAGACCCCACGCTCCCGGCTTCATACTGGCCGATAACACTCCTGAATACAGACTGCAAGATCCTGGGGAAAATCTTAGCTGATCGTTACAGTCAAATACTACCAGCTTTGGTGCATCCCGACCAATGTGGGTTAATTCCTCGACGCAACACCTCACATAATCTGCGTCGTTTATTCCAAATCCAGGACCAAATTAAAGAGCGCTTTCCCCGAGCGGCGTGTCTGATTTTGGATCTAGAAAATGCGTTCGACACCCTGCTGTGGCCCTACCTGTTCGCGGTCCTACAGTGCGTAAACGTTGGCCCCACACTACTGGCCTACACCCAGCTCCTGTATAGAGATCTCACCTACAGGATGCGAATGGGTAAACTCATATCGGCCCCTTTCCCGGTGTCCCGAGGGACCAGACAGGGATGCCCCCTTTCCCCTCTCCTTTTCGCTCTGGCGATGGAACCCTTGGCCATAAGACTGCGACGTGAGGGGGAGACATGGGGGATCCCCATAGCGGACACGACCCATTGCGTGTCACTATACGCGGACGATATTCTGATATATGTTCGAGACATCTCGGACGACCTCACACCAATATGGACCGCGTTGCAGGAATTTGGAGAGACCTCGGGACTCAAAGTAAACTGGGGAAAATCGTCGATCTTCCCTCTGGGTGCCCAAGCAGAGCTTATGGAGATAACGCTGGGCCCACAGAGGCTATCGTGGGACGAGTCGGCCCCCAGATACTTGGGAGTGCGACTGTACCACCCCCCAAAGACCTCTTTGAAGGTAACCACCGAAGGGCGCTAGCAAGCTTGAGATCGGCGGTGGGATTCTGGAAGACGTTACCATTGGCACCCATTGGTCGTGTCGCCATAGCAAAAATGATTATGGTACCGAGAATGCTCTATTACTTTGCGAATCTTCCTATAGTCCCGCCGCGCTCCTTCTTCCGGGAGTTAGACACGTTATTAACAACCCTGATCTGGGGAGGAGGCCACCATAGAGTGGCGTTGCGCACACTATACCTACCTACGACGGGCGGAGGCCTAGGAGCTCCTTCCTTCGAATCATATTTCCTCGCGGCACAGCTCCAATGGTTGTCCCACTGGACGGCGGAGAGGCATACGGGAGAGACAATCACAGAGAGAGGCAGAATACCCCTTCCTGCGATCAGTCGAATGCTATTACCAGGTACTACACCAGCACGCACGCACCCACTTCAAGTGACCATAGCTCGCAGATGCATGATGCGGATACACCGCATGTCCAAGGGCCAACCACTATACTCCCCCTTGCTTCCCCTGGTGGGATTCCCCCAGAAAGCCGGATACTACACCGCGGGAGCCCTTCAAGTGTGGACCGATCATGACATCACTGAGACGGGGGCGCTATTTCATGAGGGACAACTGAAGACATATGCTCAGTTGGTCGAATGGTACGACCTCCCTCGTGGACAGTTCCTACAACATAGACAAATTTTAGAAAGTGGTGGTCAATTCTGGAACCTGCGGGACGGGGACCCCCCGACACATCCAGTGTTACACACGTTGTTGCGCATAGGGGCCGGCAGTCACCTAATCACGTGGCACTACAAAGCGATCCGGGAATTGACGGACGTCTCCCTGGACGGGCTCCGGGGTGCATGGGAGGACGATGCGGGCCGAGCGTTCCACGACACAGAGTGGCGCAAAGCTCTGGAATTCCCAAAAAAGGTGTCCAGAAACGCGCGATTCAAAAACATACAGTTCAACATCCTGCACCGAGCGTACCTTACACCGGACAAACTCCACCGGTTCTACCCCGATACACAATTCCGATGCCCCCGCTGCCAAATGTTAGAAGCAGACTTCAAACACATGTTTTGGACCTGCCCATCCATACAACGATATTGGGGTAGGGTGCACCAAACGCTCCGAGTGACGACCGATCTCTCGATTGCCTCTACATGGGAGGTGTGTGCTTTGGGGATATCCCAGAAAAAGAAAACCGCAAAAGTACAATGGAAGTTCACTTCTCTGGCTATCCTCTTGGCGAAAAAGGAACATAGCTATGCACTGGAGGGCTCCAGCGGGACCCTCGGAGGCAGCCTGGACGGGAGCGCTACTTAAATGGGGCGCGGCGGAGGAGGAGACACTCAGAGAGGAAGAGGCGAGGGGCGCCCGCAAACACTGGACGGGAGCGCTACTTAAATGGGGCACGGCGGAGGAGGAGACACTCAGAGAGGAAGAGGCGAGGGGCGCCCGCAAACATCCAATATCCATGGAGTGGGCACAACTCCTAATACACTTCAAACAGCAGTGCGCAGAAGGAGAAACACAGGACACGACACAGCCCACTTCCTGCACTCCTCCCGCTCCCCCCGCCACTCAAGACCCAGAGATAATGACAGAGGTACAATAGACAAGCAGGGAGCTTAACCAGGAAAGACGAGTGGAGGCCCCAGCCTTTTTCGCGCACCCGCACACCGACCCGCTTTCTCTCTGACTTACCCTAGAACGCATCCAACACACCTACTCTTAATTAGTGCACAGACCGCCGTGGCAACCTGTCCAAGCCCGCCCTACACCCTCCCCCCTCTAACGATCCTCTCATTCGTTTCCCTTCTCCCCCTTTTTAGTTTCTTCCTCCTTTCTACGGTCTTTTCCTCTCCTCCTCACAGTAGTTGAACCCATCGGCAGTTCAAACACCGATGCACTAGTTAACGAAACAGTTGAGTACATTCGTCATAAGGGAGGAGCTACACAGACAGTAAAGAGAAGACCGAGTTGACCTTAGATACACGCGACACATCGATACAGCTGTGTCGACACATATGACGGTCTATTGGAACGTATCAGTGGGAGACATGTGGTTTTAGCAATATCAGGAGGTTCCAGGGACAAAGCAACTAATATAATCACCCTTGTAAACAGTAATGTTAAGTCACAATGATGCACAAAATTGGTTGGTATGTAATACAGTTGACATGCATTGTGGAAAGTTGTACGCAAAACCCTAATAAAACAATTTAAACAAAAAAAATATATACATTGTGTGTGATGAGTAACATGGCCATGGTGAGTATGTTTTGTATTGCCATAGTGGTGTGTGTCCCTCACATGTGTCACATCCCCATGACTCACCTTACGTTGGTCACATTGTTGCAGTATTTGGCATGCACTGTGTTGTGTGGCAGATCGACATCTCCCTGAACATGACAAGTTGGAATCACAACAGAGGCAGGTATGGTGTACTGGTGAGTTTATTTACAAACATGTGTGAGGGAAGTGCACAGGATGGTGGGTGCTGTACCGTGTTTTGGGAATCACAAGTTCACATTGGAGTTGGAAGTGCTGGTAGATGAAATGTCCAGAGTAAAGTCCACAGTCGAGTTGTGTGCGATTGGACAAGGTGAACGGGTTGCGCACAAAGAACATTGTCCAGAACAGGTTTGGAGGCCCTGGGGGATGTGCTGGGACATCTGCCTCTCACATGTCCTTCTTTGAACGACCCCTCTTCTTCCAGGGGGGGGGGATCCTCATGTGCAGGTCTCTGCGGTGCAGGGGATTCTCCGCCAGAGTCCTCCTCCCTCCCTGTGGCACTGGCAGATGGTGTTGCGACAGATGTTGTGGACTCACAGGGGGGTGTGGACAGGTTGGTGTTGATCTGGCGGAGGCATTGTAGTATGTCCCGATGCACCGCAGTGATGTCATCCCACTTGGCCTCTATGCGGGCATGGTGGGTGACCTGCTCGTGTTGCATGTCCTTGAGGATCCCCACTACCTGGCCAAATCCTCCGGTGCTATCCTGGTACGCAGCTAAGATGCGTGCCAGTTGGGTGTCATCATGCAGTCCAGACCCCTCTGAAAGGCGCGCCATGTGCCTCCCACCCCTCCTAGCACCCCTCTCCGCACGGGCAGGACCAGCGGCGGTACACACAGGTGACAATGGGACCCCTTTGGTGGTGTTGCTGGTGGTGTTGGCTGTAGCTTCCGGGGGGTCCTGTGTCCCTGTGCTGTGGGTGTTGATTGTCCTTGGTCTGTCCGTGTTGGCGGGGGTGCCCTGTCGGTGTCCAGATGCTGGAGGCATGGGTACAGGGGGGGGCAGATGTTGATGCTACTGGTGCTGTATGATGGCTCACACTGGAGGGGCCAGGTTGGTCGTCGTCATCCGAAGAGGACAGTGAGAGAGTCAGACCAGAGAGCTCAGTGTCCACCAGAGTCTGGGCCTGGGTATCCTCGTCATTTGGTGCTGGGTGCCCAGCACCACCTGTGTTTGGAAGAGACACACAATGTGATTTATGTTTCTACATGCATCGTTGGTTCACAAACATGACATTTTCTACTTTTCCTGCCTGTACACTGCTTTTTCCCAGCTTGTCACAGACAGAGTTTGATATTGTTCTTGGCCATTTCCCAGCATGGCCTTGTGCTCCCCACAACAGAGCCCAGGGTCAGACATCTTGTCAGTCCCTTCCCACTCCCTGTGAGGCGAGTATGGTTCAGTTTGATCTTGCTGGGCCATGTGGGTGGGTGTAGGTTGTCTGTGACTGTGACTCCCATCATACTCTTGGCTACACCCTCCTTCCCAGCATGCCCATACTTCCTCCCTCTTGACTCTGCTTCCCTGTGAGGGGGTGTGACAGCAATGGCAAGATGGCTGACTGTGAAATCCTGGTGGTTGTTTGGCTACAAGTCCCAAGAGAGCCCCTGTGCTTCACACTGCAGCACCCAATACGGGTATCTTTTGCTGATATTTCAATGAGGTGTGTGTCAATGCATTGTACCCGGTGAGTTGTGTGGAGTTTGTGTTGAGGGGGGGTGTCTCCCCATGCTGATTAGTATGGTCAGGGCTGTCAGTCCTCCTTCCCATCATGAAGCGTGCTTCCATTATAGGGCGTGCAAGTTGTCTTTCAGGATGTCAGTCAGGGGTGTCCTGCTTCTGATTTGCACACAACCCCTAGCAGGGCCTTGTGCTCCCCGCAGCAGGACCCAGTGTCAGCCATCTTGTCAGTCATTTTCCACTCCCTGTGATGTGGGCATGTTTCTGAGAGGTCTTGATGGGCCAATGAGGAGGGTGTGCATTATCTGTGACTACAGGCCCCATCATGCTTTTGGATACACTCACTTCACCTGCATCCCCACTATTCCTTCATGACAGTCAGCTGCACTGTGAGGTGGTGTGTTTGTGGTGGCAAACTGTCTGGCAGGGTGTATTTGGCTTAGTGCCACTGGCTTGCTCTATTTGTTTTTCGGTTGGTGCATGTCATGACACAGTTCCAAGTCACTATGAGATGGTAGGTATTGTGTTTGTGTGACTGGCATACACATCTTGGGCTGATTATCTATTGGCTAGTGTAGCTTTGCTTGCGGTGCATGGTTTCACTGTCCCCTTGCCACACAATCTTGGGTATGTTGTTTGTGTACTCACCAGGCTCTGGATGTCTGTTAGGCCATGGACGCTCTCTGGTGGTAGGATGTCCCGCACCTTCTCCTCCCAGATCCTGAAGTAGACTGGTTTGGCAGGAGGGCCACCGCCGGTGCACTGACTCAGGGCGTGATCTTTTTCGATAAGTTTCTTGACCCTCCTGCGCACGTCATACCACCTGTTCTAGATGTCATCCTTTGTGCGCCTTTCTGGTGCTTGTGCGTTCACCTTGTCCACAATCCTCGCCCACATCTTGGTTTTCTGTGAGATGGGGGTCCTTTGAACCAATGTACCAAACAAATGTGGCTCTACTCTGATGATCTCGTCTACCAGCACTTCTAACTCACTATCTGTGAACTTTGGTTTCTTATTTGGAGGCATGGTGATGGGTGGTGAGTGATGTGTGTGTGAGGGTGCAAGTGATGATGGGTCGGTGTTGGTTTTGCTGTGTGTATGTGTGTGTGCTTTTGTATGAGGTGCTGATGGTGTGGTAGTTGTGTGATGGGTGAGTTGTGAGTGTGTCTGTGGTTGCTGTGTACTGGTGTTTGCTGCTGGCTGTGTCTCCTGTTTGCAAGGGATGATGGTAGTGATTGTAGTCCTTTATATAGTTGGAGTTGTGGGTGTGTCTTTGGCCCTTGTTTTTTTCTTTGGTATTTATTGGATTTGTCATTGCTTGTTTGGTCCTTTTTTTGTCTTTTTTCCTTTGTGTTTTGTAGTCATGAAGGAGACGTTCATGTGACGGAAACGGACGCTGCTGTTGTCTCGTGCGGGCTTCTCCTCCTCGTTCACGCTGCCTGTCTTCTGTGTTTGGTACGCGGCAGTCGCGGCAGTCTCTATTGCTTGTGTGTCCGGTTGTCTGTGCGTGTCTGTCGTGCGGCTTGGTCTCCGTGCGAGTCGGTCTGAGTTTACACGCACTGCATCGTACTGCGCTAATCGTACATTGCGGGTACGGGTCGGTCGGGTTCATTCCGGGTTCGTGTCGGTCGGTGAAACTCGCATCGGTTTTCCAGCCGGATCACTATTTTCCCTACGGCTCGGTCGCACGGCTTGTATTCCACATGTGTCGGTTGTAATTCACGCGCGTTGCATCGTACTGCATGGGTCGTACGGCGCTGGTCCGTGTCGGTCGGTATTCGGTCCGGGTCCGTGTCGGTCGGTTTGTTTTGCAGCCGGAATCGGAATTGGCCCCCAAGTTTTTGATAGTCTTTATAATCTCTTTCACAATGTAATCAATCACAATTTGGTCAGCCAAATGAGGGGCGACTCCCGAATGGGAGATGAAAGTTCTGAGACATTTTTTTACTTAAAGTGGAAGCTAAATCTGAGGTGTGCCTGCCATGAGCTTCTACTATGTCACCTAAATGCGTCTGGTGCATATTACCAAGTCTCATTGCGGCTGCTCCATTGCCGCTCTCCACCACACACTGTTCCCTATATATGGAGCATTCTCACACCCTGCTCCTGACATGCCACCCACGTTAGCACCAATCCACTCCCTGATTGCAATCTGTCTTTTGGATCATTTCA
Organism: Triturus cristatus; assembly: GCF_964204655.1. Lineage (NCBI taxonomy): Eukaryota > Metazoa > Chordata > Amphibia > Caudata > Salamandridae > Triturus > Triturus cristatus. Next base: position 584,456,945 of record NC_140594.1, read on the forward strand.
ATCAGTCCGTCTCCTCTCTTCCTCCCCCCTCAGTGGCATGTAGAGCAGGAACCAGCTTCACAAGACAATTATTTTCTTGCTCTCTTAACTGTATATGTACAAAAGATGAACCAGCTCCTACTAAAGAAAGAAAGGGAACATGAAGTGTCTCCATATATCCTTGTTTGCGTATTATGGACTTCAGAGGTCTTGAGTTGTCGACTTGATTACTGTTTCTTTCTTATTATTCTTCTTCTCCTTTATACTGTTAATTACCACACTGTAACTGTCGACATTACCCTACAATCTGTTATGTGCCGCAGGTAACTTTAACGGCCTACAACTATCTTGTAATCACAATATGCGCTCATGTACTCATATGGTGGGAGCTCCACTCACAACTGTTGTATCATGATAACTGTGTTGTCAATAAAACATTTACAACAACAAAAATGTGGTCAGCCAATGCATTTTGCCCCTACAGAATTGTGACTTCTTCAGGGCATAAGAAGTGCAATCTGCAAAGGTCTATCAGCAGGCTTCCTGTGACTTCTAATATAATACAAAATAGGGTAGAACACTGCATACAGCTAGAGACCCATCGGCCACCGGTGCAGTTGTATGTGGTCCCAGTAGCATTTGCAATGGTAGGGGACAATGTTCTGTGAAGTTAACTTCTCTCTCTGGGTAGATCTCTAAGGTACGGCCTGAGCACATACCGCAAGCTAATTCTTTGAAAGATCAGCCTGGAGAGAAAAATGAAAGTGGGCGGGGGGGGGATGGGGGGGTTAGAAGGCTGTGTAAGTAAGGTGAAAGTCGATCTTGGGAATAAACCAGTTATAATGCAATGTGATAAACAGTATTGCTCAGTAGGGACTAAGGCTCAGCAGGAAGATAGGAGCAGGCGTCAAATAGGCCCTGAGCAACAAAAGTTTGAGAGTAATAAAATTAGCAATAAATCAATCTTTAAATCCATGCAGATGGGCTTAGAAATTCAAGAATCAACAGATATGCCACTTTGCTCAATGATATCTGGATAATTTGATTTCTTAGAAGTAAAAAACATCAAGACCAGTTACGGGGGTCCAGTATTCAATCCAAATAGTTCCAATGATATGATCAAAGAAATACATCAAAGAAAAAAGGGTAGAGCTAATGTGGGGACATCATTCTCTGATAGTATTCTACATAGTGCTATATCGGTAGATGCAAAATTGTTAACAAAAGGAGTAGTGAACTGTTGTGGGAAGGGGATCAATCCAATGATTGGGTCAGCTTTGATGGCTTCCATTCAAAATATATGAGTCAATTCTAAAACTTCTTAATAAACTGGTAGATGACTCAGACCATAAGATCAATATTAACTCTGAAATATTGAAACACCTGATGGAATTGAACTTATCTGGTAACCTACAAAACATCTCAGTGGCAAAAGTGAGCGGGGGCTCACAAACTAAAGAGCACCATGAGTTTCCGCAGATATCGAAATTAGATATATATACTCAGACGAGACAAATTTAACTCCAGAAATAAACCCCAGCCAGGTGCATAATCAAGTAAAACAGGAAGAAGATACTGAGATCCACTTAATAGATGATTCATGCCCGAATACAGCTATAAAGAGTGGACAAATGGCAGAAGGTGGGAGGTCAACTAATGTAGAAGTCTTCCCTATTTTCCAGATAAATAAATCTAGGAAAGTTTGTGGAAGGAGGAAGAACAAAAAGAATAGGATAAAGACAAAGAAAGCCAAAATATGTTTCTGCGTCCCCCCCCCCCAGGATAGATGAATCAGGGGTCCCCTAGAAGTCGGAAATAATTATTACTCAGAAAGATTTAGCCTTGGCATGGAGTTTAGATAATTTTGCACCATCTAATTTGATAGTACAAGGAAATAAATCAGGTACTGAGAGCGAAGAAGTAGTTGAGTGTTTAGTAGAGGTGAAAGATAATGGAAACAGAGATTTAGGTAAATGGGCTGAAGATACTCTACAAACGCGTCATTGGACCTTAGCCTCAAATGAAAAACAGAGGCCATCTAACATCATCGGTGGGGAAGGAACTAGGAATAAATAAACCTGTGTAGATCTAAAAAGGAATGAGCAATGAGAGCTAAAACCAAGGGAAGGAGAACCATTATTACTAATAATAGTGGATATATTCATAGTTTGGGCCCCCCAACCACTTTATGAATCGATCTAAGACTCTGCCAATTTTTAGTGCCATTTCCTTATTATTTAAGATCACTTCAAAAGATATATCACTAGTATCTATTCCACAGGCTAAAGCAATCAACTTAGAATGGCTGTATGCCATGGTTCCTTTTCACTCGAGACTATTATTGGAACGAGTTCTGAAAGCTATCGATACTATGAGACAATGGGGTTTTGATCTGTATAAAGAAAGTGAGGAATGGATGGAGAGCACAAAAGGGGATTATTAAGAACGTTTGCCAGAATCAACCTCTGGGGGAAAAGATGATTCACTCCTAGGCAGTGGTCTGCCCCAAAAGATTACAAATATTTGTACCAGATGCAGGCCGTAAGATAGTTTCAGAAAGTAATATGAAATGTAACAGGGGAACTGAGGTTCAAGACTGGAGTTGGGTGGTGGCAGCCATTAACTCCAGACTGTTAACAGTGGAAGGGAGAAATTCCTGATAACCAAGGTCTTGGTATCCTGGTGTGAAAGAAAGCAGGGATTAGAAGGTATAAACAGCATATCAAAAATAAATTGAGTGAAAAAATATACACAATAGTGTCTTGTCAGGAAACATGGGCAACAAATGAGGTGTTATTTGATGATTATATTGCTTACTATAACAAAACCGAAAAGGATATTTTTGGTCATCCGAGAAGTAAGCTTTTGACATTAGTCGTTGTCCAGAAGGATATTAAAAGTTATAGAATATTTAATGAATGTTCATATTTTATAACCATAGTAGTGATTGAGAGCAAGGCTGCAGCTAAAAGATATAATGCCCCCTGTAATAAAATGTTGATTATCATAAATGGGTACTTGCCACCGAATAAGGAGCAAGGTCAAAAGTTGACCAAACTAATATGGTTTAGTTAAATATGCAAGGTATAGCTATCCAGCAGTCCCAGTATTACTTGTAGGGAATTTTAGCATTAAAATACCACTGCCAGCAAAGCAATATGGCGAGGCAGCTGAAGTTGACATAGCTCTGGGTATCCCATCTCAAGTTTTGGTGGTGGTGAAGAGTACTCCATTGGGAAGGAAACTGAGCTTAGCTTTAAAGAGACTTAACTTGACTGTTATTAACGGTAGCACTATTAGTGATTGCCCCGCTCAAAGTACATTTGATATTGGAATTAGTACCTCACTGATCGATTATGCGGTTCTATCTCCAGGTTATTTTCCTTGGGTAACAGATTTATTGATGACTGATAAGGAGGGTAACGATCATAAACCCTTACAAATAATACTCAATATGGTTGTGTACAATACAGACTTATGGACCAATAGCCAGGAGATCCGGTGTAAGAACTTGAAAAGGATCATCTAGACAACCAGGGTGAGAAGAGAAATGGAGAGTTCGATCTTGAGGTTGCTGAAAGGCTGTGGGCACAAATCTTCTAAAGAGATACCACATGAGTACGGTATGTTGCTAAGAATGTAAAGATCTTTTTGGATAAGCTACAGGGTGGAAGGGTCTCTTCTGTTTGGAAATCAGATTATGATAAAGCAAAAATAAAGCTAAACAAGAACATAAAGGAAGCCTGTAGACTTAAACCAACTGAAAGTGTAATAGCAATAAACTCGGCTAGAAAGGCATTCCATAAGGAAAATCGAAACTCTCGCTAGCTTGAGGCAATGCTGTATACTTGCCCCCCTCATATTTTCCATATACTTAGCACATATCCCCCGTAATTTTTTTTTTTAAAAGGAGGTATTTTCCACCAAGATTGGGACAGGTGGGAATACCGCACCTATTTTACGCTGACAATACTATCATCATTGATCCCACTTTAGTGGGTATGCAGAGATTGTTGAAGGCCTTTACTGGTTATTGTAGGTAGAATAACCTAGTTATTAGAGTGCCAAAAACAAAAGCTATGGCTTTTGTTACAAAAAGGTGTAAATTAAATAAATCAGTTACGCATAGTGTATAGTTAAATGGCCAACCGGTTGAGTTTATTTCAGAGTATAAGTACTTAGGCATGAGTTTTAGTTGGAACCTCAAATTCACCTCACATTTTAGAGCAGGAGTCTAAGAGCAGGGAGGTAGCTGCAGCACTGGTGAGACTGGAGATGGAGCTGGGTAATGTTCCGTGGAGATATTAAGAGAGGTCTATAACTTGAAAGTAATAAGTGTGCTTCAAAATGACTCAAAAATCTTAATATGGAGGAAGAAATAAAAATTATTGGATAAAATTGAAATGAGTTTTTGGAAGATGCACAGAATATAATATTGAAGAGGGGAGGGGCATCGTGACTCACTTGATCCTTCATCTCTGGAGAGTTATGGCCCCTCCCACACTCAACAACTAGGGTTGCCATCCAGATGCTTTTTAAGGACATGACCAGTGTTTTAATGTCCTGGACAGTACAAAAACGAAGAACATCTTCGAAAGCCGCTATATTTTCTTCTTAAAAGTACATACTTAAAACAGCAAACATAAGATGAAAAAAGCATATTACCGTGCTCCAAAGCTGCCTTAATAATTTGTGACTGATAGTTAAATTAAACAAAGGCAGAAAAGCCATGTTAAAAATGAATACAGACAATTTTATATAAAGTCTTATTTAATTATCATGCCAGGGCCGTCACAGAATCTTAAAACATCAACAAATGGCTGGTAAATTTCTCTTGGAAAGATGACAGCCTTATCAACAACTGTAATATTAAGCATATTACACTTTGTGCATATACATACGTGTGTGTGTGTGTGTGTGTGTGTGTGTATATATCACACACCTACTTGTATATACATGTAATCATACATATACATGTATGTGGGTAGTGTCAGTTTGATTTAAGGTGTGCTAAGTGCATTTAATGAGCTCTGTGTACTAATAGTACTAATACTAACTCATTACATAACTGAACACAAATAATTGACTTTTGGTGTTAAACTGAAGAGGAAATAAGGTCATTCTACATTGGCTAAATTGCACATTGTGCAACGAATTAAACTTGAGCTCAAATTCCCGTTTCTTCACTCAAACAAATTATGTGATCCGAGGCAGACCTTTTTACTTCACTATGCATTATTTTCCTTAACCAAACAAATTGAGAGCACATTGAAGTAAGTGACTAAATAATCTGTTCTAGACAAAAAATCACTTATATATAGTTAATACACATACAATGTCAACATTTTGAGATTAGAAAGAGGGAGATTTAAAAACAAATCTCAGGAATGTATTTTCATTGAAGTAGAGGCAATTTCGGGGGGGGCTGCTATAATAAAGCCGTTTTAGGTTTAAAAATTAGGGAGTCTTGGGGTTCTTCAAAATTGAGACACCCCAAATTTTACCTAAATCGCATTTCCCACCATTTATTGGATTGGAGACAGTGTTAAACCTCATTTTCATGAGGCGATGTATCCCCGCATTAAGGCACCTCCCATACAAACAAAATCGGAAATACAATACGTTAATTAACTGAGATTGAGTAAGTGGACACACTCAATTATTGAGTTCAATTGGAAGTTAAAGGGTGATATTACAAACTTTTTTTTAAAAGTGGTACACAGGCAATACCATGAAGGCTCTCAAATGCAGAGGTATTGAGTACGTAAAAATCAGAAAATATTCTAACTGTAAATGGACAGCAAAATCAGGAAACAATAGGACATCAGCTCTAGTAGAATAGGAAAGTTTTCTGGCACACCCACCAGGGGCGGCCTTAGGCATGTGCAAGCTGTGCACCTGCACAGGGCCGCCAAACCCCAGGGGCCGCCACGAGGATTCGGAATCCGACTCTTTCTTCCTGTCGTTCATTTGTTCCCCTGTGAATGGATGCAAAAAAGAAAAACACTCTTGCTGGAAATGCCGTTTTGACATTTTTCTATTCCAAAGTGCAGCCACAGAAATAAAAGGTTCAAAATATGAAAAATCAATAAATAAAGCAAGACGGAATGTTCTTAAAGTGCCCAGATCGGTTTTATTCAAACCACAAAAACATTAGCGTCACTTTACTCAATTTGCCAGTGAAGTGCTGTTTTCCCCCGGTGGGGAAGTGCGCCAAACCTGGAGGTACTGCGATACCTGCTTTTCACAAGCTTTATTTAATCTTTCATTCCCAATGAGTGTTTGCTTTTTCCAGGATGTTGTTACTTTTTCCTTTAGGGAGCATATTGCTCTTGCCAGTGCTTAATTTGAATTGAAACATTTTCTGCATTTCTGCATTTGGGCTCATATCTTGCGGACCTACCTGGCAAAACTCTGCGGATTTCACTCGGGGCACTCACGCTGTGTGTCTCCCCGGCCGCCACTCACCTCCGTTGACTGCCGTTGGGGAGACTACAGCTCCCGTCATCCTCTGCTCCTGGCTTCCGCCTCATTTCCGGTCACCAGCGCGCCCGGCGGCGCTACATAAACGAGCGGCTCCCTCGACGGAGCGGTGAACATTTTCTACATTTCTACATTTGGGCTCATATCTTGCGGACCTACCTGGCAAAACTCTGCGGATTTCACTCGGGGCACTCACGCTGTGTGTCTCCCCCGCCGCCACTCACCTCCGTTGGCTGCCGTTGGGGGAGACTACAGCTCCCGTCATCCTCTGCTCTTGGCTTCCGCCTCATTTCCGGTCACCAGCGCGCCCGGAGGCGCTACATAAACGAGCGGCTCCCTCGACGGAGCGGGGAACATTTTCTGCATTTCTGCATTTGGGCTCATATCCTGCGGACCTGCCTGGCAAAACTCTGCGGATTTCACTCGGGGCACTACCGCTGTGTGTCTCCCCCGCAGCCACTCACCTCCGTTGGCCGCCGTTGGGGGAGACTACAGCTCCCGTCATCCTCTGCTCCTGGCTTCCGCCTCATTTCCAGTCACCAGCGCGCCCGGAGGCGCTTCATAAACGAGCGGCTCCCTCGACGGAGCGGGGAACATTTTCTGCATTTCTGCATTTGGGCTCATATCTTGCGGACCTACCTGGCAAAACTCTGCGGATTTCACTCGGGGCACTCACGCTGTGTGTCTCCCCCGCCGCCACTCACCTCCGTTGGCCGCCGTTGGGGGAGACTACAGCTCCCATCATCCTCTGCTCCTGGCTTCCGCCTCATTTCCGGTCACCAGCGCGCCCGGAGGCGCTACATAAACGAGCGGCTCCCTCGACGGAGCGGGGAACATTTTCTGTATTTCTGCATTTGGGCTCATATCTTGCGGACCTACCTGGCAAAACTCTGCGGATTTCACTCGGGGCACTCACGCTGTGTGTCTCCCCCGCCGCCACTCACCTCCGTTCGCCGCCGTTGGGGGAGACTACAGCTCCCGTCATCCTCTGCTCCTGGCTTCCGCCTCATTTCCGGTCACCAGCGCGCCCGGAGGCGCTACATAAACGAGCAGCTCCCTCGACGGAGCGGGGAACATTTTCTGCATTTTGCATTTGGGCTCATATCTTGCAGACCTACCTGGCAAAACTCTGCGGGTTTCACTCGGGGCACTCACGCTGTGTGTCTCCCCCGCCGCCACTCACCTCTGTTGGCCGCCGTTGGGGGAGACTACAGCTCCCGTCATCCTCTGCTCCTGGCTTCCGCCTCATTTCCGGTCACCAGCGCGCCCGGAGGCGCTACATAAACGAGCGGCTCCCTCCGCGTCGCGGGATGCGCGCGGGCGGCACCGGGCTGAGCCCGGGCAGAGGGCGGGCCGTCTGTGGCCGTCCGGGGCCAGACAAGGCCGGGCTGGGCTATACCCCGTACGCCTGTAAATCGTGCCTGTGTTTTATATCCTGGTGGACGATATCGCAAGGTACTGTTATTCGATTGCCGGGACCTAAGTATACCATTCATCTGTTTGAGGTTCTGTTTCTCACTGTATTGTGACTGTGATTGCGTTGAATTGGTCTGCGCCCCTTACATGTCACTTATTTTGTAAAATAGGTGTATATCAGGTGTATATCAGGGCGCTTATACACTGCCTCAATCCTGGTATGCTATAATAGCACCCATATAATTCAGCTGTTAATATAGGGGTAGGATATCAGGTGTTGTATTGTGTATATTTTATATTGTGTTCTGTATTGTTGTTAGAGTCATTTCATAGTAAGTGCTTTTTATCTGGTAGCTCCCCGTGCTCGTTATTTTATATCTGTTTAAGAAAACATGTCTAAATCAGCCGGGATTTCCCGCCCTATTGTCTCTACACTAGATAACTATTTAGTTAAAGTAGTAGACAAGATTAATAAGGAAAGAAGACTATCCCTGGGTCTGGGTAGTGGCAGTGTCCCTGATTCTACGAGTCAACTAGTCTCTGTCGCGACCCCTACTATTGATGATAGCTATGTAGCAGTTTCTTCAGACTCCCCAGGGAGGGAGGGTACCTATGAACTTGAGCCAACACAGACCCCTCTTTTGGACGAGGCCCCCTCTAAAGCATCTGACAACAAATCCCTTAACGATTCTGACGTTTTGGGTCCAGTGGCCCATAAACCGCACAGAGTGTTAAGATCAGGAACACAGTTGAACAGACCTGTTATGTCTAAAAAAGGGGGTCGCAAAAGTAAAAAGAATTTTGTTCCTGTCTTAAATGGGGGTACTATCGAGCCTACTTGTGTAAACAATGATGTTAATCCCACTTACATGAAACTGGCCCCGGATCAGCTTGAGTTACTCATCGGTATGATTGACACCAAGTTAAATAAATTAGTCGTCCCACTCTTGGACAAACTCGAGGCTGTATCTAGGGAAGTGACTAGACTGGGTGAGTTGATGCAATCTGGCTTACATTCAATCAATAGTCCACAACCTCTGGTGGTGGTCGATGTGGCTGGGGTCAGTACTAGTAAACGTGTGCAATCTACCCATGACATATCCAGTGCTGGCCCGACCTGCGCAGGCTCAAGTATCCCTTCACAACAAATCAGTAGGTCCACAACAGCTATTGAGCGGCAGGGTATTGCTGGCAAACCAACTTCTCCTCGCCCTGGGGACACCTCGAGTGTTAATTCAGCAATACCTTCTTGCTCTAATGATATCTCTCTAAATCCCATTACTTGCACTTCGGGGAATGCATCAAAGACTTTAGGAAGGGGGAAGTCTAATCCCTGTGGCCTCCCCCAACCAAACCTCCCACCTGACTGCGCACCATATGTAGCAGTCTTGACCAACGTTACACCTATTAGGGAGGATGGGCTTTATCATTCTACAGAATCACATGACTCCCTCAAAAATAAAACTGTGGCATGGCTTAACCGGGAGTGTGGCTTTCCAGTGGCTATGGCGGACCACATTTTGACCACCACCAGAACCAACTGGATTGGAACATCCCCCAAAAATATTCCTGGGGATTGTGTTATTATTAATTTTAGCAATCCCCATCTTGCCACGACAGCTCTGATCCGAGCCACTTCACGCCCTAGTAACGACCAGGGCATCTCACTTCGTCCTTTAGGTTTTTTCTATAGTCAACATATCGAGCACTTTTCAAGGAATTGTGGGGGGGTGAGATCGAGGACAGAAGTGTTGCATAGTTCGGTTAACAATTTCCAGTTTAATACTGTCAACCGTTTTCAATGCTTGAGTGGGTTGGATCAAAACGACTGACTTGAGCCGAGTAACATCTTCAGGATAACTGTAGACAGTCTACCTATGGGCAAGGAGGGTGACTCAATAGGCTGTTTGGAATCACGAATGGAGTTGGGTATGGTACCCTCGGAAATTTCGGTGAATCAAGCTCCGTCGGATACGAGCCTAAGAGTGTGTATCTCTGGGTCAATGGTTAATATCCCTGGGTTAACCATAGACTGTACGCCTTTGGGCAAGGAGGGAAATCTTGCAGGTTGCCCAGAGTTAGTTATGGAGACACCCAATACTGCTACTTTTTCACAGGGTAGTAACTGTCTCCATACGGGGTCAGGTATTCATGTTTTTTCCGGCTGTTATATTGCCAGCTGGAATATCGCGGGAATAAGATCAAAATCAGATAGTTTGGGGTGGTCGGAATTTTTAGCCCTTTTTGATATTATCTGCGTACAGGAAACTTGGTGTACGGATTTTAAAGGAATAAATGGTTTCGTTTCATACCAGTTACCTGCTACTGGTTCAGTATCGGGAAGAGCTAAAGGGGGCCTATTGGTTTTGATTTCAGTTCAAACTCCTCTGTCGGTCAAAAAATATGTACAAGTTGGGGTTCACTCCCAGATATTATGGTTGTACAAAACAGGTGGCAGGAATATTCTTTTAATCAACTTTTATAACAACCTTTTTAATGATTCTAGGGATCAGGCGGTTAAAGCACTATCAAGGGCACTGGATGACCTATTTCAGGAATCCAATGAAATTTTTGATTTATTTATGGCAGGGGATTTTAACGTCACCACTTGTCCCCTCTCAGATGTTAATGTATGTGGGTTGGTGGACCATCATGGGGATGGGATTCTTCATTTCCAACATAATCATTACGGAGATGCCCTAAATAGTCTCCTTGCCTCACATAATATGTATATTATGGCCAATGAGAAAAACGAAAAGGGGGAGATTTACCCAACCTTTACTGGCAGGGGAGCAAATACAGTTATTGATTTTATTTGTATCTCCCCGAGTCTTGAGGCCTGGACTACAGTACCCAAAGTAATAGATATCCAACTTAGTGACCATAACTGCCTGGTAGTAGAGGCTATGTTATGGGAAAATAACGGGACCCGTATCCCAGGCCGTACTGTCAATAGCATTGAGGCAGTTCGCCCTAATGGTACCAGACTCAGATGGAAGGGGAACAAGGCCGATATTACGTCTGACTCTATTATCACCAGTTGCCTAGCAAGTATTACTGCGATTCTAGAAGATAACCTAGGCACCATTGGCTCCATTGAGCATTTTATTAGTATTAATGCGGTCATTGACTCTTAGCTTACAAGTACATGCAAGCATAAGGAGGATCGACCGCGGGGATGGTTTAATTCCGCATGCACCTCGGATTTAAAGGAACTGAAATCAGCTCTATCTGTAATACCAAGAGATAAGGGTTTAGTCGTAGACCTAAGAGCCAGATACAAAGAAACCCTTAAACGTAGGAAGTCGGAACTTCAGCAGGAGGCATGGGACAATTTGACTAAGGCTGCTGAATTAAACGACTGTTCCTTGTTCTGGAAAACCGTTAATTCAACATTTCTCAAAGATGAGAAAATTCCGGAATTAACTTCCAACGTCATGCAGGAAGAGTGGGTTTCTCATTTTTCTAAAATCTTTGAGTCAGATTGTGCATCCAGGGATTTAGGGGATAGGTGGCCATACACCCCATTGAATTTTACCGTTCAAGAGGTTTTAGACAGCATAAGGGACAGCAAAGGGGGAAAAGCGCAGGGCCCAGATGGGGTTCCAATTGATGTTTATAAATTGGTCCCTGAATTATGGGGGCCTCTGTTAACTATTATTTTTAATGCAGCTGTCCGCTATGAGATGCCCCCGACCTGGGAAGAATCCATTCTAATCATAATTTTTAAGAAAGGAAATCGTGGGGAAGTTAAGAACTATCGCCCAATTTCCTTGTTAGATTCTTCCGTAAAAATAATGAGCCGAGTGCTCTTAGTGAGGTTGGAAGAACGGGTGAAGGAAAATGGTATTCTAGCTGAGAGCCAGTTTGGGTTCAGGAAGGGTCGTGGTACGATTGAGCAGTGTCTAAATCTAGAACTACTCATCGGTAAATACACCTTGGCAAAGTCTGGCACTATTTATCTCTGCTTTGCGGATTTGAGTAGTGCCTTTGACTTGGTGGACCACGGTATTCTTTGGGCAAAGTTAATAGAAATGGGGGCCCCCGAGGGTATTGTGTTCTTTTTAGCACGTCTCTATACTAAATTACGAGCATGCGTCCGTTATGGACCCAGAGGAGAATGCACATCCATGTTTAAGATTGGGCGTGGAATTCGCCAGGGGTGTGTATTGGCCCCACTGCTTTTTACACTTTTTATTAACGAGATTGACTCCTTTCTCAAATCCTTGGCAGTGGATGCTCCCAAAATTAATAACGATTATGTCCCTGTGTTACTTTACGCGGATGACGCGGTTTTAATTTCACGCACCCCATACGGTCTTCAACAGCTGATGGATGGCTTTCTGCAATTTATTAATAGCAGAAAGTTAGTGTTAAATAAATCCAAAACTTATGTCATGGTATGTGGGCGCAGGAACGGAAAGAAAAAGTCTTCCTTTTTCATAGAGAGACAAAGGGTTCAGGATGTTGATAACTTTTCGTACCTGGGGGTTACTTTTTCAAACAAAAATACTTGGGCCAATGAACATAAGAACGTTCGGGCCAAGATGGCAAGGAGTGCTCATGGAATCTTTACAATGGCTACGAAGCTGGGAGATAGACGGGTCAATGAGATGTTGAAAATTTTTAAATCTCGGTGTGTTTCACTCGCCTTGTACGGAGCTGGCATTTGGGGCTATGCCCCGGCCGTGTCTCTCCAGGTCGAGGAGAATGTATTCCTGAAGAGACTTTTGTGCCTGCCAAGATCTGTTTCTAATGCCCTAGTGCACCATGAATTGGGTATTCATCACCTGGCTGATTTGATCCTGCTCAGGCCATTGATCCTATGGCGCTCCATTTGGATGAAAGAAGAGACCTCTTTGTGCAGAGCTATTATTTCTGACTGCCTTTCCCTGGACCACTATTTAAAGATTCCATGGTTAAAGTATGTTGTGGTTAATTTTCGGGAGTTCTTCAACATTGACATCACCGTGGATCATTATGGGGCCACCGAACTGTCCAAATTCGACCTTAGACAATGCCTCTTACAACAGCTTTCCATTAGAAGGCACCAAAAAAGCTCTGATCTTTCATCTTATGTTTTTTATCATGATCTAAATGAATGTGTGGGTTTCCAACCTTATTTGTCACAAGTAACCTGGAAGGCACATCGGTTTGTGTTGACTAGACTTAGAATGGGAGTAGCCCACAACCTTGTTGCCTTCCCCTCCTTGCACCTACATCCAGTTGGCCCGTGCCCATGTGACAACACTACCTCTCAAAGCACCGTGCACTTTCTCTTGCTATGTCAGCTGTATAAACATTTTCGGACTGCATATTTGAAACCCCTGTTTGTAAAATTTGGAGTTAGGTCAATACATGACTGCATGAGTTTGCTTTTTAATCTACATCACCCAGATGTTTGTTTTTACACGCCAACTTTTCTTCTTAAATCAATTAATGCATGGGAAAGTATGCTTTTTTAACTGTTTTAAACGATGTATTTCCTGCTTTGACTGACGTTTTACTATTGTCTTTTTAATGTCGTGCTTTTATGAACTTGTTTTTCTTTGTTCGAATAAAGCCTTATGAAATGAAATGAAATGAATTGAGTCGCATCCAGTTGTTTATAGCAGGTCAAATTGGATTGTAGTTGAAGGCAATGTGAATTTCTCTCAGTGGGGCAGTATGGTGTTCAGTGAGGGAGCGGATGTAGCACTGGGGGCAGAGCTGCCGAATTTTGAACTGAGGAACCAGGTTCAGCCTTCATGAGCAGTCCCCCAGACCACTCTCCTGAGGGAGCACATTCCCACGCTAGACACTCGGGACAGCGGTGACTGGATGCAGGTGAGACATCTGCCTTCCAGGCGGATGAAGCGGGCAACAGGCATGTGTGTCTCTGAATGCAGGGTTCCTTACTCCCTGTATTTTTCTGGATGTGTCAGTGCTGTCTGTCATTTTGTCTTTCTTTTTGGGTCAGTAACGCTGCCTATTAGTGTTTCTGTCTCTGTGGGGATAGAGTGATCTGCGCAGACTCAACCTCCTCAAACTGCTTCCCGCGTGCTGCGTGGCGTGTGTCATCAGTCTGCATTCTTTCTGGAGTCTTACAATTTTTTAGATACAAAGAAAAAAAACATTTTAGGTGAAAAAGGGAAGAAAGGGAAGCATGATAGGTTTTTGGTAAACAGTAGGTAAACATGAGTAGTGCGTCACGTGCTGAGGTTGCGGAAATTCGTTTCTTTTGCAGTTTTCCTGGTGTGCCTGGGTGAAAATGAACCCTTATTTACTACATCGCTGCCCACGTATCCAGAGGACACAGGTCCTGTCATGGCCCTGCAGCTGTCTGTGCCAGTCCCTCACGTCGTGTGTCACAATGCCCTCCTCCTCCTCCTCCTAAATGTTATCGTTCTGAGACGAATTCGGAAGGGTAGGAGCAGCCGCAGGTACTGGTCATCTAACGCCTTTTCTGGACGTTTTATTAAAACACCTTCCTGAGCTCCGCCCCTCCCGGACCCCCTCTTCCGGGGCCCCCTACCTACGCTCCCTTCACAGGGCCACCATGAGCCTAGAGCCGCCCCTGCACCAACTAAGTCAAGGGTGTTTATACACAATTCTTGCATTTGGAATAAGAATTTTTACACATTCATCGTAGTGTGAGTGAATGTCTAATTTATTCAGCAAATCAGAGCACATTTAAAATCAACATCATTTTACCTTAACACTTAACCACTAACCCGCTACAATAATATTTATTCTGCACCCGCTATGCTAATATCATCCAGAGATGCTCGAATCAAAAATAGATCCAGTAACAGTAATGTATTATGTGAATGAAAAGGCATCATTGAACAAGTGGAAGACATTGCAACATGTTGCAAGTTACAGCTGAACTATGGAAGGTTCATCATGAGCAAAACAAAAATAGCTGAAAAATCGCAATAATTTCAAGTTGACTGTGTGCTGCTGATCTTGTGGGGGGGGGGATGTGTTTAGGGGAAGGAAGCACTGGATAAGCGACAGAGATGAGTAAGTAATTGCATCAGTCTGTACGTGTGAAATCAAGCATGGAATTGCATTTTGTTCATTGCTAATAATACACACAAATATAAATCCATAAAAATCTCTTACACGTGTGTAATAAAAGATGCAGGATCACGAACATAGAATAATCTTGATTCACATGTAATAACAATGTGGGCACTTAGAGAAAGAAAATGGTAAACGAACACGTCTTCTGTTACTCTTGGCAATGCTGTCAGGGCATTAAGGTATTTTTGAATCATGTTTGAAAACACATTACTTCCAATAAATGACACTCGATGCAGTAATATATTTTTTCATTTTTATGAATCTTTATCATATTTTTCAAGAAATTTGCTGCCTGATTTACAGGTTAGAACTAATAATTGCTCGGTTCGCACTTCGGCCGTTAGAGACGACCATTCGCCCAAGTTTAAGGCACCAAATACTAGAGCTCGTAAGATTATTGTATTGCGAAAAGAGAGGTTAGCAGTGGCAAACTTTGAAGGATCCTGTTGCCTGACCCTGCCATGGCTCCCGCCCGTGACATAAATTGGAGCGCGTTCGCAATTGGCCATATTTACGCGTGCGCATATCGTGAAATTCGATAGTTCGCAATACACGAGGCAGGACAACGGAAGTAGGGTGAGAGGTGACAAGTTGTCGGGAACGCTTCAGTTGTCATGGCGCAAGAAGGAACAGGAGGCAGAGCCACCAGAAGTCTGGGGGACCTGGTGGGTGAGGCGGGGCAGTTTGGTAGATCTTTTGAATGGGGATGTGGGACCCTGTGGGGTTGTCCATGGTAGGTAGTGGGGTGTTGCAGGGGGTACCCTGATAATTTGTTATGAGAATTATCTGAGTCTGTCATCAGTGAAGAGTTTTTATTGGAGAAGGATGCTAGTGATGTTAACTAGATTCTGAAGTCTCCCCACCCGCCCCCCCCTCTTGTTAAGCGGCAGAGTGTCTAGACTAGAGGTGGAAGCATGATTAAGTCTATGGCGGGTTGTGGGAGTTAAATGAGGAGTATTTAATGTAAATATAGGGGATTTTGTGCTCTAAAACAGAGTATGCTTGACGTGGAAGGGGCTCTTGTCATTTCCACTTGGTGTGGTTGGTCACTGATTGGGGTGTCTGAAGGATAGAAACAGATATGTTAATGATTGTGGTGTAGTTTGGAGATGGAGGGTACAATTAGATCCGGTTCCAGAATGTGGGATCTGGGAAGGACATGAAGAAGCATAGGTGGTCCATAAAGATAAATGTGGTTGTCCAGAGACTCCCAGGTGTCTGAGAGCTAGGTCTAGGCATGCTGGATGGTCTTGTACGGGTGTAAGCATATGCTTCTAACTGCTGGGTTCTCTTTACTAGTTTAGACTGTATATTCCTAGAGGTTTAAACCTATGGGCTTTATCTTTTCTGCTCTCCCCCCCCCCCCTCTCCTTTATCTCTGTCTCACCTTCCTTGCTCTTGAATTCACCCTCCTTTCTCTCCACTTTACCTTGCTGTCCCGCTCACCTCACCCTCTTCCTTCCACCTCACTCTCTTCACATCATCCTACTCTCTTGCCACCTTCTCCACCTGTTTCCGCGCTGCGCCCTTCTTTCTCTACTTCACTTCACATTTCTCTCACCTCATCCTCCTCTCTTTGTGCCTTATCCTACTTTGTCTCTGCTGACTGCGCCGTCCTCTCAGTGTCAATTAACTCTTGCTCCACCTCACCCTTTTCTTTCTTCCTCCCCCTCTTCTCTGTACATCACCCTCCTCCCTTTCTGACTCACCCTCCTTCTCGCCCTCTCACTATCCTCCATCCTGGCTCAGCCCTTTTATCCTTCCAGCCCTCTCTCCACATCACCCATCTCTCTTATCAGTTTAGGACCCGAGGAGTAAAACCAGTACTATAATCAGGGCCACTGGAATTATACAACACAGAAAGACTAAATTAAGCAGCTGGGTTGACTAAATTTTGCAGTGTAACGCGAGATAGTGTTTTATTATTTTGTAACTCTTTACACGTTAACACGGTCTGGAAAAAGGATTTGCGTCATTATTACCAGTTTAAAATGCAAGTACAGCAGTAAGAAACTGAAAAGAGAACAGTAAACCTTTGCAAAGGGCCTTCCACTGTGCAGCAACATATGACCGCATTTTTAGTAAATTTTGATCGGGTTAAGAGAGCTCTTTGTTGAACTCTGCGAATTATGCAGCAGATTATATACTTTGACAAATCCATATTTGGGTGTAAAGCTTTGTGACTGCATAATTACATAATTCCAGTGGCCCTGACTATAATCCTTTTCTGTCTGTTCATGTGACATAATGAGAGAATTTGTTGGGAGAAAATAAATGCACAGTCACCAGTGCGCCCAAAATGGGGTGTCTGTTCTTTAAGTTCCTTGTAATTATATTTGCGAGCTCTGTGTTCTGCGAGCACTTTGGGAGATTGAGACTAGGCAGGACAGTGGCAGCACAGTTTGCCAGTGCTGCCATTGAATTGTTGCCAGTCATTTCTTTCCCATAATAAATATTTGCATTGCTTCTTCCCATTCTGTATCAGTGTTGTGTTAGTGAAACTTGACAAGTCTTTTCACTTAAGAGTCTAAACAGTGGCGTTGCCTGTTTTTTTTTTTTTTTTTGCTCAATATAGTGCCGTAAGCAGGGATACTGGAATTATGCAGTTCTGCAGCCGCAGGGTATTCCGCATGATTCCGAATTTGTCACATAATCCATCTAACTTGCAAATTTTAACAAATTATTTCTAGCTCAAACGGATCAAAAGTTTCTAAAAACACAGTGACACATGTTGTTGCGCAGTGGAAGGTCCTTCACAAATGATTGATTAACTTTCAGTTGCCTATTGCTGTATTTTGGTGTTAAATTGGTACCAACAACGTGTAATATTTGCCAAGACAGTGTTAACATATAAAACGTAAAAAATAATGAAGTAATACTATCTCAAAATGTGCCTTACGCAGAGTAATATGCCTTTTCCCGCCATGTAATTTGGCCAAATTCTGTACTGTAATTTGATTTTCACTGGCTGCATAATTCCAGTGGCCCCGGCCATTAGTTAGGACTACCACCACAGTAGAAATAAAATAGAAAACACTACTAAGATATATATATCCTGCTTGTATGCACATTTTCACTTTTCTTATAATGGCAAAATCCTTCACAATGTTCCTGCCAGGAAACTGTTTTCCTCTCTTAATAAGTGTGTTAGCTTATGGCCTTGATATAGTGGGGGTGTCTCGGGTACTCCTTCTATTTACACTTGCACAGGAATAGCAATCACCCCCTTTGACCCCATTGTTGTCCCCAGGCACTTATGGTAGCCCAAGGAATTAGGCTTTGATAGCGGGCTGCAGTCCTGTCTTTCTTTTTTCATTACGTAAAATAACAAATTATTGTTTTCTACTTGTGAATGGGCCTTGGGTGGGCCATGGAGCTATTTTCGGAAGACTGGGCCCACCTGGTCCACCCTTTAGAACCTGGTTTGGGAGTATAGCTATGTAAGATGGGGCCCGTGGGCCTTTATTGTAAGTTCACAAACACTGTTGTTTCTGATACTCTCATTCTTCTCAGGGCCCCAATGAAGCGATGGCTGCCGCACATGCTTTGTCCCTTCCAGCTGACCAGTATGGAAATGATGTAAGTATCTCTTCGAAGCGTGGGGGCGAATGTTGTGTTCAGCTATACCATGTTTTCTTGAGGGTTTCTGTACTTTGCCCTCAAGTGTGGTTTTTCTAGTTAATATCACATTTATCACGGAGTGCTCCTCTTCACAGTGGGAAGGGAGCCATGTTTGTTTTTTTTTGCTCTGAACCTGGGAAAGTAGAGGTGGATTGTGATGGGTGCAAGTAAAAAAAATTAAATTAAAAAAACGCACTATTAGATTTAAAATATGGAATATTGCACTCAATATAATCTTTTAGAAATCTATAGATTGTGAGATCTAGTGAGAGAGAACCCCAATCCTTTAGCTGTTTGTGTGCGTAAATGTAAAGTTAAAAAAAAGAAGAAAACTACAAAATGTAATTGGAGACTCGTAGAACAAGCATTTGCAACGCATTAGGTCTCGCATTTGCGAGAGTTTGAGTTATTGGCATTGTAAATGACAATGCGTTTTATTTATGTGTTTTGAAAACCTGCAAGCCCTGCGTAAATACGCACTTTGTATTTGTAGTCCTCGCAGTAACTGTGCCTCTTTTACTGCCAGCCTTGCTTCTTGTAAGCAAGGACTATACGTACAAAGTGCGTGTTTACGCACTGCTCGCAGGTTTTCAAAACACATAAATAAAAGACATTGTCATTTACAATGCCAATAGCTCAACCTCCTGCAAATGCGAGACCTATTGCATTGCAAATGCTTGTTGAGCCATAGGAAGGCAGGGACGGTGATGCCAGACCAAGCCTTTCAAAAGCAGGAGGGAGGCCTCTGCAGCCAAAACAGACCTCATTCTTTGAATGCACAGCAAATGTGACAAGATAAGAGCAAAATGTACAGCCCTGTTTACAACAGAGCTCTGTAAACCACAAGCACTGGTCTCCAGTGCTCCAACTTAAAGAAAGAAATAGAGCTCACACGCTCTGAGTAACACATGTAACAGGGGCAGTCCTTGAAAATGGGCTGAGCTTTTTGAATACAGCATGTCTCGCAGAGACTGCGTAAGCGCTGTCTAGGCTAGACCTAAAAAGGAGACCACGAAAGCTGGCTTTTTGAAGGCTCGCACCTAAGCATGATTTGGTTGTTGCTGATCTGAATCAGGGTCTCGATGGAAGGTATCCCTTTCAGAAAGCTGAGTGCAGCGGTCACTGCAGGATTTTTTAAGAGTACTATTAAAATGATATAGTTTAAAGATTTTTTTTTCTTTAGGGTTTGTGAAGCGGTGCCACCCTTGTATGTATGATTTCTAGGCAGCTCTGTGTTCCAGTGCCCAATCAGTGAGCTCGATAATTATGCAAGAAAACTGCAGATACTCCTTGTGCTTTACTTTTGGTTGCCAACAGAGCTGTGCTGTGATGGTAGTGGTGCATTTAAAGTGTACCTCCATTCTGAGAGAGGCTACTACATTGCTGTGTGATTATAATCGGAGGCACAGGCTTTTTTTTTTTTTTTTTTACCTATACCTGTGTAGGGCACCTGCTTACTGGCTCTTTCATGTAAAAAGTCTATTCCTTTCCCATAAGTGAATATTGTATTTCTTTGGTACCCTTGTGTGTACTGTATAAAATGGATGTATTAATTTTATTAAGGAGTTAATAAGGCATTACGTGCATTCTTTCGGTTACTTCAGAGCACTTTACGGAAGGAAAAATGACCTTCGTGACATTTTAAGGAAGTAAGACTCGAAGCAGCAAGGGTCAAAGACCACATTCCATTTTCTTTGAATGAGAACCATTTTGTATGTTGCGTACTATCAAAGGCAAGACTGAGTATGTTTATGCATGTAGTATTTGTATAGTGCAAATGTAGCAAAAAGGCAGAGGAGCGCAGTACAGGAAACGTACAGTGAACTAGTGGTTAGCGAGGTAGCTGGATTCTGGGAGCAGAAGTGTGCTCTTACTACATTGTGATTAACAGTTACGTTTTCTGAACCTCATGTGGTTGGTTTCATATCTTAGGTTTGGGGTAAAGGCGTTCCAACGGACCTTGTCCTTACATCCCCTCTGACCTGTCTCCAAGTTTTGTTCTCTGGTATCAATGTCGATCGATAAGTTGGGTAGATGTTGAATGAGCGTTCTGGTTAGAAGTTGATGAAGAGCAGTTTCCATAGATATGAAGGACATTTGGACCAGTATGTCATGTTCATGGTGGATAAGGCAAATTTGGCCAAAGCATATACTGGAAGCCAGTGGAGTGCTTTAAGGATGTTTGGTGTGTTCCCACTTGCGTAGGTTGAGGCACTTCTGGCTGTTGTGTGTATTCTTTGGCGCTCGACCAAGAGATTTGTGACAGTGGTTGCAGTTGGTGGGCAGCCGCCCTTGTTTTTTGGGGACTGAGACTGCTTTTCCTTGTCATACTTGGACCTGGAACAAGAGAGAGACAGAAAAGTGAGAGAGAAAACAAAAGATTAAAAAAGGAGCTGTAAGAGGGAAATAAAGAGGAAGTGTAGGATGGTGGAAAAAAGAGGTGAGCGCTAAATTAGGGAGCATTGAGATACACATATGGATATCTATAAGGCACTGATTTCCGATGAGGTGTATAGAGGTGCTAGGTTTCACCCACAGGAAGCTCTTCAACAAATGGTTCAATTAGTCCAATAACGAAGTAATGCTGGTTATGCTCTCTGGTCCATTTCGAGCAGGAAGCTAATTTGTGAATGTTTGGCATACATATTTTAAGGAGGCATGTAAAGATATTAATAACGATACATGAAAAAGATGATACTCAAGGGATGCAGCAGGATCTATTTATTTGGATGATTAGAAATCATCTGATCCTGAGCTTCTGGGTACTGTTGGAGAGAAGATAGGACCCATTACAGTGCATGTCCTGCTGTCAGTAGCGGCTGCTCTCACTCCCAAGTGGTAGGGCAGCACAGGAAAAATACCTAAAAAAAACAAAAACCCAGAGAAAAATAATGGGAAAAAAATCTGAGTACTTACCTGCTGCTGCCGGACGCCGCCTTGCTCCTGTCCTGATCCTTGCCTCCCGGAAGTCCACTTACAAGTGCACACTGCGCAGGCTTCCGTAATGCCAATCAAGACGGTGCTCTTATGCTGGGAAGACTATTAACCAGCATGAGAGAAGTGCTGAATTGGTCTGAACGGCATAGTTGGCACGCAGACAGGGCCTAGGAGCCTGTGTCAGTTCTCCACCCTGCTGTGCAAGACAGCTCAGTTTGGAAAAATGCTAAGTGCACATGTTGGTTTGGCGGTGCTAACTAAGACTGCTTGCCAAACAGACATGGGCACTTACAGTGCCCCACCACACCTCCTACCTGTTGAGTCTCGTCGCGATGGCTGCGCTCCAAGACCCGGCTGGCTCTTTGAAAAATAAAATTATGATAAAATGGTTTTATTATCATTTTATTTTTCCATTTGCCTCTGCTGGCTGTCAGCAGAGGGGCGACACTCCTTCACTGTAACGGAGGAGCTGCCGCTGCTAGCTGTGCCTGCACAGGCCTTTCTGGCAGAATTGCTTTTTCAACATTGGTGGGCAGTTTGAGAATTATAAGGGCACTTTAGCTGTCATCCAGACAGGGAAAGGGGCCTTTGCCACATGTTGATCAGTGTCCTTTTAGTACTCCCTCTATGAGCGATATCTGAGGTTTGATGATCGTGGAGACGGTAGATAAGTTCTTCATAATCATGACATCCTATCTTTTCCAGAATTTTCCAGAGGAAAACGAGATGGAACTAGGTCAGTAATTGGCCATGATTTTATAGGTTACCAATGTGATTTTTATTTGTGGGGTGATGGAGCATTTTACAGGCTCAAGGATGAAGCTGGAGAGTACAAACGTATGATCATGTTTTGTCTGCCACAAGTGTGGGCGTGCAGAGGTAGAGTTACTTCATGCATTTTTCTGAGTGAGGAACCATAGCCCTTTCCATTGGTGTGGAAGAAGTGAAGTCTGTAGCAGAGCAGTGAAGATAGGAGTTTAGAGGTGCACTAATGTGATTTTCATAATGGGCTTGGATATTTTTAATTCTGTTTTAAGGACTCAAGAACGTTAAGATTTGCAATGTTTACTTTTTAGTCGATCGTAGATATTGAAAATGTCTTTAGTCTGATCCGTTGCCTCAAATATATGTTTATAAAAGTAATCATTTTAGTCTCTCTTGAGAGCTTTTCAAGTGCCTTTTGTAGCGGCTTGTCATCAAGTCAATCAAGGTTCCGTTTAGCATGTTGAATTGTAGGAAGTTATTCATTGTAGCACATGTTGATGGGCTTGGTGCACATTAAAATGTCTAGAGCAGAAAAAGTATTGCAGTAGAGGTGGTTAAGTAGTATGATGCAGGGTGGCAGCACTATAGGTTGATTCAAACACCTCTTTGTGAATATATGGTCCCTTTGTGCTGTGATGGTAATGTCCTTCAGACACCAGGCCAAGGACACCTGAGCCCGTCAAAACGGGTATCTTTGTGGACACTGTTCAGGAAGCCTGCAAAATCTGGACAGTAACATCTTTTAACTTTAATATGTGGCAGACTCTTATTGGTTTGGTCAAACCATCGAAACCCACTATATGGATATAGGATCTCTATCCTTCAGCTAGCATTTGACTGTTCTTTGACTCCTCACTGAAGAGACCCGTGCATGAGAGACACCGTAATACCAGGTGTAGAATCTCTGCTGTATTGATACTCTCCCTCCTATACTGGGCTTAAGCAAGGAAATGTCTGGCATCACCTAGCTTCTGTGATTTGAGCAGAAGAGAAGCACCTGTCTGTCTTTCAGAGAGCTATACTGGTCATGCCAGGAGGAGTGACCTGTCTCTCGGGGAGATCTACTTGAGGCCCATTTGGCTGTAGTGACCTGCATGAAGCAGCTTGACTTAGTGAGACTTCTCAGGAGTCAAAGTCATCCTAGCCCACATGCCTAGGAAAAGCATGAACATCCAGGTCACAAAACTGCTCTCTCACCTTAACAGACCAAGAAGAGAGGGCCTGCTTTGTCCTGGAGTCATCCTGCATCCATAGACTGTGTTGTGTGTGTGTGTGTGTGTGTGTGTGTCTGTCTGTCTGTCTCTCTGACGTCCCTGGCAGCACCAAAGACTTTACTTGTGGAAGATGGTGTTGTTTGGATGGTGGGGATTTTGGGATATCCTTTTTCAAAGGCAAAAATTTGACTGACTATTTTGGAACATCCTTTATATCCTTGTGTGTTAGTATATCGAAGCACAGCTCCCATTCCATAATCTCTTACTGCACCCCATCAGTCAAACGTTTTTGAAACTAGAGAGACCAAACCCTTCCAAAGTTAAGAATAAACCTTAAAGAGTTGACTGTATGGCTTGATGTTAAGAGAAAACGTGAGAACTAGCGCAAGAGGGCTCTGAAGGAGATTGTGGGTTGCAATTCCGGATTTTTTTTTGCCCAACATAATTTTAAGGTTACCTTTTATTTATCTGTTACTCAAACATAATTTTATATTTATAAGTAAAGAACTAACTGGACGTAGAAAGCATTAAGACCTTGATTAAGTGTGAGGTATTTACTACATCCGGTAAATACCAAAACCCTAGAGTGAGGTATTTATTGGCTGAGGCAAGCAACTCTTATTCCACATTTTCTCCTTGGTAATGAGGCATAACTTGGCGATTCGGTATTTACCACACAAACTTTTAAACGTTTTGCCTTTTTTGTGCCTTGTACCCCTATAAACTTTGGCAGGTTTGGCCTGCTGAAACTTTTTAAGGTGGAAAACAAAAGCCTAATGGAATTTGACCCAATTCTTATTGGCTTTTTTATGTTCTTCAGTTTTTTAAGAGTATATGTAAGCTACAGCATTGATTAAGCAAACATTAGTCATGGAAAAACCGGAACACTTTAATTATGTAGCAGACTATAAGTGATTTGAAATGTTTTTTTTTTTTTTTTTTCCCAGTGAAATTTTATATGTTTATATTGTTTGTGCGTGTCCATCTATCTACCTATCTATGCAAGGAAAATTATCTTTGCAGAGAGCAAAGAATAGCAAACCCTCTCCAATCAGGTGAATGAAATCCAGTTAGTTTATTGCACTGACAACACAAGCATTGTAAATGCAATAGGTCTTGCTTGTGTTTGAGTTAGAGCCTTTGGCATTGTAAATGGCGATGTATTTTACTCCTGCGTTATGGAGTGCATGTTTGCGGTGTGTAGTGGAATTATGTGGATTGGATTGTAATAGTTGTGGAGCAGCATGAAGCATAAGAAGAGTTGGGAGGAAAAGAGCAGTGTGAGCCAGTGCGTGGAACTAACGCGCGGTCAACTTTCTGCAACGAACTGCCCCACAAAGATCGATATAGTTGCACAAACTCACCAGGCCAGCTGGATGCAGTGCGGCCCTGCTCAGAGCCCCCCTCCGGGCCAGATAACCGCCGCCTGTAGCCAGTAAGCCACCCCTCAGGCTTCTTCCAGCGCACCCCATGCTGAGCACCTCCAGCCCTGCGAAACGGCACTACTCATGTTAGGGGGACCGCAGCGACCAAGTAGAGCCTAGATGAAAGCGAGGTCTCCGGCTGGAGAGGAGCGAAGAGGCGAACGAGCGTTCCAATTCCTTAACATGTCCGGTCAGCGAACGAGGCGCTGGTGGCGTGCGTGGCTCTCTCCTCGCTCTCCCTCCTTCCCTCTCTCCTGTCTGCTTTCTTTGGGATCTGGGCAGACGGATCCTGGAACGCCCGCTGATGCCGACAATGGCCTCCAGGCTGCCTAAGGCACGGAGGGTAAAGAGAGCTCGGAAATGCTGGCTCAAGGGCCGGCTCTGGTCTACCAGCTCCCGGCTGAGGCGCTGCACTTCCTCCTTCGGCACCATCTTTCCCCGTACAGCTGCCGGTGTGTCTTTAATTGCCGCATCGGCCCGAAGCACAGAGCGCAGCTATCTTAGAACAGGCATAACTAAACAACCGGGACCAACCAACCCTCGAAATACATATTTATGAGACTGGCAATGCTTGGACGTGCTGTAAAGTACACTTTATTTTTATTTCTTTTAACTTCAACGATTACGACATTCAAGATTTGTTCGGCTAAAGGCAATGATGAAGCCAAGCTTTTATAAACACGCACCCCTGTTTAGGCTCCCAAATGGTAATGGATGGACGTGAAAATAGAAACAAGCGCAGCCGAAGCGGACCACGCTGAAAATGAAAATAAGAGTGCCTACAGACTTACAAAGGAGACCGTGTAACTCCGCCAGTAAACGATCCAGTCCTGGTGGGCGGGGCCAAAAGGAGACAGGGCGGCAACAAGGAGGGACTAAGAAGCCTCCTTTACAATGAGAAGCCACCGTTTACCATGCACTGACGCAAGCCAATAGGAATCATGGGCGGGGCTTCAAGTCCCCTTCTAAAAGTGGATCGATCACAATAAGCCTCGCAGAGCGAGGATTGCATGTGCGCTCCAGCGCTAGGTCTACGAGACCTAAAAAACAGTAAGTGAAGACAGACTCATATACATTCAGTAGTGTCAAAAACATAAAAGTAGGTCCACGGGTGTTAAGCCACACCATAAACAAATCAGCGCCATTTTGGAAGGGCTGTTTAAATGCACAGCTAAAATGCAAATATCTTAATTTGCAGGTCTCACGGAGACATAAGACACAATACATGTGTGACAAAATTCAGCAGTAAATACAACCGAATAAGAAGAAATATACGGAACACATACAATTTATAATGATGTATTGTTGAGAATCAAATATGTAAAACCAAAGTTGGGGTGTTTGAGTCCCAAATAATATTAACCAATCATGCCCAGGTGGCCTAACGTTCACGTTGCGATATTGTGCATTAACAATATAGTGACTGACCAAAGCAGTCGCCTGTCTTTGAATGTGATTCAAATTGCACCGTAAAGCCGAAGGTCCGTTAGATTGCATTTAGAATAAAAATAAAGAGCGGCTCTACAAAAAAAAATTAGATATGTCATCCTGAAGTGAATGCACAGTATCCACTTCACATGTTTGGAACATAGTACACGAAATGGAAAATACATGAGTAGAGTGCACTATATTGCATCCTAACGTAAATACATCAAGTACAATTCACGTATTTGGAACATGATAGCCGAAATGGAAATTCATGTACAGAGTGCAGAATAACAAAAATGAAAATACATGAGGAAAGTACGTGATCGCGCTCGAGTAACGTCTTAGTAGCAAATGTGCAAGATCAAAAATGGTATACAACTACATCATGTATACCACATAATGGGTGTGTACAAAGTATTTCCCCAGTGGGCTTCTGCAAATCATTGCCACTTTAATCATTATTTGTATAAAGAAAACCATAATGTCCAGTAACTACACTGATAATTAATATCATGATGTCCTCATAAGGAGCATAGTATAAACATGCACATCAATGAAACAAGATAATGAAACAAAAGGAGTTGCAAACAAAAAGTAGGTGAACATAAATAGGCTTGTTCTTACTTAGCGTAATCAGACACCTATTTGACTCCCTGCCCCCCCCCCCCCCCCCCCCCCCCCAAATGCACTTGTCAACAAATATAACAAAAAATACGTGGTTAAAATCCTGTAAACAGAGGAATAAAAAGTGTAAAGTTTTCAGACAGAGGATATGTGAAATAATATATACAATATCAGCGTAATTATTCCAGCATTCAGAACAAGACTTTCACAGCAAACATCATCCCAGATGAACAGCTAACTATTCGTCCATATTGAGTCCCAGGGGGATACTATGTTTAAAACCCAATGATCTATCAGGACTCTAGCCTCCTCAGAGATAAAATCCTGTCACTCATAAACTCTTAGAAAACACTTACACTCACTGGATGATGTTCTCAGTGATGTCATTAGTGATGTCACTGACAGTGTCATGAGTGATGTAATATGCAAGGTCATAAGCAGTGCATTGCTGGGGTGCAAGCTATAGTTAGCTGAGATAACTATAACTGCTGAATTTCTCTGGTTTTGTACGATAATGTCCCTGTAACCTTTGTTTTTTTTTCATTTGGCTTGGTCTTTACATTTAGCCTGTTTGTAACCCTTTCAAGGTTTGAAAACTGGAGTTTTTGGAAGCAAAGACGACGTCTTATCCCCTGGTTATATGTTCACCTTCTATGCGCATTAGATCTGAAATGAAAATTCTCTCCCTGAAACCTCAGTGAGGCATGGATACTCCTTTAGTATGTTGCAGCTTTAGTTGGAAACAAAACGTACCGTAATTAATCCGTATCTCCAAACTTGCAGTTTTCACACACATGGTTACTGAAGCATATAAAATGAAGTAACTACCCAAGGGTACACAGTGTTTACGTTGGAAAGCCAGGATTACTTCACACGTGTGCTGGGTCTGCACTTGTTTTTATCCTATTATACAAATTATGCCCGAGTCTCTTCATTAAAGAAATTCCACCCAGACATATGCTACACTGCATCAGTCATTTCAAGTTCAAGTTCAAATAGCTTTATTCGATTTTAAAAACAAAAACCATAAAAGCACAATTTTAAAATATTTCAGAATAAATACATCACAGTTACAAGTGGTTAACCTTTAAATATCTGTTTAAAATTACATAACAGGATTAATTCATTGAGGACCTAAATCTAATAATGGTTTTAAGAAACATTGACACCGAGAACATAAGGAGATCATCATCTAGCATTTTCAGTCTTAACAGTGCCACTCTACATTGTCTCAGGCCACATTCTCTCAATACAGGTATTAATATTCGCTTCCTAGGGCCTGAATAAAATTTACAAAAGAAAAGACAATGGAGTGAGGATTGAACAGAGACCAGGTCACATGGGCAGGGAATTAGTTCTTTTGACCAACAATTCAACTCCGGGAAAGTAACTAATCGAAAAAAAATGTCCAATCTAAATCGAGTCAATAGCATACGGGAATAACAGGGAACTTGCAGCAAGTATGGCTGAATGCCTTGATTTTGTGTAAGTAAGCAGTTTGCCATAACAGAGCTCTTACATTTCTCTAATTGGGACCGTTTGTCATCCAAGTAATATAGGCATAGTTTCTTGAGCTTCCTCCTTGACATCCCTGCCATGCTATCTGGTACGTCAAAGAATTCCTGGTGACCCATAGCCGCCAAAAAATTCTTTATGTACTCAAACCAGGATATCTTTGAGGCCCCCTCAAGGCCTAAACAGTCCAGGATAATATCCCTATTCAGGCCTGTTTCATTTGAGCACCACACTTTGTGCCACAATAAAATCGGATCAACTTTGACAAGGTCCTCAATATATCGTAGGCCTAATTCTTGATGACAAACAAAGGTGGAGGTGGATCCTGGAACTGCCAGGAGATAGCGAAGAAAAGCATTCTCACAGAGCTGTAGACTGTGATTTTTCGCTATCTCCCAAATCCCTGCGCCATATAACGCCGTAGACACGCATTTAGATTTATAAATATCCAGTAGGGCAGATACTGGACGTCCTCCCACCTTATTGGCAAAATTTTAACTGCCCCAATTGCTCGTGTAAATGCCAATTTTCTTGATTCTCCTGCTACGGACCACGAACCGCTTTTTTCGAAATTGATACCTAGGTAAGATAAAATAATTACCGTGTCAATTTTCGAATGAAATAAAACGGTTTTACAGGTAGTATTCTTCTTTTTGGAGCAGCACATATTAAAGGTCCTACTTATGTTGATCTTTAGTCCCCTAATGCCCATATGGTCTGAAAATCTTTTTAGTGATCTCTGCAGTCCCACTTGAGTCCGAGCCATGATCACTGCATCGTCTGCATATAGAAGGATGGGGATAAAGGAGTTTCCTATTTTGGGATAATCTTGCTTGTCTTCCAAGAGGTGAGAGGCTACCGAATTAATATAGATTAAACAAGAATGGAGCTAGTATGCAGCCTTGTCTCACACCCTTCCCTATAGCAAATTTGGAAGTACATTCCCCCTTTTCCCCAAAACGAACCCGAGCACCTGCCCCTCGATACAGTTCCCGGATAAAGATTAAAAGATTTGGGTCTATCCCCATATCCTGCAGTATAGACCAAAGTTTGTTATGGTTGAGGCAATCAAAAGTCGAGCTTAGATCTACAAAAGTTAGAAATAAGCCTTCATTTTTAGCCTCAACATATTTGGCAACTAAAAGAGCTAAGTTCAAGCCTTGCTCTATTGTTCCCAGGCCTTCCCTAAAACCATATTGAAACTTTGAGAGAGTACCGTTATCTTCAGCCCATGCTTGTAATTTATTAAGTAAGACTCTCCCGGCGATCTTCATAAGTGAGTCCAGTAAAGAAATCGGTCTATAACACTTGGGCTCATTTCGGTCGCCTTTTTTAAAAATCGGAACCACAATTGCTTCCTGCCAAGTAAGCGGAAATCCTACTTTGGTAAAGCTATTTAGAACATTTGTTAAAAGGGGAGCCCACAAGGCAGTATTAGCCTTGAAGATATCAACAGGAATCCCATCGGGGCCCAGGGCCTTTCCTGCCGCGCTCTTATCAATGGCTGCCAGAATGTCTTTTAATAAGAATACTACGTTTATAGGGTATGGGACGATATCCTGGCCTGGTGGATGGAGCCCCTGCCCTGGATCTTCCGTGGTCTCTGCTAAATAAAGCTCCCCGAAGTAGGTCACCCATGCCTCTTCCGTAATTGCTGTCTCAATAGTGTCTGCAGAGTTATCTTTAAAAAAAGGGGCATTTACAGCTCTCCAAAAAGCAGTATTATCTTTTGACTGCGAGGCTTTTCGCAAAGTCTGCCATGCATCCTGTTTTATCCTATTTTTTAATGCACGTTGATATGCAGATCTGGCGGATATAACTTCAGCCAGATCCCTAGGGTCTCGTTTTAACTGTGTCATTAGGCAGGCATGGGTGTTGCTGCACTCCCTATTAAACCATCTCTTTATTCCATGCTCTCTTGATTTCTTAGGTTTTGAGAGCAGATTTCTTATTTCCTCCGAAATACTAGTAAAAGCGTCATGCACATTAATTGGATCATCGTGTTCGGAAAGACAAATATCAAAATCCCTCTCTTTAGTCTGAATTAATTTTTTTAGGAAAGTAGATGGTTCCACTTTATCCCATTTAAGAGCATAACCATTCTTCCTGGCAAGACCCAGCCTATAGTTATATAAATTTTGAACTACAGTATTAGCCTTTCCACTACCCCCAAAAGAGGAGATTGACATACTGATAGGCAGGTGGTCGCTCATGACTATCTCACATACTCCGAAAGAGCGGATATAACTAGAGTAGCTTTTAGATATTAACATAAAGTCAATGACTGATTTACAGCCCCTACCTATAAAGGTGGTGTTAAAGGGGACTGGGGGGGGAGCAGAGATCATTAACAAATCCCATATCCAGACAAAATGTTAAATTGTTTAAAAGATTACCCAAAGACGTATGAGAAAAATGTACTGTAGGAACATCTACATCCTCAGCCAGCCCGCAGATATTAAGTTTGCTGTGTGGGCATACAAAAGCGTTGAAATCACCCATCCAGATCACACAGGTATCAACAACTTGTTGTCCTTCAATGTTATTAAGCATCTTATGTAGTTCATTAAAGGTCGATGTCCGTTTTTCTTTTGGGATGTTATTATAAAAATTTATCACAATTCAATTTTGTTTTCCCCCGTACATAAATGTCAAAATCTGGTAAAAATCTGAGACTGGGGCAAAAATAATTTTTGCATCTTGCAAACAGTTAGATACATAAGTGCAAAGGCCACCTTTACTTCTCCCCCTGGACGTACTAATCGCCGGTGTATGGAAAGTACGATAACCATTCATATGGATAGGATCCACTGTCCAACATTCCTGTAGACCAATAATAGGAAATTGTTGTAGAAAGGGTATGCAATTTGCATCCCCTAGCCTAGCGGACAGCCCTGCCACATTCCAGGAAAGGAGTTCTAAATCAGAGGTTTTATCAAGATCTTTAGGTGGTCTTACATTTGACATTTGAGAGGGGTCCCTAATAGCCGAGGCTCCTCTAGAGCTTTCAATCAGTGATATATGGTTGTTTTGCTCCCCCACTCCACTGATAGAAAGGACATGTGTGGAATTGTCCTTTAGATTAGGTTGCAAGTCGATTGTCAAGCAGCCAGGAAAAACGTTATAATCACTAGGTTGCTTATTCCTATCATCCGTTGTCGACCCCCGTATAGATTCAGGATTTGGTTTTGGGCACAGTCAATCATCCAGATCGAGGCCGCTAAATCTGTTGTTTGTCGGAAAGGACTCTAGCCATCCACGATCCTCTGTGGCCAACCTACATCTCTGAGTGTCAGTAACTAGTTTGCCCCTCCCGACTTTTTACCAACTATTCTTATTTATTTGGTAAGGAGTAAAACCATAAAAGTACCCAAGGGGGAGTGGCCAAATCCTTGTGTGTGGCATAGATGGACGTTCCTGCAGAATATATTCTACGGTCTGGGTATCTTTAAAATTCACAACTATACAGTCCCCTGGGATGTCTTTGATGCCCCTACCCACCCAGCTAATTCTCCGAGCAAACAAAATTTTTCCATGTATATAGGGGGGGAGTGGATGATTAAAATTAAGCCAATGGATAATTTTATTCTTTAATTCATAAAATGTCTCAGTGGCAGTATTAGTCAAACAGGGGACCCCCGCTAATACAATAACATAGGGGGCGGATTCTGACAGCAAGTCTAAACTAGGTAGCAGAAAAACTCTCCCATTATTGTGCATGTGGTTATTTTCTATCTCATTAAAATTCTGAGTCTTATCACGTGTTACTTTATCATTAACAGCACTATATTTTAGAGATGAGTTATCTCTCAAAGGTGGATCTTTGGGGTCATTAGAATCTGAATTAATATTGGTACATAATGGATCCACACCTTTGTTCCTCAAAGGGCCCTTCGGGATTTCAATAATAGGAACCAAGGGTACAGGAGATCCACCCTTAGCCATAACAGGCTTATTGGGAGATGAGGACTGTACAGTAGGGGCCGTTGATAATCCTGATTTAAACATTTGGTTAAATTCCAAGTTCGACAGGGCCATTTGTTCAAGTTTTTTAAGACGTTCTTCAATGAGCTTCAGTCTGTCCAAAATAGGGCGAGTAGAAAGGGCAAGGAGTTCTTCAATTTTAGAGCAAAGTCCCTGGTCCAAATTAGTAGCTGTGTCTACAGCCACTAGGGACAGGGATTGGTCCGCAACACTGGATTGATTCTTGGATGTCGATTTTATATTTTTCACGTTTGTCGATCTCAGTTGACTGCCCTTTTTTCCTCGCTGGGGAATCTTCTGCTTAGGTTTAGCTCCTAGAGTTTTAACTAAGGAAGAGGTAGTGGCCTCGCTGGCAACATGTGACTGTGCCCGAGTAGATACGCCTTCCGATTGGCAGGTCGTATGATCTAATCTGGAGGTAGGATGCCTAACATTGTCTCTCCTATCTTTGCCGCTTTGAGTATCCGTAGTCATATCCGTCGAGACATCACTACTATCTTCATCAGGGGCAATAAGATCATGAAGGATAAGAGATTTGGTGTTTGCCCTGGGAGTGACAGATGATGCAATTTTTCCCAGGGAAGAGCGTTTGTGAGACACCGGGTCAAGGGAAAGGCGTCGTTCTGTAAGGTCAATTTCGCGTTCTAGTAAAGTGGCAGCTCTTATAATGAAATTGTCCAGTGAACCTGCCATAGAAACGCCTCCCCCGGTGCTTCTTCCCGTGGCCGTACCACCCACCATTGTCAAACGGGATACCTTAGACGACTTGCTGGTGTACTTTGCTTGTTGCAATAGGGGATGGCCCAGTCCAGTCTCTTTAGTCTCGAACGAGCTCAAACGGGTTAGCGTCGCAATATATAATGACGTTAGGGGTAGGACTCTGAATAGGCGGGGCGAGTGACCAGCTGTAGATGGTGTGGACTGCTGGTCCTCGCAGTCCCACACTTTGGGGGGGGAGGAGTCAGGAAGAGATCACCAGGTGGAAGTAATGGTGTTCGCGCTATGCGCCCTGGGCCTCGCAGTCCTGAATAATACAACCCCACAGTCCGTAGCACTCAGTAGTGTGATAATGATCCACCTACACCGCAGCCTCGCAACAGGAACGGCTCAACACCCACATCAAAGTCCAGAGCCTGCGAGCGGCAGAAGTCTCAATCCGGAGTAAGCAGTCCAAGCCTTCACTCCAGGCACCGAAAGCAGACCAATTGTAGGCAGAAGTGGACGACACTAAACGTTGCACAAATAAAAAACACGGCACTGCTATACCCCCCAGGAAGCAGAGATCACATCGCTGGGAGCTCCTCAGGGCAGGCCCAAAACAAGCAACAGTGCGGGGGTGCTGGACAGTAGGAAAAGCCGCAGAGCAAGCAGCAGAACGGGGACAGAGCCGGGCCCCCCGCAGCACAGCCAAAGTGCAGCTCACCTCACACAGGAGCCTCCATCGAGAGGCCGCCTCACAAGAGCGCGGCCCAGCCGAGGCCTCTACAGCAGCGGGAGCGCCGCAATCTCCGCAGCGAAACAACAAACCACCGAAGGGCAGGAGCAGTGGGTGCAGTTGGGACAGCCGCCGTCTTCAGCTTCACCCCTCCCGCACTTCACTTCACTCAGGAAACTCGACCGGCAATCCTCGTCCGGCGTCTCTCATCAGTCATTTAAAATAAAGCAGTTCAGCATCTAGCTCTGAATACCAAGAAAATTAGCGAGCTCCTATTAGGGTTAAATAACTATTTGCAAGTGTGAGCCCTTTTGCGATACCTTTACATAATCCCAAGCCCGTGTCCATACATCAGCAGCATTTTTTTTAAAAAAATTAAAATTTTTATATAGAATTATTTGTTCGGAGAAAAAAAATCTAGTTTCTAGGCACCACTAAATTCCAAACTAAACAGCTCTCACATACAATAAAATGGACAAAACTAATAAAAAACCTTGTGCAGTGATCTCTGCACTGAATAAATATTCTTGATTTAAGCAACACTTTTTCAGTTCCTCTCTAAAACTATTAAACTGTGAGATAGTACGAATTGAGACAGACAGCTGATTCCATAGCATAGCGCCTGATACAGAAATGTACTTCAGAATAAGCTAGGGATGGAGCCATCCAGAGACAATCAGTTTAGGGTCAACTGTTGAGCTTATGAATCTTTGGGGTCGAGCAAAATTAAATCATTTTCCAGATAACTGCAGGCCAACCTATGAAGGGCATTCTAGATAAGTGTGCTGTCCTCCTGAGTTGAGCTGGCATGCATGGCCATTCCAGGTTTTTTCTTAGGTTAGTAACATAATTGTGCTTGTGTACCTGAACGCAGTTGTTGCAGATCTGTTTTTGACGGCTTGAATCTTGGTCACAGTAGAATGTAGGGCAGTGGTTCCCAAACTTTTGACTCCTGAGGACCCCCATTGAGTCACCACTGGAAGCCAGGGACCCCCCCAAGCAATTTGTAGGATTTAAATTTCAAACATTAAAACAGTAATTCGAAAAAAATAAACAAACGTGATCACACAAAACAAATACTCAAATTACTAAGGATTTTAGGGGCATATTTACAAGTCCCTATCACCATGGGCACGTCACTTTTTGCATTGTTCCTGTGGCAATAGGGTCTTTGCCTTAGATTAAACAAGAATGGAGCTAGTATGCAGCCTTGTCTCACACCCTTCCCTATAGCAAATTTGGAAGTACATTCCCCCTTTTCCCCAAAACGAACCCGAGCACCTGCCCCTCGATACAGTTCCCGGATAAAGATTAAAAGATTTGGGTCTATCCCCATATCCTGCAGTATAGACCAAAGTTTGTTATGGTTGAGGCAATCAAAAGTCGAGCTTAGATCTACAAAAGTTAGAAATAAGCCTTCATTTTTAGCCTCAACATATTTGGCAACTAAAAGAGCTAAGTTCAAGCCTTGCTCTATTGTTCCCAGGCCTTCCCTAAAACCATATTGAAACTTTGAGAGAGTACCGTTATCTTCAGCCCATGCTTGTAATTTATTAAGTAAGACTCTCCCGGCGATCTTCATAAGTGAGTCCAGTAAAGAAATCGGTCTATAACACTTGGGCTCATTTCGGTCGCCTTTTTTAAAAATCGGAACCACAATTGCTTCCTGCCAAGTAAGCGGAAATCCTACTTTGGTAAAGCTATTTAGAACATTTGTTAAAAGGGGAGCCCACAAGGCAGTATTAGCCTTGAAGATATCAACAGGAATCCCATCGGGGCCCGGGGCCTTTCCTGCCGCGCTCTTATCAATGGCTGCCAGAATGTCTTTTAATAAGAATACTACGTTTATAGGGTATGGGACGATATCCTGGCCTGGTGGATGGAGCCCCTGCCCTGGATCTTCCGTGGTCTCTGCTAAATAAAGCTCCCCGAAGTAGGTCACCCATGCCTCTTCCGTAATTGCTGTCTCAATAGTGTCTGCAGAGTTATCTTTAAAAAAAGGGGCATTTACAGCTCTCCAAAAAGCAGTATTATCTTTTGACTGCGAGGCTTTTCGCAAAGTCTGCCATGCATCCTGTTTTATCTGTTTTTTCCTATTTTTTAATGCACGTTGATATGCAGATCTGGCGGATCTAACTTCAGCCAGATCCCTAGGGTCTCGTTTTAACTGTGTCATTAGGCAGGCATGGGTGTTGCTGCACTCCCTATTAAACCATCTCTTTATTCCATGCTCTCTTGATTTCTTAGGTTTTGAGAGCAGATTTCTTATTTCCTCCGAAATACTAGTAAAAGCGTCATGCACATTAATTGGATCATCGTGTTCGGAAAGACAAATATCAAAATCCCTCTCTTTAGTCTGAATTAATTTTTTTAGGAAAGTAGATGGTTCCACTTTATCCCATTTAAGAGCATAACCATTCTTCCTGGCAAGACCCAGCCTATAGTTATATAAATTTTGAACTACAGTATTAGCCTTTCCACTACCCCCAAAAGAGGAGATTGACATACTGATAGGCAGGTGGTCGCTCATGACTATCTCACATACTCCGAAAGAGCGGATATAACTAGAGTAGCTTTTAGATATTAACATAAAGTCAATGACTGATTTACAGCCCCTACCTATAAAGGTGGTGTTAAAGGGGACTGGGGGGGAGCAGAGATCATTAACAAATCCCATATCCAGACAAAATGTTAAATTGTTTAAAAGATTACCCAAAGACGTATGAGAAAAATGTACTGTAGGAACATCTACATCCTCAGCCAGCCCGCAGATATTAAGTTTGCTGTGTGGGCATACAAAAGCGTTGAAATCACCCATCCAGATCACACAGGTATCAACAACTTGTTGTCCTTCAATGTTATTAAGCATCTTATGTAGTTCATTAAAGGTCGATGTCCGTTTTTCTTTTGGGATGTTATTATAAAAATTTATCACAATTCAATTTTGTTTTCCCCCGTACATAAATGTCAAAATCTGGTAAAAATCCGAGACTGGGGCAAAAATAATTTTTGCATCTTGCAAACAGTTAGATACATAAGTGCAAAGGCCACCTTTACTTCTCCCCCTGGACGTACTAATCGCCGGTGTATGGAAAGTACGATAACCATTCATATGGATAGGATCCACTGTCCAACATTCCTGTAGACCAATAATAGGAAATTGTTGTAGAAAGGGTATGCAATTTGCATCCCCTAGCCTAGCGGACAGCCCTGACACATTCCAGGAAAGGAGTTCTAAATCAGAGGTTTTATCAAGATCTTTAGGTGGTCTTACATTTGACATTTGAGAGGGGTCCCTAATAGCCGAGGCTCCTCTAGAGCTTTCAATCAGTGATATATGGTTGTTTTGCTCCCCCACTCCACTGATAGAAAGGACATGTGTGGAATTGTCCTTTAGATTAGGTTGCAAGTCGATTGTCAAGCAGCCAGGAAAAACGTTATAATCACTAGGTTGCTTATTCCTATCATCCGTTGTCGACCCCCGTATAGATTCAGGATTTGGTTTTGGGCACAGTCAATCATCCAGATCGAGGCCGCTAAATCTGTTGTTTGTCGGAAAGGACTCTAGCCATCCACGATCCTCTGTGGCCAACCTACATCTCTGAGTGTCAGTAACTAGTTTGCCCCTCCCGACCTTTTACCAACTATTCTTATTTATTTGGTAAGGAGTAAAACCATAAAAGTACCCAAGGGGGAGTGGCCAAATCCTTGTGTGTGGCATAGATGGACGTTCCTGCAGAATATATTCTACGGTCTGGGTATCTTTAAAATTCACAACTATACAGTCCCCTGGGATGTCTTTGATGCCCCTACCCACCCAGCTAATTCTCCGAGCAAACAAAATTTTTCCATGTATATAGGGGGGGAGTGGATGATTAAAATTAAGCCAATGGATAATTTTATTCTTTAATTCATAAAATGTCTCAGTGGCAGTATTAGTCAAACAGGGGACCCCCGCTAATACAATAACATAGGGGGCGGATTCTGACAGCAAGTCTAAACTAGGTAGCAGAAAAACTCTCCCATTATTGTGCATGTGGTTATTTTCTATCTCATTAAAATTCTGAGTCTTATCACGTGTTACTTTATCATTAACAGCACTATATTTTAGAGATGAGTTATCTCTCAAAGGTGGATCTTTGGGGTCATTAGAATCTGAATTAATATTGGTACATAATGGATCCACACCTTTGTTCCTCAAAGGGCCCTTCGGGATTTCAATAATAGGAACCAAGGGTACAGGAGATCCACCCTTAGCCATAACAGGCTTATTGGGAGATGAGGACTGTACAGTAGGGGCCGTTGATAATCCTGATTTAAACATTTGGTTAAATTCCAAGTTCGACAGGGCCATTTGTTCAAGTTTTTTAAGACGTTCTTCAATGAGCTTCAGTCTGTCCAAAATAGGGCGAGTAGAAAGGGCAAGGAGTTCTTCAATTTTAGAGCAAAGTCCCTGGTCCAAATTAGTAGCTGTGTCTACAGCCACTAGGGACAGGGATTGGTCCGCAACACTGGATTGATTCTTGGATGTCGATTTTATATTTTTCACGTTTGTCGATCTCAGTTGACTGCCCTTTTTTCCTCGCTGGGGAATCTTCTGCTTAGGTTTAGCTCCTAGAGTTTTAACTAAGGAAGAGGTAGTGGCCTCGCTGGCAACATGTGACTGTGCCCGAGTAGATACGCCTTCCGATTGGCAGGTCGTATGATCTAATCTGGAGGTAGGATGCCTAACATTGTCTCTCCTATCTTTGCCGCTTTGAGTATCCGTAGTCATATCCGTCGAGACATCACTACTATCTTCATCAGGGGCAATAAGATCATGAAGGATAAGAGATTTGGTGTTTGCCCTGGGAGTGACAGATGATGCAATTTTTCCCAGGGAAGAGCGTTTGTGAGACACCGGGTCAAGGGAAAGGCGTCGTTCTGTAAGGTCAATTTCGCGTTCTAGTAAAGTGGCAGCTCTTATAATGAAATTGTCCAGTGAACCTGCCATAGAAACGCCTCCCCCGGTGCTTCTTCCCGTGGCCGTACCACCCACCATTGTCAAACGGGATACCTTAGACGACTTGCTGGTGTACTTTGCTTGTTGCAATAGGGGATGGCCCAGTCCAGTCTCTTTAGTCTCGAACGAGCTCAAACGGGTTAGCGTCGCAATATATAATGACGTTAGGGGTAGGACTCTGAATAGGCGGGGCGAGTGACCAGCTGTAGATGGTGTGGACTGCTGGTCCTCGCAGTCCCACACTTTGGGGGGGGAGGAGTCAGGAAGAGATCACCAGGTGGAAGTAATGGTGTTCGCGCTATGCGCCCTGGGCCTCGCCGTCCTGAATAATACAACCCCACAGTCCGTAGCACTCAGTAGTGTGATAATGATCCACCTACACCGCAGCCTCGCAACAGGAACGGAACAGGAACGGCTCAACACCCACATCAAAGTCCAGAGCCTGCGAGCGGCAGAAGTCTCAATCCGGAGTAAGCAGTCCAAGCCTTCACTCCAGGCACCGAAAGCAGACCAATTGTAGGCAGAAGTGGACGACACTAAACGTTGCACAAATAAAAAACACGGCACTGCTATACCCCCCAGGAAGCAGAGATCACATCGCTGGGAGCTCCTCAGGGCAGGCCCAAAACAAGCAACAGTGCGGGGGGGCTGGACAGTAGGAAAAGCCGCAGAGCAAGCAGCAGAACGGGGACAGAGCCGGGCCCCCCGCAGCACAGCCAAAGTGCAGCTCACCTCACACAGGAGCCTCCATCGAGAGGCCGCCTCACAAGAGCGCGGCCCAGCCGAGGCCTCTACAGCAGCGGGAGCGCCGCAATCTCCGCAGCGAAACAACAAACCACCGAAGGGCAGGAGCAGTGGGTGCAGTTGGGACAGCCGCCGTCTTCAGCTTCACCCCTCCCGCACTTCACTTCACTCAGGAAACTCGACCGGCAATCCTCGTCCGGCGTCTCTCATCAGTCATTTAAAATAAAGCAGTTCAGCATCTAGCTCTGAATACCAAGAAAATTAGCGAGCTCCTATTGGGGTTAAATAACTATTTGCAAGTGTGAGCCCTTTTGCGATACCTTTACATAATCCCAAGCCCGTGTCCATACATCAGCAGCATTTTTTTAAAAAAAATTAAAATTTTTATATAGAATTATTTGTTCGGAGAAAAAAAATCTAGTTTCTAGGCACCACTAAATTCCAAACTAAACAGCTCTCACATACAATAAAATGGACAAAACTAATAAAAAACCTTGTGCAGTGATCTCTGCACTGAATAAATATTCTTGATTTAAGCAACACTTTTTCAGTTCCTCTCTAAAACTATTAAACTGTGAGATAGTACGAATTGAGACAGACAGCTGATTCCATAGCATAGCGCCTGATACAGAAATGTACTTCAGAATAAGCTAGGGATGGAGCCATCCAGAGACAATCAGTTTAGGGTCAACTGTTGAGCTTATGAATCTTTGGGGTCGAGCAAAATTAAATCATTTTCCAGATAACTGCAGGCCAACCTATGAAGGGCATTCTAGATAAGTGTGCTGTCCTCCTGAGTTGAGCTGGCATGCATGGCCATTCCAGGTTTTTTCTTAGGTTAGTAACATAATTGTGCTTGTGTACCTGAACGCAGTTGTTGCAGATCTGTTTTTGACGGCTTGAATCTTGGTCACAGTAGAATGTAGGGCATCCAGATAAACAGCGGTGCAATAGTGTCTTGAGAATTTAGGGGCATATGTATCAAGCCCTTTTCCCGTTCGCAAACTGGCCAATTCTCAGAATCGGCCCGTTTGCGATCGGGAAAAGGCCTTTTGGTATGTATCATCCCAAAAGGGCTTCGCAAATTGGAGAATCGCAAAATTTTCAATTCTCTATTTTATGATTGCATTTAAGGAATCGCAAATTGCGATTCCTTAAATGCAATGTATGAAGAACAGAAAAAGTGTAGTTTGGCCATTAGGAATCGCAAATTAGTAGGTGGTAATTTGCGATTTCTTTGAAATATGCACTTTTTGGCATTTTTCAAAGTGCCATGTGATGCACAGACATGCCCTTAGGGCATACATGTGCGCCACATGTGCACACATACATATTTCAGGGGTGCAATAGGGTGTCCTTTTGACACCCTGGCACCCTTAAAATTGCATTCTCATTTTGCAATTCTCAAATTGCGAATCACAAATTGAGAATGTCTTCCCATTCATTTCTATGGGCCTCCTAGCTCATATGAATGAATGGGAAGGTAGGTATTCCTTAAGTGCGATTAGCAATTTGCTAATCGCAATTAAGGAATGCCAAGGAATCACAAAACATCTGCGAAATATTTGTTACATCCCGTTTGCGATTCTCAAATAGCGATTCCCTCAAAATCGCTATTTGAGAATCGCAAATACGGTATTTGATACATATGCCCCATAGTGGCTTGACCGAAAGTAATTTTCTGTTCAATTGCCGAACTTGATTAGATTGTAAGGATGGTAATTGAACAAATTAACAATAGATGGTTCTTGGGGTCTATAGAACAGTTATGTATTGAAAATCATCCCACGATTTCTGACTGGTGAGATCAGCTTGGGTGGGTATCCCAGGTGCATAGGCCACTCAATTGAATGTACTTGAGATGACAAGTTCTACTCGAGGATCTTTGGTTTTTCTAGCATGGAAACCGAGATAATTCCTGGCCATCCAGTTTTAACTGCTGTCCGGCAGGGTGATATTACTCCTACCAACACACCCACCACGTAAGTCCTGCAGAATTTGGTTTTCTTCAGCATTTACTTTACGCTGCTGGCCATAGCCCGCCAGAATTCTTTTCAAAGGAACCATATAGCTGTTACATAGCCATGAAGATTGGGGGAAACTCTGGGTACTTCACAATGCCTGGGATTTTGCTGTAATGTGAACTGGCTTAATGCACTTGTCATTGGGGTGGGGGGGCGGGTTTGGTATGAAATGGTCTTGTGCGCTCTAGGGCTCTTTCCCTCACGCTACACAATGTATTCCATGCAAGAAGGATGCTGTGGTCTATGGTTTCTAATGCCACCCAGAGATCTAGGAGAACAAAAGCAGATACTTGTCTGTTTTTTCCTTTTTAATTTCCAACTCCGTTCTCTACAGTATCTGAAACCTGACTAGTCGTCTGAGAACAGAATATTTCTTGCGAGATAATGCTGCAGTTGAGCAATAACAGCTGATCCTATTATTTCAGAAATTAATGGTAAAGTGTAGATTGTCCTATAATTGCTTGTTAGCTGAGGGTTTAGGTCTTTCTTTTTTAATAGATGAGGCACAATGGGTTGTTTCAGTTTATCCAGATAGAAATCTCTTTGCAAGCATGCATTTATGATGAGAATTCTTTTACTGGCCTGTCAAAAAATGGAAATTACTCTGTTTTGTCACATTTCAACGTGCGGTATGGGCAGAAAATCACTTGTCTTCACTGGTTGATTGATGTTTTTGCTTCTTATTAAATAATACATATGTAGTGTTTCACTTCCCTTGATGACCAGCTATTTAAAGCTATCATATTACCTTTCTTCTGTTAGCAGCCTGACTCCAATGACCATTGTCCCAAGCCTTATCGGCAAGGCAAAGGATGGGCATATTTCTCTGGCATGC
Organism: Triturus cristatus; assembly: GCF_964204655.1. Lineage (NCBI taxonomy): Eukaryota > Metazoa > Chordata > Amphibia > Caudata > Salamandridae > Triturus > Triturus cristatus. The sequence continues at coordinate 584,499,443 of NC_140594.1, forward strand.
CAAAATTTTGGTTAGGTTCATGTCTCCTGCCCCACAGTGTATTATTGGGGTGTATGTAGGCCTCTTGAGTTTCCCACTTTGAGCATTATAATCCTTGGTACTGTTATCAACTCGCACCCAGAAGCCTTATGCAATCACATGTTCATCTTATAGTTTTACACTCTGGTATAGAATACTCCTTTGGGTTTCACAGTTAATTGGTGGTGAAATGTTAGCTACTGTACAAGTGGTATGAACTCAGTAGTGAGGATTCCTAAACAGGAGGAAGCTGCTTGTAGTGGGAAGTTGTATTTCTTACAAAATATGCTACAGAATGTTGTTTTACTTTATTTTTCATTTCTTCAGCCCAATGTTGAGATGATGTGGGCCATGAAGGCCTACCAGCATGCAGAGGTCTACTTCAATGTAAGTAAAATAGAAAAAAACCTACATTTGTTTCTAACAGAGGAATGTGATGCTCTCTTTTTGGCTACACTCAGCAGTGCTTTTAGAATTCAAGAAGAAAAATGAGGATCCTAAATCCAGCCTAATCAGACTACTTATTTGCAATAAAAGCTAATCCATAGATCAGTTCAAAGATCACTACCTTCCCCGTCCAATATAAACCTACATTCCTTTTGTCCCTGTAAACAATCACTCATCGTTTCCAGGCATCACTTCATTGCTCTCCAGCAGTGTTTGCAAATACACCTCATACTGGTTATACAGTATTCCCATGAATTGAATGTGAATGTAGTTCTTCCCGAGGTTACCTGCTCAGTCAGCGCGATGGCAGGCCACGGACCTAGTAACACACAGGCTGCCAGTGCTTCAATTCCTAGCCCCACACTTATCAAAGCTCCAGGAATGCCCCTATGTTTAGTTTAGGGCCCTCAAATAATCACATGTTTACTCACCTTTCACATTTGTCATTGACATCACGTTTTCTTCTTTATTCTGTAAGCTGATTTCTTCTGTGGACCCCAAACATTTGAAGCTAACAAAACTTGATGACCGCATCTACAGTGATTTCCGGACAACTTTTAATGATCTGAAAATTGACGTTCTGGACCCTGAAGAGCTAAAATCGGAAACTGCCAAAGAGGTAGCATGATACCACATGAGTACTTGTGCTAAACGTAGGAGGGTGTAAGTGTGGAAAGGAAAGTGTTATGGGTGCTGCCTCCTTACAAGTATACAATGTTCATAAATGGGTGCATTATGTAAAGTAATGCTCTCTAGGAAGTCTGAACATGGCTCACTTGTGAGATTTCTGGTTGTCAATGAAGTACACTGTGTACTTAACAAAGTAATGTAAAGCAATGATCTCTAGTGTGCCACTATGTTGAAGCCATGATTGATCCCACCAGGTTCTCAGAAAATATTTAACTAGTCAACTATTGTTAGAAGCTAGCTCATGCTTTCAGATTTAAAAACAATTATTTTTATTTGTTTTAATTAGGGCTTACAGATGTGTACAATGAGGCCATTGAAATCAGTTACATATGTCAGTCAAAACAGTCTTTATTTCGAATATTTCATCTTAAAAGACATTTAAAATTCATCAAATACAATTAAAAAGTTAATGTATTATTTATAACAATTGAGACTAAAAGCTATTTAATAAATAACAGGTTAAGATCAATAAAAAAGTATTAAACATACATAGACTTTGACTTGAAATTCATTCTACAGTTGGGGGTAATGCTACGCTATAGTATGTATAACCAGTGGTAAAATTTCATCTTTTCCGTATAAGCCACGCCCAACTAATATATTTGGCTAGACCGATGACCACAAGAGAGGATGTATCAGTCTTTAGGATCCTTCTAGCGGCCTGGGCTGATCTGACACCTAGTTCACGACACACAGGTCGCAGCCAGACTCGCCTAGGTTGGTAATATGCCGGGCATACAAATAAAAAATGATCTTCTGTTTCGACCAAATTTTTACAGGATGGGCATTTATCAGTGCCGTTTAAGGACCAGCTAGAAGTAAAGGAACCTAAAGGAAGGGTACCAATTCTGAATTGGTGGTATAATTTCCGATCCAGCTTTTTGGTTATTACGTCCCAATATACTTCTAAAGATGATTGATCCTTAATAGACAAATAAATTGAGGCCAGGGAACCACCAGTAGAAGGAGTAAATCGTTTTTGTGAGGCCCAAAGCCAGTAGGCATCCCTATATATTTTTTTAGGGGGAAACACAGCAGACACAGGGTTGGACCACAAGTCACCCATGCCCATTTCTGTCAGAATAAGTTTAATTTCTGTAAGCCAATGAGGCCATTGAAATCAGTTACATATGTACTACAGATCATCTTGAACAGTATTTTGGTAAGGAGTAGATGGTTTGCCATATAATAGTAATAAAAGTAAACAAGCATTTGCAATGCAATAGGTCTCGCATTTATACGAGTTTGAGCTATTGGCATTGTAAATGACAGTGCCTTTTATTTATGTTTTAAAAAAAACAAACTTAAATAAAAAGCATTGTCACTTACAATGCCAATAGCTCAAACTCGTATAAATGCGAGACCTATTGCATTGCAAATGCTTGTTAAAATACATATTTGTGAACGGGTTTGTTGTTGCCAAAGATTCACAGGAAACACCGTGGAACATCGCAAAGAATGATTAATTTCTTTGTGTTGAAACAGATATTTTCAAATCCTTAGCTGTAAAAAACACTGTTGGAGACTGGAAGTAAAGCAGTAAATTAAGAGGTCAAATGTTTTAAATATGTTGAAGGAAATACAGACGGAACTGCTCGTTCCAGATGTCGGCTTTGGTTATTTGTTTAAGGCATGTGTAAGCCACTCACTACGAAAGAGCTGCATACCGGCACTTTTAATATTTTGTGAGGAGGTAAGTAGACCCCAGCATCGGCCACGAGTGCTGGTGGTGGTTCCCTTTCAGCTTTTTTTTTTTTTTAGCTCTGCTGCAGTATGCTCAAAATATGGAGGAAGGGCAGAGGGGAGATAAGAACCACAACCCGGCTTTTGGCAATGGAACGCAAAATTGTGGTTATGTTTCTGTGAGTAAAGTACTTGCAACTTTAGAAACAGAGGAAGGCTGCAGAGTCCCCCTAGCAGGATGACCATTCCCGGTCCACCGCCATGGTTTTAGTTTGAGACTGCCCTGTGTTAGGATGCTGGGACCGCAGCAAGGCTCCCCCGGGGGTGGCGGGGGCAGCAGCCCAGTTGGCGTAGAGGAAGATCGCACCATACTTGCTTCGTACGTGAATACCTGGACTGCGTCGAGTCGCTGCCTCTTGAGATTCAGCGCAGCGTCTCTCTGTTGCGGGAGATAGACACCGTTACCGAGAAGTTTTAAATGAAATTGACGAGGTCTATGAACAAACAGCATGTGAATAAAAGCAACCCTACTTGCTACAGCTCTGATCTGTTCTGTATGAGGTGCTTAAGCATTTCCGTTTTCCTCAGTGAGAAAAATGTGCATACTTAAACACGCACGGCAGGGTAAACGAGACTTGACAATGATGTAAAATGGGGAGGGGGCAGTAAAAATAGCTGCACAATTTGAAAACATATTACCAGTGAATAAAAAGTCTGAAAGTGGAAAATGTGCTACGGTGCAGAAGTGCAGACAATTCTACACCCAATCACACTGTAACTCTGCTGAAACGAAACACCAAAGATGCGACAACAGCAAACCCTCACAACATGTAATGGATGCTTCGTTTTGAAAGAGTTGATAAATCATCACAAACTCTAACAATATGGTGAGAAGGACATGGCGAGTGTTTGTTTTTAAGTCGGAAAGCAATCTGGGTTACATTGGAACAAGCGGCCGTGAAAGTGATTGCGATCAAACATCAAAGCGGCCGTGCGGCCACGAAAGTGAAAGCAAATGGTGTGCAGGCTGCCAAATGGTGCGCGCGCCCGGCGCACATGCACTGTATTTGGAGGCCTGAAAGCACTCGTTTGCACTTCCAGATCCCCCATTTACAAAAGCTCCCCCGAGAGCAGCGCTAAAGCGCTGGCTCAGGCGAGACCTAAAAACAAACTGCAGATCACACCAGTGTAAAATTTCTCCACATCATTTAATGTCGGGGATTGCACATTCGCTCTGGTACTTGTGCCTCCCTGATACTCCTATTTAGCTGGATCAAAAGGATTGTCACTGTTCAGTCCTCCTCTCCACCCACCCCCTCCAAAAATAACAAAACTTCATGCACTTGTCATCAACTGACGAGAGGACCAAAAATCTATAGCTCATGCTTTCATTTCTTCATAAAGTTTGTGACTTCCTCAAATAAGTTGCACATTTTTCTCACTGTTCAGAGAAAGCTGCAAGTTGTAGGGATAAATGCTTTGGAATAATTGAAAGTGTGTGGCAGCCTGTAGGATGGAGCTGGCCTATTGTGTGGAAACATTTGTATAGCACCTCGAAGGCCGCGCAAAGCTTCCAGGTGGGCCAATAATAGGCTTGCTCTGTTTGCGTGTGGAAGGACGTTTGTTTATAGAGTGCCCTACATGGTAATAATTTAGATGTTTGGAGCACCCCTAAAAACCACCTACAAGACGAGTCACCATAGTTTTGTTGCTGCACTTAAGCATGTAGTGATGCAGAAATATTTAAGCGCTGTAATTGTTTGAAATATTTTGTGTGAAACTGCAGGCATGATTTTGAGGCATGCATGTTGGCCCTAGATTGGTAATAGGCAAACGACGTGGAATAAATGTATCAAGTTGAAGATACTAGATTTGTAAGTGTCTTGAGAATGCTATTTGGAATAGTTGTCTAATGACCTGCACTAGTTTTGTAGTTGTTTCCCACAAATGTTTCGATGTTAATGACTAGAAGTGTTGCGTAAAAGTACTCCCTTGAAGGAGCTGGAGAGCTTATGCCCCCATAATGGAGGGGGACTTTGTATGGGCTAAGAAATAGCAAGTGCGTATTAAACGAAAGGATTTGACAAAGATTATAATTGTGTCCACTTGGCTGTGAAAAAGTGCTTAATGAGTTGCTTCTGCATGGATTTATAGCTGTCAGGTTTCCGTTTTTTCCCCTATTGATGGTGGTAGAGTTGGCAGAGGTCAGTAGCATAAAGATAACCCAGCAAAGCAGTTGCTAGAAAAGCATAAAAGACATATAGTACTGTTAAGATATTTTCTTACGGTATATATATTTTTTTTTTTGTAGGTCTGGCGGCCATTCTGTATGCAGTTTGATGGGATAGTGGAAGATTTTAACTATGGCACACTTTTGCGACTCGACTGCAAAAAGGATTACACGGAAGAGAACACTATATTCTGTAAGTCAACATCCACACTATTTCTGGGATCGATAAGGGGGTGGCACTTGGTGAAATACCGGGTTGGCTTCTTAAGAGGTTTACTTTACATAACCAGAAGGCGGGTACCCTGGGAAAACTTCTGAGAAAATGAAAGCTGGGCACATTGTATTTAACAAGCTCTGATATACACTGTTATGTTGCCCTTTCCCCAGTAAAGACGTTGTAATTGGTTTGAAGTCATTGAGGAACACATAAGAGATGGGAGGATTGCTTGAGATTTCACCCATTGGTAATTTCTCTGTGCTTCAATTTAGTCCATTTTGTTTGCCATCCATTTCATCCCAGGCAGGTACCAGCCATATGCAGATCAGCCTGGGCCCTCCTCCAATAAAAAAAAAGTCCAGCCTGCTTTTGTTTTGCTGACACTGTCAAGAAGGGTTACTCATTTGTTAAGCTAATTTTTTGCTCTTGCCAGAGAACTGGTTTTACATGCAACAGCATTTGCTGCACCCTTCTGGAAATGTCATTAAAATACACGAAAACACTGAATAGACTAGCAGGATCATGACTCAAAAACATTGGTTAAGCATTTTAAGAAATGAAAGCTGGAGGGATATAACAAGGTGGTAGTGATTGGCAGCATAGACCAATGAGAACATACCAGGAAATACGGGAACTGCTGTGGGATAAAACCATAAAGAGTCTTTGTCTTTTCTGTAACACATTAAAAAAGCAAGTTATTTTGAAGTTCATGAGACTGTATGGGTACTCTCTTTTGGGGTGTAGTATGAATGGTGTTGTATGAAAGTGATATGCATGGAGTAATTTTGGAGGTGTGTTAGGTGTGGGGATATCCTTTGAACTATTGTTGTGATCTGTTTTATAATAATCAAATCCTTTTTTGATTCTGTACTTCACGGAAAAAGACAGAACCATTTATGTATAGTTTGCACTTTCTTAAAAAAGATGAATTTTACTGTATGAGATAACAATGTACAGAAGAAACTAAATAAATAAATAATTGCAAAAATGTATAAAACATGAATAAAATAGATACAAAATTGTATACATAGTTGTGGTATTTATCTTTATGTGTACCAAATAAGTAGAATCATTTAGGTCTAGAGGGATACTGCTCAGTATAGTTGACTGTATGGGTACGACCACATCTGTACAGAAAGTGTAATTTTAATCTACACCCACTTGGGTACCTTGGTTCAAGTGGTGGGAAGAAATTAAGGAATCTTGCACCCTACTCACACTTACATTAAAGGAGATCATTGCTTGTGGGTTCTGTCTTTAGATCAAGACTTGGTATATAAATGTTGTTTTGTGAATTTTAGGACTTTACATTTAAAAAAAATAAAAATTAATCGACCTGTGAGGAGGATAGGTCTTGGCTGCTGACTAAGATGGCTGCCTGAGCGTGAAGGTTTACTCATGTAGTTGACAATTCTGCATAATCCTACCCATTGCTGCAGCCATTCGCATTGTTGGCAACCTGCAGAGTACCCATCTTCCTGCAGCCATAGCCCTGAGGCCTTCAAAATCTTCTGACCCTTGAGATTCAAGTTGGACATCCACTGGACTGTGAACAGTGGACATGGCGGTCTACTCACAGCGTGACCCGGTCACCAGGTTGCTGCTTGCCCACAGTGACCAGGGTGGCACTATCTGGGTCCTGCTGTGCAGAGGAGGATTGCAGATGCTGCACCACTAGCTGGCAGGTTGTCGCAGTCTTCCCAGTGGCTATCTTGGGGTGCGACAAGTGGAGGTTGGCCCTGCGACTGCTGTTCTGGATGGCCTAGGGACTCTGCTGTATGTGGTGGTGAACTATAGTTCTATGAGCTTTTGTGCTGTGCCACTGACCCTCACCAATCGCACCACACGCACAGTGCTTCCTGAGAAATATAGACTTCTACATGCAGCCCTCTGACAGGCGAGGTCCATGCCACCTGAACTGCTATAAGTGAGTAAGTGCATAGCCATATGCTGGAAATCTCCACAGCTGGACGATTGGGGGATGGTAACTGAGATTACCACTTATGCTGGGTGAGTACACTGGTGCTTTGGTGTTCCTTGCAGGTTTGCCACTCAAATGCAACACCCACTGCTGCAACCCTAAGCTACTCAGCGTCTTGAATGTCAAGGCTCCACATGTTCGCACTTCGATTTCCTGACTGTCAGACAAGGTGCACAGGCTAACCTAATCACAAAAGAAAACGCTAAACTCCCTGGTGACTCAGCGGAGGTTGCAGACTTTGCCTAGTAGTCTCCAGATCCAAAAGACGTGAACTTAAAGGCAGTCTTAAAGCAACCTATGCCAATATCGATTCCCTCAATACTCTACTGGACCATCTGAAAGATAGAATTGACAAGTAGGACTCGAAACTTGACCAAGTGGAGCATTGTATCTTTGCAATCAAATGTGTGGCATTGTGTGGATTGAAATTTTGTGGATTGGAGTTGAGTAGTATTGTGCGGAGTGGATTCGAACTCTGTCATTGGGTAGCTTGGCAATGGAATTGTGTGGCACTGTATGGAGTGAAGTGGAACTGATTGGAGTAGAAATCTGTGTCATTATGTAGCGTGAAGTGGAACTGTGTGCAATTGAAATGGAATTGTGTGGCATTGATAGAAAATGTGTGGATTGGAATTGCGTGGAGTGGCTTTGTGTGGGGTGGAGTGAAAAGTGGAGTTGAATTGTGTGGCATGTAAAGGAGTGGAATTGTGTGGAGTGGAGCGAAATTGTTTGGCATTGTGTAGCATGGAGTGTTATCATGTGGAGTAGAATTGTGTGGAGGGGCATTTTGTGGCTTGAAATGGTATTTTGTTGAATGGAGTGGATCGGAGTGCAGTGAAGTGGCATTATGTGGAGTGAGATTCTATGGCATTGTATGTAGTGGGGTGTAGCTGAATTGCATGGCATTGTATGGAGTACAATTGTTTGGCATTGTGTGGATTGCAATTTCTGGGCTTTTTGTGGCATGAAGTTTAATTACATGGCATTGTGGAGCGTGGAGTGGAATCGTGTGGCATTGTGTGCAGTGGATTGGAATTGTATGGCATTGATTGGAATGTTGTGGAATGGAATTGTGTGTTAAGTGGAGTGGGAGTGTCTGGCATGGAGCAGAGTAGCGTGTCGTGGAGTGGCATTTTGTGTAATAGAGCTGAATTGTGTGATTTGGAGTAGATTTCTGTAGCACTGTGTGGAATGGAGTGCAACAGAGTGGTTTTGTGTGGAGTGTAATTATATGGCATTGTGAGTGAGCAAACTTGTGGGGCACTGTGTGGAGTGGAACTGTGTGTTATTGTGTGGAATGTAGTGACATTGTGTAGAGTGGAATTTGGCATGCAGTGGAATTGTGTGGAGTGGTATTTATGTCGTGGAGTGGCACTGTGGAGTGAAATTGTATGGCATTGTGTGCAGTGGAGTGGAGCTGAATTGTGTGGAATGGAGTGGCATTGAGTGGAATGCGGTTGTGTGGTGTGGAGTCTAATTATGTGGCATTGTCATGTGGAGTGGATTTGTGTGGCACTGTGGCATGAAATAGAAATGTGTGGAATGTAGTCTATCGAAGTGGAGTGGCATTGTGTGGATTGGAGTTGTATTGTGTGGCATAAGAGACAAAGAATGCGTAGCAGAACTACTGCTTGGCACACATACCAACTATATTCCTATACAAGCATATGTCGCAGCCCCCACGGATAAAGGCCGGTATGCAGAAGTGCCTCGTAAGCCTGCAAGTCTATCTTCAGTGCCTGCAGCTGGAGCTCTGATGAAAAGTGGCTCAAAACCGGTCCAATCACTTCCACTGCCAGGTGTACCAGGCTATGCCCTTAGGCTCGGAGTGAGTGTCGTGGCAGAAGGGGCACTCCTAAATATCTGAACCAACTACACAGAGTTCCGTGTTTGTTCTGCGAAGTGGTCACAAAACACTCTGATAAACAAAGTATATGAATGAGTGCATGGGATCGAGGAAACGTGTGTCGTTCAAAGAAGGTCCTGGTAGTGCTTTATGTTTGTCGATGGTGGGCATCCAAACTTATTTTTGTAGCAGGTCAGTTTAGCATCATCACACTTTGACCCACAGCAAGCGAGAGGCAGAAAAGGGAGAATAAAGAAGCAAGAGCGATAGTGAAGCCGTGCCAAAAAAAGAAAGGAGAGGTGAAGGTAGTGAAATCAACACCTAGCAGCAGCCTGAGCACAGCATCCTGCATTCCTCCTTTATTTATACACAAAATGGAAAAAGATTGGGTTAGGGAGGTGAGAAAGATGTAGCATTATGGCCAGAGCTGCCGACTTCGTAAGTGGTGAACAAGTTCGAGTTTCTGCGTCCGCTCAACATCTGGTTAGTCTTGGTAAATCACTTAATCTCCCCAGCGTCTATACAAATTAATGTGCATTTGTGTCCATGTAAAACGCTCCAATACCTTGGAGTTTGGTCGAGTTTGCGCGATAATAAAAATGCAAAAGAATTAGTACTTCAATCACAGCACAAGCAGCAGATGGGCACTAATTAAAGTTAATCAATCTGTGCTTGGCCCGTGCGCCACAGACAGAAAATAAATGACGTAAATGGCAATTGGGTGTCAGCGAAGAAGAGTGGAATATTTATCGTCTTGCCGAAAAGGATAAACTGTTTATTGTGGTAGCATATATTTCTACCATTGGGACTGTATGGATGTACTTAAATGTCCTGAATAAACACCTGGCTTTCATTGCTGCTGTATTTTCTTTTTTTTTTCCAGCATGATGGGGTTAGTGCATCATTTCTTAGACTGTTAGATCTTTCTGCGGCATTCAATTTTGTTGCTCACGCACTCTTGACTTAGCATTTTGACTCAGTTGGAGCTTCCGAGAGAGCCGTACATTGGTTCTCTGCCTTTCTTAGAATTGGATATCAATGTGAAGTTAGGACCATTCATCCCATCATCCCTGCCAGTAACAAGAGAGGTACCGCAGCGGACTACTGTTTACTGTTCTGTTATATTGTTTATTTGATACACTTACGGGGACTAAATTGTTGTTCTTACACGGATGATAACCAGATTTGCTTATGATTAATCGGCTGCCTGATGCCTCATAGACAGCCAATGCAAATTTACATAAAAGTACAGATTGGCTGAGTTTCAGCAAACGTAAACATATCGCCTCCAAAATGGAACTGATGACCCTGAGACTGAAATATATTTTTGCATTTCCTTCACTTTGCCCTCTTCCTCCTACTCTGCTCAAGGTCCTGTGAGCATCGCTCATGAGTTAAATATATAGTTGTCGTCATGAACTCCGATATGAGTCTAATTTCCCAAATCGCTATAGTAACCAAGTTGTGTAGGTTTAAGCTTAGCTTTGTAAGGTTCTTTGTTTCCGTTACCCTGTTACTCCGACTCTCACATAATTGTTGCAGGAGCTTTCATCCACTCCAAACTGGGCTTCCATAAGGCTCTGTAGGGCAGACTTCCATCTATAACCCCTCCAGAATGCTGGTATGCCTTAGGTTTGGTGTTCGTGATGTAAGATTGTGTTTTCCATTTGAGAAAGTCTGTCTACAGGGTTCCTATTAAGACCGTTTTAATATATTGACCACTGCATCACGTTTTCACCGTAAAGCTTCTAGTATCATAGTCCCAAAAAAAATCATGAAATATCAGCCCATTAGTGGTTATTCTATTTCTACTGATGGGACCTGGAACAAAATTGCAAATCTTGTGGAGATCAGAGATTATTATTATTTTTTTTGTACTAAGAATCTCATTGTGGAAGGATCTTCCTCTGTCCATTCCTGCAGACTGATGCAAATATTCCTAGTGCTCTCATAAAGTGTAATATGATTAATTGGCACATGTAACACCTTGCTGTTGTTAAACCTACACTCACAACTGATGATACTTTCCTGTACCTACATGTTTCATTCAGTTTTGTTAGCATTATAAATGGATTAAATCTATTGTGGATGCTTGATTTCCCCCTCCTTGACCTGCAATATAAATATGGTGCAGAACTTGCAAACCGTGGCACATTGTCTTGCAAAACTGCACATGCAGGGAACATTATGAAGGAGCGAAGTAAAGCCTGATCAGTCTGTTTACCTTCTGACTGAGCTTACCAACTTCACCAACGTGTCATCTATGAAAACTTCAAACTCCAACCCACCACCACCGACAGCATCAGCTTGCTCACACCCGCTAACACATACCCTGAACTCCTGATCACCAACTGGGACCCTCTAACAACTCAAGCCTCAATCTCCATCATGAACTCCATGCACTCAAGTGCACCAACAGACTTCTCTCCCCACCAAGTCATCAACCTCTGGAGCCAGACGATTGGTGATGAGCTCAAGAAAGTCCGGACCACCTCCATCACCTTGGCCTCCTTCCCTGAGGACTGGAGACATGCTGAAGTGGCGGCTCCTCCTGAAGAAACCATCTGTCGACCCAGCAGAACAGAAAAACTACCGGCCCATATCCCTGCTCCCCTTCCCAGCGAAAGTTCTCAAGGGCAGTCAACCAGTAACTCACCAAACACTTGGAATGCAAAAACCTCCTGGGTCACTCACTCTCAGTCCGGATTTCAAGCCAACCACAGCAGATTGCAGCCACTGATGACATCAGGGCCCTCCTGAAGCGCAACAAAACGGTAGCCCTCATCCTCCTAGACCTATTGGCCACCTTTGACACATTCTCCCATCACATCCTGATCAACAGACTCCACCACATCGGAATCCAGGGAGATGCCCTCAAATGGATTGCCTCATACCTCACCAGAAGAACCCAGAAAATCAGTCTCCCACGTTCACCTCGGAACCCAAGAAGATCTGCGTTCCCCCCCCCCCCCCCCCCCCCAAGGATGTTCCTCAGCCCCACCCTCTTCAACACATACATGCTCCCCCCCACACCCTCTCCCAGCCAACATCAGATAACACAGACTCAACATCATCTCCAACACGGATGACACCTAGCTCATCATCTTGCTGTCAGAAGACCCCACCACCACCAGAAATAACTTCCACAGATGTATGGTGAACGTTGCCGACCTGACGAAGGACAACTGTCTCAAGCTCAACACGGATTAGATGGCAGTCCTCCTCTTCGGGAACACCACCTCTCCATGGAAGGAAGCATGCTGGCCTGCCAAACTCGGCCCATCCCCTGCCCCAACATACCACGCCCGCGACCCCTGCATCATCTTGGACAGCAAGCTTTCCATGAAGAAACAGGTAAACACAGTCTCATCCGCCTGCCCCCACACCCTACGCATACTCCGTAAGATCTTCAGGTGTCTCCCAGTCAACACAAGAAGGACCGTCATGCAGGCCCTTGTCACCAACATGCTGGACTACGGGAACGCACTGTACGTAGGAATCACCGCATGCATCCTAAAGGGGCTACAGATAATACAAAAATCAGCAGCCAGACTCCTCCTCAACTTCCCCAGACGTACCCACATCACCCCCACATCAGGAAGTTACACTGGCTCCAGATTCATAGGAAATGCCAGTTCAAGATGTTGATCCACCCATATAAAGCCCTGCACAATTAAGACCAGCCTACATCAGCAAACATTCGACCTTCCACCAATCAACCAGACACCTATGATCTGCCTCGCTCTTCCTCGCAGACACCCCTCCTGGATCCACTGAAGCAACAGTAGAGTACGCTCCTACTCGCACTTGGCAGACGAAGCTTGGATCAGCATTCCCCTGCACTGCACTGTCGCTCCAGCAGTTCAGGAAAGGACTCCACGCCTGACTGGTTGAATGACAGATCACCACAATACAAGCAGCAACTCCAGCGCCTTGAGACCCTGACAGGTGATTTGCTGCACGTTCCAAATCATGATTGATTGATCAACTTGATTAATTGTCAACACTGAAATCCCTCTGCTGATCATATAAAACAGATGTTTTATTGCCAGATTGCAGATGGCCCTTCATCATCAGTCTTGTTCAAGAATGTTTCCTGTATTAACATTATGGCTTTGCACACACTGTAATTTATGCATATAGATGTCGCCTGAGAAGAACACAAGTCCTGAATTCGAGGAACTCGTATTGTGCGCCAAATCTGTAAGCTGAGGGGTCTAACCTAGGATACCAGTTAGGGTGAGAAAAAAAGAACACTTTGAAGCCCGCTGCGTTTCTTTGACATCATACAAGTTTTTCTCTGAGGTGTTGGAGAATCATACTTGTATGAGTGTCTTTATTTTGTCATTATGTTGGGTGAGGGGAGGTGAATCTGTGCACGTCACATTTGTAAATTGGGCAGTTGCCATAAATGACCCAGAAGCCTCCGGAACCACCTGGGTTTCAAGGTACGCCAAGCAGCCAACCAAATAGTCCTACAGAGATGCCAAATTGTCAACTGAAAACTACATGTCAGCTCATCTGTCATGCCTCCATGGTCTGTTCGTATGACTGGTGTCCAACTGACTGCAGGGATTAGTCATGATTGGGCTTTGTCTGGATTTCTGTGTAAGGGGCATGTGTGACAGGTCTCCTCTCCCCCCCAAATATCCTAGTCCTGCGAACGTGCAATATCCCAGAACAGTCCCCCGCCCCACTCCTCCGACAAGCGACCTCACATTGAAACAGAAACAGCAGAGCTGCACAGAAAACGGGCATCACAAAATGGCATGCCTCTTCCCCATGCAGCTGGTGCAGGTGCTCAGTGTTCGAACCCAAACAAAATAATGAAACTACAAATCCTAGGTACACATAACGGTTACTGTGCATGGACGACAATCATATTTGTCTCTTGCAATAAGCAAGGAGTCTTTCAAAGCTGCTGTTGAAGAAGGCCAGAAATAAATCCATGTTTTATTTGGTGTGATCTCCTAGCCATTCTTGAGTCTTTCTTCTCTGAATCTTCCATACTAAGGGCAGGTGTGGCCCGTCTGCCACTCCCGTCTACCATCTTACGCAGGGTGGCAGCTTTCAGAGCTGGATGGACTACATTGATCAACCATGAAAGGCTCATGTGGCCTCTTTCCGTGTCAGCCCGATTTTGAATATTTTAGCCAGGGCTGGTTTTCATTTCAAGACTGGCCGTGTCCATACTCTGCTCTTGTCACCTAAGTAAATTGGTTTCGAGAACTAATTGTTTCCTTCTGAATCAATCTCACTTTTACTTTATTGGATTCACTTGGAACTCTGGTACCGTTTGGTCTTCGATGTCTTTACTTGCTTTTTCCCGATTTTCCTCCTTTGTGTTGCCAACCTTAATAACGTCCTCCAGCTTGTCCACCCATGTGATGCAACACTTTGAGGTCCGGGGAATGAAGAAGGCTGCTGCAGCCCCTGGGGTGCAGAGGGGCACATTCAGCCTCAGGACTATGAATATCTGAGACACACTCTGCAGGGGCACACTATCATTTTGTGTTACACCACTGCTTCTGGTATGCACAGTTTTCTGTATAAGGCATTTCATATGTTCGTCAGGTCGAAGCCTACCAGAGAGCTCAGCTTTGCCCTTTCTTGTGGAAAATAGCTTGTTCACCATCACTCCCTGTATTCTTCCAAAAGTGTGCGCTTTTTGTAAACCGGCTTTTAAATGTTGTTCTTGTTTTGTGCATTTGCCATAGATTTAAAGACCGTGGTTAAATGTCTGGCTGTCTTCCGAGGGAGCTTGGTGTTTACATTCCTTTCTCTGATGTCAATTGTCAAAGTGAGCGGATTTATGTGACAATCCTGCTGGGTACCCATGTGAGAGGAAAGTCTGTAGGATGTTGTTTTTTCAAGCACACAACAGAATTCAAATCTCTGGAAATGAACTGTGCAAATATTTCAGAATTTGGAAAGCACAAATGAAAGTGTGGTGGAAACAAATATTTTGATATAATCAAAACAAATCAGAACACTTGGTGATGGCATTTCCACACACTATTGTTTATGCGATGTATAGTTTTTATCAGTCAAACTGTATGCTTGTGCAAATGTAATAGTCATTTAAATTGAAAATGAGTTGTCTGTAATGGCAGTGTGCTACCACACCATGCACATTCCACTTTATGCAACTCCACACTGTCATTCTACCCTATGCAGCTCTACGACACTGTATGCCTCGCCACTCTGACACACTACACAACTTTGCTCTAGACTGTGCTACTCCACTCTAGGCCATTCCACACTTTACTCCACTCTACGCCACTCCAATCAGTGCCACCTGGCACCACTTCACCTGGTGCCCCAACACTCCACTCCCTCCATGCTATATCACTCTACGCCACTCCAGTCTGTGCCCTCCCACTCGATGACAGTCTATGCCACTCCACACCACTCCCCTCTAAGCTGCTTCACTCTACACCCCTTCATTCTATGCCCCTTCCACTCAATGCCACTATGCCTCTCTGTGTCACTCCACTCTGCGCCTCTCCACTGGATGCCACTCTACACCACTTCACTCTGTGATACTACATCACTTCACTCTAGGCCACTCTAATCCAGTCAATGCCTCTCCACTCTACAGCACTGTACTCTACTGTACAACATGGCTAAAACGCCTTGGCTAAGCCAATAGCTCTTGCGTAGGCAAAACTTATTGGCTTTGCCAATGCTTGTTCCAAAGGCTCCGGCGTATCTTCAGAACATGTAGTGGGAGTTCTTTTCCTTCTCAGAAGCATATCTGCCTGTAAGATCTTGAATTGCTCCTGTTCTACTTCCTGTTTGTTCTGGTGCCTGTCTCTGAAAGACTCCAGCGAGTCATTTTACCTTGAGTGGAGTTAAAGAATCTGATCTCACCTGGAAGGGCCTCCCCAGCTCTCACAAGGCAAACTTGATCTAGCCATCAGTTTTCTTTGCCATCTTGTTCATGTTAAGAGAAGCAGAAGCATTCGAACCATGACAGTCTTGCTAAACATTTCAACCCAAACGATCAATACAAGCCAGAAAAAATTCAAACTTTACCAACTGGTAGAAGGGATAAGTGGTTTAGTTGCATCTGGTTGACATTGTGTGAGTCCTGAAATTTAAATTACAACAATGACTAGTGAACCCATGAAATTGCCCTAGGTTAGGGACATAACTCGGCTGCATGGCTTTGATAAGCTGTGCTGTGTACCAGATTTTATTCTGGACTGCCCATGGGTTTTGACTCTATGGCTTCGACAATATACAGTGCTTTTTTCAGTTTTGAGGTCCACTTGTGTCCAATTATGATGCTCTTTGATTTTTTGTTTTTGTCCTCCTCCCAAAGGTTTATGGCACCGTGCACAAACAAACCCGCTTGGACAGATCCTATCAAAGACTCATTTTATGTCTTTGTTTTAAGGGCTACACGGTGACATGTTAGGATTCATCTTGCATGATGTTGTATATTCTTTTTAAATTGCCCTGAAGTTATTTTCTTTCCGGGGGTAAGAGCCAATGGTTTGCATGTAATTTATAACAATGCTGCAGCGGTGTGTGTGTTGGGTTGGGGGGAGGGGGGGTTATGTTGTACAGACAGAAAATCTCTTATACACATGTTGAACTTTTCTCGTACAGCGGCACTGAATCCGCACCACACTTCTTTAGTCTCAGCACCACAGTCCTCGTTCTTGCACATTTCTACCCAGATGAAACATCAGTTTGGAATCCTGCGGAGCTGCTATGAGCAGGCAGCTTTGCAGTTAAGCTACTTGTATGTTAGAAGGAGACAAACTGTGGATTTTTGAGAGACCTCAATTCCAGTATGTCATTTTCAAGAAATCCTTTTGTGATGCTAGGTGAAAGAAACGTCCAGCTGGCTTCAGTTCTGTAGAAAACACAAGTATTATTAGTTCACAAGTGTACGTCACCCACAGGACTGAAACAAGACGCTCATTTGATAAGCAGAACAATGGGGTGCAACCACTGACAACTAAAATGAAAAGGGACTTTGTGTGTGTTTTTAAGTGGTGTAGCGTGACCTTAGTAATTGTTTGTCGTTGTCTTTTGTTTAGGCACGCGGATACAGTTTCTTGCTATTGAAATTGCTCGGAACAGAGAAGGTCTTAATCATTTTGTCTTCAGTGAAGCAGCAAAGAGCAAAACTAGCTCGGCAGCAGAAGAGGGAACTTCAAGTTGAGAAACAAACAACTAATCCTGGAAATCTTCGCACAGCGCGACATGAAAGGAAACGCAATAATGGGAACATTTACATGAAGATTTATCTGTAAGCAAGGAAAATTTCATGAGGCTGGCGGAAATCATTAATTGTTTATTCCAGGGACTGTGAAAAGATAAACAGGCCTGGACCAAAAAAAAACAGTTCCACATTGAAAGCTTTAACGATTATTATTCTGTGGAGGACATCACGGATTTTAAATACGCGACTTGTCAGGTTGCAGACGATTTAAGAAATCTTGCTTTTTTTAGACATTAATTACTTTTACTTCCCAGTTCCTGGATCTTTTCCAAAACAAAGTTTGCCAAAAGATTAAGTGTGCAACACATTTCTCCTCTGTTTACATTAAGCATTTCAGGCGGAGAAGTCATCCTAGCTGTGACGGGACATAAAGTGGTGAAAAAAACATTAAAGTGGTTTCTTTAATTTGTGTTTGTTTTTAATGCTGAGGCTGGGAAACTGAAGGCAACTTTTGTAAAACGAAGTCACGTTTCTGTAATAGTGAGGTTTACTTACAGTATAGGTGCTCAGAACCTACTGTTGCATGAAACCAAAGGGGGTGGGGTTCATCAACAACTGCGATACATATTTCAGTGTAGAATATCTGATAGAAGACTATGTTGTTGCAAAGAGTCCCCTACACTAACTGGACAAAATAAAGTCTGTAAGAAAGTTAGGTATTTGGTTAATAATTAGGATTCATTCATTTAACATCCACCTAGATAAACAGAACGACTCCCTTACCAATAGATTCATCCAAGACATGGATGCCCTGCAGCTGGTGCAGTCAGCTACACATGAAAAAGGGCATATCTGAGACACAATATTCACCAACGATCCAAAACTAAAAGCAGCTCACCCCACACCAGCGCCTTGGTCAGACCATTTTTTCATCATGCTATCACTGGCCAACACGCACCCTCAAGACACTGGGTACACTGCGTACACATTAGGTAGGAAATGGACTAGAACCATCCCAGAAAAGTTGATAGTCTCTAGAGCGACATACCCCGGAAATGACAGGGAATGTAGAGATAGCAGATTCAATCTGGGACAAATGGCTCACCAAACCAGCTGAGCACTGTAACAAGGAAGAAAGGACAGGCACTAACCAGATACAATGGAAACCAACCTGGTTTAACAGCCATCTTGCATTCTTAAATAGACCCTGTAAAAAAACAGAAAGCATCTGGCGGAATTCATACAACACCACCATAAAGATACAGTATAAGAAAGAGATTAGACACTACCACATTGAAATCAAGATAGCCCAAGCTAGATGCTTCCAGGAAAAAATAAACTCAGCCACTCATTCTTCAAGAGAACTTTTCAAGGTGGTCAAATCCCTCATGTCAATAGAACCGGATGCCTCTCCACAATCCTCTTTGAAGGAGAGATGTAATGAACTGGCGGCCTTTTTTAAAAATAAGGTTGAAAACATTTATAATTCTATGAAAGGGAGTAGAGATAACCTAGACCCTCAAGGCACCAAGGCTTCTACTGGGCACATAGTGAGACCTACACTAAAGGAATTTCCAGGGATAAATAAAGACACCACGACTAAGATCCTACAAGGCATAAAAATCAGGATCCCCTATAGACCCAATACCCCCTCATATTTTGTTACAGGGAGGAGACACCATCTTGACAATAGCCACAGAGTTACTCTCTCTATCCCTCGAGCAAGGGAAAATTCTGAAATCCTGGAAGCACAACATAGTCCGACCATTGCTCAAAAACCCGCTCTCAGACCCAAAAGATCTAAGTAACATCAGCCCCATTTCACTCCTACCCATCTTAGGAAAGATGGCCGAAAAACATGTCAACCACACGCTGTCCCGTTTCTTAGAGGAAAATGAGATACTTCACCAGACCCAAATGGGTTTCAGACCAGCACACAGCACCAAATCTGCTCTATTACTGGTCACAGAAGAACTGAAAGGAATCCTAGATCAAGGAGGTGCTGCTGCCGTCCTGCTGCTCGAATTGAGCGCAACTTTTGATACGGTAGAGCATAAAACACTCATTCTTAGATTAGAGAGAGCAGGGATTCAAGACAGCGTGTTAGGGTGGATAGTATCATTCTTGAAGGACAGATCCTTTCAGACCAAAGAATGCGGACACATCTCAGATAGTCTAGAGGTCGCATGTGGTGTGCCACAGGGCTCCTCCCTCAGCCCTACACTATTTAACATATACATGCAACCTCTGGCCAAGATTGTCCAAGAATTTGGGTTGTCAATCGTATCATACGCAGATGACACCCAATTGGTAGTCTCTGTGGCAGGGGACCCCAACTCAAAACACATTCTAGTGTGCCCTTGCATGGAAAGGGTAGCAAGGTGGATCACCAGCTGCAAGCTAAAACTTAATGGTGACAAAACGGAACTCATGTTCCTAGGTAATAAGTTGCCACCACAAGTCCCCATTGAATGGCCCAAAGAATTGGGATGTCCTCCGGTGCATAACAAATCCATAAAGAATTTAGGAGTGTGGTTAGATGACAACCTCACTATGGAAACTCAAGCCAGGAAATTGGCTGCCACCTGTTTTGGAATTTTGGGGATGCTCCGGAAAATTCTTGACCTCATCCCAGAGGAGCCCCGTGATTCAATCTCTGTTGATCTCGCTCGTAGATTATGAGAACTCTCTCTTCCTGGGGGCACCCAAATATGTGTTGCACAGACTGCAAATGGTACAAAATGCAGGGGCCAGGTTACTCCGAAGTATACCTAGATATAAATCGGCGAAAGAGGCACTGAAAATACTCCACTGGCTGCCGGTACAGGCAGGGTCAAGTTCATAGCACACCGGGCCTTGAATGGCAAAGGGCCAACTTTACTCAGGGCCCTGATCACACCCTACACTCCGGAAATGGCCCTAAGATCCTCTTCAGATCACCTGGCCAAAACCACAAGGATTAGGCAGTCCAGATGGGGAGGAAGATCTTTCATGCATTTGGTGCCAAAACTTTGGAATTCCATGCCTTTAGAATTAAGATTCCTTACAGATGATATTACCTTTAGGAAAAAAACTGAAGACATGGCTATTCCCAGATTGAGCCTCTGGTACCTGCTCTCTCCTGCTCCGTAGTGCTGGGAAGCCCTTGGGCAGCTATGCGCTCTACAAAACTCAAACATATTACTGTGAGCAGTATGAGCTAGTGAAAGATTAGCAATGGAAGTAAGTGATAGGGATAGAGTTGGTGAAAGCGACAGGATTAGGATGGTTTTAATAATTGAAAAGGCGGCAAATAGGAGGTTACATTACATACCTATAAGATTTGCAGCGCATATTGGCCTGAGATATTTAGGGTTTGTGTATGGCTGGCCATGGAGGAAGCACACAACTCCACTACCAGAGCATAATGGAAGTGATTTGCCCATTTCTGCAGCTCATCACTAGCCCATGTGCTACATGCATCCATATGCACTTTCGGTGTAAATTGAGTTTGTGCGCTGTGTGGCCTTATCTTTCGAGAATTGCTGATTATTTGTAAATGTCTGCATTTGTCACTCTTCCAGCTGAGAAATCTCACTGGTTTCCATGAGAAGTAGTCCTGTAGATCAGCTCAAACGGACTCCTCAATAATTAGGATAGCATAGTGTTCAGCTCCAAATTTATTGGTAGATACCTTGACAGCGGGAAAGGCACTGAAAAGACCCTTTTTAAATTGACTACCTTGCGAGACAGAGGAAACTGAAGATCGATGATCTCTTGATTTGGCTGTGAGGTGAACTTTGATTGATGTATGTTTGAGGTCCGTCAGAGTCTTTCCTAGAAGGTGAAATCTGGTGTGCCTGCACTGAGACAGGAGAGGGTGCAGGCTTTTCGAACAACAGCAAATGCAAAACCTCTTCAATCCAGCAATTTATATTTTGTTGGTGTATGGTGCACTGGCCTGCACCAGAATGTTCTTACAGACTAGGAATATCTAAATGTCAGAATTCATTGAAGCCAGGCTAATTATTTTAAGGATCCTGGATTGTGATGTAGAACTCACCCTTGTCCCAAGATAGGAAGTTCTCTTGTGACCCTAGTGGAATGGGTGGCACTACTGTTATGGGCAGGAGATCCATAAACCCATATTGCCTTGGCCACAGTGGTGCAATTAATTTAGTCTGACATATTTCCCTTCTTATCTTCGTGATGACTCTTGGAATCAACAGCAGAAGAGGAAAAGCGTACAGCTATGGACCCGACTATGATAGCAAAGATGAAATCTTCAATGGCCCTTTTTGTGGGTACCTCCTTGTGGAGAACTGCCATTTCTTGTTTGTTCTTGTCACAAACTGATCCGGTTTTGGGTTTCCCCGTATGTCAAACACTTTCCTCACAAGGGTGTTGTTGAGTTCCTATTCATGGCACTCTTGAATGTTGTGTCTTCTCGTTTGTTGGTGTACAACACTGATGTGTTGTCTGTCCGGATCAACACAAGTGAATCACGTCCTTAAGATAGAAAAGATTGTAGACCTCATCTGATAGCTGTCACATCCAGTACATTGATATGCAAGTTTGTTTTTGGCTGAACCACAATCCTCTGGCTGACAGCTACTGAAGTGGGTGGGACTCTCTATCCTTTCATTGAAGCATCTGTGTTTATGACGAAGGCAGTTTGGGGTAGAAGAAACAGGACTCGCATGTGCAAGACTTTCGTTCCTTCTACCCCCAAACCAACCTGTGGTGTTCACAGAAGTCCAACACGTAAGAATATTCATCTTTTATTGTGATTTGTACTTGGTCTTTGAAGGTGTCTGTTATTTGCGTTCATGGTATGTCTAGTTCTTCTTGCATTTGTTACATTCTCAACTGGCAGAATGGGATTAAGCATACAAGACAACACTATGCCTAGCTGTTGCTGTACTTTGACCATGTTTGGATCAGGGCAGTGTGGCCAGGTTTATTTACTTTTATTGTGAGGGGGTATGCCCTTGCTCTTTCGGTGTACAGAAGGGCACCCAGGAATTAGATGGTGTGTGATGGATGTAGGAACGATTTTTCCTTATTCAGAGTGAAACTTAGTCTAAGGATGCAGCTGTTGATGTAAGGAAAATTTTAGCAAGGCCTTCTGCAGGTTAACTGTTATCAAGGACTGTTTTGTCAGGAAGACATATAGCTGTTTTTCTTACCTTTGCTTTTTGATGAGGGGGGGGGGGGGGGCGGCTTGATTAGAAGTACATTCCAGTGATTTACCTGGACCGGTTTGATGTTTTTATTTCTTATGTAGCATTGTATGGATTTACAAGTTACTTACTTTCAGTAACTTGCTTTCTGGTAGAGACTAACTGCAGATTCCTCACCTTGTGAATTTTCCCAGATGCCAGCATCGATGTGGAAGCTTTAATAGCAATTCCCTCATGCATTAACAGGTGGTGTTGTGCGGGCAGCTTTGGGTCTGTCCAACCCCAGACAGGGCGTTGTGACCACAAACATATATACACAAAGAGGTTGAGGCAATGTTTCACCGCACCTGACCCTTCTGTACGAAAATAAAATGTAATTAAAAACTCATAAAGGTGCAAGAAACCAAAGTTCAATTCCTTTCAAAATGGAAAAGAACATTTCCAGCAATAATCTATTGATGGGGTTCAGCACTCTATTGTTTGAAAGACCCATAGTATTATTCGATTCTGATCATTTTACACAGAACTCATGATGTTCCAAAAGCAATTTTAATGAAACAAATGCTTCATTAGGTTTAGTTAGATTTTTTTTTAATTTATACTTGTTCGCAATATTCCTACCTTAAAATTAAGAGCGACAGTAGCCAACGCGTTTCGTCCAGAAGGACTTGTTCATGGCTTCATTATAAAGCTGTTCTTGTTGGAGATTATGATTTCAAACGTGTTTTGTCTATTTTGGTGGGTGGGAAATGCTTATTTCTTGGATCCTGCGGTGCATGGAACTTTTCACAGGTATCGCTTTAGAATTGCTTATCGTATTTATGTATTTCTTATGACATTTCGGGAGTAAGATTGCTCCAAAGCATGAGAACGAGCTGCAACAAAAACCAAGACGCATCAAAAGGGATCCCTCGTGAAAACTTCCATGCACCACAGGATCCAAGAAATAAGCATTTCCCACCGAAATAGACAAAACACCTTTGAAATCATTATCTCCAACAAGAACAACTTTATCATGTAGCACAGGCATATGCCCCCCTACCACTGGAAGGTGGCATAATAGGGGGTGTACCCACCCCAAGGAAGGGACCCATTGGTCCCAACCTTTTACTTACCTGTAACGCCCCTAAATCTAGTATTTAGGGGCACCCCTGAACCTTGCCTCCTCAGAAAAGAAACGACTAGAAGAAGGACCGAACAGCCGTGCCGAAGCTAAGAAGAGGACGACGCCCACTTACTTGGCCCCAGCCCCACCGGTCTGTCCACACCTCGAACCTGCAGAAGTGAAACACCAGTGTGTCCTGCAGCCAGCAACCTCAAAAACCCGGAGGACCTGCCCTGCCTTCCAAAGAAAATACTTTCTCTCCCGTCCATAACGGATTTGTTCACCCACAGACTACAGCTCTGTTTGATTGGTCCAACATCACTAGGTCTCCCAAGCGATCCTGACCTGAGATCCAGTAATCCCTGACCTGCCTGCAGCCTCCATCCGCAGGGTCCTCCCCCCCCCCCCCCCCAACCAGGAGCTGGTAAGACAATCCAAACCTAAAAGACACCCCTGCACCAGATGGCCCACAGCCTTGGGTGGCCCGACCGTGTGTCTAGCCAACCCCCAGCATCCAAACTTACCTCTCCAAGTGGTGGTCGCTTAAAACTGGAGAATCCCCATTGAAAGTAACAGGGCACCGGACACCAAAACAGCACCCTGCACCCAGCCGCCCTAGTGCCGCTGAGGGTGTACCTTTGGTGCTAACTTGAACCCCCATTTGCCTGAGCTAAAGTCCAGGAGCTTTGCTCCCACAACCTTGTGGCCTGCTCTTGAGCAGCCACCAACCGGAGGCCCCCAATCCCCCATTGGATAACATTGGGCCTCAGCACTCTGCACCCAGCCGCCCTAGTGCAGCTGAGGGTGCTTTGAGAGTGCATCCTCGACCCTGGGAGACCCCGGAGTCTAACCCCAGAAAACCAACTTTCACAACAAAGTACTTACCTGTTAACCGATAACTCTATTTCCTCCCATAGGATAACATTGACTATTTTCTATGAAAAAGTTTCTCAGTGTGGAGTTGGGAAATCTATACAACTGTGTACAAATAACCAAAATGCATTTACTTACGTTTTTACAGGAAATGTCCCAGTGCAGTATCCAGGTATACTACGCTGTGTAACAAAAGTAATATACATGACCTGCTATTGAAAGTCATTATAAAAAATATGTACAATAATTCAAGGTATTGCATTTCCAGTAATTCTACTGTAACCAAACCAAAATATATACACAAGTGCAATTCAAACTGTATGGTTACTGCAAAATATAAATCCACATACCTTTGTCAAGATTGCTTGGTTCAAAGAATTAAATATAACTAAATAATGTTTTTATACAAAGCAAATTGGTCCGAGTTAAGTCTTTGAGTGTTTGACATAATTTTCTGATTGAGTGTGTACAACAAATGCTTAACACTACCCTCTGACCTGTGCGACCCCACCATTCGCGCTGATTTGATTAAATCTTTGCAGCGGTATTTTGATGAGAATGTGGGGTCCGTCCCTTCGGCTATCTCCCTGTGGGAAGCCTTCAAGACAGTTCTTAGAGGGGAGGCCCTCTCCTTTATCTCCCATGCCCGGAGGCGCGAGCAGGAGGAGGTGACCCGGGTGGAGGCCGAAATTGCTGAATTGGAGGGTGATCTAGAGGGTGGGGTGACGGATGCTGCACTACATGTCCTACAACTTAAGCAGGCGGCCTACAGGGCCCTCGTCACGGAGGCGGCCAGGGGCCTCAGTAGAGAGCAACAGGGGCGACTGTATGATGTGGGTGATAAGGCTGGTAAACTGCTTGCGTCGTTGGATAAGAAGGAGAGAGCGAGTCGTGTGGTCCCGCTGATTGAGAGGATGGATGGTGTGCGTGTCATCGAGCCAGAAGACATTGTCTCTTGTTTCGCGGATTATTTCCGCGATGTGTATTCCCCGGTTTCTCCCTGCTCGGAGGAGGATTCCCATGCCCTGCTTAGGGATATCGCGCTGCCTTCCCTTTCGGTGGAGGACAGGGTGTCGTTAGATGCCGCTCCCACCTCCGACGAAATTGCCCTCGCCATACGCTCGGTCGCATCAGGCAAGGCCATGGGCCCGAACGGCATCCCTATCGAGTTGTATAAGCTGCGACCGGATGTACTGGCACCCCATCTCCGCGCGATGTTCCTGGCGGCCCACTCGCTGGGTTCCCTCCCGCCGGACCAGCATCTGGCTACAATCGTGGTGATCCACAAGGAAGGTAGACCCCGGGACCGGGTTACATCCTATCGGCCCATCTCGCTCTTGAATGCGGAGCCCAAAATCCTCGCCAAGGTGCTAGCCAACCGGCTGGTCGGCGTGGTGGGCGATCTGGTCCACCAAGACCAGTCCGGCTTTATTCCCCATCGCAACACGGCCCTCAATCTGCGGCGCTTGCACGGGGTGCTCGCGCGTGTCCCGTTTGTGCGGGAGCCGGCCGTATTGGCGTCCTTAGACGCCACCATGGCGTTTGACACGCTCGAGTGGCCATACATTTGGGCGATGCTGGCGAAGTTTGGATTTGGCCCGGGGTTCATCAGCTGGGTCAAATTGTTGTATTCGGGCCCTTTGGCGCAGGTGGTGGTGAATGGAAGAGTATCGGTCCCATTCGAGCTGGGACGGGGCACGCGACAGGGCTGCCCCTTGTCGCCGCTCCTGTTCGCGCTGGCCTTGGAACCCCTGGCGGAGTGGCTGCGGTGGCACCCTTCCATCCGTGGTCTCCGTTGGACCCCCGAGTATGAGGACCGCGTGTCCCTATACGCTGACGATATCCTTTTGTACCTAGCCTCCCCGCGTAAATCACTGATTGTCCTGGTTGATGTTTTGCGCTCATTCGGCCGCAACTCAGGCCTTGTCATCAACTGGGCTAAATCATGTGTGTATATGCTTTCCGGGGAGGCTCCCGTCCTCCCGCGGGGCTGTCCGATCCAGATTGCCTCTCAGGGGTTTCGGTACCTGGGTGTTTATATTACCCTGGACCCGGAGGCCCGCTACGAGCGGAATTTGCTTCCCCCCCCTCCAGCGCTTGAAGGAGGACGTCGCGCGTTGGCGGCGCCTGCCGCTTTCGCCGCTCGGCCGGGCGGCATTGTTTAAGATGATGTCGTTGCCACGCTTCCTGTACGCTCTCCAGAACACTATGGATTTAGTCCCAGCGCGCTACTTCCGTGAGGTGGAGAGTCTACAGCGCCGCCTGTTCTGGGACGGGAGGCCGCGTATTGCCCTGGCGAAGTTGACGCTCCCATGGTACGACGGGGGGATTGCCCTCCCGGATATTAAACGGTATTACTGGGCCTCCCAGCTAGCTGCAATTAACCATGGCCTTTACGGGCCCGCCTTAAACCCGGCATTTGAAATGGACAAGATGCTCCTGCCTGGTGGCGACTATAATCGAGCGCTCTACTCTGGCGCGCCCGGCCCCCGCCTAACGGGACCTACGCGTGTCATGGTGCGAGTATGGCACGCGGCTAACGCAGCTATGGGGTGGAAGGACCGTTTGACCCGGGCATCACCGTTGTACGCGTCTGAGAGATTGGGCTCCCTGTGGACCTCGAAGGGCTTCGAGAGGTGGGACACGATAGGCATCAGTAAAGTGGGGGATCTCTGGACGAGGGGGGGATTTAAAACATTCGAGACGCTGCAGACGGAGTTTCAGCTGCAGGGCAGTGAATACTTTCGGTACTTGCAGGTCCATCACGCACTGGGCTCCGTCTTCCCAGACGTCGCCTCCATCCCGGAGTCTTCCCCCCTGGAGGATAGGGTGCTGGACGGCCACGTTCCGGACAGCACGATCTCCCTTATTTACAAAAAATTGATTAATGACCGATCGGGCTTGCTGACTGGCCTCCGCGAGGCTTGGGTTGCCGATGGGCTGGAGTTGGACGACGAGGACTGGATTTCCGCGGTGGCCTCTCCGAAGGAGGTGGCCATACCGGCTCGCCTTCGCTTCGTCCAGCTTAAGATACTCCACCGGGTTTACATGACGGGGCCAAGGCTTCTGCGTATGGGCTATGCTGAGGATGGGTTGTGTAAGCGTGGGTGTGGTGCTTTGGCTACTTTTTTGCATATTTTGTGGGAATGCCCGAAGGTGGAGCGATTCTGGCGTGGTGTGCATGAGGTCCTGCGAGTGGTTACGCATGTCGCGCTGCTGCCTGAAGCGAGGAGATGCCTGCTGAATGTGTGGGAACCAACTGACTACTCGGTTCCGCAGACGCGATGGGTGACTCTGGGATATATGATTGCTAAGCGTGACATTGCTCAACTGTGGGGATCCCAGAGGCCCCCGGCGGTGTCGGCCTGGAAAGAACACATGGATTGGTGCATGTTCCGAGAAAAGGTGGTGTATGTGGCGAGGGGTAAGCCTGGGGCATGGGTGAAAGTATGGGGCCCCTGGAACGCCTACCGCGGGGGTATCTGCGCGCCACCACTGCTGCCTGCTGCCTCACCAACCCCGTCCCCTTAGTTGACTCCTTTCCCCAGCCCCGGGCACAGAGTTCCCCCAGTCCTCGATCTGTTCCCCTTCCCCTCTTTAGACTCCTGTGGATGGCTGGGGTCCCCCATTCGGGGAGCACGTGCTGTTACTTTCGATTGCGGGTGGCCTTGCGGGTGTGATTTTTCGTGTTGTTTGTATAAAATGAAACCGTATTGTGGGGTCAGAGTGATGTGGCCCACGACGTTGATACCTCCTGATTCTGCTTCTCTGCAAGGCCAAGTGTTTTTGAACGTATGTCATATGCTCCTGTCATTCTAGCGGCCGGCCGGAAGGTTGTAGGCCCATACTTGTATATTCTTGAGATTGCAATAAACGGTTTCAAAAAAAAAAAAAAAAACACTACCCTCTGATACAGCCTTACTGCTCGCCCACACTACCACAAATTGAGAGTAAGGTGCTATCTGCTTTTACCTCTGCCTACCTTTGGGGTTCCACTGGACTCTGTGCACACTATACCTCACTTTGGTATAGTATAGTTCGAGGCATGTGGGCTGCTGAATTCATATCTGTGCATAGATCGCCGCCTAGTGTTGGGTCCGGATGTTTGCACGTTGTTGTCCTGGAAGAGTCTTCGAAGTATCCTGAGATAGGTGACTCCTCCCCTGGACCACAGTGCGCATGGGCATCCTCTCCATCCTCAGATTGTTTTTTTCCGCCATTGGGTTCGGATGTGCTTATCTTGACTCAAGTTAGGAAACTTTAGTCTTCAGGCCAAAAGGCCTTTAGTTTGCGTCGGTACTGTTCTCGATCGGTATCGACAGTTTACTGGCTAGTTTAGCGACTTTAACAACTTTTTCGGATCCATTATATCCGACCATCGACCCTACATCGACGATGGAATCGAGGACCCCATTCAAGCGGTGTCCTCTCTGCCACGCGAAATATCCGCATATCGACGTCCACCCGGTGTGCAACAAATGCCTCTCACCGGATCACGACGAATCGAAATGTATGGCCTGTGCCCGATTCAGATCCAAGAAGACTCTCCGGAATCGACGAGCCGCGAGACTTGAAGCGCAGCAAGCGGCACCGGCCCGACCAACATCTACAGCATCGAGGACGAAGATGTTGAAAGCGTGGAAAACATACCCTCCAGCCCCGCTTCCGAACACGGTTCCAGATCGGAAGACGTCGATGAAGAGCTTTTTCACAGGGAAGAAGCCGACGATGAGGTAGGAGACTACGATGAGGCCTTAGGGGCCGAAGAAGGTAGCTCGGGTGACGAGCAGGGCCTAGCCGTCCAAACGGAGGATGTCCCAGTGCGTCAGTCTACGGCTCCGGTCGAGGGATCGCCTTCGGGCCTTACCCAAGATCAATCCCGCAGTTCTCCGGCCCCCGCCCTCTGGCCCGGCCTCGGACATTCAGCAAGAGCCATTATTACCCAAAAAGACTGGTTTCCCTTCCACGAAACCAATCGTCGCACCGGTTCAACAGAAACCGAAAGTGAAAATACCACTGGTCGGCTCGAGGACCACCACACCTTCGACGCCAGCCAAAACCGTCGGCTCCGACCGCACCAAAAGGGACTTCGGTGCCGAACTGGCTGCAGCCGATGTCGGCGCCGACCCAAAGAGAAAGGCCATCGGTACCGCCAAAGCGCCTCGGCCCCCGGCACCGAAACAATCGGCACCGACCACCAAGGTTAAAATGGCCGCTGCATCGCAATCCACCTCGAAAGCAGCGACTACGGTCCAATCATCGACGCCGTCGACAGCTATTACCTCTCCTCGACTCGATGACCCTGTGGCTCCAAAGAAGTCCACACCTACCTCTACGGAACCACTTGGCGCCAAAGAACCGTCGGCGTTCCAGGTGCGACAAGTTGAAGCGTCCTTGCAACGCATCAGAGAAAAGGCAGCCCTCCAGGCCACGTCGGGCTCCGAGCCGAAAAAGGCTCAAAAGGCACCTTCGGCACCAACCAACATCACCTTTGGTTTGCCGCCATCCACGGCGCCGAAACTATTCGAGATCAGAACACGTGTCACCCAGACAAGGTCCCCATCTACTGAACACTCTCCTACTGGGACATCACCGTCCCACTTCATCGACGCCGACACCGGCAGGCTCATGCTCCGAAAGCGGAAGATCACTTCCGAGCAGGCTTTAGACTCTTACAGGATCCCGCTAAAGCAAAAACTGCAGGCGGAATCGGAACCAGTTCTTTATGAACGCCTCCACACCTCTTACACAGGTCCACAGTCCTTCTCTCCGACACACTCCGACACGGACGCAGTAGAGGACTACATGGGTGACGACACCACCTACCCCAGGGATATGGACCCTGAAGGCCAGCAGGACCCTGATCAAGTTTGGGATGACCCTGTAGACCCAGGTGCCGCTCTGGATACACAGGACACGCAGCTTTATGGCGCAAAAACGTCTCCCACAGAGGACACTGCTGCATTCAACGCCCTCATTGAACGTGCCGCAGCCAATCATGGAGTGCAACTCCACTCAGACACAATCGAGGACGATTTCTTGGTGGACACTTTCGCATCCTCAGAGAGGACTGTAAAGACTCTGCCCATGTTGAAAGGTGTCCTCAAGCCAGCAAAGGACATTTTCAAAGAAACCACCAGGGCACGAGTAATAAACCCCAGGATCGAGAAAAAATACAAGCCCGCACCTGGGGACCCTACGTACATTAGAGGCAAGTTAACTTTGAACTCCATCGTAGTTGCCAATGCTCGCAAACGGGCACACTCGCAGACAACTGGTGATGCTCCTTCCCCGGACAAAGAGTCCAAGGTTCTGGAGACCTCCGGCAAAAGGATTGCAGCCCAGGCGGCAAACATATGGCGCATTGCCAATACACAGGCGCTCCTAGCTCGCTACGATCGCTCACACTATGACACGTTAGAGACCCTACTCCAACATCTACCAGACGAGTACAAAGAGGCAGCGGAGCTCCTCATCAGGGAGGGACAATTTCTCACAAACGCATCCATTAAGTGTGCACTGGATGCCGCCGACACAGCTGCGAGAGCAATAAACACCAGCGTCCTGCTACGACGACACGCCAGGTTACGAATCTCCGGATTCAAACC
The DNA here is from genome assembly GCF_964204655.1 of Triturus cristatus. Taxonomy (NCBI): domain Eukaryota; kingdom Metazoa; phylum Chordata; class Amphibia; order Caudata; family Salamandridae; genus Triturus; species Triturus cristatus. The sequence goes on from NC_140594.1 coordinate 584,530,482, forward strand.
TGAGGTTCAAACTAACATACTCAATCAGCCTGTCAACCCCGACTACCTATTCGGACCAGAGGTTGACACCACCCTAGAAAAGATAAAAAAAGACACAGACACTGCAAAGTCAATGGGGGCTCTGCAAACGCAGACATTTCGTAGTGGCTCCTTTCGTCGCCCCGGAAATAGAGGAGCGGGTAGAGGACAAGGGTCACAGCAAACCTACAATAAAGGGGGCACACAAAGTACCTATGATAAAAACACACAAGGTGGATATCGTGGCTCCAGCACAAAGGGCAGAGGACGCGGTTACGGCAATACCAGGTCCTCCCCCAAAAACAAACAGTGACGCCCTCTCCCTTCCCCCCGACCACATAACACCTGTCGGGGGAAGACTCCAGCGGTTCCTGTCCACGTGGAATACCATCACCACGGACAGGTGGGTCAAAGATGTTATCCAACACGGTTACTGCCTCGAATTAACCTCCACTCCACCCACAATACCGCCAAAGCACCGTCCTATGTCCTCAGAGGACTTAGCATTATTACATCAGGAAGTGCTAAGTATGCTGCACAAAGGCGCAATAGAGGTTGTGCCCGTCCACCAGCAGGGGACAGGGGTGTACTCTCTGTACTTCTTAATACCAAAAAAGGACGGGTCACTCAGACCTATACTAGACCTGAGACCCCTCAACCACTACATTCTCTCAGAGCATTTCCACATGCTCACCCTACAACAGGTTCTCCCGCTGCTCAGACAGGGAGACTTCCTAGCCACGCTAGACCTCAAAGATGCGTATTTCCACATACCCATACACCCGTCACACAGAAAATATCTCAGGTTCACTATTCAGGGGCAGCACTACCAATTCAAAGTCCTTCCCTTCGGCGTGACAACAGCACCCAGAGTTTTTACAAAGTGCCTAGCTACTGTGGCCGCACACCTTCGGAGGCAACACATTCACGTCTACCCTTACCTGGACGACTGGCTTGTTCAGGCAAAGTCAGCCCAGCAATGTGCCAGCCACATGTCCCGCACCATTCACCTTCTTCACAGTCTGGGATTCTCACTAAATTACCCAAAATCACATCTCCAACCCGCACACATACAACAGTACCTAGGTGCGACCATAGACACTCTGGCAGCCACAGCTCAGCCAAATTTAGTGAGGATCAACGGCATGCAAATGCTGATCTCAAAGTTCAAACCCCAACACTCCCTTCCTGCGAGAGTGTTCATGCAGTTGATAGGCATGATGGCCTCCTGCATTTTCATAGTCTCGCACGCGAGACTACATATGCGCCCGCTTCAGGAGTGCTTGGCACGTCAATGGAATCAGGCTCACGGGCAATTAAAAGACCTAGTGTTGGTGAGCGGTCGGGCATACAACTCTCTGCATTGGTGGAATCCACAAAACCTTTGCAAGGGCCGACCGTTCCACGAGCCTGTTCCACAAATAATACTGACAGCGGACGCGTCTCTCCAGGGATGGGGAGCTCATGTACTCAATTACACAGTGCAGGGACTATGGACAATACAACAAAAGAAGATGCACATCAACGTTCTGGAACTGATGGCAATCTTCCTAGCCATGAAGGCATTCAAAGTACACTTGTGCAACAAAGTCGTGTTGATCCGGACGGACAACATGACTGCCATGTACTACATACAGAAGCAAGGAGGAACGCACTCTCCACAGTTGTCTCATCTGGCTCAGAGCATGTGGAAGTGGGCCATTCAGAGGAACATATTCCTCCTGGCGGAAGACCTCCCAGGCAAGGACAACCAGATGGCGGATCTGCTCAGCAGACACAGCCACCAGATGCACGAGTGGGAGCTACACCCGTCAGTACTCCAACCGTACTTCCAACAGTGGGGTCATCGAGAGATAGACCTATTCGCCACAAGCGAAAACGCAAAATGCCAAAGCTTTGCCGCCAGGTTCCCACATCCACAGTCGCAGGGCAATGCGATATGGATGAACTGGTCCGGCAGATTTGCGTACGCTTTTCCCCCAGCGCCGTTGATACCGCTGGTGGCACGCAAACTGCGACAACACTCACTGACACTCATCCTGGTTGCTCCAACATGGGCACGCCAGCCATGGTACACCACCTTTCTGGAACTTTCCGTGGTGCCGCATCAAAGGCTGCGGATCAAACCCGCGCATTTGACGCAGAACCATGGAGAAATTCAGCACCCAGATCCGCAACAGCTGAACCTGGCGATCTGGCTCCTGAAGTCCTGGAGTTTAGCTACCTAAACCTGCCACCGGACTGTATGGAGATCATTAAGGAAGCTAGGAGACCCACTACCAGAGCTTGCTATGCAGCCAAATGGAAGAGGTTTGTCATTTATTGCAATAACAATGACATTAACCCGCTAGACGCATCCATTCAAAACATAATCTTCTACCTCTTACACCTATACCGATGCAATCTGGCCTACACCTCAATACGTATCCATTTAACCGCAATAGCAGCCTATCTCCAAAACAGGCAGCATCTCTCTTTATTCAGAGTGCCTGCCATCAAAGCCTTCTTGGAGGGACTTAAACGAGTAATTCCCCCAAGACACCCACCAGCACCAGTGTGGAACCTCAACTTGGTCCTCACCCGACTGATGGGTCCACCCTTCGAACCTCTCCACTCATGTGAGATTCAATTCCTCACCTGGAAAGTAGCTTTCCTAGTGGCAATCACTTCGTTGAGAAGAGTTAGTGAACTCCAGGCACTAACCATTCAAGAGCCATTCATACAGGTTCACGCAAACAGGGTCGTACTACGTACCAACCCCAAATTCATGCCTAAAGTTATATCGCAGTTCCACATGAATCAAACGATTGAACTGCCTGTTTTCTTTCAGAATCCACAAAATGTCGCTGAAAGAATGCTCCATACACTAGATGTTAAAAGAGCCCTCATGTACTATATAGACAGAACTAAAAACTTTAGGAAGACAAAACAACTTTTCGTTGCCTTTTCCCCACAACACAAAGGCAACGCCATCTCCAAAGCAGGTATAGCCAGATGGATCGTTAAATGTATTCAAATTTGCTATCAAAAGGCTAAACGCACATTAACGATTCCCCTACGAGCCCACTCAACACGTAAGTTAGGGGCCTCCATGGCTTTCCTGGGAAACATTCCTTTACATGATATATGTAGAGCAGCCACATGGTCCACTATACATACATTTACCAAACTCTATTGTGTAGATGTACACTCAAAACAGCAGGCAGCTGTAGGACAGGCTGTTCTCAAAACTCTTTTTCAGACCGCTGCAGCTGACACTGGTAGCCGCCGCTAATGGGAGGTACTGCTATGTATTCTATGCACAGATATGAATTCAGCAGCCCACATGCCTCGAACTGAATATGCTACTTACCAGTATGCATCTGTTCTTGGCATGTAGGGCTGCTGACATTCATATCGCCCACCCTCCTCCCCGGCACCTGTAGCAGCTGCAGCTCTCAAAATTACTGTATAGCATGGTCATCACTTTCTGTATCTACTCCATCACTGCCACAATGGCGAAAAACAATCTGAGGATGGAGAGGATGCCCATGCGCACTGTGGTCCAGGGGAGGAGTCACCTATCTCAGGATACTTCGAAGACTCTTCCAGGACAACAACGTGCAAACATCCGGACCCAACACTAGGCGGCGATCTATGCACAGATATGAATGTCAGCAGCCCTACATGCCAAGAACAGATGCATACTGGTAAGTAGCATATTCAATCAGAGCCAGCTTCTTACATTGGTGGATCAGCGGTGGGATATACAACTTTGCATTTGTTGGACTAACTTGGTTACCACCTGATCACACAACAGTACTCGTAAATTGTCTTTTGAATTGACAAATGTTTCCAAATTACTAAAAGTCTTGTTAGGGCCTTGGCTAAGTCCCTTTAGAATTGTAGAAAAATAAAAGTTCACTTTAGCTAGGATAAGAGGGGTTAGAAGTTTTTTTTAACAATGTCTCTTAACAAGAACCCAGCTGTTAGTGAAGATAACCACAATGGCATAGAGGACCAGGTTGAGGAGCTCGACGTATCTTTCAAGAAGTTATGGTCCCTATGCAAAATTAAAAATATAACCATGGGTCCCCATCTCTGCAAACAAATAGCTCCAGGAGCTGTTGGCTGGGTATGCTAAGGAACATCCCGCTGAGAATTTGAAGACATCTCAAATGTGGAATAAGATGAAGGGGATGAGGAGACCATCCTGCCCCCACTTAACAGGGAGAGAAGGGCCCCAGTGGCCCTGACTCCAAGAATAAACCTCTCAGTACCTGGAGTCCACACAGGTGGACCAGGTGCTACTGAGGACAGCCTCAATGAGGAGGACAACCTGCTAGCATGGTTGACCAAAATATTGGATCTAGAGACCAGACTCCTGGCCCTAGAGAGAGAGCGAGCAGAGATGGGCTTAGCACCCATCCATGGTGGCAGCAATTTACTTAAGTATAAAGAGCAATCTTATGATTCTAAAATCCCCAAAGGGATTGTCCCTAAATATGAGGAAAGTGATGATATCACAAAATGGTTCACAGCCTTTGAGAGGGCCTGTGAAATGAGAAAAGTGAAGAAGTCACACTGGGAGGCACTCCTTTGGGAACTGTTCTCTGGTAACTGCTGGGACAGTCTCCTGACCCTTACAGGGCAGATGCTGGGTTTTATGACCTCATGAAGAGAACTCTGATTTAGGGATTTGGACTCGCAACTGAGGAGTACAGAATTGGATACAGGGGGGCTCAAAAAACCCTAAACCAATCCACAAATGACTTCGTTGACAACTGGGTTAAGACACTAGATGGTTGGTTAACTTGACACAATGTGCATGATTTCAATGGACTTTACAATGTGTTTATGAAAGAACATATTTTAAGTAATTGCACTAATGAAAAGTTACATCAGCATTTGGTAGCTCTAGGTTTAATTTCTCCCCAAGAATTGGGAAAGATGGCAGACCACTGGGTGAAGACAAGAGTGACAAAAACCAGCACTGGGGGTGACCAAAAGAAAAGGGTTACAAAACCTCCCTAGGGGAAAGGTGGTGAGAATCCCCAAGATAAAAAGCCAGAGTCTTCAAAAGGGCCCCAAAAACTTGCACAGGGGGGCGGGACCCAAAACTCTTACCAGTCCAATAATCGGTACAGGGGAAATAACTTTGATCCTTCAAAGGCCTGGGGTAACAACTGTAAGGAGTTAGGACACTTAACTGAAGATGCTATTTGTCCTAAAAAGAAGACCCCTAGTCCTCCTACAGCTACTCCTGGTGTAGCTAGTCTCCAGATGGGATCAGCAGTGTGCCAAGAGCAATTCGGGTTGCACACTGAAACAGTTTTAGTCACAGAAGGGGAGGTTGAGTTTGCCACTTTAGCTGTGTGGCTACCCAACTTAAAGATGTACTTGCAATACCCTTGGATCAATGGGACTAGAATACAAGCCCTGAGGGATACAGGTGCCAGTGTCACTATGGTGAGACCTACACTGGTTTCCCCAGAGCAATACCGGATTGGGAAAACTTACCCAGTCACCAATGCTGACAGTGTTACTACTAACCATGCAATGGCTATGGTGACATTAGACGGGGGTGGCAGTTTACTGGCCTGAAACAGGTAGCAGTCTCTCCAAAGCTTCCAGCTGCATGTCTGCTTGGTAATGATCTGGAAACCTCAGCATGGGCTGAGTTAGAATTAAAAACCCATGCAGCAATGCTGGACATCCACGAGATTGTGTGTGTGAAAACGAGAGCTCAGAGCCAAAAGCAGGGTGAAAAAGACGTGTTGGAGCCTGAAAGTATGGCACAAAGTTCCAAGAGGAAAGGTAAGAAGAGTGGGAAACCAGCTTCTGTACAGCAAAAGGATCAGGACCCCTCTCCCCAGGGAGAGGACTCTGACACCCCACAGGGAACTGAGCCCATGGAGCTTGATCCTTACCAGGTTGAGCTCTTTGACCCAGGGGGGACCCTCTAGGGAAGACCTGTGCCTTGGACAGCAGGACTGTCCAACTCTTGAAAGCCTGTGGCAGCAATCTGCTACCCAGGAAAATCAAGATGTAGGTGGTACCCACAGAGTCTATTGGGAAGAGGGATTACTGTACACTGAGGCAAGAAACCCCAATCCTGGAGCCACCAGGAGAGTGGTAGTGCCTGAGAAGTAAAGGGAGTTCCTACTAACTAGCTCATGGCATTCCCCTAGCTGGACATCTGGGCCAAACCAAAACCTGGGAAAGGCTAGTTAGCCACTTTTACTGGCCCCAGATGCCTCAAAGTAAAGGAGTTTGTCAGCTCCTGTGTCACCTGTCAAGCCAGTGGCAAAACAGGTGGACACCCAAAGGCCCCCTTGATTCCACTACCAGTGGTTGTGGTTCCCTATAAAATCAGTAGGTGTGGACATAGTGGGTCCACTTGAACCTCCCACAGCATCAGGAAACAAATTCATACTAGTGGTAGTAGATCATGCCACAAGATATCCTGAGGCAATTCCCCTGAGGACTATTACAGCTCCTGCAGTAGCCAAGGCCCTCATTGGTGTCTTCGCCAGGGTAGGGTTTCCTAAGGAGGTGGTTTCAGACAGATGATAAAACTTCATGTCTGCTTACATAAACGCATGTGGAAAGAGTGGAGTGCAGTACACGTTTACTACACCCTATCACCCACAAACCAAAGGTCTTGAGAGGTTTAACAAGACATTGAAAGGCATAATTATGGGGCTCCCTGAAAAACTCAAAAGGAGATGGGACGTCCTCTTACCATGCTTGCTTTTCGCCTACAGCGAGGTGCCACAGAAGGGTGTAGGGTTTTCCCCCTTTGGACTTCTGATTGGCCATCCCGTCAGGGGACCACTCTGTCTTGTAAAAGAGGTTCGGGAGAAGCCTCTCCAAGAACCGAAACATGACATTGTGGACTATGTACTAGGCCTAAGGTCCAGAATGGCAGAGTACATGAAAAAAGCTTCCAAACATCTTGAGGCCAGCCTGGAGCTTCAGAAGCACTGTTATGACCAAAAAGCTGCACTGGTAGAATTTCAACCAGGGCAAAAGGTGTGGGTTGTGGAGACAGTGGCACCAAGGGCTCTCCAGGACAGATGGAGTGTCCCTTACCCCATCTTAGAAAAGAAAAGTAGTCACCTTCTTTGTAGACCTGGGCACAAGCAGGACCCCCAAAAGGGTGATCCATGTGAACCGCCTAAAGCTTCTATTAAAGGGCTGACATAACCATGGCAATGGTTACTGATGAGGATAAGGAGACAGAGAATTAACCTCTCCCTGACCTCCTCTCATACAGCCCCAAAGATGGGTCAGTGGATGGAGTTGTCTTTTCAGACACCCTCACTGCCCAACAGCAGACTGATTGCAAGCAAGTCCTGCAGCAGTATGCTAAGCTCTTTTCCTTGACCCCTGGTCAGACAAACTGGTGTGCCCATGATGTGGACACCGGTGACAGTGCACCTGTCAAGAACAAGATCTATCGACAGATTGATCAAGTCAAGGAAATTATCAGAGCAGGGTAGAAAGAGAGAAATTAGGTTCGGTGTGGACTAAACTCTGTCACCAAGACAGATGCTCACCCTATCCCAAAAGTAGGTGAGTTGATAGACAAATTGGGTGCAGCCAAATTTATAAGTATCTTTGACTTAACAGCAGGGTACTGGCAGATTGGCATGGCACGGCACCAGGAGAGAAAGAAAAGACAGCATTCTCCACACCTGATGGGCATTATCAGTTTACTGTTATGCCTTTTGGTTTAAAGAATGCCCCTACCACCTTCCAAAGGTTGGTGAATCAAGTCCTTGCTGGATTGGAGTCCTTAAGTGCAGCATATCTAGATATTGCTGTCTTTAGCTCCACCTGGCAGGATCACCTGATCCACCTGGGGAAGGTTTTAAAAGCCCTTCAAACTGCAGGCCTAACTATCAAGGCATCCAAATGCCAGGTAGGGCAGGGAACTGTGGTATACTTGGGCCACCTTGTTGGTGGGGGCCAAGTGCAACCCTTACAGCCCAAGATCCAGGACATCCTGGACTGGACAGCTCCAGCAACCCAGACCCAAGTCAGGGCATTCCTTGGCTTGACTGGGTACTACAGGAGGTTTGTGAAGGGATATGGGTCCATTGGGACCCCCCTTAGAGAACTTGCCTTCAAGAAGATGCCCAAAAAGGTAAACTGGACAGTGAGCTGTCGAAAGGCTTTTGACACCCTGAAAGAGGCAATGTGCTCAGCACCAATTCTCAAAGCTCCAGACTATACCAAGCAGTTCATTGTGCAGACTGGTGCCTCTGAGCTAGGGATAGGAGAGGTCCTATCCCAGACCAATGAAGAAGGCCAAGACCAACCTGTTGCTTTTCTAAGCAGAAGGCTTCTCCCCAGGGAGCAGCGTTGGAGTGCCATTGAGAGGGAGGCCTTTGCTGTGGTTTGGTCCCTGAAGAAGCAGAGACCATACTTGGTTGGTACTCACTTCCTAGTTCAAACTGATCACAGACCTCTCAAGTGGCTAATGCAGATGAAAGGTGAGAATCCTAAACTGTTGAGGTGGTCCATCTCCCTACAGGGGATGGACTTTACAGTGGAACACAGACCTGGGACTGCCCATGCCAATGAAGATGGACTTTCCAGGTTCTTCCACTTAGACAATGAAGACTCTCTAGGGAAAGGTTAGTCTCATTCTCTTTCATTTGGGTGTGGGGGGGGGGGTTGTGTGTGAAAGTGCCCTTTTTCTGCGTGGCTGCCCCCCTTTTTGCTGAAATGCTGATGTGCTTTGAATGAGTGTGCCCTAGGCTCCTGCCACTCAGGTACCCAGGGCTTGTGTTCTTTCCCTGCATTGAAGACCTCTAATGGCTGCAGCACTTATTGTGCCACCCTTAAAGGCCCTGTACCTTCACACTCACACACTGCCTTTGCAGGCTGCGTGTTTTGGTACAGAGCAAAGTAAAGAGTCGACGGCACACATCCCTGTGTGCCATGCCTACAACCCACTACCCTGGCATAGATCAGCCACCCCGCTATTTGGTTGCACGATACCAGTGGTGTGGGTACAAGTGCATGAGCCCTGTACCTCTACGGTGACTAAGCCAATTCTTAGACATTGTAAGTGCAGTAATGCCATTAAGAGTATATGGTGCTGGGAGGTTGTCATTACAAACTCTACAGTACCATAATGGCTTTACTGAAAACTGAGAAGTTTGGTATCAAACTTCTCAGCACATTAAACCCACACTGATGCCAGTGTGGGATTTAATGGAAAATGCACACAGAGGGCATCTTAAATATGCCCCTTAAAAAATGACCTAACACTAGTGTGCAGGCTGAGTGGCTGCTCCCCAGCTGCCACCACCAGACAGGTTTCTGGACCCCTGGGTCGAGAGCCTGCTGCTTTCGGGGGCCTGAAACAATACACATCCTGGGACGAGGTGCCAAGTCTCTTCCCCCAGGATAGGCAGGGTCCACGAAGGGGACCCTTCAAAGGCTTGCCGCCTTTGTGAACTTCTCCAGGCCTTTTGCTGCTTCCAGCAACTGTTCCCCACTGTTTCTGACCCCCACTTTGGGTGGCAAAACCAAGAGAGGAAAAGAGGGGTGCCCACCTTTGTCAACTCCACCCCTCAGGTGGGGGAGGCGAGGTGAAGCACAATTCTCAGTCCCTGCCATTTTACAGACTGGAGGGTGGCATAATAGGGGGTGTACCCACCCCAAGGAAGGGACCCATTGGTCCCAACCTTTCTTGCCTGTAACGCCCCGAAATCTAGTATTTAGAGGCACCTCTGAACCTTGCCTCCTCAGACAAGAATCAACTAGAAGAAGGACCGAAGAGTCATGCTGAAGCTAAGAAGAGGAGGGCGCCCACTGACTAGTCCCCCAGCCCTACCAGCCTGTCCCTACCTCAAACCTGCAGAAGCAAAACACCGGTATGTCCTGCAGCCAGCAACCCGAAGAACCCCGAAGACCTGCCCTGCCTTCCAAAAAAGACTGTCTCCCGTAAACACCGGATTTGTTCACCCACAAACTCCAGCTCCGGCAAAATCTGTGAGTCTGCACCAGTCACCCACGACCAGAGTTCTAGAGGCCCAACACCACGAGGAGGTCTCCCCGGCGATCCTGACCCGAGATCCAGTGATCCCTGACCTGCCTCAAGCCTCCAGCAGACACCTGCAGCCTCAAACCGGTAGGTCCCCCCCAAACGAGACCAGGCGCTGGTAAGAAGATCCGACCCTAAAGGATACCCCTGTACCCGATGCCCCATGGCCTTGGTTGGCCCAGCCGACGGTGTCTAGCTAACCCCCCGCATCCCAACTTACCTCTCCAAGTGGTGGTCGCTCCCAGAAGACCTTCGTCCCTGAGCCTGCAGTGTGTTTGCAAACTGGAGAATCCCCATTGAAAGTAACAGGGCACAGACGCCAAAAAGCACCCTGCACCCGGCCGCCCTAATGCCGCCGAGGGTGTTCCTTTGGTGCTAACGTGAACCCCCATTTGCCCTGAGCTAAAGTCCAGGAGCTTTGCTTCCACAACCTCGTGGCCTGCTCTTGAGCAGCCACCAACCGGAGACCCCCTATCCCCCATTGGATAACATTGGGCCTCAGCACTCTGCACCCAGCCGACCTAGCGCTGCTGAGGGTCCTTTGAGACTACATCCTCGACCCTGGGAGACCCCTGAGTTTAACCTCTGAAAACCAACTTCCACAACAAAGTACTTGCATGTTAACCTATAACTCTATTTCCTCCCATAGGATAACATTGACTGTTTTCTATGAAAATGTTTCTAAGTGTGGAGTTGGAAAATCTATAAAAGTCTATAAAAGTCTATACAACCATGTACAAATAACCAAAACGCATTTACTTACCTTTTTACAGGAAATGTCCCAGTGCAGTATCCAGGTATACTACACTGTATAACAAAAGTAATCTGCAAAGTAATATACATGAGCTGCTATTGAAAAGTCATTATAAAGTATATGTACAATAATTCAAGGTATTGCATTTCCAGTAATTCTACTGTAACCAAACCAAAGTATATATACAACTGCAATGAAAACTGTATTGTTACTGCAAAGTATAAATCACTTACCTGTGCCAGGGTTGCTTGGCTCTAAGAAAAAACTATCACTAAATAATATTTTTTATACAAAATAAATTGGTCTGAGTTCAGTCTTTGAGTGTGACATCATTTGCTTATTGAGTGTGTACAACAAATGCTTAACACTACCCTCTGATACAGCCTTACTGCTCGCCCATACTTCTACAAATAGAGAGTATGGTGCCTTTGGGATTCCACTGGACTCTGTGCCCACTATAGCTCATTTTGGTATAGTATATACAGAGCCAGCTTCCTACACTGTCTGCGCAAATGGAGGCAGAGCAATTGAAATCAGTTTATGACAGTGTGCAGACCTTGGTGTGGAATATTAATAAAAGAGTGTAGAAGAAGAAGTTTAGAGGGCGAAGGTCTAGGATAGGGTGGAGGCCGTCGTCGTTTTTCGGTACCATAAAGTAATGGGAGTAACAACCAATCGTGATTTCTGAAGTTGGCACCATCTGTATTGGTTCCTTGAAAAGAGAGCTTGAACTTCTACACATGAAACGGACAAGAGGTTCTCTGGCAGGTGTTGTGTGCAGGTGGCATGTCTGGGGTGTGTGTGTGAGAGAGGTAGGACATAAAGGGTAGGGAGTATCCATTTTGCATGATCTGGAGCACCCAGAAGTGAAGACCCTCCAGCAGGGAAGGTGGAAGGTGATGCGACTCCCTACTGGTTGATTGTGTGCCACAGAGGGCAAGCTAAAGTGATTTTGCAGCAGCTTTAAGGGGAGAGGTTTGAATTTGGATAGCTTGTTTCTCTTTAGAGTCCGAGTGCTGTTGCCTCAATCCTTGACCCTGAAAAGAGTTCAAGGCCTGCTACCGCTGAGGCAGGTATTTTATCAGTAGGTAGCCCCTACTGAAGCTTCAAAAGGTTTGCAGCTGGTGGGGACAATAATCCGCTAGTAGAGCTAAACCCCTGCTCTTTTTAAACCTCTCAAGGGCAGAGTCTGCATTTGCTTTAAACAGCCTGGAGCCGTCAATGGGTATGTCAATGTGAGATTGTTGGACTTTCCCAGAAAACCCCATGGAGCGAATCCTGGCTTGGCGACTTAGCGCCACGCTTGTGCTGACTGCTCTACCCAAACAGTTGGTAGTGTCCAGACCAAACATGATAAAGAGTATTTTGCCTTATTCTGTGCATCCAAGATCATCTTCTGTAAGGTTTGACGGATGGCGTCGGAGACCACTGTCAAGATATCAGACACTTATTCACATGCATTATCGGACAATATGCCCAGGAGGCATGTGGTATTTACCGAACTGAGGGTGACCAATGCGAACATCTGTTTGGCAAATGTCTCCTTTTTGATTCCCTATCAGGTGGGGTGGTAGTTAATGCATTGGGGTTCAAGTGGCTCATTAATACTTTGACAACAAGGCTGTCTGGGTGGGATGCCGCAAGAGGAAGCCTGGATCCCCCCCCCCCCCGGCTATGCCACCTTGCAACATTCCTATTGACTGGAGGTTAAGATCTAAATTTAGATCAGGTACCCACCCACACGTCTGTTAAGGCCTTGTTAAAGGAGAGCAGAGGCTTCTGAGTTGATTGTTCAGGGTTTAGGAATTCTATTGGGAGGGTTGTTTTGGCGTCCTGGGGTGTCAGGATGAGATCAAGCGTCTCAGCCGCTCTTCAAACCACCGTGGCAAAATACTTTTCAGCAGCCGTGGCACGACTACATGAAGAGAGGCCAATGTCTTGGAAGGTGTCTAAGCTACTGGTATCCTGGAGGTCATCAAAGATATTGCCTTCATCATATTGTTTGTTGTTGCCCTCATCTGGCTCAGAATGGGCAGATGTCCTGGGTGGTAGAGCTGGGTCTCTGAATCAGACAGTACAATCTGTTCCCCCTCTGGCATCCGTGGCGTTGAGATCCACTTTGATTCACGTGCCAGTTGTAGCATTAACTGCTGCACTGTACAGCTCATTGAGTTTGGAGAAGTGGATGGTATTGGGTCTCGTAGGCTCGGTGGTGCAGAAGCAGAGGACAAAGTCATCCTCAAGTGGAGGTTGAGGGGCGCAGTTCACGTTGAGGATGGATCAGTCAATGGTAGACCGACTGTAGGGCCCTCTCGGATTTGTGGGGCCTGAAGGTGCTCCAGAGGGATCTGTTGTAGCACCAAAAATGTGGTCAATTGCTGCCTTTAACTTTTGGAACTGCTGTGAGGTTACCATCCTTTTGGGATGGGATCAAAGCGAGACTAGCGTCTGGAGCAGTTCCTCAGAATGGGAACAACACTGCAGTCTAGAAGTGTTAGGGGCGTTACACGACTCAGAGTGGCAGGACAAAGGAGACCCATGCTTTGCCTGCTTGTCTTTTTGTGGGATTTGCTTGACTTACCCGAGGGCCTTGACCTTGAAGATGAAGGGCCACGGGAGAGGCCTCAGGAGCACAGCTGCGCCCTCTATGTCAACCAGGGCCATCACACCTTCAACAGTGAGTACTTTTTCAACCACCGAAGTTTGTCGACTGCTAGTTTGGCTTTCTGGTCATGGATGGCCTTTTTTTTGTTTCTTTTTGCACAGATATGATGCCAAGAGTTGTTTAGAGCTGTGGTACCATAGAGAGAAGTTGTGATGGTCTGTCACCAATATCTGTGGTAAGAGTCACAACACTTCTTAAACCATGTTTTAGGCGGTAACAATGTCCGCACACTGAAGAAATTTAAGGGAAAAATATCCGTCTGGAATGATAGGATTAGAGAGCTCCGGATCCACATCGCCAAGCATGGAAAGAAAGGAACTGACATCCGCATGTAGATGTGGCACATACATAGTAGCCCAGATGTCATGGCAGGAGTGGGATGGAGCCGCATGAAACCACCTTTCAACGTGTGAGGGGATTGTTAAGAAAGTTTATGGATCCAGTCTGGAGCCTGGGTAAATTCACAAGGTGAGGAATCAGCAGCTTGAAGTCTCTATCGGAAGTAAGCTTTTATCAAGAGCAGATGTGCTACAGGTTAGGGGCGGTGTACCAGGAGGGCACTTGAAAAAGTATGCCTGATCAACATTTAATCCAATACACATTTACCTGATGTGGTTTACTCCTACTTCTGTCTGAAATCTATTGTCTTTCAACCTACATGGCCAGCGTGCTCGGGGTGAATATTAGTGGTAGAGGGTTCCTGCTGGGCCATTAGTGATGATATCCTGTCTCTTGCAATTTTGATTGCCCTCCTCTGCATCTGATCTGTGGTTTGCTCTAGGATGCTACTGCGGGTGCTCTAAAAGCTTAGCGTTGGTGGTTCTGTTATTGCTTCAGATATTATAGTTCAGATAACCTCCACAAAATACCAGACTTTTCCGACAAGCACCTTAAATGGGTTGGGAACATTGTCACTGAAGGACACCAAGGTGTGTCAGTCTTTGTGTGTTAATGCACATCATTGAGGGGGCGTTTGTGTTTGCAAATCACATAGAAGGGCATGTTCAATATGCAATTCTGCAGCTCAGGTCTACAGTAGGTTGCTCTAAGCCAGCTTTGACATCTTAATACAGCCGCCCCTGTGAGCTGGCTAAAACCGAGATTTTCCACATCCATTGCAGAGTCAATGGTAGCTGCTGATGCCCTCTGCCCTTCACAGAGAATTTCTTTGACTTTGTTTTTTGTCTTCTGCTAAGAGATCAATGTGTGGAATTATATCTGATCACTTTTAATGATTGTATATTCCTGGGGGCATATTCTCAAGGACTTATCGCCAAGTTATCAGCACTTTAGCGCAGCATAAGTGGCGAAAGAATTATCGCCCCATTCTCAAGCTGATGCAAACTGCCGATATCGCCAGTTTTCCAGCGATAGCTTCCGCAAAAAACATCACTACGGATGAGAGCGACAACTAACGCTAATGATATGCAGAGTAGGCGTTCCCGTGCAAAAACCCACAAAAACACCACTTCGCGATATTCTCAACGCCCAGACAGACCTGGGATGCGATCCAAAAACAGTTGATAAGGCGCATTAGCAGCAGGGATTTAACACCCACGTTTTACTGGTGTAAAGCAGGGCGACTACCTGCAGTATGAAAAGGAGCCCAGCGCCACATCTGAAGACCAACACATGTCATGGAGACACTGATCATGCAGCTCGGAGACGCAAGAGGTCCACAACCCCCACCGCCACCACCCCCATGCCCCCCCCCAGACCACAACCCCCCGGACTACTACCGAGGCAGCGCAGAACAGGACAGCGGACGTTCCTAACACGCACAAGCCTCAGAGACTCAACGCCAGAGGAAGTCATTGCCCACTACAGGCACAAAAGGACAACCATCCTCTGCATACCGACCCACATTGCCCACAGGCTGACGGTACCAACACAGCAGACAACCAACATCCCTCCGCAGATAAAGCTGCTGGCTGTGCTGCACCTGTTGGCCCCTGGTACCTCCCAACCAACAACTGCCAGAGTCGGAGGAGTCTCACGGCCCCCCCTATCAAACTTCCTCACACATGTCTTGGATGCATGTCCACAATAGCAACGGCGGGCCCCTGTATCCGCACCACACGACAGTTCCAATTCGTAGTGTTCCTGTGCAACCAACCCAACGCCAGCCGTTGCCAGACACCTCTGTGCCCCAGTTCCAAGATAGTAGTAACTGAAATAGGGGTGCGCACAGTCATGAAGTCCAGTAGTCAACAGTAGTGCAAAAACAGTCGTTTATTACAAATACACAAATAAAGAATACGAAAAGTACAGCCAACGCCCAAGGGGGAACTTCATCAGGGCAACGTGTGGATTCAAGTAACTGCATATGCTCCGGAAACTCCCCAATATAATTTCATACTCCGGAAGTCAGTATTGAGGAACCTGTTGGACAAATGGTGACAATGGTCAAGCATCCGTATAGTCACAAACCTAATCTGGTACAGTTTATAGCACTTGGACAAACCGGAATGCTTATAGGAAAGACAAATCCTGCACAAAAAGACCGTAACAGAAGTACATGTGGTTGTAACCTTCGTAGGAAAGCAAATTAAGGTTACGGTCACAGGAAGTTCTGTTACGGTCTCATGATGCAGGTTTTCTCATACCTGTAAGCATCACGGATTGTATCAGCTTGATACCCATGCACCTTCACTCCCCCCACCCAGCCACGAGGGCGCCGCAGTGAGCGGTGTTGCCTACGCGATCCAGTGCGCCTGCTGCACCCCAGCCCTGGTCCCCAGACTGGTCCGCCGCCCAACGATGACTGCTAGCCCTTGCGCACCCAGGCCTCAATGCTCACCTGCCGCCATCGGCATGTCTCCAAGAGGGCCCACCACATGCCGGTGCAACCTCCTCAGCCGATTGCTGTATTCCACGCCACAGGCCCCCAGCACACCCTGCTGCGCCGCAGAGTTATGTCTGTGCAGCCTGCTGCCTTCGGCATACACTGCGGTCCAACTAGGCTCACAATTCAAATTGAATATTGATTGGCAGGACGGCGTATCGAGGCCTACGCATCATCATGCAGGCTGCAAACCCACTCCGCTCTGGTGCCACTAACTCAGTGCACGGCAAGTTATCGCCACGTGGCGGTAGGCGCGTGCCGGCCAAAGTGCCTCGGCTGCCACTAACTCCGTGCACTGCAAGTCACCGTCTCGTGGCGGTAGGCCCGTGCCGGCCAAAGTGTTTTGGCTGCCACCAACTCTGTGCACCGCAGGTCACTGTCTCGTGACGGTAGGCCAAAGTGCCTCGGCTGCCACCAACTCTGTGTACCGCAAGTCATGGGCCCTTTATGATTGAGTATCGTGGTGAGGACGCCATCATGTCATCTCCGGCAGTGGGGAATGTGAGGTGGTAGGGCCCTAGGCCCTCATGCATAAATAATGACCACACGGACACACTCAGATAGATAGTGGAAATGGCCTCAAGCACGTGTGCCCGGCCCGTTTTATTGGCAGGGTCACATGTCCTGTGACGCCTGTGCTGGATGGGTGTGGTGTGGTGTGGTGTGGGTGTAAACCAGCCCTCAGGGAGTCGCTGTGGCATGCTGACAACTAGAACTGTGTCAGCAGATCACTACAGGGGAGACCTGGGACATGTATTTTTGTCGTCTCCCCCTGTAAGCGTAAGCGGAGTGGGCTGGCCTGGCGTATGCCAGTCCAGTGTAGGGGTGTGAACAATGACCCCGGGGCTCTGGGCATGGTTCCGTTCTGGGCTGGACAAGGAAGTAACTAATGCGTGTCTCTCTGTTGTAGTGTCTGCGCCACCCGGACCGCAATCAGTAATGTTGCACCCTGTGACCCAAGTCCCACAACATGAGCAACATAGATGTAAGGGGGAATCACTTTCATGCTTGAATGATCATAGACATGACACATCTGTGTGAATTTGAATGTTTAATGCACATTCAGTGAAGTGTTGTAGCTGGAGCAGTAAAGGGCCATGCAAACCCCACTTTACATTGTTGTCCCATGGAGGGCCAGCCAGAGTCCTGTAGGGAATGGCAAGTACATCGGAAGATGAAGAGTTCAGTTCGCAGACTGATAGATGTGTAATTGGTGACCAAACAGAATATGGCAGTCCATGTCAAGGTCCAAGGTGAGTGTCGCAGAGTGTATCGGGGGACAGTGGAAGGTAATGATGCAGAGGGCAGAACAAAGCAGAAACAGGCTATATGGCGGAGATGAATGCTACTGCTTCCTTCTTACCAGTAAGGCAGAATCATGCGCATCTTCGTCCTCTGATGTTTCATGTGCCTCACATGTGGGTGGTGGTGTTCTGTCTCCAACACTGGGTGGCACTGACACATCAGGGGGCAGAGATGTGGATGTCGAAGCAGCAGCAGCATTCATCTGCGCAAGGCCTTGTGGCGGCAATGCCATGACAAGGACCTGCAGGGCATGGTAGATCCCAGCTACATCATCCTGGTGTGCAGCCGTGGCAGCCATTCTTCCTACCTGCACCTGCTCCATGGTCCTCCGCATGTGTCCCAACTCGCGGATGACACCGCTGGAGCCACTCTGACTAGACAGTTGTCCTTGTCTCAGAGTCAGGACTCCAGCGATGTCATCCATGGATCGTTTAAGAGCATGGAGCGGACTGTGGGTGTCTGTTAGGGACTGTAAGTGGTCCCTGATGGGACTTGGACACCCACGTATGGCATCTAGTTTGGCTGCCATGAGGTCGAACCCCACCGCACCTGATCAGCCATCTTCTCCTGGCACCATAACACACGTCGTTGGAAGGCCATGTGTTTTTCGTGTGGCTCCTGGAAGCCACAGCCGTGGTGGCTAGTGCTTTCTGCTGTGTGGTCTGTGCAGGTGGTGAGGTCTCCTGGATGCAGCTGGGCTGCCCTGCTTCTGGAGGTGAGATGCCGAAGCTGTCCATGAGCTTTTGGAGGGCGTCGGTGTCAAAGGTGGGGAGGTCCTCTTCGTCATCAGTGAAGAGTTGTTGGGTCTGCTCTGCAGGGGGTGTTGATTCTCCCTCTGCAATGTGAAGGGGAGATGCAGTTTAACATTATGTTCACAAGTATGTTGGCACATTGTACAAGTTTACATACAGACTGCATGACAATGTACATCGTGACTGTTTGGGAGGAGCTGCCTTTTTGATACGGGACAGTGGACATTTTGACAACATCACGGATGTGTTTCTACTTGTACATCGTCATCTCACATTACCCTGTTATGCCAAATGTGATTGGCCAGTTTGTACACACAAGCGGCAGCAGTTGTGTTTCTGTTCTGTTGTGAACGTGTTGCAGTTTGTACCACATTGTTGTCAATGTTGATGTGCTCTGCTTCTTATGTGTGTGTGCTGCATTGTGGGAGAGTCTCCCCAGCAGCTCTGATTTTGCTGGCCCTTATCCCTTTCAGGCGGTGTGCCTTTCAATTCTGTGCTTCTAAAGTGCTGAGATGGTGCAGACGTGGGTACATTGGGCTCTTGGTGGGAGTTAGGACTCTTGGGCATGGTTTGGATGTGGTCCACACTCTGCCACCTCAGTGTTGTCGCGTGCACCATGTCATGATAATTGGACTGCATCCATGCTAATTGTCATGCAGTGTCATTTGCATTGTCAGTATGGTTCACGGACCCGCAGCTTTGCTGGGTTCAGCACGTGTTTATGGGTTTCTTGTGAGATTAGTAATGTGTGGGGAGGACCCCCTCTAGGCACATAGTCGACGGGGGCCTACTTGCAGTTTCTAGGTGTGCTACAGTGTGCCAAGGGGATTAGGGACATGCTCCAGAGTCATTGTGGGTGAGCACTGTGCTATGCTTAATTGTGCATGTGTGCCATTGTGCCCATCTCCCCCCGTCCCCCCAGTCCCTGGTCGTTACTCACCCTCTTGCTGTTGTGTCGGTTCCTGTCGAGCAGTGTCCGGTACCCCAACTCCTGCCACCGTCTCCACACTGATGACTGTGGACACCATTTCCTCCATCAAGTCCAGCCCCTCCTGTGGCGCTGGACTCCCACCTCCAGTCTGCATTGTTGCCTTCTCGTTGTTGCCGAGTTTCTGCTTGGTTTTGCGCTTCACATAATTCCAGCGCCTCTTGACCTCTTCCATTGTCCACCTCAGCACTCCGATTGCATTCACCTTGCCCACGATGGACTGCCATATTCTATTTTTGTCGACAGTGACACTTTGGAGGTGACAAACAGTTGTTGATGGTATTTTATCACCTCCGTTATCATGATCCTGTTTTCCTGCGGACTGAATGAGTCTTCCTCTTCTTCTCATCCTTGCCCTTCCCTGACCCAGAGGTCCCGGTCTGGTCCGGGCTTGTGGGGTTCTGGTCGTCCTCTGTTCCTGCTCCGGCCACCTCCATTGTGCTTCGCAGTTGTTTTTTTTTTTCTGCTTTTATAGTGATTTTTCCCGCCTGACGTGTGTGAATTGCAGGCCTGGCACAGCTTATCGCTGATTTTGTCATTGCGGTTGGGCCCATCGCCACTTTTTCACGTTCGGGTTTTGATTTTTATCGCCGTCCCGGGACTTTTATTGCGGAAATTTGATGCGTTATAGGGATACTATCGCATATTACCGTCGTGTTGAGAATACGACGTTAACACAGTTATTTTACCGCAATAGACGGCGATATGTGAAATTGCGTTAACCTATTTTGGCGATGATTATCGCACATTCTTGAGAATATCCCCCCTAGAGTAGCCATAGTGTTAGCAGCTCTCATTGATGTGGCTGCCATTAATGACACCCTCTTCCCAAAAGTGGTGCCTATTTTCCAACGGTTCTCTTTCTGGGATGTGAGGAGTTGTGCAGGTAACCTATTGCCCAATTAGGCACAATGGATTGTTGTCTGGGGTTTTGTAATTTTGTCTACTTTCAGGATGACTGCAGGTATTTGCATAGATTTTAATTACTTTTGCCATAAATGGTCTATTAATAGTATGGCTTTTTCAGAGTTTCCAGCCAGTTCCCTAAAATTGTATTAGAAGCAATCAATTTTCTTGCTAGTTATTTGGAATTGAAACCTCTTGGAAGCCTTTTCTGTCAATACCTGGAATCTGATGATGCCATCAAGTGATGAGTCTACTGGTGGAGGAGTGGTTAGTTCAGTCACTGGGGACTATGCAATTATCCCACTCTCTTCCTTGAGTTTTAGACCTCTCTGGTAGCTCTCCTTTATCCACGATCTCGAAAAGACTGGTGTGTCCGCTGCATCACTGGCAGGGAAGGCTGTCTTTGTCTATACACCAGCCCTCTGGAATAGCCTCAACATTTGGAACTGATGTGGAAACTGTCAAGCAGTGGCCAGCAGCCAAAGTAACACGCTGTAGTACCAGCAGCCCAGCACAAGTAATCTGTGGTATCTAGACCTACCCAGATCACATGCTTGGTTGCATACAGCCCATCCTGTATGATATGAGCCAAAGAAGCCCAAGATCTTCCAGGACGATCTCACTGGCCATGCCGCAAAGGGCATCTGTGTAGCAGAGCAAACTCAAAGGGGATGATGGACGGAGTGTTGAACATTGCAAGCACTCACCCCCAGTCAACTGATCTGGGTTTAATCCATCATCATTCTTTAGCTCACTCCGCCATCCCAGTTCAGACTTGGCCATATGCAAATCAATCTGATCTTGTGCCTCATGGGACCAGTCCAGCCTAAACTGCCAAGCCATGTCTTCCCTGGACCGGAAACAAGCATCCTGGGACCGGTTTCTGGCTAATCAGCCGTCATCAGCCAGGCTAGCTTGAATCCAGTGGCAGAGTGAGCAAGGGACCCACGTCTGGGCATACCCTGCCAACTTAGGGCGAACAAAGCAAAACCAAAGGGGATGATGGACAGAGTGTTGAACATTGCAAGCATTCACCCCCAGTCAACTGATCTGGGTTAAATCCATCATCATTCTTTAGCTCACTCCGCCACCCCAGTCCAGACTTGGCCATATGCAAATCAGTCTGACCCTGTGCCTCATGGGAACAGTTCAGCCCGAACTGCCAAGCCATGTCTTCCCTGGACCGGAAACAAGCATCCTGGGACCGGTTTCTGGCTAATCAGCCGTCATCAGCCAGGCTAGCTTGAATCCAGTGACTGTTCCCATTGGGCACAGGGTCAAGGCTGATTTGCATATGGCTGGGTCCAAACTGGAATGGCATGGTGAGCAAAAAAACGATGGATTTAGGCCCAGATCTCTGTACTGGGGTGAATGTATGACATTGTTCTGCATTCTGTCCATCAATAATTATTTTTGCATTTGTCACCCCGAGTGGGATGGCTGTTCTCAGACGTGAGCCCCATGCTCTCCATGCCACTGGAATCAAGCTATCCTGGCTGAAGAGGGGTGAAACCCCAAAAGCGGTCCTAGGATGCTTGTTTCCAGTCCAGGGAGTACCTGGCCTGGCAGTTCAGGCTGGGCTGTTCCCATTGGGCACAGGGTCAAGATTGATTTGCATATGGCTGGGTCCAAACTGGAATGGCATGGTGAGCAAAAAAACGATGAATTTAGGCCCAGATCTCTGTACTGGGGTGAATGTATGACATTGTTCTGCATTCTGTCCATCAATAGTTCTTTTTGCATCTGCGTAGCAGCCCATCAGGCAAACTATATTAACAGACTGGCAGAAGAAGACATGCGTTTGCCAACAGCATCAACCCTCTTGGATTCTCTATCCAGAGGAGTAGCTGGAAATTATTTTGGATTCGCTTTACTTATCGAAACCTGCACAATAGGGCTATCTGGAGTGGGGTACTTGGTAAGAAAATCCAGTTTACCAGGCTCTGGGGTATGACACCTGCCAACTCACAAGCAGGTAAAACTTGGATTCGACCAAGTAGTCAGGAGGAAACTAGTAAAATAAAATAAGGGCACAGATTTCAAAACATTTGTTTCTGTCCCAATGGAAGGCATCTATAATTCTAGTGCTTCTGCTGCCCTCCAAACTCCTTCTGCAAATTAGACACTCACTTCCATTTGTGGCGAGTCAAGCTCTGTTTCCTGAGAGGACGCAAGTCCACTGGTTTCAGTAAATCAAAGTATAAGGGGGTAAGCCACCGCATCACAATCAAACACTCTGGGATGTACCTTGCTCTGGCATAGGCTCAGAATCGGAACAAGAGAGCCTCTGCTGGTAGTGGCACAATGTTAGAGTCCGCCTGCACAATGACTGGTTGCGCTTTCGTATTTTTTTATTGCAACATTGGTTGGGCTGACTTTGGTTCAGGGTCCGATAGTAGCTTTAGCACCAGAGGGGTGTCAAGAACAAGCATAGATCTTGGGGCCAGAGTGGAAGTCTGTACCGGCATCAGTAGACGGGCCCAGTAACTGGTCCCAAAGTCATAGAGAGCTCCAGGGAGGGATCTGCAGGCAGTGACCTAACAGGAGGCCTCTGTGGGGCCCAAAGGCGTGCCTGAGAGAGCTGGAAAAGCTCTGATAATTTGCAGCTTGGCCTCTTTGAATGCTTCAATTTGCTGCAGGGTTAATGATGATCCAGGACATTTGGAGTGTGTTGTGCTCAACTGAGGAATCAGTTTATTAGTCAAAGACCTCGAAAGAGTGGGAATTACCTCTTGACATTCTCATGCCTTCTCTCTGAAATGAGAGTAGCTTGATGGGGTTGAGTCCTGCTTCACTTTCTTAATTTGCATTTGGCTTTCAACTTACAAGAGGACTTTGATTGTGAAGTTAAACAGTAACAGGAGCACCCCCAGGACCTGACAGAGTCTGGGCCAGTGACTTGAAATAGGGGTGAGACCTGTGCAAGGTGTGCACTTACAAGACAGCTCATGAGTCTTGTCCCAAGCCCAAATACCAAAGACACCTCAAGTGGGTCCATGATCACCACTTGCTTCCTGTTGTTGCGCCATGGTTTGAAAACGGTAGTTTTTGGTGGGGACATCATCCCCTGCACACTGAAACCATTTTGGAAGTTGTCAGAAAACGGACAAAATTAGAGCAAACTTCAGGAGCGTAAAGAAAGGACCAGATGTCAGGGTGCAAGGGTGGCGCTTATATGCAGATCCGCACTGTCACTTCCAGGGCGGTGTGTAGAGCCAACACAGAGCCACAAAATGCCACATTACGGCACACAGGAATACTCCTTTGAAAAAAATAATTTCTGGATCCATTCTGTGACCTGGGGCATAGTCTAAGGTGAGAAACCTGCACTTAGAAGTATCCACCTGAAACATGTTACAAGAATGGGAGGGTCGGTGAGGAATCAACAGTTGGAGTCTCTACCAGAAAGAGCATTAAGGGGGGTAAGTAACTTTTTCTTCTGATATAGACTTCTAACCACAGATTCCTCACCATTTGAATAGATACCAAAACAACACCTATGTGGATTTATGTCTTTCAATGGACTCTCACTATACATTTCTGTAGGATCAAGAGGGTGAAATACCCTTCTCAGAGTACCTTGCTATCCGGACAGAAGTGCTTTGTTACCGTATGGAGGGACACCCAAAGAGCTGCCTGGCAGATAGCCAAGAAAGTAACTCTACATGCCAATGCAGTGGTTATGGTGGAATGAGCACACAGCCTTTCCCAAAGTTACTTTTTGGTCAGTGTGTAGCAGATGTTAATACAGAGCATGATTCAGAAATCATCCTCTTCTGCACTGCTTTACCTTTTTTACTCAGCAAACCCCACAAGAGCGGATGGTCCACCCGGTTTCTCTGGTACGAATGATACATAAGCTCAGTACTCTTTTGGGGTCCCAGCAATGGAGTCTCTCCTCCTCCTTCTTAGAGGGCTGAGGCAGAGCAAAGAACGCCAATAAGGAGATATTCTGACTGACCTGGAACGGCGTCACACCTTGGATGCTTGCTCCTGCAGAACCAGTTTGCATGGGAAGAAAGTGGAGATGTTGGAGGCTTTTCAAAAACGCATCACAACTGGCAACTGCAAAAATGCCAAAAGATACCCTTTAACTGTGCCCAGAGTAAAGACTTGCTGGGTGAGAAACAAAATGAACAACACAACATCAGATTACTTTCCCTAGGATTCAATCTGCCGTGTGCTGCACTAAGACACAAATTTGTCCCATTGACAGGGGTATACCATTTTTGTTGAGGGACGCATAGCTGCCAAGATGACATCAACCACCTGTGAGAAAGTGGCTCTGTATATACTGTTCCCAAATAGGTACAGGGTGTACAGAGTCCACAGTCCCAAGAGGTTTGGCAGAGGGTAAAGTTAGATATAACCTTACTTTCTAAAGTGGTAGCTTGGTCGAGCAGTAAGGCAGTATCAGAGGACAGTGTAAAGCATTTGGTGCACGCACTCAATAACTGAAGTCTAGGCCAATGGTTTATATATAAAAAATATATGCTTGTTTTATTTTAGAACCAACAATAGGTATTAAAATATACTTTCTCAGAATGAGATGCTTTATATAAATACTTTTGCAATATGCAATTGGCTTTTGTAGAAAGTTACAAGTGGTTGCAATAGGCAACACAATTTTAAACACAATAATGCATTGAGTTCAATGCAAGTTTCAAGTTATTTGCAATAGATTACTTTTAGGATTACTTTTGGGATTCCAGGACTGGATCCTAGATTCAGTACTGGGTCAGTACTTAGAAACAAGTGATAAAAGTCGACTTAGTTACTGTTATGATTTTCAGACAATATTTGGCTATTTTAAAAGTTGACACTTAGAAAATATTTCATAGAAAACAGTCAATGATTCCCTATGGAAGAAAATTCAAGTTGCAGGTATAGTATGTTCTTGTTACTTTTGTAATCCAGTACTGGGTGCCTAGACTCAGTACTGTGACCTTTATCCAAAACAGGTAAGTAATTACGTTTTCACAATTTATACGATTTTTAAAGAAAATTATAGTTTGCAGAAATCGACACTTAGAAGAAATTTCACAGAAAAACAGTCAATGGTTTCCTATGAAAGAAAATTGGGTTACTGGCAAGTACGGTTGTGAATATGTTTCAGGGTCAGTGCTGGGCACCAAGATCCAGCACTGGGAGCTCACCTAATAGCAGGTGAGTATTTTCGTTTTCGTTTCTCGGCTGATTTTTGGTGAATATTTTAAGTTTTGAAAAGTCCACACTTCGAAGAAATTTCAGGAAAAACCAGTCAATGTTACCCTATGGAGAAAATTGAGTTATCAGCTTTCAGGTAAGTACTCGACTGGCAAAGTTAAGGTTCTGGGCACAGACTCAGGGGTCTCCCAGGGTCAGGGAGGTACAGTTGTTACACCCTCAGCGGCACAGGGGCAGCCGGGTGCAGAGTGAGTTAGGCCCAATGTTATCCTATGGGAAGCAGGGGGGCCTTGGTTGGTGGCTGCTGACTAGCAGGCCACGCGGCTGTGGGAGCTGGGCTCCTGGTCACTTGCTCAGGGCAAATGGGGAAGTAGATAGGTGCAAAGGTTACACTGCCAGGGTCACTCGGGCGGCTGGGTGCAGGGTGCTTTTGAGCCTTCGGGCGCTCAATTGATTTCAATGGGAAAGCTCCGGTTTAGAAAAAGACTGCAAGCTCGGGGACGAAGATTCTTCAGGTGCCACCACCACTTTGAGAGGTAAGTTGGGTAGTTGGAGGATAGGTAGGTACGCAGAAGTTGGGCACAGGGGGCACGGGGCGCCGGGTGCAGGGGTGCCTTTTGGTGTCGGGAAATCTTACCCTCTGTTGATCGCGGTTGGGGGGGTACCTGGTTCTGAGGCTGCAGGCATTGTCAGGAGCGTCGAGGGAAGTCCTTGGGTGCCGGACTCGGGGTCACAATCGCCATGGGGTCGTCCTCGTGGTCTTTGTTCACTCCGGCACAGGCCAGGCTTGGCGGGTGTAGAGTGTGTAGGGTTCGCGGTTCCGGGCTGATGCCAGGGATTAGAAACTGATTTTGAGTAGAGCCTCTACTCATGGGAGTCCCAGGTGTTTAGAACCAAAAGGTAGCCAGGTCCTCCGGGGTTTGTGAGGTTGCTAGCCACAAGAGATGCCGGGTTGGAGCAGGAGCAGGTTCGAGGGTCGACAGGCCGGTAGGGCTGGGGCTAAAGCAGTTGGTGTCTTGCTCTTCTTAGCAGCTGCAGGGCAGGTCTTCTTTCTTCTTGCTCTTCTTTGTATTTCGGAATCTGGAATCTGGGGAAGGAAGGTTCAGGGTGCCCCAAAATACTAGATTTAGGGGGCGTTACAGGTAGGTGAAGGGCAGGGTCCAATGGGTCCCTGTCCTGGGGTGGGTACACCCCCTATACTGCCTCTCTCCTGTGGGAGGGGGGGCAGTAGCCTAGTCCTGATTGGGCAGGGCTTCCCATCTTCAAGATGGCGAGAGCCCAGAGATGTGCTTCACCTCGCCTCCCCCACCTGAGGGGTGGGGTTGGCAGGCTGGCACATCCCCTGTCCTTATTTGGGGTTTCCGGCCAGGATTCCCGCCAGAGTGGGGGCTGCCAGTGGCCTGGGGAAGCTCACAGAGGCGGAACGCCTTTGAAGCTTCCCCCTGCCCATCCTGGGGAGGAGATCTAGCACCTCGCCCAGGATGTGCATTGTTGCAGGCCCAGAAGAGCAGGGGCTCTCCTACCCAGGGGTCCAGCAACATGTCTGCTGTGTGGCAGCCTCCCAGACCAGACGTGGATTGTAGGTTAGGTTTCAGGGGGCATCTCTAAGATGCCCACTGGGGTGCTTGGTACATTAATGTGCTGAAAAGTTTGATACCAAACTTCTCAGTCTTCAGTGTTGCCATTATGGTGCTGTGGAGTTCGTGTTTGACAAGCTCTCAGCACCATGTACTCTTAAATGGCAACACTGCACTTACAGTGCCCAGGAATGGTCCTGGGTACTGTAGGGGCACAGGGCTCATACTCCTGTGCCCACACCACTGGCATAGGGCACCCAGCTAGAGGGGTGGTTGATGTATGCCAGGGCAGTGTAGGTGGTGGGCATGGCACACAGGGGTGTGTGCCATGTCAACTCTTTGTTTTGTCTTGTACCCAGACACTCAGCCTGCAGGGGCAGTGTGTGTGTGTTAGGGTATAGAGCCTCTAAGGGTGGCACAATGAGTGTTGCAGCCCTTAGAGGCCTTCCCTGGTCACAAGGCCCTGGGTACCTAGGGTACCATTTACCAAGGGCTCACATGTGGCCAGGGTTTGCCAATTTGGGTAGTAGGTTTTTAGGGAAGGAACATAGGCCCTGGGCACCTGATTGGCAGGAGTCCAGGGCACACTCAGTCAAAGTACATTCAGCAATTCAGCAAAAAGTCGGGGCATACCATGCAAGAAAGATGGCACTTTCTCACACCACCTCAGGAGGAAGATCGAAGAAACTCTGCTGTTGCAACTCAATCTCCAAGCATGAAGGAGGAGATTGCGGAAGCCTGAGTGCAGGACCCTGCTCCATTGCTATGACAGCAGATCCTTTGGTAGGGGTACACTGATCAGAGGACAGATACTTATGCCCAGGAGCTCTGGATACCATAAACTCCATGCCCAATCTGTGGCTACTAGAATGACTTGGTGCCCAGTTAATCCTGATCCTTTTCAGGACCCTAGACATGAGAGTAATTGGCGTGAAAGCATAGAGGAATCCTCGAGTTCCACCCTAGGTATAATGCGTCTGCTAGCTCTTGGAAACTCAATCTCACAGAACTGCTGGCATTGCACGTTCTCTGTGGTGTCGAATGGATGGAGCAAAGGTTCCCCACAGTCGCAGCCCCAACTGAGTCAGAAAGAACAACGGGCAATTCATCTTTCCGAGCCAGTGAAGTCTGTATCGGCATTGACGCTCTGGAGCCTGGTGTGGATTGTGGAGGTGGAGTCGGTGCAGGAGCCAGGAGAGGCCTGTGATAGGTTTGGAGGGTCCAGCTGGCACCAAGGGCGAACCCGCCAGCAGTATCCCAGATGGAGAGCCCCTCAGCTCCTTGGGACCTGCAGGCACGCCAGTGAGCGTCAGAAGGAATCCGAAGAGACTTTGCATGGCCATGCAGAATCCTTCGATCTTCCCGGTGTTGCAGATGGCCCCAGAAACTCGGATTGTGCTGGTACAAGAGGCAGGATGGGCTCGGACACCGATTGACTTCAGGAGCAAGAATAGGGGCATGGCAATGTCCTCAAGCCTTCTCAGGCGTGCAAGAAGGGGTTGAGTTCCGCTTTGATATTTTGTGTTTTTTTCTTTGACTTACCTAAATTTTTGAAGCGCGACTACGATTGTCCTAGACTCCTGCGACTCCTATACCAGGAACTGAAGAGACAGATTCTGGGACTCTGACTGGTGGCGACAAAGAATCTTGCTATGCTTGATGACGTTACTTCACAGTCACTTATGGCCTTGGGTTCATTGATTTGCAGCTGCGGTTTCTTCACTTGGGCAGGGGAGTGCCCCCCCCGCAAGCTATGCAGAAAAAAATAAAATGGCAATGAAAATATTCCATTGCCATTTTATTTTTTACCGTGGTGCGCGCTGTAGCAGCCACTGCCTGCCCAGAGACATACGGGCGTGTACTCTAATGCTGATTGGCAACACAGGACAGGAGCAGTGGCAGGCTGGATGCTCCAAATTGTGCATATCACTTTGGACAGCTGTCTTGCGTCATCCAAAATGACATGCGCACTTTGAAGCTCTCCACCTAGCTGTCTTAGAGAGATCAGGTCGGGACTGAGGCACGCGGTCAGGTAAGTGGCTTTTTTTCTATGTATATTTTGTGTGTAGTGTATGTTTTGTGCTCCCACTAGCGGTTTGCCCACCCCACCACACCTGATAGCTGGCATCCGCCACTGTTGATGTGCATTCACTGCAGTCATTGGAGTTGTAACTCAATCCCAGGAAAACCTGATGGGGATTTGTCACAGACATTTGATGCAACAGTCCTTACAGGGTTTAAAAAACGTTGTTTTGTAAGGTGACATTTCGCTAGCTCAATGTACAACTGATGAGGTAAAGGGTCTCAAACAGATGAGTTAGCCCTGGATCTGCATCTAGAGGCACAGAATAAAAGGAACTGACGTCAGAAAATGGGAGTGGCACCTATATAGGCTGCACAAATCATTTCCAGAGCAGAAAAGTGTCAGTGCCAAGCCGCATTGCACAACCTACTAGCGCAGAGGTACTGCTGAAAGTTTCTGGATCCAGTCTGAGGGGGATAATCAAACAGTGAGAAATCTTATTTTAGAAGTCGATCAGAAATGTGTGGCCAATAAATTAAAATGAGTTTGATTCAGTGAGGAGAAAGGAATTTAATCATGGCTGGGTCTAGAAGTTCAGATAACTAGAAAGAGTTTAATCTCATGAAAATTAATGATTTAGTGAGAGCCCAGTTATTACCACTGGATCTTGTTTAATGGCATAATGTTTGTTGTGCTATGAGTTATAGAAGAACAAGAAGCTTCAGGAGAGATTTGTAAATCACTCTATTACTTCTGGTCTGGTATATTAAAAAAAATATAAGAACCTTACATTTATAAGGCACGTCAGCTCTGCAAATTTTGCAAGAAGTAGGGACCTGGGTCATTCCCAAATTTTAGGTGGCCAGCAGCTCCTTTAAATGAAACACTCCTCAACATCACTAACACTCATAAAACTGCTCACCTCAAATGTATGTTTTTCCAACAGAGTTTTTAAGCATAGGATTAGCAAAGTCCCATCCACGCCTAGCTAGAACAAGCATTTGCAATGCAATAGGTCTCGCATTTATGCGAGTTTAAGCTATTGGCATTGTAAAATAAAAGGCATTGGTATTTGCAATGTCAATAGCTCACACTCGTGTAAATGCGAGACCTATTGCATTGCAAATGCCTGTTAGATTAGTGAGTGGAAATGCTCGCTTTCGGCCCGCGTGGCAAATGTATTAAATAAACAAGCGCGGCCGCTAAGTGAAAGCGGACCGCGCTGCAAATTAAAAAAATAGAGCTTACCGACTTATGAAGGAGACAGTGTAAGTAAAAGATCCAGTCGTAATGGGAGGTAACAATGGCGACAGGGCGGTAACAAGAAGGGACTAACAAGCCTCATTATCAATCGGAAGCTAGCATTTACGAAGGACAATTACACTAGCCAATCAAAAATATGGGCGGAGAGAAGGCGAGGATTCCACAGCATACTCGACTTCTGCATGCCTCGCACATGGCGCTGCTGCTAGGCTCGACCTAAAAATGACAAAGCCCTCGAGCATTTTTGCAGCAAAGTCATAAAGCATAGGATTAGCTAGTGACATCCATTCCATGGTAAACAAGCATTGGCATAGCCAATAGGTCTCGCCTTTGGGACCTTATAAGTATTTAGTTATGCAGCACAATATCCTTGGTGCAACAATATCAACTGTTGCATGGCTAAACACTTATAAGGTCCCAAAGGTGAGACCTATTGGCTATGCCAATGCTTGCACTGCAACTGCGCGGGAGGTGGTGGTGCTGTCCAAGTACAAGCACTGCAACTGCGCAGAGAGTTGGCGGTGCCGTCCAAGTAAAAGCACTGCAACTGTGCAGAGAGGTGGTGGTGCCCCACCATTACAAGCACTGCAACAGCGCATGAGGTGGTGGTGCCTTCCAAGTACAAGCACTGCAACTGTGCAGAGAGGTGGTGGCACCCTCCCATTACATGCAATGCAACTGTGTGGAGAAGTAGCAGTATTCTCATATGTGGGTAGTAGTAGTAGTACCTTCCCATTACAAGTCCTGCAATTGTACTTCGAGATGACCAAACTCTCCCACTGAATGTACTGCAGACATGCTGAGATGTGCCAGTACTCTCCCATCACAACCACTGCAACCATGCTGAGACGTGCTAGTACCACTCCACTGATGTCCTGCTCACAAGCACCGGTACTCTCCGCTTCAAATTAAGCAAGTGCAGGTACACAGCACCTGACAATGTAAATCACTGGATGGCTCACTTGCAAACACCCTTCAAGATGGATGTGCAAGGAAGAGGGTCCCTTTAAACAAAGCCATCTCAGAGCCCCCACCGCTCCATCACATCTTTGTAACGGCTAGTGAGCTGCGACATTTCAGTGCACTACAAAATATCACATATAACCTATACTTTTCTCCTTTTGACTTTGCTTGCAGAAATTTTGTTTAAAATGTCTTTGGTTTATTCCTATTGTACTTATGAATACCTTTCTTAAGGTATGGCGATTTTCATACATTTTATTATAGTGATGTGCAAATTTGATGAACAGCATTTCACGTGTTTTTCTTTTAAAATAATACAAAATCCTGCCACCTTAGGCAAATGGACGGCGAGGAGTGAACGTGTAGTTGACCCCCCCACCCCCATCCCAACCCCCTCCAAACACACTAATGCACCCAACTAAAAGCATAGCCCAGCATGGTTAGCACACGCCACAATGGCTCTAGACAACTCGCATTCCCAACGAAGGTGTGTCCCCTGCTCCCGTCAGGACCGGACTAAAAACAATAAACAAGCATTGGTAAAGATGTTCCCACAGCCCCGCACTGGGACACCTTCAGTCTGGACTCTTTAACTCGTGCTGCTTTGCATGCTGGGACTCAAGCCCAGGCGGGCAATGTTTACAGTCAAAGCGTCAAAAGCTCAGAACCATTGCACTTGACGGTGTAAGACGGAGATGCCAGGAGAGTTTACACTAGATGTTTTTCATGTCAGTTTTGGTAACTCGTACGGATACTTGCTATCAGGTTCAGTGAAGGATTTAGCATAAAAAGTATTTTAGGTGAAAGCAAGTGGACGAATGGGAGGATTGCGGGAGCGGAATGGGGAAAATCACTGGGTGGGGAGGTGTCAAGCAGCGACGAGAAGAAGGTGGTGGAACGGACAGGTAAAGCAACAAAGGTATGTGTGTGGGGTGAGAGGGGCATACTTTAAAACAAAGTGCTAAATAGGAGCATAGACGGAAGCAAAGACGGTCAGAGGTGCGAGCGAGGAGGCGCGCACTAAAAGGAAATAATAAAAACAAGTATTGTCCGCGCAGCCATGAAAGTGACGCGGCCGCGTGGCCCTGAATGTCAAAGTGGGCAGATGGTACCGGGAGCAGCAGCAGCCAGCGGGAGGAGGGGGACACGCTCTGTGGTGAGGGAGGAGCGCTGCGATGCGAGGAATGCGCGTTACTGTGCGCGTAACCGCACGCTCTAGGCCAGCAAAAGCTTGTGGTGGGATTTCTAAAGCCCACTCACTAAATGTCTTGCCAGACCAGCGCATGCGCTGGCTCAGGCGAGACCTAAAATTGACAAAAGCCTTTTAACCCTGCAGGCACAGTATTACAGCTTTGGATTGGTAAACTACCATTCAAGCCCGCCTGGAATGAATAAAGTTGTAAAACATTGGTACTATCCAGAGTTCCTTGCTTCCTTTTTACAGGTCTGTTGGCCTTGTCATACAGAATCTGTAAGGCGCATCCTGAAATGGAAGTTAGAGATTCCTTCAATCTTATGTGCAGATGCTGCTCTGATGCAAACCAAGATCTGCACCTGAATTAAGAGATTCCCTTGAATTTGGAGCCACTGTTTTGTTTGAGTGCCTTCAGCTGCTCTGTTGTATATGTCAACAATTGGATGTACAAGACCATGGGACCAAGGGAATTCAACAGCAGCACAACTGGGATCTAAGCCAGATTCAGAATTCTTAGAATGCTTTTCTGAATAGCTGTGATCCTCTGAGAAGGAAAGGCCTCCATTTGGGGCGTGTCCTGTTTCGCCTCAATGAAGGTTAACTTCAGTGTGCAAGCATTGTGACTGTTGGGCATCAATATTAAAACCCAAGTTCTAGAGCAGTTGTCTTCTTCTGAACATGCTCCCTTACCAATGTCCGGGACTCCACTTTCATTGGCCAAACATCTAAGTATGGAAATACATGGACTCCTGACTGTCACAGTGAAGCTATTGAAACTACAAGCAATTTCAAAAAGACACATGGAGCAGTCATTAATCAATTAATAGTGCTGAGATACCAGTGTGAACCTCAGGTAATGTTTGTGTGCTGCAAGAATCGGAAGATGGAAGGAGGTGCCTTGAAGAAACAGAGCTCCTATCTGGCATTCAGTGCCAGTAGAATTTGGATCAGGGAGAGTATCTTGAACTTGTACTACTGAATGAACAAGTTCAGATGGTAAAGATCCAGGATGGGTCTCAGACATCTGTCCTTGTTGAAGACAGAGAAGTGAAGGGAATAGAATTATGTGCCCCTTTCTTCCAAAGGCACCACTTCTACAGTCCCATTGTTTGACAGAGCATGGACTTGACCTCTAAAATTGAGGCCTGTGCCGACAGCATGTCCTGATGGAAGGAGGATGGGCAGACAGAAGGGACAAAAAGGTGCAACTTAGCCCTTGGGGATGGGTTGGATAGCTCAGCTACACATCAAGATTGCATTCCAACTAGTGAAAAAAATAGTAGACTACCTCCCCACACCAGAGGATGACAACGTGCCGGGGGGGGGGGGGGGGGGGGGGAGGAGTCACAGAGGTTTTGAGGCAGCAAAGTCTGCATAGGATGATGGAGTCTGCTTCTGCGCGGCTGCTGTTGATTATAGCCCCTAGACCCACCACTGTCCCAAAAGGGGCGGTGCAGCCACTGAGGGGGTCGGGACAGACTTAGAAAGTAGTTTCCATCAGGACTGTACCACCTTGGAATAGTCACAAAAGTTACTACATGTATGTCTGTGGCGTTTGCATAGCGTAAACCTAGCCACAAAGAGAGCAGAGGGATTTACAGGGTCAAAGGTAAGCATAAAGCCAACAATCGAGAGGAGAGGTATCTGATTGTTACTGCACTGTACTATCCTGTTCTTCAAAGAGGAGCGTCTTCAACTCTTTCCTAAACTGGAGCAGTCCTTCAGGAATATTTGGATGTTGTTCCAGAACCTGGGCACATAGATGGAAAGAGCCTTCTCCCTTTTTTCTCTTTTATCAACTTTGTAGGTCTCCAGTCTGATGGCGGCCTGGTTGCAGGTGTGCCGACAGCCACAAGAACTCGTCCTTTAGATAAGCGGGTGTCTGTTCATGATGGCTTTGTGAATGAGACACATGGTTTACAAGATGGTGCGGCCACAAGGGGAGACAATGGAGCTCCATCATGATGGGGATGATGTGATCATATTTCTGCATGCCATAGATGAGAAGTGCTGTAGTCTGTAGTATTCTCTTAAAGTGAGACCATGGAGTAGGGTAATGCCAACATCCATTGAAGCAGTAAAGAGATGATCCAAGAATTAATCAATGGAGTCCTTGTTCTGCCCAGGAGGCCGGCATATCAGATAGTTGGTGGTGGTTTGAGTTGCAGAGAGAGGTGGCATGTCAGGTGCTCCATGGAGTTCAGTATCAGCAAGGCCTCCTCCATTTTCATGTGCACAATCCACACAATGGATATTGTAGCCTGTGGAAATCGGGGTGTTTAGGATGTGGGGAGTGAACCATGTTTCTGTGATAAAGAGTCCTTGAAGGTTGTGGTAGGTGATTAGTTCTGCACACATGGAGTATTGCTGAGTGTGCTTGCATGAGTTAGAATGAGTATTATGCATAAGGGTGGGTCTATGTTTTGTAAGAATGCTGTGAGTGAGTGCATCTTTGTCTGAGTGTAGGGATTGGCAGTATGGGGTGAGGGTGCGGCGCATTATTATATCTTACCTTGTAAGCTTCAGTGGAGTAAAGGTTTTGGCTGAGGGCCCTTTCTGACCCTAACAAACAATGTCTTTGTCTACCCTTGACTGGGGATGCCTTGAGGAATTTACGAAGGTAAGTAGACAGGAAGTGATGTCACTCCCTGTCAAGATGCATGATGGGAAATGAAGTGATGTTACTTCCCATGCAGATGGATGATGGAAAAATCAAGACCTCTTGTCTCACTTTTAAAGATTGTTTTGGCAGGAAACCAGTAACGCCACTTTCTATGATGATGGGAAATGAAGTCCTCTTGCCTGGTTTTTCCTCTTAAAGATGGGTCATCAGGAAACCAGTGATGTTACTTGCTGTGCAGATTGATAATGGGAAAATCATTCAACCATGGTGGAAATAACAAACAAGTTACCTTCGGTAACACTCTTTATGGTGAATACTCCTAATTGCAGATTCCTCCCCTGAGCAGCTCCAACAGATTGATAAGGGGTTGATCCTTTGCCAGAGACTAGAGTGCTCTGGTGTCCACCTCCCGCAGATGACTGCCTCAGTCCAGCAGTGACGTGCTTGTAACCAACATCAGCTGTGGGTGGGGAAAGGAGAGGGCCCTGCTGTTGGACCAACTGCGTTCACTCAACCACCAGAGCAGATCATGAGCTGTCTCCCCTGAGATCTGGATGGTGTCAGAAAGGCTGCCTTGAAGCTGGACCCACTGGAACTACGTGTTCCGTTGAAAACAATGCATGTGCCACCTGGCATAGTTTACAAGGAGGAAGCACTAAGACATGAAGTGTCAGAGCCACTCACCATAATACAAGACCAGGCTCGAACTATCAGGATCACAGTCTCAATTTCCTGGACTCACTGTTAAAAAAGAAAAGCCCTGAAATCCAGTGTCCAGTATTGTCCCAATGAATGAAACCTCTATGAAGGAATCATCTAAGTAAGGGAATGCAGGTACTCCACACCTCCAAACACGGGCAGCGACCACCACTTTTGTGAGCACTGAGGGGGCACTGGTGAGGGCGAAAGGCAGCTCAAAAACCTGAAAATGGTCCGGGCCCACCTTGAACTGCAGATATGCCTGTGGGACTGTAGAAAAGTGTATGAAAATACATATCCGGCATGTCCAAAAATACTATCCAGTCACCAGCTTCAGACCAGATAAGATCTGGGCCAGCGTGAGCATTTTTTATTTGCCCTTCCACAGGAAGGCATTCAAGGGTCAAAGATCCAGGGACAAACCAGAAGTCACGTCTTTTATCAGGATGATGAAATAGCTAGAGTAAAAAAACACTGACATCTTCCGAGTCTGGTAACCATTTGACACTCTTGGAGAGCAACTCTCAAATGTGATGGATCACTAACCAGGGAAGAAATGCTGTACCTGCCATCGACTGGTTGCGCAAGAACCACATGGGGCAAACTAAAGCAGTATATTGAGTGTTGTAGCATGGGAGAAGTTGAAAAACTGATACCCCTGCTGTCTGCATGGTGCCTGACAGATGCGTCCCTGCAACTTAGAAAAGATTGGGTTATTTACTGCATCACTGGCTGACAACGGTGTCTATTCACCAGCCCTCTGGAATAGGCTCCAAACATCTGGAACTGATTTAGAAACTTTCCAGAAGGAGGTCAACAACCTCAAGGAAAGCACAGCAGTTTTGAAGGCATTCAAAGCAGAGTGAATTTTATCTCCAAAGTAGCAGGGCCTATTTAAAGGCATGCCTATTTGGGAGATGTCTATATCACCAGAGAATCCAATGAATCCTACCCAGGTGTGCCAACAAAGGACAAAGTTAGTACCTACAGCCTTGTCCAGACCTGCGCAAATAACATACTTGGCCGCTTCATGTTTTGTCTAAGCCTAAGAGGTCCTAAGATCCTGAGGGACTGCTGGCAAGATCTCATTGGCCATATCCCAAAGGGCATGTGTGTAGAAGCACAACAGGAAGACTGCGTCCACATACTACAGTACCAGATCGGCAGAAGAAAACATTTGTTTGCCAAGAGCATAAATCCTCTTGGATTGTCTACTGGAGGAGTGGATGGAAATACATTTGGATTTACTTTAGCCTGCATAGTGAGGCTCTGTGGAGTGGGGTGCTTCTTGAGAACATCAGGATTACCAGATGCTAGTCTAAGACATCTGGCCATCTTTCTATTCACAGATGGGTAAGAACATGGTTTCGATCAAGTGACCATCAGAGTATTTCCAAGGGAATCATTAAATGAAGAAGGGGTTCACAACCAAAAAGAAAATGGCACTTCTACTGGTAGTTGCAATATGAAAGAGGCACAGGTTCAGGCTTCATGACTAGTTGCTCTTTTATAATTTTGTTGTGCAACATCGGGCGAGCTCGGGTCGACGTCAATTTAAAAGTCTAACGTTGCCCCCCCCCTCCCCCTAGTGCCCTGAGACTCTAATGGGTGAGTAGCGCGCTTTAATCGCCTGATTGATTGATTGATTGACAGAGATCCCTGAGATGGGCCACAACCACTGCCATCACTTTTGTAAAGAATCAAGGAGCCAATGTCAGTACCGTCAACTGGTAGTCAGGACCTTGCTACGAAGCACATGTACCTCGTGTGCGACTGCACAATTGGTCTGTCAAAACATACTGCTGTAAGTCGAGGAACATCATCCAGTCTCCTACTTCCAATGCCAGAAGAACCTGAGCCAGGACCAGCAAGTTGACCTTTGTTTTGTGCAGGTGTTAGAAATTAGGGTCTCTAGTTGGCAATGGTTTGCTCCTTTGTCCATATAGGGACCCTTGCTTCTTGTCAGGTAAAGGGGGATACACTCCTAAAATATCCCCTGCTCACCCCCGTGGTAGCTTGGCACAAGCAGACAGGCTTATCTCAGAGGCAGCGTGTAAAGCATTTGTGAACACATACAGTAATACAGTGAAAACACTACAAATGGACACCACACCAGTTTAGAAAAATAAGTAATCTTTATCTAAACAAGACCAAACAGCAAAAATCCACAATACAGTATCAAAAATAAGGTTCTTAAATGGTAGAAATAGTTAAGTTCAATGCAAGTTGTAAATCCAACACTTTTCCAACAAAGTACCTTAGTTGCAAAACAAACAAAAGGGTGGCAGGGAAGGTGATGCGTCAGTTCCTTGCTTCAGGGGGGGCGGTGGTGGGGGGGGGGTGATGCGTTGGTTCCTTACTGCAGCGCAGGGGAGGTGATGCGTCGGTTCGTTACCGGAGAGGAGGTGATGCATCGGTTTCTTACAGCGTTCCGGTTACGATGCAACAAGATGGCGCCTCGATGCGATGCAACGATACGGTGTGATGCGACAAAATGGCGACTTGATACGATGCGATGATCCGGTACGACGCGTGTATGTTTGCAGCCGCACAGCAGGTGCTGCAACGGTCTTGCCCGGCGATGCGTCGGGACCCAGTGTGGATGCGGTGAGGCATCAGAACCAAGTGCGGATGCGGCATGCTTCTTCCCCGTGACTCGGTGATGCACCGGTAATCGGTGCGGATGGGACACGCTTCTTCTCCTTGCGTCGATCTTCCAGCTCTCAGTGACAAACAGTCTCCAGAGGTCCTAAAAAGCGACATGCACCTCTTTGCAGGATAGAATTCCCAGCAAGGAAATTCAGGGGAGCTGGTGGTTAAGTCTTTGTGTCCCTGAGACATCAGACAGGAGGCAAGCTCAGTTTCAAGCCCTTGGATATCTTTTTCTTCAAGCAGGTGACAAAGGAACAGCAAAGTCCTTCTTCTCCTTTCCTTGGCAGCAAGCAGCCACTGCAGGCCAACCCCAGACAACAAACAGCACAGGGGCAGTATTCCTCCTCAGCTTATACGGCTCTTCTCCTTGATTTCCCAAAATTGATCTAAAGTTCTGGGGTTTAGATCCCCCTTTTTAAACACACAAATCCTTTGTCTCTGAAGGCAGAGAGTGTCTGTACCCAGCCAAAATCAGTTCTGTCCTCACTGGTGCAGCTTCCTGGCAGGAGGTGGAGACCGCATTGTTGAAAGCAAACCTGGCCCAGGGAGGTGAAAGGAAATCTCCTCCCCTACTCTAAATTCAACCCAGGTCCCATTCAGCCCAGCGCTGACTCATAAGACTGCTGGAGCCGCAGCCCTCTCCCAGCCCCGGTCACTCACAAGCCAGACATGCACTATACAAACCTAGCAGAGGCATACTGGATGGTTAGGCAAGAAAATACCTATTTTCTAAAAGTGGTATTTTCAAACACAGAATGTAAAAATCACCCTCACTAAAAGATGCACTTTAGCATTCTGAGTTCAGGCATGCTAAACTTTATTTTCCTATCTTGTTCCTAGGGTCAGTTATGTTTATAAGATGTTATAAACTAACTGCCCATTCTGGCCTATGGGAACAGATAGGCTTGCAATAGTGAAAAACGAAATTGGCAGTATTTCACTATCAGGACATGCCACACACATCAGGGCATGTCCTCCCTTTTACATACAATGCACCCTGCCCACAGGGGTACCTTTGGCCTACCTTAGGGGTGACTAACATGTAGAAAAGGGAAGGTTTAAGGACTGGCAAGTGTGTGCACTTGCCAAGTCGACATGGCAGTCCCAGACTGCACACAGGCTCTGTAATGGCAGGCCTGAGTCACATTTTACAGGACGCTTCTGGGGGTGGCACAATCAGTGCTGCAAGCCCACCAGCAGCATTAGATTTACAGGCCCTGGGCATACATGCTGCACTGTACTAGCGTCTGACAAGTAAATCAAATAACCAATCATGGAGTCACTAATCCATAACTATAATTTACACAGGGAGCACTTGCACTTTGGCACTGAACAGCAGTGGCAAAGTGCCCAAAGCATCTAGACCAGCAAAAACACAGGAGTCAACAGCAAAAAAATGGAACGGAGACCCACGCCAATGGTGCCAGGTCTAACAGCAGGTAAACGTTCAGGAGCACCAGGTCTAGGATCGGATGAAGACCCCATCCTGTTTTGGGGCCAGGAAGTACAGAGTGTACCACACCTACCCAATGTCCCTGCTCTGGCACCAACTCCACCGTTCCTGTCTACAGCGGGGCTGCCACCTTCCAGATGGTCATCTGCCTGGAGGGACTGTCAGCGTGGGATATGGGAGTCCAGGGGAAGGGGGCTTGCTGCAGGAAGGATAGGGTATAGCCCTTTCTACAATTCGAAGGACCAGTTCGTCCGATGTTATCACCCTCAGGCCTTCACAAAAGAAGATATATTTTCAGCCCTGAAGAAGTCTTGGGGTAATCCACAGACGAAACATGTGTTGACTGGGCAATCGTTCAGAATAAAAAGAAGAACACGCAATACTCCAGAGTGTTCTTCTTCATGTATAATTTACTGAGTAAACACTGTAACACCAACCTGTGAGAGGTTTTGATAGAGAAATTGCTCTGCATACACCGTCAACGTGTGCACAGGCCCATTGTTATTTTGTGGACCTTCTGTCTGTTTTCAGGGGTTCAGGGTTAGCCCTCACCTTTGGCACCATCATATGTTCATTGTTGCTACATACTAACACACACCCGCAGCAGGCTCCATCACATACGCTTAAACCCTGTCCTTTGTATTTCTCCAGGTCAGCGTTAGGGGCAGCCCCGGCGTACACACAACAACACATTCATTCCAAGTAACGCGGTCCAATAGTACAGGACCATCATGAACAGAGAGAGAATAGCAGACAAGCTCTTTCAGAATCTAGCAAAAGGCGACACAGTGGCCGCATCCATTAAAAGTGCAAACCCATCACGTAGTGAGGGACTCAGGGAGAAGTTCATAAAACTAGAGAAGCTGAAGAGAAACGAGAAAAAGCAAATGGTGGGATGGTATCCCTTTGAAGCAGAACCTCAGATTAAACAGAATTCCAAGGGGCTTTAGAACCCAAATCTTCCCCACCTATGATGAGCTGGATGACAATCTACTAAAGCTCTGGGAAGAAGCACTAAAAACCAATTCTAAAACCTTGATAGGCATACTCATAGAAAATGTGGACTGCAAAGTGGCGGCTTACCAACTAGAAATCATCAAGTTAGAAGGGGAATCAGGGATCTGGGCTTACAAGAAGCTAAAGAAAAAAACTATGTCATGCTCACTGAAGTTTTATCCAAACACCAGGAGGACATCAAACAACGGAAGGCCAGGAAACTTAAGTGAGATGAAATCAACTACAGAGAAGGGAGGGTTTTCACCTTTGCGAAAAAGTACAATCAAATATTAACCAGTGATCAGGATAAGAGCAGAATAAGTAGACCACAAACCATCTCCATCTCCTCAAGTTCTACATCCATGAGTGCCCCCCATCAATTGAGCTAGAAAACGCACCCAACACCTCCACAGCAGACAGACCACGCAACTCTTTTTTTAAGGGAGGTACAACGTATCAAAAATGGTAACAGATCACTGCCCAACCATGGAGAACAAATAAGAAAACTCACAGAGGGAAAAGAGCAGGGTCTAAACGACATCAGAATTTACCTCAGATCAGGGGACAAGAGGAACTAACAACCGCACAGGACACAGGGGTGGACGTAATTAATCTTTCCTCACAAACACTAACAGATGACATGGTATCACTTTTGAAGAAGGGTTTGGGCTACTGCCCAGTGGAGAGAGGGGATGTATGCAAAGTCAAGATAGATCTTTTCAAATACATCAGGAATCTTAAATTGAAAACATTTTTTTGTGAATAATCCAAATATCAATACAAACGCTAAAAACATCCCTATGTGTGGTATGTCAGATATACTGAGTATACAGGACGTGTATGACACCCAGTTATAGTTATCCATTACTGAACAAGTACAGTCACCTGATGACATAAGCAACCTCCTACGAGAATTGAATGTCGACACAGACTATTCACTAGCCAGTGGACTAATGATCAAGTCCAGGTGGACTCCGGTTCTCCCTGGTTCAACAGAATAGATGTCTTCCATAAATTGGTGTTGAGGGACATTGACAAATATGACCAAAAAACGAAACCTAGTAGGACACACAGCACAGATAATCTGATACAGAGGGAGCAGCAGGCCATGACACTCCTTGCCACGGATAACTCAGTCATCATTAGAGAGGCCGACAAAGGTGGCAACATTGTGGTCATGAACAAACAAGATTACAATGGGGAAATCTTAACATAACTAACCAACACCAATTGCTACAAATTGCTTGCAATGAACCCCACAGGGCCCCTTACTACCCAGATCAACAGGCAGCTGAGAACATGGTACTCAGAGGGTCTCCTTAGTGAGGATGAACACCTCTACCTCAAAGTACACAGACCCACATTCCCCGTCCTGTACACGTTACCCAAGGTACACAAACATCTTCCTTTCCCTCCCGGCAGACCCATCGTTTCATGCATAGGAGGTCCCACAGAAAGCCGGGCAGAATATGTTGATATGTTCCTCCAGCCAATGGTGCAGAATCTTTCCTCATATATCAGGGACACTAAACACATCCTCAGCCTGTTGTCAGATCTCACTTGGCAGGAGGAGATCATTTTAGCAACATTAGATGTTGTCTCCCTCTACACCAAC
Organism: Triturus cristatus; assembly: GCF_964204655.1. Classification (NCBI taxonomy): domain Eukaryota; kingdom Metazoa; phylum Chordata; class Amphibia; order Caudata; family Salamandridae; genus Triturus; species Triturus cristatus. The sequence goes on from NC_140594.1 coordinate 584,572,982, forward strand.
ATCAAACCTGAGTTTGGCATACGAGCCATGGATTGGCACCTGTGCAAGAGACCAGCCACCCAATGGCAGCACACAAGAATGCTTTTATCCTTGATGGAGCTCATCCTCAACAATAACTACTTTTTATTTGAGGGCCAATGGTACAAGCAAACACAAGGGGTGGCCATGGGCTCGAAATTCTCTCCATCTTTTGCGAACCTCTTCATGGGTTTCTTCAAAACGCAATGGATATGGAATCAGAAGGGCAATGCCTTCAACCCACACATTGTGTACTGGGGATGCTATATCGATGACTGCCTCTTACTATGGTCAGGGACACAAACAAAACTGCAGGAATTTTACGAATACTTGAACAAACACTTTAGGGGTCAAGTTCACACTCCATTACAGTAGAACAAATATAGTCTTTTTAGATGTGGAATTGTACATCAGCAATGGGACACTACACAGCAAACTGCACTGCAAACCCACAGCTTGCAATGCTGTCTTACACGCATCAAGCGCTCACCCTTCCCACCAAATCAGGGCCATCCCCTACTGTGAATTCATGAGAACCAGGAGAAACTGCAGTGAGGAGACTGAGTTCCTCTCCTGCCTTGACTCCATGAAAACCAGATTTAGAGCCAGAGGTTACCATCAATCATCTCTTGACAAGGCAGAACGCCGTGTTCAAAAATTACCCAGAGTATAGACCCTCAAAGATAAAAAGAGTAAGAGACCTACCACGCAACCAGTAAGACTCATCACCAACCATAACGAGCTGACACTCAAGCTAGTGAAGAGCATGCAGAAACAATGGAATATCCTTAGAGCTGACAAATCTCTAGATGGCTTTACCACTCAAAGACCCCTTATCACTTACAGAAGAGGGAGAACATTAAGATCCATTCTCAGTCCCACTGTTCCCACAGTTATCAAAGAGTCAGAAAACTGGCTCATTTAACACACTCAGGGTTTTCACAAAATGTGGTAGTTGTGGGGTATGCAGGTGGGCGACAAACAACACTAAAGTGTTCCACGCCCCGGATGGGCGGGAGTACAAGAACAGACAGAACATCAACTGCATGTCCAGATATGTCATATACATAATCGTGTGTAAATGCAACAAGCAATACATAGGCAGCAGCATCCGAATGTTGAAAAAACGCTTCAGTGAACACCCCCGGGCACTGAAGCAAGGTGCTGAAAAATACCCCCTGGCAGTTCATGCCATGAATTGCAAGGCCCAAGGCCTCTATAAACAATTCTCGTTCTATGGCAATGAACAAGTCCCTCTTAATCAGAGGGGTGGAAACAGGGAACTCCAACCGCGTCGCACAGAAGCAACTTGGATAATACGATTAAAAGCAGTAGTGTGTGTTCTCAACACCGACCACGAGATGCAATACCTCCTGGGCGATTGAGACAGGTGACTGAGCAATTTGGGATACGCTCCTGGGGAATCGCTGTGATGGGTCTAGAGCAACGACACATTAGACTTGCATTGTAGGTGCACCGGAGCCAGTATCCCTGCTAATAAATGTATCCTCCGTGCGATGTCAAATACCCACCGTGTTAATCAACACAGACATGCCCCCTGTCTGATGCATACTCATGTGACCATATCGCCGGCATCTGTTACTTAATTCTTGAAATTTGAATGCAATATATACTATGTACAAATATACCATGTATTTATAACATATCTTCGAATGCATCACAGAGCTATTCCCATACCACACGAGTAAGATATTAATGTACTTGTTTGCGGCAGCCTTCCTGTTACGAATACTGAGTGTGCCTCCTCTAAATAATGATGCGTTTTTGTATTCCCATCAATATGTACTCAAATATGCTTATCACATGTCTGGTAGATTCCTAATTGCACTTCCTTCCTCCCTCTATTCTTGAAACACTTTTCCTTCAATCATTGCGGCTTCAATATGTATCTCCCCGAGGCAACGATCGGGGGCCGGTCGATTTAACACCATACTGCTATTCCTATGCCGGCTTGACTTTCAATTGTACTGTTTTCCTCTCTTCCTCTAATATAATTTCCACTTCTAAACTTTGCTTCTCCCCACTCTAAGCCTTTGTGGGGATCGCACTCAATGGTGTTATACGCATCCAAATAGTCACATTGACTTGGCAGTTCCTCCAGTTTCCGTCCCATTTCGACTTGGGGCTCATGTATAGACACAGTACCACATGCCCACTCCCTTCCGGTATGTGGCACCTTGACCACGGTTGGCGGTGCAGCCTTTTCACATTTACATGCTTGAAAAGACCACATGAACGCCGAGACCGTACTTCCGGTTTTAACTCTGCGGTCGTCAGAACGTGCAGCGCACTCGCTGCAACAAGCTTCTAGCTACAAGTGAGGCTTATTCCCGGGGGTGCCTGCTCACATCTGAGGGCCACCTAGTCCTTCAAGAACCTAACCATTGCCCTTTATTCCCCAGACAGCAGTCTTCGGCTCCACCCGCCCGAACCCAAACGGGGCCCACAGCTGGAGCTTCCCGCCACTCACTTAGGGCCTCATGTAGGTAGCCCAATACCGGTCGGTAATGGCCGCTTTTCGGTAATTATACCGTTACCGACCGGTATTTAGGCTTTTGCAATGTAGGGGGCACATTACAGGATTCGGTAATTTACCGAATCGGTAAAATTACCGAATCGGTAATTTTACCGATTCTGTAAATACCGAATCCTGTAATGATATGTAGGGGGAGTGTGTGGGTGTCGTGTGGAGTCGGTATTTACCACCAACTAATAGTTGGTGGTAAATGAAGAATGGCTCTGTAAATGCATTTTCAAGCGCTTAGAAGTGTGCAATGTGGCAGACATACATGCCCTTAGGGCATGTATGTGTGCCACATGTGCACACATGCAGGAATCAGGGGTGCAACAGGGTGTCAATGTGACACCCTGCCACCCTTGATTGTGCTCCCCCCATTACCGAATCGGCATTTACCGATTCGGTAATAAGGCATACCTTCCCATTGATTCAATCAATGGGAAGGTATGCCTCATTACCGAATCGGTAAATACCGATTCGGTAATTACCGAATTTCTACGAATCGGTAATTTTTACCGATTGAATACCTACATAGCATTTACCACTTCATAAATACCGAATCGGTATGATTCGGTATTTATGAAGTGGTAAATGCCAGGCCACCTACATAAGGCCCTAAGGCACATCACAGGAGGTATCTCCCTCGCCCACTTATTTAGATAAACGGTCTCTCTTTTATGCCCCCTTCCCTTAGCGGTCCTTCTTCAACGGGTTATGGAGGGTTTCTCATATTACTGCATGTCCCGCAACATACAGATTCAAGCTTATGCCTGGGAACCTCACTTTCGGTCCCTGCCGGGTGTATTCATTGATTTTATTTTCCCATGGCTTCACTCATTACACCATGCGCTTCCGACTTGAAGCATCAACCATGCCTATCTCTTCTATTGAAGTGAAGCCCAAACTCAGCTCCACCACTTGGTCCACACATCTGGACCAGCCACAATTTTAGAAATCAGACTTTACCATTCCAGCCGGGACGGAAGTTCAACCGGCAGAGAGGTGAGCCACCTCTCTTTATCTTCCTCACCTGTGTTCGCGCCCTTTACCCGTTTACCCCTACCGACCCCTGATGCTTCTCATCCTTTATATCGTCATTTTCCATAGATCTATCACGAATTTTCACTTGCCTATAAGGTAGGGCTGTGCACTTACAGGGTGCCACTCTCCTCGTTGGTTCCACCCTGGAGCTACCTCCGGGAGCGCGCATACCTCACTTGCGTCCCCTCTCCCCCCTCTTTCTTGTAGGGGTCTGTCCCATTCCTCGAAGCCTTTCCGCATGAACCATTCCATTCTCCCATCGCTTCCTTCCCCCTTTCTCTCTCTTTCACTCTCTCTCCCCCTATTCTGCTGTCACTAGGATCCTGCACATGGCTGTATGATATTACCACCAAAAAATATTCTGCTTCTGTAATTATGAAAGAATACATGTGTTCACTAGTACGTTGGACCAATGCACAAGGGCTCTAGCACTTTGAAAAGTGGATCCACTGGATCTTGTAAACACAGGTTTTGTCACTTAGGGTGCTTATTCACCATGTCACCAGTCGCCATGTAGAAGTGCACCTATTACCCTATGGGTTTTAAGTGTCTAAATTTGTTTGATTGTACATCCTATCAGCCCTGAAGAAGTCTTGGGGTACTCCCCAGACGAAACACGTATTGGCTGGGCAATTGTTCAGAATAAAAAGAAGAACAAACAATACTCCTGAGTGTTCTTCTTCATGTGTAATTTACTGTGTAAACACGATTACCAACCTGTGAGAAGTTTTGATACAGAGAAATTGCTCTGCATACACTGTCAACGTGTGCAGAGGCCCATTGTTATTTTGTTGACCTTGGGTCTGGTTTTCATGGTTTCAGGGTTAGCCCCACCTGTGGCACCGTCATATATTCATTGTAGCTACATACCAACGCACACACGCAGCGGGCGCCATCGCATACCGCATACGCTTAAACCCAGTCCTTTGTTTTTCTCCAGAAAAGAAGATATGCCTGTCCTCCAATGGGCCATACATAGTCTCTCAAGAGGAACCTGAAGTAGCTTCCCAGGTGGTGTTGGGGAGGAGGACCTCCTTGACTTGCCTCTGCCCATGCGCTGTCGCACAAAAGTATTCTGTAGATTATGGGAAGTCTGTGGGGGTTGGTGTTGCCTGTACCGGAATCCCTTAAAGAAGCCCAAAACTAGAGCAAGTGGTGGAAGTCCTTTGCTGTAATTCGAAGACCCAGAGACTGGGTTGTGGCCCTGCAAGCCTTAAGGCGCTCCAAGGATGTGTCCATCAGTGTGGTTTGGATGCCCCAAGAAAAACCTGTAGACAGGCATAACAGTACTGGAATCTCGAGTATTCCATAGCTCTGCCAACTGAATCTGTGGAGTCCAGACCCACTTTGACGATATCCCTAGATGCGTGCCTTTACTGTCACGTACAACCTCAGCAAAATGATCCTCAGATGGTCAGGAAAGTTTGGAATAATCATGGTTGTCATCTCCCACAAAGCATGGGTATATCAGTTAAAAAGGCAGACGACGTTGAATGAACGCTATACCAGACTGCCGACCAAGAGTACTCTTTCCTACTTCTACCAGTTTTTCTTGTTAACCAATCTGGTGGCTGGCTATGGAAAGGATCACAAGTTGAGGTTAGTGGAGGAGGAAGCAAGACTGTCCTGCAAAAGGTGGACCAAACAAAATGTTGGGTCCCCGGGTGCTCAGATGTAATGTTTAGCCACTGGTCTGTTCACAGCCGGGGGTATAGTTGATTTCCCCCAAGCGGCCTTCACAGATTCTAGAAGCGGCTTCATTATACAGCTTCAATGGTTCTACTTCGGTATTGGTGGACCGAAGAAACTCAGTAAGGATGAATCTGAGTTCCACAGAAGGAAGGGTCAACTCTGCTATCTTCCTAAAGACAGTTTGGAACAATGGCATCTCTGCTGGAGTAAGTACTGGGATGGATCAATATCTGGTAACATATCCAGCCCATTAGCATTCTGTAGTGTTTAAGGCAGTCTCCTACCTCCGATGTGGGGAGGGGTGGAAAAGATGAAGTTTCGCTGTCACCTCTGTCCTGATGCCCCTCAGACATCAGTAGGGGGATCAGAGTCCTGGCAACAAATGTCATGCAAGGCGTGCCATTTATGCTGGTGGGCATCAGCACGATCCTCTCTCCATTTAGCCTCCTTTACTAGTCTCCAAGACTCCATCCTGGACTGCAATATTTTCAGTGGAGGTCAACTGATCATCCTGAGGAGGCAGTGCAGAAGTTGGCACTGATGAACAAGGTACTTACATTTGGTAACTCTTTCTAGAAGAGACTATCCAGCCACACATTCCTTATCTTTCTGATATTCCCCAAGTATTAGACTGGATCTGTAAAATGTTCAGCTGTACCTCTGCTTGATGGTAGGTGGCGTCCTGTGGTTCCTCACTAATGCCATTTCACTTTAGGTATGATTTGCAGAGCCTATGTATGTGCCATTTCCCTGCATTCTCAGTTGGTTTCCAGACTGTCTGCACCCCCTAGACACAGAGACCCAAGAGCAAATTGGTGTGACCAGTGTGCACATTCCGAGACTTGGGATCTCATTAAGGGATCCAATCACAGAACAGAGAGGATGGGAGCGTCGGTGAAGAAACTGCATCTATAGAGTCTCTACCAGAAAAAGCGTTACTTTAGGAAAGTAACTTGTTTTTCTGATAAGACTTCTAGTCGCAGATTCTTCACCTTTTAAGTAGCTACCAAAGCAGTACTGATTTGGAGGTGGGCTGTGAATTGACTCAAACCTGAAAGTCCTGTAGAAAAGAGCAGGCATAATACGCTTCTCAGCAGGCCTGACTGTCCATAGTGCTTTGTGACTGTAAGGAGGGACACCCACATAGTTGCCTGGCAAATATCTCGGATAGGGACTCAGCACTCTTGACACAGCGTCCACAGCTTTGGCCCAGGTAGAATGAGCATGTAGTCCTTCCAGAGGGTACTTTTTAGCCATTGCATAGCAGGTCTTGATGCAGAGCACAATCCAGCAGTAGATTGTTCTCTTTTGCACAGCTGACTTTTTTCGCTCCATCGAACCTCACACACAGCTGATCGTCCACCTGGTGTTCTTGGGAACGTTCTACATAAAACCCCAGCTCTCTCTTGGGGTTGAAGCGATGGAGTCTCCTTTCCTTTTTAGAGTGATGAAGCAAAGCATAGAACCTCAGCAGGGTGATGGTTCAACCGACTGTGAGAGGGTTCTGTTGCAGTACCCCCCCCACACTTTTTTCCTGGCTTTTAATGCACCTTTGACTGTAGAGTACTGGGTCCCTGCTGCCCAGGTCCCTAGTACCAGTGTTCTTTCCCTGAAAGCATGTCCCCAATTGGTACTTCTACCCCCGTAAGTTCCAATTAAGTTGTGCTCTGGGTACCTAGGGCCTGGAGGCGGAAGAGTCTCCCCTTGGACCCCCTAACTAGGACCATGCCACTGCCCCTGCAGCTGACATGCCCCAGTGAGGTGACAAAAGGGCCAAGTCGACATGGCACACTGTGTGCCATGCCAGCTAGCATGGCCTAGGATAAACACAAGTCACCCCTCTAGCAGGCCTTACCAGCCCTAAGGCAGGGTGCACTATATCCCAGGTTTGGGCATATCTGCATGAGCAGATGTGCCACTACAGTCTTAGGGTCTACTCCTTAATATTTTAAGTGCCAGGTAAGCCATAGAGAGTACATGGGCTGGGAACTTAACAACTCTAGTTCCACAGCACCATGATAGCTTCACTGAACCCAGGAGTGTTTGGTACCAAACAGCTCCTTGTAATAAATCCACACTGATGCCAGTGTGAGATTCATTAAAACATGTACTCAGAGGGCACCTTAGATGTGCCCCATGAACACCTACCAGCCCTGGTGTGGGCACTGATTGCCTTTAGGCAGCCTGCCGCACACACACGTTTCCAGACCCCTGGATCTCTGGGACCAGAAAAAATGCACATCCTGAGCAGAGGTGTCAAACCTGCTCCCCCAGGATGGCCTAGTGCTCGAAGAGGGAAGCTTCAAAGGTCATGCTGCCTTTTTAATGCGCCCCCAACCTCTGCTGCAAGCAGTAGATGGCAGTCCTTGGTTTACACCCCCACTTTGGACAGGAAAACGTAGAATAAGAGGTGTGCCCACCTCTGCCAACTCCACCCCTAAGGTTGGGGCGGCGTGGTGAAGCACATCTTTCAGTCTCTGCCATCTTGAAGATAGGGAGACCCCTCCAATCGGGGCCAGGTCTATGCTCCCTAGCAGACTAGTGTGGCATAATAGAGGGTGTAGTTGCCCCAGGTAAGGTGCCCATTGGCCTTACTTGTTACTCCCAAAAAATGCCCCCAAATCTAATATTTAGGTGGCTCCCCCAGACCTAGAAACTAGATATGTGACAACCTAAGCAGAAAGAAGATTACCTTGCAGAGATGACTGAAGACGACGGCTGCCTTGGCCCCAGTCCTACCTCCCTGTCTCCAGCTTCTGCAAGCCTGCGACCTGTCTTGCAGCCAGCGACCTCTGAAAACCCTGGGAGGACTGCTACCTTCGAAAAAGACTCCAATCTCCCATGGACAGCTGACCGGTCTCAAAGAAACCTTCTCCAAGGACTCCGGATTGCAGCGGATCCATGTCTCCTGCCCTTTCTGCACCCAATGCCCACGGCCCAAGTCTGAGTGGCTCACCTATGCAGTGAAGTCTCCCCGGCGTTCCTGACTGGTGTTGACTGACCTCTCCTGCTCTCCATGACGGCGCCTGCAATGTGAATCCAGAGGCTCTCCCAACCGCGACTGGCTCCGGGAAGAAGCCTCTGACGTCCAAAGGCCCCCCTACACCCGAAGCCCCTGGGCCTTGGTGAGCTGAAACAACGGTGTTGTTAGTCTTCCTCCTGCAACCTCCGGCGCCACGCCTGCAGCCTCTGCTGAAAGAAGAATCCCCATTCAAAAGCATTGGCCAACTGATGTCGAAATTGCACCCTGCACCTGGCCGCTGGTGGTGTATGTATGGTGCTGCTTTGTTGCCCCCCCCGTGCTTAACCTAACCCCCAATGCTTGGCCCCTGCAACCGACCTACTTACCTGCAAGCAGTGTGGCTCCAGGCACCCCCTGTCTATATTGGAAAGCATTGGGCCGAACTCTGATTTGGACCTTTGCCCACAGTCCCTCCTATGCAGCTCGTGGTGCAGTTTTGGTACTCACCTGACCCCTGGCCCTTGCTGCCATTTGGCTCAGAAGACTGGGATTGTAAGTGCAGTACTTACCTGTTTACTGCAAAATTATTTTCCCCATAGGATAATATTGGACTGTGTTGAGAAGTTTCTAATTGTCGATTTTTCAAAGTGAAAAGTATTTACAATAAAAAATGTAATTACCTTATTATGAAGACCTTGGTCTTAAATAAGAATCAAAGAAAGAATAGTTTTCTAAAAATGGTCTGGATCTCCTTCTCGAGTCAAGTGCCCATTATTTATCATTGTTGTGCAATAAATGTCTTCCACTCCTTTTTGATAGGCATAAGGCTGCTCCCCAGAGTACCACGAATAGAGCACTTTAGGTTTTACATTGAGCCCTGTACACTTTTTGGGAACCCCTGGACTCTGTGCACGGTATTACCACCTGGTGGCAATATTATATACGGAGCCAGCTTCCTACACCGACATGGAATGACATCACAACTTTCCATAAGAAGGATGCTTGTGTCCGCAGATACATTTGTCTGGGAAGAAGGTTGTGTATGGTGGATGGACACCGAGAGTGTGAAGCTCACCTGCTGCGCCGATGTAATGGTAGTAAAGAGCATGCTCTTTGTGATTGTTTGCACCCTGGGTCAGGTCTTGGCGTATAGATAAGAGGGGGTCAGATTGAAAGGTAGACACTTCAGAGGCAGAGGTGTGTTACAAAGGAGTTGCTTTTATTACTCCTTTCCAGTATATTTCTGTGCAAGGCGTTTACTATAGTCAGGTACAACCCCAACGAACTGTTCAGTCCCACTATAGACGATCTCCCTTGTAGGTCCTCCCTCTGCGCGTTGGATTTGGCGTCTTCTCCGGCCTCTTCCCCAAGGTGGATTCGTCACAGGTGCATGTAAGGCAAGGGGAGACAAGAACAGCGCTGTAATAGCCTGCCGTGATGGGTTTCTAAGTGGGGAAAGGGCGTGAGGGACACCGGTGCTCGTATTTACAGAAGGTGCAGTGAATCCCCAGTGTACCAAGACGATAGAAGGGAGAGCCGGCTAAACCTTCTCCCGCCTCCCGAACCACCCTGCCATACGCCCGCGTACCTGGGTGAGCCACGCGCCTCCAGGTACGTGGCTGGGCGATGCGCCTTCCTGTTGGCCTCCTGGCTTTCGTCCACCTCCTCCGTCCGTGACTCTCCTCGGGTCCTCGTTCGGTGCGGCGTCTGTACAGCCCTCCGACTCCTCGATTCCCGGTGCGGTGTCCTTCCCGTCTGTTTCACTTCCTGGAGCGTTCGTCTCCCCGACGTTTGAATCCAGGTCTCTTTTCATTGGGAGATGGCAGGTCACGAGGTAGTTGTGGGCGGGTTCCTCCGATCTTCCGGGAAAATTAAAAGGCTCCGTTCCTTTTTGTGGTTCGTTGGTGCCTTTTGGATACCAAGTCTCTTCGTGAGGCTGTGGGGAAAAGACAGGGCACCGGCCAGGTAAGTGTAGGTCCAACGTCACTGGGGAGCCCGTGCCCCCGCACCGTGGTGCACCTTGGGAGTCTGGGGCGACCCCGTGACACTCTTGAAGGTGAAAACCATCAAGGCGTAGCTGTGAAGCGACTCGAATAGAGAATGCATCAGGACCTTAAGGACCAAAATAAGGTCCCGCTGTGGCATGACAGAGGGAGGAAATAGATGTTGTAACCCTTTTAAAATTGGAGATTTAAACAATCAAGGTTGATCTGGCAACCGCAGAAAAACTGATTAAGCTGAAAGATAACTGTCACACTGCTCAGAGCAAAGCCTTGTCAGGCGAGGGCCAAAACAAATAACCAAACATCAGATAACTTTGCCAGAAGGGGTCTATCTGGCGAGGGTTACACCAAGGAACAAATGTGTCTCAACAATAGGTGTATTAACTTTTTGTTGAGGGACCCTTGGCTGTCAAGATGACATTGACCACATTTGGAGGAAGGTTGAAAGGTGTTCAGCTGTTGCCCTCAACATCCAAACATGAAGGTGGAGATTGTGAATGCCCAGATGCAAAACCCAGCCCTTGTGCTGCAACAGCAAATCCTCCCAGAGGGCAGCCTGTTTGAAGGACAGATGCTCAAGCCAAGAGTTCTGGATAGCATACTGTCCGTGCCTAATCTGGAGTCACTATAATCACTTGGGCCCAGTCTGGATAGATCTTCTTAAAAAACTCAGGGCAGGAGTAATTTTGGCGGAAAGGCATACAGGAGTCCTGAGTTCCACTCGAGGTGGAACACGTCTCCAATTGAGAGGCGCCTAGGATACTCCAATGCGCCGAAGTGCTGACATTGTACGTTCTTTTTGGCGCCAAAGAGCCAAGGTTCTCCCCATTCGCAGTAGAGATCCTGCACCACCTCTGAATGCAATTGAAACTCATGATCCGCTAGGCATCGACTGCGGAGTTTGTTCCCCTGACTGCTAGGTGGTTCACCACCAGGAGGATCCCTTGATGGTCCAGCCATTTCCAAAGTCACAGAACCTTCAGGCATAGGATCCAAGACCCTACCACATCCTGTTTGTTGCATTACCACATTGCAGTAGCGGCCCGTGGTGGGAGAGCTGCCAGGCGCTGACGTGGGGCGGGGGAGGGGCAGGGTGGGGGGTAGTAAACCACGGATTACGGCCGATTAGAGGCAAGTAAACATATAAATAAATAAAAAGAATTTCGTTGCGCGCGCTGCATCGCATTTGGCGATGCAGCAAGCGCAACAAAATGTTTTATTTATTTGTTTACTTACCTCTAATCGGCCATAATCCGTGGTTTACTACCCCCCACCCTGCCCCTCTCCCGCCCCACGTCAGCGCCCAGCAGCACTCCCACCACGGGCCGCTACTGTCACATTGGTGTTTTCGGTGAGCACCTGTACCAGTCTCCCCTTGATGGATAGAAGGAAGGAAGGCTTTTAATGCCAAGCGGAGGCCCTCGCCTCCAGAAGGTTGATATGGAGCTGGACTCTGCCAGAAACCTCTGATCTGCACCTCTCCCAGGAAGTAAAGTAACGGTCACAACTGTCAGCTCTGGGTGGGGTAGTGAGAGGGGTCCGGCTGCTGACCCAATTGCAGTCCAGCAACCACTACTGCAGATATTTTGCATTCTTCTCGAAATCTGGATGTAGTCAGGCCCACTGAGACTTCAGATTCTACTGCAGAACCTGCATCTGCAACCTGGAATGCTCAACCAGCCGGATGCATGAGGCCATCAGTTCAGCAGCCTCGGATTTGAGCTCAATGAATTCCAAGACCGGGCTGAAAATCGGAATCATATCCTGAATGTCCTAGACTCTCTTTCCCAGGGTAAAGGCATGAATCCTAACTGTGTCCAGAATAGCTCCAATAAAGGTGAGCGCCTGAGAAAGGTGTTAGGCATGACCAGCATGTTGATAGTGAATCCCAAAGATGAGAGGAGGTTTGCCGCAGTCTGGAGGTGGTTGACATCTGCCTGGGGTGAGCCCGCCTTTAATCCTAGGTCAAGGAAGGGGGAAGAGTGGCAGCCCTGACCTCCGTAGATGTACTGCCACTACCGCCATCACTTATGTGAAGACACAAGGGGTGCTGCTGAGACCAAAGGGGAGCACAGCGAAATGAAAATGCTACTGACCCACCACGAACAGTAAGTAGCACAAGTGGGCCAGCCGAATGGGTATGTGGAAACAGACGTCCTGCAGGTCCAACATCACCATCCAGGTCAAGAACAGAAAGACCTGGGCCAAGGTGAGCATCTGGAATTTCTCCTTCTGCAGGAAGGCGTTGAGTAGGTGCAGGCCTAGAATAGGACGAAGGCCTCTGTTTTCCTTGAGCACTAGAAAAAGTGGGAATACCAATGAAGTCCTACATCTGGGGATGGTACCATCTCAATAGCCTCTATGGCCAAAAGGGCTTCCACTTCCTGCCGCAAAATAGAGATATGGTCCTCTGTGAGTCGCTGGGTGGACCGTGGAAGGTGCGGTGGAGAAGAAAGGATGTTTAAGTCATCTCTCCTGCAACTATCTGCAGGACCCATTTCTCTAATGTTAAAGCTTCCCAACCTGGGAAAAATCACTGAAACATGCCTCACATCGGGTGGCTGTGCTATCCTAAGGGCATGCTAAAGGGGTTGAGCTGGAATGGCTGCGGGGGTGGGGGAAGTGGACTGGGCGGCCCATTGACTTTTGCCATAGTGCTGTGGGTGCCACGGTCTCAACCACAAAACTGCTGAGATCCCGGCTAAGGCAGAACAGGCTGTTAAGGGACAGCTGAACCAAATCCTGAAAGGAGCTAAGGTTGGTGAAGTTGTTGAGGCGGGCAGATAAGCTCAGATACCATGCATTAGCCCTGCTCTCCTTGAAATGCTTTAGAACAGATACAGCCATGTACATAAATCGGCTTGTCCCGTCAAAGGGCACATCCATGAGGGAGGCCTGGACATCCCCAGAGAACTTGGGTGAACACAGCCATGCTTGGCAGCAAATGGCAACACTGGTGCCAACGGCATGCCCGATGAAATCGGTGGTGTCCAAGCCAAAACAAATTGTGAACTTGGCCGCATCACGATCTTCTTGGATGGCTTAGGCAAGGGCAGGTCAGAGATCTTCAGGACCACCATGGAGAACTTGAGCCACAGTTGCCAAAGGGTGGAGTAGTGTCCCAGGAGGCAGCTGGCATTTATTAAATGGAGAGTCAGTTTTGAAAACTCACTCGCCAAATATCTCCATCTGGTTGGACTCCCTATCGGGAGAATTAGTCAGAAAAGTGTTGGGATCGGATCTGCTCTTGGATGTCTAGACGACTAAACTTTGGAGGGGGAAGTCCGAGGATGCTAAGAGAGGAATGTCGGGATGTCGAAGGAAGGGTGACGGTGTCTTGCTATTTGTTTGTTAACTAGGGATAACAGCAAGAATTGGTCCAGGCCCCCAACAAGGTATCTGTTATTGGCTCACTGAATAGCAGAAGGTGTTTAGAAGATGTTTGCCCTGGTTGGAGGTCTCCCAACAGCATATTAGATTTTACCTCCATTGTGGGATGCTAGAGGTCAAGGACTTTATCCTCCCTATGTATTTCCATGCGGTAGGAAGCAATTTTTCAGTGGGTGTACCTGGGAGGGTGGGGGAGGGTGTTAGGGGTGGGGGATGGGGGTTGAGGGTAGTTTGGAGATCCTGCGCCAAGTCGCCTTGTCCTGCAGCCAGCAACCCCTGGGAGGACTGACGGACTGCCTTCAACAAAGACCGGATCTCCTGTGAACAGCAGCTCTGTTCAAAAGAATCTCCAAAGAAAGACTCCGAACTTGCTGAAGACAAAGAAACCCAATGCCTGGAGCCCCCACTGAACCCATTGCCTATGGCCCAAGTCCGAGGCGCCTGCCAGTCCCAGAAAGGTCTCCTAGCGCTCCAGAGTCTGGGTCCATTGTGGGTTGACCCCACCAGGACTCCCCGACATCACATGCAGCCTCTGCATGGAGACCCCCCCCCTAACCGCGAGTGACCCGGTAAGGTGAAATCTGACCTCAAAAGGCATCCCTGCATCTGGCCGCCCGCACCCTGGAGAAAAGGACCTGCGATGCACTTATGTCTCCGATCCCTCCAACTTCCCTGCCCAGCTGTTGATTACTCCCAGAAGACCTCCAGGACCGAGCCTGCAGTCAAAATCCCAAACTGGCAAACTCCCATGGGAAACAACAGGGCACCCGATGCCAAACCAGCACCCTGCACCTGGCCACCCCAGTGCTGCGGAGTGCACCTTGGGTGCCAACTCTTACCCCCCCTTTGCCCAGAGCTTAACCCTCTCACATCCAGCCATGAGCAGCCACCAACCGGAGGACCTCTATCCCCCATTGGATAACATTGGGCCTCAGCACTCTGTATCCACCTGCCCCAGGGTCGCTAAGGGTGTTCTTTGAGTGCAGCTTTGGCCCTGGGGGAACTCTTATTCTAACCCTAGAACCCCGATTCCCAAAACCAAGTACTTACCTTTAAACCAATAACTTCATTACCTCCCTTAGGATTGCATTGACTGCATTTCTGTGAAAAAAGTTCCAAGTGTGGAGTTGGAAATTGTAAGATAACTTAACCCAGTCGCTGCTAGGTCATTTGTGTAGACCCTTCAAGTTTTTCCGATAGAAACTAACAGATTAAATAAAAAAATATTTAAATGGAGTTGAAAAAATAGCAGTTTGTCCCAACGTTTTCACCTGTAACTTCTAACTATGGCAGATTTTTGAAAATAATATGCAGTTACGTCCACTGGACGCTTCTTGTTTTGGTGATATATAGGACTTGTAGGTTCACCAAGAACCTGAGGTACCCAAAGCCAATAATTGAGCTGCGCCTTGCAATGGGTTTTCAATGGGTACCGGGTATATAGCAATTCATTTGGTAAAACAAAGAATGGAAAATAGGTATCAAGAACACTTATGTATTTCTGAAATGGGAAGAAAATATAGAGCTTAGAAGCAGTAGTTATTTGCACATCTCTGAAATTGTGGGTATGCATACTAGCATGTGAATTGGAGGACAATTTTTAAAGTGACTTCTTTTTTACACAATGTCTTACACATTTGGAAGGCAGACCTGCATAGAAAGTCAATAGGTAATAACACTTGTTCTACAATCCTGTGTTCCCCTAAGTCTCCCGATAAAAATGGTACCTCACTTGTGTGGGTAGGCCTAGTGCCTGCGACAGGAAACGTCCCTAAATGCAACATGGACGTATCACATTTTTCCAGTGGAAACTGACCCTTTTTCGCAATGTGTCTAGCTGTGGATTTTGGACCCTAGCTCAACCGGCACCTAGGAAACCTAGCAAACCTGTAAAAAAAATGAAAACTAGACACCCAGGGGAATCCAGGATGGGGTGACTTGTGGCTCTCACCAGGTTCTGTTACCCAGTGCAAACCTCAAACTTTGTAAAAAAAAAAAAAAAAAAAAAAAAAACAAGAAAGAAAAAAACCCCACACAATTATTCTCACATTTCTGTGATGGACAGTTCTGGAATCTGCGTGGAGCCACAAACTTCCACCCACCCAGCATTCCCCCAAGTCTCCCGATAAAAATGGTAGGGTAGGCCTAGTGCCTTTGACAGAAATGGCCCACTACTGTGGAGACTTCAAAATTATTGATCGCAAAACTATCTGGTTTTGCGAGGGGGTCACCTGCGTTTTTGGTCCCGGGATCGGCGGCCATCTAGGGAAATCTACTAAACCCAGACATTACTGGAAACTAGACACGCAAGGAAGTCCAGGGATATGGGGCTTGCATAGATCTTCTAACATTTTCCTACTCAGAATCCCCTGCAAACCTTAAATTTAGATGGAAAAGATCACATTTTCCTCATATTTCTATGTGGAAAATTGGTGGGCTTACAGGGCTGACACAAATTTCCATCCTCCCAGCATTCCCCTAGGTCTGCCGATAAAAATGGTACCTCCACTTGTGTGGGTGGGCTAAGTACCCGCAACAGGGAAGGGCCCAAAACGTATTGTGGAGACATGAAAATGATCTATCACGAAACAACCTGGTTTTACAAGGAGGTCCCCTGTGTTTTTGGTCCCGAGCTCAGCGGCCATCTAGGGACACCTACCAAACCCAAACATTTCTGAAAACTAGACACCCGGGGGAGTCCAGGGAGGTGTGATTTGCATGGATCCCCCAATATTTTCCTACCCAGAATCCCCTGCAAACCAAGTTTTGCTAAAAAAAAAAAATATCTTCACATTTCTGTGTGGGATCACCGCGCCGGCACATATTTCCTACCACCTAGTGATCCCTTCGGTCGTCCGACAAAAATGATACCTCACTTATGTGGGTGTCCAATGCAGAACCAGCATAAAATGTATATATAAAAAAAATATAGCGCTTAGAGCTCATTGTGCTATCCCCTCAATCGCTACGTTTTTGGCCCTTCTCAGTCGCAGGCTCTTGGCCCACCCACAAGAATGAGGTATCATTTTACTCGGGAGACCTGGAGGTTTTGTGGTCGATCATTTTGAAGTCTCCACGGTACGTTTTGGGGTGTTTCCCGACACAGACACCAGTTCTACCCACACAAGTGAAGTACCATTTTTATCGGGAGACCTGGGGGAATGCTGTGTGGTAGGAAATTTGTGTCGGCCTGGTGATCCTACAACTTTCCCACACAGAAAAGTGAGGTAAACGTGATATTTTTTAAGCTAGATTTGATGTTTGCAGGGGATTCTGGGTTGGAAAATGGAGGGAGACCCACGCAAGCTGCACCTTCCTGGACTGGCCCAGGTGTCTAGTTTTCAGAAATGTGTGGGTTTGGTAGGTGTCGATGGGCGCTGAGCCCGGGACAAAAAACCCAGGTGACCCCCCTTGAAAAACCAGGTCGTTTTGTGATAGATAGATGGGCACCTGTGATTTTGGTCCCGGGCTTGCAAACATCTCGGGGACCCTAAAAAAACAACGACATTTCTGAAAACTAGACACCCGTGGGAGTCTGGGGAGGTATGGCTAGCGTTGATCCCTCAATATTTCCCTTTCCTGAATCTGCTGCAAACCTCAAATTTAGCTAAAAAGTCACATTTTCCTCTAATATCTGTGAGGAAAAGTAGTGAGATACCAGCATGGCACACATTTCCTACCACTCAGTGTTCCCCACAGTCTCCTGATAAAAATGATACCTTACTTGTGTGCATGGCCCAAGTGCCTATGACATCGAAGGGGAAAAAACGTGGAGAGATTGAGGGAGGGGGGCGGGGGCCCAAAGCGGGTCCAAGAGGGCAGTTTGTTTATACTTTTTAGGCGGACGCTACTTTGGGCACCCACACAAGTAAGGTATTATTTTTCTCGGGAGACCAAGGGGGACGTGTGGGTGGTTGGAAATTTGGGCCTGCGTGGTGCTCCTACAACTGCATCACAGAACTTTTCAGTTATTCACAATTGACTCTTGTCCCATGTTGTGATAGCACCCGCAAAAATGGAAAAGCAGATTTGTGAATAACGAGTAAAAACGACAATGGTAACGTCTGGAAACATTATGAAGAACTTCGGAGTGACGTTTTTCCACATGAACAGTTTGCAATAAACAGGGGATTACAATTGATTGACTTTTTCAAAAAAACGAGACTTTTTAACCATTTGATTTATTCATTGTTTTTGTGGTTTAGTGCTGAATAACGAATCTGCTAATGCCAAAATGTTGAACAGATTATTTGGTAATAGTATAGGCTAATCTATGGTTTCTCGTGTGCAGCAGGAGGAATACTCGGTTTTGAATCAAGAATGGGGGGGGGGGGGTCACCATTTCCAGCAGTGGGTTTAAGCAAGAGTTGTTTAGCGCCAGTAAGATCACATTGAGAGGCTTGCTGGGAGATGGAGTTTGCACATATGGGCACGCATATAGGGTGCATGCGTAAAGACACACAATCCGGGCCAGAGTTTAGGTCACGCAGTTACTTTTGATACTGACCACCTGGGGACAATCGAGAATGGAGATTTATAGAGAAGCTAAACTAGAGCAGTTCACAAGGGTTGCGCTGTAACAGAGCAGTGCGCTCCGGCGCACCGTTGATATTCAGCAGGACAGTGGAACTAAAGGACTTTGCGAAGAAGATGCAAGGTAGTTCAGCAGCTGGGATTTTAAATTAAACACATGTTACGGTGAGTGGAGTAAAATATTGTCGGCACAGTTAGGATGTTGAATTGAAGGTTAACATCTGTGAATGGGGTTATATAAAGAGGGGATTAAGGAAGGTTTGGTGAATCATAGTTATGTGGGGGTTGAACTGAATGGGCATTAATAAGGATGCAGGGGCGGTTTGTCAAGATACGTGCAATATGGGAGGAGCCTAGCGCGCAACCAAGATGGCCGCGTAGGTGCGAGGCTCCCGAGGACCTCCGCAACCTCCTACGACTATCCTGAATTTATCCTGTCTTGGACGAGGGGAATGTGTTGGTGAGCCTGAGCTGAGGTGGTACCCGTTTTCCGTTGTCAAATCGGACCTCGGACACCGGAGTGAGCACCGATTGAAGTCTGCGGCCTTCTCCACGCCAGACCCCGGATTTGCGCTGAGCGGTGACCCAGTGACAAAGTGAACAACAGCGGCGGGCCGGGCCTGGCGAGTCGCGTACCCCGCACTTTCGCTTTCACTTTCGCACCCCCTTGCCGTCTCTGCAGGGTCGGGTCGCGGGGCTCTTTGTGTTGGTGTGGTCTCGCGGGGAGACTCGGCCTGCCCGCCGGCTGTGACCCACCCCGCCGATCTGAGGTGGCCCCCCCCGGAGCTTGTGGCCCTGTTTGCCTGCTCTTCACGACGTGGCTGGTGCGACCGGGGGACTGGTGGCCATGGCCACGAAACAAGATGGAGACCGGGCAAAGACCAAATCGACCCGGCGTGGCACCACCCATCAGGCCAACAGTATGGACCGCTATACCCTCCAGAAGGGATCTCCCGGCGGACCGCACAAATCCCCTGAGGGCCCTCCTGATGCCCCGGACCTGCCCACGGATCTGACTCTGCGTGATGTCATGGGCGCCATTGCCGAGATGAAGGCCTCGGTGGGCCAGCGGTTCGACACACTGGCACAGAAGATCGACTCGGTCCTCGTGGATGTTGGCCTGGTGAGGGCCGATCTTTCCAAGACCAACGACCGAGTTGATTCTTTGGCCCACACCGCATCGGGCCTTACTACTGAGGTGGCGGCACTACAAACAGAGGTGCGCCGGCTTAGTCAGGCGAGCGCGCTTATGGATCGGCGCCTGGAGGACTCCGAGAGTCGGGCCCGGAGGAACAACATCCGCATCATCGGAGTGCCCGAGGGACGGGAGGAAGCGGCGGCGGACCTATTTGTGGAGGACCTGATCGCTACCCATCTCCAGCCACGGGGGCTGAGTAAATTCTTCGCGGTGGAGCGGGCCCACAGGGTTCCCGGGGGAAGGCCGAAGGTCGGAGCCCCTCCGCGGCCTCTCATTGCCCGGATTTTCAACTTTCGGGACAGAGACGCTATCCTGCAAGCTTCCAGACTGCATGGGCCGGTTAAGCTTGACAATATGGAGGTGAACTTTTATCCTGATTTCACCCCAGCGGTCCAGAAACAGAGACTGAGCTTCCAAGGCGTCAAGCGCCGTCTTCGGGACCTGAACCTTAAATACGCTATGCTCTTCCCAGCCAAGCTGCGAGTGGAGGTAGAGGGTCGCACGCACTTTTTTGACCGTCCCGAAGCGGCCGGAGACTGGCTGGACACTCTGTCTGGGGATCGTGATCTGGGGGGCGGGGGGGGGGGCGGCGGGGGGAGACGGCACACTGGATCGGGACTGAGGGGGTAATATTCTGCTTCACTCTGGACAAAAATGATGCCACTCTCGATTAAGCGTCTGTCTGTATAATTTCCCCTCCTATGGAGGTTGTGTGGGGTTTACTGGGGGTTCTCCTTCCTCCTCTAGGGGGTTTAGCTAGTTTTTACTATATATATGGGGCGACAGGCACACTGCACGTTGGGGGGGCTGTTCGGGCTCATGCAGGGGTGCAGGGAGGGGGGAGTTTTGTTGGGGCGGGTGGGCAGGGATGGGGGGGTGTTGTTCGTTTTTACCACAAGGCAAAAGTATTATTGTGCTAGCTTTATAGTGCTATCCGGGGGACAAATGGTGACTTCTGTCTACGATGGGGGGTAGGGAACTAACTTTGTTGTCCTGGAACGTGAATGGACTGGGGGACAGGATAAAACGAGGTGTGGTCCTGCAGTTCTTGAAGCGAATCTCGCCCGATGTAGTTTTTCTGCAGGAGACACACCTCATTGGCAACTCCTTTTGCGCCATGAATCGGCGTGGCTATCGCCTAGTGGCCCATTCGGGCTTCACGTCTGGCTCAAGGGGTGTGGGCATCATGGTTAAGAACTCGCTCCCGTTGGAGATTGATGAGGTGCTCCATGACGACAGGGGACGTTACGCGGTCTTGGTGGGAAGGATGGAGGGCAAAGTGGTCGTTTTTGTATCAGTATACGTCCCGCCGGGGCTGCAGTCGACTACCTTTGCGGACCTGGGGCGCCTCCTCCTTGACCTTCTGGGGGGGATTCTGGTGGTGGGGGGGGATTTCAATGCGGTGGTTTCCGGGACTGTGGATCGTCACCCCCCTAGGGACCTCCCCCGGGCCCAAGCGTGGCTATCTGGTCTATTGGACACCTTGGGATTGGTGGATTGCTGGCGTTTAAAACATCCCACGCAGTTACAGTATACCTTCCATTCGGGGGCCCATGGTAGTCTCTCACGACTAGATTATGTCCTGGTCCCGGCGGCCTATGTTGGGAGGGTGGGAGAGGTGCGTCATTTGGCACGGGGTATCTCGGACCATTCCCCGCTCCTGTTACACCTGGATCTTTTTCCGAAGGGTGAGGGTAAGGTGGTCCCGATCAATCCCTGGTACCTGCGCGACCCCACCATTCGCGCTGAATTGATTAAATCCCTCCAGCGCTATTTTGACGAGAATGTGGGGTCAGTGCCGTCGGCTGTTTCACTGTGGGAGGCATTCAAGACAGTACTACGAGGAGAGGCCCTGT
The DNA here is from genome assembly GCF_964204655.1 of Triturus cristatus. Taxonomy (NCBI): domain Eukaryota; kingdom Metazoa; phylum Chordata; class Amphibia; order Caudata; family Salamandridae; genus Triturus; species Triturus cristatus. Next base: position 584,594,214 of record NC_140594.1, read on the forward strand.
CCCTCATTTCCCACACCCGGAGGCGCGAGCGGGAGGAGGTGACCCGGGTGGAAGCTGAGATAGCCGAGTTGGAGGGTAACCTAGAATGTGGGGTGACGGATGCCGTATTACATGTCCTCCAACTCAAGCAAGCGGCCTATAGGGCCCTCGTCACGGAGGCGGCCAGGGGCCTCAGTAGAGAGCAACAGGGGAGACTGTATGATGTGGGTGATAAGGCTGGTAAATTGATTGCGTGGCTGGACAAAAGGGAGAGAGCGAGTCGTGTAGTCCCGCTGATTGAGAAAACGGATGGTGTGTGTGTTACTGAGCCGGAAGAAATTGTCTCCTGCTTCGCGGACTATTTCCGTGGGGTGTATTCCCCGGTGTCTTCCCGCTCTGAAGAGGATTCCCGTGCCCTGCTCAGGGATATCGCGCTGCCTTCCCTCTCGGAGGAGGACAGAGTGTTGTTGGACGCCGCTCCAACCTCCGACGAAATCGCCCTCGCCATACGTTCGGTCGCTTCCGGCAAGGCCATGGGTCCTAATGGTCTCCCCATCGAGTTGTACAAGTTGCGACCGGATACGCTGGCTCCACATCTCCGATCGATGTTCCTGGAGGCTCATTCGGTGGGCTCCCTCCCACTGGACCAGCGTCTGGCTACAATCGTGGTTATCCACAAGGAGGGGAGACCTCGGGACCGGGTTACATCCTATCGGCCCATTTCGCTACTGAACGCGGAGCCCAAAATTCTCGCCAAGGTCCTGGCCAATCGACTGGTCGGCGTGGTGGGCGAACTGGTTCACCAGGATCAGTCCGGCTTTATTCCCCATCGTAACACGGCCCTTAACTTGCGGCGTTTGCATGGGGTGCTCGCACGTGTTCAGTACATCCGGGAGCCGGCCATTTTGGCGTCCTTGGACGCCACTATGGCGTTTGACACGCTTGAATGGCCATACATCTGGGCGATGCTTGCGAAGTTTGGCTTTGGCGCTGGGTTCATCAGTTGGGTCAAATTGCTGTATTCTGGCCCATTGGCGCAGGTGGTGGTGAACGGTAGAGTATCGGCTCCGTTCGAGCTGGGCCGGGGCACGCGGCAGGGCTGCCCCTTATCGCCGCTCCTTTTTGCGCTTGCCTTGGAGCCCCTGGCGGAGTGGCTGCGGTGGGAGCCTTCCATCCGTGGTCTCCGTTGGACCCCCGAGTATGAGGACCGCGTATCCCTATACGCTGATGACATCCTTCTGTACCTAGCTTCCCCACGAAAATCACTGATAGTACTGGTTGATGTTTTGCATTCATTTGGTCGTAACTCCGGCCTTGTCATCAACTGGGCTAAATCGTGTGTGTATGTTCTCTCTGGGGAGGCTCCTATTCTCCCGCGGGGCTGTCCGATCCAGATCGCCCCGCAGGGATTTCGGTACCTGGGTGTCTTCATTACTCTGGACCCGGAGGCCCGGTATGATCGGAACTTGCTTCCCCCCCTCCTGCGCCTGAAGGAAGATGTCACGCGCTGGCGGCGCTTGCCGCTTTCGCCGCTCGGCCGGGCGGCATTGTTCAAGATGATGTCTCTGCCACGCTTCCTGTACGCCTTTCAGAACACCATGGACCTCGTCCCAGCGCGCTACTTCCGTGAGGTGGAGAGTTTGCAGCGCCGCCTGTTCTGGGACGGGAGGCCGCGTATCGCGCTGGCGAAGCTGACGCTCCCATGGTATGATGGAGGGATCGCCCTCCCGGATATCAAACGGTACTATTGGGCCTCCCAGCTGGCTGCGATTAATCACGGCCTGTACGGGCCCGCCTTAAACCCGGCATTCGAAATGGATAAGATGCTACTGCCGGGTGGGGACTATAATCGAGCGCTCTACTCTAGCGCGCCCGACGCTCGGCTGACCGGCCCCACGCGTGTCATGGTGCGAGTGTGGCACGCGGCCAATGTGGCGATGGGGTGGAAGGACCGTCTGACCCGGGCATCGCCACTATACGCGTCCGAGCAGTTGGGCTCCCTGTGGACCTCGAAGGGCTTCGAGAAGTGGGACATGATAGGCATCAGCAAAGTGGGGGATCTCTGGACGAGGGGAGGATTTAAAACATTCGAGATGCTGCAGACGGAATTCCAGTTGCATGACAGAGAGTACTTTCGGTATTTGCAGATCCGTCATGCACTGGGCTCCGTCTTCCCGGACGTTGCATCCATCCCGGAGTATTCCCCCCTGGAGGATAGAGTGCTGGATGGACACGTTCCGGACAGCACGATCTCACTGATCTACAAAAAACTGATCAATGACCGCTTGGGATTGCTGATTGCCCTTCGTGAGGCTTGGGTTGCCGATGGACTGGAACTGGACGACGAGGACTGGACCTCTGCGGTGGCCTCCCCGAAAGAGGTGGCCATACCGGCCCGCCTTCGCTTCGTCCAGCTCAAGATACTCCACAGAGTCTACATGACGGGGCCAAGGCTCCTGCGTATGGGTTATGCTGTGGACGGGTTGTGTAAGCGTGGGTGTGGTGCTTTGGGGACCTTTCTACATATACTGTGGGAATGCCCGGAGGTGGAGCGATTCTGGCGTGGTGTGCATGAGGTCCTGCATGTGGTTACGCATGTGGTGCTGCTACCCGAAGCGAGGAGATGCCTGTTGAACGTGTGGGAACCTGCCGACTACTCGGCGCCACAGACGTGGTGCGTGACTCTGGGATATATGGTGGCCAAGCGTGATATTGCTCAACTGTGGGGATCCCAGAGGTCCCCGACTGTCTCGGCCTGGAAGGAACATATGGATTGGTGCATGTTTCGGGAAAAGGTGGTGTATGTGGCGAGAGGTAAGCCTGGAACATGGGTGAAAGTATGGGGCCCCTGGAACGCCTACCGCGGGGGAATTTGTGCTCCGCCGTTATTGCCCGATCCGTCGCCTGCCCCATCCCCTTAGCCGACCCATCTTCCTTGTTCCGGGCATTGAGTTTACCCAGCCCTAGTCCTGATCTCTTCCCCTTCTTGATACTCCTATGGACTGGTAGGGTCCCCCTCTCAGGGGAGCACATGCTGCTATTTCGGATTGTGGATTGCCTTGTGGGTTTGTTCTTTCTGGTTGTTTTTTCAGTTTAAAATGAAACCATACAGTGGGGTCCGGATGGTGTGGCTATCAACACTGCTAACTCCTGTGCATTTCCTCAGCCGCAACGCACGCTCTACAATGTGTATCATATGCTCCTTTTGTCTACTAGCGGCCGGCCGGAAGGTTGTAGGCCCATCTTTGTATATGTTTTGAGTTTTGTAATAAACGGTTTCAAAAAAAAAAAAAAATAAATAAATTTTAAAAAAAGATACGTGCAATATGAAGAAATGGGCAATGTTTGAATTCCTGTCAAATGTGCAAGTTAAATTAAATCACTCAACTGGTTGTAGTTAAAATTCGTTAATACAGCCTTTTACAGAAATAAGTAGAATTTTCATGTTTACTGACGGTGGCGTTTACTTGTTTGTTTTGTAGATACCCCTAACGAAGGGAATAGATATTCCCGAAATGCATTGGGTGTTGCCAATAAAGTTGTGACATGTGGAAACGTACACTCCTTCCTTGTTTGTGTTACCTTTTGGAGTACAACAGATGCATGAGTAAAATAAATTGATTAAAATGGAAGAAGCGGTTAAAAGCATATGAAATGAACAAGAGTATAAAGAAGAAGAATTTAATATTTTGATTTATTGGACTCATAATAGTCCAGGACCAGGCTGTGCAGCCGGAAGGGTTCCCAGAATGTGGTTCCTCTGTGTTTAGATCCTACAACTTACCCACACACAAATGTGAGGAAAATGCGACTTTGTAAGTAAATTGGAGGTTTGCGGGGGATTCTGGGTAAGAAAATGCTGGGGGATCTATGCAAGCCACACCGCCAGCCAAGAGTCAGTATATGCACACCACTATTCACGCGCCAACCACGCACACACCAGCCAAGTGACATCCACGCACACTGCAAGCCAAGCCCCATCCATGCACACTGCCAGCCAAGCGCCATCCGCGTACACTGCAAGCCAAGCACCATCCATGCACAGTCAGCCAAGCACTATCCACACACACTGCCAGCCAAGCAACACCCATGCACACCACCAGCTAAGTATCATCCATGCACACCGTCAGCCAAGCGCCAGTCCACGTACACTGCCAGCCAAGTGCCACACTACCAGGCTAGCGCCTGTCTACACACACGGTCATCAAGCGCGAGTCCACACACACCATTAGCCAAGTGCAAGTCCACACACACGGCCAGCAAAATACAAGCCAAAGGTCAGTACACGCAGACCATCAGCCAAACTACAGTTCTCACACACACAAACTCTCCTTGGTTTCTTGTGGTTTTCTGATCCCGCTTGGGGGCAGATGAGACTAAAAATATCACTGAAACAGACAAAATGTGTGCCTTAAAAAAAGGGGAGCGACACTTGCCTATGGGGCTTTTCCCAGACATGCCCAAAAACATAACCCTGGTGCCTAGTGGGCTTTTCTCAGGGGCTATAGCCTCATCTGCCTCCCGGGGAGGCAGAAAGACTGACTATTTTATGGGGAGGGTCCTCACCCTCATTTTGGGCATTCCTCACCCCTAAGTATAAAAAATCAGTGCCTAGTGGGCTTGCAGCCCCCCCAGGGGAGCAGATATGGGTCTATTGCCTCCATCTGCCTCCTGGGGGAGGGGGGGGGGGGTCAGAAAGACTGCATGTTTTTGGGGGTGGGGGCATAGGCATGCACAATTCGGGCAGCCCCCAACCCTATAGAGATAAAAAGATATCCCTTGTGCCTAATGTGCTTTCTGTCCCCCATCTGCCCCTGGTGGGGGAGGAGGGCTGAAAGACTGTTTCCAAATATATTTGGGTGGGGGCATAGTCGTGGAAATGTGTCTTTTAAGGGGCACACCGGTGCAGGGGTCACCCTTATCTTTGTCCACGGGTCCTTAGACCAACAAAATAGAGATTGGCACTGAAGCTGGAATTCACATAACAAGTTTATTAATCTCTCATGAGTGGGACTACGTCCACACAGCACTCTCAAGTGTTGCATGAGGTAGTACATAGAATACAGAGACCATGGTGCTTATATACTGAGTTTGTCGCAGAGTAAGCATGTAGTTACAAATAGAAGCTACAAGCATACATAGGAATAACTACCGACAAGCATGGGCAGATGGATATTACTTAGTCAGCAAAGTGGGAGGGGGAACGGAACTGCTTACAGCAGCGAAACAGTTGACAGTTACATTTTTAGCCAGGTGCATTCTAGCAGCTACAGGCCTTTTCTCAGCACGTCTTGCTTTGGCTCAGTACAGAAGGAGTTAACTAAAGCAGATGACTCAAGCAGAATAGAAAAACAAGCAAAAGTGAAGACGGAAGAATCACACAGCTAACAAAATGGATGCTGCAAACAAGATGCCTTCAGCTCATGCTAACAGCAATTATTTTTGATTTCCACAGGCAACCCTTTTAGCATTGACTGAAGACATCTCTACGACTTAGTCCATTGCTAGGCGGGCATTTACATTCTTGACATTTTGTTTAGTCGGTATACATGAGGTACAGGTAGAAATATAAAGGGAACAGAGCATCGGGCCACATTGGATACATAGGCAACCGGTGAAAAGAATCGCAAAAAATATACATAGGGCTGACAATATTTTCCCGCCCCATACGCCAAACATAGTCCATAGCCATCCAGTCAAAGTCCATGTCCCTGAATCCTGATGGATTTCAGTGGCTATTTTGTGCATTTTGGAAATTGTTTCAAAAACTGAAGGGGCGTGGTCAGGGATGTATACGCAACAGCTGCTCCCAATGATGTGGCATGCTCCACCACGGTCGGCCAGGATGACATCGAGAACCATCCTGTTTTGGAGCGCCACAATTCTCGCAATTTGTAGTTCTTCTGTGATATTTCCAAGTGTCATGGCTGTCCGATTGGTTACAGATTCTACACCATGTGTCAAGCGTCTTATCTTTCTGCTGTTTAAGGCCGCACCAACAAAAAATAGTCCCAAATTAAAGTTAATGTACTGCTGTAATGCAGTATCAGTTTGATCCACCTCATCGTGATTTATTGTCCTTTTAAATTGGCTCTTGGAAATGTCATTATACAGTTTATAGTCTTTGTGGTAGGATGCAGGTGCAAATAACACAGGTGGTAGCAAAAAGGACACATAGCATCTACCTGACCAACCAATAGGTAAATGGTAATAACCTTTATTTCCGCAAATGAAATAGGTGTTATGTGAGGACAAAAAACTGCTATTGTTCATTCCAGTAATGTTCAACAAGTCACTTTTTCCCACAGGGATACTGCCAATACTGCTCACACAAAGGTCTGCTCGAGCTCTAGTAACAGCTATAACAGGAGGTCCATTACCCTTGATAGTTCGAGTGTAAGGGAAAACAGTGTGTGGAGGAATTTCCTTGGCGATACTCCTCCATTTACCATACAGTTACTTTAGCTTGTGGATCTCCTTCTTCATCAGGGTAACAAACTCTGTTCAACCGGGCATTCAGTCCACCTACATCAGCATAAGTAATATTAGCAATTTCAGAAGCCTACAACAATGCAAACCAGGCTTTGTAGGAGCCATTGTGTGAAAACGGCAAAGGAATAAAAGGTGTTCCTCCCTTTTTCTGATGAGCTGGCATCATTCCACACACCCAACAGTTGGTAATGTTCGTAGCATTGTGGGTATGTTGCAACATTTGAATGAACGTATTGTTGAGATAAGACATTCTGTGCTTCTGCTCATGATAAGGAAAAGAAAAATAGTGATGTTCAATGGGGACAGGAGTAGTAGCAGTCAGTAGTTTTCGAGCAGGAGCTACTCCCTCTACAACCCATGTTATTGTAGCAATGATAACAACAATCGAAGTGAGTCCAATAATGAACACACTCTTTCGATCACAAACTCTTGCAGCAGCTGGCTTCTTCTCCTTAGGCATGTTCATCTCGTCGTTGAACAACAAAACGGATGGTGCCCTAAGGTCCTGGGCAGACGTTGGTTTCTTCACTGAGGTTGAGACGAGTAGCCACTAAAAGATTACCCCCCCTTTGTAACTCTGTCTTTTACTACCAAGGACAGTGGCTCAAACAGTCTTTTTCAGCAACGAAGTGTCTTTCTGCCGGGGTCGCAGCTGATATCGAGATGTACCAGGGATCGTGTGGTCCTGGAAGACTTCCTCAGGTCCTTCAGGTGACGTGGTTTGTCCTTTCTCTGTGACCAAGATGTCGTGGTGATCTGCCAACGCAGCTGGGCTCACTATGACCGGCAACACTTTCCGGCAATGTGTCACATGAACCCAGTTCTTCTGGTCTGATGGTATATACTTACGAGATGTCTTGGCTGTAGTTGCTGAATTGAGCAATGACCCCACATTCCATCATGACCCTTCATAGACATAATTTCAAACATGAGATACCTTAGTGCCCATGCGACTATGCACAGTCCAGGACAAGCAACTTGCATCCACCATGTACACACAGCCCTCGGCATGACCTCACTCGAAAAGCGCATATTGCGCTAACAATACGGTCCTTCAAGTATCCTTTATTTTATCCCCCCCCTTGTTATCATTTGGTTGTGGTTAAAATGTTAAAAATGAAGATATCTTGCAATCAGTTGTGATATTCACTTCCAATCGCCCCTGTACCTCTGTCTACTGCGATCCCAATGCTAGAACCTCGTATGGGCCTTGCATCTCTGTAGCACTTGTAATGTCTGCATATGGTTAATTACTGATGAAGAGTCACATGTGATAAACAAGCCGGGCTCCTCAATTAGAGGTAACAGTATGCATGGGCTGTGGACACCCATGCTAATATGCAATAGCACGTCTACTCCTAAGATGCGGATGTTGCTTGTGTTGCAGATATGAGATGTTAATACCCAGACCTGTGGATATGGCGACACAGTAGAAATGATCTGTTAAAAAGTGCTTCATACACAAATGCTTAGATTGTTTGTATCAGGGAATTAATAAAAAATGTAATAAAGATATTCCCCCCCCAAAAAAATGAACCCAGTTCTTCCGGTTGGTCACTCAAACCGCAGTCCTGGTAGCCAAGAGCACCTGCTCAGCGCCACGCCAACGAGGCTCCAAGGAGCTGGTCCGCTGAAAGGACTTTGTCAGAACAAAGTCACCAGGCCGTAGATCATGGCCCTCACCCTGCGATCTGTCTGGAAGAGTCTCCCGAACCTGTTGATAAATAGAAGACAAGCTGTCAGTCAACTGAGACAAACAGTTGTTCATCAATACATAGGGTACATCATGTATAGGGCGTGGCTTATGAATCCCCCAAATATTCATTGGCCTTCCAAAAACCACTTCATACGGTGTGAGGCCAGATCGTGTATGTGGTATCGATCTAATGGATAGCAATGCTAAGGGCAGTGCATCAGGCCATTTCAAAGATGTAGAAGCCTGTATTTTGGCCAACTTCAAGTTGAGGGTAGAGTTCTAACGTTCCACTAGTCCTGCTGATTGTGGGTGAAAAGCAGCATGAAACTTCTGCTTAGTTCCCAATTTTTTCATGAGGTAATCAACAACTTGCCCAATGAAATGGGGTCCGTTGTCACTCCACAAAACTCGACAAATGCTGAATCTGGGGGAAAACTCCTTTAGAAGCACCTTCGCTGTAGTAAGAGCTGTATTATCTTTCGTGGCGTATGCCTCCACCCATTTAATAAAGACAAACCACCACCAGAATATCTGGATGATCCCAAATTTGCATAAGTTGCTTTGCCATTGAGGATGCTCCAACATGTGCCGGCCCATGTGCTTCATAGGATGTAAATAGGCTGTGGGTAGCTTCCATTTTGTCATTTGTTTTATTCCTCCAACAGCCCTCATCATCCAGTGTTCCCTCCTTAGACCATTGGTCTAGTTCATTAACAGAAGCCGATCATTGCATGTCCAGCTCCTCTCGTCTGGCATCATGCCAACGTTCAGCCTGTGACTTAACTACATACATAGATGTGGTACTTCGCTACATTGAAGTTTCACGAGCTGTGTAATCTGCAAAGGCATTTCCTTTTCCTATTTTATCAGTCACTTTCTTGTGTGCACTACACTTAACAATTGCCACTTTCTTAGGATATGTCAAAGCAGTAAGGAGATTATGTACTAATTCCCCATGCACTATGTGTGTCCCATGTGTCCTATGTGAAGTATGAAAGCCTCTTTCCTTCCAGAGTTGCCCAAAATCATGAGCCACTCCAAAGGCGTATCGGCCATCAGTGTAAATGTTAACAAGCAAATCTGTACTAAGCTCACATGCTCTTGTCAGTGCTATCAACTCGGCTGCTTGAGCTGACTTCTGTGAGATGCAAGCTGTCTCAACTACTGTCTGAAGTGTTGTAATTGCATAGGCAGCAGACGTCGTACCATCAGGCAACTTCAGGCAGGACCCATCAACCCACAGTTCCCCATCAACACTAGAAAGGGGCGTATCTTGTAGGTCAACACGACCCTTTGCTTGTTCTTCAGTAAGGGATATACAAACATGTAACTCTTGTGACTGAGACTGCGTAGCTGGAAATGGCAATAATGTAGCAGGATTCAGAGTCAAACATCTTTTCAGTGTGATATGAGGGGCCAAAAGTATCAATTCATAGCCTGTCAAACGGGCACTAGTCAAATGCTGTGTTTTCATTTGATTTAACAAAGCATCAACTGAATGGGGTACTAGCACAAGCAATGTATGTGACAAGACTATACCCTCAATCTGACGTATGGACACATCCGTTGCCGCCACCGCTCAAAAACACCCAGGAAGCACACAGGCGACTGGATCAAGGACAGCTGAGAAATATGCACAAGGACGCTGCTTATCACCGTGTGTCTGTTAAAACTGAGAGAGCGCAACTGTTCCTCTCGTGTACATAGTGTGTGAAGGCCTTAGTGTAATCTGGAGTTCCTAATACTGGTGCAGAACAAAGAGCTTGACGTAACTGTTGAAAGGCATCCTGGCATTCAGTAGTCCACAGGAGGGGCATTTGAGTGTCTTTAGTCAAAAATGCCAACAAGGGTTTAACAATGTGAAAAAAGCTAGGGCTCTACTGCCTACAGAAAAAAGTAAGGCCAATCAGTACATGAACATCCTTCTGAGTACGGGGCACAGGAGTGTCTAAAATAGCTTGAATACAATCTGGTGTGCACGTCCCTCCTTAGACAGGAGGTGACCTAAATAAGTAACCTGCTGTCTACAATATTGCAATTTCTTCCGAGAGACTTTGTGATGATGAGAGGCAAGGAATGATAGCAATAACAGTGTACCTTCTTCACGCTGTTCAGGGGTATCAGCAGCCAACAAGATGTCATCGACATATTGAATAAGAGCCACCCCTTTCGGCACAGGAAAAAAAAAAAAAAGCTGCCTTTTCAATGTCCGACTATAAATGCTAGGACTCTCTGTATACCCTTGTGGAGCTCTACAGAACCTGAAGGATCGATTATTCAAAGTGAAGCCGAACAAATAGCGGCTGTCAGGGTAAATAGGTATTGAGAAAAATGTGTTCAAGTCAATTACACTAAATGTAGTGGCAGTAGGAGGAACCATAGTAAGACGTGTCGTGATGTCACAGACTACCGGGTATTGGAGCACCACAATTTTGTTGACTTCTCGTAAGTCAATAGGAATCGATAAATTTTAATGTTAGTGTCTTCTTTCAAAATAGGAAGAATAGGACTATTACAGTATCGTAAGGGACTTCTTTCACAACCCCCACCTTGATTAAATCCTGAACAATGTGTATTAATCCTTCTTCGCCTTACTTAGATATTTTATATTGGGGTAGTTGAGGCAACGAAGCACCTTCCTTCACTTGAATATGTACTGGTGGAATAACCATGTGTCCCACACCGGTATCTGATGTAGCCCATAAAGTACTAGGTAACGATGCCAGCGCAACATCCTCTTTAATGAGACAAGACCTCTCAACCATTGGATAGTTATTTAAAATAACACGCACACCTTCTGGGGAATAACGTATTGTAGCACGGAAATGTTTAAGCATATCGATACCCACAATGTTATCCGGCGTGTTAGGGGAAAGCAAAAATGGGCATGCTGCAGTAAATTTGTCAAGACTAAATGCAAGTGGCTGTGACAGTGGGCTAGATGTAGGTGTCCCATCGAATCCTATCGATGTTATCATTGCGCCAGACAGGGGAGCCTTAGGAACCACTTTTTTGGACAGAGCACTTCGAGTTGCTCCTGTATCAACCAGAAACCGATCAGTAGAGCCCAAGACATTAGCATCAACATTTATTTATTATTTATTTATTTATTTCTGACATTTATTGAGCGCGAACGAATACCCGTAGGCGTCTCGGCGCTTGACTATGGCAGCTATCCCTCCCCAGCATCGGAGGAACAAGGGCAGTGTTACTGGTTAAACAGCCAGGTTTTCAGATTCTTCCGAAACTGGGAAAGTGAGGAGCTGGTTCTAATATGTTGTGGCAGAGTATTCCAAATCTTGGGAGCCGCAACTGAAAATCGGCGGTCACCCCAGGAGACTGTTTTGGAACGTGGAACCACTAGTTGGTTGAGAGTTGTAGATCAAAGTTGTCTAGCCGGTCTATAGAGTATAAGCTGGTCCTTGAGAGGGCGTGGACCTTGATCGTGAAGTGCCTTATAAACTATACAAAGGGATTTGATCTTGATCCTGTTTTGAATCGTCAACCAGTGGTATGCCCTGAAAGTGTCGGAAATGGGTGCAAACTTGGGTGTTCTGGACAGCAGACGAGCTGCTGCGTTCTGGATTGTCTGCAGTTTTTTAGTTACTCTGGTTTGGGCATTTAAAAAGAGTGCATTGCAGTAATCCAAGGATGAAAGTACCAAGGAGCTGACCAGTGTTTTGGCAGCAGCATCCGGGAGGAATGGAATGATTTTCCTTATCATTCTGAGTTTGTGATGGGCTGTGGCTGCTACTTTGTTTGCATGTGCCATGAAGTTAAGATGATCATCGAAAATTACTCCCAAATTCCTGACCTTAGGGGTCGGGCTGGGTGGGGTGCCAAAGGCTGATGGCCACCAGGATACAGGCCAAGTCGGAGAGAGGGATGCAAAGATAACCACCTCCGTTTTATCGGAGTTAAGCTTCAGGCAATTACCTGCCATCCAGTCTCCGATTGCCCTAATTCCATTTTGGAAGCGCTCTGCCACTTCCAGCCCGTCACCTTTAATGGCCAGCACCAGTTGCGTGTCATCTGCATATGAGGTAAGGCTCATCTCATATGCTTTGATAACACCTGCAAGGTCCGACACATAGATGTTAAATAGTGTCGGACTGAGGGATGAGCCTTGAGTAACCCCACACGGAAGTGACAGCTTGGCCGATTGATATGGCCCCAGTGTGACCACCTGCGTTCTGTCGGCCAGGAAGGAAGAGAGCAAGTCTCTCGCCGTGTGGTGAATGCCCATCCTTCCGACACGGTCCACCAGGATCTTGTGGTCGACCGTGTCGAAAGCTGCCGAGAGATCAAGCAGTACAAGTAATGCTGTCCCTCCCCGGTCACGGATAATTCTGATGTCGTCAGCTGCCTTGATGAGGGCGGTTTCCGTACCGTGATATTTACGGAAGCCAAACTGTGTGTCATCCAGAAGCTGATGTTTCTCTATATGCTCTGAAAGCTGCTGGTTCATGGCTTTTCCCGCCACTTTAGCTAGAAAAGGAAGGCTTGCATACATACCTTTCTGATCTACTGGGACCTCAACCGGTTCCTTACCCCATCCTAGGCATTCCTATGCATAACCAGATTCCCGAAGACCATCAGCCGAATAATCGGACATTTGATAGTGATTCCGTCTGTCAAAAGTATTAGAATAATTTGATCCGTGCTCAACTGCCTCAAACCGGGGACTATTTCCTGAATTCCCTGGGCGTCCTCTCATATTTCCTCTACCCCGCTGATACTGCTGGCCTCGCAAAAGGGGGCACTCAGAACGCCAATGTCCAATCTCTTTACAATAAACACACTGATCAAAAGACAAAGTTGCTCAAGGAAAAGGGGGTACACCAGGGCGATACATCGCACGTCCACCTCTTCCACCACCTCTAAATGGTGGACCATAGACTTGAGCCAACATAACTTTAGTTTTAAATCCTTAACCTTCTTAGCCTCCTTGCCTTTTGCTTCCAATTCCTGACACTCATAATACTGGGCCATAGTCAAAAGGGAGACGGGGGAAGACGTGGTCCATGAACTCTCGCTGGCCTTTAGGTGACTATCTATTTCTGGCAACATGTTAGCGACAAATTTGTCGACGAACAGATGCTTACCTGTGTCATCTGTCAAGGACAGCCCACTAAAGTCATGGAATGTGTCTTCAAATCGTGTAAAGAAATCAGAAACTGACTCATCCGCTTTTTGTTTACATGACGCTAACGATGTCCAATCTATATTTTTAGGGGGAATGAGAGTTTTCAACTTAGTCACAATAGCTTTGGGACGATCTAATATCTTGTTGTGGTTTCTGCGCAGATCAAGCATTTCCCACTATTAAATCATAAGCATAATAAAGTCATATTTAAAAAACACATGATAAACAGTGAAAGCATTTTTTGATAGAAACAGGTGGACAATGAAGAGGCGGGTGGGACCGTGAGGAATCCACAGGCAGATATTGTATCCACCAGAAAAAGCGTTACCGAAGGTAAGTAACTTGTTCTTCTGATGGATACTTCTGCCTGTGGATTCCTCACCTTCTGAATAGAATCCCAAAGCCTGACCTCATCCGGAGGAGGGTGTCCACCTGACTAGACCAAAAAATCTTGCAAAACAGAACAAGCAAAATGGCCATCCCTCCTAACCTCCGAATCCAAGCAGTAATACTTTGCAAGAGTATGGAGGGAGGCCCAAGTTGCTATTTTACAAATATCAATTACAGGAACACCTCTAGCCAAAGCAGAAGAAGAAGATTTAGCTCTAGTGAATGAGCTCTGATACCTTCAGGAGGGTCCTTCTTGGCCAAGGCGTAGCAAATCTTGATCCACAAGATAATCCACCTGGAGAGAGTCCGCTTGTGCACAGCCTTGCCTTTCATCTTCCCAACATAGCCCACAAACAGCTGATCATCCAGTCTCAGATCACTTGTTCTGTCCAAGTAAAAGCTGTCAGCTCTCTTAGGGTCCAAACGATTAAGTCTCTCCTCCTCCTTGGAAGGGTGAGGGGGAGGATAAAAGGTGGGTAAAGTAATGGACTGTCCCATATGGAAAGGAGTAACCACCTTGGGAAGGAAAGCAGCCCTGGTCCTTAAAACCAACTTATCCGCATGAATGGTCAAGAACGGAGGCTTCGAACTAAGAGCCTGAAGCTCACTTACCCTCCTGGCCGAGGTAATGGCAATCAAGAAAACCGTTTTAAAAGAAAGAAGCCTCAAAGGACAAGTATGACGAGGCTCAAATGGAAAACCCATCAAAAAGGTAAGAACGAGATTCAAATCCAACTAAGGCATAATGAAAGGAGTGGGAGGAAACTTATTCGTAAGGCCCTTAATGACCCTCATGACAATGGGGGACTTAAATAAAGACGGCTGGTCTGGCAAACATAGAAAAGCCGACAAATAGCCCTTAACAGTGGCCACAGCACAACCCTGCTGGGCCAAGAACAGCGAAAACTGAAGAACGTCCGACAAGTGGGCCTTTGAAGGCTCAATGGATCTCTCTCCACACCATTTAACGAATCTAGACCATCTGGAAGAGTAAACAGACTTGGTGGAGTGTCGTCTGGACGATAAAAATACATCCACCACATCGGTGGAGTGAGAGAAGGAACTCAGGTTGCCCTGTTCAATCTCCAGGCATGAAGGTGCAGGCTCTGGAGGTGGGGGTGTAGAACCTGCCCCTGCGACTGCGAGAGGAGGTCTGCCCTGAGAGGAAGACAGAGCGGAGGGTGCAATGAGAGGTGAAGAAGATCTGTGTACCACACCCTTCTTGGCCAATCCGGGGCGATCAATATGACTTGGGCCCAGTCTTGGCGAATCTTCCTCAGAACCCGAGGGATCAAGGGTATGGGAGGAAACGTGTAAAGGAGTTGTGAGCTCCAATCCAATTGAAACGCATCCCCCAGCGCTCCCTGCATCGGATACTGGAGACTACAGAACAACGGACAGTGCGTGTTCTCGTGGGTGGCAAACAGGTCCAACCGAGGAGACCCCCACATCTGGAAGATGTGAGGAAGCCGCCACTCATGATCAGCCGAGTAATGCCGACTGATATTGCCCGCACGAACATTCAGCATACCGGCTAGATGATTTGCAAACACACAAATCTGATGGTTCTGAGCCCAGGACCAGAGTCGTAGAGCCTCTCGACAGACGATACGAACCTACACCTCCCCGTTTGTTGATGTACCACATCGCGGTAGTGTTGTCCGTCAGGACCTGAACCGACTGACCGCGAAGGGAAGGAAGGAAAGCCTTTAGTGCCAAACGTATCGCCCGCAATTCCAAAAGGTTGATGTGAAGCAACCTTTCCTCTGGAGACCAAAGACCTTTGACCTCCAGATCCCCCAGATGAGCACCGCACCCTAGAGTGGAGGCATCGGTGATCACTGTGGCCACAGGTGGAGGAAGCTGAAAGGGCATTCCTTGAGACAGGATGCCCTGCACACGCCACCAAGTCAACTCCGCTGCAGCTTTTCTGGAGATTCTGACCTTCTCCCCGAGATCTCCGTTGTGCTGATACCACTGCCTGCGGAGGCACCACTGGAGTGCCCTCATGTGCCAGCGTGCATGACTGACCAACAGTATGCAGGAAGCAAATAGACCGAGCAGACGTAGAAACTTCAGGACTGGAACAACCGCTCCATCGTGAAATAAAGGAATTATTTCCTGTATGTCGCGAATCCTCTGTGGAGGCGGGTATGCTCGATACACTGAAGTGTCCAGTATTGCCCCTATGAACAGGCTGCGCTGAGAAGGCACCAGGTGAGATTTGGGTACATTTATTGAGAAACCCAAGTTGAACAACAGTTGGGTTGTTGCTTGCAAGTGGTGCAACACCAACTCCGGAAACTCTGCTTTCAACAGCCAGTCGTCCAGGTAGGGGAAAACAGGAACCCCTGATCTTCTGAGATGTTCCTCTACCACCGCCATCACCTTTGTAAAGACTCGAGACGTGGAAGGGAGACCGAACGGAAGAACCGCAAACTGATAGCGTTGCAATCCTACCGTGAACCGGAGATACTTCCGATGCGACTTCAGGATGGGAAGATGAAAATACGCATCCTGCAGATCAATGGACACCATCCAGTCTTCCTGTTGCAGCGCAAGAAGAACCTGTGCCAAGGTCAACATTTTGAACTTTTCCTGTCTGAGGTGAAGGTTCAAAATCCTGAGGTCCAAGATCGGCCTTAATCGACCGTCCTTTTTGGGGATCAGGAAATACCGGAAGTAGCATGCCTGACCCCTCTCCTGCTCCGGAACCACATCTATCGCACCTTTCTGTAACAAGGTAAGAACTTCCTGCTGCAAAAGCAGTAAATGGTCCTCTGAACACCAACCTTGGCGAGGAGGTTAAGAAGGAGAAAACTCTAAAAAAGGGAGGGCGTACCCATTCGCTACAAGATTTAAAACCCAACGATCTGAAATGATCAGTTTCCAATCTTGTAGAAAGTGGGACACCCGACCCCCTACCAGACCAACATGTTCTAAGATGGGGGATCTAGAACTGCTTTTCTGAAGTACCAACAGTGGCAAGAGGAGAAGTAGAGGAGGAGGAGGAGGATTGCTGCAGAGAGGCTCCCCTAAGATGCCCTCTGTACGATTTGCACAAAGGATTCTGCTGCTGCTGGCCTTGTTGAGATTGCGGGCGACCACGAAAGGAAGCAGCTCTTCCAGATCCACGATACCGCTTGTAGCCTTATCCCCTGGACTGCACCTGGAGGCCCAGAGACCTTGCAGTAGCCCTGCTATCCTTAAAACACTGCAAGGCAGAGTCAGCCTTAGAACCAAACAGTCTTGACGCATCAAAGGGTAAATCCACCAGTCTCGCTTGAACATCAGGAGAAAATCCGGACGATCTAAGCCAGGCTTGTCTTCTTGTCGCCACAGAAGACCCCATCACACGAGCCACAGAGTCAGCAGGGTGCAGACCCGATTGTATGACCAGACGGGCCGCAGCCTGAGAATCGGAAAGGGCGTCCAAGAAATTATTTTGATCCTCTTCCGGCAACTTTGGAGCTAGCTGCTTGACTGAGTCCATCAGAGCATGTATATACCTCCCAAATTGCTGGAGGAATCACATCAGCGTAACACCTTCAACAATATGAGCAAATTTGATTGGCAGGCAGTTAAATCTTTACAAGATAACGCATCTATAACCATCAAGTCTGCCGATAAAGGCTGGGCTATAGTGGTAATGAATACTTGTGATTATGAAGCTGAGGTTTTGAGGTTGTTGCATGAGAGAAAAATTATCAACCTCTCCTAAGGGATCCAGCAGCCGAACTTCTTAGCATAATCACAGGACTGGTGTCATAGGCTAAAGAGAAGAGGTGGATAACAGGTAAAGAGGCAGATTTTCTTATCAATGCAACACCTAGAACACCACCTGAGAGAATCAGTGATTAAACAGTTGTCTTACGCTCAGGATACCACTGATATTTTGAACATAATTGATGAGATGGATTTTGATTCCTCGCAACAGTTTTTAGTCACAATCGACATTGAGTCTCTCTATAAGAACATACCCCAAGAAGAGACGCTGGTGGCAGCAGCTCGCGCTCTTGGGGCTCAAGAATGGTTTTATGACACTCCACAGTCATTTGTGATGCAGTGTGTCGAGCTGGCCCTTACTCGCAATTATTTTTGCTATAAGGACGATTTGTTTTTACAAGTCTCAGGCACTTCAATAGGCGCAACCTTTGCGCCCAGTCTGGCCTGCATTTATGTAGGCCAGTTTGAGGAACATCATCTATATCAGTCATCTAACCCCTTCCAGAGGCATATACACCTCTGGAAGAGGTATAATGATGATGTTCTAGGTGTCTGGTCAGGACCACAGCAGTTGCTGTGTGACTTTTTGGACTGGCTTAATGGCAGAGATGAATGTCTCAAGTTTACCTGGCAGATAAGCAATGAAAGAGCAATTTACCTTGACCTTGATATTAGAGTGTCTAACAACAAACTCTGCACAGCTGTGCATCAAAAGTCAACTGATAAAAACTCATTGTTACATTATCAGTCCTTTCATCCGACAGCCCGGAGGGATAATCTCCCGGTAGGCCAGTTCCTTAGATATTGCAGGAATTATTCCTTAACATCTGACTATTTGCAACAATCTGAAGTTCTCAGTGAGAAATTGGTCCAGCGAGCTTACCCAAGGAGAATTGTCACAAGAGCCCGTAAAAGGGCTCACAACACCCCCCCCCCGAGATGTACTTCTTGAAAGAAATTGTAAAGAGCCTAGGGAGTGTTTGCCAGTGGTATTTACGTTTGACCCTCTATCCACTAAGATCCGGCAAGCAATAAGAAAACATTGGTCGCTTTTGTCTACTAGTGAGTTCCAAATGCCACAACCTAGATTCGCGTTTAAACGGACGCAGAATTTAAAGGATAGACTGGTCCGTACTAGACCGATGCACTGCACTGTGAACACCACTGTCCCATCTGGTCATTACCCGTGTGGCTGCTGTTCGGTCTGTGAGTTAACTGAGAAGACGATCAAACTCCAGCTGCTTAATGGGAAAATGTGGTATTTAAACCAGTTCAGTAATTGTAACACATCTAATGTGATTTACAGATTGACTTGCCCCTGTGGATTGTATTACATAGGTCTAACGTGTCGTAAAGTAAAGGTGCGAGTGCAGGAGCACCTTAGCAAAATAAAGGCAGGCAAATTGACCACACGACTGGTACAACATTACAGAGAATATCCACACAATTATAAAGCATTAAAATGGGTGGTACTGGAGAAGGTAGTGGGTGATGCTAGTGGTCTTGAAAAGAAACTCGCAATACGAGAAGCACGCTGGATTTTCTCCGAGAAAGTAGACCAAATTGGTCTTAATGATCAGATGGAGTGGAACAGGGTTAGCAGATGAGTACCGCCCTGAATTAACTGTATCCTCGTAACTGCTGCAGCAATGATGGTAGCTCTTGAGCTTGGTGTGATAGTATCATCCTGGATGGTAGGCTACCTTAATTGGTGTATGGTAAACTCGTGAATTTTCTTATATTTGTCCACTGCCACTCCTGGACTGACATTCACAATCCCTTGTTTGTGTTGACATTCAAAGGTATCGTTTGATTGAAATACTGGTTCACTGTTTCAAACATCGGGCATCACCTGCTTTAGTTACTCAACCTTATTTTACTTTACCTGTATCACTCTAAGATGGCGCCTGTTTTTGCCAAAGTTCTAATGAGTTTAGAATAGCGGTCACGTTATTGGAATAACCGCGAGTTAATAATCGGTAACTGTTTACATTTACGGTGACTGTTTCCGTGATATTTAAAATGATTGTCATGCCAAAGTGTGAGCTTGCTGCTTCGAATAAAAGGCAGGAGGTGTATTGATTGTCTAATATTTCGAACACACTTTTACCATTCCAAGATGGCGCTAGTTCCTTTCTGAAAAAACATTGAGCGCTGGAAGGAAGTGACGTGACCTGAGTAATCGCGAGAAGAGAACGCGAGACTCTTTAACTGACGATCGCTGGCCGGCGGTGTTGCTGCCGGGTTGATTTACCTCCAGAAGTCCCTGGGGAGCGGTAGGAATATACGTGTTGGGAGCAGTGTGAATTTTTAATTGGGCATGATTGGTGCTCTGTTATTAACTAATGGGTAACGGTCAGGACTCGAGCGTTGCTTTATGTATTGACTAAGGCAGAATGGTGGCTTAAGGCTTTGGAAATGAGAAAAAGAGATTAAGAGAAAATGGAATGATAAATCGTGTGAGATTTATATTCCTCATGTGAACTTAGAATGAATTTTCTTTGTTTACACTAGGTAGGGGTCTAGTTACCATGATAGCCCCTTTGATGTTTTTAGAAGACCAACGGCGAGTGAGCAGTCAGGGTGGTTTGATGAGGAAATAATTACGGCATGTAGTTGACTATAGTCTGCGGAGCTTTGCACACTGATATTCAATGTTGAGATTGCTAGCTCTTCGGAATGTCTTATGACGTTGACCACTGAATGTCGCGCTGTGTGGGACCTCAATGCAGTCCTTTTATTTTTTTTTTTTATTTTTATTTTTTTTAAAAACCTTTATTTATCTCTGTGTACAAGACAAATACGGGCCTACAACCATCCGGTCGGCCTCGACACTTCTGAAGCTTGATAGCAAAATATACGTCCACCCGGTGGCCCGGCAGCACATAAAAGCATACAACCTATGTTACAAAAATCCACGTGCACCGGGTGGCAGGAGACAGTAAGGTTAATTTTAAAATTTTAAATGTAAGGAGATACAGAGCTAGAACGGATCAGTGTACAGAACAAACGATCATGTGATAAATAGGTAACAGCCACCAGGAGAGTCAACTAACAGTGAACACATCTAAAATGGCGGCACGAAACTATAATACCAGGATATAGATATGCAGCGAAGTGTGCCTCCCAGCCGCTACCCTCCTAACACCAGTCCCCCCCACTGACCCTAGAAAAAGACGTAAGAAAAGGCCGGAAAAAGGAGAAGAAAAGAAGGCCCATAGAAACAAAAAACGTATCGAAGAAGACCCCCCACCCTACACGCATGCCGAGGCTATGGCCTACCCCCCCCCTAGCTACGTGTCTGTCGCCCCATAGAAACCCGAAATGTAGAAGTAAGAAATGAAGAAAGGAAAAAGAACCATAAAATCACGGTTGAACCCAGGGAGAAAAAGAAGAGTGCACTACCCTACTACTCCCAGGGAAAGGAAAAGCGGGGAGGAGCCCACCCCACTGCCGAACTCCCGGACTCCCGCGCCGCCCATACATCCTGCGCCATGTACAGCACAGTATCAAAAGACCCACGTAAACCCGGTGGTCCCGAATCGATAACACCCAGCACTTCAGCACTGCACAGTCCTCCCCCCGGCAGAAGAAGGAAACAGGAGGCGAAATCACAGCGACATGTAACAAAAACAGGTCATTAAAAACTACTCAGCCAATATTGCAAAACGTGTATCAGTCCAGGTCCCCGTCTGCCAATCCAACCAAAGCGACAACGAGCATGCCATCACCCCTGTCCGGACCGGCAAATGTGATTCAGGCCCGTCCATTGCTGCAAGTCACCTTCAGCCAGGACAAAGAGACAAGATGGCCGCTCTCGAGGAAAGGGGACAATGAAGACGTATCGTATCGCAGGGTCCCAAACGCAGCAGTAACATGCCACAGAAGCGCCAGCGATAGGTGCATTCAGGGTAACATCTGGCAAGGGAAGTGAAAGGCTAGGTCTCAACAGGTAGTTCGTAGGTAGAGTCACAGCGTTCAAAATGAAGGGTGTCCCTGCAACTGTATCCGTGTCGATGGATTGACGCGTTACATTGTAGCCAGGAGGACTCCGCGCCACCGTCCCTCCGCTCTGCAACATTGTTTCACCTCCAGGAGCAACCATGGGCGGTGGGGGATCCTCCAGCCGGGAACGTCCCGTTGCAAACAGTGCCTCATCGATTCTCCGGGTCAGCGCCCGGCAAGTACTCTGCATTGCCACTTTTAACGCCACGAGGGCGGCCAATACATCCCCACAGGTCGGGTCTCTCTGTACCAAGCATCGGTCCGCACTATCCCGCTGCTCCTCCGATGCGGCAATCAGCTCCGGGGCACATGGGCGCGCAGACACTGCGAGTCCAGGGTCAGCCAGCGTCTCAGCAAGAAGAGCAGGCGCCATTGTCATCTCCACTGCGGGCAATTAGTGGCGGGACAAAAGTGACTATGTATACCGGAGATCCGAGGATGTAGAGACCGGAAAAGGCTTTGTGCTCCACTCGGGAACTGCACAGGGCGAGAGTGCCCCACGGTTACCGTGAGGACCGGCCGTTAGCCGCAGGAAGACGCTTCAAAATGGAGTCCGCTCGCTTTTCTTCAGGGTGGCGGAGGAGAGCTAGTATTAGGGGGCTCCAGCGTCGTCCACACCACTGCCAGCGCGCGGGGGAGTCCGACCCGAACAAGGGTCTGACTCCAATCGCACAACAAGCGTTTTCACCCCCGCGGCCGCTCGCAGTTTTCCAGCTCAGCACCCCGTCCACATCCCTCGGCGTCCAGCGGCGGCCATCTACGCAGGGACCAGTGGGAGCACCGAAGGTCGAGGTAAACACCGAGTCTGCTGCCAAACCCGCCGACAAAGGTGTAGGAGAACGCCAGTCACTTCAGTGCCGGTAATCCGCGGCGGTAGGGCGGCGCAGGTCAGGAGAATTGATCAGGATTAACAAAGGAAGCCAGACGGTCCACGGAGCCGGGAGCTCAAGCGTCCGTCCCGTCGGCCATCTTGGCTCCTCCCCCAATGCAGTCCTTTTAAATGTGAAAGTTCACGCACCCGTAGTATGTGATAGGGTGGATATGTGAATTGATCGATCATGTGACAAGAGATTGAGTGTACCACTGATCATGCTACATGAGAGATGTGATGGTTGATGTCCAATATGAATTCTTTTTCCACAGATAAAAATACTTAGCAACGAAAAGTGCTTCTTGAAGGGATGAAAATTGTATAAGATATACATCCCCTTGACGTGGTGGGAGCTGGTATGTGGGCCCATAGCTCCTACTAGGTAAATTTCATGTGACGGAACACAGGACTTGTGGTTAGTGTTGATCCACTTGTCCGTGTTTTTTGATTATAACCTGTACTGAAGAGATTCTGAAGATGAACATAACTCTTTTAAAGATGTTTCTTGTTTCTCTGTGTGTCTGTCAGTCACTCTCTTTTTTTGATGTCTGTTCAGGGAGGTGATTGTGGACCTCGTTTGCCCTGACGAATTTGCCACAAATGAAATTGGCAATGAAACATGTTGGCCGTCATTAAAGTGGTCTACAACATGCTGTGTTTTTAACTTGGTACAGACTCACAGGTCGGAATAAAAGGTGAACAGTGTGAGTTTACTCAATTTTTTAGAGACTTCTTTTGTCTCATTCTCTCTCACTGGGGACAACACTTTCTTTTTCACTTCCTTCTACACTGGACACATTATATTTTTTCTTTGAGAAAGTTATCAATGATGATACAAACGTGGGCAAGCTGGTGAGAACCTACCAGTAGCTCCTCTGGTGGTGCGCACGTGAGATACATTCTCTTTTCTCTACACTTTTTTTCACATACATACTTGAAATTGGGGTATGTGTTAATATGAGAGGACTGATTGACCACTTCTTCTTTTCTTTTCAAGCTTTTTTAGATTATTGGGCGTATAGGACTGGATTACAGTATGCAATAGTTGGCTTGGGATTTTGATAAAAATATCTTCCCCTTTTTTCCATTTCCTTATATGTTTCTATTAATTGCCCGGATGTGCCAGGTCTTTATTGTAAGAATAGTTGTTGAGTGGAGGGTGTCTTGGCACATTTTTGCCCTCTAAAGCTCCTTATTGGAAATACCTCCCAAGAAGACAGGTTGCATTAGTGGACTTCAGAGCCATACTAGCAGAAGAGAACACCTTCTTTGCTGCCTGCACCATCTTTTTAGAATCCCTATCACCAGGTATGGTAGGGAAAGAACCAGAAGACTGCTTCGAACATGAAGCCTGGACCACCAAGCTTTCTGGTGATGGATGCGAAGACAGAAAAGCAGGATCCCCAGGGGCAGGCCTGTACCTTCTTGAGATGGAACGAGAAACTGCAGGAGCAGACAAAGGCTTCTGCCAAACTTCCATTATAGGCTCCGTTAAGGCCTCATTAAAAGGTAGCAGCAGTTCAGAGGCTGAAGAAGAAGTATTAAGAACCTCCGTAAGGATATTAGATTTTACCTTGGCTGAGGGAAGTTGCAGATCAAGCAATTCAGCTGCCTTCCTTAGCATCACGTGATAAGGAGAAATGTCTTGTAACACTCCAGCCTTCGGGAAAGAAAGATCATATTCAGAAGAAGTATCCAAGCCACTGGCCTCCTGTAAGCCCTCAAACTTGCCCATAGATTCAACAATTTCTCCTTCCTCCTGATCCTGTGCATATTCCTCCTCCTCAAGGAGTCTCTGCGCCTCTCTCCTAGAGCGCTGTTTAAGAATCGGCGTTGGCGGCGCCAAGCGCAGCGCCGGTGAGGACATCAACGGCATCGATGGAGGAGCCTCAGCTTCAAACCTCGGCGTCGATCGAATTCGAGGCGGCGCCGACTCGACAGATGGAGTCCGCGGAGCCGGAGTGAAAGACCTCGGCACCGGGAAATGCCAAGCCTGAGTCGACGGCAAGAATGGCACAAAGCATGCTTGAGGATAGTGGTGAGGAACACCCAAGTTAAAGGCCAAAGGACCAACAGGGCATGAAGGTGCACCAGATGGAGTAGAGGCCCTGGCAAACATGCCAAACATCGCATTAAGAAAATGCGTTGGGACGGATCCAGGAACAGGAAAAGGAGGATATGGATCCGTACCTTCCTGAAGGGGAACCACCTGAGGCTGAACTGAAGCCTGCAGAGCCAGGGACGGCGCCCGCACAGGTGAAGCCACACGGCTTGGAGACGACTCCCTGGGCGTCGTAAACATAGCAGGAGCTGGAGAACCTTCTTGCGACGAAGAGCCCTTCGACTCCGGCGACCTCGGAGCCGGAATGGAACCGGCGTCACCCGTGGAGATGGAGAAGGAGAAACAAAGTCCTCTCTTCGAAGTCGCTTAGCTGGAGAAGGCAACCTTGAACTCGAAGCCCTGACCTTTGACGAACGGCGCCGAGAGCCGTGTCTCCTCTTAGACTGCTTATGTTTTTTCGATTTCGAAGTATGAGAAGACTACAACTTTGCTCTTTTACGACACCTCTTCTCCATCTTGGCTCTCGCCATAAACAGCTTGTCCTCGCACTCCTTAATGGCTTTTGGATTAATTTTCCTGCAGCTTTGGCATTCATCGACGTCGTGATCCGACGATAAGCACCAAAGGCAATCATCATGCGGGTCAGTGATTGACATGTGACTGCCACACTCCCTGCGGGCTTAAACCCAGTCTTCCTAGAAGTAGCCATTGGAAATCCTCGAGTGATACAAAGTTCTCTATAGAAAATGGAGAGTCCCTAGAAAAACCGTTACGCGTTGACGGCGCGGAAAAAAGGGAACTGACTTCAGCAAGCCAACGAGGTCCTCGTATGGCTCTGGTGACGTTATGCGTTGTCGCGAGCGGAGCCATGGCATTGTGACGTCCTCGTCGTCATGGGAGATCTAGGAAAGAATTTCTGCGGAATGCTGGCGCAGGGGGTATTCAGAAGGTGAGGAATCCACAGACAGAAGTATCCACCAGAAGTTTATAATCAGTACTTATATCATCTGGCTCTGTTTCATTAGAATTATGCCGCCAACCACATATTACCTCCCAAGAGATTTTTTCTAAAAAATATAACTGTTTGGCGTCTTCCCAAGTCTGAACTGTAACTGTGAGGACCGTCGCTGTAGAAGCCCGACACGCTTCCTCTCTGACAATGTCCCTTAATTTATCTTTCTCTTCCTTAGTCAAAGTGGAGAGCGTTTGCCACCCACCTTGCTTATCTTTATCTTTTTCTTCTGAAGACAAATGCTCCTCATCAGAAACCTCATTCTCAGGGGCACTAGGGAATTTATACGGGGGTGGAGGTCGTTCTAATAGAATGCAGTCATCCAGGGGTTTAAGTATGGGATAAATGGGGCGCCTAATAGGGTACTGGCCAGTTACCTCTAAACGACGCTCCCTATCTTCTTTTTCTTTGATTTCCTTCATCTCCTTATTTTTCAATTCCAACGCTTTTTTATATTGTTTTTCGCTGTTCTTTTTCTGCTATAGTTTCTTCTTTCCTCACTCTCTCATGCACTTTTCTTAAATAAACACTGCTCTAAATATTAAATCTTTTTAAAGTCAAATGACCCATTCACAGGTCATCGTAAATCAGGATCCTTTTTTGTATATTTGTTCCACAGTGTACTATACATTATGGAAGAAATACCGTATTTAATGTACATATGTCCATTAGGTGTCCCCTCTGGGGGAGCCGGCTAACTTCTCCCTAAATCCATTTTGGTACCGCCAAGTCAGCAACACAACCTACGGAGTGTGCTAGGAGCAGGCATGCTACCAAATTTTTGTAAAATATTACTTATCCCAGATATGTCAAAGTAGTGAAAAATCTCCACATTACCTGCCTTTGTCTTTTGCAAAGGATAAACAAACAAAACCAGAATCTTGGCCAAGCAAATCCAAAATCAAGAGTGCCGCTTTAGCAACCTTACCAAACAATAATCTCCAACCTCCAACTGCCAATCTCTTGGTCGACCTAATGGTCACTGCAAAACTTGCGCCAAAGGAAATCTCAGTCGGGACCGGCCACCACCTAGAGGGTCAAATCGAGAAAACCAGAAAAGTCACTTCGGTCTGCAAAGACAAGAGTCTCCTCATGCAGGACGTCTCCTCAGCAAAATTCCACTCTTCCGTCAAGACCACTCATTTGGGCGGCCGCATCTCTGATGAGCCCCACCTTGGGCTCCAAACTGTGGAAATGTGCCTTTTAAGGGGCACACCAGTGCAGGGGTCACCCTTATCTTTGTCCACGGGTCCTTAGACCAACAAAATAGAGATTGGCACTGAAGCTGGAATTCAAATATCAAGTTTATTAATCACTCATGAGTGGGACTACGTCCACACAGCACTCTCAAGTGTTGCATGAGGTAGTACATAGAATACAGAGACCATGGTGCTTATATACTGAGTTTGTTGCAGAGTAAGCATGTAGTTACAAATAGAAGGTACAAGCATACACAGGAATTACTACCGACAAGCATGGGCAGATGGATATTACTTAGTAAGCAAAGTGGGAGGGGGAACAGAACAGCTTACAGCAGCCAAACAACAGTTGACAGTTACATTTTTAGCCAGGTGCATTCTAGCAGCTACAGGCCTTTTCTCAGCACGTCTTGCTTTGGCTCAGTACAGAAGGAGTTAACTAAAGCTGATGACTCAAGCAGAATAGAAAAGCAAGCAACAGTGAACCACGGGGTGGGTGGCATAAAGCCTGTGGAGATTGTTTGAGAGTAGTGGCATTGGCAGTCCCATTTAGACCAGCCCCCACCCCTAAATACTATAAAACAATAACACCCCTGGTATCTAGTGTGCTTTCTGCCACCGGGGGGGGGGGGGGGGAGAGAAAGGCTGTTCCCAAATATATTTGGGTGGGGGCATGGTCTTTCCCTTTGTAGTGCGGCCCCCGTGGCTAATTGGCAACTCTCTGGCCACATGCAAGTCCCTTGTAAAAGGTACCATAGGTACCAATGTTACTGTGACCAAGGAAGGCCTCTAAGGACTGTAGCACTTATTGAGCCACCCTTCGAGGCCTTGCACCTTTACACACGCACACTGCCATTAAAGGCTGCGTGTTTTGGTGCAGAGCAAAGTGAAGAGTCGACATGGCACACATCCCTGTGTGCCATGTCTACAATTCACTGTCCTGGCATAGGTAAGCCACCCCTTTAGCTGGGTGCACCATACCAGTGGTGAGGGTACAGGGGCATAAGCCCTGTACCCCTACATTCTTAGACATTGTAAGTGCAATGCCATAAAGATTATATGGTCTGGTAGTTTGTCATTACGAACTCCACAGCACCATGATGGCTCTAATGAAAACACAGCACATTAGACCCACACTGATGACAGTGTAGGAGTTAATGAAAAATGCCCTCAGAGGGCATCTTAGACATGTCCCCTGAAAAACGACCTAACTCTAGAGTCCTGACTGAGTGGCTGCTCGCCAGCTGCCACCACCAGACATGTTTCTGGAACCCTGGGTTGAGAGCCTGCTGCTCTCGGGGTCCTTAAACCAAGCACAATGCTGGTTGAGGTGCCAAGCCTCCTCCCCCAGAATGGGCAGGGACCACGAAGAGGAAGCTTCAAAGGCTTGCCACCTTTGTAAGCTACCCCTGCATGTGCTGCTCCCAGCAACTGACACCCACCGGTTCTGACCCCCACCTTGGACGGGAGAATCAGCGGGAAAACCAAGTTAGGAGGAGAGGTGTGCTCACCTTTGCCAACCCCACCCCTCAGGTGAGGGAGGCGAGGTGAAGCACAACTCTCAGTCCCCGCCATCTTGAAGATGGGGGGACCAAGACAACTACAGTGAAGCTTATGACCCCCTCCCACTACCTACCTGTAACATCCCTAAATTTAGTATTTCGGGGTAACCCTGAACTTTTCCTCCTCAGACAAGAAGAGAGAAGAAGGACCGAAGAAGCCGTGCTGAAAGAAGAGGAGGAGGACACCAACTGACTTGGCCCCAGCCCTACCGGTCTGTCCCGACCTTAACCTGCTCCAGAGAAATCCCAGTGTGTCCTGTAGCCAGCAGCCCCCAAGAACCTGCCCTGCCTTCCCAAACCGGACTTTGTCTCCCGTGAGCACCAGATTTGCTCACCTACAGACTCTGGCTCTGCCAAATCCGCAAGTCTGCACCACTCTGCACCAGACGCTCACGGCCTGAGTTCCAGGGTCCCAACACCCCGGCGATCCTGACCTGGGATATGGTGATACCTTAACTACCTCAAGTCTCCAACTGATGCCTGCAGCCCCTTTCTGGAGGATCACCCGGACCACTACCGGAGTCGGTAAGAAAACCCCGACGGCAAAAGACACCCCTGCACCCGACATCCTATGACCTTGGGTGGTCCAACCGACGTTGTCCAGGCATCCCAATTTACATCTCCAACCGGTGGTCGCCGCCAGAAGATCCTCATCCCAGAGCCTGCAGTGTTTGCTGCAACCGGAGAATCCCCACTGAAAACAACAGGGCACCAGATGCCAAAACAGCACCCTGCTGCCGCTGTGGGTGCATCTTGTCTGCTAAATCGGAGCCCCTTTTGCCCTGAGCCCAAGTCCAGGAGCTTTGCTCCCACAACCTTGAGGCCTGCTCATGAGCAGCCACCAACCTGAGGCCCTCTATCCCCCATTGGGCCTCAGCACTCTGCACCCAGCCTCCCTAGTGTCACTGAGGGTACTTTGAGAGTGCATCTCCGACCCTGGGGGAACCCTGGTTCTAACCCCAGAAAACCAACTCCCAAACCTAAGTACTTACCGTTAAACTAATAACATTGTTTTCTCCCATAGGACTGCATTGACTGCTTTCTTGTGAAAATTGTTCTAAGTGTGGAGTTGGTTTGTATGAAACCCTAAGACACTGCATATGTACAAAAGGATAAGTTACTTACCTGTAATCCTAGTTCTCTTCCAGGGGTATCCTCATCAAAGTCATAAGCACTGAATATTCCCGCCCATGTGCGGGCACCCCGGAAATAATAAAAATTATATATGAAAAACACATATATATATATATATACAGCTCTGTATATGTATAAACACATATATTATTTTTTCCAAACCAATGCAGCCCCCATAGTAGGCTAGACAATGTAATAATAATTAATGTAAACAGTCCCAGATAGATATAAATATCTAAATAGACACCATAGGTATACAAATGCACCTAAAAACATTTTTTTTTTTTTTTAATGAGACAAACCTCATGAGAAAGTAAAACAAACACTGTGCCAAACACAGATAAAAAAACACTGTTAGCCTGCAGGCTGCATGGTAATACAATACCATAGAGACTGAAAAGCCTTGTACAGATAAAAACTGGCAGCTCTGATCCCAAGATCCCATCATGCCTCAGGGGTGACAGTTGGGTCAGTTGTTCTTTGCGGGACCCGTAGGTCTAGACACAAAGATATACTTCTTTCAGATTTAAGAATAGAATCCTCTCATTTGCCTGGGGAGGCGGGTGGGTTGCTTATGACTTTGATGAGGATACCCCTGGAAGAGAACTAGGATTACAGGTAAGTAACTTATCCTTCTCTTCCAAGGGATCCTCATCAATAGTCATAAGCACTGAATAGAATAGCGAGCCCACCTTCCACCTGCAGGCAAATGAGAACTGTACTGAAATGAAAAAACAACCGAGATAGTCAGTTGTTGAACAGGTTCCTCAAGGAGGCTTGCCCTACTTGAGTGTCCGCTCTGGTGTCCGAGTCCAGACAATAATGTCTCGTGAATGTATGGACAGATCTCCAAGTAGCTGCTTTACAGATCTCGGAGAGTGGGACATTATTGAGAAACGCTGCAGTAGCCGCTTTTCCTCTTGTGGAATGTGCCTTAGGTAGAGGCCACAACGTTTTATGAGCTAGTTGGTAAGCCAATTTAATGCTCGACACAATCCATCTGGCAATAGAGCGATTAGATGCTGCAAAACCTGTACGGACAGCACCATAGTTTACAAACAGTTGGTCAGACTTTCTGATAGTCTTAGATTTATCCAGGTAGAATTTGAGAACTCGCTTAAGATCCAAAGAATGTAACGCCCTCTCAGCTGGCGAGGAGGGGTTGGGAAAGAAAGTTGGTAGCGAGATAGTCTGATTTACATGATAATCGGACACCACTTTAGGTAAAAAAGATGGATGAGTCCTCATAACCACTCTATTAAGGTGGAAAACCGTGTAGGGTTCTTTTGAGCAAAGGGCTTGTATTTCACTCACCCTACGTGCTGAGGTAATAGCTACCAAGAAGGCTGCTTTCCACGTAAGGTGCTGTAATGTAGCCTTATGTATGGGTTCGAAAGGTGGACTCATAAGCTTTGAAAGAACCAGGTTCAGCTCCCAAGGAGGCGAGGGAGGCCTTATTGGGACGTAAACCTTTTTGAGGCCCTGCAAAAAGTCCTTCACCACTTGTAGTTTAAAGAATGAATGCTGAGAGGGAGAGCGCCTACAGGCCGTAATGGCCGCCAGGTGCACTTTGATGGAGGAAAATTTCAATCCCGCCTTGGCTAAGTGAAGTAGATAAGGTAGAATCACTTCCTCTTGACCTTTTGTAGGGTTATATTGATTTTGAATACACCATATGTAAAATCTCTTCATATGGTGAGTGCCTTGTAGAAGGTCTCCTAGCTTCCTTCAATATGGTCATACATTCCTGAGGAAGGTCTAAATGGCCATACTGGAGGACTTCAGGAGCCATGCTGTTAAGCTCAGTGAGGGAAGGTTGGGATGGTAAATCCTCCCCTGCATCTTGGTTAGCAAGTCCGGCCTGCACGCCAGACGCCCGTGCGGGCGGATCGATAGATGAAGGAAATCTGGGTACCACCACTGCCTCGGCCAGTCCGATGCTATCAAGATCATCTTGGTGGCTGAGTGTTGCAGCTTGGTCACCACTTTCGGGATTAGCGGAAGAGGAGGAAAGGCGTACACAAATGTCATTGACCAGTCGATCAAAAGGGCATTCCCTATTGACCCTGGTCGATAGTACCTTGAGGCGAAGCCTCGGCATTTTGTGTTGCTTTCGTCCACGAAGATATCTATTTGCGGACGGCCCCACTCCTCGAAAATGTCCTCTAGCACCTCGTCGTTGAGGACCCAGTCCTCTGGATCTTGAAAGTGCCGACTGAGCAAGTCCGCTTGAACGTTGAGCTCGCCTGGCAGGTGTACCACCGTTATGGATCCAGTGCCATAGGGATTGAGCCTCCAGCGACAGAGTCCTGCAACGAGTACCTCCCTGCTTGTTTAGGTAGTACATCGTGGTGGTGTTGTCAGTTTGTACTAAAATGGAACTCGTTCTGATTGAGGGCAGAAAAGCCTTGAGGGCGAGATGGATTGCCCTGAGCTCTAGCCTGTTGATATGATATAGCTGCTCGCTGCTGGACCAAAGCCCTTGGGTCTGCAGAGTCCCCAGATGCGCGCCCCTCCATTGGCGCGATGAGTCGGTGATCAATGTTTGCGATGGGGGTTCTTGATGAAAAGGAATTCCAACCCGTAGATTGATCGGTCTCATCCACCACCTGATCGACTGCCTGGCTGTTGTTGAAAGACACACCTTGTCCTCCCAAAGAGAAGTCTTTTGGTCCCATTTGTCCTCTAGATCCTGTTGGAGAGGACGCATTCTTAAGCTGGCGTTGGGCACTAGGAACATGCAAGATGCCATGGCCCCTAGCAGATATCTGTCGCGCTATAGACAGATTGTTGACCATGATACGTTTGCCTTTTTGAGCGAGGGCTAACTGTCTCTCCTCCGAAGGAAACACTTTTCCTACTTCGGAATCTATAAGTGCTCCTAGGTAGTGTATCCTTTGCGTTGGTTTGAGGGTGGATTTTTTTCTAATTCACCCGGAGCCCCAATCGGTGACACAGATTTAGGCAGCGTGTCAGCTGTGAGCTTACACTCTGGAGTGATGGACCTTTTAGTAACCAATCAACTAGATAGGGATAGACGAAGACTCCTGCGCGCCTCAGGGCAGCAGCTACCACCGCCATGCACTTTGTGAACACTCGAGGTGCTGATTTCAGGCCAAATGGTAGAACCTTGAACTGGTAGTGGGAGGTTCCAACCACAAATCTCAGGTATCTCCGATGACGTTGGCAGATGGGTATATGAAAGTACGCATCTTGTAGGTGCAGCGAACACATCCAATCGCCTCGACGGAGATGTGGATATATTTGGTGGAGTGCTAACATGCAAAACTTCTCTTTTTTGATATGTTTGTTGAGTGTTCGTAAATCCAAGATGGGTCTGAACTCTGTTTTTGGACCTCTTTTCTGTATCAGAAAATACCTGGAGTAGACTCCTCTCCCTCTCTGTGCTCTCGGAACCCTTTCTATGGCCAATTTGAGAAGAAGGGTAGCCACCTCCTCCCGTAGCATCTTGAGCTGATGATTCAAATGCACTGGGTGGATTGAGGGAGGAAGACTCCGGAAATGAAGAGAGTATCCATGTCACAGTGTAGTTAGAACCCACTTGTCTCTGGTGATGTTTTGCCACTCTTGAAGATGTTGTGAAATACTTCCTCCCACTGGAGCGGTGGACGGCGTTGGAGGAAGCGATCGCTCATTGTTTGCCGTGAGCTTTGTTACCGCTGTTGGATTGGTGGTTATTCCCTTGTCCTCTTGATGATCGACGAGACTGGAATTGCTGCTTTTTCTGCCTTTGCTTGTCTTGGTTCTTTTGCCAGTGAGGGGTTTGAACCCTCTGTTGGAAGGTACGCCTGTCAGATCCCTTACGACGGCGGAACTCCTTCCTCTTCTCCAGACCCACAGCTTTCATGGTTTCAAGCTCTGATTTCATTCGAGCCATCTCGTCGTCGGTGTGTGAGCCAAAAAGAGAAGTTCCAGAAAAAGGCAGGTTGAGAATCCTAGCTTGAGCCTCAGGTTTAAGAGCCGTTAACCTCAGCCAAGAGGATCTTCTGGCCAAAATACCATGGGCGTAGGAGTGAGCTGCCAGAGTAGCTACGTCTGCTGCCGCACTTATAACTTGATTGGAAACGAAGCTGCCCTCCTGCAGGATCTCCTTAAAATCCTTCCTATCCTCCTGAGGAAGTCTGTCTGTGAATCTTTGGAGAGAATCCCAAAGCGCTCTGTCGTAGCGCCCTAAGAGCGCGGAGGCACTAGCAACCTTTAAGTTGGAAGCGGCCGATCCGCATACTCTTCTACCTCAAGAATCTTGCGTCTTGCTCTCCTTGTCCGGAGGGACTGTAGACGACAACGCCACTGAGTGTGTTTTTCTAGCGGCCGCCGTGATTACAGAATCAGGAGGAGGATCAGCTTTGAGAAACAGAGGATCCTCTGGAGTTGGACGATATTTTTTAAGGATTCTTGCCGGAGCCGACTTTATGGTAGCCGGCGTTAGGAAAACGTCCATCACTGGTTTTAGCAACCCAGGAACCAGAGGCAACAGTGGACGAGCCGCCGTCCTTTCATGAAGGGTCTCAAAGATGACTGAGGAAGTGGTTTCCTGAACAGGCATAGGAATGTTCAACTTGGCCGCTCCCCTGCACAAAACCTCTTGAAATGTGCTGATGTCATCCACTGGAGAAACTCGAGATGGTGGCGTATCTGACAGTGTGGGGGAGTAACTTCTCTTGGAGGAACGACTGGATGAAGAAGATGTAGGAGACCTACGCCTTCGTTTCTCAGATCGCACCGCCTCTATTCTGCGAGAAGTGGATCTCGATCTTCTCCTGGACGAACGTGAACGAGAGCGTCGTCCATAATCTCTTTCCAGAGAATGAGAACTTGCTGGTCTCCTTGGTTGGGAAGGTTCCTCAATCTAGCCAAGGAAATGCTCACTGCATGTGCCATAGAAGGTATACGTGGTGGTATGGACTCAGGTAGAAATCTGGGGGGACTTTGTCCCGGAAGACGTCCCTCTTCCTGCCTTTGGATTGTCGGTGACGCTCCCAATTGAGTTTCTGCTGGTCGAGGATGCTCTACTGGGGAAAGAGGACCTGAAGAAGAATTCACCACTTCTGGGGATCTGGATCTTGAAGGAGACAGAGGAGATCCTGATCCTGCGGAAGCCAATGGAGAAATGGAAATAGGTGGAGACCTAGACGCTGAACCATGCTCCGATGCCACATCAGGTGGAGATCGTTGTCTTGATGTCTCTATATGCGGAGACCTCCGTCTCGAAGCTGACCTGGACGTCGATCTAAGTCCTGACGTCTCCTGAAGCCCCACAGTGGAGGACTGTCTCGACGGCGATAAGCCTATCGCCGGAGATCTGGACTTCGACGCCGACTGGATAAACGGCAATGAGTCGTGCCTCGACGTCGAGAGCCTTGTCGTCGACGGAGGGCTTATCCTGGACGGAGGCCTAGAACCCGACGGGGATCTTCGCCTCGACGTCTGTATCCTCGCCGTGGATGGCTGTTTTGGCGTCATGGATACTTTTGTCGACGGAGGCGCCTGCCTCGACGTCGATCCCAACGGAGACGTCTGCCTCGACGTCGATCCTTGCTTCGACGACGATCTTCGCCTCGACGTCGCTAATGTCTTCGACGGCGATCGCCTGTGCCTTTCTTTCTACGACGATCTTCGCCTCGACATCGCTGATGTCTCCAATGGCGATCGCCTGTGCCTTTCTTTCGACGTCGATCTTCGTTTCGACGTCGCTGGTGACTTCGACGGTGACCGTCTGTGCCTTTCCCTCAACGTCGACTTCGGCCTAGATGTCGACTTCGACGCCGAACGGTGATGCTTCTCCTTTGATGCCGATCGATGCTTTCGACGACGAACGTCTGCGTTTCGCCGCCGGGTCTTGCTTCGACGTTTACTTTCTTTTGGAAGCGTGACTCTCCCTTGTCTCCTCACCTCTCAACGACGATCCCGCCGCTGGAGTCTTCGACGCCGAGCCCGACGCCGATGGAGAACAAACCGGGATCAACTGCTTCGATGTCGACCGCATCTCAGAAAGGCCATAGAGCCTAATCCTCTCCCTTTCTTTCAAAGTCCTCTTTGAAAGGTTTTTACAATGATGACAGGAAGCAGGAGAATGCGTCAGGTAGACAAATGATACACACATCATGTGTATCCGAAGTAGCCTTCTTTTTACCACAGGATGGACAGGCCACGAACAAGGAAGGCACTTTTGACAGAAAAAAGTTAAAAATCTGCCAGGAAAGTCAGTAAATGCTTCACCAAACAGGAGAATATTTTGAATGAAGCAAAAAAAAAAAAAATCACCAAAAATTGGTAAGTTCTTGACTAGAAAGTCAAAAAAGAAGACAGCTGAATTCCAGGGTCCTGACTGAAGGAGCCGGAAAGAACAACTGACCCAACTGTTACCCCTGAGGCATGATGTAATCTTGGGATCAGAGCTGCCTTAAAGGCACGGTGCCAGTTTTTATCTGTACAAGGCTTTTCAGTCTCTATGGTATTGTATTACAATGCAGCCTGCAGTCTAACAATGTTTTTTACCTGTGTTTGGCACAGTGTTTGTTTTGCTTTCTCATGATGTTTGTCTCATTAAAAAAAAAAAGTTTTTAGGTGCATTTGTATAACTATGGTGTCTATTTAGATATTCATTATTATTACATTCTCTAGCCTACTATAGGGGCTGCATTGGTTTGGAAAAAATAATATATGTGTTTATACATATACAGAGCTGTATATATATGTGTTTTAATAATAATTTTTATTATTTCCGGGGTCCCCGCACAAGGGCGGGAATATTCAGTGCTTATGACTATTGATGAGGATCCCCTGGAAGAGAAACTGATTTACTTACCTTTTATCTAGGAAATGTCCCAGTGTGATATCTAGGCATATCACACTGATTAGAAAACGTAACTTAAAAAGTAATCTGAAAAGTAATGTACAAAGTAATCTAAAAAGTAACTGAAAAGTAATTCCAATAGTTTTATGAAAAAAGTGACTTACCTTATCCAATTCAATTGCATTCAACTGCATTCAAACTGTATTTACTTGCATTACTCTTGTAAAGTATTATTACATTTACCCCTACCAGGCCTGGCATGGTTCTAGAAAATAAAAAACAACAAAATATTTTTTATACAAACATATTGCTCTGAGTTCAGTCTGTGTGTGTGTGAAATCATTTCTTGCCTGAGTGTGTACAATAAATGCTTAGCACTACCCTTTGATAAAGCCTTACTGCTCACCCACACTACCACAAATAGAGAGTAAAGTATTATCTACTTTAACCTCTGCCTACCTTTGGGGTGTCACTGGACTCTGTGCACACTATACCTTACTTTGGTATAGTATATACAGAGCCAACGTCCTACGAGTACAAGATTTTAATGAAGAGCATGAGCCACCAGGAGATGGTTGTTTGTGCACAGCCTTGTCCTTCTTCGCTTCAACAAACCCCACAAAGAGTTGGTCATCCACCCAAAACTCTTGTGTGCAGTCAAGGTAGAACGACAATGCTCTTTTTGGGTCCAGATGGTGGAGGTGTTCCTCTTCTGTAGAGGGATGAGGCAGAGCGTAAAAAGTAGGCAAAGTGATGGTTTGGCCTACATGAAATGGAGCTACCAGTTTCAGAAGAAAGAAAACTCTTGTAGGAAGCACCAGTTTGTCTGGATAGATGTTAAGATAAGGAGGCTTGAATGACTGGGCCTGAAGCTCAATGACCCTTCGGGCAGATGTTATAGCTACGAGAAAGGCTGTTTTGATGGTAAGAAGCCCGAGTGGACAATTGTACGGAGGCTCAAAGGGAGTGCACATAATGAAAGTGAGGGCGAGACTGAGTCTCCACAGGGGCATAACAAAAGGAGTGGGAGTAAACATATTGCAAACCTTTCAAAAACCTATGTACAATAGGGGATTAGAAAAAGTAAGGGAAGGTTAGTCAGTTAACGGAAGAAAAGAGTATATTGCAGACAGGTATCCCTTAAAAGTGCCTAGAGCACAGCCCAGCCAGGCAAGGGAAAGAACAAACAGGAGAATCTGAGAAAGGGGATCAATGTGTCTTTCTGTACACCATGCCACAAATATTGTCCAACGGCAAGCGTGAAAAGTCTTGGTTGGGGCTGCCAAGATAATGTTGGAGACTTCGGGTGGTAAGTAAAAGTGGTGAACTGTTGC
The DNA here is from genome assembly GCF_964204655.1 of Triturus cristatus. Lineage (NCBI taxonomy): Eukaryota > Metazoa > Chordata > Amphibia > Caudata > Salamandridae > Triturus > Triturus cristatus. The sequence goes on from NC_140594.1 coordinate 584,631,639, forward strand.
AACTCAATCTCCACACAAGAAGGCAAAGCGTTAACCAGTTCGGTGGAGAACCCTCCCCTGCTGCTGCAACAGAAGATCCTCCCGAAGGGGCAGCCTGATCTGTGGACCAATGGTCATGCTCAACAGCTCGGATACCAGACTCACAGTGTCCAATCTGGAGCCACAAGGATGACTTGTGCCCAGTCGGTTCCGATCTTCATGAGAACTTTGAGTAGGAGTGGGACGGGCGAAAGGCATATAGGAGGTCTGAGCTCCACTCATGACGCAAAGTGTCTTCTAGCAAGAGCCGTCTTGGGAACTCCATCATGCAGAACTGCTGACTTTGCACGTTCTCAGCGGTGGCCAACAGATCTAACTAAGGCTCTCCTCACTGCTGAAAGAGACCTTGCACCACCTTCGGCTGGAGACGCTATTCGTGATCTGCTAGACATCTTTGGCTGAGTTAGTCTGCTCTGGCATTCAGAGAACCTGTCAGATGTTGATATGCCTTGCTGTTTCAGCCATGTCCAGAGATGCAGGGCCCATTAACAAAGGGTCCATGACCTCACTCCGCTCTGCTTGTTGCAGTACCACAAGGCAGTGGTATTGTCTGTGAACGGTAAATAGACATAATATCGAAAAAATAATATCGAACAACAAGAATATCGAAGTTAAAATATCGAGATAACATTAATATCGAAGTGTAGAATATCGAGGTAAGTAATATCGTTTTTTTTGTGTTTAGTAAAATATCGAAGTATGAAATATCGATGTAGTAATATCGTTTGTAGATAATATCGATTGATTAGTTTTGTTAGAAATATCGAAATATAATATATATATTGTTTAAAATGTCTATTTAGTGTATATTGAATGAGTAAATTGTTTAATTATATGTATAAATACTTTATTAATTTTTAAAATTTAATTAATAGTGTTAAGTAATTTATTGTATGATATGTTTTAGGAGTGAGATGTTGGGTTATTAGGGGATAAGGGTGGGGAGTGTTTTAAAAATATTAGTGTAAAATCAGATAATAATTTAAAAATATTAAATAATAAATAAATATGAATAGTAAATTGTAATGAAATTTGTAAATTAAATATTTATAATTTTGAAAATAATAAAGAAATAATATATATTTTTTAGGAGCGGGATGTTGGGTTATTAGGGGAGAAGGGTGGGAAGTGTTTTAAAAATGTTATTGTAAAATCAGATAATGTAAAAATATAAAATATTTAAGAATTCGAAATTTCAAAATTTTATTGTAAATTCGAAATTATATAATTTAAAATTATAATGAAATTAGAATGTTGTTTTATGAGTGGGATGTAGGGTTATTAGTGTATAAGGGTGGGGAGTGTATTAAAAATATTACTGTAAGATTTGATAATAAGTTATAAATATTAATATTAAAGAATTAGAAATGTAAAATCTTAAATTTAATTTTGAATTTTTTGTAAAAAAAAATTCAAATTATTTCGAAATTATTTTTGGGTTTCATGGTTGGGAAGTTGGGTTAATAGGGTGTAAGTGTGTGGATTGTATTTTAATAATTATTACAAAATTATAGATTAATAACTAAATATATAATTGGGAATAATTTAAAATTGTGAATATTTAATGTAAAAATCTAATTATATACTTTTAATTGGAAATTATAATTTCAATATTTATGTTGTATTTATGGGTGGGATGTGGGTATATTAGGGGAGAAGGCTGGGGAGTAATTGAAAATAATAATAGTGTAAAAATAGATCATAAAACTATTACATTTATTAGTAAATATTGTGAAATTTAAAATTTAAAATAAAAATTATAATTAAATAATTGTATATTTGCAAATTTTATGGAAAACATATTGTAAATTTTTTATATGGAATTGGGGTTAATATGGGATAGGGGTGGGTATTGTTGTAACTATAGTATTGTTAATTGTAATAGTTTTTAAATGATATCTCATAGTTAATAAATGTAGATTTTTAATATTTTAAGTGATGTTATAACCAGCACCTTCTCTCAGTTTTAACTTTCTGGAGCGGAATTATTACATTTTATTGGGTTAGTGTCCAGCACCTTCCCTGAGTTTATGTTAATTGGAGTGGGAATAGTAAATTATATAGGGTTACTGTCCAGCACCTTCATTAACTTTATTTTAACTGGAGTGGGAATAGTAAATTATATAGGGTTACTGTCCAGCACCTTCTCTGAATTTATGTTAAGTGGAGTGGGAATAGTAAATTATATTGGGTTACTGTCCACCACCTTCTATGACTTTATGTTAACTGGAGTGGGAATAGTAAATTATATACGGTTAGTGTTCAGCATCTTCCCTGACTTAATGATAACTGGAGTGGGAATAGTAAATTATATAGGGTTAGTGTCCAGCACCTTTCCTGACTTTATGTTAACTGGAGTGGGAATAGTAAATTATATAGGGTTACTGTCCAGCACCTTCCTTGACTTTATGTTAACTGGAGTGGGAATAGTAAATTATATAGGGTTACTGTCCAGCACCTTCCTTGACTTTATGTTAACTGGAGTGGGAATAGTAAATTATATAGGGTTACTGTCCAGCACCTTTCCTGACTTTATGTTAACTGGAGTGGGAATAGTAAATTATATAGGGTTACTGTCCAGCACCTTCCTTGACTTTATGTTAACTGGAGTGGGAATAGTAAATTAAATAGGGTTACTGTCCAGCACCTTCCTTGACTTTATGTTAACTGGAGTGGGAATAGTAAATTATATAGGGTTACTGTCCAGCACCTTCCTTGACTTTATGTTAACTGGAGTGGGAATAGTAAATTATATAGGGTTACTGGCCAGCACCTTCTCTGAATTTATGTTAAGTGGAGTGGGAATAGTAAATTATATAGGGTTACTGTCCACCACCTTCTATGACTTTATGTTAACTGGAGTGGGAATAGTAAATTATATACGGTTAGTGTTCAGCATCTTCCCTGACTTTATGATAACTGGAGTGGGAATAGTAAATTATATAGGGTTAGTGTCCAGCACCTTTCCTGACTTTATGTTAACTGGAGTGGGAATAGTAAATTATATAGGGTTACTGTCCAGCACCTTCCTTGACTTTATGTTAACTGGAGTGGGAATAGTAAATTATATAGGGTTACTGTCCAGCACCTTCCTTGACTTTATGTTAACTGGAGTGGGAATAGTAAATTATATAGGGTTACTGTCCAGCACCTTCCTTGACTTTATGTTAACTGGAGTGGGAATAGTAAATTATATAGGGTTACTGTCCAGCACCTTCCTTGACTTTATGTTAACTGGAGTGGGAATGGTAAATTAAATAGGGTTACTGTCCAGCATTTTCCCTGAGTTTATGTTAACTGGAGTGGGAATAGTAAATTATATAGGGTTACTTTCCAGCACCTTCCTTGACTTTATGTTAACTGGAGTGGGAATAGTAAATTATATAGGGTTACTGTCCAGCACCTTTCCTGACTTTATGTTAACTGGAGTGGGAATAGTAAATTAAATAGGGTTACTGTCCAGCATTTTCCCTGAGTTTATGTTAACTGGAGTGGGAATAGTAAATTATATAGGGTTACTGTCCAGCACCTTCCTTGACTTTATGTTAACTGGAGTGGGAATAGTAAATTATTTAGGGTTACTGTCCAGAACTTTCACTGACTTTATGTTAACTGGAGTGGGAATAGTAAATTATATAGGGTTAGGGTCCTGCACCTTTCCTGACTTTATGTTAACTGGAGTGGGAATAGTAAATTATATAGGGTTACTGTCCAGCACCTTTCCTGACTTTATGTTAACTGGAGTGGGAATAGTAAATTATATAGGGTTAGTGTCCAGCACTTTTCCTGACTTTAATATAGGTGAAATGGGAATAGTAATTTGTATAGGGTTAGTGTGCAGAATGTATATGTATTGTGATAATGAAGTATGTTTTTGGATTTAATGTTGGAAAAAATGTGATTATTTACATTTTTAAACAATTAAATTAGCTAAATTATATATGTGATAGTAATAAATTATGAAATCCAATGACACATTTTATATTTTTATATAAGCTTTATTTTTGTTGAAGAAAATAGAGAGATTGTTTTTTTTTATTTACAGAATGGAGTATACATTAGTAGAGATACAGCAAATATGCATACATTTGTGTATTTTTGCAATGTTTTAAGGAAAATACAATTTATTGATATCACATTTTATAACAGAAGTATTGATAATTACAAAAAAACATACATAACATTTATTACTTTTTTACATTGTTTGCAAATAAACATATTCTTGCAGTATTCATATAATAATGTGTTTGTTGGCTATATACATAAAACAAATCATTGCATATGTAATTTCTGAAGAATATTGTGTCATTTGTATTTTGTTGTTGTACATAATTAGTACATGACAAATAGTATATTTTTATGCTATGTATTTTTAATGATGATTAATAATATTATTGTAGGAAATGTTAATATTATTAATGTTTATATTTTATAATTATATGAAAAAAATGTTTTCAACATGTACGTTTTGTAAATAAAATTTAAATAATAACATACATTTTATTATAGTTTGTACAGTTGTGAAAACAATATTACTGTATTATAATCATAATAATAATGTATTTTTAATTATTATGAATATAATTTTTAAAGGTATTGTTTATTAGAAAATCATTTTTAAGAATTTAGATAAATTTATGTTATTTTTATATCTCATTATAAGGATGGTTTTTATTGTTTTAATATATTTACACGGATTTAAGTAGGGATTTTCATTTGAATGGGATTATTTTGTAACCGCTTCATGTTATTTTGGGTCATTTTGGACTGAGGAAGCTCGCGGTTGGAAGCTGCGTCGCGTTGAGCAAGGTAAGGGATGTTTTAAGTATTAAGTGTTATTAAATACTTATGTTTAGGGTAGTTAGGATGTTTATAGTGTATTGATTGATAATGTTAAATGTTTTGGGTGTTTTTGAGGTGTTAGTAATGATTTAGTTACGTGTGGTTGTTTACTGGTTGTGACGTAGTTTTAGAAGTAAATATCGTGATTAAATATGTGTTGATTTAAATGATGTAATTGTATTTATTTCATGTATTTGGGTGTGATTGTCTGGGTGGGTATGTTTTGTTCTTTTTTCAGGTAAATGTTCATCGATGTTTTTTCGAAGACCAAGACGCGTTTTTTTTTTTTAAAGTGTGTGTTACTTGATTTAAGTAATATTGTTAACACACTTTTTAACTTTTTACGGGATTTCATGGAGCGTTTTTTTTTATTTTTTACTTCTTTTCGGGTTTTTTAGGGTTTGGATATTATGATGGAAAGAGAGACGTTATTTTTTTTTTTTTAGAAAGTGTGTTTTAGTTAATGAAACTAATAAAGTTATCACACTTTTTTTTAACCTGGATTTCCAGGATCGTTTGTTACTATTTTGACCTATTTTTCGGGTTTTGAGGGTTTCACATTTTTGGATTTGTCGAGGATGGATTTACATTGGATGTGTTCATTTTTTCATTTTTGGTGGGGCAAATTTTTTATTATTACTATGGATTGACATACAAATGGAAGGAGTCTTGCTTGGTGGAATTCATCTTGTATGGCTACATCAATGGTAAGTTATATTTTGTTATAATTTGGGTGGGAAATGTTATTATAGTTTATTGTTATATATATTATATTTACAGAAATAATATTTAATTGTACATATATATTTTCTATATGAAAATGAAATGTATCTGACAATTATATATTATTTAGAAAAATATAGTATTAATATATGATTGCAATTGTTTATTGTATTGACCAATTTCTTTGATTAGCTGTGTGTATGTTAATTATAAAATGCTTATGGCTATTAGTGATAGGTAGTCTAGGCCACTTGTTGATGGGTATAGGTTTAATTGACTTTGTAGTAGATCAAACATTTGTTTGGTTTGTTTAGTTAATTTAGGACCTATTTGAGTAACAGATTGTTGCATCCATAATTCTCGGTAACTTTGTTCTTTTTGTAGAGATTCCAGGAGTTTTTGTAGGGTAGGTTTCCCTCTGCTTGTAGTTGCTTGGAAGGCATTATGCCATCCTTCAACACTATTGTTTGTTTTGGATTGTTTATTTAAGGTACTCAGGTATACATTCCACCAAGGAATGTGGAACTTTGGTTGTCTTCTATGTCCTGATCGATGTAATCTTCCCACCCAGGTGTCCTCAAAGTAGTCTAGGAGTTGGCTTAATTTGTCTTTGTTCTTTTTGTAATAGGGACTTTCTATTAGAATATTATAGTGTTCTGCTACATCTGTTACAGGTACGTATGCTAGTGCTATTAGTTTTTTAACCTGGTAGGCAAAAGTACTATCTGTAGCGTATTGTACACTTAGGGTGGACTTTTGCAGATGTCTCCATAGACTCTGGTTAAAATGATAATAGCAACCTTGGATTGCTGTGTGTGGATAATTTTTTAGTATTGAATTGATCATGGCTAATTCGAAATCAATAATTATTTTTTGAGGGAAATAATTATTGGTTTCTTCTTTAATTTTGGTTAAAATTTCTATGTATGTTGTTTGCTGTTTATTTGGTAAGAGGGCATAGATGAATGGAATGTTAGAATGTTGGTACAATCCATGCACTGTGTATAGTTGGTAGAATGGTTTTGGACAAACTTTAAAAGTTCCATCCATCATCCAAGTGTCACATTGTTGTAATTTCACTAAATTGTTTGCAGTAACAAACATAATTATTCTTTTATCAGGAGATTTGTTATAAAAAAAAATAAATGGTTCATTAGTGTGAGTTATGCTTAATTCTGGGGGAATGATTACTGTCTCAAATGTTTTAGGGGTAGGTAGAGTTTTGGTAGTTAGTTTTTTTTGTCTAGCAATAGTTCTTTTTAAACAATCAATTAGGGGTAATTGTGCTGATGCATGGTGTGGTATTTTTAATAATTGTTCTTTGCGTATTTGGGTGGTGGGTTTATCAGTGCTAGTACTTGCTTCTTTAATGTTTTCAAGAGCATTTCTAACTTCTATCTCTGTTATATTGGGGGGGTGATTATGTTCTTTTACAGAAAGAACAGTGGTTTCTTTTGTAATAGCTCTACCATAGCATTTGTTTGAGTAGTATTTGCTACATTTCCAAAACATTTTCAGACCACTTTGCTTTTCTTGTGTATATACATAACCCATATAACATAACATTTTATTTTTTTGAGACGTTATAAATTCTGCACCTTCAGTCATGTTGTTCTGTATTATGCTAGGAGAGATGAAAAAATATTTTGTAAATATAAACAATGTTAGATATTTTAAATATATTTAAATTTTAGTGAATATACTTACAATGTTTAATTTGATGTGTTGAAAGATGTTAATTAGCTGATTTCAAGCTTTCAGTTGAATCTTGGAGATAGATTTTCTGTTGATAAGAGAAAAAAATTAGTTAATAGTTGGATACATTTTTTTGAATGTGATACTGTTTTAAGGGGAAAGTAACATTCTGGCTGCGTATTTTAGGCTGTTTAATGATTGAGGTTTATATACTTACTTATTTCTTTGGTCCAGTAGGTTATTGCGTAGAAGGTAGTTTTGGATGGTTCAGTGGTTTTCTGTAGAGGAGAGAAATAAGGAATAAATATGTTTTAGAATTATTTTTTTAATTAATACTTGTAGGTGGGTAGGAAACATTTAAAATATACTTACATTGATTAATATTAGAATTGTGGGGATGTCCAAAATATTTCTGTTTGTTTAGAAGGTATCTATAGAGGAGATATGAATGTAATTAAATAAAGTGTAGTAAATTCATTTATAGAAATAGTTTCAGCTGTAGCATTCTAGATTTGTTGCTTTATCAATAGAGTTTAACTTACTTTCTGTAGTTGTAAAATTTTCTTTTGGACTGTAAATCTTCTTTCAGGAAACAGTTGAGTAGAGGTTCATCTTATTTCTTCTTTTCAGTTTGTCGTGTGAAAGAGATGTTGAAATGTAGTGTTTTTATAGTGTGCAATTAATTAGTTGCTTCATTTCATTGGTTTAATTTGAAATATGAACATGTCATTGGTCCACCTTGATTTATTTTTTATTTTTTGGCTGTTTGTTTCCATGTAAGGGAAACGCTAATTAGCAACTTATTAGTAGTAAGTTATTGTTTATTTGTAGTATTAAATGCTTTAAAGATATTTGTAAATGTGGTTTAATGCATGTATAATAATTATAACATTATTTATGTAGTGAAATGTATTCATATTGTTTATGGAATGTTTATTTTCTAAATATATGTGTTTGAACGAAAATTTTAATGTTATTTAAGTGTTTTATTATGTATTACAATGTTAATGTATGTGTTGTGCTTAAAGTATATTTTCTTCATAGTTTTTTTAGATAGTCGATATTGTGAAATATTCTATATTTTGGTTGTCTATATTTCTGATTTCGATAATTTTGTCATTTACATAGTCATTTAAGAGTAGACGATAATTTTGTTCACGATATTTATAAGTTCGATATAATGATATACGATATTTTGTAAAGACGATATTGTGTACTCGATATTTTAGTATTTTCTTTAATAAGTATGGTGAGTCGATAATATTGTAGTCGATAATTTAGCAACGATATTTTAAGTAGTCGATATTTTGGTAATCGATATTATGTCAGTGATCCCTGTGAACACTTGCACTAGACTTCCCTGGATGGAGGGCAGAGAGGCTTTCAATGCCAATCACATAGTTCGGAGCTCCAACAGGTTGATGTTGAGCCTGGATTCCGCCAGAGAACAGAGGCCTCTGATCTCCACCTCTCCGAGATGGCCGCCCCATCCCAGGAGTGCCACATCTGTCACTACTGTAAGATCTGGTTGGGAAATGGATAGGGGTCTGCCGCTGACCCAATCGCGGTTCGTAAGCCACCGCTTCAGGTCCTTTGCAGTTGCCTCTGAGATCTGGACCATGTCGGAGAGATTACCCCGATGCTGCGCCCACTGGAACTTTAGGTCCCACTGCAGAGCCCGTATATGCCAACAGGCATGCATCATAAGCAGGATGCAGGAGGCCCAGCAGCCTCAGAGTCAGTCAAACTAAATACAGGATAAAGGCCGAAACATCAGTATCATAGCCTGCATTATCTGGACTCGCCATTCAGGAGGATAGTCACAAAACTGCACTGTATCCAGAACAGCACCAATAAAAGGGAGCATCTGAGAGGGAGTCAGGTGTGACATTGGCACGTTGATTGTGAATTCCAGCGAATGCAGGAGGTCCACCGTAGTCTGGGGGTGGGAGATAACAGCCTGGGGCTAGCCTGCCTTTAACAGCCAGTCGTTGAGATAGGGGAAGACTGACACCCCTGATCTCTACAGATGAGCTGCAATCATCGCCATCACCTTGGTGAACACCTGAGGGGCTCTGGTGAAGCCAAAAGGGAGCAAAGAAAACAAAAAATGCTTACGGCCCACCGTGAACCGCAAGCAACACCTGTGGGCAGGCAGGACGGGAATGTGAAAGTAGGCATCCTGCAAGTCCAACACCACCATCCAGTCTCCAGGGTCGAGCCACACAGGACCTGAGCAACAGTGAGCATTTTGAATTTCTCCTTCTTGAGGAAGAAATTGAGAGAGTGCAGGACTTGGACATGAAGAAGACCTCCGTCCTTTTTGGGCACCGGAAAGTAGCAGGAAGAGCAACCACGACCTACTTCTGGTGTCGGGATGCTCTATTTGTCTCCTTAGGCCAAAAGAGCCATCACTTTCTGGTGTAGAAGTGGTAGGTGGTCATCTGCCAGCCTGTCATAAGGAGATGTAAAGGAGGAAGTGGTAGTTTCGAAGGGGAGGGTGTAGCCCCTCCAGATAATCCGCAAAACCTACCAGTCCGATGCTATGGACTGCCTCCGGGACAGATGATGGTGAATCCTGCTGCCCACTGGGTGCCCATGATGGTAAGCGGACAGACTAAGAGGGTTTTCAGGCTGCGGTTGCTGGGGAGTTGGTGGACTAACCCGACCGCTGGCTACCTGACACACAGGGCCAATAGGAACGGCTAAGCAGAGGCTGGAAAGCTTGAGCGCCTAAAGGAGCTTAAGGGGGATTGGGGGTGACAAGGGGCCATAGAAAGGGCAAAGGAGCCGGTTGCAGCCCTGCTCTTCTTAAGGCACCAAATTCACCCCGTCTCCAAGGAGATGGCAACCATCAAATGGCATGTCCATGAGGAAAGACTTGACATCCCCAGAAATGCCTGTAGTCCTCAACCAGGCATGGCATCACAGAGCCACTGTTGATGAAACCGCTCTGCCTAGTGAGTCAGTGGTGTATAGTCCACAGCAGATGGTGCACTTAGCTGCAACCCTCCAATTGGCAACAGCCTGGGAGAGCACTGCCTGGGCCTCCTCCAGGACTGTTGGCAGCACCTACGCAACCGTATCCCACAAGGCATGGGAATAGCTGCCCGAAAGGCCCTCGATGTTCACAGACCGCAATGCTAGGCTGGAAGAAGAAAGCATAATCTTCCCAAGATTGTCTACGCTCTTGGATTCCCTGTCCGGTGGTGCGTTAACAATGTGCCAGGATTTACATGGGATGTTGTGGCTTGTACCACCAAGCTCTCTGGGGTAGGGTGTTGGGTGAGGAAATTTGTGTTCCCTGGAGCGAGGCAGTGGCAGCGGGCAATCGCCCTGTTCACAGGAACCCCTGTGTTGGGCTAGGACCAACTCCAAAGCAGGACGTCAGTAAGGGCTTGTGAGAAAGTGCCATCTTTCTTGCATGGTATGCCCCCACTTTCTGCTGAATTGCTGAATGTACTTTGACTGAGTGTGCCCTGGACTCCTGCCAATCAGGTGCCCAGAGCCTATGTTCCTTCCCGAAAAACCTAAAAGCCAAATTGGCAAACCCTGGCCACAGGTCAGCCCCTGGTAAATGGTAACCTAGGTACCCAGGGCCTTGTGACCAGGGAAGGCCTCTAAGGGCTGCAGCACTCATTGTGCCACCCTTAGAGGCCCTGTACCCTAACACACACACACTGCCCTTGCAGGCAGAGTGTCTGGGTACAAGACAAAACAAAGAGTCGACATGCCACACATCCCTGTGTGCCATGCCCACCACCTACACTGCCCTGGCATACATCAGCCACCCCTCTAGCTGGGTGCCCTATGCCAGTGGTGTGGGCACAAGAGCAGGAGCCCTGTGCACCTACAGTACCCAGGTCCATTCCTGGGCACTGTAAGTGCAGTGCTGCCATTTAAGAGTACATGGTGCTGAGAGCTCGTCAAACACGAACTCCACAGCACCATAATGGCAACACTGAAGACTGAGAAGTTTGGTATCAAACTTCTCAGCACATTAAACTCACACTGATGCCAGTGTGGGGTTTAATGTACCAAGCCCCCCAGAGGGCATCTTAGAGATGCCCCCTGAAACCTAACCTACAATCCACGTCTGGTCTGAGAGGCTGCCTAGGATGCCACACAGCAGATATGTTGCTGGACCCCTGGGTAGGAGAGCCCCTGCTCTCCTGGGCCTGCAACAATGCACATCCTGGGCGAGGTGCTAGATCTCCTTCCCCAGGATGGGCAGGGGGAAGCTTCAAAGGCATGCCGCCTCTGTGAGCTTCCCCAGGCCACTGCAACCCCCCACTCAGGCTGGAAGCTTGGCCGGAAACCCCAAATAAGGACAGGGGATGTGCCAGCCTGCCAACCCCACCCCTCAGGTGGGGGAGGCGAGGTGAAGCACATCTCCGGGCTCTCGTCATCTTGAAGATGGGAAGCCCTGCCCAATCAGGACTAGGCTACTGCCTCCCTCCCACATGAGAGAGGCAGGATAGGGGGTGTACCCCACCCCAGGACAGGGACCCATTGGTCCCTGCCCTTCACCTACCTGTAACGCCCCTAAATCTAGTATTTAGGGGCACCCTGAACCGTCCTTCCCCAGATTCCAGATTCCGAAATACAGAGAAGAGCAAGAGGAAAGAAGACCTGCCCTGCAGCTGCTAAGAAGAGGAAGACACCAACTGCTTTGGCCCCAGCCCTACCGGCCTGTCGACCCTCGAACCTGCTCCTGCTACAACCCGGCATCTCTTGTGGCCAGCAACCTCACAAATCCCGGAGGACCTGGCTACCTTTTGGCTCTAAGCCCCTGGAACTCCCATGAGTAGAGGCTCTACTCAAAATCTACTTCTAATCCCTGGCATCAGCCCGGAACCGCAAACCCTTCACACTCTGCACCCGCCAAGCCTGGCCTGTGCCGGAGTGAACAAAGACAACAAGGACGACCCCACGGCGACTGTGACCCCGAGTCTGGCACCCAAGGACTTCCCTCGACGCTCCTGAAGACGCCTGCAGCCTCAGAACCAGGTGCCCCCCAACCGCGATCAACAGAGGGTACGATTTCCCGACACCAAAAGGCACCCCTGCACCCGGCGCCCCGCGGCCCCCTGTGCCCAATCCCGGGGTACCTACCTATCCTCCAACTACCCAACTTACCTCTCGAAGTGGTGTTGGCACCTGAAGAATCTTCGTCCCCGAGCTTGCAGTCTTTTTCTAAACCGGAGCTTTCCCATTGAAATCAATTGAGCGTCCGAAGGCTCAAAAGCACCCTGCATCCGGCCGCCCGAGTGGCCCTGGCAGTGTAACCTCTACACCTATCTACTTCCCCATTTGCCCCCCACCTCTTCTGAAATTTCTTCTGTGGAGTTTCTAAAACTTAAAATATTCACCTAAAATCACCCGCGTAACGAAAACGGAAATACCCACCTGCTATTAGGAGAGATCCCAGTGCTGGATCTTAGTGCCCAGCACTGACCCTGAAAAGTACTCACAACCGTACTTACCACTAACCCAATTTTCTTCCATAGGAAATCATTGACTGTTTTTCTGTGAAATTTCTTCTAAGTGTCGATTTTTTCAAACTACAAATATTCTTTAAAAATCGTACCAACTGTGAAAACGTAATTACTTACCTGTTTTAGATAGAGGTCTCAGTACTGAGCCTAGGAGCGCAGCCCTGGATTATAAAAGTAACGAGAACATACTATACCTGCAACTTGAATTTTCTTCCATAGGGAGTCATTGACTGTTTTCTATGAAATATTTTCTAAGTGTCAACTTTTAAAATAGCAAAATATTGTCTAAAAATCATAACAGTAACAAAGTCGAACCTTTATCACTTGTTTCTAACTACTGTCCCAGGACTGAATCTAGGATCCAGTCCTGGAATCACAAAAGTAATCCTAAAAGTAATCTATTGCAAATAACTTGAAACTTCCATTGTACTCAATGCATTATTGTGTTTAAAATAGTGTTGCCTATTGCAACTACTTGTAACTTTCTACAAAAGCCAATTGCATATTGAAAAAATATTTATATAAAGCATCTCATTCTGAGAAAGTATATTTTAATACCTATTGTTGGTTCTAAAATAAAACAAGCATATATTTTTTATATATAAACCATTGGCCAAGAGTTCAGTTATTGAGTGTGTGAGACCATTTGCTGAGTGTGTGCAACAAATGCTTTACACTGTCCCCTGATACTGCCTTACTGCTCGACCAAGCTACCACTTTAGAGAGTAAGGTTATATCAAACTTTAGCCTCTGCCAAACCTCTGGGGACTGTGGACTCTGTACACCCTGTACCTATTTGGGAACAGTATATACAGAGCCACTTTATCACAGGGCTTCAGTGAAACGGAGAAGCGGTTCTGATGGGCACACTCCCAGCTAAAGCATTTCTGTCAAGAAATTAGTCTCGACTTCCACTGAGGGCAAGCGAAGGTCCAGAACCTCAGCACTACCATTGCAAAGGATTCTCCCTCTTCTGTAGCCACAGTAGGGGGAGAAAGCATGCCAGTATCTGGAGAAGTATCTAGTCCTCTAGCTTCACCCAGATCCTCACACCAGTCCATTTGTTCCCCATAAGGCTGGCATTCCTCAGGGTCCAGCCGCCTCCCTCCCATTCCTCCCTGAATCCTATCCCATAAGAATAGGGCCTAGGCTCCAGCCTGGAAGTCATGGCTCCAGTCGGCACCAGACGACATCCTTCCAGCTCCGTGTTGGAGTTGGGGAGGAGGATTGAAATGGTGCCGCCAGTGCCAGGAGTGTGGGTCTCCGGATCGGCACTGGGGAAGGTCGAGGTGGTACGACCAGCACCGATCCAGATCCATCTGTGAATCCTTGGGGCCCAATTGGCACCAGAGGTGCCGGCGTGGATCCAGTAGGGGTCCCTGCTGAATCCAAGGGGCCTGAAGGCGCATTGGAGGGAACGGGCCACCCAAAGATGAGGTGCATGACCTCGTAAAACTCTTTCAATTGGGTGGCGGTCACCCACCCAATTCAATCAGGGAGGTGCAGAGCTGACCTAGGCACAGACTCAACTGCGGAGACTGGCCTTGAGTGGTAACAGTCCCTTGCCTCGTCGGCCAACGGAGGGGGTGAAGTCGGAGCATGCTTTGACTTTTTACTTCTTCTTGCGGAACTTAAACTTACCCGAATGGCTCGACGACTTGGAGTACGACAATGTCCTCTGGCTCGGCAATTGCTCCTGGAACCTTCCTTTCAACCAGGACCTTGAACATCGCATGCCGAGCCACATAAGTTTGAGGGATCGTTCCCTCAAGGCCTTCAGGTGCAAGTTGTGGCAGGCCTTCGGGTCATGATCCCGCTTGAGGCACTAGAGGCGTTCATAGTGCAGGTCCGTTACAGGCATCTGTCTGTGACAGGCACCCCAGGGCTTAAAGCCGGCCTTCTTGCATGACATCCCTACCACACAAGGAGGTAAACAAAGACTTCAACAAAATGTTGAAAAAACAGTCAAAAAATGAGAAAGGGGTAGCTCTTCGCAGATCTGCACGGGCACAAAAAGAAAAGAATTGACGTCACCACGCCTGGGTGCCACCCATATAGGCACAGCAAACGTTATGTCTGGTGCAGACGTTACCAACGAGGCCATGCGGAGTCAAACGAAGCCACGTATCGGCGCACAGGGGTACTGCTTACAAAAACATTCTGGATCCAGTCTGATGCCTGGGAACAATTCTAGGGTAAGGAATCTGCAGCTAGAAGTCTATATCAGATAGCTATTTGAGAACGGAAGTGTCTTGTCCTTCTGTCTCTTAGTCCTTCCCTGCTGCACAAATCAGTTCCACTTGGTGTTATGTTTATTCGTATAGCGCACTAATCACCCGAGAGGGTATCCAGGTGCTAGAGCAAGATAGATATGTGTGTGGTCCCAAAGCAATATGACAATGTGCCATTACCCCGCAAAAAGTTTTACAACGCAGGGCTTTACAATGCAATCCATTACAACACATTGTCCATTACAACGCAATTTACTATTCTAACTCCACAGGGGCGTTGTAATGGGGAATGCGTTGTAATGGTTTGCGGTGTAAAGCCCAGCGTTGTAAAAGATTTTGCAGAGTAAAAAATGCAGGGTAACAGCATGCGTGGTAACACAGTTGTAAAGGATATTTACCATCTCAAAGTACTTCTATGAACAGCCAGAGCTTCAGCTTCCTGTAGAACCCAAGCAGTGAGGAGGAGGCTCTGATGTGTTTAGAGAGATTGCTCCATGTCTTGGGTGCGATGTAGGAGAATGACCGACCTCCAGTTTTGCACATGTAGTAAATGTGTACGAGTGAGAATGGGGCACAGTGTAGTGAAAGTGTATGCAGCTGGTTAAGTATTCAGGTTCTGTTTTGTGTAGGGCTTTGTATGTGTACGTTAGAAGCTTGAATTGGCTGCGCTTGTGAACAAGGAGTCAGTAAAGCTTCCTGAGATGCGGTGTGATGTGGGTGTGGCGTGGGAGACAGTATGCGTATTGCAGCTTCATTCTGGATGGTCTGGAGTCTGCATATTTGTTTGGAGATTCTGCATAGCCAGTGTTGCCTTAGTCCAGCCTGCTGGTGATGAGTGATTGTGTGACAGTCCGTCTGCTGTTCGGAGGCAACCATTTGAAGATCTTTTGCAGCATGCGTAGGATGTGGAAGCAGGAGGTGCACATTGTGTTGACTTAAGCCATCATGTTGAGCTTGTTATCTAGGATGATGCCTATATTTCTTGAGTGGTTAGTGGGTGTTGGTCCTAGCTCCGATGCCCACCAGGTGAAATCCCATGGGGTGGTCTTTTTGCCGGAGACCACTACTTCCATCTTATCGGAGTTGCGCTTTAGCCAGTTGGTTCACATCCAGCCTGCTACCATGGCCATACAGTTGGTGAAGCTGGTGCTGCTGGGGTTTGTCTTGTCTGTCAGGGAGAGAATGAGTTGGGTGTCATCGGAGTAGGAGATGACAGTGATGTCTTGTGATCGGATGAATTTGGCAAGCTGTGTCATGTGCATGTTGAAATGTGTGGTTAAGGGACGATAACTGTGGGACACTACTTATCAGTTTCTTGGTCTCTGATGTGAAGGGCAGCCTGACTCTTTAGGTTCACACCCTGGGGAAGGATCAGATCCTTGAGCACTGATCCTTGTATGCCAATCTTGTGGAGTCTTCTGATGGAGGTGTTGTGGGTGACAGTGTCAAAGGCTGCGGAGAAGTCAAGCAGAAGGAGTGTTGCTGCTTCTCCTTAGTCTAGGATGTTTTGAATGTTGATGGTGGCTGTGATGAGCGCTGTTTCAGTGATGTGGTTCTTTCTGAATACTGATCATGTGTTGTCTAGAAGATGAAGTTCAAGATGAGTTATAAGTTGCTTGTTAATGGTCTACTCAATCACTTTAGCTGGATAGGGGAGCAGGGAGATGGATCGGAAATTGCTCAGTTGATTTGGGTTGGCTGTGGGCTTAAGGAGGGCATTGATTTCAGCAAGTTTCCATTCATACAGGAAAGTGGCTGACATGATGGAATTGTTGATTGGTAATGTTCCCAGGTTGGCGTGTGCATTGGTCCGTTGGGGCTCCTGAGTGAATGGTCCGCATGACTGCAGCTCTGTCATTTCTGGTGAGGGTTGTCCATTCAGTCAAGTGGCCGTCTAGGTTGGTGGTGGTTAGGTTAGCGATGAGCTCCCGGAAGTTGGGTTGATGTGCAAAGTTGCTATAGATGTCTGCGATTTTGCATGTTGTCTTCTCCTAGCCTCTCTCAGGACTTCCTTGCATCTTCAGGCAAGTCTTAGGTGTCTGAATACTAAGTCCTCAGGAGCCATGCAGCCAAGCTGAGACTGGCTGTCTCCAGGAGGCATACCTGTCTTTTTGCATTGTTAGTTACTTAGATGAGGGTAATTTTTTACCCTGCCTTGTGCCATCTCCATCTGTTTTGAAACCCAGGTCTGTCTGGCCCATTCCAGAGCTAGCATTAATAGTGTCATGGATCGGGGGCGTGGCCTGGCGCCAACTAAGATGCCGCTTGAGAGGCGAGCTCCGCCGGAGCCGAGGCCCTAACCCCTTCATACATCCGTAAGGAATCCGGCAGGACGAGTCCCAGGGTGCCCCACGAGCTGGCGTAGTCCAGTGGGACCAGATCACCGAAAAAGCGGCCGAAAACTGATGCCCTGTGGCCGAAAACTGATGCCCTGCGGCCGCGCGGTGCTCCGGAGAATGCAGCGCCGGCGACTGATGGGGAGGGGCGCAGCTGGAGGAAACTGAGGCGGCCGCTGGCGTGCGCGGCGCACGTCTCCCCTGGAGGCTGAATAATCTCATCGCCGTGCCCTCCGATCGTGCTGGAGAGGGGCTGCTGGGCCCGTAATGCCTGTGGTGCTGATATAGAGGAGGTGAGGATCGGGAGGAGGTGGCTGGAGGAGGGAGAGCGGCGTTGCAGATCCGGCACTGATCAAACGCTCTGGTGGAAGTCGGGCGCGGCCTGTGGCCGGATGCACGCTCGCTCCCGGTGGCGGCCTGAGGGGGAAGCGACCCGCACCCCCGGGGGCGGGCACAGTGAAGGGCCCTGAGACAGTACTGCGAGGCCCGGGCTTCGCATTGTGGGACGGCCTGGAGAGCGTGGCTGGTGGTCTCCTCCCCCCACCCCTTCCCACTTGAAAGACGCGCTGCTGCAGGACGGAGAAAGGTGGGCACCATCGGTTGGAGATTCGTGGGCAGGGCGCACATACTGCCCGCAGCGCGGGATGAGCAGCCGTCATATGGTACCTCTTCAAGGCTCCCACCGCTTCCATTGACTACCTCCACGAGCGGAGGCCGAACTGTGGCGCACCAGACCTGGTCGCATCGCTGGGGGGCAGACGGCGAGGGATAAATCGCTCTAACGGAGCCAGTAGGCGGGGAGCACCCTTCCTCCCCTGAGGTGGGGACCATGACGCCGGCGGCGGGCTGCTGGGGTGCTGTGCGCCTTGGGCACAGGCTGTGACGGAGGCTGTCACACACGGGCAGAGCCGACTCCTGCAGCGGATCGGGGACCAGCGGACCAGCAGCGGTGAGTCCCCGTCGGTGCTCGCAGGCAGAATAAGCGAGGAGGGGGCATACGCCTCCGGATATCCCGGGCCGCTTCACCGGCCGGACACACCACCCAGCAAGCACAACAAGACGCCCCCGAAGAAGGCGGGGGGGGGGGGAACGCCCATCCGGCCGCGCTCCCTGGGGCTGACGGCGGGCCCGGCGGACACTACTCAAGTGGCGTACAATCAACTTGGAAAGTCGTCAACCTAGCGCGGTGTGACCCATTCGGTGGAACTGCACAATGAAGCCCAAAAATGCCACATCTGTACAATCTAACAAACTTGACAAGTACACTGTCCCGAAACAAGCGCCGCAGGACGACACGACACAGGGAGACCAGTCTGGCGAGGGAGAACCATCTCTCCAATCCATAATGGCGGCTATCAAGGGACTGGGGACTACCCTCGAAACAAAAATGGATAAAATGTCCATCGAAATGAACTTGATGCGAGCAGACATGAACAAAACGGCAGACAAGGTTAAAACCAACGAAGCCAACGTGTTGGAACTCCAGACCTCTACAAAAAAACTGGAGGAGCGAATCAACAATAACACACCAGCATTGCCAAATGGCCCTGAAGCTCGAAGACCAAGAAGGGCGGGCTCGCTGGAGTAACATAAGAGTGGTTGGGGTGCCCGAGGGCCTGGAAGGGCAGAGCGTGGACCTCTTCCTGGAAGATCTCATCTTAAATCATCTCAAACCAAATCGTCTCTCTTCGCTCTTCACTATCGAGAGGGCGCACAGGGCGCCGATCCCCAGGCCCAAACCGAGAGCAGCTCCCAGGACCATTATCGCCAAGATCCTCAACTATAGAGACCGCAACGCAATTTTACAGGCGGCCTGGGCCCAGGGAGACTTGCACTACGAAAATACGACTATCCGTTTCTTCCCGGACTTTACACTTAAGGTCCAGCAGGAACGACGCTCCTTCGAAGGGATGAAGGCAGCCTTGAGGCAACGTGGAATAAAGTACATGATGTTATTTCCAGTGAAACTCATAGTAATAGCAGACGGAAAGACGCTCTTCTTTACCACACCGATAGAGGTACAGGATTGGCTAGACGGGAAGCCACCACAGAAGAAGACTTCCGGATTGAGAGACAGCTGGCGGGACCCCACACCCGCGAGTCAGGATCGACGGGTGAGCGGGCTGACACAGAACAGCGCAGCACGCGCTCCTGGAGATCGAGATCGAGCAGCCCGGGGGTGCACGCAGCGCAGAGAGACTGACGGAAACTGGGTTCTCGAACCGGACTCAAAGAGACAATATCTGCAAACCGTAATGTACAAATTGTTTTTGTAGATATAATTTGGGGAGGGCGGCCGGGGCGGCCTGGTCTCCCTGGGAAGGTGGTCACTCCATCTGTTCGTTCACTCCTGGCGGCGCTGGGGGTGAATCGGACAGGTTAACTGAATCTGCATCATTGAGTGTTAGGCGGGAGCCTTGCAGAAACGGGGACAGTGATACATGTGTTATTGACGGTGATGTCCCTACCCTGGGAGCTCAACAACCTGGTGAAAACTGTATGTATGGGAGGGGTGGGGGAAGCTTTAGGCGGCCGGAGTTGGTACTAGCCCACTTCCTCACGTCACAGTTGACTAGTTTACGGGGCGATAGGCACTCTGCTAGTTGGGGATGTGGGTAGTTTTAGACCTACGTGGCAGGGTAGCAGGGAGGGGGGGGGGGGGGAGTAGGGGAATACTACCGGTCTACCGGTTTAGCAAAGTTCTGCCTATTATTGGTTATTTGTGGAGGGAGGGTACCGGGAGGGTTGTTCATTGGTCATGCATGATACACATTATAGCGAATCGGTGGAACTGCAGGGGTCGCAGGTTGTACAGGGAAAGCCAGTGTCACACTCGATATGTATTGGGATAAAAGTTTGAAACTCCTGAGTTGAAACGTCAATGGGTTGTTAGACGAGATGAAAAGGAGCATAGCCCTCCAGTATCTCAGGCGACATCTCCCAGGTGCTGTGCTGCTCCAGGAGACGCACCTGATTGGGAACACCTGTAAAGCACATAATAGGCAGGGATACACAACACCTGTAAAGCACATAATAGGCGGGGATACACAATGGTGGCGCACGCCGGCTTTACGTCAGGGTCCAGAGGGGTGGGTGTCTTGCTCAAACGCACCTTCCCATTCAGTATCCAGCGCACGTGGGCGGATCCACTGGGGCGCTTCACGGCAGTCTCTGGGCAATGGGAGGGGCACACACTGACACTTAGCAGTTTACATCCCCCCAGGTCTCCAAACGCTGTCCTATAAGGACCTTGGCGCGCTCCTACTTTCCCTACCTGAGGGGGTACTTATAATCGGGGGAGATTTCAACTCGGTCGTCTCAGGAGCGATGGACCGGCTCCCGCCACGGGACATTAGTGCCGGACAAAACTGGCTCCCCAATTTTATCGAGGCATTTGGCCTTGCAGATCTCTGGAGACGGCGCCACCCCACCCTACGGGAATATACGTTCCTCTCGGGAGCACATAATACCTTCTCGAGGATAGATTATATCCTTATGCACCTACACCAGAACGTGACCACCCAGGAAATCAAACACTTAGCGCGAGGCATCTCGGATCATTCCCCCCTATGGGTCCACCTCACGTTTGGGGAAAGGAGGGCGGGCTGTGTTGCACCGATAAATCCCTGGTACCTCCATAATCAGGAAACTAAAGCCACCCTCACGCGGGCCATAGACCTCTACTTCTCAGAAAACGAGGGCACGGTGGATTCCCCCACCACACTGTGGGAAGCATTTAAAACTGTATTAAGGGGTCAAGCCCTCTCAGCCATAGCGGGGTGCGAAAAGAGAAAAGAAAACAACTGGTCGCTATCGAACAAGACATTACCCGCCTTGAAGAGAAGGCGGGGGAGGGCGCGGACCATGCTGCTATCCACCAACTGCAAATAAAAGTAGCTGAATACAAGGCCCTGGCCACTGATGCTGCAAAAACCCTCGCTAGAGATAGGGATGGACGGCTGTACGACCACGGCGACAAAGCCGGCAAAATTATAGCCTGGTTAGATAAAAAAGAGAGGGCGCGGAGAGTGGTGCCAGAGCTAAAAACTCGCCTGGGTACGGGTCTTACCGAGCCCCACGATATCGTCAGAGAATTTGCTACGCACTTCGAGAGTGTGTACAAGAGGGGCTCGGAACTCACAGAGGAAAATTCATCCGACTTATTGACAAACATACAACTGCCGACCCTCTCGGACTTGGACCGAGAGACATTAGATAGTGCGCTCACAAACTACGAGGTGGGCCAAGGCAATACGGGACCTCCGCCCCGGCAAGGCACCAGGCCCTAACGGCCTACCCATTGAACTATACAAGCTCAAACCGGACAGAATGGCACCCTACCTTAAAAGTATGTATGAGGATAGTAGGAAACGGGGGCTGTTGCCAAGAGACCAACGTATGGCCACTCTGGTGGCCATACCCAAAGAAGGGAAACCCAAAGATGATTGTGCTTCCTATAGACCTATCTCCCTGCTAAATGCAGAACCCAAAATACTTGCCAAGCTTTTGGCAAATAGACTCCGTCCAATAATAGCTAAGCTGGTACACCCAGATCAATCTGGCTTTATGCCGCACCGTAACACCGCCCTCAACTTGAGGCGTCTACACGGAGTACTGGGGCGCTGCTCCACAATACAAGAAGATGCGATGGTGGTCTCCTTGGACGCCATCATGGCGTTCGACACACTGGAATGGGCATATCTCATGGCAGTATTAAAAAGGATGGGTTTTGGCCCTAGCTTTGTCGGATGGGTACAGCTCCTCTATACAGAACCCCTGGCACAAGTAGTAGTCAACAACAAAATCTCGGGCGCATTTACACTTGGAAGGGGGACAAGGCAAGGATATCCGCTCTCACCGCTGATCTTTGCGCTCTCTCTGGAGCCACTGGCGGCCTGGATACGAGG
The DNA here is from genome assembly GCF_964204655.1 of Triturus cristatus. NCBI lineage: Eukaryota > Metazoa > Chordata > Amphibia > Caudata > Salamandridae > Triturus > Triturus cristatus. The sequence continues at coordinate 584,653,910 of NC_140594.1, forward strand.
GGATGCGTCGATTCGTGGACTTAAGTGGGCTGAGGGGTGGGAGGACCGGATCTCCTTGTATGCAGACGACATCCTTCTCTACCTGGCCTCCCCCCAGAAGTCATTAAGAGTGGTGTTGGACATCTTCACTAGTTTCGGGAGGAACTCCGGGTATAAAATTAACTGGAGCAAATCGTTGATATATGTCCTACATGGGAGTCCCCCGCGTCTGCCAACCGACTGTCCTATTCAGGTGGCCACGGAAGGCTTTAAATACTTGGGTGTATTTATCACCATCGACACTAAGGCCTGCTACGAGCGGAATCTCCTCCCGCCCTTGCAAAGATTCAGGCGCGACACTGACACTTGGAAAACACTCCCCCTGTCCCTCCTGGGACGAGCGGCGCTCTTTAAAATGATGGCTCTGCCCTGTTTCCTCTATGCTCTCCAGAACTACCCGGACCCAGTCCCAAGCAAGTACTTCGCGGACATTGAAACCACACAAAGCGACCTACTATGGGACGGGAAAACCCGAATAGCTCTCCAAAAACTAACTCTAAGATGGTACGACGGAGGTATTGCCCTTCCTGATATCAGAAAGTACTACTGGGCAGCGCACCTATCCGCCATAAACCAGGGTATGTACAGCAATGGTGACGACCCAGCCTATAGTATGGACAGGTGGCTTCTCCCAGGTGGAGACTTTATGAGGGCACTGTACTCTAAAACGAACAAGTTCTCCCTCACAAGGCCCACCAGACATGCAGTACATCAGTGGCACGTGGTCAACCGTAACCTGGGGTGGCCAAACAAACTCACACTTGCAACACCACTCTGGGATTCGGAGCGGCTGGGCACACTGGGGTGGATTAAAGGGTTTGATAAATGGGATCTCATAGGGATCTCCCGTATAGGGGATCTCTGGGGGCAAAATGGAATGGTGTCCTTTGCGTCACTACAGCAGACGCACGAGATGGCAAACTAGGAGTACTTTAGGTACGCACAAGTCAGACACTCTCTTCAGGCCAACATCCAGCAGGGGTCTTCATTGCCAGAGTCCTCCCCACTCGAGGATAGACTCCTAGACGGACACCTGCCTGAAAGAAGTATATCCCTTACATATAAAAAATTAATGCACCATACCCCAGACCCCCTACTGGCGTTGAGGGAGAAATGGGGGAGGGACGGTCTGGAAATAGACGACGAGGAATGGCAGGAGGCCCTATCCTCCCCCAAGGAAGTAGCCATTTTGGCGAAGTTACGGCTGGTCCAATTGAAAATTCTGCATCGGGTTTAATTTTCTGAAAGACAATTATCACATATGGGTAGGAGTGCAGACGGAATGTGTAGGAGAAAATGTGGCCTGGAGGGGACCTTCCTGCACACGCTCTGGGAGTGTCCGCTAGTCCAAATCTACTGGAAAAAAGTGCACGAGTGCATGAGTGTGATTTGGGGGGTTCCAATACGGCCCTAGGTTAAAAGATGTCTCTTGAATATCTGGGAGCCCACGGACCTGAATATAAAGGGTAAGCTCTGGGTGACGCTGGGACAGATGTTGGCCAAGCGAAATATAGCTAGAGACTGGGGAGCAACAATGCCGCCAACGATTAACACCTGGAAAGAGGACATGGACTGGTGTATGGCAAGGGAGAAAACGGTTTATGTGGCCCGTGGCTGTCCTCGAAAATGGATACTGCTCTGGACTAAATGGAATGTGTACCGTGGAAACGTGTGTGAACCCCCATGTCCCCTCCCCTGACGAACAATTAACGCTCAGCAGTCCAAGAAGTATGACAGCGTAGTAGAACGAGTCAGTACCAGACACTATGCTACATCCTGTGAAAGACACTGTACCCTGCTAAGTGAAACAATAACCTGTATGGCATGACCTTTTCGTTTGTTTAATAAAAAGATTTATTAAAAATTTAAAAAAAAAAAAAATAGTGTCATGGATGACTATCTATTGAGCACTAACAGAATCAGCAGAATGGGGGATAAATGTGTGCACATTTTTCTGACCAATCTATTGATGAGATTGCCTTGGGACAGATGTTGTGGATACATTAACGCAAACATTAGGCATTTTGGATTTGTGTGTGTAGTGAAGAGACATTTTTGCTCTGACCCATTCCTACTAGAAGACACTTTCCAGTATTTCTTGTTTTAGCTCCCACTCATGCAAGAGTCTTGTTTGCCCGTTTCACACTCGGCAGGTCTATGGCCATTAGACGTATATTTCTCTGTACGGCCCTTTTCCATATGTCCTGAGCTAGCTTGTGACCATGTTTTAATCGGTCTGTGGAAGTAGAACATTGTAGCTGTACTGTTTGTCTGGATTTGTAATGTTTTTCAGTTGACATGTGCATGGAAAACCTTTATGCTAGAGTTTTCAATTCTAACAGATGTATGCTTTTAAGGGCTCCACAGGCCAGTAATGCTCAGTTTTCCCATGGATGTGCCCCATCCTGTGTGAAATGCATCTGCAATAATGGTCATAGAGAGAGTCGGCTGTTTGAAGGGTCTCTATTGTAATTCTTCTGTGTCCCACCTTATCATTTTGACTTTTTCCTGGACAACACTAAATTCTTCCAGCCGCTTATGACAATTGCCTTTGAAGCCATTGCTGACTCAGTCTCATGTGGGAAGTGTGAGGTATGTACGAGCATTAATGTACTGCTCATTCGTTTCAATCAGTCCTCACTGTCAGACAGTACACCCTGGAAGAGGCAAGTTTGCTGTGTCAGTGCCAGAATTATCTTTTTTAAGAATGCTTTGGTCTTTCTTATATTCAGTCTTGCTCCCAAGAATGTCTTCTCCCTCTCGGGAACTGGTGAAGTTTCCTCTAGATTTAGGAAGAATCCCGTCGTTCTGCCCACTCCACAAGTGAGTAATCAAGATAAAAAGGTAGTTGAATACACAGCGGACCATTTGGATCTCCAACCAGCAGTTGCCCCATAAGTGGTAGTTTTGACCAACGTGCCCCCCTACCTATTAATGAAAAGGAGAGCTGGATTTTCCTGCGAAATAAGTCCCTAAACTGGCTAGGTGTTAGATAAGGTTTAACCGACCACTTATTTAATGAATTTAAGATGGTAAGGAGAGTTAAGTGGGTTGGGAATGGGCATAAAACCCAGGATGACGATTGTGTGGTATTGATGTTTAGATCGCCTCAGCTGGGCCATTCTGTCCTGGCTAGGACTGAGACCACCGGCACCCTTGGATAGGGAATTTTTTCTCGCCCGCTGGGCTATTTTTATCGACCCTTATACTTAAGAAATGATCTATTTTCACATGCTAGGTACGACCAGGGACCGAGGCCACAAATGCCGATAATCCCAACCCATAATAGATTTCAATGTCTATCCTCGATGGATGGCACTGATTGACAAAGCAGGAGGGCAAATAAATGAGGAAGAGAAGCTACAGACAACCCTTGACTTCAAAACTTTGGGCGGCACTACTACTATCCCTATACCAACACTATTTAGTGAAGATAATTGAGAGAGAAAACAAAAAACCCTATTATATTATCACTATTTCTATACCACCACTACTCAGTGAAGGTAACGGGGAGAGTAAACAAAAAAAACCCTACCTGCCCAATACTACCACACAGACCCCAAGTGTTGATACTGCAGATACCCAAATACAGAGTATAGAACAAAATAAACCTAAGTTGCTTGAATGTTTGTTTTGGAATGTGGCGGGCTTGCGTGGTAAAATACGGACCATAGAATGTCTAGGATTTATACGAAAATATCAAATTATCTGTATTCAGGAGACATGGCACACAGAAGCCATCCATATAAATGGGTACAGGACAGATTTTACTCGGGTAATTTCATCAAGCCATGGCAGGGCAAAAGGGGGGGGGGGGGTCTGTGTACCTACATAGATAATACTCTACAGTTTACTAGTATCAACTTTATGACTAACAATCCATATTACCAAGTACTGGTATTTAATACAAAAGGATATGCCAGCCTAGTAATCATTAATTTCTATACCAATGCCACTACACGAGTGATAACGGATATCCTACAGGAAATAAATAATGACTTAGAATGTATCAGCGTAGACAGTACAAAATATATAACAATTTTATGGGGGGGTGATTTTAATAAACGACAATGCAGTAATAAGGCGAGAAAAATGTGCAGAATGACAAATATAGACGAAATATGTCAATCACACTTTGTACACAGCACATATGGAAATTAGCTAAATGAATTAATATATAAATAAGACTTGTCATTTACTAATGATATTTCAGTTCCATATGCACATCGTGAGAAAACCTATAATGGGTCGACCGATAACAGTATTATAGACCACATTCTAATGTCAAACCACTGTGTTGGCTCAATTTTTAATTTTTGTACAAACTCAATAGCATTAAGTGACCATTACCCATTGAGCCTACAATTATTGTTTTCACTCTTTTGTAAACAGAGAAACAATGTTATCCCGCAGGTAGAGGGCACTGAACTAGCACAATGCAATGGGTATACCCTGAGTTGGGCGAAGATCGACCCAAATCATCTACTAAAACAGATATTTAAAAACAAGGGTGCTTTCGATATGTGTTTAAATGAAGAAACAATCCCAAATGAAATTTCTGGTAATCTCAAAGTGTATAAAGGATAATCTTTCTGTCTCTGAAGGGATTAAAAAACTGATAAAGGGTGGTTTGACTCTCCCTGTAGCAAAGCCCACAAACGCCTGAAGGCGGCACTACATAAAACACCAAGGTGTAATAGCCAGGATCATAAAGCAAGAGCAGATTACAAACAGGCAGTAAAGAAAAGAAAAATGCATTTAAGAAAGATGGCCTGGGAGACACTACAGGAGGCAGGTGCAAGTAAGGACGAGAGAACATTTTGGAAAATAGTCAATTCCTCCACATGAAATATAGAGGTGTCTCCTAAAATCAAGACCGCTATCCTGGAGGAGGAATGGATTAAGCACTTTGCTGGTATTTACTTGGTAACCGTCACAGTAAATCAACGAGATAAGGGACAAACAGTCACTGAGATAGCACCTATCTCAAAAACCCCCTCTATTACTCCATTCTCCCTGGAGGAAGTTAACAAAGCGATCCAATCCAGTAAAAGTAGGAAAACACCAGGGCCAGATGCAGTCCCAGTGGATTTATATAAGGATAACATCAGCCTTTTGGGACCACTGTTGACACAAGTACTGAGGGCGTGTTGCATATCAGGTGTTATTCCCTTGTGGGGAGAATCAATCATTGTACTGATTTATAAAAAGCATTGGCCGCGCGGCCGTATAAATCACGTGAGATTTACATGTTCGAATTGCAGTGTCCAAACTGCCTCCTACTCAATCTTCAGGTGAAAGAAAACCCACATGCGTACGACTGTGGCACTAAGGGTATTACAGTGGGGTGATGTAGTTTGTGGGTACGGGAGAGTGGTTGTTGGTGTCTTTCAAAATACTGAATAAATCTTTCAGAAGATAATGGGAAATAACTTATGAAACTTTTTTTTGTGAGGTTACCAAAGACAGCACGAATGGCAATAACGCCCATATATACCAAGGCGCGGGGGTGGGTATGCAAGGCGGTGAGATCTGATTTTCCAGAAGCTAACTTATCTATGTTCTAGTTAGAACTGGCGTAGATGCAGCTTTGGCTGTCTCCAGACTCATGTCAACAAAAAAGCATAAATAAACAAGCATTGGCCACGCAGCCGTAAAAGTAACGGCCGCGCGGCCGTGAAAGCGAAAGTAATCACGATCAAAGCGAAAGTGATCGCGAGGACGGGACGCGCTGTATGTTAAGCACGCGAGTGGTGCGCGCGCAGCAGTGATTGGCGGCTGTGCGCGTTAAAGCAAGCGTTAGGCCAGCGAGGTCTGGCAGCCCTTTGGAAACCCATATACTATATGTCGAGCTGGGCTCAGCGAGACCTAAAAAGGGAGATCGTTTAAATCCAGCGTGCTACAGACCAATCTCCCTGATTGACTCCCTAGCAAAAATAGCGGGGCGTATTATCCTGGAGAGATTACAGTTGTGGGTGGATACCCATAATAAATTGTCCGACCTGCAATATGGATTTCGACCCGGAGTTGGGACAATCGAGCTAAGGTGTCAACCTAAATATACTCATTGGCAAATATACCCACATTAAAAAAGGTAAGATCTATTTAGCCTTTGTTGATCTTACATCGGCGTTTGATTGTGTAATTCACTCAAAGCTATGGCTAACACTGAAAGAAATGGGGATGGAAAGTCCGATCATTAGCTTCCTGAGGGATTTATATACAGGATGTAGAGCGAAGGTCCGATATGGTCCCGGGGGGGGATGCACTAGAGATTTCGGCAAGGAGAGAGGGGTGAGACAGGGATGCGGGTTGGCCCCTTTTTTATTCTCCCTATACATAAACAGTGTGGGGAAGGAACTCGTGGCTGCCTGTAAAGATCTTCCACAAATAGGATCGCGCCCTGACCCGACCCTTCTCTACGCCGACGATGGCCCGTACTCCAATGGCCCTATAGACGCTCCTGACTAGCTTTGTCGATTACATGAATAAATTGGGTCTCCGAGTGAATCAATCAAAAACCTGCATAATGAAGTGTGGTAAAAGTAGTGTAAAATGTAGAAACATAACAATAGATGGAACAAAGATCAGTTTCACCAATACATTTTCTTACCAGGCAGTCCTATTCGACAAAGATGGGTCATTGAGTAGGGCGGTCGAGAATAGAAAAATATGCTTTGGTAAGGCCTGCTGGGCTATCAGAGGCTTTGCAAGACGACTAGGCACTAGCCCCCCAGATATAATGATGAGGATATACAAAGCGAAATGCATTAGCATAGCACTGTATGGGGCGGGCATTTGGGGACATCAGAACTGCGCAGAGATGCAAGTAATTGAGAATGATTTTTTAGAAAACTCTTAGCAGTCCCTAAAAGTACAGCAGTATATGCACTTCATTCTGAACTTGGTGCACCCTACCTTACAAATCAAATTAAACTGGAACCAATTGTGCTGTGGCACAAGATCTGGACCTCAGAATTCAGTCCTTAATTGAGGGCTAATAGCGGAGTGTCTTAAACCATCTACATACCTGAGCATCCCATGGCTTGCGTATGTACAGAGGTTTTTTGTGGATATGGCTCATCCCGATTATTTTGATAAACCTGATATGCTAACTACCATCAGCAGAAAAGCTTTGAAAAGGGAGGAAATGATTCATTTGGAAGATCTTAATTTGAAAACCAAACTCCCAAAATCTTCTGTCTTACCTAATCAACTGATATTAACCACGTTTAACATGCAGCCCTATTTGATATCCATTTTAAATTCAAGACATATGTTCGTCCTCACACGTTATAGGTTGGATATATTCCATAGACTCTGCACCTTTCCCATTACAAACGATTGGTCCATAGATTTAATAAACTGTCCCTGTGATCATAAAATGCCCCAGAATACAATGCACGTGGTCCTTTTTTGCAAATTTTATTCTCAATACAGGAAGCGACATATTTTACCAATAATAAGACAATTACATTTTACACAATGTCGCCCTGTATATTTTTATCTTCAATCACTGCCGTCGTTAGAAATTTGTTGCAGAAAGTCATCCTTTTTATGGGCCGTTTTTTATGCGAGGAAGAGGATGAACTTAAATACTGCTTGAGGACAAGGTACAGGGAATATAGGTTTATGGTGGCACGGTGATAACTGGCGTGGATGAGTACTGAACCAGGAAACCTATAGGAAAAACATTGTACTAGAACACCAAAAGCACTTTAATTATTTTAGGAAGACATTAGTAAAAACATAATATATAGGTTCTGGGAGGGAGGTAAAGTTTAGTGAAGTGTTGAAATTTTTATAAAGTCTATTTAATTAAATTGTTTGTGCACATTGGGAGATTGTAAGAAGGAATATGCTACTTACCAGTATGCATCTGTTCTTGGCATGTAGAGCTGCAGATCTACACACTTTTGCCTAGATCGCCATCTGGTGTTGGGCCCGGATGTTTGCAGTTTGTTTTTCCTCTTGGAAAGTCTTTGGAAGTCACAAGGTCGGTGACTCCTCCCTTGGATGGTATTGCGCATGGGCTCCATCCTCAGATTGTTTTTCGCCAACAGGGAAAGATGGAGCGTAGTAAGAACAGTGAAGAAACCCATGTGTGTTGTATCTAAATAAGATAGACTGGAACAGATACAGGTAGCCGGGGAGGCGGGTGGGCGTGTGTAGATCTGCAGCTCTACATGCCAAGAACAGATGCATACTGTTAAGTAGCATATTCCGTTCGAGGCATATGAGCTGCAGATTACACACTTTTGCATAGACTATATAGCAGTTCCCAACCTTAGCGGCGACCACCAGTATCTGTTGCAGTGGTTTGAAATAGTGTTTTTAGTACAGCCTGGCCCATACTAGCTTGTTGCTTGGTTTGCACATCTACACAGCAATGTTTAGTGAAAGTGTGCGGTGTTGACCATGTAGCTGCTTTGCAGATATCATCTAATGGGATGTTCCCTAGAAAAGCCATAGAAGCCCCTATCTTTCGTGTAGAGTGGGCTTTAGGGGGAACAGATAGCGTTTGTTTTGCTTTGTGATAGCAAATCTGTATGCATTTTATAATCCACCTAGCTATCCCTGATTTTGAGATGGGGTTGCCTTTGTGTGGTGGAGAGAAAGAGACAAATAGTTGTTTGGTCTTTCTGAAAGGTTGTATTCTCTGGATATAGTAAAGTAATGCCCGTTTAACATCTAACGTGTGCAGCACACTTTCTGCAACAGTTTGAGGTTGTGAGAAAAATATAGGTAATTCTACCCTTTGTTTTAGATTAAAGGGGGAAATGACTTTGGGGAGGAATTTTGGGTTGGTACGGAGAACAACCTTGTTCTGGTGCATTTGGAGAAAAGTTTCTTGTATAGTAAGTGCTTGTATCTCACTGACCCTTCTAAGGGAAGTGATGGCTACAAGGAAAGCTGTTTTCCATGTGAGAAATTGCAGTTCGCATTTATGCAAAGGTTCGAAGGGCGGTCCCATTAGCCTTGTGGGAACTATATTTAAGTTCCACACAGGTGAGGGTGGTACTCTGGGGGGAATTATTCGTTTCAGGCCTTCCATGAAGGCTTTAATGGCAGGCACTCTGAAAAGTGACAGGTGCTGTCTGTTCTGTAGGTAAGCGGCAATTGCTGCGAGGTGTAGCCGAATGGATGTATATGCTAGGTTACACCTTTGTAGATGGAGCAAGTAGCATATGATGTGCTGGATAGATGCGTCTAGAAGATTGATTGTGTTGTTATGGCAATAAACAACAAATCTTTTCCACTTGGCAGCGTAGCAGGCTCTAGTGGTAGGGCGTCTAGCTTCTCTGATGACGTTCATACAGTCAGGGGGAAGGTTAAGGTATCCGAATTCTAGGATCTCAGGAGCCAGATCGCAAGGTTGAGCTGAGCTGGGTCCGGGTGTCTGATCTCTCCATGGTTCTGGGTTAGGAGGCATGGTGAGAGGTGTAGCTTTTGATGTGGTACTACCGAGAGTTCCAGCAGCGTGGTGTACCACTGTTGTCTGGTCCATGTTGGAGCTACTAGGATTAGTGTGAGGGAGTGTTGTTGTAGTTTGCGCACCACTAGTGGAATGAGTGGGAGAGGCGGAAAAGCGTACGCAAATCTGCCTGACCAGTTCATCCATATCGCATTTCCTTTGGACAATGGGTGTGGGTATCTGGCGACGAAGATTGGGCATTTTTTGTTTTCGTGGGTGGCGAAGAGGTCTAGCTGTGGATGCCCCCACATCTGAAAGAAAGGGTGAAGAACCTGTGAGTGAAGTTCCCACTCGTGGATCTGCTGCGTCTGTCTGCTGAGCAGATCTGCCATGGTGTTTTGGACTGCTGGGACATGTTGGGCTAGGAGAAAGATTTTGTGTGGAATTGCCCATCTCCATATGCTCTGTGCTAGTTGAGAGAGCTGTGGAGAGTGTGTGCCGCCTTGTTTTTGAATGTAGTACATGGCTGTCATGTTGTCTGTGCGAATGAGGACTGCCTTGCCTAACATCTGACTTTGAAAGGATTTTAGGGCTAGAAAGATTGCCAGTAACTCCAGATGGTTGATATGGAGTAACTTTTGTTGCGGCGTCCATGTGCCCTGCACTGTGAGGTGTAATAGATGAGCTCCCCAGCCGGAGAGCGATGCGTCTGTTAGTATTATTTGTGGAACCGGGTCCAGGAACGGTCGACCTCTGGAAAGATTTGTGGTGTTCCACCACTGCAGAGAGCGATGGGTGCGACCGTCTACCAACACCAGATCTGTCAGTTGCCCCTGGGCCTGGTTCAATTGGCGCGCTAAGCACTCTTGGAGTGGACGCATCTGGAGTCTTTCGTGAGGCACTATGAAAATGCAAGAGGCCATCATCCCTATGAGTTGCATAAACACTCTTGCTGGAAGGTATGAATGCTTGCAATCCTGGCAGGATTGGGGTAGGCTATGGCTTTTGAGGTGTCTATGGTGGCACCGAGGTATTGCTTTATGTGGGATGGTGTTAGCTGGGACTTTTGGTGGTTCACCGTGAAGCCTAGCTGGTGAAGTAGTTGGATTGTAGTGGCGGTGTGGTGTACACATTGGTTGTAGGACGTGGCTTTTATCAGCCAGTCGTCTAAATATGGGAAGACGTGAATGTGCTGTCTTCTGAGGTGTGCCGCCACTACCGCTAGGCACTTGGTGAATACCCTTGGTGCTGTTGGGACCCCGAATGGGAGCACCTTGAACTGGTAGTGTTGCCCGATCTGAGGTACTTTTTGTGAGCATGGTGTACCGGAATGTGAAAGTATGCGTCTTTCAAGTCCAGTGTGGTGAGAAAGTCGTTCTGGGAGAGGAGCGGAAGTACCTGCTGAAGTGTTACCATGTGAAAATGGTCCGAATGTATGTATGTGTTTAGAGGCCGGAGATCTAGAATAGGTCGTAGAGTCTCGTCTCTTTTTGGTATTAGAGAGTAGACCCCTAAATTTTGCTGATTGGCGGGAACTTGTTCTATTGCCTGTTTTTGTAGGAGGGAGATTACCTCCTGTTTTAATAATGTGGAATGTTCTTGTGACATTGGGCGTTGCCTGGGTGGAATGTTTGGGGGGGTAGATGTCAATTCTAGGCAGTACCCTGAGCGAATAATTTGGGTCACCCATTTGTCTGAGGTGATGGTCTCCCAGACCTGAAGGAAATTTTGTAGCCTGCCCCCGACCGGAGTGGGATGGTCTGGAGGGAGCGGGGGGAAGTCATTGGGTAGGCGGTGTGGCAGAGCGGGCGGTATTTGTTTTGCCTCTGCCTTTATTGTTATTGCCCCTATAGCCGCCTCTTTGATAACCCCTTGTGAAGGTGGACTGAGCAGGGGATTTGTAGGAAGTGGACGCGCTATCTGAGGAGTAGCCTCTAGCCGTACCCCGAAAGGAAGAGCGGCGAAAGGAGCGCCTAGGAGGGTGTGACTGCAGGGCTCCCATAGATTTCGCCGTATCCGTGTCCTTCTTCATTTTCTCGAGGGCCTCCTCCACCTTTGGGCCGAATAGGTGTTCTTGGTCAAAGGGATGATTTAGGATGGAGGCCTGTACCTCAGGTTTGAAGCCTGATACTCTCAGCCAAGCATGGCGACGGAGGAGGACGCTAGTGTTAATGGCCCTGGAGGCTGTGTCTGCTGCGTCTAAGGCACAGCGTATGGAGGTGTTAGTTATAGTCTTACCCTCTTGAATTAATTCATTGGCCCTATTTTTGTATCTTTCTGGGAGGTGGTGCATTATGGTTTCTAATTCATCATAATGCGCTCTAGCGTATCTGGCCAATAGCGCTTGAGTGTTGGCGATACGCCATATATTGGCTGCCTGTGACGCAGTGCGCTTTCCTGACGCATCCAGTAGCTTTGACTCTTTGTCAGGTGGTGGTGCTTCGCCTGATGCCTGGGAGTTTGACCTCTTCCGTGCAGTGGAAACCACTAGGGAATCCAGTGGCGCTGGCCCTTTGATGTAGGCAGAATCTGTGGGGGCAGCTTTGTACTTTTTCTCTATGCGTGGGTTAATGACCCTAGCCCTGACTGGGTCCTTAAAAACCTCTGGCGCATGTTTTATCACCCCCTTGAGCATAGGTAGTATGGAGGTAGACCTATGTGCGGTATCAAAGGTGTCGAGGAGGAAATCCTCCTCTACTGGGTGAGTGTGTAGCTCTACCCCGTGATAATGTGCCGCCCTCTGAAGTAGGTGGTGGAAACCTAATGAGTCTTCCGGTGGAGATGGCCTGGAAGGGTAAAGGTCATCTTGTGGGACGTCTGGAATGTCTGGATTATTGTAGTTGTCCCATGGGTCTGGGGATCCTGTAGGGGTGGGGTCTTGGGGCACATCCCCTGGATCGTAATATGGGTCCCCATGATCATCATCGTCTGGAGACGGGGTCGGGGAGCGATGAGGTGGGGGTGGAGAAGGCGGAGGGGGCGGAGGTGGAGAGGGTGGAGGAGGTGGGGAAGGAATTCTGAAAGGGGAGGTAGCAGAGTCCTTCCTCTTTGGAGGTGGAGGCGGAGCCGGTTTGTCCAAATGTCTCTTTTTAGAAGAGAGTGCCAAATGTCCAGTTTTTGGATCCTTGGTAAGAGTCTTTTGCAAGGGATCCGGTGTAAACAGTTCCTGTGACAATGTTTGTTCCGTCGGCGCCGAAGGTTTCGGGGCCGATGACTTTTTAGGCTTGTCCGTGCCGTGCTTAGCACTGGGCTTGGGAACCTCCGATTTCTTGGTCGGCGCCGAGGTGGGCTTCGGCGTAGAAGTGTCGGTGCCGAGGGCCTTATGGGGTTTGGTCGGTACCGAAAGGCTGGGTTTCGACACCGAGGACTTTGGTGCGGAGCTCGGTGTCGAGGTAGAGGCCGGTCTCTTTTGCGGTGCCGAAGTGTGTTTCTCTGCACCGCTGGAGGGCTGGCTCGAGCCCGAGCCGCCGGAAGGCTTGTTTAGCTTCTTCACCGGGCCCGAAGGTGGGGTGTTTGAAGCAGTGTGTCTGGTCTTGCCTAGGCCCGGAGGCGAAGGCGTGACCGAAGCCTTTTTGGGTGTCGGCGCGGGTGCAGGAGGGGGTACAGTACTCACGGCCCTCTGCGCCGGGGTGATGTCCTCCACATCTGAGTCGTCGGCTTCGGAAGCACTGACGAGGTCCTCTTCCGTGTGCTGCTGTCCCGGATCTTCGACGTCGTCCCTGAAGATGTCGACTGGAACGGAGGTCGAGGAGTACGCCATGTTTCTTCTGGCCGTTCGATCTCGAATAGTCTTTTTTGATCTGAAAGACTGTCTCGAGCCTCGGGTTCAGGGGAGAGGCAGAGGTTGCACACCTCATGAAGATCGGTGTGGGGGAATTTGGACCCACATCGAGGGAACTTCTTGAAAGGAGTTCTTTCCATCAGCCGGGACCGGAGCTTGGGTAGGCCCGAAGGCCGCCGTCAACGACTGGAATCGAAGATGTCGAAGAGAAGGTGATTGAGGAGATCTGGATCTGAACAATACAGCGCTGAGCGAGGATTCCGCTTCGATCGTCGAACTGGAAATGTTCGGAACCGGAGCGCGAAGTATTACATCCGAGCCTGATGGCGGAAAAAAACAATCTGAGGATGGAGCCGATGCCCATGCGCAATACCATCCAAGGGAGTTGTCACCGACCTCGAGACTTCCAAAGACTTTCCAAGAGGAAAAACAAACTGCAAACATCCGGGCCCAACACCAGATGGCGATCTATGCAAAAGTGTGTAATCTGCAGCTCATATGCCTCGAACAGTGGGTTTCTGTTGCAGTAACCCCCCCCCCCCCCCTTTTTTGCCTGATAGCTGATGCGCTTTTCCTTGTTGTACCCTGGGCTCCTGCCAATCAGGTGCCCAGGGCTTGTGTTCCTTCCCTAAAAACTGCCTAACAGCCAAAACACAAATTGGCAAACCCTGGCCACATGTCAGCCAATGGTAATTGGTACCCTAGGTACCCAGGGCCTTGTGACCAGGGAAGGCCTCTAAGGGCTGCAGCACTCATTGTGCCACCCTTAGAGGCCCTGTACCCTAACACACACACACTGCTCTTGCAGGCTGAGTGTCTGGGTACAAGACAAAACAAAGTCGACATGGCACATCCCTGTGTGCCATGCCCACCACCTACACTGCCCTGGCATACATCAGCCACTCCTCTAGCTGGGTGCCCTATGCCAGTGGTGTGGGCACAAGAGCATGAGCCCTGTGCCCCTACAGTACCCAGGTCCATTCCTGGGCACTGTAAGTGCAGTGCTGCCATTTAAGAGTACATGGTGCTGAGAGCTCGTCAAACACGAACTCCCCAGCACCATAATGGCAACACTGAAGACTGAGAAGTTTGGTATCAAACTTCTCAGCACATTAAACCTGCACTGATGCCAGTGGGGGATTTAATGTACCAAGCACCCCAGAGGGCATCTTAGAGATGCCCCCTGAAACCTAACCTACAATCCACGTCTGGTCTGCGAGGCTGCCTAGGCTGCCACACAGCAGACATGTTGCTGGACCCCTGGGTAGGAGAGCCTCTGCTCTCCTAGGCCTGCAACAATGCACATCCTGGGCGAGGTGCTAAATCTCCTCCCCCAGGATGGGCAGGGAGACGCTTCAAAAGCATGCCGCCTCTGAGTTTCCCCAGGCCACTGGTAGCCCCCACTCTGGCGGGAAGCCTGGCCGGAAACCCCAAATAAGGACAGGGGATGTGCCAGCCTGCCAACCCCACCTCTCAGGTGGGGGAGGCGAGGTGAAGCACATCTACGGGCGCTCGCTATCTTGAAGATGGGAGGCCCTACCCAATCAGGACTAGGCTACTGCCCCCCTCCCACATGAGAGAGGCAGAATAGGGGGGTGTACCCACCCCAGGACAGGGACCCATTGGTCCCTGCTCTTCACCTACCTGTAACGCCCCTAAATCTAGTATTTAGGGGCACCTTGAACCTTCCTTCCCCAGATTCCGAAATACAAAGAAGAGCAAGAAGAAAGAAGACCTGCCCTGCAGCTGCTAAGAAGAGGAAGACACCAACTACTTTGGTCCCAGCCCTATCGGCCTGTCGACCCTCGAACCTGCTCCAACCCGGCATCTCTTGTGGCCAGCAACCTCACAAACCCCGGAGGATCTGGCTACCCTTTGGCTCTAAACACCTGGGACTCCCATGAGTAGAGGCTCTACTCAAAATCTGCTTCTAATCCCTGGCATCAGCCCGGAACCGCAAACCCTTCACACTCTGTACCCGCCAAGCCTGGCCTGTGCCGGAGTGAACAAAGACCACGAGGACGACCCCACGGCGACTGTGACCCCGAGTCCGGCACCCAGGGACTTCCCTCGACGCTCCTGACGACGCCTGCAGCCTCAGAACCAGATGCCCCCCCCCAACTGCGATCAACAGAGGGTAAGATTTCCCAACACCAAAAGGCACCCCTTCACCCAGCAGCCCCCTGTGCCCAACTTCGGGGTACTTACCTATCCTCCAACTACCCAACGTACCTCTCGAAGTGGTGGTGGCACCTGAAGAGTCTTCGTCCCCGATCTTGCAGTCTTTTTCTAAACCGGAGCTTTCCCATTGAAATCAATTGAGCGCCCGAAGGCTCAAAATCACCCTGCACCTGTAGTAAGGAATCCCTTAATACGTACATACATTGTTAAGTTAGCATAACCACGTTAGATGTTAGAAAGCCATCTTGCTGCTTTTGCACATGACACTGCGTCTACATGTTATTGTTTAAACAAACTGCTGACTCGCGCTTTGCCTCCCATGAGAGCAATCTGTTGTTACCATGCCGAGCTCTGCGCAGTGACCTTGGTCTGTACATAGTGTAACAAACAGTCTGGGTCTTTAGACAATGCATGTTTTCCACTTCAGGTTGATCGACCCACTATTTAGCCATAACACACAGGCAGCTGCGAATACCTGAAAGTTGGTGCTTTTAATATTGCAGACATCATGTTTAATATTCAGACCGAAGACGAGCCTTCCTGCGAGAAGACTTCTGATGCATCTGTGATGTGATTTCACTAAGCTGATCTGTGAGGTATGGGGTCCCCTGTTCAAGCCTAAGAGACCTTTTATTAACATAATAATAATATTAGCTTCTTAGTTAAGGGAAGGTGGTAGTATCCACTGTCATTTATAACATGATCACTCCCTTTATATTCTATGGTATTGTAACGATGCTGATGGTTTTAATTCTAATCATTTGTCTGCTTGTATTAGCCAAAGTACTGCATCTTAGGACACGTGGTCTATAAAAATAAACTCTTTTTATTTTCACCGTGTCTCTGTTGATTCTTGTTGTGGACTGATGTGAGAATAATATACGAACAGGTATTTCCGATTCCCACCATTCCTGAGAGTACACTGAGTCGCTTGTTCTGGGTTGTCTTTTCATTGGGACCGCCGAGCTAAATCTCGGATAACGAATGGGACACTTATGCTAGCCGGATACTGGGTTCTGGGTTCTGAGGTGAGTTTCTGGTACACCACAATTCACTGAGGTCCTGGGGTTCTACGCATAGTTCTGTGTATAAGCAGAATCCCTGCAACATGGCGCACCTAACGTTTGGTCTATGAGTTGAAACGCCTTAGTAGTGCTTATATTAGTCCACAACACCCTCATTCTTGTTTCCGGATAACAAGTCTGACGCATTTAAACCTACCTATTTCTGTTGATATAGGTTTCTTCAAGCTTGATCATTAAAAAGGTTATTGAACCCTTGTGCTACTAATTACTTCGAGTGTAGCTTGTCCTTATGGTGGTCGATATAGCGGCGCACAGTCGGGCACCTCTGAAACGTCATTTGACGCAGTATGGGGTGCCGGACACTGGTATGAACGTAATCTTTGTGGTAGGAGCCGATGCGGCTCATCCTTATGAGTTGTTCTACTCTTGGGTGACGCTTCCGGCAGTGAGTGAGGACGATAACTCTTTTCATACTTACACTGCCACAGCCGTGCCAGCGAACTATACGCCGTATAGGACACAAGAAATACCAATATCTGCTTGGCAGCATCTTATTTGGTTTAATGGCGCCCTTCCCCATGCGGTTATACCGCCGAGAATGGGCCCTTTATCAATTGCAGGGGCCACTTGGCCGGTACTAGCCGGATATACGCCTCATCCCCGTTACCTAACGGTGCCGGTGGCTGATTTGCGTGTACTGCACACTGCCCTTATTACAGTACATAGGGCTTTGGTACAGTACGTGTCACGCAATGTGCAGGCGGGGGCACCTGCTGTTGCGGGACAGCCTACTGACCACCACGCGGTGGTCATTAGTCCTGTTATGGTTAATTCTGTTATGGGCAAGCGCCCCCAAAATAGGGATGATTTCCCTTTTTGGCTTGCTGAAAAGTTTGACCAAATAGAAGCGGTTTACCCGAATACATCTCCTGTGGAGAAACACAGGATCCTTACCATTAGTTTGCCTAAAGACTTGGTCCCCGACATTGATGATTGTGTCAACTGGGGCAAGGTCATTGCAGCGACGTACTCGCAGTGCTTTGGCACTCCGTCTATGTCGGTACTGCCCTCCGTTATTAAACGTGTTCAAGATAACCACGGTGCGGAGTCTGCGATAGAATTGGGCATGCGGCTCCTCGGACAGTTTGACCTGGTGGCTACCATGATAATGTGTAACCTTAAGGGTGATGCTATGCAATTCCAAGTTCATAATGAACTGAAGAAAATTGCTGATGAGGATAAGCCGCGGGAGTTCGCGAAGATAATCTTGACAGCATACAGAGATTTTGGTCGTAGCTCTTTAGGAGTTAAACCTGTTGTTAAAACTCCCGAAATTAAGCAGCAGGGTAAGGCAGACGCCTCTGGTAAGGATGACCGGCCAAACTTTCCGAAACAGAGTTGGCGGTCAAAACAACAGGGAAAGCAGCAGCAGAAACAGGGGTCTCGGCCTGCCTCTCCCGTTCAGTCAAGTAGTGAGCGCACTTATGATCTGCGTGATCGTGCTATTATTAAGTCTCCTGATAGATTTCAGGTTTCTGAACAACGTTCTCCTCGTTCTTCACAGGAAACATCGGCTTCACAGTCCGGTGGCGGAGGCGGTGGCAAAGGTCGGGGTGTTCCACAAACACGTGACCAACCCCGGCAGACTGAGGGTAAAGGCAAGCAGGACGAATTCGCACGACAAAGACCCCCGTTTCAGAAGAAGAAAGTGGCTGCTCTGACGGCAAGGTATGCCTCAGATAGTGCGGACACAGCTTCGGAACCGGACATGGGCGCTGACGCTACTGGACAGCGCAGCGGAAATTACCATAGTCCGTCAAGCTCTGCGTCCATTTCTGGCGGCGACAGCAACTGATATATTGGTTACTGTTGAAACAGCTGACACCAGAGTGGCTACCCCTGACAGACTTTATGAAATAGTCTTACTAATTGAGGGTGACATACAACGTACAATAAAGGGGATTTTTTGGGATAATCTGACTACCACCTATGATATCCTCCTAGCGGAGGCAGATTGGCCCCCAGCTTTCATTTTAGAAGCTCCTAGAGGGGAGGAGGTAATCCTCCCGTCCTTTGCGCACACAGTGCCTAAGGACCAAGCTGAAGTGTACGCTGAGGAGTGGGCACTGGCGCTAGCGCCAGCAGTGTATCGCACTCAGGTTGGATGGGACCGGCTGTCCCCCTGCCATGAGATTCCATTGCGGTCTATGCCCCAGCCACAGCCCCAATATCCTATGTGTCGTGAGGCTAGACCGCACGTTGCTGCAATCCTTGAACAATTGGAATATCAGGGTGTTATTGAAACTTGTGTGTCCCCTATGAATAACCCTTTATTCACTGTGACGAAGCCTGATGGGTCGTACCATTTAGTTTTGGATTACCGGCACTTAAACTCGCATTGCCGGACCTGCGCGGTACAAAATACTCACAGCTCGGCTCTTGTCGACAGTCTCGTGCGTAAGAGATTTAAAACGACACTTGACATCTCCAATGGCTTTTTTAGCCATAACCTGTCCACACAGAGTAGCCAGTGGACGGCGTTTACTTCAGGCGGCAAACAAAAACAGTTCACAAGATTAGCCATGGGCTATAAAAACAGCCCTGGCGTAAGTGCCGCTCGCATGGTCTCTCTCTTAGAGAGAATTGACCCCGACGCATACTCCTATGTTGACGATATCTACCTCACAGATGATGAGCGGATGCCACATCTGTCTCGAGTCGACAATATTATTGTGAGTTTTGCGGATTATGGCTACAAATTTAATTTTGCGAAGTCTCACATAGCGGAATATACAGTGTTGTTTTTGGGCTACGAGCTCAACAATGAAGGTAAGGGATTGGCTCCTCACTTTCTGGAGAAGTGCGCATGCTTGCGTGCTCCTACAACACTGAAAAAATTACAATCTTTGCTGGGCTTTCTGAATTTCGGACGTACGTATATTCCTGATTATGCCCAGCGTATCAAGCCGCTTTACGCCTTGGTACAACCTTCTTTTTCGAAGTCTAGCTGGCAGCTAGAACATTCTGCTATTCTCCAGTCTTTACAGGCTGATCTTCTTGCTTCACAATACTTATTGACACGTGATAACCGCACTAACCTGGTAATAAGAATAGTACCAGGCGCAGTGGGTTTCACGTACTTGACGTTCAGTGAGGGCGATACAGTCCCCATTGCGTATAAATCACACTTGTACACCTCTGCTGAGTTGCGTTTTTCCACTGTCGAGAAAGTTCTGACGGCAGTACAGATGGCGATCCTTAAAGAACGCGCACTGTCGCATGGAAAACAGATACTGGTTGTAACACCGTATCCTGCCCTAGAGGCAGTGACAAAAGCAAGTGTACCAAATTCTAAAGCTTTGCATCCACGGTGGATACAATGGGCCACAACTCTGACATCACCAGATGTCACTTATATCTTTGACGCCTCTTTACAGACTCAGGAGTACTTACAGTATGAATTCGTTCATCCGGCTCCTCTGTCTTTGCGCCCGCTCGAAGAATACCATTGTGTCATATATACTGACGGCTCGGCGCAGCCGGCGATTGGATCAAAGCATGCCTATTCTGCGGCTTGCGCAATTGTCGTGGGTACATTCGTAAATGGTGAATTCTAATATGATGCCGTGCACACGCAGTCATTGGGTGATTGTACCGCGCAATTGGCGGAGCTCCGAGCTCTGGTGCTCGCACTGGAGTTTACTGATCCCAGAGTTACTACTCTTATAGTAAGTGACTCCTTTTATTGTGTCCAGTCCTACAATGACAATTTACACTTCTGGTCTCAAAACGAATATCGTGATACCAAGGGTAGCACAATTAAGCATAAAATGCTTTGGGTTCGAGTGGCAGACTTTAAAGAACGTCTCCCTCTTGTGAATGTTATTCACACTCTTGGTCACCAACGACTTGGTGTCCATGCTGTCGGTAACAGCTTGGCTGACGAGGCAGCAAAAACCGCAGTGGCTACATACTTAGTGGCAGCAGTTACAAGATCTAAGAGTAAGATTGATGATGACATCTTGGCAGCTATTGCTGCTACAGAGAATGGAAGTGATTACCCGAAGGGTTTTCCTTCTCGTTATTTTTATCACTTAAGTCCTGATAACGTCCCGTTAGTGAGGATTAACGACGTTGGTGACAGAATTATTCCCAACGCGGACTGCAGACCATCTCTGATACTAGCAGCGCACGAGGGGTTGGCGTCAGCCCACGCCGGCGTGTCAGCTACTATATCTCTGTTACAACAACGTTATTGGTGGTTCGGTTTATACAAACAGGCGCGCGCTTATGTTCTTGATTGTGACATTTGCCAACAGATTAAACCTTCCACTGTTGCGCGCCCACCACAAACACAGTTGTACATATCTAATAAACCATTTGGTTGTGTTTATCTAGATCACTGCGGTCCTTTTTCTTCTGATACTGCGTACAAGTATATCTTGGTTGCAGTGGATTCGTGCACACGTTTTCTTTGGGTATGGCCACAAAGGAGTGCTGATTCGCAGACTGTCATCAGGGATTTGCGTGTCTTTGTGGGAACTTTTGCGTGTGGTACCTTCCATTCTGATCAGGGCCCCGCGTTCGCCTCCAAGGCTTACAAGGAGGCTATGAGAAATTTGGGGGTCCAAGTCAAATTTTCGTCCCCCTACCGACCTGAGGGTAATAGTGTGGTGGAGCGAATGAACCGTGACTTAAAGCAATCTTTGACAGCACGTGTTTTAGGCACAGGCCGGAATTGGCTAGCCCACTTGTATAACGTCCAACGTGCACTTAATAATCTCCCTAGGTGGTCTCTGGGTGGGCGGACCCCATACATGATGCTCTTCGGAATCAGAATGTTTGTCCCAGACCTTGATGGTCTAGACATGGCGGCGTCAACCGCACCCTTTGACGTAGATGATCACTGTGCTGTTTTGCAGACCCTACAAGAAGCCAGAGACACTCTATCGAAGGAACACTTGCCCTCCACGTCTGATGCTGAGCTTCAGATTCCGGTAGTCGGCTGGCTACCCCGAGTTGGAGACCTGGTCCGTGAGAAGGTGGAGAACAAGAAGGAGTTCGGCCCCTCTTATCGTGCACCGGTTCCAGTGCTTGGAGTGCAGGGTACAAGAACAGTCATTTTACCTCCACTTCCTGGTCGCAAAGAAAACAGGTACATCTCTATTGACAATGTCAAACTTCAGCGAGTGGCCGATACTTTTTAGTCTGACTCCAGCAGTTTCATGCCAGACGATGCAAAGAAATTCAGTGTTGCTTCCTGCTTCTACCACCTTGTCTGATGTTGCCATCGAGATGCAGTCAGTTACTGATCCCTTGTTAATACCGCCGGCTGGTGGTCTGCCCGAAGAGACTGAGTATGCTTATCCTACAAATGGTCACTCGCCTATTTTACAATCTACGGCGGTTGACCAGTCACGTTTCTCCTTTGACACTAACTCATTGCCTTTTCATTCCCCTTCGAACATTGCTATTTTTGCTAGTTGGTTCAAAAGACATTTTTTGATTCCCCCTTGGACATACATCTGGCTGGTGCTTATAAGTATTTTTTTGTTTATGTCCATTGGATTTGTAATAGTATTTTTCCGTCTGGTGAATGGCCACTATCTTAAAGAAAGATCTACAATTAGACTTATCAATGGAACTTTGGCCCCCCACTCCTCGTCCCACATCATGAAAAGGGACCAGACTTTTGTGAATATTACTGCCTGGCCCGTTTTGGATGGAATTGCGTGGGATGCTGTTAAATTCCAAATTCATGGTCCTACAGAGGTCATCAATGTACCTAATGTATTTCGTGTTTCTATGGGTGATGTGGTTAAGCAGAACATTCGTTCTGATGATTGGGATGTTCATGCCATTGAAGCACTGTTTTCTGATTTGAAATATTATGCCGCTTTTGATGCAGAAGATTTATATGAAAATGCGGCTAACTATGCAGAACAGTATTGTTTTCAGCATTATGGCAATCATTTCCTGCATAAAGCAAATACATTTCGAAATTTGGTAAATTTTACCCAATGGGAACACTGTCCCACCCCATCTTTAGGCAGTTCACCAACATTGGTTGATAAGTATACTTATTTTACTGATTTCAGTGTTTCCAACCCAGCATCCTTTTATTTTAAAGTGATGTCTGAGTCTGCCTCGAAGGTTAGACTGACACACACAAAATTACTCTATTCTAAGTCCTTTATGGATGAGTAGTCAATCAAAGGTTATGATCTGTGGAAGGCTACTATTGATCTTAAATCGGTTTGGGGTTCCAAACCGTGGCAGGTTCAGGGAACTGAAGCTTTACATCGTGCCTGTCTTGTACCGAATCATATGTTGTTTTTAAATTCAACCATCTTCCAGACCACCTGTTTCGGATTGGCCACTTCTAAAAAACTAAATTTCCCTTCTGTTCCGGATCTGGACGCTTACCCTAATTGGGATAACCACACAGATCTGTCCCTTCCTGCTTTGCAGTCGTTGGTCTCTAATGCATCTTTCAATATTTCGAAATTTAGTAGTGAAGGATGGTTAATTTGTCAAAGCAGTTCAGATGCCTGTCAACGTCGTTTTCTAGGTCTGAAACCGGGGTATACGCAACAGCGCGTCGACCCTCGGTTTGAGTCCTCTCATACTGTAACTACCTACTCTGTAGGGAAATTATGTCAATCATGGCTGCGACATTCCACCTTGGCGTCTGTCAAAGTTCATTTATCAAAATTACATGACAAAATAGATTTGAATGATTTTGTTAAAGGTCCTGTGGGTGGCAGATCCAAGAGGTGGGCGTATGCTATTTACAACGAAGTATGGAAATTGTCACAAATTGAGGCAGCTTCAAGATTGAGGGCCATTGATCAAGCAAATATGGAAAAGGTCTTGGCCGTTATAGATAACAGCAGTAACACACTTTCTTCCAGAATTTATACATTAGACAATATTGTTTCTTCAATTGTTGATATTGTACATGATGATGTGTCTGTATTGTATCATGGTCAAAACCAGTTGCGTTCTGTTATGCAGTTTGCATGGACATTACAAACGTTAAAGGCAGGAAAGGTCCCCTGGGACTATCTGAATACGACATCATTATTCCTTCCCTTTAACCTTACTGTAAAGCAGCAGTTCATGTCCATGAAAGACGCTACATATTCATTGTTACACATTGAAAAATTGGAGCCGTTACCTTTCTCTGTGGCGGAATTGAATTCAGCCGTGTGGTTAGTACATGTGTTGATCACGCTCCCTTTCGCGCTTTTTAAGTTTACGTCATGCATGAAACACTATGCTCTGGGTAGATATGAACAGCTGGGTACCGCGTTCCTACATGAGGTTTGGTCACTCCCTTTTACGTATAGATGTACAAGAGACGGTACAGAGGTTTACCTGAAAGGTGAGGAGTGTACCTCGACACCTGATCATTCTGTAGTATGTAGGCACATTCAGTTACACGGTGCATGCAATGTACACGCCCCGAATTTGGCCTGCGTTCTCAAAGGTATCCCTGTGCCAGTGATTACACCATCTTTCACGCTGCTTGCAAACGGTAGTTATTTAATTTTGAATAATGAAGCTTGCTGCGGGATGTTAGTGGGAATCCCATATATAGTAACTGTATCGCAGAGAGTAGTCTGCTGCAATAATGTTCTATTTCCTCCCCCGCATGGGCGGCTGGATGTTTCCATCTGGCCTTCGATTCAGACCTTGAAAGCAGAGTTCAACAAGATGAGCAGAATAAGAGCTCTATTGTCCCAAAAGGAGGTGCCATTGACTTCCTCCCGCGAAACATTTGTCCTTCACGTGGCAAATACGCGCACTGAGGTACAGGCGCTTTTGAATACTGACCTCCCCCTGCATTTTGGAGCTTTGATCCAAACAATCTTAAATGCCTCGTCCACAACTGGCCTGGCTCATTTTTTTAAACTTGTAGGCTCAGGCCTCGTGACCTCCTTCCAAACTATTTTTGGTGTGATTCCGGCATTTTTTCATTCTATTTTCTCGAGCGTCTTTGGCGGTGTCCCGCTGATTCTGGCGCTGGTGGCAGGTGTGCTGCTTTTACTTTTCATACTACGGAATGGCTGCACTTTCTGTGCCTCGCGACAACCTGCCCCGCCTGTATCTTCTTCGTGACAGGATGCTTGAATATTATGGTACCCTGCCTTTGGCGACTTTGAGCCTGGCATATGGATTATCCTTCCGGTATTCCTACTTTACCTGCGTGCAACCTGTCTTTCATTGCCTAGATTGTCCCTTTGAATGGCCTCTGGATTTGTGCTTAACCAACACGGTGTCTCCGGTGCCGGATTATGATCGACTGATGAGGCCCTTAGTGTCTCACGAGTTTGCCTGTTCTGGTGTTCGGATTATGGCCTGTGGTGCGGCGCATGGTATCCTGGGTAATTGGGACATCGCAAGGGCTCCCTATGACTTCTTGGATATGAGTTATCTGGAAGAACACGTCGGTTGCCCTCTGATGGTGCTAGAGGCTCCGCTCATTGAAGAACATGTATGTTCCTTTTCTTTGATTAACTGGATGGCTGAAACTTTTAGTGGCCGTGCCAACGATTTTCTGTTGGAAGCTGTTGCTACGTATGCTGCATACACGTTCATGGATTGAGTGAACTGTCATCCACTATATTTTTTCTACCATGTACTGAACATTACCGGTGACTTTGGATTGCTGGCCAAAACAGCGGTTTTTATATTTTCCTTTCCCTTTTTTGAGGTTTTATTTTTTTCTTTTTCTCCCGTTTTCTTTTTCCTTTTCGAACTTGCTCTTAACCGATACTTGGTTTCCAAATTGAATACGCCTTGTTCTGCTCTGTCGAATTTGAACTCTGCGTTCTCTCATTTCTTCCCTTCTGGTTAGTGCTTCGATCAAGGGGGCATGTAGTAAGGAATCCCTTAATACGTTCATACATTGTTAAGTTAGCATAACCACGTTAGATGTTAGAAAGCCATCTTGCTGCTTTTGCGCACGACACTGCGTCTACATGTTATTGTTTAAACAAACTGCTGACTCGCGCTTTGCCTCCCATGAGAGCAATCTGTTGTTACCATCCCGAGCTCTGCGCAGTGACCTTGGTCTGTACATAGTGTAACAAACAGTCTGGGTCTTTAGACAATGCATGTTTTCCACTTCAGGTTGATCGACCCACTATTTAGCCATAACACACAGGCAGCTGCGAATACCTGAAAGTTGGTGCTTTTAATATTGCAGACATCATGTTTAATATTCAGACCGAAGACGAGCCTTCCTGCGAGAAGACTTCTGATGCTCCTGTGATGTGATTTCACTAAGCTGATCTGTGAGGTATGGGGTCCCCTGTTCAAGCCTAAGAGACCTTTTATTAACATAATAATAATATTAGCTTCTTAGTTAAGGGAAGGTGGTAGTATCCACTGTCATTTATAACATGATCACTCCCTTTATATTCTATGGTATTGTAACAATGCTGATGGTTTTAATTCTAATCATTTGTCTGCTTGTATTAGCCAAAGTACTGCATCTTAGGACACGTGGTCTATAAAAATAAACTCTTTATTTTCACCGTGTCTCTGTTGATTCTTGTTGTGGACTGATGTGAGAATAATATACGAACAGGTATTTCCGATTCCCACCATTCCTGAGAGTACACTGAGTCGCTTGTTCTGGGTTGTCTTTTCATTGGGACCGCCGAGCTAAATCTCGGATAACGAATGGGACACTTATGCTAGCCGGATACTGGGTTCTGGGTTCTGAGGTGAGTTTCTGGTACACCACAATTCACTGAGGTCCTGGGGTTCTACGCATAGTTCTGTGTATAAGCAGAATCCCTGCAACACACCCAGCCGCCCGAGTGACCCTGGCAGTGTAACCTTTGTCCCTATCTACTTCCCCATTTGCCCTGAGCAAGTGAGCAGGAGCCCAGTTCCCACAGCCGCGTGGTCTGCTAGTCAGCAGCCACCAACCAAGGCCCCCCTGCCTCCCATAGGATAACATTGGGCCTAACTCTCTCTGCACCCGGCTGTCCCTGTGACGCTGAGGGTGTAACATCTGTACCTAACTGACCCTGGGAGACCCCTGAGTCTATGCCAAGAACCTTAACTCTGCCAGTCGAGTACGTACCTTCAAGCCGATAACTCAATTTTCTCCATAGGGTAACATTGACTGGTTTTTCCTGAAATTTCTTCGAAGTGTGGACTTTTCAAAACTTAAAATATTCACCAAAAATCAGCCGAGTAACGAAAACGAAAATACTCACCTGCTATTAGGTGAGCTCCCAGTGCTGGATCTTGGTACCCAGCACTAACTCTGAAAAATATTCACAACCGTTCTTACCATTACCCCAATGTTCTTCCATAGGAAACCATTGACTGTTTTTCTGTGAAATTTCTTCTAAGTGTCGATTTCTGCAAACTTTAAATATTCTTTAAAAATCGTATAAATTGTGAAAACGTTATTACTTACCTGTTTTGGATAAAGGTCCCAGTACAGAGTCTAGGCACCCAGTACTGGATTACAAAAGTAACGAGAACATACTATACCTGCAACTTGAATTTTCTTCCATAGGGAATCATAGACTGTTTTCTATGAAATATTTTGTGTCAACTTTTAAAACAGCAAAATATTGTCTAAAAATCATAACAGTAACTAAGTCGACTTTTATCACTTGTTTCTAAGTACTGTCCCAGGACTGAATCTAGGATCCAGTCCTGGAAACCCAAAAGTAATCCTAAAAGTAATCTATTGCAAATAACTTGAAACTTCCATTTTACTCAATGCATTATTGTGTTTAAAATTGTGTTGCCTATTGCAACCACTTGTAACTTTCTACAAAAGCCAATTGCATATTGAAAAAGTATTTATATAAAGCATCTCATTCTGATAAAGTATATTTTAATACCTATTGTTGGTTCTAAAATAAAACAAGCATATATTTTTTATATATAAACCATTGGCCTAGAGTTCAGTTATTGAGTGTGTGAGACCATTTGCTGACTGAGTGTGTGCAACACATGCTTTACACTGTCCTCTGATACTGCCTTACTGCTCGACCAAGCTACCACTTTAGAGAGTAAGGTTATATCTAACTTTAGCCTCTGCCAAACCTCTGGGGACTGTGGACTCTGTACACCCTGTACCTCTTTGGGAACAGTATATACAGAGCCACTTTCTCACAGAGATTGACCGCGAATAATTGCTATTTGTGGCTTTTATGATTATATTCTCTTAGATGTAATGAAATGAAACTGATATGTGATGTCTTTTTTATGTAAATGCTTTTATGGTTATCAGTTACGACTACGAATAAAGCTGACTATGACTATCAGTCTGTCCACTTACTCTGGCCCTTCGTCTGTGAATTGTGGGCCAATAGGCTGAAAAACTCCCCATCCTGTGGTGTGCTTGTGAGGGACAGCTCCTGTACTAACATACCCTCTAAACTGTAAGGCCCCAGTCCCTTTTCCCATTTCACTATTTTTTCCATTGCTGGATTGTTTATTTATTTATTTTTATTTGCAGAGTTTTATATAGCGCGAACTTGACCCGAATTCAATCAGGTATCAGAGCGCTTTACATAGCACCAGTTACGTTACATGAGGACACACATTCATTCTTTGTTAGGCACGGGGAGATTAAGTGATTTGCCCAGAATCACAGGAAGTTCAGCGTCATTACCGAGACTCGAACCCAGTTCCCCAGGTCCGAGGTCGAGCGCCCTAGCCGTTCGGCCAACTCCTCTAGTTCACAGCAGCACTAAATAGATTTTCTCCTGAGAAATGCACATTGATTACAGAGGTCTCTCCCCAGTTTGAAACCTGACACTCGCAACCAGGCATATCTTACCAAGTTTGCGGTAGCACAAGCCCCCCTCCACTAGCAATTACCTCTGTATCTAATGAAGAATTTAAGCAGGTATCATCTATATTATGTCCCTCCTGTATCAACACTTTTGCTCTCTACCTGTATTGGTAATGAAGGTGCTATATCTGTTTAGGAGGGCATTTGAGCTTGCTATGCACTACTGTGTGGTGGCTGCCCTCTCCATCTTTCACTCCACCATCTACACTATGTTACTTTCTTTGTCTGGTGGCAGTCACTTGCATGCTACAGCATTGACCTTTTTTATTGCTGTGGCCACTATAATGAAATAAGCTGTGGCGTTGCCCTTGAGGAACAAGTTACTTGCCTTCGGTAACAATGTATCTCTAAGAGTAGTTACAGATTCCTTCCCTTTAGAATCACCCCCAGGCGTGATACTGGATCCAGAGATTTTTCCTTAGCAGTACCCCTGCGCGTTTGCAGGTGGCGTCAGTTGACTCTGCGTCGTGTTCGCCGGGATGATATTGCAATGTCTACTTAGCCGCCGCCCCTACGTGCGGACGTCAGTTCTGAAGCGACTTTCGGCGCCTGAGCCATGCAAGACACTGACCACTGGTGCACAAAACTGGGGCCCTGAAAGGGAGTCCCTAACCCTATAATTCAGTGCGCAGAACGGGGAGGATGGGTAGGAAGGTAAGGAATCTATAACTACTCATGTCTCTTACAGATACATCGTTACCGGAGGTAAGTAACTTGTTTATCTGAAAGACCGTAGTTATAGATTCCTTACCTTTAGGATAGATACCCCAGCAATGCCAACCCCGGAGGTTGTCTGCAAACCAAGTTTACACCAGAAATTCCTGGAGAACAGAACGGCTGAAGTAGCCATCTCTCCGGACTTGACTGTCCAGGGAATAAGTGTTTGGTGAACGTGTGCAACGATGTCGAGGAGTGGAACTCCACGCCCCAAAGCAGTAGTAGCTGCTGTTGCCCTGGTGGCGTGGGAAAACAGTCCCACTGGAGCTTCCTTCTTTTCCAAAGAGTAGCAGATTTTAATGCATAAGACAACCCATCAGGGGTTGGTGCTTTTCTGTAGAGCCTGACCTTTATTAACCCCTACATATCCAACAAAGAGTTGATCATCCACTCGTAAATATTTTGTGCGGTCAAAATAAAAAGAAAGCGCACGTTGTGGGGCCAGGCAGTGGAGTTTCTCTTCCTCCTTGGAAGGGTGCGGAGGTGAGAAAGGTAGGCAAAGTGATGGTCTGTCCTATAAGGAAAGAGGTAACCACTTTGGGAAGAAAAGAGAGCCTTGTGCGAAAAACTGCTTTGTCCGGATGAACAACAAGAAAAGGAGGTTTTGAAGACAAAGCCTGAAGCTCACTCACCCTGCAAGCAGAGGTAATGGCAACCAGGAAAGCTGTCTTCAGAGTGAGAACCTGAGAGGACAGTTGTGAAGAGGCTTGAAGGGAGCACACATAAGATAGGTTAAGACCAGTTTCAAGTCCCACTGGGGCATTATGAACGGAAAAGGAGGAAAGAGGTGAGTAATGCCCTTTAGAAATCTATTAACAATAGTGGACTTGAAAAGAGAAGGCTGATCAGGAAGGCGAAGAAAGGCAGAAATGGCCGAAAGGTAGCCTTTAAGAGTGCCCAGGGTAGAGCCCTGCTGGGCCAAAGAAAGTATATACACGAGAACCTCCGAAGGGGCAGAAAGGGGATACACAGCCTTTGCTGTGCACCATGCCACAAACTTGTTCCATCTGCAGGCGTATAACGTCATAGTGGAGGGATGCCTGGCTGCCAAGATGACGTTACAGACTTCGGGAGGTTGAAAGCTGTCAACTGTTGCCGCTCAATCTCTACGCAAGGAGGTGGAGGCTGGACAGGTTCTGGTGGAGGTCCATCACCTGCTGCTGCGACAGAAGATCCTCCCGAAGAGGCATTCTGATCGGAGGATCGATGGCCGTGCTCAAGAGCTCGGGGTACCAGACTCTTAGTACCCAGTCCAGAGCCACAAGGATGACCTGGGCCCAGTCACTCTTGATCTTCTTCAGCAATCTGGGTAGAAGTGGCACAGGCGAAAAGGCGTACAGGAGGCTGCAGTTCCAATTGCGACGGAAAGCCTTGCTGAGTGAGTGCCACCTTGGAAATTCCAGCACGCAGAATTGCTGACTGCGCGTTCTCTTTGGTGGCGAACAGATCTAACCAAGGCTCTCCCCACTGCTGAAAGAGACCTTGCACCACCTCAAAGTGAAGACGCCATTTGTGACCCATCATGCACTGGCGGCTGAGTTCCTCCACCCTGGCGTTCAGAGAACCTGCTAGGTGTTGAACCACCAGGGATATGCCCTGATGTTCCAGCCATGTCCAAAGGCGAAGAGCCTCCTGACATAGGGTCCATGACCCCACCCCGCCCTGTTTGTTGCAGTACCACATGGTGGTGGTGTTGTCTGAGAACACCTGCACCACTCTTCCTTTGACAGAAGGAAGGAATGCCTTCAGTGCAAGACGGATCGCCCGGAGCTCTAGAAGGCTGATGTGGAGCCCGGACTCCGACACAGACCAGAGGCCTCTGATCGTGGCTGCCCCATCCCAGGAGTGACATCTCTCACCACTGAACTGGTTGGGGAAGGGAGAGATTTGCAGTTGATCCAATCCTGGTTCGTTAGCCACCACTGAAATTGGTGTGCAGTGCCCTCCGCGATCTGGACACAATCGGAAAGATTCCCCTGAAGCTGCGCACACTGGAACTTCAGGTCCCACTGCAGTGTCCGCATATGCCACCTGGCATGATCCACCAGCAGGATGCAGGAGGCCATGAAGCCCAGCAGCCTCAGGGTCATTCTCACCGAAATCCGGGATAGGGGCTGAAACATCGGTATTATAGCCCGAATATCCTCGCTGCTCGAGAGGATAGGCCAGCAACTGCGCCATGTTCAGAACTGCTCTGATGAAAAGGAATTTCTGAGAGGGAGTCAGATGCGACTTCGGCAGGTTGAGAGTGAACCCCAGCGAATGCAGGAGGTCCGCCGTAGTCTGGAGGTGGGAGATGACAGCCTGGGGCAAGCCCGCCTATAAAAACCAGTCGTCGAGATAGGGGGAAGACTGAAACCCCTGATCTGTGCAGATGACCTGCGACCACCGCCATCACTTTCGTGAACACCCGAGGGGTGCTGGTAAGGCCAAAGGGGGGCACTGTAAACTGAGAATGCTCGTGGCCTACCGTGAACCGCAGGTAGCGCCGGTGGGCATGGAAGACAGGGATCTGAAAATAAGCATCCTGCAAGTCCAATGCTACCATGCAGTCTCCAGGGTTGAGGGCAGACAGAACCTTAGCCAATGTAAACATTTTCAACTTCTCCTTCCGGAGGAAGCGGTTGACATCCCTAAGATCTAAGATAGGACGCTGCCCTTTGTCCTTATTGGGTACCAGGAAGTAGTGCGAGTACCAACAACGACCTACTTCTGGCATAGGGACTCTTTTGATGGCTCCATTGGCCAAGAGAGCCGTAACTTGCTCTCTTGGCCAAGGCTGGGCAGGGGACGATCCGGCTCCCGGAAAGGGAGGGAAGCGCGGAGCCGTCCCAGAATCAGAGTCCAAAAGTGGAACTGGACAGCAACGGCGCTCCGGTACCCGCGTCGCGCCGGCCGGGGAGAAGGCGAAGAGTGACAAAGCCTTTTCGCCTTTTTTTTGTGCTTCGATTTACCCGATGACGAAGACCTGGAAGCAGAGTGGTGATGGCTCCGCGGCCAGTCCCGCGACCTCCCTCTCGACCGGGACCTCGACCGGTCCGGAGCAGACTACAGTGCCTCCAGAAGCTTTTGAGACTGCTCCTGCAAAGACTGCGGGTTCATGGACCGACCGTCAGAGCACGACTTCGGGTCGTGGTCGCGCTCCAGGCACCAGAGGCACATGAGGTGCGGATCTGAGGACGGGACATCCCTCGCACACCAGGAGTTAAAAGACTCGAAAAGATGTCGACAAAAGTCGAAAAGAACAAGTTACTTACCTTCGATAACGCTTTTTCTGGTGGATACAGTATCTGCCTGTGGATTCCTCACCTTATGAATATCCCCTGCGCCAGCATTCCGCGGAAACTTTTTCCTAGCTCTCCACGCCAACGAGGTTGTCACAATGCCATGGCTCCGCACGCGGTTCCGCGTGACGTCACTGGAGCCATAAGAGGGCCACGTCGGCGTGATGACGTCCGTTCCACCCATTTTTTTCGTGCCACCGAGGCGAAACGAGCGGACCGGCCATAAAGACAATGCATACATAGTACACAGTATTCACACAAATACACAGTGTAAAGTGAAAAAGGAAATCAAAAGAAAACAAGCATTTCCTTAAAGCCTAGACAAAGGCAAACAGAGGCAATGAACAATGACAATATGAAACAACATATTAACGAATACCTCTTAAGGTATAAAAGGGTAGACAACGGGGAGGCGGGTGGGTCAGTGAGGAATCCACAGGCCGATACTGTATCCACCAGAAAAAGCGTTACCGAAGGCAAGTAACTTGTTCTTCTGATGGATACATCTGCCTGTGGATTCCTCACTTTATGAATAGAATCCCACAGCAGTCCCACTCACGGAGGAGGGTGTCCACCCTTCTATACCAAAAAGTCATGTAAAACAGAGCGTGCAAAATGGCCGTCCCTCCTCACTTCGGAATCTAAGCAGTAATGCTTCGTGAAAGTGTGGAGGGAGGCCCAAGTTGCGGCCTTAGAGATGTCCAGCACAGGCACACCTCTGGACAAGGCAGAAGTAGATGACTTAGCCCTGGTGGAATGAGCTCTAATGCCTAAAGGAGGCTCCTTACCAGCCAGAGCGTAGCAGATCTTGATGCACAAGAAGATACACCTGGATAGACATCCCTGTGTGCCATGCCCACAAACACACTACCCTGGCATACCTTAGTCACCCCTCTAGCTGGGTGCCCTATGCCAGTGGTGTGGGTACAGGTGCATGAGCCCTGTACCTCTACAGTACCCAGGTCTATTCCTGGGTACTGTAAGTGCAGTGCTGCCATTAAGAGTATATGGTGCTGGGAAATCGTCATCACGAACTCCACAGCACCATGATGACTGCACTGAAGACTGAGAAGTTTGGTATCAAATTTCTCAGCACATTAAACCCACACTGATGCCAGTGTGGGATTTAATGTAAAGTGCACGATAGAGGGCAACTTAGAGTTGCCCCCTGAAACTAACCAACAACCCGTGTCCTGAATGAGAGGCTGAATAGGCTACCACCCAGCAGACATGTTGCTGGACCCCTGGGTAGAGAGCCATCCGCTCTCGTGGGTCTGCAACAATGCACATCCTGGGCAAGGTGCTAGGCCTCCTCCCCCAGGATGGGCAGGGGAAGCTTCAAAGGCATGCTGCCTTTGTGAGCTTCTCCAGGCCACTTGCTGAACTCAGCAACTGTCCACCACCAGTTCTGACCCCCACTCTGGCGGGAAGATCAGCGGGAAAACCCAAGTGAGGAAAGGGGGTGTGCCAGCCTCTGCCAAACCCACACCTCAGGTGGGGGAGGCGAGGTGAAGCACAACTCCAGGCTCTCGCCATCTTGAGGATAGGGAGCTCTACCCAATCAGGACTAGGCTCCTGTCCCCCTCCCACTGGAGAGTGGCAGGATAGGGGGGTGTACCCACCCCAGGGAAGGGACCCATTGAACAAGAAGAAAGAAGACCTGCCGTGCAGCTGCTAACAAGAGGACGACACTGTGAGAAAGTGGCTCTGTATATACTGTTCCCTAATAGGTACAGGGTGTACAGAGTCCACAGTCCCCCAGGGGCTGATAGAGGTTAAAGTTAGGTATGACCTTACTCTCTAAAGTGGTAGCTTGGTCGAGCAGTAAGGCAGTACCAGAGGACAGTGTAAAGCATTTGTTGTACACACTCAGTCAGCAAATGGTCTCACACACTCAATAACTGAACTCTAGGCCAATGGTTTATATATATAAAATATATGCTTGTTTTATTTTTAGAACCACAAAGGGAATAAAAATATACTTTCTCAGAATGAGAGGTTGAATATAAATACTTTTGCAATAAGCAATGGATTTTTGTAAATAGTCACAGTTGGTTGCAATAAACAATCCTATTTCCTAAACATAATGCATTGAGCTCAATGGTAAATTCAGGTTATTTGTAATAAATTACTTTTCAGATTACTTTTGGAATTCCAGGTCTGGCTCCTAGATTCAGCCCTGGGACAATATTCAGAATCAAGTGGTGAAAGTCGACTTAATTACTGTACTGATTTTTAAATAATATTTAGCTATTTCAAAAGTTGACACTTAGAAAGTATTTCAAAGAAAACATTCAATGGATCTCTATGGCAAGAAATTCAAGTTGCAGGTAGAGTACTTTATCGTTACTTTTGTAATCCAGGTCTGAGTACCTAGACTCAGCACTGGGGTCTTTATCAGAAACAGGTAAGTAATTACGTTTGCATAAATTGTTCGATTTTAAAAGAATATTTCAAGATTGCAGAAATCAACACTTAGAAGAAATTTCACAGAAAAGCAGTCAATGGTTTCCTATGGAAGAAAAAGGAGTTAAAGGTAAGTGTAGTTGTGGGTACTTTTCAGAGTCAGTGCTGGGCACCAAGATCCAGCACTGGGAGCTCACCTAAGAGCAGGTGAGTAAATTCGTTTTTGGTACTCGGCTGATTTTTGGTGAATATTTTGAGTTTTGAAAAGTTCACACTTAGAAGAATTTCCAAGAAAAAGCCAGCCAATGTTACCCTATGAGGAAAATGAAGATCGCGGTTTAAGGGTAAGTTCTCGACTGGCAGAGTTGAAGTTCTGGGCATAGACTCAGGGGTCTCCCAGTGTCAGGTAGGTACAGTCAGTTCACCCTCAGCGGTTTCAGGACGGCCGGGTGCAGAGAGAGTTAGGCCCAATGCTAGCCTATGAGGAATAGGGGGGCCTGGTTTGGTGGCTGCTGACTAGCAGGCCACGCGGCTGTGGGAGCTGGGCTCCTGGTCACGCACTCAGGGCAAGTGGGGAAGTAGGCTAGTGTAGAGATTGCACTGCCAGGGCCACTCGGGCGGCTGGGTGCAGGGTGCTTTTGAGCCGTCGGGCGCTCAATGGAAATCAATGGGAATGTTCCGGTTTGGAAAAAGGCTGCAAGCTCGGGGACGAGGATGCTTCAGGTGCCACCACCACTTCGAGAGGTAAGTTGGGTAGTTGTAGGTTAGGTGGGTACCCCGGGATTGGGCACAGGGGGCCACAGGGCGCCGGGGTGCCTTTTGATGTCGGAAATCTTACCCTCTTGTTGATCGCAGTTGGGGTGGCACTTTGTTCCGAGGCTGCAGGCTTCTTCCGGAATGTCGAGGGGGGTCCTTGGGTGCCGGACTCAGGGTCACAGTCGCCGTGGGGTCGTCCTCAGGGTCTTTGTCCACTCCGGCACTGGCCAGGCTTGGCTGGTGCAGAGTGTGTTGGGTTCGCGGTTCCGGGCTGCTGCCAGGGGTTAGAAATAGGTTTCTGAGTAGAGCCTCTACTCATGGGGAGTCCCAGGGGCTTAGAGCCACAAGGTAGCCAGGTCCTCCGGGGTTTGGTGAGGTTGCTGGCCACGAGAGATGCCGCGCTGGTGCAGGTCCGGGAGTCGACAGGCCGGTAGGGCTGGGGGCCAAAGCAGTTGGTGTCTTCTTCCCTTTTTAGCAGCTGCAGGGCAGGTCTTTGTTCTTCTTGCTCTTCTTGTAGTTTTTCGAATCTGGAATCTGGTGAAGGAAGGTTCAGGGTGCCCCTAAATACTAGATTTAGGGGCGTTACAGGTAGGTGAAGGCCAGGGACCAATGGGTCCTTGTCCTGGGGTGGGTACACCCCCTATCCTGCCTCTCTCCTGTGTGAGGGGGGCAGTAGCCTAATCCTGATAGGGTAGGGCCCCCCATCTTCAAGATGGCGAGAGCCCAGAGATGTGCTTCACCTCGCCTCCCCCACCTGAGGGGTGGGGTGGGCAGGCTGGCACATCCCCTGTCCTTGTATGGGGTTTCCGGCCAAGCTTCCCGCCAGAGTGGGGGGTTGCAGTGGCCTGGGGAAACTCCAAGAGGCGGCATGCCTTTGAAGCTTCCCTTTGCTCATCCTGGGGGAGGAGATTTATCACCTCACCCAGGATGTGCATTGTTGCAGGCCCGGGAGAGCAGGGGCTCTCCCACCCAGGGGTCCAGCAACGTGTCTGCTGTGTGGCAGCCTCAGAGCAGACGTGGATTGTAGGTTAGTTGTAAGGGGGCATCTCTAAGATGCCCTCTGGGGTGCTTAGTACATTAAATCCCACACTGGCATCAGTGTGGGTTTAATGTGCTGAGAAGTTTGATACCAAACTTCCCAGTCTTCAGTGTTGCCATTATGGTGCTGTGGAGCTCGTGTTTGATGAGCTCTCAGCACCATGTACTCTTAAATGGCAGCACTGCACTTACAGTGCCCAGGAATGGACCCGGGTACTGTAGGGGCACAGGGCTCCTGCTCCTGTGCCCACACCATAGGCGTAAAGCACCCAGCTAGAGGGGTGACTGGTATATGCCTTGGCAGTGTAGGTGATGGGCATGGCACACAGAGATGTGTGCCATGTCGACTCTTTGTTTTGTCCTGCACCCAGACACTCAGCCTGCAAAGGCAGTGTGTGTGTGTAAGGGTACAGGGCCTCTAAGGGTGGCACAACGAGTGCTGCAGCCCCTAGAGGCCTTCCCTTGCCACAAGGCCCTGGGTACCTAGGGTACCATTTACCAGGGGCTGACATGTGGCTAGGGTTTACCAATTTGGAGTTGGTGTGTTTTAAGGAAGGAACATAGGTCCTGGGCACCTGATTGGCAGGAGTCCAGCGTACACTTAATCAAAGTACATTCAGCAATTTAGCAAAAAGTGGGGGCATTCCATGCAAGAAAGATGGCACTTTCTCACAGACACCAACTGACTTGGCCCCAGCCCTGTCGACCCTCGAACCTGCTCCTGCTAAACGGCGTCTCCAGTGGTCAGCAACCTCAAAAACCCCAGAGGACCCGACTGCCTTGTTCCTACAAAAGACTGGGACTCCCACGAGCAGTGGTTCTGCTCAAACAAGCAACAACCCCTGGTGCCAAGCCAGGAACCACGAATCTAGCGCACACTGCACCCGCCGAGCCCGGCCTGTGCCTGAGTGAACAAAGACCACGAGGACGTCCCCCCGGCGACTGTGACCAGGAATCCAGCACCGAAGGACCCTCCTCGATGCTCCTGACGACGCCTGCAGCCTCAACTTCGGGGACCCCCCCAACCGCAACCAGCAGAGGTTAAGATTTCCAGACGCCAAAATTCACCCCTGCACCCGGCGGCCCCCTGGGCCCAGCTCCTGGGTGCCTACCTAACCAACAGCTTCCCAACTTACCTCTTGAAGTGGTGGTTGCACCTGAAGAATCACCGTCCCCGAGCTTGCAGCCTTTGTTCGTCTTGCAGCTTTCCCATTGAAATACATTGAGCGCCTGACGGCTCAAAAGCACCCTGCACCCAGCAGCCCGAGTACCCCTGGAAGTGCAGCATCTGTCCTATCCTACTTCCCCACTTGCCATGTGTAAGTGACCAGGAGCTCAGCTCCCACAGCCGCGTGGCCTGCCTGCTAGCAGCCACCAACCAAAAGGCCCCCTGCCCGCCACAGGCTAACATTGGGCCTACTCTCTCTGCACCCGGCTGCCCCTGTGCCGCTGAGGGTGTAACAACTGTACCTACCTGACCCTGGGAGACCCCTGAGTCTATCCCCAGAACCTTAACTCTGCCAGTCAAGTACTTACCTGAAAGCCGATAACTTGCATTTTCTCCATAGGGTAACATTGACTGGTTTTCACTTGAAATTTCTTCTAAGTGTCGAGTTTTGAAACTTTGAAATATGCACTAAAAATCACCCTGTCAACGAAAACGAAATTACTCACCTGTTATCAGGAGAGATCCCAGTGCTGGATCATTGAGCCCAGCACTGACCCTACAAAGCAATTACAACTGTGATTTTCCGATAACCAAACTTTCCTCCATAGGATAACTGCCTGGTTTTTGCCAGAAATTCTTCTAAGTGTCAATTTTTGAAACATACAAATATTCCTTAAAAATCGCCTGTATAACAAAAACAATTTCTTACAACTGTTTACAGGAGATGCACCAGGGCTGAATCCAGGATCCAGCCCTGAGTAAGAAAAATCTATGCAACGTAATTGATATTGTGTTTACTTTAAAATTCCCATTGAGCTCAATGTTAGAATTGTATTTAACTTGTGTTGCCTATTGCAACAACTGTAACTATTGCATTTAAAAGTCTATTGCTATTTGAAAGTATTCAACTAGAGCATCTCATTCTGAGAAAGTATTTTGATACCTACTTGTGGTTCTAAAATAAAACAACTATATATTTTTATATACAAACAATTGGCCTAGAGTTCAGTTCGTGAGAGTGTTAGACCATTTGCTGACTGAGTGTGTACAACAAATGCTTTACACTGTCCTCTGATACTGTCTTACTGCTCGACCAAGCTACCACTTTAAAGAGCAAGGTTATATCTAACTGTATTTATTAAACATAAAGATCCATCTCTTTAGGGAAAAAGAGGAAATTAAAAACCTGGGTTTTAAAGAAACGGGGATAAATGAGTGTAGGTGTCCCACAATGGTTGGACATACACAGAGTTGTTTAAATACCCCTCACACACCAAGAATGACCCATGGTGTCATGCTTCATCATAGGGGTCTTCCCGCCCCGCTGCGGGACGGGGCGTGCTACGACCTACGAATATGTGGGAGCACTGATAATAAAGTGCTATGTGTAGTGCAATGGGAGGGTCTGGGGTAGATGTGAATGTGAGATTAAAAAGGACCTGGCCCCTAGGACAAAAGACCTTTAAGAAGTCAGAGGGGGCTGGTACTAGTAAAAAGGTGGTGCGGAGACTTCCTACTCAATGTGTGGTTTACTCCTAGTATGTTGTCAACATGTTTCGATGCAAGGC
This sequence comes from Triturus cristatus, assembly GCF_964204655.1. NCBI lineage: Eukaryota > Metazoa > Chordata > Amphibia > Caudata > Salamandridae > Triturus > Triturus cristatus. The sequence goes on from NC_140594.1 coordinate 584,693,127, forward strand.
ATCTTCTTCAGGACAGGGTTAAGATCCCTCCTATGTGCAAATTTATGTACTTATGAAAATACTATCAACATAAGTGAAAAAATGCGAAAGTATACAGTACCTAATGGCATGCGTATCTATTCTGTAAGGAAAAATAAGGAAAAGTACTCGTTTAGTTGCCCAGGAATTATAAGCATCATACCTGCAAACATAAGAAGTGTGCCACAAACGTGACAAAAACATGATAGTTTTAGCCATAATTCTTAATTGTTGCAGAAGAAAGTGCGGTGACCTGTAAGGAAATAGAGAGATACACGACACTACGAACAGATAACAGAAAACACACACTCTAAAAAATATGTGGACTATACTCATAATCAGAGATAGACCCAGTGATGTATTGAATACATACTTAAGTGTACGTGAGGTGTTACCTCATGGACCTTAGGGCGGGTGGGAAAAACAATAAGGAGCCTCAATGCTGAAAAAAGAATGGGAAAGGAGAAATGGCTGTTATCTCCTGACTACTCTTTGAGAAACGCCGAGACCGGTATCCTCAAGCGGCTAAGCCGTACTCCCGTATCCTTAAACAGCCAATCGCTTAGTGTGCATCCATCCCGGGGTTCCGTCGATATGTGGAGAAACACCTACAGTGCCCAGTTTAAATACAGCCTGCTCTTGTCAAATTACGGGAAAACTCGCTGCACCTGGTGTACTCCAAAAGCTTCCGGTTCAGGGAGTGACGGAAGACTAGACCAGATCGAGTAAAGAGATATTTGTCAACCGGAAGTGAGGACCAGATGCGAGTCTTCGGAATGGTATTTCCTGTGTGAACATAACCACTCGTTATTACAAGATATCAAAAATAAAAGTTTTTAAAGACTAGAGGTCTCACTGGCATACCGCCATCACAAGAGGGTACGGTGTCTGCAATCCTTGTGAGCGGATTATAAAATGCGGGCTAAAATTACAGTGAGAGAACGAGAGGCATCCCTCGCGTGTCAGGAGGTATGGTAGCAGTGCTGTAACGGGGAGTAAATGCGGGCAATAATGACAGGAAGGGAGTCATATTTGAGGACTGACACGTAGGTAGTAATATTTACAGCCCACCATGTCCTATACGAAGACTGAAAAAGTTATTCTGACAAGGATTAGCACGGATGCTTAAGGGGATTGTTTTAAATGATGGTACAAGTATCCAAAAAATGGTAGTTTTTAAGATGACAGGATTTCTGAAAGTTGTACCACAATGGGGTTGCCACTTCTGATTTGGTAGGTCATACATAACGAAGAAAGGAAAGAGACAAGGCACTATGACAGCTGTGACCATGGTATGTCATCATTCAGACCCATCACATGTGTGCCCAGACGGAACACCCAACGTTGTTCTTTTTCAAAGAGTCCATGCTCGGTCTGTAGTTGTTCTATGACCGTCCATCTGAGGTCATTGACCCTATGGTTCTCAGTCAAGAAATGTGTTGCCATCTTGGTCGTACTCTTCTTGCAGCGAATATTACTCTTGTGTTCGCCCATTCGAATTTTCACTGGTCTGGTGGTCATACCCACATATTCCATCTTGCAGGGGCAAGTGATAAGATACACAACATTTTTACTGTTGCAATTGGTGAATTTTCTCTGTTCCCAGACAGTGCCGTTGGCGAAAGTGATGTTTGTACTCTTCTTGGTTAGTGTGCAAGTACTGCACATTCCGCATGGATGATGTCCTTTGACAGGTAGTTGGATACTTCTTGTGATCTGTTGGACAGGTGGTTTGCGTGGTCTGGTGTGAACCAAAATGTCTTTTAAATTTCTGCCCCTCTTATGGGAGAACATGGGTTTCGGTAGATTGAGGCCTCCACAATTCAGAATTTTCCAATTCTTATTAATAATCTTTGAAACTTGGTTCGAATGTGTGTTGTAGGTTGTGACACAGATAGGCCTGGTTTCTTCTTCCTGTGATATTTGGTTCTCTAAAAGAGAATCCCCATTGTTGTTCCTCGCTCTCTTGAATCCTTTCTTGACAATTGACTCTGGGTAATGCCGGTCTAATAATTTCTTCTCCAGATCTTTGGCCTGGGCCTTGAAGTCCGTCAATTCTGAACAATTCCTCCGTAAACGCAGGAACTGGCCATAGGGGAGATTATCACAAAGGTGCCTAGGGTGGAAACTATCATATAGCAATAGGCAGTTCTTGGCCGTTGGTTTGAAGTGTGTGCTGGATTTCAATCGGCCTTCATCTGCATAGATGTTAAGGTCTAGGAATACTAGGTTGCTGTTAGATGATGTATGCGTGAATTTGAGAAAGGCATTTTGTTCATTCAACCAATTCATGAAGGTGATAACTGAATCAGAGTCCCCTTTCCAAATCACTAGGACGTCATCAATATAACGTTTCCACAAAATGATGTTCTGATGAAAGGGGTATGTGGGTTCAGTATCTTCTGGGACTCCAGATGGTGAACATATAATCCTGCTAGGCTCGGCGCAAAGGTACTACCCATGCTGGTACCGTGTTTTTGTAGGTAGTGCACATCTTGGTACAGAATTTTTTTCTTCTTGAGGGCCAGGGTAATGCATCCCATCACTAGGTTACGGGGAGTGTGATAGTTCCATGTTGTGGAAAAAAGAACCTCCTCAATGAAATCCAAGGTGTCGTCATGCGGTAAACTAGTATAGAGGCTCTCCACATCTAATCCAATTAACAGGTGTTGTGTAGGATCAAACGTTAGACCTTCAAGGAGTTGTAAGACTGCTTTTGTATCTTTCAAATAAGTATCCGTTCCTTGGACTAGTGGTCGAAGAAATGCATCCGCAAATTTCGACAAAGGCTCTAATATTGAACCAATCCCAGATACAATGGGACGTCCAGGGGGATGGTCCAGGTTTTTATGGATTTTTGGGATCGTGTAGAAGTAGGGAGTTCTGGGTGCCTTCTGTACTAGGAAGTCAGCCTCCTTTCTAGTGATCCAATCATGTGCAGTGGCCTCTTCCACCATCCCCATTATGTGAACCCGAATGCTCTCGGTGGGGTCATCATTAAGGATTTCATAGTTCCTCTGATCACCCAGTAGTCTCTTGCACTCGTTATCATAATCAGTGGTTGTCTGTATGACCGTAGCTCCGCCTTTATCGGCTGGCTTAATGGTGATATCCATGTTGTTGGCTAGTTGTTGTAGTGCTTCTTTTTCTGCTCTAGTCACATTCTGGAATGTGTTATAATCCTTCTGGAGTACGTTGTTAATATCCTCCATAACTGCTTTCTCGAAAGTTAGTAGTTCGATGGGTAAAGTGGAGTCCACTGGGGTGAATGTGGATTTTGATCTCAATCCCGTATCGGATGACTGGGTGGGGACTGTAATTTGATCAGAAAAAAAGACTTTGAGTTTAAGTTTACGCATAAACTCTTTAATTTCCAAACACAGTTTGAATTTATCAACTTTGTTGGTGGGGACGAAACCCAATCCTTTCTCCAAAGCTGCCGTTTGATGATGGGTTAGGGAAGTGGTTGAAACAGTAAAAATGTTGTGTATCTTATCACTTGCCCCTGCAAGATGGAATATGTGGGTATGACCACCAGACCAGTGAAAATTCGAATGGGCGAACACAAGAGTAATATTCGCTGCAAGAAGAGTACGACCAAGATGGCAACACATTTCTTGACTGAGAACCATGGGGTCAATGACCTCAGATGGACGGTCATAGAACAACTACAGACCGAGCATGGACTCTTTGAAAAAGAACAACGTTGGGTGTTCCGTCTGGGCACGCATGTGATGGGTCTGAATGATGACATACCATGGTCACAGCTGTCATAGTGCCTTGTCTCTTTCCTTTCTTCGTTATGTATGACCTACCAAATCAGAAGTGGCAACCCCATTCTGGTACAACTTTCAGAAATCCTGTCATCTTAAAAACTACCATTTTTTGGATACTTGTACCATCATTTAAAACAATCCCCTTAAGCATCCGTGCTAATCCTTATCAGAATAACTTTTTCAGTCTTAGTATAGGACACGGTGGGCTGTAAATATTACTACCTACGTGTCAGTCCTCAAATATGACTCCCTTCCTGTCATTATTGCCCGCATTTACTCCCCGTTACAGCACTGCTACCATACCTCCTGACACGCGAGGGATGCCTCTCGTTCTCTCACTGTAATTTTAGCCCGCATTTTATAATCCGCTAACAAGGATTGCAGACACCGTACCCTCTTGTGATGGCGGTATGCCAGTGAGACCTCTAGTCTTTAAAAACTTTTATTTTTGATATCTTGTAATAACGAGTGGTTATGTTCACACAGGAAATACCATTCCGAAGACTCGCATCGGGTCCTCACTTCCGGTTGACAAATATCTCTTTACTCGATCTGGTCTAGTCTTCCGTCACTCCCTGAACCGGAAGCTTTTGGAGTACACCAGGTGCAGCGAGTTTTCCCGTAATTTGACAAGAGCAGGCTGTATTTAAACTGGGCACTGTAGGTGTTTCTCCACATATCGACGGAACCCCGGGATGGATGCACACTAAGCGATTGGCTGTTTAAGGATACGCGAGTACGGCTTAGCCGCTTGAGGATACCGGTCTCGGCGTTTCTCAAAGAGTAGTCAGGAGATAACAGCCATTTCTCCTTTCCCATTCTTTTTTCAGCATTGAGGCTCCTTATTGTTTTTCCCACCCGCCTTAGGTCCATGAGGCAACACCTCACGTACACTTAAGTATGTATTCAATACATCACTGGGTCTATCTCTGATTATGATTATAGTCCACGTATTTTTTAGAGTGTGTGTTTTCTGTTCTCTGTTCGTAGGGTCGTGTATGTCTCTATTTCCTTACAGGTCAACGCACTTTCTTCTGCAACAATTAAGAATTATGGCTAAAACTATCACGTTTTTGTCACGTTTGTGGCACACTTCTTATGTTTGCAGGTATGATGCTTATAATTCCTGGGCAACTAAACGAGTACTTTTCCTTATTTTTCCTTACAGAATAGATACGCATACCATTAGGTACTGTATACTTTCGCATTTTTTCACTTAAGTTGATAGTATTTTCATAAGTACATAAATTTGCACATAGGAGGAATCTTAACCCTGTCCTGAAGAAGATGCCTTGCATCGTAACATGTTGACAACATACTAGGAGTAAACCACACATTGAGTAGGAAGTCTCCGCACCACCTTTTTACTAGTACCAGCCCCCTCTGACTTATTAAAGGTCTTTTGTCCTAGGGGCCAGGTCCTTTTTAATCTCACATTCACATCTACCCCAGACCCTCCCATTGCACTACACATAGCACTTTATTATCAGTGCTCCCACGTATTCGTAGGTCGTAGCACGCCCCATCCCGCAGCGGGGCGGGAAGACCCCTATGATGAAGCATGACACCATGGGTCATTCTTGGTGTGTGAGGGGTATTTAAACAACTCTGTGTATGTCCAACCATTGTGGGACATCTACACTCATTTATCCCCGTTTCTTTAAAACCCAGGTTTTGAATTTCTCTTTTTCCCTAAAGAGATGGATCTTTATGTTTAATAATTAATTTAGAGTGGAAGACGCATCCATCTCTGGAGCCCATGTAGGGCCATCCCTCTACACTCCCTAATCTTGTTATTATTAGCTATATCTAACTTTAGCCTCTGCAAAACCTCTGGGGACTGTGGACTCTGTGCACACTGAACCTTACTTTGGTGCAGTATATAAAGAGCCACTTTCTTACACCTACTCCTCCCTGCTTGTTGACATACCACATTGCGGTAGTGTTGTCTGTCAGGACCTGAACCGACTGACCGCGAAGGGAAGGGAGAAAGGCCTTGAGCGCCAATCGTATGGCCCGCAATTCCAGAAGATTGATATGAGACAATCTCTTCTCTGGAGACCAAAGACCCTTGATCTCCAGATCCCCCAGATGAGCACCCCACCCTAGGGTAGAGGCATCCGTTATCACTGTGGACACCGATGGAGGAAGATGAAAAGGCTTTCCTTGAGACAGATTGCCCTCCACACTCCACCAAGACAGATCCGCTGCAGCTTCTGTGGAGATCGTGACAGACTCCCTGAATTCTCCGTTGTGCTGATACCACTGCCTGCGGAGGCACCACTAGAGCGCCCTCATGTGCCAGCGTGCATGGTTGACCAACAGAATGCAGGAGGCTAACAGACCAAGCAGGCATAGAACCTTCAGAACTGGAACAACCGCTCCATTGTGAAACAAAGGGATCATTTCCTGAATGTCGAGAATCCTTTGAAGAGGAGGAAAAGCTCGACACACAGTGGTATCCAGTACTACCCATATGAACAGGTTGCGCTGAGAGGGCACCAGGTGAGACTTGGGCACATTTATCGAAAAACCCAATCTGAACAACAGCTGAGTTGTTACCTGCAGATGACGACGCACCATCTCTGGCGACTCTGCCTTCAGAAGCCAGTCGTCCAGGTAGGGGAAAACCGGAATCCCCGACCTCCTGAGATGGGCAGCCACCACCGTCATCACCTTGGTGAAGACTCGAGGTGCAGTAGTAAGACCAAATGGAAGGACCGCAAACTGGTAATGCTGCGAACAAACCGTAAATCGGAGATACTTCCTGTGCGACTTCAGGATTGGGATGTGAAAATACGCATCCTGCAAGTCGATCGACACCATCCAGTCCTCTTGTTGCTGCGCCTGAAGAACCTGCGCTAGGGTGAGCATCCTGAACCTCTCCTGCTTGAGAAACAGATTAAAGATTCTGAGATCCAGGATGGGACGTAACCTGCCATCCTTTTTGGGAATCAGGAAATACCGGGAGTAGCATCCCTGACCCCTTTCCTGCTCCAGAACCAACTCTATTGCACCTTTTTCTAACAGGAAAAGAACCTCCTTCTGAAGAAGTAAATGATCCTCCGTGCAAAACACTTGGCAAGGAGGATAAGGATGAGGGAATTCCCTGAAGGAAAGGGCGTACCCATTTTCTACCAGATCTAAAACCCAAAGGTCTTAAGTGACCAATTTCCAATCCGGTAGAAAATGGGTAAGCTGGCCCCCCACAGGACCAGCATGATCCAGGATGGCGGATCTAGGGCTGCTTTCCTGCATTACCAGGAGGGGTTGGGAGGTAGAGGAGGAGGAGGAAGGCTGACGACCCGCTCCATGAAGGCAACCTCTGCCTTTACCCCTGTAGGACTTGTACAAGGGGTTTTGTTGCTGTTGCGGACGGGAACCACGAAAGGAAATTTTCCCAAAGCCACAGTATCTTCTATAGCCATATCCCCTTGCCTGAGACTGTAGACCCAAGGATTTCGCTGTGGCCTTACTGTCCTTATACCTTTGTAAAGCAGAGTCAGCTTTTTCCCCAAAAAGGTCTAGATCCGTCAAAGGGAAGATCTAGAAGGGCAGCCTGTACATCGGGAGAGAACCCAGAAGACCTCAGCCATGCATGTCTTCTAGTAGCAATGGATGAACCCATCACCCTGGCCACCGAATCTGCCGTGTCCAGGCCAGACTGGATGACTTGGCGAGCAGCAGCCCAAGAGTCTGCCAGAACCTCACTCAAATTGCCCCGGTCTTCCTCAGATAATTTTGGAAGAAGCTGCTTGGCAGAGTCCATAAGGGCATGAATGTATCTACCCAACAAACAGGTAGCGTTGGTGGACTTCAAAGCCATACTCGCCGACGAGAAGGCCTTCTTTGCAGATTTCTCAAGATTCTTGGAATCCCTTTCAGCAGGAGTTTGAGGAAAGGCACCCGTAGACTGCTTTGAACATGAAGCCTGCACCACCAAACTCTCAGGCGAAGGATGAGAGGAAAGGAACACAGGATCTCCCGGGGCAGGCCTGTACCTTCTGGACACAGATCATGAAACTGCAGGAGCAGAAAGAGGATTGCACCAAACCTCAAGGATCGGCTCCGTCAGGGCATCATTGAAAGGCAAGAGTGGTTCGACCGCAGAGGACGGAGAATTAAGCACCTCTGTAAGCAAAATAGGTTTACACTCAGCCATAGGGAGCTGCAGATCCAAGAGCCCTGCAGCCTTCCTTATCACAGTATGGTAAGGTGCAAATTCCTTAAAGGGAGAAGCTTTTTGAGAAGCAAAGTCCCACTCCGGGGAGGTGTCAAGTCCACCTGCCTCACACAGACCCTCAAACATATCCTCAGGCTCATAGATTTCACCTTCCTCAGCCTGGTACTGTTCCTCCTCTAGCAACCTCTGTGCTTCTCTCCTCTAGCGCATCTTCGGTTGCGGCGTCGCCACACGCGGCATCGATGGCTCCGGGAGCGGCGCCGAAGGTGGATCTGTAGCAGCAACCTGCGTCAAACAAATCCGTGACGAAGGTTCGCCGGATGGAGCCGGGGACTGCCCATACAGCGTCGACATCCTCGGAGCCGGAATTTGCCATGACGGCGTCATCGGCATGAATGGCAAAAAGGGGGCCTGAGGATAATGGTGAGGCACCCCGAAATTAAATGCCAGAAGACCCACGGGACCCAAAGGTGCACCAGAAGGGTAGAGGCCCTGTGAAACACACCATACATGGCATTTAAAAAAATGCGATGGATCCGAAACTGGCGCCGGAAATGAAGGATACTGCGCCGGTTTGAGATCCGATTGAGGAGAGAATCTCGGCACCAGAGACTGCACCGGAGTCCCCTGATTTGAAGGAGAATGGGCCGGAGTCACCTGAGGAGAGACTGAAGGAGAAGGTGAGACGAAGTCCTTAACACGATGCCGAGGAGCCGGCGAAGGCGACCTCGAAGCCACAGGCTTCGACGAACGGCGTGGAGATCCATGCCTCCTCTCCTCTTGTGCTTCCTCCTCGAATCATGTTAAGTCAACGACCTTGACTTCGAACGTTTTCGACCCCTTTTTTCTTTTCTTACTTTAGCCATGTACAGCTTGGCTTCTCGCTCCTTCAAAGCCTTCAGGTTAATTTTCCTACAGCAAGGACAGCCCTCGACTTTGTGATCAGACAATAGACACCACAGGCAGGCCTCATGTGGGTCAGTGATCGACATGCCCCCGCACTCCTTACAGGGTTTGAAGCCAGACTTCCTCGGAGCAGACATGTCAAAACCACAGAAGGAAACCAGATAAATACAAAGTATCCAGGAGAAAGTACTACAGAGTCCGTAGAAAAACCATTCGAATCAACAGCGCGAAAAATAGGGAACTGACGTCATCATGCCGACGTGGCCCTCTTATGGCTCCAGTGACGTCACGCGGAGCCGCGTGCGGAGCCATGGCATTGCGACGGCCTCGTCGGCGTGGAGAGCTGGGAAAAAGTTTCTGCGGAATGCTGGCGCAGGGGATATTCATAAGGTGAGTAATCCCCAGGCAGATATATCCATCAGAAAGAGTTTGTCAAAAAATGACTAAGGGGCACGCTCACTCCGGATTTGCGCTGGCGGCGCTGAAAAAGAAAGACGTCAGCGCGTAGGGGCGGCGTCCAAGTAGATACAGCGACGTCATCCCGGCGATCACGACGAACACGGAGTCGATCGACGCCACCTACCGACGCGATGGTGTACTGCTGAGAAAAAATTCTCCGGATACAGTCTGATGCCTGGGGGTAATTCTAAGGGAAAGAATCCATAACTAATAGTCTCTGTAATCACCACTAAGAAAGCTGTATTGATTGTCAACTGCCGGAGGGAACAATTGTGCAAAGGCTAAAAGTGAGGACACATCAATTAGGTAAGGACCAAATTAAGATCCCACTGTGGCATAACAAAGGTCGTGGGTGGAAATAAGTGAGCCAGCCCTTTTAGAAATCTACTTACAATAGGAGACTTGAAGAGAGAGGGCTGGTCTGGCAGCCTCAAAATCAGAAAGGTAAACTTCGAGATTTCCCAAGTCAGAGCCATACTGGGCAAGGGTTAGAATGAATAAAAGGACAGTGGAAAGAAGCAGAAAAAGGGTCAATAGACCCTTCTGTACAAAATAATAAACATTTCTGCCAACAGCAGGCATATACCATCTTAGTGGAGGGCTGCCTGGCCGCAAGACTTCGGGAGCAAGGTCAAAAGCTATGAACTATTGCCGCTCAATCTCCGCGCAAGGAGGCGACAGAAGATCCTTCCAAAGCGGCAGCCTTATCGGAGGATCGATACTCATTCTCAGAAGCTTTGGATACCAGACTCCCCTTGCCCAGTCCGGAGCCACAAGAATGGCTTGGGACTGATCGCTCTTGATTTTCAGAACCCTGGGCAGGAGTGGTATGGGCAGAAAGGTGTAAACAGGCCTGAGCTCCACTTGCGATGAAAAGCGTCACTGAGTGATAGCCGCCTTGGAAACACCAGCACACAGTACGGCTGACACTGCTCGGAGGCAAACAAATCTAGCCAAGGTTCTCCCCACTGCTGAAAGAGACCTTGTGCCGCCTCCGACTGAAGACGCTACTTGTGATCCGCTTGGTATCGACGGCTGAGTTTGTCCACTCTGGCGTTCAGAGAACCTAACAGGTGTTGAACCAACAGGGTCATGCCCTGCTGTTCCAGCCATGCCCAGTGAAGAAAATCCTCTCGACAAAGGGTCCACCACCCAAGCCCGCCCGGTTTGTTGCAGTGCCACATCGCGGTGGTGTTGTCTGTGAACACCTGCACTAACTTCCCCTCATCAGAGGGAAGAAATGCTTTCAATGCCAAACTGAATCGCTTCTAGCGCCAACAAATTTATGTGGAGTCCCAGTTCTGCTAGGGACCAGTGTCCCCTGATCTCCCCCTCTGCGTGGTGACCGACCATCCCATAAGTAACACATCTGTCACTACCGTGAGATCAGGTTGGGGAAGGGAGAGAGGTCTGGCGTTCACCCAATCGCAGTTCGTTAACCATCCCTGCAGTTCTTTTGCAATTCCTTCCGAGATCTGAACCACGTCAGTGAGATTTTCCGATGCTGTGCCCCTTGGAACTTTAAGTTCCACTGCAGAACCTGCATACGCCACCTGGTGCGTCTTACCAACAGGATGCAGGAGGCCATGAGGCCCAACAACCTCGGAGTCAGTCTCACCGAAATCCAAGATAGAGGCTGAAATATCGGCATCATACCCTGAATATCCTGGATTCACTGCTCTGGAGGAGAAGTCCAAAACTGCACCGTGTCCAGAACAGCTCAGTTGAAAGGGAGTGTCTAAGAAGGAGTCAGGTGTGACCTCGACATGTTTTTAAAGAACCCCAGTGAATGCAGAAAGTTCACCGTACTCTGAAGGTGGGAGACAACAGCCTGGGGCGAGGACGCCTTCAACAGCCAGTCGTCGAGGTAGGGGGAAGACTGACACCCCTAACCTGCTCAGATAAGCTACGACCACCGCCATCACCTTGGTGAACTCCCAAAGGGCACTGGTAAGGCTGAAGGGGAGCAACATAAACTGAAAGTGCTCATGGCCTACCTTGAACCGCAGGTAGCACCTATGGCCCGGCAGGATGGGAATGTGAAAATACGCGTCCTGCAGGTCCAACGCAAGCATCCAGTCTTCTTGGTCTAGGGCAGACAATACCTGAGCAAGAGTAAGCATTTTGAATTTCTCCTTTTTAAGGAAGAGATTGACGGTCCGAAGATCCAAAATGGTCCGTAGCCACATGTTCTTCTTCGGAATCAGAAAATAGCGGGAATAACAGCCACTGCCTACTTCTGAAACTGGGATCCTTTCTATAGCTCCCTTGGCCAAGAGAGCCGTAACATCTTCTTGGAGTAACTTTAAATGATCCTCTGTCAGCTATTCCAGATTTATCGGAATAGGAGGACGAAAAGAAAGAAAAGGAAGAGAATAGCCCTTCTGGACTATCTGTAGGACCCACTTGTCCGATGTTATGGAACTCCAGTGGGGGAGATGATGATGAATTCTCCCACCAACTGGAGTAGTGTGGTCCTGCAGAATCAGCCTAGGAGTGCTTGGGGGCTGTGGCAGCAGGGGACAGTGTGGCCAATGACTTCTGGCCTCCATTCTGAGATCGGACTGCACCACGTCCACGTCCTCACACGGCTTGGACAGTCTGTGCAGGACGATAGCTGGGATAGGGCTGACATGGCTGGAAACCCCTTCAGTTCCACGAAAGGAACACTGGCCATGGGGGTGGAGGAGAGGCCCAATGATCTGGCCGTAGCTCGAGAGTCCTCGAACCTGACCAGGGCTGAGTCTACCTTTTCCCCAAAAGGCGGGTTCCATCGAAGGGCATCTCCATCAAATTGGCTTGGATATCGCCCAAGAAGCCAGTTGTTTGAAACCTGGCATGGATCCTCAAGGCCACAATAGTTTAAATCTGTCTGCCCAGCATCTCTCCCATCCTTGACAGCTTGGGAGAGCACAGCCTGGGCCTTCTACGGGACTTGTGGCAGCACTTGAGCAACCGTCTCACAAGGGGAATGGGAGAAAAAGCCCAATAAGCATGCAGTATTTACCGACCACAATGGCAAGCTGGAGGAAGAAAACGTCTTCCCGAATGAATCCAGCCTCTTGGATTCACTATCCGGAGGGGCGAAAGGGAAACTGCCTTGGGATGTAGAGGCCTGCACCACCAAACTCTCTGGGGTGGGGTGTTGGCTGAGGAACTTTGGGTCGCCCGGTGCTGGCCGATGGTAGAATGCAATTGTCCAATTCACAGGAGCCTCTGTGCTAGGTTTGGACCATGTTTCTATAAGGACGTCTGTATATGCCTCATTAAAGGGCAACAGGGGTTCAGAAGTGGAAGCCCCAGGTTGAAGCACCTCAGTCAGGAGATTAGTCCTGACCTGCACTGAGGGCAGCTCCAGTCCAAGGACCTCGGCTGACCTCTTAACCACCATGGCATAGGATGCCCCCTCCGCCGTAGCGACTGTTGGCGGAGAGAGAATGCCACTATCTGGGGAAGTATACAGTCCACTGGCCTCCCCAAGTTCCCCATACCAGTCCAAATTCTCCTCATAGACTGTGTTTAAAGAGGATCCCCATAACCCTTGAAATCCTCTGCTGAGCCTAGCACATCCTCAAAGTACCCAGGCGACAACATAGAACCTCTGGGTTATGTCGATGTCGGAATCTGCATGAATCGTCGTCATTCCGGCTCTGTGTCATTGGGGATGAGGATGGGGCTTGCGCCACGATGGGCATCGGCCACGTCGCACGCACCGACTTCATATCAGACCCCGGGGAAGGTCACGATGGCACGACTGGTGTCAAACCGGACCTCTGAGGTCCCAATGGCGCGATGGCGCCAAACCCAATGGGGCCCCTTCCGACCCCGCGGGCCCACCAGCGGGGTCGTTCCGCTCAAATACGTGGTGCAAGGCCTCGTAAAAAAATTTTTTTTTTGGCGGGAGTCGCTGTGGCTCCTGGAAAGGGGGGAGGCACGTAGTCTACTCTGGCTTCGCGGAACCGTGCCTAGAGTGTCAGTGCTCCTTACCTCTCTCGACGACAGATGCCAGTTGAGGTGAAGATGAAGTCCACTTAGACGACTTCTTATGCCTCTTCCCCAAGTGTCACGAGGATCTCAAATGGGAGGAAGATGACTTTGGCCTCCGGGAGTGGCCCCGCGACCTCCTCAGTCTCTCACTGGACGGTGTCGAGTAACTTTATCAGCCGCTACTTCAAGGTCATCGGAGCCATGGCCTGACAGTCCGAACACGACTTCGTATCACGGTCGTGCTCGAGACACCAAAGATATACCCGATGGGGATCGGTGACGGACATTGTGCAGGAACAAGTCCCGCACAGCTTGAAGACATCCCCCGTACACGTTGTCGGCGTAAAAACTAAATTTCGACAAAAGTCAAGTAAAAGCTTGAAAAAAAGCGGCAGAGGGGTAGCTCTTCCCGGATCGGTGCTTAACTGGCACATAAAGAAAAGCACTGACGTCCTCGCTCCTGGGAAGCGCCTATATAGGCACTGTGACATCATAACCGGCGTTAATGATGACGTCACGCGAAGCCGAATGGAGCCGTCCGACATCACACGCAAGGGGTATTGCTCAGCGAAAGTTTACGGATCCAGCTTGGTGCCTGGGAAATTCCAAGGTAAGGAATCTGCAGCTAGAAGTCTTTTTCAGATATCAGTGTTCATAAGAATGCACTTCTGTTCACAGTGGACAATTTCGAAAATCATACCGAGCTCTTTGATGTGCTTACTACAAAAGATGGACTTTGATTTAACCCCTTCGCTGCGGCGCGAATTCCGCCGCAGCGCTGGGGGGGTTTGGGGAGGTTGACGGCGCCGCTGTGCTCATGACGGAACCACGCCGTCATGAGTCACGGGTGAGCTGTGCTCATGACGGCGTGGTTCCGTCATGACTCCACCCACTGCGCTAATCGCCCGCACAGGCGGGGAATTAGCGCCGCGTTGGAGCGGCCGCCAACGGCCGCAGCATGACGGAACCACTCCGTCATGAGCACAGCGCACCCGTGGCTCAAGACGGAGTGGTTCCGTCATGAGCGGGGAACGGGTTAAAAGAAAAAAACGAACAAAAAAATTCATCTTGGCCCCTACAGCAGATTTACTAAATTTTTGTAAAATTTTGATCATTCTAGAGTGTTTATTGCTTAACTGTATTGTTCTTTTGGTGTTGCTGCTCAGGTGTCTCAGCAATTTTCTTTAAAGAAGGCCTTGCGTCTTGTGGCAAGTTACCAACAGGTAAGCTTGGGATTTCTCACAAAAAGGAAAAAGCTACTTACCAGTATGCATCTGTTCTTGGCATGTAGAGCTGCAGATCAACACACTTAGCATTAGATCGCCATCTGGTGTTGGGCTCGGATGCTTGCACCTTGTTGTTGTCTTGATAGAAGTCTTTGTAGTCACGCGATAGGTGACTCCTCCCTTGGACGATAGTGCGCATGGGCATCAACTCCATCCTTAGTTTGTTTTTCGCCATGATGGGAAATGATGGAGTTAGTAGAAAAGAAAGAGATGTCCATGTGTGTATATCTAAGTAAGATAGAACTGGAACAGATACAGGTCCCGTGGAGGTGGGTGGGCGTGTGTGGATCTGCAGGTCTACATGCGAGGAACAGATGCATACTGGTAAGTAGCATTTTCCATTCGAGGCATATGAGCTGCAAATCACAGACTTAGCATAGACTGTACAGCAGTGTCTCCCCTAGTGGTGGTCACCTGTATCTGTTGCAGTAGTTTGAAAGAGAGTTTTAAGAACAGCTTGGCCTATAGAAGCTTGTTGCTTGGCTTGCACGTCAACACAATAGTGTTTAGTGAAGGTGTGTGTGGTAGACCATGTCGCTGCCTTACACATTTCTTCTAGGGGAATGTTCCCTAAGAAAGCCATGGAAGCCCCTAGTTTGCGTGTGGAATGCGCTCTAGGGGGAATTGTCAATGTGTGTTTAGCCTTTTGGTAGCATATTTGGATACATTTAACAATCCACCGTGCAATCCCAGTTTTGGAGATGGGGTTACCCTTATGAGGCGGGGAGAAAGCTACAAACAATTGTTTTGTCTTGCGAAAGGATTTAGTTCTGTCAATGTAATGAAGCAGGGTTCTTTTGACGTCTAGCGCGTGAAGAGCTCTCTCTGCTACGGAGTCTGGGTTTTGAAAAAACACCGGTAGCTCCACTGATTGGTTAAGTTGAAAAGCAGAGATGACTTTCGGAAGGAATTTTGGATTTGTTTCGAGAACCATTTTGTTACGATGTATTTGTAAGAAGGGTTCTTGTATGGTTAAGGCCTGGATCTCACCCACCCTTCTGAGAGAGGCGATTGCAATAAGGAAAGCTACTTTCCATGTGAGGAACTGAAGTTCACATAAGTGTAGAGGTTCAAATGGGGTTCCCATGAGCCTAGTAAGTACAATGTTGAGATTCCATACCGTAGAGGGTGGTAATCTGGGAGGAATGACCCTTTTAAGGCCCTTCATAAAGGCTTTAATTGCTGGGACCCTAAAAAGTGACAAGTGTTGTCTGTTTTGTAAGTAAGCGGCAAGTGCTGCTAGATGTAGACGTATGGATGAGTATGCTAAATTACATCATTGCAAATGTAGTAAGTAGCAAATGATGTTCTGGATGGACGCATCCAGTGGATCGATATGATTATTAGTGCAGTAAATGACAAATCTCTTCCATTTTGCTGCATAGTAAGCTCTGATGGTAGGGCGCCTGGCTTCTTTAATGATGTTCATACAGTCCGGTGGAAGGTTAAGATAACAGAATTCTAGGACTTCAGGAGCCAGATTGCCAGATTCATTTGAGTTGGATCGGGGTGCCTTATCTCTCCATGGTTCTGCGTTAGTAGTGATGGGGAGAGGCGTAGTTTTTGGTGTGGGACTAGTGAGAATTCCAACAGTGTTGTAAACCACGGTTGGCGTGCCCATGTGGGAGCCACTAGGATCATTTTTAGAGACTCTTGTCGGAGCTTGAGTACCACTAGTGGAATCAGTGGGAGTGGGGGAAAAGCGTACGCAAATCTGTCTGACCAGTTCATCCATATTGCATTGCCCTTGGACAGCAGGTGTGGAAACCCGGCAGCGAAGGTTGGGCATTTTGCGTTTTCGTGTGTGGCAAACAGATCTATGTCTGGTTGGCCCCACTTCTGGAAAAATGGTAGAAGAACTTGCGGATGTAGTTCCCATTCGTGAATCTGTTGTGTCGGTCAACTTAACAGATCCGCAATCTGATTGTGAACTCCTGGAAGGTGTTCTTCAATTAGGTATATGTTTTGTGGGATGGCCCACCTGCAGATGTTCTGTGCAAGCTGAGACAGCTGTAGAGAATGTGTACCACCTTGTTTCTCTATGTAATACATGGCTGTCATGTTCTCCATCCGGATGAGGACAGCCTTGTCCTGTACATGAACTTGGAATGATTTTAAAGCTAGGAATATTGCTAGCAGTTCCAGATGATTGATATGGAGCACTTTTTGTTGAGTGGTCCATTTGCCTTGAGTTGTGCGATTGAGGAGGTGTGCTCCCCATCCTGTGAGTGATGCATCTGTTGTTAGTACTATCTGTGGAACAGGCTCGAGGAACGGCCGCCCTTTGGATAAGTTTGTTGTGTTCCACCACTGCAGAGAGCGATGTGTGCGGCTGTCAACCAACACCAGATCTGAGAGTTTTCCCTGAGCCTGATTCCACTTATGTGCCAGACATTCCTGTAAGGGACGCATCTGAAGTCTTGCATAAGGTACTATGAATATGCAAGATGCCATCATGCCTATGAGTTGCATGAACACTCTGGCTGAGAGAGAGTGTTGGGCTTGAACTTTGTTGACGAGAGCTTGTATACTGGCTATCCTGGCTGTACTGGGATATGCTAGAGCTGTGGAAGTATTTATTGTGGCCCCTAGGTATTGATGCACATGAGAGGGCTGGAGTTGCGACTTGGTATAGTTGATTGTGAACCCCAAGTTGTGCAGTGTGTGGACGGTTTGATGAATGTGTTGAACACACTGGTTGAATGATTTGGCTTTTATTAGTCAGTCGTCCAGATATGGGAAGACATGGATTTGTTGTCTTCTTTGGTGTGCTGCTACCACTGCGAGACATTTGGTAAATACTCTGGGAGCAGTGGTGACTCCAGATGGAAGGACTTTGAACTGATAGTGTTGTCCGTCCACTACGAACCTTAAATACTTCCTGTGAGCAGGATGTATGGGAATGTGGAAGTAGGCGTCCTTGAGATCTAGTGTGGCAAGGAAATCTTGTTGTTGGAGTAGTGGAAGCACTTGCTGGAGAGTGATCATGTGAACATGATCTGAGTGTATGTTCAGATTGAGGGGTCTGAGGTCGAGTATTGGCCTTAGGGTCCAGTCCTTTTTAGGAATCAGGAAATACAGGGAATAAACCCCTGTTCCCTGATGTGGTAATGGGACCGGTTCTATGGCCTGCTTTTGAAGCAGCAAGAGAACTTCCTGTCTTAAAAGTGTAAGATGTTCTGCAGACATTGGACGTTGCTTGGGTGGTATGTTTGGGAGGGTGGGGGGGGGTAGCTGTAAGTTCCAGGCAGTAACCATATTGGATAATTTGTCTTACCCACTTGTCTGTTGTGATGGATTCCCAGACAGGCAGGAACTGTGATAATCTTCCCCCGACTGGAGTGGAATGGTCTGGGGGGAGTGGAGGTAAGTCACTGTTTAGCAGCAGGGGGTGGGGTGGGTGTGCGTGTGTTGTTGTTACCTTGGCCTTTCCCCCTATTGCTATTCCCTCTGTATCCTCCGCTAAAATATCCTCTATTGGGGGATGTTTTTAAAAGAAGATGAGGTGTCTGCGCCCATGTTTTTGGAGGCTCCTCTATAAAAGGAGCGACGAAAGGAGCCACGCGTTTGCTCAGACTGTAATGCTCCCATGGACTTAGCAGTCTCTGTGTCTTTTTTCATCTTTTCAAGAGCAGTGTCTACGGCCGGTCCAAAAAGTTGTTGATTGAACGGCTGGTTTAGAATGATTGTCTGGACCTCTTGTTTAAAGCCTGAAATGCGTAGCCAGGCATGTCGTCTGAGCAATACACTGGTATTAATGGACCTAGAGGCAGTGTCAGCTGCATCAAGGGCACATTTAATTGAGGCGTTTGTTATTAGTTTGCGCTCTTGGATTAAATTGTTTGCCTGAGTTTTATATTGGTCAGGCAAATGCGGTAATAGGGTTTCCAACTGGTCATAATGGCCTCTACCATATCTAGCCAGCAGTGCTTGAGTGTTGGCTATAAGCCTTAGATTGGCCGCCTGCGCAGCTACTCTTTTGCCATATGCGTCTAGTGATTTGGATTCTTTATCGGGGGGTGGTGCACCCCAAGAGGTTTGTGAATTGGCACGCTTCCTAGCGTTGGAAA
Source organism: Triturus cristatus (assembly GCF_964204655.1). Classification (NCBI taxonomy): domain Eukaryota; kingdom Metazoa; phylum Chordata; class Amphibia; order Caudata; family Salamandridae; genus Triturus; species Triturus cristatus. The sequence goes on from NC_140594.1 coordinate 584,711,812, forward strand.
CTACTAGTGAATACAGGGGCAGCTGTCCTTTGATGTACGCAGGGTCGTCAGGGGCAGGTCTATATTTTTTATCGATCCTAGGATTAAGAATCCTGGCTCGTACGGGACCTTTGAATACGTCAGGGGCATGTTTAATGACCCCTTTAATAATTGGTAATATTTGTACAGTTTTTTGGGACTGTTCAAATGTATCTAAAAGGAAATCCTCCTCTACTGTGTCTGAGTGCATTGTCACACCGTGAAAAACAGCAGCCCGATTGATCAACTGTCCAAACCCAATGTTATCGTCTGGGGGAGATGGTTTTGTTGGGTATGGTTGAGGGCTTGGGAGGTCTGGTAGATCTATTGGGTAATTCCAATCGTCCTGTGGGGGGTCGTCTGGATCCGTGAACGGATCATTGGGGTCTTCCCCCACCCCTAGGTCATCATCATGTGGTGGGTGTGTATGTGGTAGAGAAGTTACAGGCAGAGGTGGTGTAACAGGTTTAGGGAGAGGAAGGGGGTTAGAAGGAAGTACAGGAGAAGAAGGAGGCATAGGTGATGTAGCAGAGTCCTTCTTGACAGGCACTGGAGGGGCGTGTGCTGTGTCTAACTTCCTCCTCTTGCCTGGCAAAGCTGTGACATGTCCTGTTTTAGGGTTAATGTAGATTTTTTTCTGTCTGGGATCGAGAGGATCTGGATGAAAGAGTTCCTCTTCCTCGATAACCGCTTTCGGCGCAGATTTTTTCGGTTCGGAGTGGGGTTGTTGTTTAGTTTTTTGCTCTTAGGCCTTAGAAGGCATGGTAGAATCCTTAGGCTTGTCTTTCGGTTCTGAAGGTTTTGGATTCGGAGCCGAGGTGTGATCTTTAGGCTTAGAAGTGTTCAAAGCCGGTTTATCTATGGGCCTCGAAGTGTTCGGGCCGGTTTGTCTTTGGGCGTGGAAGAAGTCGGAGCCGATTTCGGAGTCGAGTGTTCGTTCGGTTTCGGAGCCGGTGGGACTATTACATGCGGTTTGCTCGGTCCCGAGCTACCGGAAGGCTTGCCTTTTTTCTTCAGAGCCGGGCCCGGAGGCGGGGCTTCTGAAGTGTGTTTTTGGTGGCGACTGGGGCCAACAGGCGAAGTCTTGACCAGTGCCTTCTGTTTCGGTGGTGGGGTTGGGGTAGGGGCAGTAGTACTCACTCGTTGACCAGGAGTGATGGGGTCGTCCGAGTCTTCTGCCTCTGACACGATTTCCAGATCTTCGGAATCTTCTTCTGGGACATCTGGACCCTCGAAGATGTCCTCTGGTTCCGGAGCTGATCTCTGCACCATGATGTGTCATCGAGCCCGACGAGCTCGAATAGTCTTTTTTGATCGAAAAGAGGCACAGGCTGGGCAGCTTGACTCATCGTGTTCTGGCGAGAGGCACAGGATGCAGACCTTATGATGGTCACTGTGTGGAAATTTCGCTCCACACTGGGGGCATTTTTTGAACGGCGTCCTTTCCATGAGCCATAGACTTTACGGCGTCGATAGGCTCAGCGACCCGCGTAGACGACTGGAATCAAAGCGGCGACAGTCGCGAAGATTTCGATGTTTGAAGTCAATCGGAAGAATTTGATTAAGTTGTGCACGTCGAAAAAGTTTGAAAAGTAATTTTCGAACGGCAGCGCAAAAGTTTATCCGAACCCAATGGCGGAAAAAAACAATCTAACGATGGAGTCGATGCCCATGCTCACTATCGTCCAAGGGAGGAGTCACCTATCTCGTGACTACAAAGACTTCTTCCAAGACAACAACAAGGTGCAAGCATCCAAGCCCAACACCAGATGGCGATCTAAGGCTAAGTGTGTTATCTGCAGCTCATATGCCTCGAACAACTATTTACATTATAGGAACTACATTGTTCTGCCTTTGTGGGATCTCAGCCTCCATCAAGACTGCAGCCTCTACTACAAACTATGCACCCTAGTTTAACAATTGGATTTAATACAACCACTCTTCTGAAGCAGGATCGTTACTTGGAGTCCCAGCACCACTCTGACTCTTGCATTCTAAACACTTTGCTTAGTAAGTATACTAGGATTTAAAAATGTAAACTATTCCGATAGTCAGTCATTCAATATAAAAATGCTCCTACAAACCTGGGATGGATTTGTTCAGGAATGCGCTGTGACGGGGAGGGGTGGTAAAAATTATTTAATATTTTTCACCACCTGATTAAAATTTGTGCTGCATTCTGACACACCAAGATTTTTATGCTGCCGAACAGTTTAATACTTTAGCCCAAAAAAGATGGGTGGTGCCTACTGTTTTAGGCTCTTGAGACGAGCAGTGTGACTTTAGTTTTGGTCTCATTAAGCTGAACTGACCTTTTCATCTTCCAGATGGTGATTCACTTTAGTGACCTATGCAGGTTCTATTGGGTACTATCCCGCTATCTCAATGCGTAACTAAAGTGTGATGAGTGCAAGGCAAACTGCAGACCACATGAGCCGCAGCAATGTTCTTAAAAATACAACAATGGGAGGCATACTTGAGGAATGCCACACTTCTCCTCCCTGGGGGTTGCAAGGTGTCCTCAAAGTTGGATTGTGCGAGTGCACCCTGAGTAAAAGGCTAAAAAAAAAAAAAGTTGTTAATGCTTTACAGCATCCATCTTTGTGGCCATGGTCCATTGTGTTGAATGCTGCCGACGACCCTAGAGCACGAACATGGCCTTACTTCCTTAACTGTTAACAACCGAATGGAATTCATATCTAGCACTGCTGATTTCAACCATGAAAGGTGCAGAAACCTGACTGTGGCTTATCCAGACATGCCTATGCAATGAACCTATCACAGCTTTAGAGTTTTATTTTTAATCTGCATAAATGAAAACAATTCAAGTGAAAGCTAGCAACAAACCCAGAAAGAGGAAACAATGGGCTTTCACTGTGCAGGATGGTAGATAACATGGGCAGCCTTAAAGTGACAGAAGTGTGGGATTCACTTCCTCTATGAGGCTTAATGTCTATGAAAACAATTCCATTTCATTTGTCAGCCTTTGCAAAGTGGGACATGAAAAAGATGTTTGAACTGCAAAGCTGCCATGTATCCTTTTCGATATTCATGTTGATATTTTGATCATACATTTGTTTTAAATAGCAAAAAAACAAAAGTCAAATGTTGCCTATGGATAGGCATTCTATTTTGGCTTTATTTGGATAGTTTTTCCACTCTTCAAAGGTCTGTTGGGATCCTGCTCGATATTTCTAATATTATTTAAAGTTAAAACATCATGTTTCTTTAGTAGAGGTTATGTAGGAGAACACTGTCGAAGTTAAAATAAAATTGTTGCAGTGGGTTTGCTATTACTGATTATCTGTTTTGGTGATTCATTGTAATTATTTTTGTCTTAAGAGCATCTCATCATGCATAAAGGGTGGTGTGTTTCCAGGATATCGCTGAAAAAGACTATAAAAAAAATGTATACATATTCCAAATGTTAGCAGGTCTTACATTTTTTAAAAGCAGAACAAAATATACCTGCGGAAGGAACATTACAGGTGTGTTCTAATTGGATGGCAATTTCTTTTTTGTTTGTTTTCGGTAATGAGGGGAGGACGAAGCTCAGTACAAACCATTGATGTTTATTTGCGGTCACAATGCATACACTAAATGCAGCCAACCCTCTTACAAAACCACCAGCGAGTCTTTACAACTGTAGGACCCGGCAAACACGCGCACTCGTCAAAGAGGAATTAGCACATCCACAGTAGGTGCCTGCACTCAACTGCAAAGTGACAAAGATGTTGCTGCTGCACTGTGTGTCCAGTCTATTGAAAAGGAGTAATGTGGGGCTCCCCACTCGTCAACCACTGCAACTAAACTTTCAATAGGTACCAACTGTATCTAGATTTACTTTAAATATTAAATATAGAATGTAGCTTCTTAGAGGTTCAATAGACGTTTTTTCATTAAAAGTATGAGGCCACATTTGAACCTACTAAATAAACCCTACTTCCAAACTTTGGGGACTGAACCTCAAACCCATGTGCTCTGTAAGCAGAGGCGACCCACACTTCTCCCCCATCATGCAAACACTTTCAAATATGCTTCGTCCTCTACTAAGACACAAACCAACATTACACAGATGGGATAGGGCTCAGGGCACAAAGTGTGGGAATATATTTATTAAATCTAGGTGGAGTACAGAAATTGATGCATTTTCCTCAGAATGTTTACTCCTCTTGACACTGGAAGGAATGCATACCTTTAGAAACGAGATGTAGATCCCCTACGTCTCAACGGAAACAAACACGCATAGCCTTCCTGTGACCTGGAAGCTTAGACCTGGTCTTCCTGGCTCTGGTGAGCCATACAAGAGGAATGCTGGATTTTCTTTTTGAAGAGTTTCACACATGCTTTCAATTTATTTGTTGTGAACAACTATCCATAAAAACACATATGTAACTCTGTGATGTAATATATCCGATAGTCATAGACCATACAATGGGTTAAACCACAAGGCGAGGGAGACATTGTGGCACAAGCCCTGCCCTCCCCTCCCAGCAGCCAAGTCCAGTAAGGAAAACCCCCAGTAGTGCAAAGCAGTGCTGACCGCCAGCCCAGAAAGAGCTCGGGGGCTAGGCTGCAGGGGACAAATGCAAGGAGGTTGGGGGCGCGAAGGGCTGTGGCCCTCATCTCACACAGAGTACCTCAAACAAGGTGACAGGAAGCGGCTGGTATTTCTGGGCAATTAAGAAAAAATATACATTTTGGGAAATATACACCTCGCTCTCTCTCTTGTGCTTCCTGCTGCACCTGCCACTCTCATACGACCTCCTCTCGTGAAGCTTGGAGGACGTCTCTTCATTCACATCATGGAGCCCCGTGGATTGGGGGGAGGGTGGGGCCCGCATTATAAGATAAAAACTTCAATCACACGTTTTTCTTATCAACCGAATCAATATAAACAGTGTTCAAAATGTTATGAAAAAATGTACATGTTTATACAAGGCAGAGGGCTGAAGAGGGGAAGCGTCAACATCCAGGCATTCTTGGGGAGGCAGCAGGCTTGTTATCCTGACAATGCCCATGAAGTGGGAGCACCCTTTAAAACACCTCCTGTCCCCCCCTTCTTCCAACAGCCACTGGGAGAGCAGCCACGTCCCAACCCCACCCTCCCTCCCAGGGAGGACAAGGGCGCTTTCAGGATCTGACAAGCTCTCCCATCCCTGGCCTCCCGCTTCGGCCAGGCTTGAGAGATGCGGCTACACACTGGGGTGTCACAGAAAGTGTCAGCTCATCATGTCGTTGCTATTTACACCACACGCTGAATTCTTCATCGAGTCGTTTACTTCTCGCCTGAATGCAGACAAATTCTGAGTGAACCTGCAGATACACAGAGAAAGCTGTTTAGTAATGCATAACTTATCTACAAAAATAATAAGCAAGACTATATTTGTGTACTGATCTGCATATTTTAAAGCAACAGTTGCAGGATGTCCAATCATCTAAATAACTACATTAGTCTTTCAAATTTATTCCAGCACCAAGACACTCCTGTAATCTATAGCACATTATCAACCTATTACACTGCGAAAAACTGGCAATTTGATACCACTGTATGCTGCTGAAGGAAGTTTTGAGCAATTATAGAAAAACTAACACTGGCAAAGGCAATGGGTCGCGCCTATGTGACATCTATTGTTTCGGTTGGAGTAGAGTGGTATTGAGTGGAGTGGCACTTTGTGCAGTAACACTGAAAGGAGTGGCAGTAAATGGAGTGGAGTTACATTGTGTGGCGCAGAGTGGATTGAGCAATGTTTGGAGTGGCTGGGTGGAGTGGAGTGACACTGAGTGGAGAGGCACTGTGTGGTGTGAAGTGGCACAGAGAGGCATTGTCTGACATGGAATACAGTGGCATTGTGTGGAGTTTAGTGGAGCAGCACTGGGTGGAATGGCACTTTGTGATTTGGAGTGGCATTGTGTTGCATAGTGTAGTGGATGAGAGTGTAGTGGAATTGTGAGGAGTGACGTGGAATTGTGTGGAGAGGAGTGGCATTTTGTGGCTTGGAGTGGAACTGTGTGAAGTGGAATTGTATGGGGTGGAGTGAAACTGTGGTTTCGAGTGAAACTGGCATGGTGTGGAATTGTGTGGCATGGAGTGGAATTGTGTGGCATGGAGTGGGATTGTGAGGCGTGGAGTGGAATTGTGAGGCGTGGAGTGGAATTGTGTGGCGTGGAGTGGAACTGTGTGGGGGTGGAGTGGCTGGAGGTGGAGCGGCTTTGTGTAGTGTGGAGCAGAGTGGGGTGTCATTGTGTGGACTAGTATTGTGCAGTGTGGAGCATAGTGTGTGGCATTGTGTGGAGTGGCATTGTAGGAGTGGAGTGACATTGTGTGGAATTGCATGGAGTAGAGTGGAATTGTGTGGAGTGACTGTGTGGTAAGGGGTAGAGTTGAATGGAGTGGAATTGGGTGGTGTAGAATTGTGTGGAGTAAGATTGAGTGGAGTGGAATTGGGTGCAGGGGAGTGGCATGGCGTAGAATTGTGTGGCATGGAATGGCGTAGAACTGTGTGGCGGAGAGTGGCATTGGGTGGTGGGGCAGTGTTGTGTGGGGTGAAACTGTATGGCATGAGGTGTAATTGTGTGGTATGGAGTGTAGTTGTGTGGCGTGGAGTCATACTGTGTTGAGTGTAATAGCGTGGATTGGCATGGAATTGCATGACGCTTAGTGGAGTGGCGTGAAATTGTGTGGAGTGGCAGTGTGTGGAGTGGGAGTGTGTTGCATCGAACTGCGTGGCAGACACTGGAATTGACTGGAGGGGAACTGTTGGGAGTGGGATTATGTTGAGTGGGATTGCATGGAGTGGTATTGTGTGGCATGGAGTGGGATTGTGTGGCATGGAGTGGCAGTGTGTTCCACAAAATTGCGTGTCATTGAGTGAAATTGTGTGGCGTGGAGTGGGATTGAGTGGACTGTGGCGTGGAATGGAATTGTGTGGAGTGTAACTGTAGCATGGAGTGGAACTGTGTGACAAGGAATTGTGTGGTGACGGGATGAACTGTGTGGTGTGGAACTGTGTGGATTGGAGTGTAATTGTGCGGCATGGAATTGTCTGCAGTGGAATGGAATTGAGTGGAATGGGGTTAAATTGTGTGGTGTGAGATTGTGGGGCATAGAGTGAAACTTTTTTGAGCGGAGTGGAACTGGATGCATAGAGAGGAATTTTATGGCGAGGAGTGGAATTATGTGGCATGGAGTGAAATTGTGTAGAGTGTAGGGGAATTGTGTGGCTTGGTGTTTAGTGAAAATTAATGTGTTTTAGACCAGAAGGGGCTAGTGGGCGAGGTAGCAACATATATCGCAACGGTTGGGGATAATGGAGATGCGGCAGCAGTTTTATAGAACGGCATAAGTTGTTTTCCAAACAGGAGTAGCAGAAGTGCTCAGTCCATCACCTCCATACTCTGCAATGCCCACTTTCACTGTACATCATACTCGTTTTCTGCACTGTTTTTGTATCTAGGTTTGCACTTTATAAATCCAACACATACGTACATAGTGTGACAAGGACAGATCTTTTGTGCACCTATCTCTATAGTGAACTGCTTCTTGATTGGATCATGACTTGGTTCCTTGAATTCTAATCTCTCACCTTCAGAGAGGCTATTAATATGGCACTCCTCTCAAAGATGGCCTTTGGGTACCAAGGCCATTACGAAAGTATCAATTACTGATATTGGTCTATGATATTTTCATCAAGGCTTGAAGCCTGATGACTTGAGGGAAGAAAATAGTTGCATGAAATTAAAATGTCCTGAGGAAAATATTAAAAAGAGAATTTGTGGCATCACTGGTTCCAGTGTCTGGAAAGAGCAGAAAAAAACAAACAGACATCACTCTTTTAGGAAAGTGCCCCTTTTAGATATGGTCACACCTACTTTTTGCCTGGTATTTGATGCAATTTTGACCGAAAGTGCACTGGGTTCCTGCTTACCAGGTCCCCAGTACCAGATCTCTTTCCCTAAAAAAGTACAATTGTTCACCCAATTGGCACCCATGTAAGTCCCTAGTAAATGGTACCCATGGTACCTAGGGCACGAGTGCCAAAGATGGTCTCTAAAAGCTGCAGCATGTAATATGCCACCCTAAGGGATCCCTCACCTAACTCATGCACACTGCCATTGAAGGCTGCATGTCTTAGTGCAGACAAAAGTAAAAACTCGACATGCAACACATCCCTGTGTGCCATTCCTGCAGACACTGCATGCAGTATAGATAAGTCAACCCTACAGCAGGACTTACAGCCTTAAGGCAGGTGCACTATACTACATGTGTGGACATCTCTGCATGCATATATGTCCCTGTGCTGGACAGTTCAATTACTGCCAGTGTAAGTGACCAGGGAAGCCATTTTAAATACATTTGCTGGACACTGGTGTGAAATGATTTCCCCAGCTACAAGATGGATTCACTGAATCCGAAGATGTTTGGTATCAAACATCTTGTATTATTAAACCCACACTGATTCTAGTGATGGATTTATGAATACATGCACCCATAGGGTAGCGAAAAAGAGCCCCCATAGAACCTATTAACTACTAGTGGGCTGGCTGATTGGTCTTGACCAGCTTGCCACAATAGACAAGTTCCTGACCACCAACGGTGAGAGACCACGCTCTCAGGAGGTCAGGAACAAAGCTTTCTCCGGTACACTCTCTACAGCAGGATGACCTGTAAATAAGCATTCCAAGGCCAAGGCAGGGAGCTTCAAAGAGCTCGCCGCCTTTGGTACGTGAATCAGGCTTCCCTCAGAGGTCATCTCAGCCCGCCTTCCCCCATCGACCAGGGCCTATTTTGTACCTGGACAGGAGAGGCGTGTCCACCCTCAGGCTAATTCCACCCCTAAGGTGGGCTACCTGATGTGGACACGAAATTTAAAAGTTTGGCATCTTTGTGATGGCAGAATTAGGAACTTCGGACAGGGTTATGCCCACTTCCCACAGGAAGTGGTCATAGAGGGGGCGTAGTGACCTCAGGGGTAAGTGGCCCATAGGTTACTACCCTACACTCCCTCAAACGCCTACATTTAGTATTTAGGGGAGCTCCTGATACCAGGAAATCAGAGCTTGCCAACCTGAAAGAAGAGAGAAGCTGAAGAATCGCAAAAGCAAGGACAGAAAACCAGCAACTGACTTGGTGCCAACCCTGCCGGCCTTTCTGCTGTCCTCGACAATTGCGTCAAACACGACTCATCCTGCAGCTGCCTATGCCTCCAAGTACCTGGGAGGACTGCCAGTCTTTATCCAAGACCCAGGAACTCCTGTGGAGTAGTGGAGCTGCTCCGATGCAGTCGTGTGCATCATTTATTGACTGTGTGAATGCAGCAGATGTCTAACACTCCTCTCTGATAAGCTTAAGGCTGCTCAACCACACTACCCCTGAAAGCGAGCACACAAATTGCAAGAGCAAGCCACTGTCCACTTATAAGGGACATCTGGGTACTTTACACAGTAAACCTTTTTCTACTACACTATATAAAGAGCCAGCTTCCTACACACTGGCACTGAGATTTATATGGAATACAAATACAGTCAAGACGCACAGTAATGGTCCCAAACGAGTCTCGAACATGGGTGTGCCTGATACCAGTCTCTCCAAATTTGACCCACTGAGGATTTGAGGTGGGCGGATGGAAGTCGCCTAAATGTATCTCAATCACAGTAGAGGTTTAGAGAGAGAAGTAAAGACCATGCCAGAGTGGAAAACATAATACACCACATTCAACATCCATACCTACAGGTATCTGGCTTTGGTTTCAGCCAATTCCAAGATGACAGTAGAACTTATGCATTGTGTCAACAGTTTAGCTCAGACGGTAACCTCATTCAACACATTTGTACAATACTCCTTCACTGTACAATAGTATCCCAGCAGTACAAAGAAACCCTCATCGTCCAATGACTTTACTCCACCCAACCCCCTTCCTCAGCAAGACTCCATCTAAGAGCTAACTACCTGAAGCCCTTAGAAGCTCTCCTCACCTGTCACGATTCTTTGTTAACAGGTTTCGTTCAATTCCTTCCATCAGGTTTTCAAAACAAAGGTGCATTGCCTGCTGCTTCTCTGGTGGCTGGCTATTCACAATACTATTCCTTAGATCTGAGAAATACTGTGAAAAACAAGTGAGGTCAGATAAAAAGGAGTAAGGAGAATACTCATTCTAAACAATAATTTAAAACACAACAGCCATTTGGTCAGAAAAAAAGTGCATCCAACAATCTCACATTTTGCAGACCATGAAGAGGAGGTGATCTTTTACCAAATGTTATTTTAGAAAGTTACCAATTTGTAGCTGCAATTCTCAAGCATTTATTAGCTTTCATTGAGCCACATGCCAGAATTCTTTCTAATTGTTTAAGGTGGAATTTTCAGAAGACTTATTAAATCACCAATGTCTTAATGCAGTAACTTAGCATACTGCTTTGTACACTATCTTCCACTATAAGCAGTTCAAGTCGGCTCAATGCTTTCTTCAGTTCATTGGTAAGATGTTAGAGGAATGGTGACTTATTACTTTGACTAAGTAAAATTGGCTGACAAGTAGCCTAGCAAAGCCTTGTATTGTCAGATGGTGCTGGCCTTTCTTGCCAGTGTGCTAGAAACCAACTGCTTCAGATTTCTTGCTTTTTAAAAAGAAAAGCTGTCTCGTTCTCCATGCTTATATTTGTGCCCTTAGAGAGAATGTTTTGTGAGTGAAAAGGACAAGTTACTTACCTTTGATAACACTTTATCTGGTAGAGACATATCTAGCCGCAGATTCCTTACCTTAGAATGTGTGAGAAAGTGCCCTATTTCTTGCATGGTATGCCCCCACTTTTTGCTGAATAGCTGATGTACTTTGACTGAGCGTGCCCTGGGCTCCTGCCAGCCAGGTACCCAGGGCCTGTGTTCCTTCCCTAAAACTGCATTGAAAAATAAACCCAATTGGCATCTCTGGCCACAAATGGTACCATAGGTACCCAGGGCACTGTGACCAGAGAAGGCCCCTAAGGACTGCAGCACTTATTGTGTCACCCTTGGAGGCCATGTACCCTGACACACACACACACACACACTGCCTTTGCAGGCTGAGTGTTTGGGTGCAGAACAAAACAAAGACGACATGGCACACATCCCTGTGTGCCATGCCCTCAAACCACTGCCCTGGCAAACATCAGTCACCCCTCTAGCAGGGTGCCCTATGCCAGTGGTGAGGGTACAGGTGCATGAGCCCTGTACCCCTACAGTGCCCAGGTCCATTCCTGGGCCCTGTAAGTGCAGTGCTGCCATTAAGAGTATATGGTGCTGGGAGGTTGTCATTACGAACTCCACAGCACCATAATGGCTGCACTGAACTGGGAAGTTTGGTATCAAACTTCTCAGCACATTAAACCCACACGGATGCCAGTGTGGGATTTAATGTAAAATGCACCACAGATGGCATCTTAGAGATACCCCCTGAAAAACGACAAACTACCAGTGACCTGACTGAGTGGCTGCGCAGGCTGTCACCACCAGACATGTTTCTGGACCCCTGGGTTGAGAGCCTGCTGCTCTCGGGGACTGAAACAATGCACATCCTGGGACGAGGTGCCAAGCCTCCTCCCCCAGGATGGAAAGGGTTTACGAAGGAGAAGCTTCAAAGCCATGCCGCCTTTGAGAGCCTCTCCAGACCATTTTCTGCTTTCAGCAACTGGTCCCCACTGGTTCTACCCCCCACTTTGGGCGGGAGAACCGGCGGTAAAAACAAAGTGAGGAAGAGAGGTGTGCCCACCTTTGCCAACTCCACCCCTAAGGTGGGGGAGCCGAGGTGAAGCACAACCTCTAGTCCCCGCCATCTTGAGGATGGGGGGACCCAGCCAACCAAGGACAGGCACCTGCCCCCCTCCCACTGGAGAGTGGTAGAATAGGGGGTGTACCCACCACAGGGAAGGGACACATTGGTCCCTGCCCTTTACCTACCTGTAACGACCCTAAATTTAGTATTTAGGGGCACCCTGAAGCTTCCTTCCTCAGATCCAGCAACCACAAGAAAAGAAGGATGAGAAGCCGTGCAGAGCTAACAAGAGGACGACGCCCACTGACTTGGCCCCAGCCCTACAGGCCTGTCTACCCTCGAACCTGCTCCTGCTCCTGCAAAATCCTGGCCAGCGGCCAGCAACCTCAAAAACCCCAGAGGGCCTGCCTGCATTCACTCTCCAAGCTGTTTCTCCCGTGAACACTGGACGTGTTTGAACTGCAACTTCTGGTGCCAGCCAGAAACCGCGAATCCAGCACACTCTGCACCCGCCGAGCCCGGCCTGTGTTTGAGTGAACAAACACCACCAGGAGGTCCCCCCGGCGATCCTGACCAGAGATCCGGCGACCCCTGACCTGCCTCAAGCCTCCAGATGACACCTGCAGCCTCAATCCAGGAGAACCCCCCCCCACCGCGACCAGAGCGGGCAAGAAAATCCGACGTCTAAAGGCACCCTTGCACCCAACGCCCCACCGCCTTGTGTGCCCAACCCAGTGGTGCCTGACCATCCCTCTACATCTCAACTTACCCCTCGAAGTGGTGGTCACTCCTGGAAGATCTTCGTCCCCGAGCCTGCAGTGTTTCTTTGTCCCAGAGAATCTCCATTGAGTTCAACAGGGCACCCGACCTCAAAACTGCACCCTGCACCCGGCTGCCCTAGCGCCGCTGAGGGTGTCCCTTTGGTGCTAACTTGGTCCTCAACGTGCCCTGTGCTTAACCCTAGGAGCTTTGCTCCCACAATCCTGTGGCCTGCTTGCCAGCAGCCACCAACCGGAGTCCCCCCTATCCCCCATAGGATTACATTGGGCCTCAACACTCTGCACCCGGCCGCCCGAGTGCCACTGAAGGTGCAACAACAGTGCATCACTGACCCTGGGAGACCCCTGAGTCTAACCCCAGAACCCTAACTCAAAAGACTGATTACTTACCATGAAACCGATAACTCATTTTTCCTCATAGGATAACATTGTCACTTTTTCTCCCAAAAAGTTTCTAAGTGTCGACTTTTGAAAACTGCAAATATTCCTTAAAAATCAGCCGATTAACCAAAACGCATTTTCTCAACTGTTGACAGGAAATGTCCCAGTGCTGAATCCAGGATCCAGCACTGAGTAAGAAAAAGTAACGATAACCTAACTTACCTGCTAAGTGAATTTCCTCCCATAGGATAACATTGGTAATTCTATTTGAAAAAGTTTCTTTTTTTTTTTTTAAACCCAATCTTTATTAAAGAATTTTCTTAATACAACACAAAAACCCACCTAATGACCCACCCCCCACCCCCAGCTCAGATTCTGTTGCATTGAAAAGAAAGAAAAAAGACGTGAAGAACAACAGTTATGATCAATAAACAGCATAACATAATATGGGACTGACAATAGTCGAAAAAAACAAGTATGGCTTACGAATTACCCCGTTATCTCTGAGACCATTGCAACACGGGATCCCAAATTGCCAGCCCTAACTTGCGCTTGCGCAAGCCCTTTCTTCTGTAGATAGCTACTTCTAAACTACAGGTGGCCAACAGGCGTGATCTCCATTGTTGAAAACTTGGCGCATTTGTATCAAGCCAAGCTGACGCGATACATAATCTAAAGACAGCCATGGCCACAAAAACCAGACCTTGCATATATTTCGGTCTTGAGATATTAGCAACACCTAACATAATCTCTTCAACATAAATCTCTATTCTTGTATTAAAAACTTCCGAGAGAAATGTTGAAATATCGGCCACTACTGAAGTTAGTACAGTACAGGTAGCAAAAATATGAATGCTATCGGCTTCAACTAGATCACATCTAGGACATGTAGTTCCTTTCCCGGTCCCCCATTTAGCGATCTTATAAGGAGTATAATAAAAAAAGAAGAAAGTTTTGTAAAACTGGGCCTGCAGCTTGGTAGACATTAAAATAGACTGATATAGTAAGAGAGATTGATGAACAGTTTCCCTGGACACACCAAGTTTAAGCTGCCATTTACTTAAGTATTTATCAAGATCATCAGTTTGTCGCAGAAGCAGTTGTTCATAAATCTCTCCTATTTTGAGATTATTTCTTGAAGCCATATTCTCCATTAACTGCACCTTTTGAAACAACACGTCTCCTCCTCCTCTTTTTAATAAAAAATCCCGAATTTGCAAAAATTGAAAGAAATCCCGTTGCTCTAAATTGTATTCCAGCTGTAATTCGCCAAAAGATTTAATACCTAATGGAGTATAAAAACACCCAAGATGCGTAATCCCATTCAAAAACCATCTTTCCATGCATAAATCATTGAAGATCCCAGGGAGATGGCTATTTTTATGGATTAGGGTGTAGAAAGATAGTTGTCCGATATTAGTAAGTTTTCTAACGGAATTCCAGGTCTTATAAATACCAAATATGGACTTAAATTTAACTTTTTTGAAATAGCTATCGTTAAGATGACGCCACAGGCAACCTCTCGATTCATTACCTAATAGCAGCTCTTGTGGAGTTGGAATATCCCCTTCGCTGGTAGGTGCAAACGTAAATAAAAGCTTATTGCAGTATTTTAAGATAGTAGCCCAGTAATATAGCTTAAAGTTGGGCAATCTCATGCCCCCTCTATCTTTAGGGAAAGTAAAAGTTCGCAAGGCTCTACGGGATTTTTTGTACCCCCAGATAAATCTAGAAAACATACTATCCAAATCTTTAAATACTTGTGAAGGAAATTCTAGACAGATTGATCTAAAAAAATAAAGAAATCTTGGAAGGAAAAGCATTTTAATCAAATTACACCGACCCACGATGGATAAGTGAAGATTGTTACTCCTAATCAAATCCTTTTTTGTACGTTGAATTAATGGATCAATATTATCGGTAACTAGATTCTCTATTTTGGCCGTAATACTCACGCCAAGATATATAGCTTTCTCGGTAACCCGTGTATCCATCATCTCAATTTTACTGTTAAGGATAATCTGAGTTTTTGATTGGTTGAGTTTATAGCCCGATATTTGGCCAAAAATGTTAGCTTCCTCTTCAATCACCGCAGCCGAAATCGCTGGGTCACTGGTAACCAGCGCGATATCGTCCGCGTATGCCAATGTTTTGGTGGCCTGATCTCTTATCCAGATGGATGGTATCAATGCGTTGTTATCTAATCTTCGGATAAATGGGTCAATATATATAGCAAATAAGAGGGGTGAGCACGGACACCCCTGTCTTGTACCTCTAGTAATAGAGAATGGTGCTGTAATTGACCCATTCACCATAACACCGGCAGACGGATTGCTGTACAACATTTTTACCGCTGTAATAAAGGGATCTCCAATGCCACATCTAGCCATCGCAATCCAGAGATATTTCCAGGAGACCCTATCGAAAGCTTTTTCGGCATCTAAAAGTATAAGTGCCATAGGGTCTCCTGAAACTTCACACCAATCAAACAATGAGATTACTCTCTGGATATGATCTGTGGTATCTCTACCCGGGATGAACCTGTGTTGTCGAGCCGATACGATTTTGTGTATATTCAGAGCTAATCGTGCGGCGAGTAACTTAGCGTAGATTTTAGAATCACTAGTTATTAAGGTAATTGGGCGATACGACCCAAGTTCTGTAGGGTCTTTATGTTTTTTTTGGAAATACTATAATTTTGGCCCTTGACCATGACTCTGGGGGTCGCCCCCCTAGGAATATATGTGCGATCAGTGTTGTTAGTATATTCTTAACTTGGGGAAAGAATTGGATATAAAATTCAGTGGGAATCCCATCCATACCGGCCGCTTTGCCTGAAGTAAGACTTTTTAATGCGAGAAGAATTTCCTCCCCTTGCGGGACCACATCCATATCTTCTGAATCATTACTTTCATTACTTTCTAATCTCGATGGGCTATCTTGATTGATGTATTCGTTGATTGCATCTAATTGTATATTAGTATCATTATCCCTATATAGAGCCTGATAGAATTTATAGAAGGCAGTTCTAATTGCATCCGAATCTGTTATTAGCCCTACTTCTGGATCTCGAATCATCTTAATGGAATTAACGGAATTGAGTTCACGGGCGCGTACCGCTAACTGATGTCCAACTTGTTCACTCAGTTCGTAAATAGTTTCCTTATATGCGGTTGCTTTATTAATAGCTTTTGTAGTTCGTATATCTATGACACTATTTTTAGCAAGTGAGATCTGTTTTAACTCATTTTCCGTGTCTCTTCCCTCCTGGATGGCTTTAATTAGCCCTCCTTCAGCGATTGCGATGTTACCCTGAAGTGTTTTCATTACTTGTTTAGCTTTTTTTCTTAACATTCAATGAAAATCGAAGTGTTTCCCCTCTGATTCCAGCTTTGAGAGTGTCCCAAACGATCTCAATTGGTGCACTACCTATATTTTCCTCTAGGAATCTGGGGATCCACTGTCGCATGCATTGACAGTACGCCTCGTTTATTAATAATGCTCTTTCAAACGTCCATATTCTATTGTTCCGTTTTTGCGTACCAATATCCAGAGTTAAAAGAAGGGGATTATGGTCTGAAAGAACCCTTGGTAGTTTTTCGATGAAATAACTAGTGGATAGAGTACTAGAGACCAAGAAGTAATCCAACCTTGCATGGAGTGTATGTGGATGGGAGTAATATGTAAAACCCTGATCGTTTGGGTATTGCGCCTGCCAACTGTCTATGAGACCATGAGTTAAGCATAGATTTTTAAGGGCTTGGAAAACTTTAGGCTTTCTGCCTTTGTATTGGAAACCAGACTCCTCTGACCAATTACTAGGTAGATTTATATTAAAATCCCCGCAGATTATTACTGGAAGTGGCCAATGGACCAGTTCGTTAGATATGTGATCCAAAACTACGGGGTCATCATTAATATTACTATAGATTGTACAAATTGTCATTCTATCTCCATTAGACATCTGACACTCTGTAATAGCCCAACGACCATATTTATCGGAGATTGAGCGAGTAAACTGTGCCATACTCGCTTTCCCCAAAATAGCAACACCCTTTGTCCTAGTCCCTTGTGTGGTGGCGGTAATAAGCTTAAAACCCAGTTGATTCAGCAAATAAATTTGTGACCCCTCAATATGTGTTTCTTGAACACAGAGAATGTTCGCTCCTGATACTTGGAGCCCAATGGCCACTCTTTGTCTTTTGTTTTTCATCATTGAGGCCACAAATGTTAATCGATAGTATTTTTAGTTTATCCATACTGCTGTTTTCCTTGCTCTGAAAAAATAAAGAAAAAATTTACTTAATTTTCTCAGTATTAATCTTTTTTCTACATTTGAACCTCTCAGTACCTTTTTCTATGTTAGACATAAGATTTTGCAAAGATATTAAGGACCCAGAACTGAGCTTTAACCCCCCTTCCCCCCCCCTCCCCCCTCCTCCTCCCCCCGCCCCCCACCACTATGTAGGCAATCAGGCTCAAACCTGAGCCTGTTATGATGGCGCCTGGTTACATCCTCACCCCAACCCCACGGCTCTCTATTTTTTCTATTTTTTTTTTTTTGAAAAAGTTTCTAAGTGTCAACTTTTGAAATACAATAATATTCCTTAAAAATCATACCTTTAACCACAACACATTTACTCACCTGTTTTCATGAAATGTCCCAGGGCTGACTCTAGGATCCAGCCCTGTGGTTAGAAAAGTAATCTGAAATGTAATTAACTGCATTTTACTTAAAAAGCCCATTCAATTGAATGTACTATACCTGCAATGTGTTGCAAACTGCTTTCTTAAACCTGTAATCAGTACCAGTTATACTGCAATTCTGAACTGTGTTCAAACAAGTCAATTACTACTGCAAAGTATTTATATGCTTACCTGTACCAGGCTTGCTTGGTTCTAGAGATAAAACAACAGTATATTTTTTATACAAAACAATTGGCCTAGAGTTCAGTTCTTGAGTGTGTGAGACCATTTGCTGACTGAGTGTGTACATCAAATGCTTTACACTGTCCTCTAATACTGCCTTACTGCTCGACCAAGCTACAACTTTAGAGAGTAAGGTTCTATCTAACTTTAAACCCTGCAAACCTCTATAGACTCTTGGACTCTATACACACTGTACCTCACTTTGGTGCAGTATATATAGAACCAGTTTCTTACAGAATATCCCAGGCATCAGGCTGGATCTGAAAGACTTTTGCTTGAGCAATACCCTTGCGTGCCGGTAGGTGGCTGAGGTCGGCTCCATATGACGTTGTCGGCAGTGCTGGAAGTGATATCCTCATCACCTATATAGACGCCACCTCAGCATGCTGATGTCAGTTACTTTTCACGACTTTCCACCCCAGGAGCTCGGAGCCATGGAGTGCACGTATGTGTTTAAAACAACTTGGGCTCTGAAAGGGATCAGCCCTGAAGATAAAAACCTGTTATTTGAGGATGGATGGGTCGGTAAGGAATCTGCGGCTAGATAATGTCTCTACCAGATAAGGCATTACCTAAGGTAAGTAACTTGTCCATCTGATATAGACATCTAGCCGCAGATTCCTTACCTTATAATAGATACCCAAGCAATACATTCCCCGGAGGGACCGTGGACCAGATTAGACCAGATAGTCCTGCAGGACAGAGCGGCTAAAATGGCCATCCCTGCAAACTTGACTGTCCAGGTAGTAGTGCTTAGTGAAAGTGTGCAGTGATGCCCACGTTGCTGCTTGACAAATGTCAAGGACTGGAACACCACGTTGCAATGCTGTGGTGACAGCCGGGTGGAATGAGCTCTTAAGCTTTCGTTTCTGTTTTTTAGCCAGAGCGTAGCAAATTTTGATGCAGAGGACGACCCATCGCGAGATAGTCCTCTTCTGCACTGCATGATCTTTCTTTGATCCAATCTACCCTGCAAAGGAGTTGGTAGTCCACCGGGAACTCTATAGTGCGGTCCAGGTAGAACGACAAAGCTCTTTTTGGGACCAGGCGGTGAGGTCGCTCCTCGTTATAGAGGTGTGAAGGAGCATAGTGGCAAGGTGACCGATTGCCCCACGTGGAATGGTGTTACCATTTTCGGTGAGAAGGGGGCCCCAATGCATAGCACCAACTTATCAGGGAAGATGATCAGGTAAGGAGGCTTGGATGCTGAAGCCTGCAATGCGCTCACCCTCCTGGCAGAAGTTATGGCCACTAAAAAGGCTTGAACGGAGCACACATCAGGAAGGTTTGTTTCCTTTGTTCAGGAAGACAGGCTAGCATCCCAAGCAGGGAAGGAAAACCTGAAGTCAAACAGGTTTTAAAATGTGAGTGTAGCCTCCAGGTAGCCACACCTTTGGAATGGGCTAGGGAGCTCCATCACCAAGAGAAGGATCTGGTCATATTGGGAGTGGGCAGAATAATGCACTCTGGGATAGCTAGATGCCACACTTCCCAGAAGCTGTCACCAAGTGGGTGGGATAGCCCATGGGAACTTGTAGCCTGTTGGCTAGTTGGTTGCCCCCCTCAGACAAGCTCAAAACAAACATAAAAGTCGAGCTACCCAGGCACCCTGATCTCAGATCAGTACTTGACTGCAAAGACGACTTTGGAAGACTGCCCTGTTGCTCCTTTGAACCAGCAAGGAGAGGCTGTACCAAACACTGGACTGCACCTGCTGAACCAGAGGGCCAAGCAAAGAGAAGACTGAGCCCACTCATGGAAAATTACCTTACAGGTACCAGAACAAAAAGAGTGATTCCAAGAATTAGTTGGCTAACTCCCTGTTGCAGATACGAGGCCATTAAAGGTAAAGGAGCCTGCATTGCCCAGATATATGTGGGACCTGTGGCATTTAGACTCTGGTTGCCATGCCAGAAAAAAAGAACTAACCTACAAGCAACCCCTGAAAACTGCGGCAACTGGAAGACCAGCAGAACAGTGGCAACTGGACCTGCACTGGACTTCCCCTCTGCATCATCAGAAATCGAGACCGGAGGCCAGAGACGACTCATACTGCAATGGATAGAGTGTCCCCAAAAATACTTGCCACATCTTTATTATATCAGTATCCTGCATCCCCGGCATCAGGACCACTTCTTGGAAGGTGACTAAGGACCCCGAGACTGCTGGCAGAGACAGGTAACTGTCTCCCCGGAATGGAGTGGACCCTGTGACTATCCCCCAACCCGTTGTGGTCAGTTCAGGAGAAGGCTAAAAGGCATTTCAGAGACATGGCTACTAATCCGCTTGCAATGATTTATTGCATCCAAAAGGCTAAGTTAAAAAGTGTTATACTTACCTTTGAAAATTTCTAGATTTTTGTCATTTATGTCTTTTTAATGCAAAAAAATTCAATTTCTATCACAATGGTGTTGGGGTTTTTATTGTGTTTTGTTTCTTTCTTATTACCTGTTTTGGTACTTAAAAATAATTGATACTTGTTCCGTTGACTAAGCCGGACTGCTTTGTGTTACAGCTACTGAGGACGGAGAACCTAACTGGACCCGATAAAGACTAACATTTTTACGTGATAAGGTCTCACAACAAAACACAATATTCTGATTTCTATAACTACAGGCTGCGAATCCTTGCCCACCTTTTTTTTGGCTAAAATACAAGGAATATATTACTTTGTCTCTTCAGGATGGGAAAATTCTGCCTCCCTGTTTTAGGAGTTCAGGTTTGTTTGAATTATGACACCAGAAACATCGAGCATACTAACAAAGTTCTCCCTTTTGACAGGAAAAAACAATTCAACTTATGAAAGTAGACAAATCGGGTTATGTAGATGACCAGTCATAAGCGTATTTTACAGCTAGAGTCATCTATCACTGAGCCAGCGCTATGTAGTTTGCAAACTCATCTATTGAAATGGACAGGGCCCCCTGGGAATGGAACAAAGCTAATGCACTCCATTTGCTGAAAATCCTTGGAAACGTCATCTCTTGATTATATAGAAGTTAACCTCCCAGCTATTATTCAACAGATAGGTCATTGCTAAACTTTCCTCTTTTATTGCAAAGGACGTGATAATTAGTTTTGTTCAAGAGAGATTCCAGCCTTTCCACGGTGAAAGAGTCCCTTACTGGTATTACAAAACAAACTTCATGTGATAGTGGATCTTGAAGGCATAGCTGCAATGATCGATCCTCATCGCCCTATCTACAGCATTCGATTCTATGTTCCATGTGGCTCTCAGGGTACAAGAATCAGAGTTAAGGTTTGAAAGTGAACCTCTGTTCCTATCTGAATGTAGCCCAGTGGAGTGCTGCAAAGCTCTTCTTTAAGCCCTACATTATTCAATCAAGTTGTGGCACCTTATGCCAGGCTTCCATGGGGTCCATTAATATGTCTGTCAATGTTATGCTGAAGAAACACAGATTTTATTATTTAAAGGATGGATGAGAATATCAACTCGGCATGCAGCAACTTTTGTGTAGCTGAATCACAACAGGCTCCTTCTGGATGTTGTTCAACTGCCTTAAAATTAAACAATGATAAAACTGAGGCGGCGATGCAGGGGTGGGCCCTCCTCAATCTGCATGGCTGCAGGGCACTCAACGTCAATGCCACTTTCAAGCAAGAACAATAAGGAATCTAGGAATTTATTTAGAAGATGAGCTGTGTTTTAAGCTACAGGCTAAGGTATCTGAATCCGGTTTCTTTCTTTCATTTTAAAGTTCACAAGGACCTCTTACTAATCCTCTCTGATCCACACATTCCAATATGATTCAATATGAAGCAGGGTCACAACTCAAATATTCTAATGCTCTACATTAAAGACTTTCTTCAAACACAGATCATCATTTACAACCAGCTCACTCACACGAGGAACCATTTCTGGTCACCTCGCACTTGCTTCCTCTTTAAACAGGTTATTTGTTCACAAGCCTCTGCATTTGTTTTAAAATCAAGTATAAGAAATGTCCTTCCTTTTCCTTTACATATCAGCTCTTTAAATAGTACACCACTGTGTGATCTCTCAGATCTGCCTTGCCACATCTGTTGAGAGTACCAACAATCAATAAGCATCAATAAGGAGGTTAGACTTTCCCTTTCCAATCTGCCAAGATTTGGAATTGCCTACCCCTGGAACTATGTTTGGTCTCTCAATACCTGCCTTTCAGGAACAAATTTAAAACATGGCTTTTTAGGCTCTAGATTGGGTGGTATGTCAGGACTCTACATTTCAGATTTACTAATGCCACATGCCCTAACTCACTCTATAATTTAGTATTTTAAGGTATGTTTAGGTTTGACTTCAGTGTTCAGATTTGTTAAATGATTTGAGTGCCATTCTGTTTGAATAGCACTTTGCACATGAGGGGAAGAGGGGTCCTTAGAAGCTATAATATGATACCATGCAGACTCAGTGTAAAAGAGCTCTACTTCCACACAATCTAACAACTTCTAGGACCTTGGAAGATGAGACCGCTCCTTTCACTCATTGTTAGAATGAACACTAACTCCTACACAATGTGTAAGGAAGGACCTTATATTAGAAAGGGTGCTGGAAACATAGAATTGTCTTCCATTGCATGGGATACCGATGACAACATTTACATGAGTTTACCAGAGGATATGGGGTTGACAGCTCATAAAGACATGAGAGGTGATAAAGGAGGTTCTCGGTAGGACCATGAAAAATTAATGTGTATCATTTGTCCAAGTAGCCAGTCTGCAATGCCTTACCTTCTCATTCAACAAAATAAGGCCAAGTAGAGGCCGAGACATGGACCACTGATTCCTACAATCTTCAAAGATGATAATATTAAGAACGGTGGACAGCATCTATAAGATAAAAAACAGACACAAATTATTAAGTTGTTTAAGGGCACTAGTCACTTTTGCCGATAAGGGATTTGCCAACTGTCTAAACGCAATTCCCAAATAACATGATACTTACATGTGCACCCACTGAACCTTACGTTGCCATCCTCTATTGCCCAGTTAAGGTTATACCACCAGTCTTAAATCCTACAAGAGTTATATCAGAGCCTTTACCCCTGGTACAACTGCAAGAGTAGCTTCTAGTAACAAAGGAAACATCTGCGCAAAAACAAATTAAGGCATATAATGTCTGCTGTATGTCGGAGAACAATTCTAACGGACAATCATATGATCCACATCAGAATCTCTGCAAAGCCATCACTCATCTGCTGGTTTAACAATGAGGAGATACAGAAGCACTGTGATGTAAGGGACAAGTTAAATTCTGGGAGACACTGACCAACAAGCCCTGCACGGTTGTTTATAATTTTTCAGGAAGACCTCAGCAAATTCAGGAAAAATAAATTCTTACAGGAAAAAACGCCTAAAGGGCAAAACATGTAAAAAGTAGAAGTAACACATCCATCAGTAGCTCTAGATGTACTTGTGAGAAAAAAGGGGCTAAATAGGAGGAAAATAAAACTGAAGGAAAATTGCAAACTTTAAAAAAAACTGAAGTCTTAAATTTCCTTTGAGCTCAATGGCTGCTAAATCAACAGCTCAGTTTTAATCTATTTAAGGCCAAATGTCTAACACAGCAATTTCCTTTAATTTAAAACAAGCACTAGCATAGCCAATGGGTATCACCTTTGGGACCTTATAGTATTTAGCCATGCAGCACATTATCCTGGGTGCTATAACATCTACTGTTACTTCACGTGCCACTGGTGAACAGTCACACACACCCCCAAGGTTGGGCTTCTGTGCTATTTGATGAACACTGGAAATGAAAATAATGCCCAGGTAGAGCAAGTCTGCAACCTAAAGGAATTTAAACGATGAATAAAAATAATGTTATTCAAATAATGCCTTCACTAACTGCATCACTCGGTGGTGAAATTAAAACAAACCTATATTGATTATCTGCAGGAGTGACATGATGCATGTTACATGATTATTTTTGCAGCTTCTGTCTGAAATGTGTAAATAAATGCAGCATTAATTTGTTTTATTTGTAGTATCAAAACGCTTACTGTAATTTTGCATTGTGTTAAATAGTTGTTATTAACCAGGTTTTACCATGTGCAGTGCCTAGACAGAGCCTAAAGGCGCTCTTTTCAACATATAGTGTGCTATGGAAGAGTACTTAATGAATAAATCAGACCACCCAATGCGTCACAAAACCTAAAATAATTAAACTAAAACGGTCTGATAATCATTAACTACCTTCCGGGAAAAGTCTGGAGCATGCAACTAGCTCGTGGTGCTCTCGAAAACAGCATCTGACCTCGGTCCTTGAAAAGAAACCCGGATAGGTTTGGACTCGAGCCAGAGCCGAGCCAAGGGTCTGGCTCTGTTCTTTGGGCCCATGCACCAGCCGAGCCCTAAAAATATTTGCTATGTAAATTATACAACAAACTTCACAAAATATGATAAAGTCTCTTCAAAAATTCTAAAAAGTGAATTCTTTAACGAGGAAGCTTTGACACGATTAGGCACATTAAAAAAGTATTTCTCAAAGCAGTGTTATAAAGTGTTATTTTTGTACAACTGTTAGACTGAACTCGCATATCAGGAAGTGCTTTCATACGCGATAATTAAAAAAAAAGTGTTTTAGTGAAATAAATAATTTGCCTTTAGAGTGAGAGAGTGAAGTGGCATGGAGTGGAGTGGTGCAGGGTAGAGTTCAGTGGCATACGAGTGGGGTGATGCAGAGAAGAGTGGTGTAGAGTGCATTGGAATAGAGTTTGAACAATCCTGCAAAGCAACCTTGATACTGTGCAACATGGCTAGAAAACAGGAATAAAAAGTCCAAGACAGCCAGATGAATGAATTTAAAGGCGCACTCACCAAAAACATGATGCAAGTGTTTTTATTTTATATTTGTTTACCAATCCGAGTTGGATCAGTAAACAAAAAGTAATGCAGGTGGGGTGAAGCAAGCACAGGGAGCAACATGGAGGGCAGAACGACAGAGGGCAGGCAAGCAACTGGATGTAGGGGGAAGCAACAAGGATGGAGGGGGGAAGCAACTAGGATTTAACGGTTATCCAAATGAAGTGCAGTGGTATAGATGAATGGGATAGCAGTGGAAAACTGCCAATAAACAATGACTATACTAGGACCCTAAGACATGGTCTCATACTGACACAATAGGAGAGTAGGTGTGCCATAAATTATTGGTCAACAATGATATTGTTAAAATATTCTGAAGACTTGGTATCGGCTACGATGTCCAAAATGGAATATGCTACTTACCAGTAAGCATCTGTTCTTGGCATGTAGAGCTGCAGAGCCACACACTAAGGATAAGATCGCCATCTGGTGTTGGGCTTGGATGATTGCAGGTTGTTGTTGTCTTCGGAAGAAGTCTTTGGTCACGAGATTGGTTACTCCTCCCCTGGACAACAGTGCGCATGGGCATCCACTCCATCCTCAGATTGTTTTTCGCCATGATGGGAAATTATGGAGTGTGTAAGAAGTAAAGAGAAAGGATGTCCATGTGTAGTGTCTAATTAAGACAATGCTGGAACAGATACAGGTCCCGGGGAGGCGGGTGGGCGTGTGTGGCTCTGCAGCTCTACATGCCAAGAACAGATGCATACTGGTAAGTAGCATATTCCGTTCGAGGCATATGAGCTGCAGATCACACACTAAGGATAGACTATATAGCAGTGTCTCCCCTAGCGGTGGTCACCTGTATCAGTTGCAGCAGTTTGGAATAGAGTTTTTAGGACAGCTTGGCCTACTGAAGCTTGTTGTTTGGATTGCACATCAACACAGTAATGCTTAGTGAAGGTGTGTGTAGTAGACCATGTGGCTGCTTTGCAAATGTCTTCTAAGGGGATGTTCCCTAAGAATGCCATAGAGGCCCCAATTTTACGCGTGGAGTGCGCCCTAGGGGGAACGGTAAGAGTACGTTTAGCTTTTTGGTAACATATTTGGATACATTTGACTATCCATCTGGCGATACCCGATTTGGAAATGGGGTTGCCTTTGTGTGGTGGAGCGAAAGCAACAAACAGTTGCTTGGTTTTCCGAAAAGGTTTGGTTCTGTCGATGTAATAGAGCAAGGCCCTTTTAACATCTAAGGTATGAAGTGCCCTCTCGGCTACTGAGTCTGGATTAGGGAAGAAGACTGGCAGTTCCACAGACTGGTTTAGATGGAAAGGGGGAAATGACTTTAGGGAGGAATTTTGGATTCGTCCTAAGAACCACTTTGTTCCGATGTAGTTGTAGGAAGGGATCTTCGAGAGTCAAGGCTTGTATTTCACTTACTCTACGCAGGGATGTGATTGCGATGAGGAAAGCCACTTTCCATGTTAGGAACTGCAGTTCGCATTTGTGCATTGGTTCAAATGGTGGACCCATGAGCCTTGTTAGAACAATATTAAGGTTCGAAACCGGGGAAGGCGGTAACCTTGGAGGAATGATTCTTTTAAGACCCTCCATAAATGCTTTAATAGCTGGTACCTTAAAGAGGGACAGGTGTTGCCTATTTTGCAAATAGGCTGCTAATGCCGCTAGATGTAGACGTATAGAGGAATACGCTAAATTGCATCTTTGCAAGCGCAATAAATAGCAAATTATGTTCTGGATGGAAGCATCTAGTGGTTGTATGTCATTGTTAGCGCAGTAAATGGCAAATCTTTTCCATTTTGCAGCAAAGCATGCCCTAGTAGTAGGTCTCCTGGCTTCCTTAATGATATTCATACAGTCTGGATGAAGGTTAAGGTACCCGAACTCTAAGACTTCAGGAGCCAGAATGCCAAGTTCAGTGTTTGAGGATCTGGGTGTCTGATTTCTCCATGGTTCTGGGTTAAGAGATCCGGGGAGAGATGCAGTTTTTGATGTGGAACTAGCGATAGTTCCAAAAGTGTGGTGAACCAGGGTTGACGTGCCCAAGTGGGAGCCACTAGGATGAGTGTCAGCGACTGTGGTTTCAGTTTGCGTACCACAAATGGAATGAGAGGGAGAGGCGGAAAAGCGTACGCAAATCTGCCTGACCAGTTCATCCATATTGCATTGCCCTTTGATCGCGGGTGTGGGTACCTGGCGGCGAAGGTTGGGCATTTTGCGTTTTCTGGTGTGGCGAACAGGTCTATGTCTGGTTGTCCCCACTTTTGGAAGAATGGGAGTAAGACTTTGGGGTGTAGTTCCCATTCGTGTATCTGCTGTGTGTGGCGACTTAAGAGGTCGGCCACCTGGTTCTGAACCCCTGGGAGGTGTTCTGCTAGTAGGTAGATGATCCGGGGAATTGCCCATCTCCAAATTTGTTGCGCCAGTTGGGACAGTTGTAGAGAATGTGTCCCTCTTTGTTTCTGTATGTAATACATTGTGGTCATGTTGTCCGTGCGGATGAGGACAGTTTTGTTTTGGAGATGCACTTGGAAGGATTTCAGTGCTAGGAACACCGCTAGAAGTTCCAGGTGATTGATGTGGAACTGTTTTTGCTGAGTGGTCCACCGTCCCTGAGTTGTGTGTTGAAGGAGGTGGGCTCCCCACCCTGTGAGAGATGCGTCGGTGGTCAGCACAACTTGTGGAAGGGGCTCCAAGAACGGCCGCCCTTTGGACAGGTTGATGGTGTTCCACCACTTCAGTGAGCGGCTGTCCACCAACACCAGATCGGTAAGTTGTCCGTGGGCCTGATTCCACTGTTGTGCTAGACATTCCTGTAAGGGACGCATTTGAAGGCGTGCATAGGGTACTATGGAGATGCATGACGCCATCATGCCTAAGAGTTGCATGAACACTCTTGCGGGGAGACAGTGTTGCGTTTGAAATGTTTTGATCAGACTTTGTATGTTGGCTATCCTGGCTATGCTGGGATAAGCTACGGCTTTGGCTGTGTCTATGGTGGCTCCCAGGTATTGTTGTACTTGGGAGGGTTGTAGTTGGGATTTGGGATAGTTGATTGTAAATCCCAAATTGTGCAGGGTTTGAATAGTGCGGTGGGTGTGGTGAACGCATTTGTCTAGAGTATTGGCTTTTATGAGCCAGTCGTCCAGATAGGGGAAAGACATGGATTTGTTGTCTCCTGAGATATGCTGCCACAACTGCCAAGCACTTGGTGAACACCCTTGGTGCAGTTGTTACTCCGAATGGGAGAACTGTAAACTGATAGTGCTGACCGTCTACCACGAATCGTAGATACTTCTTGTGAGCGGGATGCATAGGGATGTGAAAATATGCGTCCTTGAGGTCTAATGTGGCAAGGAAGTCTCCTTGTTGAAGTAAAGGAAGGACCTGTTGGAGAGTGATCATGTGGAAATGATCTGATTGTATGTACTGGTTCAGTAGTCTGAGGTCCAGTATGGGTCTCAAGGTTTTGTCCTTTTTGGGAATGAGGAAGTATAGAGAATATACTCCTGTGCCCTGATGTTGTAGTGGAACAGGTTCTATTGCGTTTTTCTGAAGCAAAGACTGTATTTCCTGTTTGAGGAATGTGAGGTGGTGAGACGTCATGGGACGGTGTGTGGGTGGTATGTTTGGGGGCGGGTTTATGAGTTCGAGGCAGTAGCCATATTGGATAATTTGTCTTACCACCTGTCTGTAGTGATGGCATTCCAGACAGGTAGGAACTGTTGAAGCCTGCCCCCGACCGGAGTGGAATGGTCTGGGGGGAGTGGTGGCAAGTCACTGTTTGGTGGCTGTAGAGGAGCGGGTGTTGTTATTGTTACCCCGTCCCCGGCCTTTATTATTGTTTCCCCGATACCCTCCTCTAAAATATCCTTTGTTAGGGGATGTTTGATCTGATGTTTTGAAGGTGGAAGAGTTGTCTGTTCCCACATTTTCGGAAGATCCTCTATAAAAGGAGCGACGAAAGGAGCCTCTGAGTTGAGTAGACTGCAATGCTCCCATAGATTTTGCAGTTTCATTATCTTTCTTCATTTTTCTAGGGGCAGTGTCTACTGCCGGGCCGAATAGTTGCTCCTGATTAAAGGTTTGAGCAAGAATGGAGGTTTGTACTTCCGGCTTGAAGCCGGAGATGCGCAGCCATGCGTGGCGTCTAAGCAATACGCCTGTGTTGACTGCCCTAGAGGCGGTGTCCGCTGCGTCTAATGCACATTTAATGGAGGCATTGGATATTAGTTTGCCTTCTTGTATGAGGTCAGTGGCCTGTGTTTTGAAACGTTCAGGCAGGTGTTGTAAGAGATCCTCTAGTTGATCATAATGGGCTCTATCATAACGAGCCAATAGGGCTTGTGTATTTGCGATACGCCAGTGGTTAGCCGCTTGAGCGGCAACCCTTTTTCCGGAAGCCTCCAGGAGTTTAGACTCCTTGTCTGGGGGCGGCGTGTCTCCGGTTGTTTGGGAGTTGGCCCTTTTTCTGACATTGGAGACGACTAGTGAGTCTAGGGGGAGTTGCGCCTTGATGTACGCAGGATCTTGTGGCGCTGGTCTGTATTTTTTTTTCTATTCTGGGGTTGAGAACCCTGGCCCTGACAGGGTCTTTAAAAACCTCATTGGCGTGCTTTATCACTCCCTTAATCATGGGTAGAATGTGGACTGTTTTCTGGGACTGCTCAAAAGTGTCGAGTAGAAAATCCTCCTCAGGAGTGTCGGTGTGCATGGTGACACCATGAAACGATGCTGCTCTGTTAATAAGCTGACCGAACCCTAAATGGTCATCAGGAGGGGAGGGTTTTGAGGGGTATGGAGCGGGGTCAGGCACATCAGGCATAGGGTAAGTCCAGTCATCTACTGGTGCTGTGTCCGGGAGTGTAAAGGGATCAGTAGGATCAGTGGGATAAGTAAAGAAATCTGGGTCTCCCCCTCCCCCAAAATCATCATCATCCTGTGGAGGTGGTGTATGAGAAGGAGATGGTAGAGGTGCAGGCGGTGGGGGTTGGGGGGATGGAATAGGAGGTAATGTAGGAGAGGAAGGAAGGACGTATGGGTGAAGTGGCACAGTCCTCCTTCTTTGGAGGTGCTGGAGGAGGTGGTGAGTCCAGCTTCCTTTTCTTGTAGGGCACCGCTGTGACATGTCCAGTGTTCGGATTTATGTAAATCCGTTTTTGCTTAGGATCAGGTCGAAAGAGTTCCTCAGTGTCCGAAGGCGGCTGTGGCGCCGGTTTTTTCGGGCCTTTATGGACGTGTTTTGGCACCGAAGATGTTTTGGGTGCCGAAGAACTTTTCAGTTCCGGTGGATTTTTCGGTGCCGAAGAACCTTTCGGTGCCGATGAGCTTTTCGGTGCCGAGGAGCTTTTCGGTGCCGAGGAGCCTTTCGGTGCCGAGGAGCCTTTCGGTGCCGAGGAGCCTTTTGGTGCCGACGGGCCTTTTGGTGTCGGTGGAGACCTCGGCGCCAAAGAACGTTTTGGTGCTGGTGGAGATGTCGGGACCGAGTGACGTTTCGGGCCCGATGGAGATTTCGGTCCCGAAGCCTGCTTTGGTGCCGAAGGTATTATAGGCACAATTACATGAGGTTTGCTCGAGCCCGAGCCACCTGCAGGCTTACTTTTCTTCGGAGCCGGGCCCGAGGGCGGGGCTTCAGAAGATGTTTTTGGATCGCGACTGGGCCCCGTTGGCAGAGTCTTGACCAATGTCTTTTTGGGTGGTGTTGGGGTAGGGGGGCTGGTACTCACGGCTGCCCCGGATCTGAATCGTCGGCCTCGGACACTATTTGTAGATCTTCGGAGTCATCGTCAGGGACGTCCTGTGCAAAGATGTCTTCTGGTTCCGGAACCGGCTTGGCCATGATATGGCGTCGAGCTCTTCGGTCCCGGATGGTTTTCTTTGAGCGGAATGCGGCGCAGGCTGGACAGCTGGCTTCGTTGTGGTCTGGTGAAAGGCACAAATTACAGACCTCGTGGTGATCGCTATGAGGGAACTTTGCTCCACATTGGGGGTATTTTTTTAAAAGGTGTCCTTTCCATCAGCCGCGTCCGGAGTCGGTCCGATATGGTTTTCGACGTCGAGTTTTGAAGTTATGAGAGTTGTAGTGATTGCATTAAGTTTTCTGCTGGAGCGGAAAAAAGTTCATCCGAACCCAATGGCGGAAAAAAACAATCTGAGGATGGAGTGGATGCCCATGCGCACTGTTGTCCAGGGGAGGAGTCACCAATCAAGTGACCAAAGACTTCTTCCGAAGACAACAACAACCTGCAATCATCCGAGCCCAACACCAGATGGCGATCTTATCCTTAGTGTGTGATCTGCAGCTCATATGCCTCGAACATGATTTTACTAAACTAAAATGGGTGACATCACTGAGGTGATTTTCTATTCCCCTCTGGTTTTAAGTGCTGGGAGCCTGCACCTTTGCTTGTTTTACATAACTCTTGTGTGAATGCTGGCAGTTTACGATACAGGTATTGATGGCCCCTGTGTACCCATTTACAAAAGACCTTTCATATCTTCACCATGCCTGATGTATGACTGGTGTTACTCCAGCTCTGCAGCATTTCATAGGGTGATAGAGCAGCAGCAGTCAATCGCATGTTAAGGAGGCCACACATGGCAGAAATTCCAATCGGCCAGTTAAAGAAAATGCAATTTTTAGAAAGGAATATGCTACTTACCAGTATACATCTGTTCTTGGCATGTAGAGCTGCAGATCTACACACTTTTGCATAGATCGCCATCTGGTGTTGGGCCCGGATGTTTGCAGTTTGTTTTTCCTCTTGGAAAGTCTTTGGAACTCACTTGGTCCGTATTGCGCATGGGTTTCGGCTCCATCTTCAGATTGTTTTTCGCCAACAGGCAAAGATGGAGCGTAGTAATAATAGTGAAGAAACCCATGTGTGTTGCATCTAAATAAGATAGACTGGAACAGATACAGGTAGCCGGGGAGGCGGGTGTAGATCTGCAGCTCTACATGCCAAGAACAGATGCATACTGGTAAGTAGCATATTCCGTTCGAGGCATATGAGCTGCAGATTACACACTTTTGCATTGACTATATAGCAGTTGCCAATCTTAGCGGCGACCACCGGTATCTGTCGCAGTGGTTTGAAAAAGTGTTTAGTACAGCCTGGCCCACACTAGCGCTTGGTTTGCACATCTACACAGTAATGTTTAGTGAAAGTGTGCGGTGTTGACCATGTAGCTGCTTTGCAGATATCAACTAATGGGATGTTCCCTAGAAAAGCCATAGAAGCCCCTAACTTTCGTGTAGAGTGGGCTTTAGGGGGAACAGATAGCGTGCGTTTTGCCTTGTGGTAGCAAATCTGTATGCATTTTACAATCCACCTAGCTATCCCTGATTTAGAGATGGGGTTGCCTTTATGTGGTGGAGAGAAAGAGACAAACTGTTGTTTTGTCTTTCTGAAAGGTTGTGTTCTCTGGATATAGTAAAGTAAGGCCCTTTTAACATCCAGTGTGTGTAGAGCCCTTTCTGCAACAGTTTGAGGTTGCGAGAAAAAAAACGGTAACTCTACCGATTGGTTTAGATGAAAGGGGGAAATAACTTTTGGTAGGAATTTTGCGTTGGTACGGAGGACAACCTTGTTTGGGTGCATTTGGAGAAAAGGTTCTTGTATAGTAAGTGCTTGTATCTCACTGACCCTTCTAAGGGAAGTGATGGCTACAAGGAAAGCTGTTTTCCATGTGAGAAATTGCAGTTCACATTTATGCAAAGGTTTGAAAGGCGGTCCCATTAGCCTTGTGAGAACTATATTTAAGTTCCACACAGGTGAGGGTGGTACTCTGGGGGGAATTATTCGTTTGAGGCCTTCCATGAAGGCTTTAATGGCAGGCACTCTGAAAAGTGATAGGTGCTGTCTGTTTTGTAGGTAAGCGGCAATTGCTGCGAGGTGTAGCCGAATGGATGTAT
Organism: Triturus cristatus; assembly: GCF_964204655.1. Classification (NCBI taxonomy): domain Eukaryota; kingdom Metazoa; phylum Chordata; class Amphibia; order Caudata; family Salamandridae; genus Triturus; species Triturus cristatus. The sequence continues at coordinate 584,744,412 of NC_140594.1, forward strand.
ATGCTAGGTTACACCTTTGTAGATGGAGTAAGTAGCATATGATGTGCTGTATAGATACGTCTAGAGGGTTGATTGTGTTGTTATGGCAATAAACAACAAATCTTTTCCACTTTGCAGCGTAGCAGGCTCTAGTAGTAGGGCGTCTAGCTTCTCTGATGACGTTCATACAGTGAGGTAGAAGGTTAAGGTATCCGAATTCTAGGATCTCAGGAGCCAGATCGCAAGGTTGAGCTGAGCTGGGTCCGGGTGTCTGATCTCTCCATGGTTCTGGGTTAGGAGGCATGGTGAGAAGTGTAACTTTTGGTGTGGCACTACCGAGAGTTCCAGCAGCGTGGTGTACCACGGTTGTCTAGCCCATGTTGGAGCTACTAGAATCAGTGTGAGGGAGTGCTGTTGTAGCTTTCGCACCACTAATGGAATTAGTGGGAGAGGTGGAAAGGCGTACGCAAATTTGCCTGACCAGTTCATCCATATCGCATTGCCTTTGGACAATGAGTGTGGGTATGTGGCGGCGAAGCTTGGGCATTTTTTGTTTTCGTGGGTGGCGAAGAGGTCTATGTGTGGATGCCCCAACATCTGAAAGAACGGGTGAAGAACCTGCGGGTGAAGTTCCCACTCGTGGATCTGCTGCGTCTGTCTGCTGAGCAGATCTGCCATGGTGTTTTGGATTCCTGGGACATGTTGGGCTAGGAGAAAGATTTTGTGTGGAATTGCCCATCTCCATATGCTCTGTGCTAGTTGAGAGAGCTGTGGAGAGTGTGTGCCGCCTTGTTTTTGAATGTAGTACATAGCTGTCATGTCTGTGCGAATGAGGACTGCCTTGCCTAAAATCTGTGTCTGAAAGGATTTCAGGGCTAGAAAGATTGCCAGTAACTCCAGATGGTTGATGTTGAGTAACTTTTGTTGCGGCGTCCATGTGCCCTGCACTGTGAGGTGTAGTAGATGAGCTCCCCAGCCGGAGAGCGATGCGTCTGTTAGGATTATTTGTGGAACCGGGTCCAGGAACGGTCGACCTCTGGAAAGATTCGTGGTGTTCCACCACTGCAGAGAGCGATGGGTGCGACCGTCTACCAACACCATATCTGTCAGTTGCCCCTGGGCCTGGTTCCATTGGCGCGCTAAGCATTCTTGGAGTGGACGCATCTGGAGTCTTGCATGAGGCACTTTGAAAATGCAAGAGGCCATCATCCCTATCAGTTGCATAAACACTCTTGCTGGGAGAGAGTGTTGAGGTATGAATCTTTGACACAAAGCCTGAATGCTTGCAATCCTGGCAGGATTGGGGTAGGCTATGGCTTTTGAGGTGTCTGTGGTGGCACCGAGGTATTGCTTTGTGTGGGATGGTATTAGCTGGGACTTTTGGTGGTTCACTGTGAAACCTAGCTGGTGAAGTAGTTGGATTGTAGTGGCGGTGTGATGTACACATTGGTTGTAGGACACGGCTTTTATTAGCCAGTCGTCCAAATATGGGAAGACGTGAATGTGCTGTCTTCTTGGTGAATACCCTTGGTGCTGTTGTGACCCCGAATGGGAGCACCTTGAACTGGTAGTGTTGCCCGTCCACTACAAATCTGAAGTACTTTCTGTGAGCATGGTGTACCGGAATGTGAAAGTATGCGTCTTTCAAGTCCAGTGTGGTGAGAAAGTCGTTCTGGGAGAGGAGCGGAAGTACTTGCTGAAGTGTTACCATGTGAAAATGGTCCGAATGTATGTATGTGTTTAGAGGCCGGAGATCTAAGATAGGTCGTAGATTCTCGTCTCTTTTTGGTATCAGAAAATATAGGGAGTAGACCCCTAAATTTTGTTGACTGGCGGGGACTTGTTCTATCGCCTGTTTTTGTAGGAGGGAGATTACCTCCTGTTTTAGTAACGTGGAATGTTCTTGTGACATTGGGCGTTGCCTGGGTGGAATGTTTGGGGGGGGTAGATGTCAATTCTAGGCAGTACCCTGAACGAATAATTTGGGTCACCCATCTGTCTGAGGTGATGGTCTCCCAGACGTGAAGGAAATTTTGTAGCCTGCCCCCGACCGGATTGGGATGGTCTGGAGGAAGCAGGGGGAAGTCATTGGGTAGGCGGTGTGGCAGAGCGGGCGGTAATTGTTTTGCCTCTGCCTTTATTGTTATTGCCTCTATATCCGCCTCTTTGATAACCCCTTGTGAAGGTGGATTGAGCAGGGGATTTGTAGGACGTGGACGCGCTATCTGAGGATTAGCCTCTGGCCGTGCCCCGAAAGGAAGAGCGGCGAAAGGAGCGCCTAGGAGGGTGTGACTGCAAGGCTCCCATAGATTTCGCCGTATCTGTGTCCTTCTTCATCTTCTCGAGGGCCTCATCTACCTTTGGGCCGAATAGATGTTCTTGATCAAATGGATGATTTAATATGGAGGCCTGTACCTCAGGTTTAAAACCTGAAACTCTCAGCCAAGCATGGCGACGGAGGAGGACGCTAGTGTTAATGGCCCTGGAGGCGATGTCTGCTGCGTCTAAGGCACAGCGTATAGAGGTGTTAGTTATGATCTTACCCTCTTGAATTAATTAATTGGCCCAATTTTTGTATTTTTCTGGGAGATGGTGCATGATGGTTTCTAGTTCATCATAATGCGCTCTGTCGTATCTGGCCAATAGCGCTTGAGTGTTGGCGATACGCCATATATTGGCTGCCTGTGACGCAGTGCGCTTTCCTGACGCGTCCAGTAGCTTTGACTCTTTGTCAGGTGGTGGTGCTTCGCCTGACGCCTGGGAGTTTGACCTTTTCCGTGCAGTGGAGACCACTAGGCAATCCAGTGACACTGGCCCTTTGATATAGGCTGGATCTGTGGGGGCAGCTTTATACTTTTTTTCTATGCGTGGGTTAATGACCCTAGCCCTGACTGGGTCTTTAAAAACCTCTGGCGCATGTTTTATTACCCCCTTGAGCATAGGTAGTATAGAAGTAGACCTATGTGCAGTATCAAAGGTGTCGAGGAGGAAATCTTCCTCTACCGGGTCAGTGTGTAGCTCTACCCCGTGATAATGTGCCGCCCTCTGAAGTAGGTGGTAAAAACCTAATGAGTCCTCTGGTGGAGATGGCCTGGACGGATAAAGGTCATCTTGTGGGACATCTGGAATCAATCAATCAATCAAGACATTTGTAAAGCGCGCTACTCACCCGGAGGGTCTCAAGGCGCTGGGGGGAGGGGGGTCCGCTACTGCTTGAACAGCCAGGTCTTGAGTTGCTTCCTGAAGGGGAGGTGGTCTTGGGTCCGGCGGAGGTGGATGGGGAGGGAGTTCCAAGTCTTGGCTACCAGGTAGGAGAAGGATCTTCCTCCCATGGTGGCTCTTCGGATGCGTGGAACGGCGGCGAGGGCGTGGCTGGTCGATCGTAACTGGCGGGTGGGAGTGTAGAAGGTCAGGCGGTTGTTGAGGTATCTGGGGCCCAGGTCGTGGAGGGCCTTGTGTGCGTGGGTGAGGAGTCGGAACGCGATTCTCTTGCTGACGGGGAGCCAGTGCAGGTCTCCTAGGTGTCCGGAGATGTGGCTGTGCCGGGGGTTGTCAAGGATGAGTCGTGCGGAGGCGTTCTGGATGCGTTGGAATCTTTTCTGTAGTTTGGCTGTGGTTCCGGTGTAGAGGGTGTTTCCGTAGTCCAGTCGGCTGGTGACGAGAGCCTGGGTGACCGTCTTTCTGGTTTCGGTGGGGATCCATCGGAAGATCTTTCGGAGCATGCGTAGGATGTTGAAACATGATGACGAGACGGCGTTAACTTGTCTGGTCATCGAGAGGGAGGAGTCCAGGATGAAGCCCAGGTTGCGTGCGTGGTCCGTAGGTTTGGGTGCGCTGCCCAGGGCGGGGGGCCACCAGGAGTCGTCCCAGGCGGAGGGTGATGATCCCAGGATGAGGACTTCCGTCTTGTCTGAGTTCAGTTTCAGGCGGCTGTTCATCATCCACTCGGCTACGTCTTTCATCCCTTCGTGTAGGTTGGTTCTGGCGGTGGCTGGGTCGTTTGTGAGGGAGAGGATCAGCTGAGTGTTGTCGGCGTAGGAGATGATGTTGAGGTTGTGTTGGCGTGCGATGGCTGCGAGGGGGCTCATGTAGACGTTGAAGAGGGTGGGGCTGAGTGATGATCCTTGCGGAACGCCGCAGATGACTTCGGTGGCCTCGGATCTGAACGGGGGGAGGCGGACTCTCTGGGATCCAATCTGGTGCCTTCTCTTGGATTCCGATGTTGCTGAGGCGCTGTACTAGGGTGCGGTGGCAGACAGTATGGAACGCTGCGGAGAGGTCCAGGAGGATGAGGGCCGCTGTTTCCCCGTTGTCGAGCAGGGCTCGGATGTCGTCAGTGGCTGCGATGAGGGCGTTCTTGGTGCTGTGGTTGGCTCGGAAGCCGGACTGCGAGTGGTCGAGGGATCCGTTTGTCTCGAGGAAGGCGGCAAGCTGTCTGTTGACGGTCTTCTCGATGACTTTGGCAGGAAAAGGGAGGAGCGAGATGGGGCGGTAGTTCTTGAGGTCGGAGGGGTCTGCTGATGGCTTCTTCAGGAGGGCGCTGAGTTCGGTATGCTTCCAGCTCTCCGGGAAGGTGGCGGTGTTGAAGGAGCAGTTGATGATGTCCCGGAGTTGGGGTGTGATGACGGAGTCGGCCTTGTTGAAGACTTGGTGGGGGCATGGGTCAGTTGGTGATCCGGAGAGGATGGTGTTCATCGTGTGGATGGTGTCTTCGGTGCTGACCGGGGTCCAGGCGCGGAGGGTGGTGGTGGGGGTCGTCGGTTCGGTGCGTGGTCTGTGCGCCGAAGCTGTTGTGTATCTCGGCGATCTTGCGGTGAAAGAACGAGGCGAGTGAGTCGCAGAGGTCTTGTGAGGGAGTGATGTCGTTGTTGCCGGCGCTGGGGTTGGAGAGCTCTTTGACGATGCTGAAGAGTTCCTTGCTGTTGTGTGCGTTGTTGTCTAGTCGTTCCATGAATGCTGTCCTCTTGGTGGTGTGGATCAGCTGGTGGTGTTTGTGGGAGGCGTGCTTGAGGGCGGTCATGTTGTCTGTAGTCGGGTTTTTCCGCCAGGCTTTCTCGAGGGTCCTAGGAAGCTTGTTTCTGGTCCAGGGAAGGCATGGCTTGGCAGTTCGGGCTGGACTGTTCCCATGAGGCACAGGGTCAGACTGATTTCCATATGGCCATGTCTGAACTGGGGTGGCAGAGTGGGCTAAAGAATGGTGATGGATCAAACCCAGATCTGTTGACTGGGTGTGAGTGTTTGATTGGTTCTGATGCTCCGTCCATCACCACCCCCTTTTGTACTGCTTTGTTCGCCATAAGTTGGCAGGGTATGCTCAGACGTGAGTCCCTTGCTCACTTTGCCACTGGATTCAAGCAAGCCTGGCTGAAGACGGCTGAAATACCAGAAACCGGTCCTAGGAAGCTTGTTTCTGGTCCAGGGAAGGCATGGCTTGGCAGTTCGGGCTGGACTGTTCCCATGAGGCACAGGGTCAGACTGATTTGCATATGGCCATGTCTGAACTGGGGTGGCAGAGTGGGCTAAAGAATGGTGATGGATCAAACCCAGATCTGTTGACTGGGTGTGAGTGTTTGATTGGTTCTGATGCTCCGTCCATCACCACCCCCTTTTGTACTGCTTTCTCGAGGGTGCGGCAGTTCTTCTAGGAGTTCTTGAGGTCGTTGTTGAACCAGGAGGCTTTCTTGCTGCCGGGCCTGCTGGGATGGTTTTTCAGAGGTGCGAGGTCGTCAGCGCAGTTGGTGATCCACTGTGTGAGGTTGTTGGCTGCTTGGTTGGGGTCCGTTGAGCTGGCGGGAGGGTTCTGGGTCAGTGAAGTGGTGAGTTGGTCGGTGGTGATCTTGTTCCAGCTCCTGCGGGGAGCCTGTTGCGGGTGGAGGTGAGTCGTGGTTCTTCTGAAGCTGAAGTGGACGCAGCTGTTGCCTGTCCAGTGGAGTCCGGTGGCGTGGCTGAAGGAGATTTACTTGCTGGAGGAGAAGACTGGATCAAGCGTGTGTCCGGCGTAGTGGGTGGGGGAGTTCACCAGTTGCTTGAGTCCGAGGTTGGCGAGTTTGTCCAGCAGGGTGGTGGTGGTGTTGTCGTTGTTGTTCTCCAGGTGGAAGTTGAGGTCCCCTAGGAGGATGTAGTCAGCGGAGGGGAGGGCGTGTGGGCTGATGAAGTCTGCGATGTCTTCGCTGAATTGAGTGCGGGGGCCTGGGGGTCTGTAGATGAGGGTGCCTCTGAGTGTGGTCTTGGGGTCGGTGTGTATCTGGAAGTGAAGATGTTCGGCAGCTGCGAGGGTGTCGTCGGAGTTGGTCGTGATGCGGATGGTGTTCTTGTGGACGATGGCGAGGCCTCCTCCTGTCTGGTTGACGCGGTCCCTCCGGGTGATCTTGTATCCGTCCGGGATGGCGATGGCGATGTCGGGTGCTGAGGAGGCGTTCATCAATGTTTCCGTGAGGAAGGCGACGTCTGGAGTTGTGGTGTCGAGCAGGTTCCAGAGCTCCACGGCGTGTCTGTGGACGGAGCGGGTGTTGAGCAGGATGCACTTCAGGTGGTTGCTGCTGGTGCTCAGCTTGGCGGGTGCGGTACAGGTCCGGAGGCAGAAGAACTTGCAGGAATGGCAGGTGAATGGTCCGTGGGTGCGTCTTGGGGTGGCTCGGTAGCAGCCGGGGATCCGGCCAGTGTTGAGTGCGATGAGGGTGGCGGCGTCGTAGGTCCTGCGGGGGCCAGGGGGTCTGGCGCTGGGCGCAGACGGGCTTGCCTTCGGCGCGCCCGCTGCGCGGCCTCCATATGAGGGGGAGAGGGAGGGAGGAGCAGGTGGGAGCGGGGCGGCCAATGGGGATCAAGGGGGCCGGGCCGCCGGGACGCAGCGGCGGGAAAGGCGCGGCGGGGGACACGGAGGCAACGGGTCAGAGGAGAGAAGGGTCCAAAATGAAGAACGGGCACAGTGGGTACAGAAGGCAAAAAGATGGCAGGGGCAGGGAGTACAAAGAAAAACAAGGGTACAATGCGGAATGAACGGGCACAGTGGGTACAGAAGGCAAAAGGTGGCAGAGGCAGCGAGTACGAGGAAAACAAGGGTACAATGCGGAATGAACGGGCACAGTGGGTCTGTCTGGATTATTATAATTGTCCCATGGGTCTGGGGATCCTGTAGGGGTGGGGTCTTGTGGCACATCCCCTGGATCGTAGTATGGGTCCCCCTGATCATCATGGTCTAGAGACGGGGTCGGAGAGCGATGAGGCAGGGGTGGAGAAGGCGGAGGGGGCGGAGGTGGAGAGGGTGGAGGAGGTGGGGAAGGCACTCTGAAAGGGGAGGTAGCACAGAATTTCCTCTTTGGAGGCGGAGCCGGTTTGTCCAAATGTCTCTTTTTAGAAGAAAGTGCCAAATGTCCAGTTTTTGGATCCTTGGTAAGTGTCTTTTGCAAGGGATCCGGTGTAAACAGTTCCTGAGACAATGTTTGTTCCGTCGGCGCCAAAGGTTTCGGGGGCGATGACTTTTTAGGCTTGTCCGTGCCGTGCTTTTTTGGAACCTCCGATTTTTTGGTTGGCGCCGAGGTAGGCTTCGGCGCGGGAGTGTCGTGCCGAGGGCCTTATGGTGTTTGGTCGGTACCGAAAGGCTGGGTTTCGACACCGATGGCTTTGGTGCGGAGCTCGGTGTCGAGGTGGAGGCCGGTCTCTTTTTCGGTGCCGAAGTGTGCTTATTGGCACCGCTGGCAGGCTGGCTTGAGCCCGAGCCGCTGGAAGGCTTATTAGGCTTCTTCACCGGGCCCGAAGGTGGGGTGTTTGAAGCAGTGTCTTTGGTCTTGCCTGGGCCCGGAGGCGAAGGCGTGAGCGAAGCCTTTTTGGGTGTCGGCGTGGGAGGGGGTATAGTACTCACGACCCTCTGCGCCGGGGTGATGTCCTCCTCATCCGAGTTGTCGGCTTCGGAAGCACTGACGAGGTCCTCTTCGGTGTGCTGCTGTCCTGGAGCTTCGACGTCGTCCCCGAAGATGTCGACTGGAACGGAGGTCGAGGAGTGCGCCATGTTTCGTCTGGCCCTTCGATCTCGAATAATCTTTTTCGATCTGAAAGACTTGCAGGCGGGACAGTCTCGAGCTTCGTGTTCAGAGGAGAGGCAGAGGTTGCACACCTCATGAAGATCGGTGTGGGGGAATTTGGACCCACATCGAGGGCACTTCTTGAAAGGAGTTCTTTCCATCAGCCGGGACCAAAGCTTGGATAGGCCCGAAGGCCGCCGTCGACGACTGGAATCGAAGATGTGTCGAAGAGAAGGTGATTGAGGAGATCAGGATCTGAACAATACCGCGATGAGCGAGGATTCCGCTTCGATCGTCGAACTGGAAATGTTCGGAACCGGAGCGCGAAGTATTACATCCGAGCCCGATGGCGGAAAAAAACAATCTGAGGATGGAGCCGAAGCCCATGCGCAATACGGACCAAGGGAGGAGTCACCGACCTCGTGACTTCCAAAGACTTTCCCAGAGGAAAAACAAACTGCAAACATCCGGGCCCAACACCAGATGGCGATCTATACAAAAGTGTGTAATCTGCAGCTCATATGCCTCGAACACTCCTTTTTGTTTCTCAAAGGATAGTTCATCCAAAGGCAGGGTAAATCTGTGACAAACTCACTCTCAAGAGAGAAGCAGTGCCCTGAAGGCTATTGTGATGTCAAAGGTGCAGGGCTGAATATAAATGCATTTTTCAGAAGGCTTTTATTTCAAGTACAACTCAGTGGACTGAGCGCCTGCTACAGACACATATGCAGTCAACATGTCACAGGTTTAGATGCAAAGAAGATAATGAATACGTTAATGTTACTCATGCAAACAAATTGTACAATCAATTTGAAAATAACAATTTTGAATCCCTTCAACCCATCCTTGCGTCCTTCAAAGATCAAAACAATAAGCACAGACAACTAGGGTTAGAGCAATATTATTTACCAGAGGTTTGAGATAATGGTGAGCTAATGTTATGCAACTGATCACTTCATTAGATTTGTGTATTTGAAGCTCCAAAACTAACGGAAAAGGTACCAGATTAAACTGTATAAAGGACCACACTGGAAAACGTTTTTAGCCCAATTCCACATGAATCTAAAACCGGCTCTCTTTTTGGTTAATAATTCCCTTAATTGAAATTGCTACTTTAAATGGAACAAAAAATATAGTTCCTAAACTGCAGCAAATGCTACTAAAATAGATGTTTTTTTTAAAAATCAATGACAAGGAGTAGATCCAGAAGACTGGTTCCACTTTAAGGTTTCTACACATAAACAAGTTGCGCGATACTGGTCAAGTAACTTCCTCTCCCCATTGGTTCAGCTCCTTTTGACATCCAATTAGAAGCACCAGCAATCATCCATCTCCTTGACATTAGCAGGATTGCCAGATCCATGGTAACTAGCATAGGTAACAGATATTACAGGCCATAATATCTGGCATTAATCAAACATTACCAAATTGTTAGATTCCTTACATCAGAGGATTGTACATAGACATGGAGTGACCCTAGCTGTTTCACATAAGAAGACACTTCCTTCCACTGACCAACATAGCAGTCTATTTCTGTCCATCAGAAGAATGGGGTTGTACATAATAATATACTACATAATCGAACACTTAATTTAGTAGATTGGTACAAACTCCCACAAAGAAAGCTAAATAGTGTAAATAACCTTAATCTGATAGGCTGTATGTCACAATTTTGAGGTTAGTCACATCGACTTGCACATATATTGGCAAAGCAATATTAAGAACCACTACATCATCAAGGGTAAGCATATATAGAAACATACAAATTCAATATTATCTCTCCAGATCAAATTACCTTGACCAGATTGTGGAAGTCGATAATGCTGAGTTGATATATGCATATGTTAATAAAATTTCAATGCGGTGACTCCCAACCCTTCTAATATCCTCAGAGCATGTGGTTATTAACTATTAAACATTCGGTCACAGAGGTTAGGCCCTTACAGAAGAGCGGTACAGCGTAAGTCCAGGAAGAGCATATCAATACCATAACTTCAGACTAGCTACATAAAACAACAACTTTAAATAAAACACTTTGAAATAGTCACCGGCTGGAACACTTCAGTGTTTATGCACATAACATTAAACCTTAAATACACACCGCAAGGACGAACTCCTCAATAGTTTTGAAACACACCTGTTTTATTCAGATTTGCTTCTGGCAACCAATGGAAACACTGGTTAGCCAAATCTCCAGCCTCTCATTTTTTCAGTTAAAGAAAAACCATGTCTTACCTGTTGGATCATCTCTGGGTGCTGCTGCATGATATGAAGAAAGCGGTCACTCTCCTGCGGCATTGGCACGGTCCTTTTCTTGGTGCTGCGGGAAAGCTGCTTGAACAGATACGTCACAATGTGGTCGAGACAGGAACAGCAGCCAGTGCAAACCATTGTATCTGCAGGTGGAGTGAATGGAAATTAAGAATAGCAAGTATGGCACAAGGGGCCCTGCAAGAGAGCAGAGCAATCAAAATAGAAAGCACATAGCCACCCCTAAACAAAATATGTGCATATCCTATGAGCCCAACTACACAGAAAATGCATTCTTAGAACATGACAATCAACAGCCATATCGGAAAAATAAATTCCCCAAAGCAAGGTGATGTTACTTTCCAGTAAATTGCAGTTCTCAAGCATGGGTATCTTTAGCATATTTACGGAATAAGGATATTTTCCCTCCGTAAGAGAAGATCTCAATGATGTTTCTAAATACAATACTTCGGCAAATTTCTATCCCAATGAGAAATCTAAATAATACAGTACCTCACTTGCAGTTTAATAGATGCACAATAGCCTTCAATGTCTGAAAACTGAGAGGCAGTGGATGGGTTTTGTTCAGCAGTATTCTGATGCATAAACCCATGCTAGACAACTACTGTTACAGATAAGTAACTTTCATTTCTTCACTATGTGAAACATCTTAAATTCATTCATAAGGTTAGAATGGAATATCCAACAATATACAAACCGGGCACATGTATTATACACAGAGGACAAACATGGGCAAAGCCAATAGGCCTCGCCTATGAAAGAGCTATTGGCTTTGCTGATATGTTTTAGTTGTACACCAGCATGGCTGCTGTTCAGCACGGCCAACAGTTAGTGGGGTTAAGGAGAGTGTCTTGTCGTAAAGTGGAGTGGCTTAGAGTTGAATGGAGTGTAGTGTGTCATGGAGTAGCTTGGAGTGGTGTAGAGTGTCGTAGAGGGAGCACAGTGTCGTAGAGGGCAGAGTTGAGTGTCGTGGAGTGTCGTGGAGTGTCGTGGAGTGTCGTGGAGTGTCGTGGAGTGTCGTGGAGTGTCGTGGAGTGTCGTGGAGTGTCGTGGAGTGTCGTGGAGTGGCATGGAGTGGCATGGAGTGGCATGGAGTTGTATGGAGTTGTATGGAGTTGTATGGAGTTCCACGGAGGGGTGTAGAGCGTATTGAAGTGTTGTGGAGGGAGTGGAAGGTCGTGGGGGGATTAGAATGTCATGGGCGTAGAGCAGAGCAGCATAGAGTGAGTATAGTGTCAGAGTGGAGAAGAATGTGGTAAAGAGGAGGGGCAAATGGTGTAGAACAGAGTAGAGGGATGTAGAGGGGGCTGAGCCAAGTAGAGTTTTATAGGGCAGAGCGCAGTAGATTTTCGTGGAGTGGCATAGAGTGGAGCAGTGCAGTAGAGTGGAATGGCACAGAGTGGAGTAGAGGGAGATGGAGTGGCATAGAGCGGAGTGGAGTAGTGTGCCGTAGTATAGAGTGGAGCAAAGTGGCATAGAGTGACAGAGGGAGCTGCATAGAGCGTCAGTGTGGAGTAGTGTCGTGGAGTAGCATAGAGTGAAGTAGAGTGTAATTGAGTAGAGTGTCAAAGTAGAGTAGAATGTCCTAGAGTGATGTGGTGTAAAGTACAGTGATGTAGAGTAGATTGGCGTAGAGTAGATTGGTTTAGAGTAACGTGTCAGACTGCGTTAGTGTAGAGTGCAGGGACAGAGTGGTACAGAGTACATTGCAGTGGTGAAGAGTTCAATGGCGTACAGTGGAGTGGTGTGAAGTGGTGACGAGTGCAGTGGCGAAGAGTAGATTGTTTCAGAGTAGAGTGAAGTGGTGCAGGGTAGAGTGCAGAGGTTTAGAGTCGAGTACCGTAGAGCACAGTGGTGTAGGGTAGAGTGCTGTAGATTGCAGGGGCATGGAGTGAAGTGATATAGAGTACTTTGGCATAGAGTGCAATAGAGTTGAGTGGTACAGAGTAGAGTGCAGTCTTGCAGAGAGCAGTGGCGCAGAGCAGAATGGTGTAGAGTGACTTAGCGTACAGTGGAGTAGAGTGCAGTGGTGAAAAGTGCAATGGCATAGAGTATAGTGACAGAGCGCAGTGGTGCAGAAAAGTTGGCATTGAGTGCAGTGGCGTAGAGTGCATTTATTTTGAGTAAAGTGGCATACAGCACAGTGGAGTAGAGTGGTGCAGAGTAGAGAGGAGAGGTGTAGAGTGGTGCGGCGTTGAGTGCAGTGACGTAGGAAGGGGGTGTGTAGAGTGGATGCAGAGTTGAGAAGGGGGCAGTGGCATAGAGTACAGTGGCATAGAGTCAAGTGGCACAGATTAGATTGTTTCAGAGTAAAGTGAAATGGTATGGAGTGGTGCAGGGTAGAGTGCAGTGGCATACAGTTTTTGGCGGAGATTGCAGTGGCATTCAGTGCAGTGTTGTGGAGTGGAGTCATGCAGAGTGGAGTATCCTAAACTGGAGTGGAGAAGAATGCAGTGGCGAAGAGTAGTGTAGAGTGCACTGGCACAGAGTAAAGTGGTGCAGAGTAAAGAGGGTAGAGTGCAGTGTCAGAGTGCAGTGGTGCAGAGTAGAGTGTCATATTGCATTAGTGTAGAGTGCAGTGGCGTAGAGTAGACTGGCGTAGAATACAGTGCATTGGTTTTGAGTAAAGTGGTGTAGAGTGCATTGGCGTACTGTGTAGTTTCATAGAGTACAGCGGCGGAGGACTAAGTGGAGTGGTGCAGTATAGACGGCAGTGTCGTATAGCGCAGTGGTGCAGAGTAGTGTCGCAGAGTGGCTTGGCATAGAATGCTACAGAGTAGTGTGTAGTGGCAGAGTATAGTGGCATTGAGTTCAGTGGCAGAGAGTGCAGTGTTGCAGAGTAGAGTGGCATAGACTGAAGTGGCGTGGAGTGGTCAAAGGTAGATTGCAGTGGCATAGCGTGAACTGATGCAGAGTAGAGCGGCATTCAGTGTAGAGGCATAGAATGCATTGGCGTAGGGTGGAGTGGCATAGAGTGGCATGTAGAGCATAGAAGAGTATAGTGGCACAGAGTAGAGTGGTGTGGCACCGAATGCAGTGACAGAGTAGAATGCTTCATAGTTGAGTGGGTTGGTGCATGGTAGAGTAGAGTGGCGTATAGTGTAGAGTAGAGTGGCATAAAGTGGATTGGCATAGAGTGCAGTGGAGCGGAATGGTAAAGAATAGAGTGGCGTGGCGCAAGAGCGGAGTGGCCGAAGAGTGAAGTAGTGTGGGGGTAGAGTGCATCAGCTTAGAGAGGAGTGGTGCAGACCAGAGTGCAGTGGCGTGGAGCAGTGCAAAGGGGAGAAGGGTGAAATGGGTGTATACATGTTGTGGTATGGTACTGCCATTACAGACAACAAACCTTCCGTTGAAATGACCATTACATTTACACAGACTTACAGTTTTAATGATGAAGGTATACAGCGCACAAATAATGTGTGGAAATATCATCACTGTAGGAAAGTGCCCCTTTTTGACATGGTCACCCCCACTTTGCACCTGGTATTTGAAGCATTTTTTAAGGCAACAGGTTCCTGCTAACCAGATCCCCAGTGCCAGGGCTCTTTCCCTAAAACAAGGTAACTGCTCAATTGTCAAGGCCTTTAGTACCTCTGTAAGTCCTTAGTAAATGGTACCTTGGTATCTAGGGCATGGGTACTAAGGGTTGCAGCATGTAATGTGCCACCTTAAGGGACCCACCACCAAATTAATGCATACTGACATTGCAGGCTGCATGAAATGGTGCAGTCAAATGTGAAAACACGACATGCACACACCCTGTACTGTCTAGTTCAATTACTAGATAGTACAAGTGAACAGGGAAGCCATCTTAAGTACATGTAATGGGCACTGGTCATTGTGAGTTCCTCAGCTACATGATGGCTTCACCGAAAACTATGGTGTTTGGTATCAAACACCCGGTATTAATAAATCCAAATGGATGCCAGTAGCGGATTTATTAAGATATGCACCCAGAGGGCACAATAGAGGTGCCTCCTGAAAACCTACCAGCCTCTTAGTGTGCTGGCTGACTGGTGTCATCCAGCCTGCCACCACAAACAAGTTTGACCCCCTGGAGGTGAGAGCCAGCTCTCTCAGATGTCAGAAACAATGCCTTCTCTGGCAAGAAGTGTTTACATCTCCTTCAGCAGGATGACTAGTGAATCTGCATACCAAGGCCAGAGGCTTAAAGGACTCTCCCACCTTTGATATGCGACCCTAGCTTCCCCCAGACTTGAAAGATGCCACCCCCCTGCCGAGAGGCCCATTTGGCACCAGGACAAGCGGGAAATTAGCTATGCAATGAGGCATGGTGCACCACCAGGCCAGTCACACCCCTAAGGTGGGCTGCCTGATGTGCGATAATCTCGGTGTCTAAAATTAGATAGAATTATATGTTATTTTTCTAATGTGGTCTCTAGTTTCTTTGTGAGTGTGTGTCATTTCTTGACTCTGAATACAACAAATGCTTAACACTACCCTCTGATAAGCCTAAACTGCTCACTCACACTTCCACAAAGACAGCATTTGGGATTTTTAATGCAAGACCTGTAAGCCAATAAGGGTCATCTGGACTTTCTACATAGTGTACCTCATTTTGGTACACTAGATAAATAGCCAGCTTTCTACAGTGAAGTGACCAAAGAAACCAGCCATGTTTCCCAGAGCACACTTCTTAAAGGCACAACCCATTATTAAGAAGGGTACAGGAAGAAATCAATAAATAAATCAAAATAGATGCCAACTTCATAAAAAAGTAGCAGAAAAATAAACCACTTAAAGAAAAAAAACTAGATGAAATTTTGCCATTCAAATTCCAAAACCTTTTTTTCGTGAGTAGGCATAACTTACACTGGGAAGTTCAGAAAAAATTTGCACGGAGAAAAATATACTCACAGAAAAATATGTCTCAATGGGGAAATTAAATGCTCAGATATCCTCACTGAGGAACGGTTCACTAAAGTGCTGCATTACAAGCACAGCATTCCAAAGCCCTTTCACAGAGCGTGGCATTCTTATGGGGGCAGAGCTCAGTCAAAATATGTTCAGAAGTCTTCTTCAACTGGAAGGGATATTCCCTGATCCATCCCTAAAAGGCCAAATATGAGATCCTAGTACTTTCAGGATGGAGAAGTACTGTTACCTCCACCCAGAAATCCCCCCACTCCAAGTTGTAGCCCTGTGCATTATCCCATATACACTGAGAAACACCCACTCACTTGTTCAGACCAGTACTACGAGATATTTCCTGAATACTCTTTCAGACCATCTCCTTTGCACGCCTTTTCCTCTATCAGTTGAAACCACAACAACCTCCCCACATATGTCGAAAGCACAATCTTCAGGTGTGTAAAGACATAGCCAGGGCCCAGCGAGTGCAACCAAAGAACAAAAATGTTTACCGAGTGCAGTGAGTCCTTCAGAAATGGACGAGAGAATGTACATGATGACATGAGGCTCCAGGCTGGCTATAAAGTTCATGTGGTCCTGGGTGAGAACTTCCAATAGTGAATAGTACGATTGGCTTAGCTTGGGGTAATCCTGTGGGAATAAAAAAGACAAGACTCAGTTACTCAGTGACACTTGATGATTGGGCGACTTGCTAGCACTCCGAAAGCAACTGGCATCATGGTGCATTTCTGATGACTCAGAGGTACTGTGCCAAGAGTCACCCGTTCAGTACAAGATACACATCCAAAAAATAAATAAACCTGAACATCAATGCTGCTCCCTTACATTCAAATACGAAGAGAAATAAATGATTGACAAAAAATGTATTGTCCATTGTAAACTCTGGCCGCCTGCCGCCCGCCCTTGATGTACCTGAAATATTCATCTCCTATAGTAGGATGAAATGAAGCAACTGACTTAACTGAGGGAAAAAACAAGGGAACCCAAGCACGGTCACAGCCCTTTCCTATGCACATGCTACAAAAATCCACACATTTACAGGGCTGGATGGCATGAATAAGAAATTTTGAGTTTTAACTGGGGGAAAAAACAAGGGAACCCAAGCACGGCCAAATTT
This sequence comes from Triturus cristatus, assembly GCF_964204655.1. NCBI lineage: Eukaryota > Metazoa > Chordata > Amphibia > Caudata > Salamandridae > Triturus > Triturus cristatus. The sequence goes on from NC_140594.1 coordinate 584,760,690, forward strand.
AGGAAAGGATGCTCTAAAGCAGGAGTTGGCAAAACACTGGCATTGTCCTAGCACAAAATCTCTCAAATTATAGTGCTTACAGGATGTGCACAGTGATCGAAAGGATAATGATGACGAACATGATATGTAAGAACAGGAAGTATGGAATTAATGGGAGAATACACATTAGACCTTAGGTACGCAAGTGATTTCTAGTGTCTAGAACGAGGGGATTATATAAATGTTAGGTTTTATCTTGGTCAGAAGGTGCTATGCTACAACCTCTTTGTTTTTCTCATGCCTCAACTTTAAAAGTAATGGACGGATTGGAAATTGATTTTATTAACTTATCTAATGTTGTACACTGCATTTTGAGGCTCTGAATCGCTCTTACAGTAACACTCGACTGCATTTTATTTTCGAAAGGAAGTGGCAGTACTTTATGAACAAATGAATTTCACGACATTCTGAAAGCAAAGTCTATAATTATGTAATACTGAGCACTGCTATGTTCGGTCTGTAGTCCTTCTTAGACATCAAGTGATGTTAAAATCATCTGAAACTATTAAAATGCAAACGCTGGGTAAAGTTACTCAACTGTAAACGTGTTTTTCTACCTTCGTATCTGTTGTTGACAGTAATACACAGCATGAATCTGGTCTCTTAAGGTTGAATCCCAAAATGCTACAAAATTATCCGCAAACAAACCAGTCTAACAAGGATTCATTGAGTTAAACTACACAATGGTCCTCGACTTCAGTATACGTTCACAGTAATTTATCAAGCCATGGACAACATCAGATAAACTTTCATAACCTATTTCGCTGGTTTGGGAGACTCACATCACATATATAGCTTTGGTTTTGCGCGTTTCTTCTGAAGGTTCATTATAAAGCCTGATTCTGTTGTTGAGTATCAGGTTTTGTATGAAAACCATAGTGCCCTTCAAGGCGGGTTGGGTTAGCAGCAATCCTTAAGTTATTTATTGCTGCCTGTCACCCCTGCAAATCCTGTCTTCAGATAAGGCACTAGTGTTCAGCATACTTGCTGGTATTGTAATTACATCACTTACATCCCGTCATTTTTTGTCATGGAGAAAAGGTGCGATAGCTGCTTTCTCAATTATGGAATGTACACTAGAATGCTAGTTAACAGACTTCCTGCCAGTTGGTAACACAAATGGATACATGCTATGAGACATCTATACAGGACTGAATTGCTAGTGGTTTTTCCCTTAATTTTAATTCAATTAACATAATTAGGTTGCTTTATAAATGCCCTGCCCCTCTGGCACTGCAATAGTTTTAGGCAGTGCTTCTTAACCTTCTGACTTTTATTGGGAAAGTTTGAGCTTTTCTAAAATCACTTGAGACCACTCATCCTATTCTATTCCATACTATTTTCTGTTCACTGCACTTAAACTGCTCCAAAGAATCAATGTGAGGATACTAACTTATTTTTAGCCTCCAATTTCAAATTTCTTCACATTCACAGCAGGATTTAAATGTTGATTTTACATATATGTGTATATATATATATATATTCACTGAAAAAACCATAGGTTTCACACACGTTATAGTTAGGAATTAGCATTTAAAAAACCTTGCAAATTCACTGAAAAAACCATAGGTTTCACACAAGCTATAGTTAGCTGTACATTTCACTCGTAAAAAACCAATGAAATTCCACGTTATAGTTAGTGCAGGCAACTATAACTCACGCGACCGCAATCCTCTGCTGATGATAATACTGTATTTAGACACGTATTTGCCCATGTCTTCTTCCATTAAATTTTAGCTATACATATATTACAAATATTTTTTTTTCATAAAGACACATCTGTCATCAGCAGAGGATTGCGGTCGCGTGAGTTATAGTTGCCTGCACTAACTATAACGTGGAATTTCATTGGTTTTTTACGAGTGAAATGTACAGCTAACTATAACTTGTGTGAAACCTATGGTTTTTTCAGTGAATTTACAAGGTTTTTTAAATGCTAATTCCTAACTATAACGTGTGTGAAACCTATGGTTTTTTCAGTGAATTTGTACGGTTTTTTAAATGCTAAGTTACTTTACGCGGTTCGTGCCATGCGCGCCCACTTCACGCAGTTCGTTCCGTGCGCGCACTTTACGCAGTTAGTGCCGTGCACGCACGGTGGGCACGCGGTGCGCTATGCGCACCGCGTGCCCACGTTACGCTGGATGGGCCATGTACGCACGATGCGCTTTGCGCACCGTCCGCACACGGAGGACATATTATGCGCATCGATGTGAAAGGTTAGGTATTACATGTTCGTTATACTATACATATCCCATGCACTAAAGGTTGGGGGGGGGGGGGGGGGGGGATATGTGGAATTTGTTTTTTTTTATTTATTTTTTACTGTACGCGTTCGGTAAGCGTATTCGGCGTTAAAAAAAAAATATATATTTTTGCCCTTGGGGGTCCTTCTGGGACACCCAGACCAAGGCTAGGGGGTCAGGAGCTGTCTAGTCTGCCCCTTTTCGTTGTTATCCAACTTAGTTTTTCCTCCCCACCCTCAGAGTGCGAGAGAGAAAATGGCGGCCGACACTTCCTGGTTTCGAACGATTCGAATGTTTACTAAGATCTAACAGCCAATCAGAATCGCGCTCGCGCACGGCACCGTACGCGAACGGTAAGCTTACGGTGCGCGCTTACAGATATATATATTGATTTAAATGCTATTTTCTCAGGAAATACTGAACAGATTTACACCAGACCTACAAAAGGCACTTCCTTGACCTGAGGACTACCTCTCTGCCAAATTTCAAGTAATTCTGTTCAGCCCTTCGGGCTGTAGCTGTGTCTAAAGGTCCTATGGAAAAATGCATGGGGAAAACGCGTTTTGGGACCCCCCTTTTTTCTCAGCCCCCGCTTGACGAATCCCCCCCGAGACTTTCAGGGTAGGAGCGGAGCGTAGCGCCCCATTAGTTTTGAAAATTTCGCGAGGATTCATCGACCGGCGCCAAAGTTATTCCAAATAGAATGTTGCGGTTTTCCTATGGAAACAGGGTCCTAACTATAACTACCTACTGGCGACCGCCAGTAGGATGTAGGATATAGATATATATATATCCCAACTTTGCTCAGCAAATTGAGGCCGCGCACCACTTCAGGTAAAAAGAACATCTTTTATTTCAAAGAAACAGGCAGCTTCCGATCCCGTCTTGGAAACCCTCGGCCGGACGCATATCAGAGTCTCTCACTCTTTCCTCAGAGGCCATCAGAGCATTCAGTCAGTTCATTTGCAAACAAGACAAGGATTTCTGCGTGCTTTAATTAATTTCCATTGGCTTCCGGTGTGCCTCATTATTCAGTAACATTCCCAAAGCACGCTGGTCCTTGTAGTTAGTTTCAGCATAATATCACCCTCCAGTGGGCCCGTTTGCTCCGACATTATTCAGGGTTTTAATTTATAGCCCTCCATTGAGCCCCCGAATCGGACTCTGTCTGTTTAAGTTAAGTACCTGTAGTGCCATTTGCAGAGAGAGAATTCCCCCTGCATGGTTCCTTCTGTTTTCCCGGACAGCGCGATCCCTCTGTGGCCTGGAGCCGCCACATCAAACATAACCCAACTTTGCTCAGCAAATTGAGGCAGCGCACCACTTCAGGTTAAAAGAACATCTTTTATTTCAAAGAAACAGGCACTTAAAAAACCATAGGTTTCACACATGTTATAGTTAGGTGGACATTTCACTCGTAAAAAAACGATGAAATTCCCCCGTTATAGTTAGTTCAGATAACTATAACTCGCGCGCCCGCAATCCACTGCTGATGACGTCACATATTACATTACTCATGACATGATCAGTGGCATCACTCATGACATCACTGATGACATCATCCTTTTGATAGAGTGGCGGTCGCGAGAGTTATAGTTATCTGAACTAACTATAACGGGGGAATTTCATTGTTTTTTTACGAGTGAAATGTCCACCTAACTATAACATGTGTGAAACCTATGGTTTTTTAAGTGAATTTGCAAGGTTTTTTAAATGCTAATTCATAACTATAACGTGTGTGAAACCTATGGTTTTTTCAGTGAATTTGTACGGTTTTTTAAATGCTAAGTTATGTATTTATTATTATATTTTTTATATATTTATTTTACACTAAACTACGTATTAAAATTGTTTGTTTTTTTAAATGGTTTTTCACCGTGCGCGCACGGTGCGCACACCCCGTGATTTTTATAAGAAAAAAAAATGTTTTTTTCTGCCTTCGGGGTCCTTCAGGGACCCCCTGACAAAGGCTAGGGGGTCAGGAACTCTCTACTCTGCCCCCTTTTCACGTTCGCCACCTTCCTTTTTCACTCTCGCACTCAAAACAAACAAAATGGCGGCCGACACTTCTTGATTTCGACCGATTCGAACGTTGACTGACATGTAACCACCAATCAGAATTACGCTCGCGCACGGTGCGCGGCTATAGATATTTATGTACTTTAACTGCAATTTTCTCAGGAACTACTGAACAGATTGACTCCATATATGCAAAAGGCACATCCCTGAGGACTACCTCTTTGCCAAATTTCAAGCAATTCTGTTCAGCCGTTCGAGCTGTACCTTCGACTAAAGGTCCTATGGGAAAATGCATGGGGAAAACGTGTTTTGGGACCCCCCTTTTTTCTCGGCCCCCGCTTGACGAATCCCCCCGAGACTTTCAGGGTAGGAGCTGAGCGGAGTGCCCCATTAGTTTTGAAAATTTCGTGAGGATTCGTCAACCGGCGCCAAAGTTATTCGAAATAGAATTTTGAGATTTCCTATGGAAACACGGTCCTAACTATAACTATCTACTGGCGACCGCCAGTAGATAATATGTACATATATATATCTGTGTGCTTGCCCGCTTTTCTATTCTGATTTTGAAAAAAGGCAAGAGTGGACCCAGTTTCTTCCAAGTGATTTATTAAAACAATCACCATGTTGCCATGTCGCGTTTCGGCCGGTAGAGACGGCCATGATCACATGACAGCGCATGGGTGGCATTACCTCCATTCAAAGTGCAAATACAGCAGCAATAGATATAGTAAACGTACTACACATTCAAACATTTACATAAATTGCAGCAAAGTGCTAAGATCATGTTTAAAATGTGTGTATGAAATTACAATTTACAATAAAAACCAGGAAAACAAATTGCTGTGAAATACAGTAAAGCGCTTGTAAAAACCTACTGGATGAAATATCCTAAGTTATAATGGGTGCGGGGATATGTTACAGTCAAAATTACTGGTATGAACCCCTGTATCATGCACTTTTTTCTTTTTATCCTGGTTTGATAGAAAATCCAGCTGCCATATTCAATAAAGTGACTAAGTGCTAAGTAAATTACCCCCATCTTCCTAATGTGCGAGACCCGTATGAATAAAGTTATGTGCAAAAAGTGCAAAATATATATATATATATATATATATATATATATATATATATATATATAAAGTGCAGAGTAGTTCATATGTGCAAAGAGAGTGCTAGCAGCATGACAAGTACGAACAGCATAACAGGTACGGGCAAATGCCAATTACCTTAAAATGACCTCATATAGTGTAAATCACAACCGGTACATTAAGCAAGGGAGGATAAAACAGTAAGTTAATTAAAGAGATGAAAAATAGGCTGATTCCCACATAATGATATTCACAATATAAAATTGTAATAAAATCATTTCAACCTAAAATCTCAATAATTTAGCTAAAACCTCCTGTTATATATTTCTCTCAAACATCATAACATTCTAATACATGGTAATGAAAGCAAATTGTGAGTTTGAGATGCAACCATATTGTTGATATGTACCTCTAGAATCAAAAATATGTATATATGTACAAGTTTCTGGAGACCTGTGCTATACTGTCTAATAATTAAGAGCGATACGAGATCTTTACCAAGTAAATCCCCCATGTATAGGCAGGTCAGCAACTAAATACCCAATAATACTGCGTAATCACCAAAATAAATAAATACGCAATAAATATTAAATAAATGTGCAAAATCATTACAGTGACTCGGAAAAATCTAGGAGATATCAAAGGTATGTATACAAATCCTCACTGGTATTGAGACCCTTGGGCTGCTTGGTGTCTAGTTCTAAAATATATCTTGTCTCCAAGCGTCGCAGTCTGGCTTCTCTATTGCCCCCTCTCTTGTTAAAAGGCACTGTGTCTAGCACATAATATTTACAATATTTAAGGCTGCTTTGGTGGTGTTCCTTAAAGTGCCTAGCTACCGGATAGCTGGGGTCTTTATTTACAATAGCTCGTGTGTGTTGCAGGATTCTTTTATGCACTGGTAGTTTCGTACTACCTATGTATATAAAATTACAACTGCATATCAGTGCATAAACAGCAAATTCAGTTTTGCATGACAGATATTTTGATATGGTGTGTATCTTAGGACTAAAGGCCGTTTGATAAGTCTTGGTATTCACACCAAATTGGCATGCCTTGCAATTGGCACATTTGTAGAAACCTGTTCTGGGGGCCAGCCACGTAGTTGAATCCACATCTTCTGGGTTGTTTTTCATTAATGCATTACCCATAGATCCTGTTCTTCTAAATGTGGTAGATGGTTTTTTAGGCATGGCTCCTCCTATGATAGGGTCTCCCATTACTATAGGCCAATTGCGTCTTATTATCGCCCTTATCTGTCCTTCCTGCCTGTTGTACCCCAGTATCAACCTGGTTGGTTCCTTGGGGGTGATACCCAATGCTGCATTAGACTTGGATTTATACTGAAGTAAATCCTGCCTTGCTCTAGCTCTGGATTTATATATTGCTGCTTCTATAGAGTGATTCTTGTACCCTCGCTGTAATAATCTATTTTTGCATTGTTGTTTCTCTTGCATATCTTGTTCCTCACTGCAGATTCTCTTAATTCTCAGTATCTCCCCATAGGGGATGCTGTTTATTAAGTGAGGGGGATAGGCACTAGTCGCATGCAATATCGAATTTCCCGCTGTGTGTTTTCTAAAAAGTGTGGTTGCCAGACCTTTGTGGGAAATGTAAACCTTAGTATCTAAAAATGTGATAGTTTCACAACTGATGTCGTATGTAAACTTTAGATTCAAGTTGTTTGTGTTAATCTCAGCAATAAACTCTTGTGCACTCTGTAATGACCCATTCCAAACAACAAAGAGGTCATCGATAAATCGTAACCAAGCCACTATATTGCTGGAGAATATGTGGGCATATTGTTTCATGAGGACCAGTTCCTCCCACCATCCCATAAAGAGACAGGCATAGCTGGGGGAGAAGCTGGCCCCCATTGCTACACCTTGTATTTGTTGGTAAACTTGATTCTTGTACAAAAACTAGTTATTCTCCAGACAAAATGTAAATAAGTCTATTAACATCTGGTTGTGTTTGGCATATTTGATGGGTCGATTTGCCAAGAAGTATTCCACTGCTTTGACTCCATCGTGGTTTCGTATGCAGGTGTATAATGTTGTTACATCCAAGGCTATAACTCCTGCCATCTGGTTTTCTCAATTTTTCTGATGAAGTCACTTGTGTCTTGCACATAAGAGTTGAGATTTTTCACATGGTATTGCAAAAATGAGTCAATATATACAGACATGTTCTCTAATGGTCCTTCGCAGGCTGAAATTATAGGATAACCTGGCGGTTTCTCCATAGATTTATGTACCTTTGGAACAAAGTACAGTAGGGGGAAAGTTGGATTTTGCTTTTGTAGGTACTTGAATTCCTGTAAATTCAATAGGCCCGTACTTTTCCATGCCAACAATTTCCCAAAGAAATGATCTTGTACTTGTTTGAACTTCTGCATGGTGCTTTTGCGGTAGCAGTCCATATCATTCAATTGTTTTGCTGCTTCCTCTGAGTAATCTTTGAGTGACCACAGCACCACATTTCCCCCTTTGTCTGCATTCCTCACTACAACCTGTTGATTCTTGTTTATTTTCTCCATCAGTTGGTGGTATTTCCGCTCTTGGTTGTTAATCGGTGTGTTGTTTTTGCTGGTCTCCATATAGAGATGTTTTATTTCCGCCACTACTTGCTCATTAAATAGATCTATGGCGTCACGAGGGATGATGGGTATGAATTTAGACTTTTCCTTAAAGTTCGTTTCAGGCTTGGCACATGCTTCAAAACTCGGTGATAGCAAATCCTGGGTTGACAATCCCTGATATTCTCCACCACCTGTTTCGCGCCCGTCATCTATTTCACATTCATAACCCAGATTGTGCAGGACTTTGAGTGCTCCCAAGTCAGCCACACTTAGACTGCTTTCCCCAGTCTCTGCAATTTGGTGGCTGATTTCATTTGTTGCTTGTGACATATTTTGAGAGCTCGCCTTCATTAGATGGTATTTTTGAAGTTTGAGTTTTCTGACGAACTTATAGATATCCGCACAGGTGTTAGTGTAATCAAAGTTTGTAGAGGTGCAATATGACAGACCTAGTGAGAGGATCAGTTGTTCAGAAGGCTCAAGGTGGATATCGGTAAGGTTGATGATGGTATTGTTGGTACTAACTGTCCTTTCCATTTCTATAGCCCCTTAGTTATATTGATCTGGGGGTATTATTTCTTCCTCCATTGACCCCGTCCTCCCACTTGTTTTGTGTTTCCCCTGCTGCCACCTTTCTTTGGCAGCCCTCCTTCGTTGCCGCCTGCTTTTTGTCCTTCGTTTTTTGACGTTATGGTGGCCCGAGGTCTGAAAGTTTCCCTGCGGCTTCTTCTGAGGCAGTCTAATTCTTCTCCCAAGGACAGTTTGACTGCCCCTGGGACTGGTCTGCCCCTCATATTTTCTGCCTCAGTTTCACTCTCAATGGCGGAGCTCAAATCGGATGCGGACGTTGAAAATGCGCCCCCCTGTTCCTCATTTTGTTCTTGTTGCAGTCTATTGCTCCTCATTGTTTTGGTTCTATACACATCATATTTTCGCGCAAAAGTAAATATCTGTCCGTTGGCGTAATCATCTTTATCCCGTTGAAACTTGTAGATTTTTCTTTGTTTGATTTTATCTTCTTATTTGTTAAGCACAATTGACATCTCCTCATGATATTTCTTTCTTAGTTGTGTGTCTCCTTGTTGCTCTATTTCTGCACTGAGAACTTCGATTTTTTTCTGTAGCTCCAACCTGTCCAGCTCCGCGTACTTTACAAGTATTTCCACTAATCTGCGGGAGGAGTCCAGGTTGCACTCGGCCCACTCAGCCATCATGCGTGGGTTCGGAGTATCATAGCTGGTGGCTGGCATGATTCTCAGCCCCCTCGGTATTCTGCCAGCATCAAAATATTTTTGGAGGGACTTTGCCTCCCACCACTTAGCAGTTTCCTGTTTCATAAGTTTCTCAAGTGTGTGGTAATTGTCTTTTAATCCTTTGACTGCTGTTGTTGTTTCATCGGCCCCCTGGTCATTACTTTGTTGCCTCTGAGGAGGATTGTCCGTAAACATTTCCTCCGCTGCAGACTCTCGGTCTCGGAGCGCTGCGGCGGACATGGTGATTGCTGAAAATTAACACTGCAGTTGATTGCTATACCCGCGGTCCCAAATGCAAATGTCCCTGGGACCGGAGGCTAATCTGACACCTTCCCGACTGTGCCGTGCTGTTACGCTATTATGAAAAGGGGTTACCTCGCTCGTCGGGCGTCTGCTGGGGACAACCTCTAACGCTGTTGCTGAGCAGCTCGGCCGAGCTGCTACCGGCGTGTCCGAGAGTTGCTCCGTAGGAGCAGACACCTTCCTGCTGGTTCAATCCTTCCGTTTGCTTCTACGTAAGCACAGGGGGCTCCGTGGATTCCTAACCCGGAAGTAAATGAACAGACTTCCGAACCTCCCGCGGCCCAATGCCGCTTGCCGAAACTGACAGCACCGCTTGCCGGGGTATTCGAAAGGCAGAGACCACCAGCCACGGAGCCAACATGTGGAAAGGGGGTCCACAACACCGGAGGAGGTCAGCCCGGTCGTAATAACTGTGCGCTTGCCCGCTTTTCTATTCCGCTTTTGAAAAAAGGCAAGAATGGACCCTGTTTCTTCCAAGTGATTTATTAAGCAATCACCATGTTGCGTTTCGGCCGGTATATATATATATACACACACACACACACTATATTCAACTGTTAATATTATTTACTTTTCTAAGTAGCCGCAGACCTGTGTGGTTCCCGCACCACCAGGATTTAAATGTTCAATTATACATTTTTCATATACATATAATATATATATACACGCATACATACACACACACTGTATTCAACGGTTAATATTATTTAATTTTCTAAGTAGCCGCAGACCCGTGTGGTTCCCGCACCACAGGATAAGAAACACTTGTTTAAGGTATTTCTGACGGCTAACATAAGTAGTCCTTATTCTGGCAACTATATGACATACTGAATTAGTCCTGATGAGATCACTGTGCGTTTTAGTGTAGATTCCTGTTCAACACTACAAATGTTCCATGCATGGCAAGTGTGTGTGGTTTATTTGCAGGCTGATGAGATTAAACTATTTTTGGGGACATGCATTTCATATCTGATTTATGCATGTGCGCCAGCGGGGACCCATCAGCCCTGGAAGTACTCCATTAAATCCAGTTTATGTTTGTTATATATACATTCCCAGACGCTTCAAGAAGAATCCAAATGCTGGTATTTACCACAGGGAATCAACGCCATCCCCCATCCCACCCCATCACCTGTGATCTGCTAAAGTAAAAATCTCCAATTACACAAATCAAAACCAGTCTGTGCTAGGTGCATTACACATGTTATGTGTAATCTCACCATTCGGAGTGCTTATGTTGGTGGTGAACCTTCTAAATTGCCCACAATCCGCAGTCTTAACTATGGTCATTGATTTGCTTTGCTGGAAACAGGTCAATTGTTGGGCTTGTTGGTGTAACTCGCAATCTTGACAGCTTTCAATACAGCAACTACAATTGTGAGCTAAATTAATTCACTTTCCTATTGTATCAGCAGCAATGTATCCCTCCCTACGCCCATATACCACAGTTCTCAGTTTTCTTTCGATTTGTCTACCTCAAGCTCATTACTGTGGCATCTCTGCTTCTTTGGCAACCAAAGGCATCGAATCTTCAAGGCCCCCAGATGTGCACCCCACCAGGGTTACCTCTGGAGGCAGAGAGAATGGTTGACCACAAGTCAAATGCTCCATCACTTATCACCAAAGCTCTTGTGCAGTCTCATGAGAGACCCAGATCATGTTCGTCAAAACACCTTAACGTTGAGCATCACTGCAAGCAGAGGCACCAATGGAGGGCCCACACACATTTCTATGTGTGGCTGAACAGCAGAGGGTACAAATCCAGTAGACCGAGAAGGCACAGGACTGTCAGAGCCCTGCCCACAAAAACATCAAGAATATAGCTGAAATTAACTAACTTTTCTGGTGGTGGAAGGGACAGCTTTCAGGGGAGCTGAGATGGCTCTAGGTGCTACTTTTGCAAGTTGAGGGAGAACCCTAAATCAAACAGCAGCAATGCTGTGGCGCTCAGATGGTCCGACACCAGCTAGAAGTAAACCACAGTCAGCAGACAAGCATAGAGATATGGAAATAAGGACCCCCCCATCCACCACAAACAACGCCACCACCTTAGTGAAGACCCAAGATGCCAATATCAAACTAGGACTATGAATCTGTTGTGTGCAGAACTTTCCACAAAATGGGGGTACCTTCTGTGATACTGCAGAATCTGTACATGAAAATACACATTCTCCCTGCTCAGAGCCAACATAACCTGTGCCAGGAACATCATCTTTAACTTCTCCTTGTAGAGGAAGACATTGAATGAATGAATGAATGAAAACAATATTTAATAAAGCGCACTGCTGCCAAGCGGCTTCCTGGCGCTGGGGGACCTGGGTCAGAAATCACAAAGGGAGACACAGGGGACCTAAGAGGGGAAAGCCAAAGAGAAAAGAAAAGTTTTTAAGGCTTTACGGAAGTGGCTGAAAATAGGAATGGAGCGAAGATGAAGTGGGAGACTATTCCAGAACTGGGGAGCCAAGACGGAAAGACGAGTGCCCCCGGATCTGGATTTGCGGAAGCGGGGAATATGAAGAAGGGAGAGAGAGGAAGAGCGGAGAGTGCGACTGGGAACATAGGAAGAAATGAGGGAAGTGATGTAGGCAGGGGCAGAGCGGGAGTGGGCGCGAAAAGCAAAGCAAGCAAGTTTGAAAAGGGATCTGAAGCGGATGGGGAGCCAGTGAAGGGATTTCAAAACCGGGGTAATGTGCGAGGATTTGGGAAGGGAGAGAATGAGACGGGCAGCCTGGTTTTGAATGGCCTGTAAACGTCGGGATTCGTGGGAGGGGATACCCACGTACAGGCCATTGCCATAGTCGAGGCGTGAGATGACTAAAGCCAAGACTATGGATTTAAGCGCGTCAGTAGTGAAAAAGCGTGATATTTTCCAAATAAGACGGAGGGAGAGGAAACATGAAGACACAACAGAGCTGATCTGGCTGTGCATGGTTAAGTCAGAGATGACTTTGATGCCAAGGGTACGAACAGAGGGAGAGGGCGTGGGGGGGGGGACCAAAAGAGGGGGGCCAATGTGCAGGGGACCAAGGGTTAGAGGGACCACCCGTGAGGACAAGTTCCGTCTTATCGGGGTTGAGCTTAAGATGATTGGCGCTCATCCATTCCGAGATAAAGATAAGGGAGGAACTGAACTTGGGAATAGAATCAGGAGAAGAAGACAGATCAAAGACAAGCTGGAGGTCATCTGCGTAATTATATACAGAGACCCCCCGCTTGAGAAGAGAAGAAACAAGGGGACAGATATACAGGTTAAAGAGGAGAGGGGAAAGAGAAGAGCCCTGAGGAACACCACAAGTGACCGAACAGGAGGGGGCAGAGAAACCGGAGAGATGAACAGCCTGATGCCTATCCTGAAGAAAGGATGCTAGCCAGGAGAGGGCCGCGCCCCGAATGCCCGCTGCGCAGACACGGTCGAGAAGAATGGAATGGTCGACCGTGTCAAACGCAGCGGACAAATCGAGAAGCACCAAGGCTTGGGGAAGGTTAACATCTGCCTTGCCCTTGAGTTCATCCAAGACCGCTAGAACCACCGCTTCTGTAGAATGGCCAGGGCGGAAGCCCGCCTGGTGAGAAGCTAAAAGGCCATTGTCCTCGATGTATGAGGAGAGGCAGGAGGTGACGTGGGTCTCTAGGATCTTACCCAGGTAGGGAAGAAGGGAAATGGGACGGAAATTAGCTGGGAGGGAAGGATCTAGACCAGGTTTTTTTAGAATAGGGAGGACAACAGCAGATTTAAAGGAAGAGGGGACAGCACCGGAGGCCAGTGAGGAGTTGAGAAAAGAGAGGGGGGGACCAGAACAATTAGTGAAGAGGATTTTGAGGATCCGTGCAGGAACACCGTCCAAAGGAGAGCCAGATTTAACTTTAGACAGGTAGTTGTGAAACAAGTCCAGGGAAATAGGGGGGAAAGTGTCGAAGGAAGAAGAAGGGAGGGTAGCAGGGCTGGTGAGGGTAGGCTGAGGCACAGTAGGAATGTCAGCTTTAATTTTCGCAATCTTGTCAATAAAAAAGTTATTAAGTGACAGACAGAGGGGTTGGGAGGGAACCAGGCTGGGGGTGGAGCGATCAGAAGTAGCAAGATTGCGAACCAAAGAAAAGATTTCACGAGGTTTATTCACGGAGAGCGATACTCTCTCCGTGAAGTAAGAGGTTTTGGCATTAAGGACTGCTTTTTTGTAGTTGGTAAGGAGTTGTCTGTACTGAACTCGCAGAGGAGGGGAATACTGACGTCTCCAAAGACGTTCCGCCCGTCTGAGATCAAGTTTTAATGCCTTGAGCTCAGTGGAGAACCATTTGTGCGCGTCGTATGGACGAACCGCTTTGATCTTTTTAAGCGGGGCCACACGGTCACACGAAGCAGCAAGCCATGTACTTATGGCTTTGGCCTGAGATTCAAGGGGGAGACAAGTGAGATCAGGAGCAGAGGATACCAAAGAGAGTGAAAGGGAATCAAGATCGGTTTGGTTCCAGTTGCGGGCTAGAAGGTTTTTAGGGGGAGAGGGTTTGACACCCATACCTAAGTGAACAGAAAAAGAAATAATAAAGTGATCAGACCAAACACAGGGAGAGATAGAGGGAGGTAAAGCAAGGGGGCAAGACGACCAGATTTGGTCAAGTATATGACCATGCACGTGGGTCGGGGCTGTGACATAAGAGGTAAGGTTCAGACATTGGAGAGTGACAGAGAAGTCTTTTGAGGAAAGGTCTTCCTTAAGGTCTCCTGGCCAGAAGTTAAAGTCACCAAGAAGGAGCACAGAGGAGTTGTTGACCACGAGGGTGGCCAGCAACTCCTGGATGGAGGCTACAAAGGAAGGCATCGATTGAGGGGGGCGATAGACAAGAACCACAGTGAGGGGGGAAGGAAGGTTGAGGGAACGGGCCACCAGGTAGTCCACGTTAGGAATGAGGGGGTGAGGGAGGAGCTGAAATTTAAAAGGCGACCGGACAATCATCGCCACCCCCCCGCCAGCCTTGCCATCCGGGCGGTCAGCTCGGAGAGCATAGTAGGTGTCAGGGAGGATGGATAGCAGATCAGGGAGAGAGTCAGAAGTGAACCAGGTTTCGGTCAGAAATAAAAAGTCTGGAAAATCAGTGGTTAAAAGATTAAAAAGTGCCGTCTGGTGTTTAACTGCGGACCGGGTGTTGAGTAGGTAGGCAGAGGCAACCGTAGGGGCCAGAGGGGAACGAGTAACCAGAGGGGAAATAGGGGGGAGAGGAAGGGAATCGGGAGAAACAAGAGTCGGGGGAAGTAAAGGAGAAGAGAGAATGCCAAGTGATTGTAGGTGGTGAAGGGGGAGAGGGGCAGGAGAGGGAAAGGCAGATAGTGCAATAAGTTGGGCAGCAGTGTAAACCAGGCGAGAGGCAAAGTGGGTGGCCCCTGGTCCCGGCCCGTCGCGGACGGGCGCAGACGGGCTTAACATTCAAGACCCAAAGGCTGAGAATGGGACAAAGACCAGCATACTTCAAGGAGACAAAAAAAATCCAGAACTAACATCCCTGACCAATCTTGTGCTCTAGAACGAGATCCATTGCTCCTTTACTCGATAGAGGTAAGATCTCTTGCACCAGAATGCGGGCATTATCAGGAGATGTGGCAGAAGAGGAGGAAAGGATTGGACAGGGAAACTAGTGGAATGTAAGGGCGTGATAGCCCTCTCATGACGGTGTGAGGGCCATCACGCAAGTGCTCCTCCAGAAGTGCATTAAAGCAGTTTTGCCAGTGGGGAAGAGGAGGAAGAGAAATAAGAGTGTCTGTGGCGGCTCCTGTACACACTGCACTACTGTATTGGTGCAGAAACTGGTTTTCCTGTTGAATGGGTTGGGAAGGCTGGTTTGGCTGATAGGGAATTCATCTGGAGACCTCATGAAACGCGATATTCTCTGCGGTACTGATAATACTAGTACCAGGGAGAAAGCGGTTGCCAGTCCCTGCCGGACTCTTTCCAGAACTGAATCAGTTTTCTATCTAAAGAAGAGCAGGCCATGAAATAGCATGTTCATTAGGTTGGCCTGGACAGTCCCTCTAAATCTGGTGGGCCATATCCAGGCATGATAGTGGAGAGTGAGATGAGACCATCACTTATGACACTAGGTCAACAGTGTCCACACCTGGCCAGATTATTTGCTCGGCCAGCTCTCTTAAAAGTTCAGCTCAACAATCCCTCAAATGCTCAGTGAAAGTTAGGCACAACCATTTGTGCCATTTCACAAAGTATGAGAATATTGTGCTACAGCTTGAGTCGTCATGGACAACCGAATCACGAGGCTCCGAGGACAAAACCACCTTCCTCTGGGAATAGAATGTTTTAGACTCACAGTCTGGAGAAGCGAGGTTTTTGCTTGGAGCAGGACGAAATCTGCACCACCAGACTGCTGATGAAGGCTAGGCAGTCAAAAACGTAGGATCACCCAGGTTCTGGGTGCTGATGGTGGGCATGCGGATGGCACACTCCCAGAAAAGCTAAAATGGGCTCCTTTAACATGTTTCTGAATAGCAGCGGAGGCTCAGAATCTGAAGATGCCAGAGGATGGCGTCGTACGGCTCCGTGCTGAAGTCGACTCCGATCATGACGTCAGTGGAGCAATATCAGTCCCCTCCGGCGCACTGACCTCAGTTTGTTCTGTGAAAAAGTCCAGGACAGAACGGGGAGCCACTATAGAAACTGGCTGCGGGAACAGTGTGCCAAAAAGATCAAACATCTTTGAAACATTAATCAAGAAGGAACATTAAATGGTATGTTAATATCAGACATGGATTTTAAAAGAAAACCCCAAAAGAATCAACGAAACACAGGGCTACATGAAACCCTACGCCCTGGTTGAATAACCCTCATGTAAGGGAAGAAAAACGTACACTCCAAAGACCATTCATCAGCGGTAATGAATGTCATGGTAATATTGAAACAAAACCTATTAAACAACACCAAGCTGTTTATTTAATTACACCATTAAGTGACATATTGATAGTGGCAATACGAGGTATGATGATACCAAACACAGACTTTCAAAGGAAGAACAAATAAATCAATAGTGCCCACTGGTGTCTAATCCAGTGTGAAAGAGAAAACACCCCCACTCAACTGACCACACACATTTGGAAATTGATGGTATGGCAACTCCTAAGCAAAACCTATGTGGCCAGGCCAAGCCAAGTGATTTGTTGAGTCCCAACATAACTTGAGATAGTTGAGATAGAGATCACCTGTATATAAAACCAGTACTGAAAAAGGGTACAACCCTTACCTCATAGGTCATTCGCAGAGTGGGGAGGATGGGCAGAGAGTTAATGAATCTGGGGCTAGACTTAACCACTAAAGAGCAATCGGTCAGTTATCCGACATTATCCTCTAACCCCCCAAGGGAAACAGAACGTTGGCCAAAAGGCCAGAGTGCAAAACAAAAGTCATGTGATTCACTTTCTTTACAACAATAAAGAGATAGAAAGTAAAATGACACTAAATAGATTTGAATCTAATATAGATATTCATCAATTATGCCAGTTGTATAAACTTTTACCACAAAGATTTATTATCTGAACATACACATAATATATATAAAAATTGTGTCACAATAGACTCAGAGTGGCCCGACCACTCAGAATTTTGCTGGCCAACATTTACTGCTGGACCTCAGGTATCTACAAAGTTTGCCCCTACAGTGTCATAGTCCGACAGTCTAATCTTGACTCCGAGCCATGGGCACTCTCAAAATACAAAGGCAAGCGAAAAAAGAGAAGTAACCACAACTCACATTAAAACCTCTTTCCGTTTTTTAATCTTTTTTTTTATTGAAGACCAATTTTGTATTTTGCAAAAGGGAACGCACCTATTAGTGCAGTACCAAAATATAACATAAGGAAAAATCGAAACATGAAAAGGAAATCATATATAAATTGAATCCTTGTTAGCAACAAGCACATGCAACAACATTTGTGGTAAGAAACAAAATTTAATCGCAAGTCTGTCACAAGAAGGAACAGCCAGGATTTCCCAAGGACTTGTGAAACACAGAGAAAACAGATACATTCCCAATAGGACAAGTAGTATCTAACCTCCAGCAAAATGCATTGTAGCAGAACAACAAGAAGAACTTCCTATAAAGCCTAAAAAACTCCTACCATGAACTGTAGGATCGAAAGCAGACATGAAATCTGCAGCTATGAGTCTCCATCAGATTGTTTCCAACATTGCCCACCACACAGCATAAGATATAGAGTTCATGTCATCATGTTCCAAGGTTGAACAAATTAATTACCTATGTATTGTCTTCCAAAGAATACACCATAAACTCTGAATTTACTCGCACAACTCTTCAAAACCTGAAGCACTTATAATAAATATGCAGTCCGCTCTGAAAGAGAAAACACCCTGCACCATAAAAACGCATAGCCAAAAGGACCCTGTGGAGACCTCGCACAACCTTAGGAAATGACTGTGGAGCAAAATATAGGCGCCTCCCATGCATGCAGATGTCAGTTTATCTTCAACTCTTCTGCGTCCTGAGATTAAGCACACAGTCCTATCCAGTAATGTTTGATCCGTGTCTAACTTGAGACCTTTTAGAACAATGGGATTTTAATGTACAGAATGACGAGGAAGAAGGGTGGTGTGGAATATGTTACAGTATCCACTAGAGAGAACAAGTAACTAAATATGAGAAACTATGGATACCTCTAACCATAGATACATATTTTTTTTTAAATAGATACCTAAACAGCATCTCCATAAAGGTGGGGAGTCTGGGAAGTGGACTCTCACCACCAAGTTCTGCAGGACTAAATAGCTGAAATGGACCTCCCTGCAGACTTTGCTGTGAAGGCAGTAGTGTTTGGAGAACAGTTGTACAGATGATTGTAGGATGCTGGCTCTTTTTATAGTATACCAAAAGAACAAGTTACTTACCTTCGGTAACGATGTATCTGTAAGAAACATTAGTTAGTTAGATTCCTCACCTTAGAATATCCCCAGGCGTGAGACTGGATCCGGAAGATTTTTGTAGCAATACCCCTTGCGTGTCGCTAGGCGTCGTCTGCGGTTCAGCGTCCCTCGTTGGCGTCGTGCGCCGGAATGACGTCGGAGTACTTAGACGCCGCCCTCGCGCGCTGACGTCAGTTCTTGTACATAGCTTTCCGCGCCAGGAACGCAGAGCCATGCAAGAGACCGACACTGGTGCCAAAAAATCTAGGGCCCTGAAAGGGATAGCCTTAACCCTAGATGTCAGTTCGCAGAACGGGGAGGATGGGTGGGTCGGTGAGGAATCTAACTAACTAATGTTTCTTACAGATACATCGTTACCGAAGGTAAGTAACTTGTTCATCTGAAAGAAACACGTTAGTTAGATTCCTCACCTTAGAATAGATACCCAAGCAATACCAACCCCGGTGGTGGGTCTGCGAACCAAGATCACACCAGAAAGTCCTGGAGGACAGAACGGCCAAAGAAGCCATCCCTCCGGACTTGGCTGTCTAGGCAATAATGCCTGGCAAACGTGTGCAGCGAAGCCCACGTCGCCGCCTGACAGATGTCCTGCAAAGGGACTTCCCGTCCCAAAGCAGTAGTAGCCGCCGTGGCCCGAGTAGAATGGGCTCGCAGCCCAACAGGAGGGTCCTTTTTTGCCAAGGAATAACAGATTTTTATACACAAAACGACCCACCGGGAGATGGTCCGTTTGTGCACAGCTTTTCCCTTCTTTGCACCCACGTAGCCAACGAAAAGCTGGTCATCCACTCGGAACTGTTTGGTGTGGTCCAAATAAAAGGAGAGCGCACGTTTTGGGTCCAGACGGTGGAGCCGCTCTTACTCTTTGGAAGGATGCGGAGGCGGAAAGAAGGTGGGCAAGGTGACAGATTGCCCAAGATGAAAGGGGGTCACCACTTTCGGTAGAAAGGAAGGACGAGGCCAAAGGACAACCTTGTCCGGATGAACAGATAGAAAAGGAGGCTTGGACGATAGAGCCTGGAGCTCACTCACCAGTCTAGCCGAGGTGATGGCTACCAGGAAAGCAGTCTTAAGAGTTAGAAGATGAAGAGGATAATTGTGAAGAGGCTCAAAGGGAGCGCACATCAGGAATGTTAAGACAAGATTCAAGTCCCACTGAGGCATTACGAAAGGGACAGGAGGGGACGTGTGAGTAATGCCTTTAAGAAAGCGTGACACTACAGGGGACTTGAAAAGAGAGGGCTGATCAGGAAGCCGTAAGAAGGCAGAGATGGCAGCAAGATAACCTTTCAAGGTGCCCAGGGCAGAGCCATGCCGGGCCAAAGAAAGAAGAAAGAGGAGAACCTCAGAAAGAGGGGCGGAAAGGGGATCCACAGCCTTTGCTGTGCACCATGCCACAAACTTGGTCCACCGGCAGGCGTATACAGTCTTTGTGGAGGGACGCCTGGCTGCCAGAATGACATCACAGACTTCAGGAGGCAAGTCAAATGGCATCAACTGCCGCAGCTCAATCTCCACGCATGGAGGTGGAGGCTGGACAGGTTCGGGTGGAGGACCGTCCCCTGCTGCTGCGACAGAAGATCCTCCCGAAGGGGCAGGCGTATCGGAGGATCGGTCAACATACTGAGTAGCTCGGGATACCAGTACCTTCGTGCCCAATCCGGAGCCACCAAGATGACTTGGGCCCGGTCGCGCCTGATCTTCTTCAGCATTCTGGGCAGAAGTGGTATAGGCGGAAAGGCGTACAACAGACCGCAACTCCACTCGCGACGAAAAGCGTCGCCGAGCGAGTGCCGCCTTGGAAATTCCAACGCGCAATACTGCTGACATTGCGCGTTCTCGTCGGTGGCGAATAGATCTAACCAAGGCTCTCCCCACTGCTGAAAGAGACTTTGCGCCACCTCGGAGTGCAGACGCCATTCGTGATCCATCATGCACCGGCGGCTGAGTTCGTCTGCTCTGGCGTTCAGAGAGCCCGCCAGATGTTGAACCACCAGGGTGATGCCCTGGTGTTCCAGCCATGTCCAGAGGCGCAGAGCCTCCTGACAAAGGGTCCACGACCCCACCCCGCCCTGTTTGTTGCAATACCACATGGCGGTGGTGTTGTCCGTGAACACCTGCACGACACTTCCCCGGACAGAGGGAAGGAAGGCTCTCAGTGCAAGTCGAATCGCTCTCAGCTCCAACAAGTTGATGTGGAGGCGAGACTCCGCCGGAGACCAGAGGCCTCTGATCTCCGCCTCTCCCATATGGCCACCCCATCCCAGGAGGGACGCATCCGTCACTACGACATGCTCCGGTAGGGGTAGGGAGAGGCTCTTGCCCGTGACCCAATCGCGGTCCGTGAGCCACCACTGCAACTGCTGTGCAGTGCCCTCCGAGATCAAGACATGGTCGGACAGGTTGCCGTGATGCTGGGCCCACTGAAACTTCAGGTCCCACTGCAGAGCCTGCATGCGCCGCCTGGCGTGATGCACTAGTAGGATGCAGGAGGCCATCAGCCCCAGAAGCCGCAACACTAGCCTGACCGAAACCCAGGATAGAGGCCGAAAGATGGGAATCAGAGCCTGTATATCCCGGACCTGCTGTTCCTGTGGATGGACCCGGAACTGCGCCGAATCGAGAACCGCTCCGATGAAGAGGAGCTTCTGAGAGGGGCTCAGGTGCGACTTCGGCACGTTGATGGAAAACCCCAGCAAATGCAGGAGATCCGCCGTAGTCTGGAGGTGGGAGACGACTGTCTGGGGCGAGCCCGCCTTCAACAACCAGTCGTCGAGATAGGGGAAGACTGGAACCCCTGATCTGCGCAGATGAGCTGCGACCACCGCCATCACTTTCGTGAACACCCGAGGGGCACTGGTCAGGCCGAAGGGGAGCACGGTTAACTGAAAGTGCTCCTGACCCACCGTGAACCGCAGGTAACGCCGGTGGGCCGGCAGGACGGGGATATGGAAATATGCGTCCTGCAAGTCCAACGCTACCATCCAGTCTCCAGGGTCTAGGGCAGCTAGAACCTGAGCCAAAGTCAACATTTTGATCCGTTCCTTCCGGAGGAAGGCATTGACTTTCCGGAGGTCCAAGATAGGGCGTAGGCCTCCTTTGCCCTTCTTGGGAACCAGAAAGTAGTGGGAATAACAACCACGACATACTTCTGGGCTCGGAACGCGCTCGACGGCCTCTTTGGCCAAGAGGGACGAAACTTCCTCTCGCAGAAGATTCAAATGATCCTCCGAGATACGGACGATTTGCAGCACCCACCTGTCCGAAGTAATGGTACGCCAGTGGAGCAGGTGATGGCGAACCCGGCCTCCCACTGGCGAGGAATGGGCCTGAAAGCTTGGACTAGGAAGGCTTTGAGGCGGATGCTGCCGGGGTGGGTGTGGACTGACCGCGTAGTTCACCAGTACCGCCTCGGCGGAAACCACGTCCGCGACCGCGTGCAGGCTGGTTCTGCGGCCGGTGGCTAGGCAGACGTTAGGAGGTGCCCCTTCCTTGGCCACGAAAGAAGCGAAAAGCGGAAGTTTGTGGTCGCGGGGCCAAGAGGCCCAAGGACGTGGCCGTAGCCCGGGAGTCCTTGAAGCGAGCCAGCGCACTGTCCGCTTTCTCACCAAAAAGGCGAGCGCCATCAAAAGGCATGTCCATGAGTGTGCTCTGGACATCCCCTGAAAAGGATGTGAACCGTAGCCAGGCGTGACGTCGAAGCGCCACCGTGGTAGAAATCGCCCTACCCAGCGAGTCCGTAGTGTCGAGTCCACATCGGATTGCATGGTGCGCTGCATCTCTCCCATCGGCCAGAGCCGAGGAAAGCCGTGCCCGGGCTTCCTCCGGGCACAGTGGCAGCACGTCCTCCACCGTATCCCACAGAGAGTGGGAATAACGGTCCAAGAGACAGGCGGTGTTTAAAGACCGCAGGCCCAAACCGAGCGAGGAGAACAGCTTCTTATCGAACTGTTCCAGTCTCTTGGAATCGCGGTCCGGAGGAGCGGACGGGAAGGAGGATTGGGAGGTAGAGGCCTGGATAACCAGACTCTCGGGGGTGGGGTGTTGGGACAGAAAACTGGGGTCGCCCGGAGCAGGGCGGTGGCGCCTGGCACCGTTCCTATCCACAGGAGGGACTGTGGAGGGCTTGGACCAGGTGCCCTGCAGAACGTCAGTGAGGGCCTCATTGAATTGCAGCAGAGGCTCAGTGGAGCATGCGGCAGACTGAAGCACCTCAGTGAGGATGTTAGTCCTCACAGCCACGGCAGGCAGCTCAAGCCCGAGGGCCGCGGCCGCCTTGCGCAGCACCACAGAAAAAGCTGCACCTTCCTCCGAAGCCACAGTCAGAGGAGAGATGAATCCAGTGACCAGTGAGGTATCCAATCCACTGGCCTCCCCCAGTTCATCTGCCCAGTCCTGCGAAAGTTGCCCTTGAAGGGCCATAGGGTCCTCAGACCCCTCCCAGTCGCCCCCGTCATCCGATTCCTGGTAAACAGGAGGAATGATCGGAGCCGGTCGATAGACAATATGTGTCTCTAGTGGCGTCGGGCGGCGCCGCATCGGCGTCGGGACCGGACAGGGGCTGAACCGGGGATCGACGTCGACCAGAGTCGGCGTCGGGGGTGGTACCGGTGTCGACGCCGGCGGAGGAGGCGTGACGAGGTCGACCGGGGGCCCAGGCTCGGGCCCTTCGGGGACCTGCGGCGTCGGGCCGGAGCCTCCAACGGCGCCAGGGCCGGAGCCGCCGGCACGCGAGGTCGCCCAGTCGAGTCCGCGGGGCCCGAAGGCGCGCCAGCGGGCGTCGACGGCGGGGCCAGGCTCCTCATGGCCGAGAGGAAGGCACTGGCCTCCGCCGGCGTCGCGTCAGTCCCAGGGACCGGTGGGTATGGGGACTTGTGCGGCGCCTGCGGCTCCTGCGGAGCCGCGGGGGTGGAACCACCCGGACCCTCGGCCGAGTCGCGCGACCGGAGAGGGGAGTCCGAAGAGCGGTGTCGCCTCTTGGACTTCTTGGAGTGCTTCGACTTACCCGAAGAATTCGAGCCAGACGAGCGACGATGTCGAGTGCGGCTCCGCGACCGATCCTTGGTCCTCCTCCTGGACCGGGATCGAGAGGGGCGCAGAGCCGAGTGGCGAAGCTCGAGAAGCTTGCGGGACCGCTCCCGCCTAGCTTTCGAGGTCAGGGCCATACAATCGGAGCACGACTCCGCGTCGTGGTCGAGGCCCAAGCAGTACAGGCACCGGCGGTGATGATCGGTCACCGACATCAGTCGGTGACAGTCGTCGCAGGCCTTGAAACCAGGCATCCTACCGGCACCAGAGTCGAGAAGTGACCAAAAAGAGTCGAAAAAGTTAGTCAAAAATTGACTAAAGGGGTAGCTCTCCCGGATCGGCGCTTACTGGCGCGGAAAAAAGAAGAACTGACGTCAGCGCGCGAGGGCGGCATCCAAGTACTCCGACGACGTTATTCCGGCGCACGACGCCAACGACGGACGCGGAGCCGCGGACAACGCCTAGCGACGCGCAAGGGGTATTGCTACAAAAATCTTCCGGATCCAGTCTGACACCTGGGGATATTCTAAGGTGAGGAATCTAACTAACGTGTTTCTTTCAGATATAGGTATACTGTGCAAAGAGTCCAGAACTGGCATCAGTGCGGGTTCAATGTGCTGAGCAGTTTGATACCAAATTTCTCAGTCTTCAGTGTTGCCACTATGGTGCTGTGGAGTTCGTGTTTGAAGAGCTCTCAGCACCATATACTCGTAAATGGCAGCACTGCACTTACAGTGCCCAGGAATGGACCTGGGTACTGTAGGGGCACAGGGCTCATGCTCCTGTGCCCACACCACTGGCATAGGGCACCCAGCTAGAGGGGTGGCTGATGTATGCCAGGGCAGTGTAGGTTGTGGCTATGGCACACAGGGATGTGTACCATGTCGACTCTTGGTTTTGCCTTGTACCCAGACACTCAGCCTGCAAGGGCAGTGTGGTTGTGTTGGGGTACAGGGCCTCTAAGGGTGGCACAATAAGTGCTGCAGCCCTTAGAGGCCTTCCCTGGTCACAAGGCCCTGGGTACCTAGGGTACCATTTACCAGGGGCTGACATGTGGCCAGGGATTGCCAATTTGGGATTTTAGGTTTTAGGGAAGGAACATAGGCCCTGGGCACCTGATTGGCAGGAGTCCAGGGCACACTCAGTCAAAGTACATTCAGCAATTCAGCAAAAAGTGGGGGCATACCATGCAAGAAAGATGGCACTTTCTCACAGTGTGGGTTTATTAATACAATATGTTTGAAACCAAATATCTTTAATTTCAGTGAACCCATCATGCAGCTGGGGAACTCATAAAAACCAGTGTCCAGCACATGTACTCAAAATGGCTTCCCTGTTCACTTGCAATATCTACGAATCGACATCACAGGTGCATATTTCCTTATGCAGATATGTTCACACACGTCGTATAGTGCACCCGGCCTTAGGGCTGTAGGAATGATTTAACTATACTACATGAGGTGTCTGCAGGCATTGCACACAGGGGGTCTGCCATGTTGTGTCTTCATTTTTCTGTGCACCATGGCACACATCCTGCAATACCAGTCTGCATGAGTTTGATCAGGGGACCCTTATGGTGGCACAACATGCCGCAGCCCTTAGGGACATTCTTTAGTACCCCTGCCCTAGGTCCCTTGGGTAAAATTTACTTGGGACTTACAGGAGTGCCAAATGTATTGGCAATTGGGGGAATACTTGTACAGTTTAGGTAAACAGATCTGGCACTGGGGATCTGGTAAGCAGGAACCCAGTGCACTTCCCATCCATATTGCATTTAATACCCAGCATAAAGTAGGGGTGACCATGTTAACAAGCATTGAAAATGCAATAGGTCTCACCTTTGATTTAGTTAAAGCCATTTGCTTTGCTAATGGTATTGTATAGCAAAGCAAATGGTTTTAACTTAATGAAAGGCGAGACCTAATGTTAGTGTCAGTCAGTCATGTCAGTCAGTCAGAGTCAGTCATGTCAGTCAGTCAGAGTCAGTCAGTCAGAGTCAGTCAGTCAGAGTCAGTCAGAGTCAGTCAGTCAGAGTCAGTCAGAGTCAGTCAGTCAGTGTCAGTCAGAGTCAGTCAGAGTCAGTCAGTCAGTGTCAGTCAGAGTCAGTCAGTCAGTGTCAGTCAGAGTCTGTCAGTCAGTGTCAGTCAGTGTCAGTCAGAGTCTGTCAGTCAGTGTCAGTCAGTGTCAGTCAGTGTCAGTCAGTCAGTCAGTCAGTCAGTGTCAGTCAGTGTCAGTCAGTGTCAGTCAGTGTCAGTCAGTGTCAGTCAGTGTCAGTCAGTGTCAGTCAGTGTCAGTCAGTGTCAGTCAGTGTCAGTCAGTGTCAGTCAGTGTCAGTCAGTGTCAGTCAGTGTCAGTCAGTCAGAGTCAGTCAGTGTCAGTCAGTCAGAGTCAGTCAGTCAGTCAGTGTCAGTCAGTCAGTCAGTGTCAGTCAGTCAGTCAGTGTCAGTCAGTCAGTCAGTCAGTCAGTGTCAGTCAGTCAGTCAGTGTCAGTCAGTCAGTCAGAGTCAGTCAGTGTCAGTCAGAGTCAGTCAGTCAGTCAGAGTCAGTCAGTGTCAGTCAGTGTCAGTCAGTCAGTCAGTGTCAGTCAGTGTCAGTCAGTGTCAGTCAGTCAGTCAGTGTCAGTCAGTCAGTCAGTGTCAGTCAGTCAGTCAGTCAGTGTCAGTCAGTCAGTCAGTCAGTGTCAGTCAGTCAGTGTCAGTCAGTCAGAGTCAGTCAGTCAGTCAGTGTCAGTCAGTCAGTCAGAGTCAGTCAGTGTCAGTCAGAGTCAGTCAGTCAGTCAGAGTCAGTCAGTGTCAGTCAGTCAGTGTCAGTCAGTCAGTCAGTCAGTGTCAGTCAGTCAGAGTCAGTCAGTGTCAGTCAGAGTCAGTCAGTCAGTCAGAGTCAGTCAGTGTCAGTCAGTGTCAGTCAGTCAGTCAGTGTCAGTCAGTCAGTGTCAGTCAGTCAGTGTCAGTCAGTCAGTCAGTGTCAGTCAGTGTCAGTGAGTCAGTCAGTCAGTCAGTCAGTCAGAGTCAGTCAGTCAGTCAGTGTCAGTCAGTCAGTCAGTCAGTCAGAGTCAGTCAGTCAGTCAGTGTCAGTCAGTCAGTCAGAGTCAGTCAGTCAGTGTCAGTCAGTCAGTGTCAGTCAGTCAGTGTCAGTCAGTCAGTCAGTCAGTGTCAGTCAGTCAGTGTCAGTCAGTGTCAGTCAGTCAGTGTCAGTCAGTGTCAGTCAGTCAGTCAGTCAGTCAGTCAGTCAGTGTCAGTCAGTCAGTCAGTCAGTCAGTCAGTCATTGTCAGTCAGTCAGTGTCAGTCAGTCAGTCAGTCAGTCAGTCAGTCAGTGTCAGTCAGTGTCAGTCAGTGTCAGTCAGTGTCAGTCAGTGTCGGTCAGTCAGTCAGTGTCAGTCAGTCAGTGTCAGTCAGTCAGGTCAGTCAGTCAGGTCAGTCAGGTCAGTCAGTCAGTGTCAGTCAGGTCAGTCAGTCAGGTCAGTCAGGTCAGTCAGTCAGTGTCAGTCAGTGTCAGTCAGTGTCAGTCAGTGTCAGTCAGTGTCAGTCAGTCAGTCAGTCAGGTCAGTCAGGTCAGTCAGTCAGGTCAGTCAGTCAGGTCAGTCAGGTCAGTCAGTCAGGTCAGTCAGTCAGGTCAGTCAGTCAGGTCAGTCAGTCAGGTCAGTCAGTGTCAGTCAGTCAGTCAGTGTCAGTCAGTCAGTCAGTCAGTCAGTCAGTCAGTGTCAGTCAGTCAGTGTCAGTCAGTCAGTGTCAGTCAGTCAGAGTCAGTCAGTCAGAGTCAGTCAGTGTCAGTCAGTCAGTCAGTGTCAGTCAGTCAGTCAGTGTCAGTCAGTCAGTCAGTCAGTCAGTGTCAGTCAGTCAGTGTCAGTCAGTCAGTCAGTGTCAGTCAGTCAGTGTCAGTCAGTCAGTCAGTGTCAGTCAGTCAGTCAGTGTCAGTCAGTCAGTGTCAGTCAGTCAGTCAGTCAGTGTCAGTCAGTCAGTCAGTGTCAGTCAGTCAGTGTCAGTCAGTCAGTGTCAGTCAGTCAGTGTCAGTCAGTGTCAGTCAGTGTCAGTCAGTGTCAGTCAGTGTCAGTCAGTGTCAGTCAGTGTCAGTCAGTCAGTGTCAGCAGGCACCGCGCCCCAAATGAAAGTAATAAAAATAAGTAAATAAACGTAGCGCGGTGTCCCTGAAGCGGGCACCGCGCTCCACATTAATGTATGTAATGATGTATTTTGTGTAATGTGTGTTTGGCATCTGCACTGTGTTGCCACTATTCCCAATGCTGTTCGCTTAACAAGTGACTGACCTGAGTTATTTGTAGGTACAGTTTTGCCTATACAGTATGTAAATAGGTAATGAAATAACTCAATAAAATGTTATTTTTGCACTTACACCAGACATTCCTATTGCTTCTTTAATTACTCTTGCTCCTTCTTTTAACTATAGATAGCCACTAGGTAACATGAAAACACAGCACACAAGGTCGTAACCCGAATAAAAAGCGTGGTACTCTGGAGACCATAACATCCTCATCGTGGAATATTTATTGGAGGGGGTGGGGAGTGTATGAGTGCATACCTGAAAGTAGAAACGTAAACCATTCAAAAAGGCACAGGGCTTCTGGGAGCATGGCTTGTGATTCGGGCTCATGCGTGCAATGGTGCGCATTATTTTATGACTCCAACACGTTACCCTAGCGACGCTCTGCCAAGGTTTGAGCGGTGCCATTGGTTGGGCCCTTTGCACAAGTGGTCTGGTCTATGCAGAAGCTAAGAGAATCTCCAACAGGCTCTTGAATATAGAAGGACGGTAGGGCTGGGCACAGTCATTCACATAGAAGTGACTCTGGGGAGTGATCCTGCCCCAGCCACTCCAGCCTGTTAATGCTTCTGATAGCCATAAATGCTAGTCTGACTCTGGGGTCCAGAAGATCCACCGAGAAAGCTGCCACTACAACCCGCCCACGCTGACCCATTAGCCATGCCTTCCAGGCCTGAGACCCCACTGAAGTCACAGGTGCACCCAGAGCGCCCCTCAGCCATGCCTTCCAGGTACGAGACCCCACTGAAGTCACGGGTGCACCCTGAAATCCGCCGCATAACCCCCCCCCCCCACACACACACACACACTGACACATCAGCCATGACTTCCAGGCCAGTCCACTGAAGTCATGGGTGCACCCTGAAAGCTCTCACTTCACCTTTCCCCCACACTGACCCCTCAGCCATGCCTTCCAGGTCCAAGACCCCACTGAAGTCACGGGTGCACCCTGAAATACTCCTCATCACCCCTCCCTCACTGATGCCTCAGCCATGCCTTCCAGGCCCAGTCCACTGAAGTCACAGGTGCACCATGAAAGCTGCCACTTCACCCCTCCCCCACACTGACCCCTCGGCCATGCCTTCCAGGTCCGAGACCTCACTGAAGTCACGGGTGCACCCTGAAATCCGCCTCATCACCCCTCCCCCACACTGACCCCTCAGCCATGCCGTCCAGGTCCGAGACCCCACTGAAGTCACGGGTGCGTCCTGAAAGATGCCACTACACCCCTCCCGCGCTGACCCCTCAGCCATGCCTTCCAGGCCACAGACCCCACTGAAGTCACTCGCGCTGTTGAGACTGTGGGGCGTTCCTGGGTGAGACTGAAGCAGTGAAGCTGGCATTCAGGGCACCACAAGAGGAAGTCAGAGCACACCCGGTGACTCGAGCCCGGTGTGTCTGTTTCTTTCCGCACACGCCTACTCCAAACTCTACGTCCACCCACCACCTGTGGAAGCTGTCCCCTCCATGAGCTCACCTTCATCACCAAAACCAGCGTAACGGCCAGAGCTGCCGACTTTAGACCTGAGGAGCAGGTTCGAGAGTCTCGACGCCAGCTCAACATCCTGTGATTCTGGGCAAATCGCTTAATCTCCCCCGTGCCAACCAAAAATGAATGTGTCCTTGTGTAATGTAACTAGTGCGCATTTAGAGCGCTCCAATACCTTCGGGTCCAGTTTGCATGACCCTCCACCCCCCCCCCCCCCCCCCCCCCCCACCACCCCCCGATTCAATGCGATGAGGTGCCTGGAAATCTTTCCTCGGCCACAACATGTTTCTAATCTAAATTGATTCCTTCAGTCTAACGTCCCAACACCACTTAATCTCTAACCTGGGGGTGTGTTTGCTCAAAAGCCTCGCGTTCAAGTGACTCTTTACAGTGGCCACTGCTATTGGCCAAGCTTTCAGGGTCAGACTCAGTGCCAACAAGCATTGGCACAGCCAAGGATGAACATTTAACAAAAAAAAAGTAACGAGGGAGACGGATCTGAAACAAGAGAGACATACGCAAGATGTACACCAGAGCTGTGCACGTCGAAGCCCTGAACAACCAAAAATAAGTAAATAACTGGAGCGCTGTGTCCCTGAAGCGGGCACAGCGCTCCAAATGAAAGTAATAAAAAGAAGTAAATAAACGTAGAGCGGTGCCCCTGAAGCGGGCCCCGCGCTCCAAATGAAAGTAATAAAAAGAAGTAAATAAACATAGCGCGGTGTCCCTGAAGCGGGCACCGCGCTCCAAATGAAAGTAATAACAAGAGACGTGCCCCCCCCCTCCGCTGCTAGGCAACCTGCGACGCTGGGCCAATCCCAGCGCGGCTCGCTGTGACATAGGAGCCCACAGCAGATGAAGCTTCCGGTGGTGATCTCTTGTCTTTATGGGGCCATATGTTTGAATCACATGGCCCCATAAAGATAAGAAACCTTTCACGACGCACGGAAGGCAGATAAGCCCGTCCAAATGGGACGGCTCAAAAAGCCAAAAGTAAACGTCACGAACAGCTCTTTTCCAATGGCTGGCCACCGTTTAGCATAAACGGTGACGCCAGCCAATGGAAAAGAGGGGCGGGGCTTAAAGCCCTTTACAAAAAATACCCAAAAACATCAAATCTCGCCAGCGAGACTGCGCATGTGCGCAGCCCACGCCAGCTGAGACTTAAAAAGGGGCACTTTCGCAACCCCCATTTCCCCCAAAACGAAAGAGAATGAGACTTCTTTCCCAAGAGAGTCTTCATCATCTAATTGGAATAACCCGGAAAGGCCATCTGTATTGGCATGGTCTGTCCCAGTTCTCTGCTCCACTGTAAAGTTCATACCCTGTAGAGAGATGGACCGCCTCAACATTTTGGGGTTTTCACCTTTTATTTGCATTAGCCATCTGAGAGGCCTGTGTTCAGATTAAACAAGAGAGTGAGAACCAAACAAGTATGATCTTAACTTCTTCAAGGAACAAACCACAGCAAAGGCTTCCCTTTCAATAGCAATCCAACGCTACTATCTGGGGAGTAACCTTCTGTTAATGAAAGCAACAGGATGGTGATGGCCATCATCACTGGACTGGGACAGGACCGCTCCTATTCCACTTTCAGAGGAATAGGTCTGCACTATGCTTAGAATAATCTGGAGATTGCAGAATGGGTATGGAGCACATTGCTTCCTTCAGAGTGTCAAAGGCCTTTTGAAAGCTCACTGTCCAGTTTATCTTCTTTGGCATTTTCTTGAAGGTCAATTCTGTGAGGGGTACCCCAATAGTACTATACCCCTTCACAAACCTCTTTTAGTACCCAGTCAAGCCAAAGAATGCCCTGACTTGAGTCTGGGTGGCTGGAGCTACCCAGTCCACCCATTATCTAGATCTTGAGTTGTAAGGGTTGAACTTGGCCTACACCTACAAGGTGGCCCAAGTATACAACAGAGCCATGCCCTATCTGGCATTTGCTTGCCTTGATCGTGAGGGCTGCTCTCTACAGAGCCGCAAGAACCTTTCCAAGGTGGATCAGGTGATCCTGCCAGGAGAAGCAAATCATCAAGATATGCTGCACTAAAAGACTCCCGCCATTTTTTAGTCTAAGTGGCATTACCGTAAATTGGTAATGTCCATCTGGGGTCGAGAATGCCGATTTTTCTTTTGCTCCAGGGGTCAGACCAATCTGCCAGTACCCTGATGTTGGCTGCCCCTAACCTGTCAATCAGTATGTCTGCCCTAGGAATTGGGTGTGCATCTGTCTTGGTCACTGCATCAAGGCTCCTATCGCCCAAACAAAGCCTCAGCTCTGGTGTTCCACCCTTGGAATGAGGTTTTAGGACTAAAACAACCAGGCTGGCCCAGGGTCTCTCAGAGGGGTCCATGACTCCCAATTCTAGCATCTTGCTGACTTCAGCTTTGATGTTCTCTCAGACTTGGTCAGACTGCCTTTATATTTCATTTTTTTTTTTTTACAGGTAGGTTATCCGCGGGGTTCACATCATGTGTACAACAGCTTGTCTTACCAGGGGTGAAGGAGAAGAGCGCAGCATACTGTTGCAGGACATACCTGCAGTCAGCTTGCTGTTAGGCGGAGAGAGTGTCTGAAAAGACAAGTCCTTCTACTGACCCATCATTAGGGTTGTGAGAGAGGTGGTCAGGGAGAGGTTCACCCTCTTCTTCTTGATCCTCAGTGACCATCAGCATGGTCACATCAGCCCTGTAAGGCAGTTCACACCAAAGACCCTCTTGGGGCTCTTGGAAGTGTCAAGGGCCACCAGATAGGTGACCTCCCCTTTTCTTTCAAGGATTGGGGAGGGTCCATTCCATTTGTCCTGGAGGGCCCTAGGAGTCACAGGCTCCAAAACCCACACCTTCTGCCCTGGCTGGAACTCCACGAGTGCAGCCTTTTGGTCATACGAGAGCTTCTGGAGCTCTTGGCTGGCATCCAGGTTTTTGGATGCGTTTTCAATGTATATAGCCGTCCTGGAACATAGGCCAAGCACATAGTCCACTATGTCCTGTTGAGGCTCTCTCCCAGCCTTCCTTCACTAGACACAATGGTCCCCTTACAGGATGACCAAACAGACATTCAAAGGGGGAAACCCCCTTCTGTGGTACCTCCCTGTAGGCAAAAGACAGGCATGGCAAAAGGCCATCTTCTGAGTTAGTCAGAGAGTCCTGTGATCATGCCTTTCATGGTTTTGCTGAACCTTTCCACTAAACCATTGGTTTGTGGGTGATATGGGTGGTAAACATGTAGGTCACCATACATGGCTTTCAGGTAGCCAAAGTTACTATCCCAGTCTGACACCACCTCCTTAAGGAAGCCCACTATAGTAAAGACACTGAGGGCCCTGGCAACTGCAGGAGCAGTGACAGTCCTAATAGGAATAGCATTGGGGTACCTGGTGGCATGATCCACTACCACCAGTATAAATCTGTTCCTTGGTGCTGTTGGAGGGTCCAGGCGGCCAACAACGTCAACCCCTACCCTTTCAAGGTGAACCTCTACCACTGGAAGTTGATTTAAGGGGGCCTTTGGGTGATTACATTCTTGGTCACTGGCTTGACAGGAAACACAGGAATTACA
Source organism: Triturus cristatus (assembly GCF_964204655.1). Classification (NCBI taxonomy): domain Eukaryota; kingdom Metazoa; phylum Chordata; class Amphibia; order Caudata; family Salamandridae; genus Triturus; species Triturus cristatus. Next base: position 584,793,516 of record NC_140594.1, read on the forward strand.
GAACTCCTTCACCTTTTGGGACATATTTGGCCAGTAGAAGTGGGTGACTAACCTTCTCCAAGTTTTGGCCTGGCCAAGATGCCAAGCTAAGGGGATTTAAAAAATAAAAATAAAGAACACAACAGCTGACCAAGGTCAAGCACTCCAATTCCACTAGTTTCATAAGTCAAAGGATAAGCGCAACAACTCCCATCATCCGCCGTTGAAAGATGCCAATTTAGTCTAAAAGACCACACAAAAGGAAGGTATACTTGATAGAAGTCAAACAGGAGACCCACTTGTAGTCTAAAAAAAGTTATTTTTATTTAATCTTGTTTAAAACCGGCACACAGCCAACGCGTTTCGTTCCCTAGTGCCACAGGAGCTTAGTCAGGGCTTTCTAGAAATATCAATTAATATATGGAGATCTGGAATGTTTCGTGGTCAGTCGAGTGTAGACGTTTATGAGCACATGGTAGATTCACGTAATTCTGGGTCAGACAACAGATTTCGGGAAGACTCACAAAATGGATGCCGTTGCAAGCCACCACGCTGCCCGGTAGCTCCTAGTTCGTTTTGCGACTTTGGCAGCGGGTCTCATCTATACCCGTGGGTCATTTGACTTAAGAGTCTATGATCTAATCTTGCGACTACAATTGGATACCGGTTTCATTTTAATTGAGATATCAACAGCGGGTTTTATTTATACCCGAGTGCCTTTCTATAGGAGTACACATTCCAATGGTGTGATCCTCACTGGATATAGGTTGTAACCTATTAAGACATTGATAACGGGTCCTACTCATACCCGGGTGTTCTTATTGTTACGAGTCCATGCTTCTACCTGGTGATCATTATTGGATTCTAATTTTACCTTATCAAGAATCTGTTTAAAGAAACATTGGAACTTTGCTCGAAATCTGTTGTCTGACCCAGAATTACGTGAATCTAACACGTGCTCATAAACGTCTACACTCGACTGACAGTGAAACATTCCAGATCTCCATATATTAATTGATATTTCTAGAAAGCCCTGACCAAGTTCCCATGTAACTAGGGAACGAAGCGCGTTGCCGGTTTTAAACAAGACTAAATAAAAAGAAGAACTTTTTTGGGACTACAAGCTATGGGGATGTCATGTGCTAGAGAAAGTAAGGACTTTCACTACGACTCTCCTAGTAGCACCAGGTTTGGAGTCTCTGGCTTCAGTGTACAGGAGACCCTCCTCCCAATAGGTTCGGTGGGAGCCACTGACATCTCCCTTTTCCTGATCAGCAGCTTGGGATCTTAGGCTCTCAAGAGTAGGACAGGTCCTCTGCTCTTGGTGCAGCTCTTCTCTAGAGGGTCCCGTTGAAAGTAGGAGCTCTGCCAGGTAAGGCCCAAGTTCCTGGCGTTCAGTTCCCTCTCAGGCTGACAGGTCGTCTATCTAAGGAGAAGGGACCTGAGCTTGGTTTCCAAGATGTATTGCCTCTTCACTTGGCCATTTTTCCAGGCTCCAAACTCCTCTTTTTCACCCTGGGCTTTGTATTGTGCTCTGGGTTTTACACACACCCATTCAAGTATAACCAGCATAGCTGCATGGCTTTTTCTTTCGATCCCAGCACATGCTGAGGACTCCAGCTAATTTCCTAGCAGACAGGCTCCAGGAATTGCAGGAGAAACCACCATCTTCTTTTGGCCAGTAACCCCTCCCCATTCTAAGGACACCATTGCCATGAGATGGACCTTAGTCTGGTTGTCAGCACTGAGAACTGTGAATGTCTCACCAATCATATACTGTCTTGGGGATATCAGTTTTCCAGTCACCATAGTGACACATGCACCTGTATCCTTCAGTGCTTAAACTCTAACCCCATTATTATGTGGCTGGTGTCTTTATTTCTCCAGGTTACTGGGCCAAACAGTCAGGGCAGCTACATCCACCTCACCCTCAAGAGACTAGAGTTCGTTCAGTGTGCTCTTTGACATGGTCAGGGCACACCTGCAATCCCATCTGGACACTTACCATTGCATTAGTAACTGCAGGAGCACTGTGAGAAAGTGCCATCTTTCTTGCATGGTATGCCCCCACTTGTTGCTGAATCGCTGAATGTACTTTGACTAAGTGTGCCCTGGACTCCTGACAATCAGGTGCCCAGGGCCTATGTTCCTTCCCTAAAACACAAAACCCAAATTGGCAAACCCTGGCCACATGTCAGCTCCTGGTTAATAGTACCCTAGGTAACCAGGCCCTTGTGACCAGGGAAGGCCCCTAAGGGCTGCAGCACTCATTGTGCCACCCTTAGAGGCCCTGTACCCTTACACACACACACCGCCCTTGCAGGCTGGGTGTCTGGGTACAAGACACAACAAAGTCGACATGGCATACATCTCTGTGTGCCATGCCCACCACCTACACTGCCATGGCATTCATCAGCCACCCCTCTAGCTGGGTGCCCTATGGCAGTGGTGTGGGCACAGGAGCAGGAGCCATGTGCCCCTACAGTACCCAGGTCCATTCCTGGGCACTGTAAGTGCAGTGCTGCCATTTAAGAGCACATGGTGCTGAGAGCTCGTCAAACACGAACTCCACAGCACCATAATGGCAACACTGAAGTTTGAAATTTGGGATCAAACTTCTCAGCACATTAAACCCGCACTGATGCCAGTGTGGGATTTAATGAACCAAGCACCCCAGAGGGCATCTTAGAGATGCCCCCTAAAACCTAACCTTCAATCCACGTCTTTTCTGAGGCTGCCACACAGCAGACATGTTGCTGGACCCCTGGGTAGGAGAGCCCCGGCTCTCCTGGGACTGCAGCAATGCACATCCTGGGAGAGGTGCTAAATCTCCTCCCCCAGGATGGGCAGGGGCAAGCTTCAAAGGCATGCCGCCTCTGTGAACTTTCCCAGGCCACTGCAACCCCCCACTCTGGTGGGAAGCTTGGCCGGAAACTCCAAATAAGGACAGGGGATGTGCCAGCCTGCCAACCCCACCACTCAGGTGGGGGAGGCGAGGTGAAGCACATCTCTGGGCTCTCGCCATCTTGAAGATGGGAAGCCCTGCCCAATCAGGATTAGGCTACTGCCCCCCTCCCAGAGGAGAGAGGCAGGATAGGGGGTGTACCCACCCCAGGACAGGGACCAATTAGTCCCTGCCTTCACCTACCTGTAACGCCCCTAAATCTAGTATTTAGGGGCACCCTGAACCTTCCTTCCCCAGATTCCAGATTCCAAAATCCGAAGAAGAGCTAGAAGAAAGAAGACCTGTCCTGCAGCTGCTAAGAAGAGGAAGACATCAACTGCTTTGGCCCCAGCTCTACCGGCCTGTCGACCCTCGAACCTGCTCCTGCTCCAACCCGGCATCTCTTGTGGCCAGCAACCTCACAAACCCCGGAGGACCTGGCTACCTTTTGACTCTAAGCCCACTGGGACTCCCATGAGTAGAGGCTCTACTCAAAATCTACTTCTAATCCCTGGCAGCAGCCCGGAACCGCGAACCCAGCACACTCTGCACCCGCCAAGCCTGGCCTGTGCCGGAGTGAACAAAGACCACGAGGACGACCCCACGGTGACTGTGACCCCGAGTCCGGCACCCAAGGACCTCCCTCGACACTCCTGAAGAAGCCTGCAGCCTCAGAACCAGGTGCCCCCCCAACCGCGATCAACAGAGGGTAAGATTTCCCGATACCAAAAGGCACCCCTGCACCCCGCGGCCCCCTGTGCCCAATCCCGGGGTACCTACCTATCCTCCAACTACCCAACTTACCTCTCGAAGTGGTGGTGGCACCTGAAGAATCTTCGTCCCTGAGCTTGCAGTCTTTTTCTAAACCGGAGATTTCCCATTGAAATCAATTGAGCGCCCGAAGGCTCAAAAGCACCCTGCACCCAGCCGCCCGAGTGGCCCTGGCAGTGTAACCTCTACACCTATCTACTTCCCCACTTGCCCTGAGTAAGTGACCACGAGCCCAGCTCCCACAGCCGTGTGGCCTGCACGTCAGCAGTCACCAACCAAGGCCCCCCTACCTCTCATAGGATAACATTGGGCCTAACTCTCTCAGCACCCGGCCGCCCTTGCGCCGCTGAGGGTGAACCAACTGTACCTACCGGACCCTGGGAGACCCCTGAGTCTATGCCCAGAACCTTAACACTGCCAGTCGAGTACTTACCTTTAAACCGAGAACTCAATTTTCTCCATAGGGAAACATTGACTGGCTTTTCCTGAAATTTCTTCTAAGTGTGGACTTTTAAAAACTTAAAATATTCACCAAAAATCAGCCGAGTAACGAAAACGAAAATACTCACCTGCTATTAGGTGAGCTCCCAGTGCTGGATCTTGGTGCCCAGCACTGACTCTGAAAAATACTTACAACTGTACTTACCAGTAACCCAATTTTCTCCCATAGGAAATCGTTGACTGTTTTTCTGTGAAATTTCTTCCAAGTGTCAATTTCTGCAAACTTTAAATATTCTATAATAATCGTATAATTTCTGAAAACGTAATTACTTACCTGTTTTGGATAAAGGTCCCAGTACTGAGTCTAGGCACCCAGTACTGGATTACAAAAGTAACGAGAACATACTATACCTGCAACTTGAATTTTCTGCCATAGGGAATCATTGATTGTTTTCTATGAAATATTTTCTAAGTGTCAACTTTTAAAATGGCAAAATATTGTCTAAAAATCATCACAGTAATTAAGTCGACTTTTATCACTTGTTTCTAAGTACTATCCCAGGACTGAATCTAGGATCCAGTCCTGGAATTCCAAAAGTAATCCAAAAAGTAATCTACTGCAAACAACTTGAAACTTCCATTGAACTCAATGCATTATTGTGTTTAAAATTGTGTTTCCTATTGCAACAACTTGTAATTATTTACAAAAGTCAATTGCATATTGCAAAATTAATTACCTACAGCATCTCATTCTGAGAAAGTATATTTTAATACCTATTGTTGGTTCTAAAATAAAACAAGCATATATTTTTTATATATAAACCATTGGCCTAGAGTTCACTTATTGAGTGTGTGAAACCATTTCCTGACCGAGTGTGTACATCAAAATGCTTTACACTGTCCTCTGATACTGCCTTACTGCTCGACCAAGCTACCACTTTAGAGAGTAAGGTTATATCTAACTTTAGCCTCTGCCAAACCTCTGGGGACTGTGGACTCTGTACACACTGTACCTATTTGGGAACAGTATATACAGAGCCACTTTCTCACATTGGTGGATCAGCGGTGAGATACAAACTTGCATTTGTTGAACTACTTGGTTACCATCTGATCACACGACAGAACTCCTAAAATTGCCTTTAGAATTCTGATTGGTCTTTCCCAAAAATACTAAAAGTCTTGCTAGGGCCTTGCTTAAGTCCCATTAGAATTTTAGAAAAATAAAAGTCACTATAGTCAGGGTAGAGGATTAGAACTGTCAGGTTAGAATCTCTCAAAGAAACCCAGCTATTAGTGACGATAATACCATGCAGGACCTGGTGGAGGAGCTTGACCTCACACCTTACTTGCACTTGTCTTTCAAGGAATTGAGGTCCCTATGCAAACTAAAAAGTATACCAATGGGCCTGCATCCAACCAAACAAGAGCTCCAGGTGCGCCTGGCTGAGTATGCAAAGGACCAGTCCTGTGGTTAGAAAAGTAATCCAAAAAGTAATTAATTGCATTTACTTAGAAATTCCCATTGAGCTCAATGTTATAATTGTGTTTGAATTGTGTTGCCTATTGCAACAACTGTAACTACTGTGTTCAAAAGTCTATTGCCTATTGAAAGCATTTATCTAAAGCATCTCATTCTGAGAAAGTATATTTTGATACCTATTGTTGGTTCTAAAATAAGACAACTATATATTTTTATATACAAACCATTGACCTAGAGTTCACTGACTTTCTACCAATGTTACAAGTGGTTGCAATAGGCAACACAATTCTAAAAACAATAATGCATTGAGCTCAATGGAATTTTCAAGTTATTTGCCACAGATTACTTTTAGGATTACTTTTGGAATTCCAGGACTGAAAGTAGTCACAAAGCCTCCCCAGGGGAAAGGTGGTGAGAATCCCCAAGATAAAAAGTCTGAGTCTTCCAAAGGGCCCCAAAAACCTGGTCAGGTGGGAGGGGCCCAAACTACTCCGTATGTGCCTCAACCCTATAGGGGGAAGAACTTTGATCCCTTAAAGGCCTGGTGTAATAACTGTAAGAGGTCAGGACACCTAACTGTAGATAAATCTTGCCCCCACAACAAAGCCCCTAAGGCATCCAGTACAGCTACTCCTGGGGCAGCAAGTATACAGATGGGATCAGAAGTGTACCCTGAGCAAATCTCGGAACACACTGAAGCAAGCCTAGTCTCCCTGGGAGAAGTGGAGTTTGCCACTGTAGCTGTGTGGCCACCCAACTTGAAGAAAAATATTCACAGTACCCCTGGGTCAATGGAACTAGGGTAGAAGCTCTGAGGGATACAGGTGCCTGTGTCACTATGGTGAAAGACACACTGGTTTCCCCATAGCAATATTTGATTGGGATAGTCTTACCCAGTCACCAACGCTGACAGTGTCACCACTAGTCATCCCATGGCCATGGTGACATTAGGCTGGGGGTGGGGGGGGGGGTTACTGGCCTGAAACAGGTAGTGGTCTCTCCAAATTTGCCAGCTGCATGTCTGCTTGGAAATGATCTGGAAACCTCAGCCTGGGCTGAGGTTGAGCTAAAGGCCCATGCAGCCATGCTGGGCATCTCTGAATTGATGTGTGTGTAAACCAGAGCACAGAGAAAGAGGAAGGGTGAGAAAGTAGGTCTGGAGCGTGAAATAATGGCCCATCCAACCAAGAGAAAAGGTAAGAACGCTGGGGAACCAGCTTCTGTACAGCAAAACATTCAGGACCCCTCCCCACAAGGAGAGGATTTGGATACCCCTGAGGGGACTGAGTCCATGGAGCTTGACCCTTACCAGGTTGAACTCTTGGGCCCAGGGGGACCCTCTAGGGAAGAGCTGTGCCAGGGTCAGCGAGACTGTCCCACTCTTGAAAGCCTGAGGCAGCAAGCTGTTTCAGAAGCAAAGGGAGATGTCAGTGGTACCCACAGAGCTTATTGGGAAGAGGAATTACTGTATGCTGAGGCAAGAAACCCCACTCCTGGAGCCACCAGGAGGGTGGTAGTGCCACAGAAATACAGGGAGTTCCTCCTAACTTTGGCTCATGACATCCCCCTAGCTGGACATCTGGGGAAATCCAAAACTTGTGAAAGGCTAGTGAGTCACTTTTACTGGCCCCAGATGCACCAAAAGGTGAAGGAGTTTGTCAGCTCCTGTGTTACCTGTCAAGCCAGTGGCAAGACAGATGGCCACCCAAAGGCCCCCCTCATACCACTACCAGTGGTGGGGGTACCCTTTGAAAGGGTAGGAGTGGACATTGTGGGTCCACTTGAACCTCCCACAGCCTCAGGGAACAAATTTATTCTAGTAGTAGTGGATCATGCTACTAGGTACCCTGAAGCAATTCCACTTACGACTACTACAGCTCCTGCAGTAGCCAAGGCCCTCCTGGGTGTCTTCACCAGGGTAGGGTTTCCGAAGGAGGTGGTTTCAGACAGAGGTTCCAACTTCATGTCTGCTTACAAGACACACATGTGGAAGGAGTGTGGAGTGCAGTACAAGTTTACTACACCCTACCACCCACAAACCAATGGCCTTGTTGAGAGATTCAACAAGACACTGAAAGGTATGATCATGGGTCTCCCTGAAAAACTCAAAAGGAGATGGGATGTCCTGTTACCATGCCTGCTTTTCGCTTACAGGGAGGAGCACAGAAGGGAGTAGGTTTCTCACCCTTTGAACTTCTGTTTGGTCATCCTGTAAGGGGACCACTTTGTCTTGTAAAAGAAGGCTGGGAGAGGCCTCTTCAAGAGCCCAAACAAGACATAGTGGACTATGTGCTTGGCCTAAGGTCCAGAATGGCTGAGTACATGGAAAAAGCATCCAAGAACCTTGAGGCCAGCCAGGAGCTCCAGAAATACTGGTATGACAAAAAAAACTGCACTGGTTGAATTTCAACCTGGGCAACAGGTGTGGGTTTTGGAGCCAGTGGCACCAAGGGCCCTCCAAGATAAATGGAGTGGCCCTTACCCTATTCTAGAAAGAAAGAGTGAGGTCACCTATTTAGTTGACCTGGGCATTAGCAGGACACCCAAAAGGGTTATCCATGTGAACCGCCTTAAAATCTACAATGACAGGGCTGACATCACCGTGCTGATGGTGACTGTGAGAAAGTGGCTCTGTATATACTGTTCCCTAATAGGTACAGGGTGTACAGAGTCCACAGTCCCCCAGGGGCTGATAGAGGTTAAAGTTAGGTATGACCTTACTCTCAAAAGTGGTAGCTTGGTCGAGCAGTAAGGCAGTACCAGAGGACAGTGTAAAGCATTTGTTGTGCACACTCAGTCAGCAAAAGGTTTCACACACTCAATAACTGAACTCTAGGCCAATGGTTTATATAAAAAAAAATATATGCTTGTTTTATTTTAGAACCAACAAGTGGAATTAAAATATACTTTCTTAAGATGAGAAGTTGAATATAAATACTTTTGCAATGAGCGATTGATTTTTGTAAACAGTCACAGTTGGTTGCAATAAACAATCCTATTTCCTAAACACAACAATGCATTGAGCTCAATGGTAAATTCAGGTTATTTGTAATAGATTACTTTTTAGGTTACTTTTGAAATTCCAGGTCTGGATCCTAGATTCAGCCCTGGGACAGTATTCAGAATCAAGTGGTGAAAGTCGACTTAATTACTGTAATGATTTTTAAATAATATTTAGCTATTTCAAAAGTTGACACTTAGAAAATATTTCAAAGAAAACATTCAATGGATCTCTATGGCAAGAAATTCAGATTGCAGGTAGAGTACTTTATCGTTACTTTTGTAATCCAGGACTGGGTACCTAGACTCAATACCGGGGTCTTTATCAAAAACAGGTAAGTAATTACGTTTGCAGAAATTGTACGATTTTAAAAGACTATTTCAAGATTGCAGAAATCGACACTTAGAAGAAATTACACAGAAAAGCAGTCAATGGTTTCCTATGGGAGAAAATTGGGTTACTGGTAAGTATAGCTGCGAGTATTCTTCCGAGCCAGGGCTGGGCACCAAGATCCAGCCCTGGGAGCCCACCTGAGAACAGGTGAGTTTTTACGTTTTTGTCGCTCGGCTGATTTTTAGTGAATATTTGAAGATTTGAAAAGTACACACTTAGACGAAATTTCAAGAAAAAGCCAGTCAATGTTACCCTATGTAGAAAATAGAGTTAGCGGTTTTCAGGTAAGTTCTCGACTGGCAAAGGTGAGGTTCTGGTCATAGACTCAGGGGTCCCCCAAGGTCAGATAGGCGCAGTTAGTTCACCCTCAGCGGCTCTAGGGCAGCCGGGTGCAGAGAGAGTTAGGCCCAATGTTAGCCTATGAGGAATAGGGGGGCCTGGTTTGGTGGCTGCTGACCAGCAGGCCACGCGGCTGTGGGAGCTGGGCTCCTGGTCACTCACTCAGGGCAAGTGGGGAAGTAGGCTAGTGTAGAGATTGCACTGCCAGGGCCACTCGGACGGCTGGGTGCAGGGTGCTTTTGAGTCGTCGGGCGCTCAATGGAAATCAATGGGAATGCTCCGGTTAGGAAAAAGGCTGCAAGCTCGGGGACGAGGATGCTTCAGGTGCCACCACCACTTTGAGAGGTAAGTTGGGTAGTTGTAGGTTAGGTGGGTACCCCGGGATTGGGCACAGGGGGCCGCAGGGCGCCGCGTGCAGGGGTGCCTTTTGGTGTCGGGAATCTTACCCTCTGTTGATCGCGGTTGAGGGGGGCACCTGGTTCTGAGGCTGCAGGCTTCTTCCGGAGTGTCGAGGGGGGTCCTTGGGTGCCGGACTCGGGGTCACACTCGCCGTGGGGTCGTCCTCAGGGTCTTTGTTCACTCCGGCACTGGCCAGGCTTGGCTGGTGCAGAGTGTGCTGGGTTTGCGGTTCCGGGCTGCTGCCAGGGGTTAGAAATAGGTTTCGGAGTAGAGCCTCTACTCATGGGAGTCCCAGGGGCTTAGAGCCAAAAGGTAGCCAGGTCCTCCGGGGTTGGTGAGGTTGCTGGCCACGAGAGATGCTGCGCTGGTGCAGGTTCGAGAGTCGACAGGCCAGTAGGGCTGGGGCCAAAGCAGTTGGTGTCTTCTTTTTTTAGCAGCTGCAGGGCAGGTCTTTGTTCTTCTTGCTCTTCTTGTAGTTTTTTTGGATCTGGAATCTGGGGAAGGAAGGTTCAGGGTGCCCCTAAATACTAGATTTAGGGGCGTTACAGGAAGGTTAGGCCAGGGACCAATGGGTCCTTGTCCTGGGGTGGGTACACCCCCTATCCTGCCTCTCTCCTGTGGGAGGGGGGCAGTAGCCTAATCCTGATAGGGTAGGGCCTCCCATCTTCAAGGTGGCGAGAGCCCGGAGATGTGCTTCACCTCGCCTCCCCCACCTGAGGGGTGGGGTGGGCAGGCTGGCACATCCCCTGTCCTTGTATGGGGTTTCCGGCCAAGCTTCCCGCCAGAGTGGGGGGTTGCAGTGGCCTGGGGAAACTCCAAGAGGCGGCATGCCTTTGAAGCTTCCCTTTGCTCATCCTGGGGGAGGAGATTTCTCACCTCACCCAGGATGTGCATTGTTGCAGGCCCGGGAGAGCAGGGGCTCTCCCACCCAGGGGTCCAGCAACGTGTCTGCTGTGTGGCAGCCTGGGCAGCCTCAGAGCAGACGTGGATTGTAGGTTAGTTGTAAGGGGGCATCTCTAAGATGCCCTCTGGGGTGCTTGGTACATTAAATCCCACACTGGCATCAGTGTGGGTTTAATGTGCTGAGAAGTTTGATACCAAACTTCCCAGTCTTCAGTGTTGCCATTATGGTGCTGTGGAGCTCGTGTTTGACGAGCTCTCAGCACCATGTACTCTTAAATGGCAGCACTGCACTTACAGTGCCCAGGAATGGACCTGGGTACTGTAGGGGCACAGGGCTCCTGCTCCTGTGCCCACACCATGGGCATAAGGCACCAAGCCAGAGGGGTGGCTGATATATGCCATGGCAGTGTAGGTGATGGGCATGGCACACAGAGATGTGTGTCATGTCGACTCTTCATTTTGTCCTGCACCCAGACACTCAGCCTGCAATGGCAGTGTGTGTGTGTGTGTGTGTGTGTGTGTGTGTGTAAGGGTACAGGGCCTCTAAGGGTGGCACAATGAGTGCTGCAGCCCTTAGAGGCCTTCCCTGGTCACAAGGCCCTGGGTACCTAGGGTACCATTTACTAGGGGCTGACATGTGGCCAGGGTTTGCCAATTTGGAGTTTGTGTGGTTTAAGGAAGGAACATAGGCCCTGGGCCCCTGATTGGCAGGAGTCCAGGGTACACTTAGTAAAAGTACATTCAGCAATTTAGCAAAAAGTGGGGGCATACCATGCAAGAAAGATGGCACTTTCTCACAGTGACTGATGAGGAACAGGAAGCAGAGAGTCACCCTCTCCCTGACCTCCTCTCCTACAGCCCACAAGATGGGTCAGTAGATGGTGTGATCTTTACAGACACCCTCTCTGCCCAAAAGCAGACTGACTGCAAGCAAGTCTTGCAACAGTATGCTAGCCTCTTTTCCCTGACTCCTGGTCTGACAAACTGGTGTACCCATGATGTGGACACTGGTGACAGTGCACCTGTCAAGAAAAAATCTATCGACAGTCAGACCAAGTCAAGGAAAGCATCAAAGCTGAGGTCAGCAAGATGCTGAAGTTAGGGGTCATTGAACCCTCTGAGAGCCCCTGGGCTAGCCCAGTGGTTTTGGTCCCCAAACCTCATCAACAAGGTGAAAAGAGAGAGATGAGGTTCTGTGTGGACTATAAAGGGCTCAATTCTGTCACCAAGACAGATGCTCACCCTATTCCAAGAGCAGATGAGCTGATAGATAAGTTAGGGGCAGCCCAATTCCTCAGTACCTTTGACTTAACAGCAGGGTACTGGCAGATTGGCATGGCCCCAGGAGCAAAAGAAAAGACAGCATTTTCCACCCCTGATGGGCATTATCAGTTTACTGTAATGCCCTTTGGGCTAAAGAATGCCCCTGCCACCTTCCAGAGGTTGGTGAACCATGTCCTGGCTGGGCTGGAATCCTTAAGTGCAGCTTATCTTGATGATATTGCTGTCTTTAGCTCCACCTGGCAGGATCACCTGATCCACCATGGGAAGGTTTTAGAGGCTCTGCAAAATGCAGGTCTCACTATCAAGGCATCCAAATGCCAGATAGGGCAGGGCACTGTAGTGTACTTGGGCCACCTTGTAGGTAGAGGCCAAGTACAACCCTTACAACCCAAGATCCAGGCCATCATGGACTGGATAGCTCCAACAACCCAGAACCAAGTCAGGGCATTCCTTGGCTTGACTGGGTACTACAGGAGGCTTGTGAAGGGATATGGGTCCATTGTGACCACCCTCACAGAACTCACCTCCAAGAAGATGCCCAAGAAGGTTAACTGGACAGTTAGTTGCCAAAAGGCTTTTGACACCCTGAAAGAAGCAATGTGCTCAGTACCAATTCTAAAAGCTCCAGATTATGCCAAGCAGTTCATAGTGCAGACTGATGCCTCTGAGCTAGGGATAGGAGCGGTCCTATCCCAGACCTACGATGAAGGCCAAGACCAACCTGTTGCTTTTATAAGCAGGAGGCTACTCCCCAGAGAGCAGCGTTGGAGTGCCATTGAGAGGGAGGCCGTTGCTGTGGTTTGGTCCCTGAAGTAGTTCAGGCCATACTTGTTTGGTACTCACTTCCTGGTTCAAACTGACCACAGACCTCTCAGATGGTTAATGCAGATGAAAGGGGAAAATCCAAACTACTAAGGTGGTCCATCTCCTTACAGGGAATGGACTTTGAAGTGTAACACAGACCAGGGACTGCCCATGCCAATGCAGATGGACTTTCCAGGTCCTTCCACTTAGACAATGAAGACTCCATAGGGCAAGGTTCGTCTCATCACCATTCGTTGAGGGCGGGGGTGGGGGGGGGGGGGGGGGGGGTTGTGTGAGAAAGTGCCATCTTTCTTGCATGGTATGTCCCCACCTTTTGCTGAATTGCTGAATGTACTTTGACTGAGTGTGCCCTGGACTCCTGCCAATCAGGTGCCCAGGGCCTATGTTCCTTCCCTAAAACACAAATCGGCCAACCCTGGCCACATGTCAGCCCCTGGTAAATGGTACCCTAGGTACCCAGGGCCTTGTGACCAGGGAAGGCCTCTAAGGGTTGCAGCACGCATTGTGCCACCCTTAGAGGCCCTGTACCCTAACACACACACACACTGCCCTTGCAGGCTGGGTGTCTGGGTACAAGACAAAACAAAGAGTCGACATGGCACACATTCCTGTGTGCCATGCCCACCACCTACACTGCCATGGCATACATCAGCCACCCCTCTAGCTGGGTGCCCAATGCCAGTGGTGTGGGCACAGGAGCAGGAGCCCTGTGCCCCTACAGCACCCAGGTCCATTCCTGGGCACTAAGTGCAGTGCTGCCATTTAAGAGCACATGGTGCTGAGAGCTCGTCAAACACGAACTCCGTAGCACCATAATGGCAACACTGAAGACTGAGAAGTTTGGTATCAAACTTCTCAGCACATTAAACCCGCACTGATGCCAGTGTAGGATTTAATGTACCAAGCACCCCAGAGGGCATCTTAGAGATGCCCCCTAAAACCTAACCTTCAATCCACATCTGTTCTGAGGCTGCCTAGGCTGCCACACAGCAGACATGTTGCTGGACCCCTGGGTAGGAGAGCCCCAGCTCTCCTGGGCCTGCAACAATGCACATCCTGGGCGAGGTGCTAAATCTCCTCCCCCAGGATGGGCAGGGGGAAGCTTCAAAGGCATGCCGCCTCTGTGAGCTTCCCCAGGCCACTGCAACACCCCACTCTGGCGGGAAGCTTGGCCGGAAACCCCAAATAAGGACAGGGGATGTGCCAGCCTGCCAACCCCACCCCTCAGGTGGGGGAGGAGAGGTGAAGCACATCTCCGGGCTCTCGCCATCTTGAAGATGGGAAGCCCTGCCCAATCAGGATTAGGCTACTGCCCCCCTCCCACAGGAGAGAGGCAGGATAAGGGGTGTACCCACCCCAGGACAGGGACCCATTGGTCCCTGCCCTTCACCTACCTGTAACGCCCCTAAATCTAGCATTTAGGGGCAACCTGAACCTTCCTTCCCCAGATTCCAGATTCCGAAATCCGAAGAAGAGCTAGAAGAAAGAAGACCTGCCCTGCAGCTGCTAAGAAGAGGAAGACATCAACTGCTTTGGCCCCAGCCCGACCGGCCGGTCGACCCTCGAACCTGCTCCTGCTCCAACCCAGCATCTCTTGTGGTCAGCAACCTCACAAACCCCGGAGGACCTGGCTACCTTTTGACTCTAAGCCCACTGGGACTCCCATGAGTAGAGGCTCTACTCAAAATCTACTTCTAATCCCTGGCAGCAGCTCGGAACCGCAAACCTAGCCCACTCTGCACCCGCCAAGCCTGGCCTGTGCCGGAGTGAACAAAGACCATGAGGACGACCCCACGGCGACTGTGACCCCGAGTCCGGCACCCAAGGACCTCCCTCGACACTCCTGAAGAAGCCTGCAGCCTCAGAACCAGGTGCCTCCCCAACCGCGATCAACAGAGGGTAAGAATTCCCGACACCAAAAGGCACTCCTGCGCCCGGGGTACCTACCTATCCTCCAACTACCCAACTTACCTCTCGAAGTGGTGGTGGCACCTGAAGAATCTTCGTCCCCGAGCTTGCAGTCTTTTGTAAACCGGAGATTTCCCATTGAAATCAATTGAGCGCCCGAAGGCTAAAAAGCACCCTGCACCCAGCCGCCCGAGTGGCCCTGCCAGTGTAACCTCTACACCTATCTACTTCCCCACTTGCCCTGAGTAAGTGACCAGGAGCCCAGCTCCCACAGCCGCGTGGCCTGCTAGTCAGCAGCCACCAACCAAGGCCCCCCCTACCTCTCATAGGATAACATTGGGCCTAACTCTCTCTGCACCCGGCCGCCCTTGTGCCGCTGAGGGTGAACCAACTGTACCTACCTGACCCTGGGAGACCCCTGAGTCTATGCCCAGAACCTTAACTCTGCCAGTCGAGTACTTACCTTTAAACCGATAACTCAATTTTCTC
Source organism: Triturus cristatus (assembly GCF_964204655.1). Classification (NCBI taxonomy): domain Eukaryota; kingdom Metazoa; phylum Chordata; class Amphibia; order Caudata; family Salamandridae; genus Triturus; species Triturus cristatus. Next base: position 584,808,672 of record NC_140594.1, read on the forward strand.
CATAGGGTAACATTGACTGGCTTTTCCTGAAATTTCTTTTAAGTGTGGACTTTTCAAAACTTAAAATATTCACCAAAAATCAGCCGAGTAACGAAAACACTCACCTGCTCTTAGGTGAGCTCCCAGTGCTGGATCTTGGTGCCCAGCACTGACTCTGAAAAATACTTACAACTGTACTTACCAGTAACCCAATTTTCTCCCATAGGAAATCGTTGACTGTTTTTCTGTGAAATTTCTTCCAAGTGTCAATTTCTGCAAACTTTAAATATTCTAAAAAAATCGTATAATTTCTGAAAACGTAATTACTTACCTGTTTTGGATAAAGGTCCCAGTACTGAGTCTAGGCACCCAGTACTGGATTACAAAAGTAACGAGAACATACTATACCTGCAACTTGAATTTTCTTCCATAGGGAATCATTGACTGTTTTCTATGAAATATTTTCTGTCAACTTTTAAAATGGCAAAATATTGTCTAAAAATCATCACAGTAATTAAGTTGACTTTTATCACTTGATTCCAAGTATTGACCCAGGGCTGAATCTAGGACCCAGTCCTGGAATTCCAAAAGTAATCCTAAAAGTAATCTGTGGCAAATAACTTGAAACTTCCATTGAACTCAATGCATTATTGTGTTTAGAATTGTGTTGCCTATTGCAACCACTTGTAACTTTCTACAAAAGTCAATTGCATATTGCAAAAGTATTTATATAAAGCATCTCATTCTGAGAAAGTGTATTTTAATACCTATTGTTGGTTCTAAAATAAAACAAGCATATATTTTTTATATATAAACCATTGGCCTAGAGTTCAGTTGAGTGTGTGAGACCATTTGCTGGCTGAGCGTGTGCAACAAATGCTTTACACTGTCCTCTGATACTGCCTTACTGCTCGACCAAGCTACCACTTTAGAGAGTAAGGTTATATCTAACTTTAGCCTCTGCCAAACCTCTGAGGACTGTGGACTCTGTACACCCTGTACCTATTTGGGAACAGTATATACAGAGCCACTTTCTCACAGTCATCACCTAGTATATTGATTTGTTTTGATCGTACTGAAATATTAGTTTCCATCACAATTCAGAATTACACAGAACCGTGCTTCATTTGTGCTTTGCCGATTCCGATATATTCTGAAATATCTGCACAGTTCATTGACAGACATTTACATTTTCTTGTGTGCTGAAATTTGACCTCTGCCTTTGAATGCACAGCAGATGTGACAGGATATGAACAAGAATTAAAGCCCTTTTACAGAAAGCGAGCACTCATGGAAGAGTACAGTAAACAAGCTATGCTCCACGGAGGGACAAACTCAAGCTGGACAGCCAAAAACAAAGCCAGAAAAAAATGAAAGCAAGCAAATGTGAGTTACAAAACACAAAGGCAATAGTAAGCATTCCCAGGCCAGCTTTCAGAATGTCCCCAAGATGTCGCTAGCAAACCAGACAGCTGTGCGGTAGGCTTTGGCCTAAAAAGGGTATGGTCGTGTTTAACATGCTCGGTCAGTGAAAACCTGAAACTGCTGTTTTCATTGTAGCAAGCTCAGTGTCCCATAGGCTAACACTGGCCACCGTGGTAAGTGCTAACTTCCATTTGGCACCACCTAAGGTATTACTCCAATGTATTAAATTAATTGTTACATTAAACCGGACTCATTACTGTAATTTGCTTGAAGATCACTTTTAATAGGAAAGTGACTTTAAAAAGTCACCAGACACAACAGGCTGCTCCCATGCTAGGAAGTATGAAGCGCTCCCAGGAACAAACCAGTATGCTGGAGTGAGGAGGTGTGACCTCCTCCAGCAGGATGACTTCCGGCTATTGGTCAAAGATGGCACAGCTTTAAAGAGGTTACCACCTCTGCGAAGCGAAAGGTGATCACACAATTGCCTGCCCGCTCCTTGGTGTCAGTAGACAGGCTGGCATCTACTCTAGAGCAAGAACGCCTGTTGCAGAATTGTTTTTCTGGGAGGAATGGCTCATTATGCTGGGCACACCTTAGGGGTGTGCCCAGAGCTCCGCACAGTGGAAAAAGGCCTGAGCCATCTTGGATTCAGGCAGAGAAGAGTACTATGGGATTATTTCTGGCCAAAGCCCCAGGAAGTGAACTACAGTGGGAAGAGTTGCCCCGTGGGAACTGCTGCTCCATTGACTAGTGAGTCTTCCCCTCCCACAAACACTAAGATGGCATACAAGTGGCGCCCCTGGCACACAGTTCTCTGATCACTACTGGACTGGAAAGTAGAAAGACTGCCCTGTTGCTCCCTGGATCCAGCAAAGAGAGTCTGCACCAAAGACTGGAGTGCACCTGCTGTACCAGACGGACTTGCAATGAGGACTGTGCCCACTTGTGGAAAAGAACTCTACTTATGCCAGGACAGAAGAAGCGACTCCTAGGGCTAGGTGGATAGCCCACTGTTAAGCATCAGGACTACAAACGCTAATGAAGCCTACATCCTAGAGAGACTAGCTGACCAGGAACACCTGCCCGAAGCGGAAGAGCAGCCTGGGAGACTGAGTCTGGACTGTCACAAGGTGCCCCCCCCCTTACCTTACCTGCAAGGAACTGTTGAGACTGCTGTAACCTGAAGACCAGTTGCGGCTGGGCCTGCACTGGACTTCACTGGTGCATCTTGGGAGATAAAAGTCCTGAGGCCAGAGATGGACTCTGACTTTCATGGACCAAAGCGTGGCCCCAGGGAAACCCCCCACACCGCTCTAGCATCTTCAGCACCAGGACCAATTCTTTGCTGGACAGCGATAAAGGATAGAAATACAGTGATGACCAAGGCACTGCTGGACCTGACAAGCAACTGTGTGGCTGGACCGGAGAGGTCCCTGTAACTCGCTTCCAACCCATTCTGGCCAATCCAAGAGAGTTTTATTAGCCGTTCTTGCCTATTGGCTCAAAACCGCTAAGATACCTGTAATTAATTATTGCATTCTACAGAATAAAAGTCAGTGATTTATTCTAAGTTTGAACAATCATTGGCTCTGGGTAAATAGATTTTTGTTGTTTTGGTGTTTATTTAAAGATAACAATACATCTTATTTTTATAAATTGATGTTGGATTTTTAATGTGCTGTGCTTCTTACTTATTGACTATGTTGGTGCTTTTAAATGCTTTATACTTATTACTTTAATGCGGACCACTCTGTGCCACTGCAACCCAGTATTGAGATCAAGGTTTTAGTAAAAAACCTAACTGGACTGGATAGAGATTGTGACAATATTACGTGGTGGCGTCTCACAACCGCACCACATAATCTACTTTCTTAGAAAGGTCCTGAACGGGGTGCGAGGGCAGTATCTGACAGTAGGCGCGACTCCCTTGAATCTTCTCTGAACTTCCAGTAGTGCTGGTGAAACTCAAGCCAGAGAGGCGAGGCCCGATGAGCATAGCACAGCTCGAATTGAAGCGTTCCAACAAAGAATCAGTCTTTTCACCAAAAGGCTTAGAGCCATCAAAAGGCAGGTCATCCAAAAACTCAGTGAAAAGCATCCACACGTATGGTGCCATATAACCACACTGTAGTTCAAGGTGTGTCCAACATGACCTGTCTTGTCTAGACCAGCTATCAATACTCATTTGGCTGCGCCTTGTCTCTCTTGAATCGTTTGAGCAAAGGAGTTTCAAAATTATTCACGGAATGCAGGCAAAATCCCACTAGCCAATTCCACTGTTCCAGAGGGCATGGCTGGGCCGTCCCCGAAGCTAATAGTGTTCAGGGATGTAAGGCCAAGTTGGCCGAAGAAAACACTTGCTGAAAGTGTCATTGCATTTTAATTTCATGTCTGGAGGTGCAGTAGGGAATACGTTTGGATTCATCTAACTAGTAGATCCCTGAACTACCAAGCTCTTTAAACTTGAGTGCTGGGTCGGAAGGCAAGATGGCCAGGGGTGGGCCAACAACACCAAGCTACAGGGCATCTAAAAGGTGGGGGCAAGACGAGGTCACCATCAAAGTTTCCGTTAGGCCCTCACTGATGGGCAGTAAGAGTTCTGAGGTTGCAGGGCCACGCTGTATTATTGCTGTCAAAATATTTGCCTTGGTTTCTATTGTGGGTAGTTGTAAGGCTTGCTGTTCACTGTTTTGTAGACTACTACCACAAAGGAAGCACTCTCCTCAGTGGGGGGGGGGGGGGGGGGGCTATCTCTGTCTCGGGGGCATAGGGAGAGGGGGAGGAGGGTGAAATCCACTAGTATTCTTCAAATCTAGCAAAAGGCCAGAATAGATACATGAGGGTGTAAGTTATTTGCCTCCTCAACATCATGTGGGAAATGTTGAAGCTTTTAAACAGCATAGGTGTAGGAAGTTGGCTCTGTATACACTATACCAAAATGAGGTATAGTGTGTACAGAGTCCAGTGGAACCTCAAAGATAGGCAGAGATAAAAGTAGATGTCACCTTTCTCTCTATTTGTGTTAGTGTGGGCAAGCAGTAAGGCTTTATCAGAGGGTAGTGTTAAGCATTTGTTGTACACACACAGGCAGCAAATGATGTCACACACTCAAAGACTGAACTCAGACCAATTTGTTTGTATAAAAATATTAGTTATATTTATTTGCTAGAACCAAGCAAGCCTGGTACAGGAAAGTGTAAATGGTACTTTTCAAGGCAGGTTGAATAATACAAGCACGCTGAATGAAAATGACTTTGTTATAGGTCTGTAAATCTTTTCAATACAGTGGAAATTACTGTTAGATTGCTTTTCAGATTACTTTATGGATTACTTTCTCTACTCAGTGATATGCCTAGATATCACACTGGGACTTTTCCTAGAGACAAGTTAAGTAAAGGAGTTTTTAGATATTTGCAGTTTTTAAAGTCCTCAAACAAAACAAACTCCACAATTAAAACAATGTTCACAAGAAAGCAGACAATGCAGTACTATGCAAAGAAATATGGTTTTCGGTTCACAGGTAAGTACTTGGTTGTGGGTGTTGGTATTCTGGGGTTAGAACCAGGTTTCCCCCAGGGTCAAGGATGCGCACTCAAAGCACCGTCAGCAGCACTAGGACGGCCGGGTGCAGAGTGCTGACGCCCAAGGTTATCCAATGGGGGATAGGGGGCCTCCGGTTGGTGGCTGCTCATGAGCAGGCCATTAGGTTGTGAGAGCAAAGCTCCTGGTGTTAGGCTCAGGGCAAAGGGGGGTCCGAGTTAGCATCCAAATTACACCCACAGCGGAGGCTGGGTGCGTGTACGTGTGCTGTTTTGGCTTTGAGTGCCCTGTTATTTCAATGGGGATTCTCTGGTTGCAACAAAGACTGCAGGCTTGGGGACAAAAATCTTCTGGAGGTGACCACCAGTTGGAGAGGTAAGTTGGGATGCTGGGACACCGTCAATTGGGCAACCCAAGGCTGTGGGACATCGGGTGCAGGGGTGTCTTTAGGCATCGGGCTTTCCTTACCAGCTCCGGTCACGGTTGATGGGATCCTCCAGAAAGAGGCTGCAGGCTTCGCTTGGCGATTCGAGGCAGGTCAGAGATCACCAGATCTCAGGTCAGGATCGCCGGGGAGACCTCGTGGTGTTGGGCCACTCGAACTCGGGCCGTGGGCATTGGGTGCAGACTTGTGGTTTTGGCTGTGGCTTGAGTCTGTGGGTGAGCAAATCCAGTGCTCACAGGAGACAAAGTCTTTGACTTGGAAGGCAGGGCAGGTCCTTGGGGTTCTTGAGGTTGCTGGCTGCAGGACACAACGGGATTTCACTGGAGCAGGTTCGAGGTGGGGACAGGCCGGTAGGACTGGGGCCAAATCAGTGGGCGTCGTCCTCCTCTTAGTTTCAGCACGGCTTCTTCACTCATTTTTGGCGATTCTGGTCTGAGGAGGCAAGGTTCAGGGTTGCCCCTAAATACTAGATTTAGGGGCGTTACAGGTAGGTAAAGGTTGAGAGCAATGGATCCCTTCCTTGGGGTGGGTACACCCCCTATTATGCCACCCTCCAGTGGGAGGGGGGCATATGCCTCACCCTGGCTGGCTAGGTCCCCCCCATCTGCAAGATGGTAGGGACAGAGTTGTGCTTCACCTCGCCTCCCCCACCTGAGGGGTGGGGTTAGAAAAGGTAGGCACACCTTCCTTTCTCACTTGGTTTTCCCGCCGATTCTCCCGCCCAGAGTTGGTGTCCGAACCGATGGGGGCCAGTTGCTGGGAGCAGCAAAGGCCTGGGGAAGCTCACAAAGGCGGGAAGCCTTTGAAGTTTCCCCTCCATGGACCCTGCCCATCCTCATTCCAGGATGTGCATTGTTCCAGACACCCGAGAGCAGCAGGCTCTAGACCCAGGGGTCCAGAAACATGTCTGAAGTTGGCGAGTCACTAGTGTTTTTCAACGGGCATCTCAAAGATGCCCTCCGAGTGCATTTTTCATTAAATCCCACACTGGCACCAGTGTGGGTTTAATGTGCTGAGAAGTTTGATACCAAACTTCCGAGTTTTCAGTAAAGCCATTATGGGGCTGTGGAGTTCGAAATGACAAACTCCCAGCCCCATATACTCTAAAAGGCATTACTGCACTTACAATGTCTAAGAATTGGCTTAGACACTGTAAGGGTACAGGGCTAATGCACCTGTACTCTCACCACTGGTATAGTGCACCTAGCTAGAGGGGTGGCTGACCTATGCCAGGGCAGTGGGGTATAGGCATTGCACACAGGGATGTGTGCTATGTCGACTCTTCACTTTGTTCTGCACCAAAACACACGGCCTGCAATGGCAGTGTGTGTGTGTAAAGGTACAGGGCCTCTAAGGGTGGCACAGTAAGTGCTGCAGCCCTTAGAGGCCTTCCCTGGCCATAGTGCCCTTTTGCACCTATGGTACCATTTAAAAGGGACTGACCTGTGGCCAAAGAGTGCCAATTGGGTTTTGTTTTCAATGCAATTTAGGGAAAGAACATAGGCTCTGGGTACCTGTTTAGCAGGAACCCAGGGCACACTCAGTCAAAGTACATCAGCAGTTCGGCAAAAAGTGTGGGAAACCATGCAAAAAGAGGGCACTTTCTTACAATAGAGTGTAAACTAAGCATGGTTTTCAGACTTCAGTAGCCCTGGCATTGAGAGAGAGGTTGTGGATCCTCCAAAGTTGGGGGCTGTCTCTTTGTGATATCTTAACAAGACATACGCCTGGTGAGGGCTGAACATATTGGCTGATTAGAGATAGGCACAGAAGCAGATCTGGAATTTGAATCGGCACGGTGGTGGTCAGCCATGATGAGGCCTTTCGTGCAGGAGTGGTGGTAGTGACCAGCAATGGGAAGGAGGTTGGCGATGGCACAACGGGGTCAGTGAGCATTGTGGCAGAATCAGTCCACTGTGGGCCCCTGGGACTCCATTTGCCCAAAGGTACACCAGAGCGAGTTGGAACTGTTTTAACAGTTGCAGTACTGCCTCTCTGAAGGCATTTCTCTCCTGTGGAGTCGGCAACAGCCTGGGAAACTTGGAGCACGCTGGAAACAGGCTTGTAATAGGCTTGAGTCAGATGATGGTGCAGTCTGATCCTTGTTGTTTCAAATGCACGCCTTGCCCCACGTGGGAGAAGTGAGACGTAAAAGAATGATGCATGGACTTTTTGCAATTTTTGTTCAATTTGTCTTTGGACTAGTCTTGCCTGAAGACAGGTACTTGGAGAGGGACTAGTATCTTAAAGTAGGAGTGGGATCTGGAGTGGAAACAGTCCCACAACTTGGAGAGCAACTTATCCTGCCTTCTGTGCTCTGTGATGCATAGATTTGTCTCCAGCTCCATGAAGGCGTTCAGGTGCATCAGGAAACATTTGTTACATGACTTCAAGTTGTCCCTAGACATCACAGACAAACATCAGTGGGATCCATGACTGGCACCAGCCTCCTGCCATCGAGGCATTGATTGAAGCCTGTCATTCTCAGATAAGATGTTTTCCCTGGCACACCTATGTAGAAAGGAATATGCTACTTACCAGTATGCATCTGTTCTTGGCATGTAGAGCTGCAGAGCCACACACTTAGGATAGTAAATCGCCATCTGGTGTTGGGCTCGGATGCTTACAGGTTGTTGTTGTCTTCAGAAGAAGTCTTTGGTCACGAGATAGGTGACTCCTCCCTTGGACGACTGTGCGCATGGGCATCAACTTCATCGTTAGATTGTTTTTCGCCATGATGGGAAATGATGGAGTTTGTAGAAAAGAGAGAGATGTCCATATGTGAGGTCTAAGTAAGACAATGCTGGAACAGATACAGGTCCCGGGGAGGTGGGTGGGCGTGTGTGGCTCTGCAGCTCTACATGCCAAGAACAGATGCATACTGGTAAGTAGCATATTCCGATCGAGGCATATGAGCTGCAGATCACACTATTAGGATAAACTATATAGCAGTATCTCCTCTAGCGGTGGTCACCTGTATCAGTTGCAGCAGTTTGAAATAAAGTTTTAAGGCCAGCCTGACCCACAGAAGCTTGCTGCTTTGCTTGCACGTCAACACAAAAGTGTTTAGTGAAGGTGTGTGTTGTAGACCATGTGGCTGCCTTACAAATATCTTCTAAGGGAATGTTTCCTAAGAATGCCATGGAAGCCTCTATTTTGCGTGTGGAATGCGCTCTAGGGGGAACCGTTAGTGTGCGTTTAGCCTTGAGGTAGCATATTTGGATACATTTAAGTATCCACCTAGCTATCCCAGGTTTGGAAATGGGGTTGCCTTTATGTGGTGGAGAGAAAGCAACAAACAATTGTTTTGTTTTGCGGAATGATTTGGTTCTGTCAATGTAGTAAAGAAGGGCTCTTTTAACGTCTAGGGTATGAAGAGCTCTTTCAGCTACCGAGTCTGGATTTGGGAAGAACACTGGTAACTCTACTGATTGGTTAAGATGGAACGGAGATATGACTTTTGGAAGGAATTTCAGATTTGTTCTAAGAACCACTTTGTTACGGTGTAATTGTAAGAATGGTTCCTGTATGGTTAAAGCCTGGATTTCACTTACCCTTCTGAGGGATGTTATAGCGATAAGGAAAGCCACTTTCCATGTGAGGAACTGTAGTTCGCATTTATGGAGAGGTTCAAATGGGGGTCTCATGAGCCTAGTAAGAACAATGTTTAGATTCCACACTGGAGAGGGTGGCAATGTGGGAGGAATAATCCTTTTTAGTCCTCCATGAAGGCTTTGATCGCAGGTACTCTAATGAGTGACAAGTGTTTGTCTATTTTGTAAGTAGGCTGCTAATGCTGCTAGGTGGAGACGTATGGATGAGTATGCCAAATTACATCTTTGCAAGTGCAGTAAGTAGCAAATGATGTCCTGGATGGATGCATCCAGTGGGTTTATATTATTGTTAGAGCAATAAATGGCAAATCTTTTCCATTTTGCAGCATAGCAGGCTCTAGTGGTAGGTCTTCTGACCTCTTTTATAATATTCATGCAGTCTGGGGGCAGGTTGAGGTGACCGAACTCTAGGACTTCAGGAGCCAGATCGCTAGATCCAGTTGACTTGGATCTGGGTGTCTGATTTCTCCATGGTTTTGGGTTAATAAGGACGGGGAGACACGCAGTTTTTAGTGTGGAATTAGCGAGAGTTCCAGTAGTGTTGGGAACCAGGGCTGACGTGCCCATGTGGGAGCTACTAGGATCAGTTTGAGAGACTGTTGCCTGAGCTTGCGTACCACTAATGGAATGAGTGGGAGAGGCGGAAAAGCGAACGCAAATCTGCCTGACCAGTTCATCCATATCGCATTGCCCTTTGACTCCGGGTGGGGAAACCTGGCGGCGAAGGTTGGGCATTTTGCGCTTTCGTGTGTGGCGAACAGATCTATGTCTGGGTGGCCCCATTGTTGGAAAAAGGGCAGGAGGACTTCGGGATGTAGTTCCCATTCGTGGATCTGTTGAGTTTGTCGACTTAACAGATCCGCAATTTGATTGTGAACCCCTGGAAGGTGTTCTGCAAGTAGGTATATGTTCTGGGGAATGGCCCATCTCCAAATGTTCTGTGCGAGCTGGGACAGCTGGAGAGAAAGTGTGCCTCCTTGTTTTTGTATGTAATACATGGCTGTCATGTTGTCTGTCCGTATGAGGACAGTTTTGTTCTGGAGATGTAGTTGGAATGATTTTAGTGCTAGGAACACTGCTAGCAGTTCCAGGTAATTGATATGGAGCACTTTCTGTTGAGTGGTCCATTTGCCCCGAGTGGTGTGGCAGAGGAGATGGGCTCCCCATCCTGTGAGCGATGCGTCCGTTGTCAGCACTATGTGTGGAAGAGGCTCTAGGAACGGCCGCCCTTTGGACAGGTTTGTTATGTTCCACCATTTCAGAGAGCGATGTGTGCGGCTGTCTACCAACACCAGATCTGTAAGTTGTCCGTGAGCCTGGTTCCACTGACGTGCTAGACATTCTTGCAAGGGACGCATTTGAAATCTTGCATAAGGCACAATGAAGATGCATGACGCCATCATGCCTATGAGTTGCATGAACACTCTTGCTGGAAGGGAGTGTTGGACTTGAAATTTCGTGATAAGAGCTTGTATATTGGTTATCCTGGCTAGACTGGGATATTCTAGGGCTGTGGAAGTGTTTATGGTGGCTCCTAGATACTGATGTATGTGAGAGGGTTGGAGATGAGATTTGGGATAGTTTATTGGGAATCCCAAGTTGTGTAAGATTTGGATGGTTTGGTGAGTGTGTAGAACACATTTGTTGAATGACTTGGCTTTTTTTAGCCAGTCGTCTAGATACGGGAAGACATGAATTTGTTGTCTTCTGAGATGTGCTGCTACTACTGCCAGACATTTCGTGAATACTCTGGGTGCGGTTGTTACCCCGAATTGAAGGACTGTAAACTGGTAGTGTTGTCTGTCCACCACAAACCTTAGATACTTCCTGTGGGCAGGATGTATGGGAATGTGGAAGTAGGCGTCCTTGAGATCTAGTGTGTCAAGGAAATCGCCTTGTTGCAGTAGTGGGACCACTTGTTGAAGAGTGATCATATGGAAATGATCTGAGTTGATATACAGATTTAGGGGTCTGAGGTCGAGTATTGGTCTTAGAGTCCCGTCCTTCTTGGGGATTAGCAAGTAGAGTGAGTATACCCCTGCACCCTGATGTTCTAAGGGAACTGGTTCTATTGCGTGTTTTTGAAGCAATGAGAGAACCTCTTGTTTGAGGAGCGTAAGATGGTCTGGTGACATGGAATGCTTCTTGGGCGGTATGTGTGTGTGGGGGGGGGGGGGGGGGGGGGGGTAGTTGTGAGTTCCAGGCAGTAACCATACTGGATAATTTGTCTTACCCACTTGTCTGTTGTGATTGAGTTCGACAGGTAGGAACTGTTTTAGTCTTCCCCCGACCGGAGTGGAATGGTCTGGGGGGAGTGGAGGAAAGTCACTGTTTTGTGGCAGGGGAGGTACGAGTGTTGTTATTACCTCAACCTCGCCCCTTCTTGTTGTTGTTTCCTCTGTATCCGCCTCTAAAATATCCTCTACTGGGGGATGTTTGTGTAGCGGGTTTGTATGTAGAGGAGGTGTCCGCCCCCATACTTTTGGAGGCTCCTCTTTAGAAGGAGCGCCGAAAGGAGCCACGTGGTTGGGGAGACTGTAATGCTCCCATGGACTTAGCCGTCTCAGTGTCCTTCATTTTTTCAAGGGCAGTGTCTACTGTTGGCCCAAAGAGCTGTTCCTGACTGAATGGCTGACTAAGTATGGTAGTTTGTACCTCTGGCTTAAAGCCTGAAATGCGTAGCCACGCATGTCGTCGAAGGAGCACACTTGTGTTAATTGCTCTAGAGGCGGTGTCTGCGGCGTCAAGCCACATTTAATTGCTGCATTTGAAATACGTTTTCCCTCCTGGATAAGGTCATTTGCCTGGGTCTTATATTGGTCTGGCAGATGTTGTAAGAGAGTCTCTAATTGATCGTAGTGGGCACTGTCATAGCGTGCTAGTAGGGCTTGGGTGTTGGCAATACGCCAATGATTAGCGGCTTGTGCTGCTACTCTTTTGCCAGAGGCCTCTAACAGTTTGGATTCTTTGTCTGGGGGTGGTGTATCTCCTGTGGTTTGGGAGTTGGCGCGTTACCTAGCATTGGAAACGACCAAAGAATCCAAAGGGAGTTGCCCTTTGATGTAATTAGGGTCTTCAGGGGCAGGCCTATATTTCTCGTCTATCCTTGGGTTGAGAACCCTGGCACAAACGGGGTCTTTAAACACTTCGGGGGCGTGTTTTATGACTTCTTTAATCATGAGTAGAATTTGTACAGACTTTTGAGATTGTTCGAAAGTGTCTAATAGGAAGTCTTCCTCTGGCGCGTCTGAGTGCATTGTGACGCCGTGGTAAAGTGTCGCTCTATTTAATAATTGGCCAAACCCCAGGTGATCGACAGGAGGCGATGGTTGTGAGGGATATGACTGAGGGTCAGGCATGTCTGGTAGAGGGAATGCCCAGTCATCCAGTGGTAAGGTGTACGGATCATTAGGGTCACTCCCACCCCCCTAGGTCATCATCATCATCCTGTGGAGGTTGTGTATGTGATGAGAGGGTATAGGTAAGGGTGGTGTAGGCAGAGGGGGTGGGATAGGAAGCAGTATAGGAGAGGAAGGAGGCATAGGGGATGTTGCAGAGTCCTTCCTGTTTACAGGAACCGGGGCAGGTGGTGTGTCCAGTTTCCGTTTTTTACAGGGCACCGCGGTGACATGTCCAGTCTTGGGGTGGATATACATCTTTTTCTGCCTTGGGTCGATGGGATCTGGATGAAAAAGTTCTTGTTCTTCAGGAACAGTCTTTGGTACCGATTCGTTTGGTTCCGATCGAGGTTTTGGTTGATTGCTGGATTGTTTGGCTTTAGGAGGCGTATGAGAGTCCTTAGCCGTTGGTTTCGGTATAGACGATGGTTTCGGTGCCGATGTCGGTCTCGGAGCCGAAGGTGTATCTGTGGGCATGGGAACCTTCGGTGCCGGTTTATCTATTGGCCTTGGTGTTTTCGGGGCTGAAGGCTTTGGAGCCGATTTTGGTGCCGAGTGGTCTTTTGTCTTCGGTGCAGAGAGTGCCGGTTGGACAATGACATGCGGTTTGCTCGGTCCTGAGCTACCGGAAGGCTTATGTTTCTTCGGAGCCAAGCCTGGAGGCGGGGCTTCTGAAGGGTGTTTTCGGTCTCGACTGGGGTCAGCAGGCGAAGTCTTGACCAATGCCTTTGGTTTTGGTGGGGTTGGGGCAGGGGCAGTAGTACTCACACGTTGCCCAGGAGTGATGGGGTCGTCTGAGTCGTCTGCTTCGGAAATTATTTGTAAATCTTCGGAATCTTCTTCCGGGACATCGGGGCATTCATCAAAGATGTCCTCTGATTCCAGGGCTGTTCTCTGTGCCATGATGTGTTGTTGAGCCCTTCGATCTCGGATCGAAAGGATGCGCAGGCTGGACAGCTGGACTCGTTGTGTTCAGGTGATAGGCACAGGTTGCCGACTTTGTGGTGGTCACTGTGCGGCAATTTTGCTCCACACTGGGGGCATTTTTTGAAAGGCGTCCTTTCCATGAGCCGTAGGCCTCACGGCGTGGCATCTGTTTGTGCTATAAAACATTACGGATCCAGTACTGGGCCTGATAGTCAAAAGTCAGGAAGGTTTGGTTTAAAGTATCCATGATAGATATACTTGCTTAGTCCACCATTAGAGAAAATCCTAAAATATCTACACATCAAAAGACACTAGTTGTTTGCTTGCCAAACCAATTTCCTGTCTAAACACAACTAGATAATCATCAGGGATCCCTCCTCACTTCCCAATACATTTCCTTTCTGAATTTGTGACTCACAGTAGGGATAATCAACACCACAGTGCGATTTAACCACATCTGTGTAAACACAACCAACATTCTTAATATATCAGTAACAATAAGACTACAATTTACCCTCTCTTTAAGTAACCACATCCTGATTATAACACCTCCTTTCACCACTCTATATTCTCAGCCCTTTTATAGTGTCACCAATCATCTAGGCATGGTCCATGAACCACTTGTTGCCACCATCCATTCATCTTTGTTATTTTAATCACATTTCAACATTCAAGCACAACACAATGAATTTCAACAAGTACTCTCACAACTGATTTACTGGAAAGCATCCTGAACCACGTTGTCTGTACACCTTCTGCCCTGCTGTCTCATTATAATAAACCTGGGGTTGACCTATCACTTGCGACTTCAACACCAACATGTGTGCATGTCTGCACAAATATAGCAAGAAAATGACCACTGTAAACCATAAGGGATACAAACAGGGTCTGAAAATACTATCCTTTACTTTAGGCAATGCTAACAGCATTTTACCTCATCTGAGACTCACTCAAAACTTGTAAGCAGTATCAATCACCTACTGTTTTCCCCACATCCACTTATCAGACATATCTCAGTCAATTATTGTGCAGTACACAGCTCCTGCCCACAAAGACATCAATATAAGAAAAAGGCTCAGTACACCAAATGATGTGGGTGAGCCACTGAAAGCCTAAGCTAAGCTCAAGAGCCAGATCACTGGCCTCTGGCTCAGCTCGAGACCCTCTTAAGACTCTTAAGTCCAAAACAAGCTGAGCCACCCACAATTGCACCTTATTCTTGAAGCACATAACTGCCCCTTACCCCCCGCCCCCCCCCCCCCCGACACCCGTGTAGTAGATGAGGTGCCGGCCAGCAGCAATGAACCAGTCTTTTGAGATTTTTAACTACGCCCCTGGGGTGAACAGAGGTTTTAGATGGGCTGAAAAGGAAGATGCTACAGAGTGCTCTGAATAGGATGCCCACAACAGCATATTCATGATCAGCCCTTCAACTGCCACCCCAATTGAAGCAGGTAATCAAAGATTTTAAAAGCTGAGTGAACTGCCATCTATATCCATCACATTTGCCTCTGTGAATTCCTTTAACTTTGTAGGACACTTTGTTTTGCTAATATTTACAACTGCTATTATTGAGGTGTTGAGCCTCTTCTGATATTGCCCTTTCTGGTAAGTATGGAAAAGCCAGTGGCAGCAAAAAAAATAGACAGCATGCCGTTTTCCCTTAACTTAGTACTTTTTTCTAGAAACGCTTCTTGAGCTAGCTAGATTTAACATATAATGCATGTACTTATCCAACAAAGAGAACTAATTCAGTTCCTGACAGAAACAAAGCATTGTCCATCACCGTTAAATGGGAAGAGAAGGTGATACCCATCCAATGGCTGAGCTGTTTACTGTGCAATCAAGAAACATGGGTTCAAATCTCAGCCTCTCAACCTGTCCAAATTGTGTGATCCTATGCAAATCACTTTATTTCCTTGTGATAAATATTCTAAGTCAAACAGTTCAAGGAGGGGCATTAGGTGCATCAACCAGTCAGCCCAAACACAGTCTCTCTATTTTCGGTGTGTGATGTTTGACCCTCCATGTACTGAAATAACATTCATCACTGTGTGATTTAGTACTGAAAAAACGAATAATGCTAAAACACATTTCTTTATGTATTGTATACGCCTGACACAAAGTACACCTTCATACAAGTCAAACCAGTTTTTCTCTTCATAAATTAATTTAAGATTAAGCTGTGGTCAAACATTCCACCTACATATATTATTAAGGTAATTGTTTTCCTTCAGGAGCATCTTAATATACGTTTTACCTTGAAATTTAGTTGAGGATGTGAGCTATATAAACCCCCACTAATTTAAGGTTTTATAGGCAATAATGTAGCAACACAGAGATTATTTATACTGGTCATATATTCAGTGTATATAAACCGGTTTACTCATGGCTGTGTTGTCAGGGAACTGCAAGTGGGAACACAGTTCAGTTTTAAAAACGATTTCTTTTTAACCGATGTGCACAAAGTGATCTTATCTAATGTACTACTTTGAAACACAAATGTTCAAGAAATAACCTATAATTAATTTGAAAGAGTCTTTAGCATATTTTAGCTTGACAATTGTTGCATCACTTATATGGCACATCATTTGATGGCTTGATTTGTCCATTGGCTCTTAGAACAAAGCCAGACTTCTGGCTCACCCTCCCTACAAATTTCATGGCTCGCTCATCTCAACACACCACTTACATCACCTTCCCTATCCAGACTACTTACCAACCCCACTTAACTAAATACACACACTCTATCACATCTCTCAAGAAACTCATAAAACCTCTTGCTCTAATCTTCAAAGTCCCACCCTGGCTGATCTATTCATCTATCCCCTCATTATTTGGTACCTACCCATCATGCAGTTGTTCCACTATCCTATCTCTCCCTACTAACTACTCCTTTTCTCCTAAATACTGAATGGATTATTTTCTACCGTCTTACTCTCAAACCTATCCTCAAAAAACCTCCTCAATTCTAGGTTTCCAATTGCATTTTCTCATGTAGCCCGACTTTATCACCACTGCTCATCATAATCGCCAATTTTGTGTTCTCATACTTTTAAATGCATCTGCTGCTTTTGACACTATTGATCATTATACACTACTATCCTATCCAAGCATGACATGCTTAGCAAACAAATGGCAATCTGACTCTTTCAGACTCCTGGGATTCCATATTATAAGCATCTAACTCGCTTCTTGTAGGTGTCCCTCAATGGCTCTGTACTTGGCACTTTGCTTTCCACACTCTTTGAACCACCTCTGCAGTTATATTATCACCTCATTTGGTTTTTCATACTATCTCTACACAGCCATATATTTCTATCACTTCCAGTTTTCAGGCCTTTCCTTCAGTAAAGAGTGTCGGTCTCATTGCCATCCCTCTCAAAAAGGCTCTAAGGTGACTCATGTTGAACTCCTCTACCTGACAAAATCCACTCTCCCTCCTTCCCCCACCCTTCCTCCAATAACCCAACTACTAGAGTAGTTAAAGATTATTAAGTTGCAAAAATACGTAAAATACCCCCACACATCCTATTCAGCACAACTAAAACACTAACCAAACTAGCTAATACTCAGACTGCAGTATTGAAAATGGTCTTTAATGGGTCTCTCAAAAGTTTAATCCCCTGCTTGATGTCTTAAACTTTACCACCAGAAGCATGTACAATGTTCCTAGGCATACCCCCATATCGCTACAAGTGGACTGCCGTGCCAGGGTAACATACAAGCTTTGATCTTTGTATACAAAGCAATAAATGGCATATGCTTCCTCTGTATTTCAGATATGATACTCAGCTAGACTTCAACCTGTAACTAGGCCTTAAAGACCTTGTCACACAAAGTCACACGTACCATTTGCAGGCTCCTATCCTTTAAGCTTCGAGGACCTATAAAAAGACATGGTCTACCTTCAGCCATTTGTGCAAGTGTCTCCCTCCAAAAGTACAAAAAAGCATTAAATTGACATCTCTTGCTACTGGAAGATAACAGTTATTACTGGCTTCACTCATCGTAAAGCAATGTAAATATGGACATTTACGCTTTTATGTCTCACATCACATAAAGAAGCATACTTGAATTTGTCTATCGTTACCAAGTATATTCATAAAGTTGACACCAATAATCCACACCATGTTCACTATGGTTCAATGTCAACAGCCTAGAACCCACGGTCCAATGTACCACTACTGATCTTTTGCACAGAAGAGATTTACTGTCCAAAATGTTAGAGATGATAAAAAGATACAAAAACAAAAAAATATTTGCTAATGTGCCAATATGTGATTTGATATGTAACCTGAAAGATCTAAACTGCATCAGACTAAGAATTTCAAGGCGAGCTTTGCCCATAACCAGAACACCTAGCTACCCCATATCCTTTTCTTGTCACAGACAGCATCATTTATTATTCTGTAGCATAAATACTGAAGAGATGAGGGATACCACTCAAGCAAACATTCTGCATCAAATAACCAAAGATCAAAACAGACAAGCTCCATTTCCAAAAACAAGAAAGCCAAAACTAACATGTGCTGCCTTCTCATTGCATGCATTAGTCAATATGCAGTCTCACCTAAATACAAAAACAACCGAATTACACAAAATGCCCCTCTATAAGTTAAGGAGTGAAAATTCACTGTAAAGACTTACCAGGAGGTCGCTATGTGGGATGGACAGCAGGAGTTTGATGAATGTCTGCAAGGCATTGTCGAGTGCGTCATCACCATATAGACGGAATACTCCAAAGTTGACGTAGCTCCCGCTTAGTGCAGCCTTCAGCATGGAGAAGCAAATAGAAATCCCCTTCAGTTTTAGCGCATACAGCTGATCCTTGGGCACCTCCCCTAGTGTTAGGACACGATTTCCTGTACAAACATAGAGATAATCTCACCGAGGTGGGACGCACAGCTTGGGGAGCTTCCCTAGTGTTAACATGCAATAGCCTTCACATACTGAGAAGTCCTTTGTTGCAGTGCATACTGTCATCACTGGAGCACTGGTCGACCTATTGCATACAATTCTAATTGGTTGTTACAATGATTAGAATTCAAAGGATTTTCAGTTGGGATGCAGATGATTTAACACAATCAGTAATGCTATTTCTATTCAGTGCAAATTTTATTACATGATGGTTAGTATAGGTGTTTGGGATGTTTTTTATGTACTCCTAACGGTAGTGTTAAATAACAGACATGATACACAAAAAGATGAAGATATCAGTCCAAGATCACAAGCGGTGGGGAAGCCTGAATTAGAAATCTGATCAATTTGTCATTTCTATCAGAACTAATCCTCAAGACTGGTTAGAAGCCTTAGAAATGTGTAAAGCAAAAGCACCTTTCCTGCTTACACTGTGTATGCATCTAAGATCTATAAACAAATGGTTGGTTAGTTTGAATATTTTTTTTAGAACTGCATGCTCTGCAAAATCCTGACAAGTAGTACTTGATCAGGTACAAGTGTTTACTCATTGAAAAACCAACGTTTTAGTGTCAACCTAAAAACATGCGTGCATTTGGAATCCAGTGACCTTGACAGAAACACCACAATGTCCCTCAGTATCTTTTAGAGCCTCTTTCTGGGATCAATTCCACCTTCAAAGCCTCTACCCATATTATTAAGAAGACAAGTGGATAAAATGTAAATATGAAACTAGTTATTTACCTGAAGGAAAAAAGTTATGTACTTGTAGCACTAGTTCAGCTTGAAATTTCTTTGGGGCACTGAGCAGAGGTGAGCAGTGCCAGCCTTCTAGGATATCATACGCAAGCCTACAATGCTCCAGTACTTGGTTGTCATCTTCAGATTAATTTTTCCTTGCTTTAATTACCCGGGTCTCGTAGTGAGTGACTTTCATTGTTCTTGGGGTTTACCGTTTTTGTAAACCTATACCAGAGGTCTTTAATCTGTGGGGCGCGTCCCCCACAGGGGCCGCGGAGTCCTGGGAAGGAGGGCCCGCATTCCCCAACCTCACTTGTGCCTGGAATCCAAAATGTTTGCTTCCGTTTTGGAAAAAGACAAGTGTCACAGGATGGCTGATTTCGATCGTTAAAATACTTCAGCTGAAGTTTCAGCAATTGAGTCTCTTGTGCTGTGAAAAACTTTCATGCCAGGGTGTCTTCTAGCTTGAATGAAATGCAAATGTGCGCGATTAGTTAAACTGCAAGTGTAAAGGGCTTGGGAGCCGGTTCTGGCTTTGATTGATCAAATCACTCCAATCTTTGTGATGACAAAGATTTTTTGTTTAGTGGTAGTACACTGGGCAGTGAAGTGTGTGCTTTTAATTGGAACTGTATTTGTACAGCCCTTAGTACCCCTAAGGAGGTGTTGAAGGGACAGTTATGTAAAAAGAAACATTGCATTAGATACGCTCTAGAATCACTAAAATCTACATTATGGAAGCACCATTTTATAGCAAAACTATGTGCACATTTTGTATCAGTCTATCTTATACTGTTTGTAATGCAAGTATAAAATAATGGCTTACATACTCACACTGCTTTCTGTCACAGGCTGTGACCTTGTAGCACTAAAAATACACAAGTCACTATTCTTGACTGCACCAATCACGATTTAATTCTGTGGCTCTTTGGTTACACACATTCCTCCGATGTACATTAACTAATAGAGATTTTAGAATGTACTACAGTGCATTTCTCACTGAATAACAACTTTTTACATTTATTTTTTATTTAAGCTGCAGATTATTGTGTATGTAGCTACGGATGGTGAAAGATCTAAAAACGTACAGAATATTTTGGGACTTATTTATTTAGAGGATTGCGCTGCCAGAGCATCACTTTTTTGGGTGCTCCAGTGGAGCAATCGTCTTAACCATACACCTATGAAATCATTCTGCATGGTTGTGCATGGCCACATAGATATGGAGTAAGACAAAGTAGCGCAAGTCACTACGCTGCCTTACTCTGCTTGAAGGAGGCATTCCATGGGCATTGCGTGGGGGTTCCCACACAACATCTATGGATTTTGATGCTGTTCCAGATTGGGGCAGCGCCAAAAACATGCACCTCCCCAGCAGAGGTGCAACGAGGGGACATTTTTTAATTTCTCCCCGTTTTTTCATCTGTCCATGTGTGGCGCATTCTGCAGCTTGCATAGAAAGAGGAAAACACCTCTGGGGATTGTTTTTCTGAAGGAAGGTGACCCTTCCTGCACAAAAACAATCCTGCCTATGTTGGTTTTCGGCAGCAATTTGTGAGCAAACACAAGGTCAAAGGACAAGAATGCCCGTATTTCATAAATACGATGCATTCCTGCTCTTTCATATTGGCATATTGTTGGTTTGCTAAACACTGTTTAATATTATTTCCCCACAGTATACATGGTTTGCTGGGAATTGGGTGGTATTTATGGTTGTCGATGATGAGGAGCACCAGGTTCTAGAATTTGTGTCAGGATGGGGTCCTTACGCCTAAAACATTTCAACAAGGGGGGTCTCTTCATCAAAAAGTTTGAAGACCTCTGCCCTAGAGCATGAGCCATGAAAAACAGTCAGATTTTTCGCATTAGTTTTGTTACTTGTCGGTAGTACATGACTGCGCTCGCTGTTTAATGCCTCTTCTGTGTGTTTTGGGGTGCTGAAAGAAAGCAGGTTATTGGATGAACTGGTTCACTTGGAAATGTTTTGCTGCCTTTGGGATGAAGGGGTCAATTCTCAAAACGTCCCTATCATTTGCATCTCTGAAGGTATGGTTCTTGGGTAGCCCGCACTTGAAGTTCTCATGCAATGCAAGGTTGTGACTATAAGTAAGAAGGCTATGTTAAAGTGTTAGGAACTAGAGCCTCTGTTTTAAAGTGTCGGGAACAGGAGGCCTATCTTCTACAGTGGTTCGAAGTGATGTTTCATGAGCCAAGTGGAGGTTCTACACTGATGTGAAGGTAGACCTTGGTGGTGGAATCTGCTTCCCTCCAAGAAGGAATATGCTACTTACCAGTATGCATCTGTTCTTGGCATGTAGAGCTGCAGATCTACACACTTTTGCATAGATCGCCATCTGGTGTTGGGCCCAAAAGTTTGCAGTTTGTTTTTCCTCTTGGAAAGTCTTTGGAAGTCACGAGGTCGGTGACTCCTCCCTTGGATCGTATTGCGCATGGGCTTCGGCTCCATCCTCAGATTGTTTTTCGCCAGCAGGGAAAGATGGAGCGTAGTAACAACAGTGAAGAAACCCATGTGTGTTGTATCTAAAAAAGATAAACTGGAACAGATACAGGTAGCCGGGGAGGCGGGTGTAGATCTGCAGCTCTACATGCCAAGAACAGATGCATACTGGTAAGTAGCATATTCCGTTCGAGGCATATGAGCTGCAGATTACACACTTTTCCATAGACAATATAGCAGTTCCCAACCTTAGCGGCAACCACCGGTATCTGTTGCAGTGGTTTGAAATAGTGTTTTTAGTACAGACTGGCCCACACTAGCTTGTTGCTTAGTTTGCACATCTACACAATAGTTTTTGGTGAAAGTGTGCGGTGTTGACCATGTAGCTGCTTTGCAGATATCGTCTAATGGGATGTTCCCTAGAAATGCCATGGAAGCCCCTTTCTTTCGTGTAGAATGGGCTTTAGGGGGAACGGAGAGCGTTCGTTTTGCTTTGTGGTAGCAAATCTGGATGCATTTTACAATCCACCTAGCTATCCCTGATTTTGAGATGGGGTTGCCCTTGTGTGGTGGAGAGAAAGAGACAAACAGTTGTTTGGTCTTTCGGAAAGGTTGTGTTCTCTCAATGTAGTAAAGTAAGGCTCGTTTGACATCTAGCGTGTGCAGAGCCCTTTCTGCAACGGTCTGAGGTTGCGAGAAAAATACCGGTAGTTCTACCGATTGGTTTAGGTGAAAAGGGGAAATGACTTTAGGTAGGAATTTTGGGTTGGTACGGAGAACAACCTTGTTCTGGTGCATTTGAAGAAAAGGTTCTTGTATGGTAAGTGCTTGTATCTCACTGACCCTTCTAAGGGAAGTGATGGCTACAAGGAAAGCTGTTTTCCATGTTAGGAATTGCAGTTCGCATTTGTGCAAAGGTTCAAAGGGAGGCCCCATCAGCCTTGTGAGAACGATATTTAAGTTCCACACAGGTGAGGGTGGTACTCTGGGGGGAATTATTCTTTTCAGGCCTTCCATGAAGGCTTTAATGGCAGGTTCTCTGAAGAGTGATAGATGTTGCCTGTTTTGTAAGTAAGCTGGAATTGCTGCGAGGTGTAGTCGAATGGACGTATAGGCTAGATTACACCTTTGTAGGTGGAGTAAGTAGCCTATGATGTGTTGTATAGACACGTCCAAAGGATTGATGGTGTTTTATGGCAATAAACAACAAATCTTTTCCACTTGGCAGCGTAGCAGGCTCTAGTGGTAGGGCGTCTAGCTTCTCTGATGACATTCATACAGTCAGGGGGAAGATTTAGGTACCCGAATTCTAGGATTTCAGGAGCCAGATCGCAAGGTTGAGCTGAGCTGGGTCCGGGTGCCTGATCTCTCCATGGTTCTGGGTTAGGAGGCATGGTGAGAGGTGTAGCTTTTGGTGTGGTACTACCGAGAGTTCCAGCAGCGTGGTGTACCACGGTTGTCTGGCCCACGTTGGAGCTACTAGAATTAGTGTGAGGGAGTGCTGTTGTAGTTTCCGCACCACTAATGGAATGAGTGGGAGAGGCGGAAAAGCGTACGCAAATTTGCCTGACCAGTTCATCCATATCGCATTTCCTTTGGACAATGGGTGTGGGTATCTGGTGGCGAAGCTTGGGCATTTTGTGTTTTCGTGGGTGGCGAAGAGGTCTATCTGCGGATGCCCCCACATTTGAAAGAACGGATGAAGAACCTGTGGGTGAAGTTCCCACTCGTGGATTTGTTGTGTCTGTCTGCTGAGCAGATCTGCCACAGTGTTTTGGACTCCTGGGACATGTTGAGCTAGGAGAAAGATTTTGTGGGGAATTGCCCATCTCCATATGCTCTGTGCTAATTGAGAGAGCTGTGCAGAGTGTTTGCCGCCTTGTTTTTGTATAGAATACATGGCCGTCATGTTGTCTGTGCGAATGAGGACTGCCTTGCCTGAAATCTGTGTTTGAAAAGATTTCAGGGCTAGAAAGCTTGCTAGTAACTCCAGATGGTTGATATGGAGTAACTTTTGTTGCGGCGTCCATGTGCCCTGCACTGTGAGGTGTAATAGATGAGCTCCCCAGCCGGAGAGCGATGCGTCCGTTGTTAGTATTATCTGGGGAACCGGGTCCAGGAACGGTCAACCTTTGGAAAGGTTTGTGGTGTTCAACCACTGCAGAGAGCGATGGGTGCGACCGTCTACCAACACCAGATCTGTCAGTTGACCCTGGGCCTGGTTCCATTGGCGCGCTAAGCACTCTTGCAGTGGACGCATCGGGAGTCTTGTGTGGGGCACTATGAAAATGCAAGAGGCCATCATCCCTATTAGTTGCATGAACACTCGTGCTGGAAGGGAGTGTTGAGGTATGAATTTTTGTCGCAAAGCCTGAATGCTTGCAATCCTGGCCGGATTGGGGTAGGCTATTGCTTTTGAGGTGTCTATGGTGGCACCGAGGTATTGTTTTATGTGGGATGGTGTTAGCTGGGACTTTTGGTGATTCACCGTGAAGCCTAGTTGGTGAAGTATTTGGATTGTGGTGGCGGTGTGGTGTACACATTGATTGTATGAAGTGGCTTTTATCAGCCAATCATCCATGTATGGGAAGACGTGAATGTGCTGTCTTCTTAGGTGTGCCGCCACCACCGCTAGGCACTTGGTGAATAGCCGTGGTGCTGTTGTGACTCCGAACGGGAGCACTTTGAATTGGGAGTGTTGTCCGTCCACTACAAATCTGAGGTACTTTCTGTGAGCATGGTGTACTGGAATGTGGAAGTATGCGTCTTTCAAGTCCAGTGTGGTGAGAAAGTCGTTCTGGGAGAGGAGCGGAAGTACCTGCTGAAGCGTTACCATGTGAAAATGGTCTGAGTGTATGTATGTGTTTAGGGGCCGGAGATCTAGAACAGGTCGTAGAGTCTTGTCCCTTTTTGGTATTTGAAAATATAGGGAGTAGACCCCCAAATTTTGTTGATTGACAAGAACGTGTTCTATTGCCTGTTTTTGTAGGAGGGAGATTACCTCCGGCTTTAGTAATGTTGAATGTTCTTGTGACATTGGGCGTTGCCTGGGTGAAATGTTTGGGGGGGGTAGATGTTAGTTCCAGGCAGTAGCCTGACCGAATTATTTGGGTCACCCATTTGTCTGAGGTGATGGTCTCCCAGACATGAAGGAAATTTTGGAGTCTGCCCCCGACCGGAGTGGAATGGTCTGGGGGGAGCGGGGGAAGTCATTGAGTAGTAGGTGTGGCAGAACGGGCGTTGTTTGTTTTGCCTCTGCCCTTGTTGTTGTTACGCCTGTAGCCGCCTCTTTGGTAACCTTTTGTAAAGGTGGTCTGAGTAGGGGATTTGTACGATGTGGATGCTGTGTCTGAGGAGTAGCCTCTGGATGCACTCTGAAAGGAGGAGCGGCGAAAGGAGCATCTGGGCGGGTGAGACTGTAAGGAGCCCATAGATTTTGCGGTATCCGTGTCCTTTTTCATCTTCTCTAAGGCCTCATCCACCTTTGGCCCGAATAGATGTTCCTGGTCAAAGGGATGGTTAAGGATGGAGGCTTGTACCTCTGGTTTAAACCCAGATACTCTTAACCAAGCATGACGACGGAGAAGGACGCTGGTGTTAATGGCCCTGGAGGCTGTGTCTGCTGCATCTAGGGCACAACGTATAGAGGTGTTTGTGATTGTTTTACCCTCTTAAATTAACTCGTTGGCTCTACTTTTATATTTTTCAGGGAGATGGTGCATTATGCTTTCTAATTCGCCATAATGAGCCCTGTCATATCTGGCCAGCAGTGCCTGAGTGTTTGCTATACGCCATATGTTGGCGGCCTGGGATGCTGTGCGTTTGCCTGATGCATCTAACAGTTTTGACTCCTTGTCAGGTGGTGGTGCATCACCTGACGCTTGTGAGTTTGCCCTTTTACGTACCGTAGATACCACTAAGTAATCTAGTGGCGCTGGTCCTCTGATGTAAGAGGGATCTGAGGGAGCAGGTTTGTATTTCTTTTCAATACGTGGGTTAAGGACCCTGGCTCTAACTGGGTCTTTAAACACTTCTGCCGCATGCTTTACCACCCTTTTGAGCATGGGCAGTATGGAGGTGGACCTATGTGAAGTATCGACTCCACAGGGTCATTATGCATGTCCACCCCGTGATAATGTGCTGCCCTTTGCAGAAGATGGTTAAACCCTAATGAGTCTTCTGGTGGAGATGGTCTAGAAGGGTAAATATCGTCTTGTGGG
Organism: Triturus cristatus; assembly: GCF_964204655.1. Taxonomy (NCBI): domain Eukaryota; kingdom Metazoa; phylum Chordata; class Amphibia; order Caudata; family Salamandridae; genus Triturus; species Triturus cristatus. Next base: position 584,834,342 of record NC_140594.1, read on the forward strand.
ACGTTGGGGATATCTGGTATATTGTAATCGTCCCATGGATCTGGAGATCCTGTAGGGGTGGGGTCTTGTGGCACATCCCCTGTATCATCATATCATCGTCTGGAGACGGAGTAGGAGAACGATGAGGTGGGGGTGGAGAGGTTGGAGGGGGTAGAGGTGGGGGGGGGGAGGGGTGTAGTGATGATCGTTATCTACCTATGTACAACGCTAAGTTAGCATACCAGCGTTAAATGTTAGAAAGCCATCTTGCCGCTTTTGCTGCTTTTGCACACGACACTGTAGTCACATGTTATTAGAATTGAGAAATGCTTACTCGACTTTGCTTCACATGAGAACTGTCTGTTGTTAACATCTTGAACAGTGAATAGCGACCTTGGTCTGTACACAGTGTAACAGAAACAGTCTGGATCGCTAGACGGTGCATGTTGTTGAGTTCAGGTTGATCGGCCCACTAGTTTAGCCATAACACGCACGCAGCTGCAAATACCTGAAAGTCGAATGCTTTTAATATTGCAGTATTACATGTTTTCAACACATTCGGAAGAAGAGCGTTCCTAGGAGCAGAGCATAGCTGATCCTGTGATGTGAACTCTCTAAGCTGATCTATACGGTATGGGGTTCCCCATTCAAGCCTAGAGACCTTTTATTAGTCTAATAATACTATTAGTGTGTTAGAGAAAGGAAGGTGGCCTAAAGCCACTGTCATTTTAGTATGATTGCTCCTTTCATTTTCTATGGTATTGTAACTATGCTGATGGTTTTGATTTTAATCGTTTGTCTGCTAATGTTAGCCAAACTGCTGCAAATTAGGACACGAGGTTTATAAAATAAACTCTTTAAACTTTTCCCGTGTCTCTGTTTATTCTGTTGTGGACTGGTACGAGAATAATTACGAAAAGGTGTTTCTAATTCCCACCATTCCTGAGAAATATACTAAGTTGCTTGTTCTGGGTTGTCTATACATTGGGACCGCCGAGCTAAACCTCGGATAACGAATGGGACACTGATGCTGGCCGGATAGGGGGTTCTGGGTTCTGAGGTGAGTTTTTGGTACACCGCAATTCACTGAGGGCCTGGGTTCCTGCGCATAGTTCTGCGCATATGCAGAATCCCTGCAACAGGGGAAGGTATTCTGAACGGAGAGGTAGCAGAGTCCTTCCTCTTTGGAGGTGGAGGCGGAGCAGGCTTCTCCAAATGTCTCTTCTTAGTAGAGTGTGTCAAATGTCCAGTTCATCCGGTGTAAATAGCTCTGGTGAGGTAATTTGGTCCGTCGGCGCCGAAGGCGTTGGGGCAGATGATTTTTTAGTTTTTTCCGTGCCGGTTTGATGTTTAGAACCCGGCTTGGGACCCTCCGGTCTCTTGGTCGGCGCCGAGATGGGCTTCGGCTTGGAAGTGTCGGTGGCCTTGTGTGGTTTGGTCGGCACCAAAGATGGCGTTGGTGCCGAAGAGCTGGGTTTCGACCCCGAGGGCTTCGGTGCGGAGCTCGGTGTCGAGGTGGGGGCCGGTTTCTTTTTCGGTGCTGAAGTGTGTTTCCCGGCACCGCTGGCAGGCTGGCTCGAGCCCGAGCCGCTGGAAGGCTTACTTGGCTTCTTCACCGGGCCCGAAGGTGGGGTGTGTGAAGCAGTGTCTCTGGTATTGCCTAGGCCCGGAGGCGAATGTGTGACCGAAGCCTTTTTGGGTGTCGGCGCGGGTGTGGGAGGGGGTAGATTGGTACTCACGACCCTCTGCGCCGGAGTGATGTCCTCCACATCTGACTCGTCGGCCTCGGAAGCGCTGACGAGGTCCTCTTCGGTGCGATGATGTTCCGGATCGTCAGTGTCATCTCCGAAGATGTCGACTGGAATGGACGTCGAGGAGTGTGCCATGTTCCTTCTGGCTCTTCGGTCCCGAATAGTCTTTTTGGAATGGAAAGACTTACAGGCCGGACAGTCTCGAGCCTAGTGTTCAGGGGAGAGGCAAAGGTTGCATACCTCATGAAGATCGGTGTGGGGAAATTTGGACCCACATCGAGGGCACTTTTTAAATGGAGTTCTTTCCATGAGCCGGGACCGGAGCCTTGGTAGGCCCGAAGGCCGCCGTCGACGACTGGAACCGAAGGTTTGTGTCAATGAGAAGGCGCGTTGATTGAAGAGATCGTGATCGAAACAATACAGCGATTGGGGTGAGGATTGCACGTCGATCGTCGAACTGGAAGCTGTTCGGAACCGGAGCGCGAAGATTACATCCGAGCCCGATGGCGGAAAAAAACAATCTGAGGATGGAGCCGAAGCCCATGCGCAATACGATCCAAGGGAGGAGTCACCGACCTCGTGACTGCCAAAGACTTTCCAAGAGGAAAAACAAACTGCAAACATCCGGGCCCAACACCAGATGGCGATCTATGCAAAAGTGTGTAATCTGCAGCTCATATGCCTCGAACATCATCTTTTAATTACTGGTGTGGTGAAAAGGTTCATTCCAGAGGTATCTCTGACATATGCGATTATGGCAGAGAGGTGACTTCCAGGCTGCTAGGCTGAGGCTGGGTGGTTCCAGATAGCCCACCTTCCTCTTCCACTGTTAACAGGTTTTGAAATACTGGTATTTTTGATCATCCTGCTGTCCCAATACTATGCCACTCTGGACTACTGTAGTGCTATTAGGATCAGAGTCATGTTTGCTGCTTCCACTTTTTTATTACCACTGGTATGAGGGCGATCGGGAAAAAGGTGTAGGCATATATCCCTGGCCAGTCTATTGAATGAGTAGTCCTTTGGGAAAGATGGTAGGGATTCCTGGATGTGAACTTTGGCATGTTTCATCTGTAGGGGTGTAGGAAAGTAGCATCTGCTTTTATGGTTACCCCCACTTTTTGCTTGGGGATCCTGCTAATTGGACCCCAGTCTCTGTGCTTTCTCCCCTAAATTGGTATGGTAAGTACTTGGGTACATCCCAGATTGGACACTGGTGTACACTTATCAGTCCCTAGAATATGGTACTAAGATACCCAGGGCATAGGTACACCATGGGCTGAAGCATGTATTATGCCACCCATGAATGACCACTCAAACGGCAACTACAGGCCTGCCATTGCAGCCTGTGTAAGCTGGAGCTAACACCACTTATGAAAGATATAGGTTTACCTATATCTAGGGTCACTGAACATAAAACCTAATAGTCACCCCTAAAGCAGACCTTTCAACCCTGAAGGCAGGGTGCTCAGTTCTAAGTGTGAGGGTGCCCCTGCATAAGCAGGACACCCCTACAGCCTACAGAGTCCTTTCTCCCGGGTTGTGAGACAGACATAACATATAGAGGGGCCCGCGTCATTACGCAATGACCATCTCGAAATTGGCTGTAACGAATTCCATCATGTTTGGTATCAAACATGTTGGAATCATACCCCCATTGCGTAAACAGTGTGGGGAGTTATTAGTCGATGCACTGTATAGCTCCTAAGGGAGGCCCTCAGTGGTCCCGGTACGAGTTTTCTAGACTCAGACAGCACAACATGGCTGCTGCCGACCAGAGACACGATTCTGTCCTCCTGCTACCGAGCCAAGCTTGAGCAGGGAAAGGCAGAACAAGAGGTATCCCATCACAGGGAGGTGTGACCACCTCCCCAACAGGGTTTAGTGTATTGGGGCCAGGTGGGAGCCCTTGCTGGCGCCACTTAGTCTGCTTGAGGGGCACACTTGGTGGCCTCCTTGCATAGTCCAGTTCAAACCAGCTCAGGGGAAACAATACAAAGGACATGGGAGTATCCTCCCCACTGTCCGATCCCTGAATCGTGCCAACTCTTTCCTTAGGGCTTACCTAAGGGTGGGTCACTAAATTAGTCGTGGGACAAGATTAATTTCAGACACCACTACTTCTTCAACCGTCTGGGCACTCTGGACTTTGCTGGACTTCGCTCTGGGCATCAAGGCTGCAACTGGGAAGACTCCTGCTGCTCCTTATCTCGTCACCCTGTTCATCTGCTGCAACGCACCATACAGGAACCATCTGAGGCCTGTGGGCATCTGCAGGCACCGCAACTAAGCTGCCCCGTCTGCTGAACCTGGGCTCCCATGGACTCCAAAAGGCTCAGCAACACAGGTGGTGGTGCTTCACATCCCTCGAGGCCTGCCCTGTCCTCTCACCAAATTTGAGGACAGTATCCCTCTTCAGAGCTGCAGGCACCAAACTCCTGTGCACAGCGTCAACTTGCAGTTGCAAAGACTTGTTGGCTTCCTTCCACCAAGATCTTCGGGATCCAAGTAGCCCTAATCTCAAGCATCTCCAGTGACCCAGATCTTCGTCCTCACTGCATTACTTGCACCGTGGGCCTGCATCATTGGTGAGCTGCTCAAGGTCCCCTCGCGACTCCAGTGCCTTTGGCCTGTGGGTCCTCCTGTGGGTCATCTTTGATTTCTTTGGGCTCCCCTGATTGCGCGGGGGCTGCTCTGACTCCCACTGCTTGTGGTGAGTCTTCTGGCCCTTGCTGGTCCAGACATTGCATCTTCTTCGACTTCCACTTTGGTTGCAGTTGTCAAGGCCGGTTGTTGCCACATCACACCTATGCTCCCGGCTTCCCTGGTGTAGGTATTCTGGTTCCCACCCCAGCGTGCCCACGTCAGTTTTCTTCAGAGAACTTTTCCACGCCACAACGCGGAGCCCGCAGACAAAACTGTGAGAGTGTAGGAACATTGTGCGCAAGAGCAGAAAAAGGAATGGTGAGGAACAACACCAGAAAGAGCAGTGCCCGGCACAGCAGCATCCCAAGGCAGGGAAAGAATAAAGAACAGAGCAGCAACACTGCCAGTACAGAGACAGCCCCCCCCCCCCCCCCTGGAGACAAGGGGCATATGTAAAAAGGTCACAATAACATGCAACAGGACTACAAACCCAACCACAGACAAGGAAGGGGGACCAGTCGGGGACACACAGGGAACGACAAAACTCCAAGACATCCCCATCACAGAGTGTGACAACCCCCATCAGGAACAAGGGCAGAGGCACAGACAAAAGACCCCAACCTCAAGGATCGCAAAGAGCCAGAAGTATCAATAAACCTATCCCCCCATGTGACAATGGGGAGGAAAAAAGGGGACAGCCTGACAGAAAGAGGGAAAGAATGAACTCATAGAAGATACAGCCACCCACAGGGAAGCGTGTGCAAAATACCAAATCACCAGCCCTCGCAGAACGGGGAGGAAGGGCAGGCCGTGAAGGAATCTGCAGCTAGAATCGTCTCTACCAGATACATCCTTACCGAAGGTAAGTTACTCGTACATCTGATAGAGACTACTAGCGGCAGATTCCTTCATGTGGAATAGATACCCTAGCCATACCCAAGGGGAAGGAGGGTCTGCAGGAGGACCCCACCCAACTGGGCACAACAGAGGGCTGCACATGGGCCGAGTCCGAAAACAGGACGAGGAGCCCCGTCCCCCAAGCAAAGGGAAAACCCCGCCAGCAGGAGGCCACCTACCCCAAGGGGGGTGAGGGAAAAGAAGAGAAGAAGATAGCCTGTCCTCACTCAGCAGAGGAAAACAAGGCAAGGCGCAAAGAAGCCAAACATCTCACGCCCACATGAGGCAACAAAACCTCCGCCCAAGGCCAAGGAAAGGAGCATCGAAGGAGAAGAGCAACCTAGAGAATCCAAGGAGAAGAGGCAGAGCAAAGGCAATCCCAGACAGGACGGCGCAGGCAGCAAGATGCAGGCGGAAGTCGAAAAGGGAAACTCGAGGTCACCCAGGAAGAATCGTCCAACGCCCCGCAGGGACAAACTGCGCCCGCAAGAGGGTCCAGAAGTCAGGGACCACCCCCCACACGGAGAAGAGGGAGAACCGAGTGCAAGGCCCACTGGAATCAGCGGAGAAGGCAAGATGACAGTCCCACTAAAGCCCCAAGAAGGCACAACAGTGCAAAAAGAACAAGAGAGCGGTACTGGCAAGCCCCGCCAGACGCCAGGGACACCACAGAACGAAACACTCAAGCAAAAAGGCGAAGAAGAAGGTTGCATCCACAACATACCATAACGCCACGAAGAGCAGAAGCCCGCAGGCGACCACAACTCCCCAGCACATACCAGGGCTATATAACAGCCAACCTTGCCCCATATAGAGCATGTCATATCCCAAGATATGGGAACCTCTTAGGAAGAAACTTCCGCAGCAGAGGACAACAAAAAAGACCTGCGGCAAAAAACCCCACAGGAGACCTATCAAGCAGCCAGAGAGGAAACGCAGAAGGCCCAATCTCAGGCCCAGCATGGTGTAAAAAACCCAAAGGAAAAACAGTCAAAAAGGGTCTGGCCCGCAGCCAACAGAACCACAGCCTCAGCAAGGAGGACTCAAGTGGCCATGAAGCACACAGAACAGACAACCAGGGTGACCCGCCCCAACGGAAGAACAGCTCCAAGAACCAGATCAACATGCAGGTCACTGAGGAGGAGAAGAAGGAGGGGGGGGGGAGGGGGGGGGGGGGGAGGAGAAGAAGGAGGGGGGGGGGGGGGGAGGAGGAGGACGAAGCCCCGCCAAGAACCTCTGGATGGCTGAATCTGCAGAGGCATGGAACAAAAGAGCACCATCGAAGGGGAGGCCCGCCAGCTGTTCTCGAACATTCTCCAGGAACACACTGTCCTGAAGCCAGGCATGGCAACGAAGGGCAACCGAAGAGGCCATGGCACGACCCAGCACCTCCGAGATGTCCAGAGCGGAGCGAAGGATAAACGCCGCCAGTTCCCAACCATCCAAGACATGGTGTCTCAAATCCACACAGGCACCCTCCTGAGAAGCGGCAGACATAAGGGACTCCGCCAAGTCCCATAAGCAAAAAGTGGCCATAGCCAAAAAACACAGTGTGTTAAGGGCCCGCAAAGCTGCACTGGTTGAAGCAATCATATTGCGACCCCAGGAGTCCAGCCAGCGGGCCTCCCGTGACGGGGGAGACAACAGCAGCAGCAAAGCAGGAAAGGCAGACAGCAAAAGGGGGGCTCTGGTCGAAAGGTGAAGAGAAAGGCACACCGGATCACGCGGTGCCGGATGGTGGCGGTGCAGAAGGTGCTGGGGCACCGAGTTCCCCGTGGCGGGACGGCCCCAAGTCCCCAAGAGAGAAGAGTGGAGTGAACCTTCGAAGGGAAGCAACAGTTCCCTACCACCAGAGCCCTGATGGAGAACCTCCAGAAGATGATCTGCTGGGAAATGGGTAGCCTTATGTCCCATGAGCAAAATTCCCACAGCCGTGGAAACAGCGCGGGTGAAAGCCGCTCCTCGTTAGGGGACGGCTGCTAACTAAGGCGGCCATCCCCCAAGCCAACCGGAGGAAGGAAAGACCGAGGAGTGGGTGACCTGCGGCTTCTCCAGCAAAGATCGCGGTCATGGAGACGGCGAGGAGCTGCCTTTAGACGACGTCGGGGAAAAAGCTACTACACAGCGGCCCGTCTCCGGCGAGGATGACATCAGCAACCGCTGGGCCTCTGGAGAAGAGAAGGCGTCCGAAGAAGAGTCAACAACCCGACGTTGACCCGGCGCCGTAGAGTCCGCAACCTGAGGCAGGACACCGTCACCGACCGGTGCCGGAGGAGACGCCGGGGTGACCTCCGACACAGCACACGGCGCAGGAGACCGGAGCTGGGCCGGTGCCGGGGCAGCGCCAGAACGGCGCCGACCTGACCTGCGATGAAGCAGCCGCCTGCTTGGAGGGACGAGAAGGGCCTGGGGAGGGACGAGGAGTCCCCCGCCGGCCGCGACCCGTGACAGGGCGAGATGGGCCCTCCGCCAACCCCTGTGGCGCCGCCAGGGCCAGCAGGCGCCGTAGCAGCATCACCTCGGCCTCAGACTAGGCCGCGGCCTGTCCCGAGAGGGGCTCGGGGGTGCGACCCGAGCCCCGGCGACCTCCCGCGACACCACAGGGACTCCCGCGAAGCAGAGGCGCCGTGGCCCGAAGGAGGGACCCCCGAAGGGCCGCACCCCAACGGCACCACATCCTCAGAGTCTGGATCCGAACCAGTCGGGGCTGGCGTCGCGGAGTGCCCCGCACACTGCAAGGGATCCGCCGATGTCCCAGGAGGGGAAGGGGGAGGAGAAGCCAGCAAGGCCTGCAAAGCCGCCGCATATGTCTCCATCTGGGCTCTGGTCGCCCCCCACGCCGGGAAACTGCGAATAAGGGGACGACACGCGGGGCCGCACCAATCGTGGAGAGTCCACGCCCCAGACAGGCCGGAACCCGACCCTCGGGGTCAAACTGCGACACTTACCAAGAGGTGAGCGGCGCTCTTGCGACCTGGGAGAAGATCGAGGTCGGCAAGGGAAGCCACGGGTCCGAGAACCCTCCGCAGGGGCCGGGCACGCCGACGACGCCGACCTGGACACACGAGCCGAAAGAAGTTTCATCCAGCGCTCCCGCCGGGATTTCGGCTTCATCTGCTGGCACGCCTCACAATCAGTGGAGTCGTGGTGCTCTCCCAAACACCACATACAGATGGGGTGAGGATCCGTCGCCGACATGAGGCGGCCACACAACGAACAAGTTTTAAAGCCCTTAGGCATTCGCACACTGTTCCCACACGCGCAGCAATAGCGTAAGGGAAAGGCCTAAACAGGCCCAGAACACAAACCGGATCCGCATTGCATGCGGAAAAGGAAAAAAAGTGACGTGGGCGCGCCGGGGTGGGACTTATGTGACCTCGCTGAAGTCACGTATGCGGATGACGCCTGGGCGGAGTCGCGTGATGCCGTCCCCCCGGCGCGCTGGGATGCTGGGCAAAAAGTTTTCCGGGTCCAGTCTCAGTCTCTCGCCTGGGGATAATTCTAAGTGAAGGAATCTGCGGCTAGTAGTCTCTATCAGATTGAAGGCTGCACTCCACTGCTACCACTTAGAGCGCTTTCTAAGGTTGTCTAAGACCACTAAAATCACCATAAGGGTTGTCTGGATTGGTGTAAGGTGCACACCATATACAAAGCCAGCTTCTCACAAGTAGTTTGTGGTATTACCCAAATAAATAAACTCAACTCTACCAATAACCTTGAATGTCAAGTGTCAAGAGAATGTGACAGATTATCTATATAAGAAGGGCACTGTACATTTTGTAATGGTGGCTTGGAGGCAGGTTTTACAGACTGCTCAACTGTGACAAAAAGGAGGGAAGGGTCATGGCTCAGCCAGTTTGTATAGAAATACACAGCTTGTCTAGAATATGAAGCATCTACACATGCAGTCTTTAGAAGAAAGCAAGACTAGGTTCCACATTATAATGGAAGTTAGAGAGTATATTACAATAAGAGAAAGGTAAAGAAAGATGTGGAGCTACATTGCACAAGGCATTCACATGTCGCCATAATGCCCTATAGAATTTAGAGGAGTATGGTAAAAATTGTGGCAAGAAGTGGTAACTGGCATAAGAGGAAGCTCATTAACAGGTCCAGTGAATGAGTTCACTAGAGCAGTACAGCTGGAGGATGCGGAAAAGTGTCACACCCACTTTTCGACACTGGTACTGATGTTTTTAGACTGGTCCGCACTGGGTTCCTGCTAACCAGGCCCCAGTGCCCTTTTTCTAAAAACCAAGTAAAATGGTCTAACTGTCACACAATTGGCACATACTTTAGCACCCCTGTAAGTCACTAGCATTGCAGGCTGTGTGAAATGGTGCAAACGTGTGAAAACAAGACATGGCACATTCCCTGTGTGCCATGCCCACAGACACTGCATGCAATATATTTAAGTCACCCCTATAGCAGGCCTTATAGCCCTAAGGCAGTGTGCATTACATATGACAACGTATCTGCATAAATAAATCAAAAGGAGGGAGAAAGAAGGGGTATGACCCACTCAGCTTCTTTGTCTTAGACGTTTAAATATCAATGGAGAGTGGATCACAGGTCCTGAAAGAACCAGGGTTAATAGCAGCAGTACTAAGTACTGTTAAGAAACCCTCAATCACGTGTTAGTTCACAGGTGGAATTTTAGCGGTATGTTCGATTATCCGCTACGTGCTTGACAACGTGACAGCATCATCATCGGGTTAATGAATGCTTCCTCCACCCGGAGGTAATTCCTCTGGTTTTTTCAGTTGTGATCAGAGAACCGTGTTAGGTGTGTAGTGAAGTGCTATATAGTGAGTGAAAAGGAATTTAAAAGACTCGAAAGGACCAGTTTGTAATTTTAATGAAACTGGATTCGAGTTAGATTAAAAACTACTTATCGTGCACAGAGTAGACTATTTAGGGTCTAGTGCACTAAAAAATGTGTCCAGAAAATAGGTCGACATGTTTCAGCCTTATCTCATGCCCCGAAGGGTCATATAGGCTTTCATCAGGACCCTAGTGTAGTCTCCACCCGGTGTAGTGCACAAAGTAACCGGGTCAAGATAAAGAGAGAGTTCATAGAAAACAAAAGAGGACTCGCGTCACTGTTAACTCCCCTGTCTCGTTGTTGGTAGCATATATGTAATTATTACTCCAATCTGTAGATTATTGGAAGATGTCGTGATATTGTTTTGCAGTTGGTTGTAATTCATGAATTTTTGCTACAGGATAAAGTTTTACTTATATTAATAAAGTAAATGTAAGGACTGCATGAGTGCTTCGTTTATCCACAGGGATGTTTGTTCACAGAGCCGTACTTCATAGGACAGCATCTCACTTGCACCAATGAGATTATAGCTCTGGTCGAAAGGTAAAAATAATCAAAAAATAAATAAATTAAAGGAAGAGTTCCCATTCTTTTCCACAGCGATTGCGCCAGGGATGGTCGAATTGAAAAAGAGTACCGCAATGTTGTACACGAAGTACATTTTCTATGAAAAGTGTCGAGAGAGGGAAAATATAGCATCATTGTACGTAACATGAAGGGTATCAATTGTCATCATCAAATTCTTTCAGCACCGGGGTACAGAGGTAATAGATCCACGTTCAGATTATGATGCTACACACTTAGTGATGACTGATTCCGCTGTGATATGAATTCAGATGTCTCTGTGAGGATGTTGTTCTGTCATGTTCATCATGTGGTTTTTACTGTCAAATTCTTATCTCTTAATGCTCAGCCACGGGATATTGTCATTTAATCCGTGAATATGTGTGCGTAAGCGGTAAACCCACCTCTGTTCTTTTTCGAACAAGATGCTTTCTGCATTAACATTTTTCATTGTTAGTGTCTCTAGAACCACCCATTGCAGGTGATCAACTGTGTGACCTTTCTCGAGGTAGTGACTACTCATCTTGGTTGTACTTTTCTTACACTTAACGTTGCTCTTGTGTTCGCAAAGTCGTAGCTTGACTTTGCGGCAGGTCATCCCTATGTAACGTAATCCGCAAGGGCAGGTGATCATGTAAATTACATGGGTAGTATTGCAGTTGGTATGCTTTCTTATGGTCCATATCAGGTCTGGTAGTAGTTGCAAGGTCTTGGTTGCTTTAGTGAGGTAACAGACAGAACAGGAACCACAAGGGTAGTGACCAGTTACTGGTGTGTAGTTCCAGAGGCTAGAAGTAATCGCCAGACTAGGTTTTGGAGGTGGTCTGGTATGTACTAGCATATCTTTCAGATTTCTGGTTCGTTTGCTTGAAAATCTTGGTTTTGGCCATTTCAGAGAGCCGGACGTGAGGATTTTCCAATTCTTATTAATGATCTTTTTGACCTCATTAGATACCAAGCTGTAAGTGCTCACACAGGTGACAAGATCTTTTGTGGGTTCTTTCACTGTTGTTTCCATGAGGGTTTCCCTTTGTTGGTTTCTAGCCCTCTTTTGGCTCTTCTTGATGGTATGCTGAGGGTAGTCCCTATTTTGCAGTTTGTTACAGAGATCTTTAGCTTGTTCCTTGTAATCTCGGATGTTGCTGCAGTAATCTCGGATGTTGCTGCAGTTTCGTCGTAGACGGAGGAACTGCCCATATGGTAAATTCTCCCTCATTGGGCGCGGGTGAAAACTCTTAAATGACAATAGACTGTTCTTGGCAGTAGGTTTAAAGAAGGTTTTTGTCTGGATAGTATTGTTATCGATGAATATAGTGACATCTAGGAAATCCAGTGTGTTGGGACTGGCTGAGTAAGTGAATTTCAACCATTCATCTCTAGTATTCAGCCAGTGATGAAAGTCGACGAGGGTTTCTTTGTTCCCTTCCCAGATCAGCAGGACGTTTTTTAACTCTATGTATGAATATGTAAATAACCATTAAGTTCGGCTTCAGGGTCCGTCTCCCTGATTTACATTGACTAATATATCTATCTCAGAGAGATTGGGCACGTCAACTAACTGACCTTTCTACCGAATGCACTGCCCGATGTACTTTTTTTGTACCCGTTTGTTTTTCTTTTCGTTTCTTAAAGAGATAGACTTGTCATTATTACGAATGAGACTAATCTGTTGGTGCTCAGCCTGTACACCATAAGATATTACCCACGTTATGGTTCTCTCATTGCCAAGAACTTAGTGCCCCACCAGGGACACGTTACCTGCTCGCAATTTCATAACTATCTGGTTGCTGTGTTTGTCTTTTTTCTTGTAAATTGTTATCTTTTAGAAGGGATGGCTGATTTTGCCGTTACTGCATATGAATGAGTATGAGTGGCCAAACCGGCTACGTTACATGTAAAAAGCATTGCCATTTTTATAAATTGCTACGACAGTTGATGTCTCGAATTTTGAACATCCTGACAGCTTACACACGGACTGTATTCCTAACATTTATTTCCTTTCACCCCTTATTTTAATTTATAGAAACCGGTTCAAATTGAACTCAGACCGACTGGTGAAACAACGGTACTCACCCATTTCACGAGGGAGATCCCTTCCAATTATAGAGTCTCCTACACATACACTAGGGTCCTGATGAAAGCCTATATGACCCTTCGGGGCATGAGATAAGGCTGAAACATGTCGACCTATTTTCTGGACACATTTTTTAGTGCACTAGACCCTAAATAGTCTACTCTGTGCACGATAAGTAGTTTTTAATCTAACTCGAATCCAGTTTCATTAAAATTACAAACTGGTCCTTTCGAGTCTTTTAAATTCCTTTTCACTCACTATATAGCGCTTCACTACACACCTAACACGGTTCTCTGATCACAACTGAAAAAACCAGAGGAATTACCTCCGGGTGGAGGAAGCATTCATTAACCCGATGATGCTGTCACGTTGTCAAGCAAGTAGCGGATAATCGAACATACCGCTAAAATTCCACCTGTGAACTAACACGTGATTGGGGGTTTCTTAACAGTACTTAGTACTGCTGCTATTAACCCTGGTTCTTTCAGGACCTGTGATCCACTCTCCATTGATATTTAAACATATCTGCATAAGCAGATATGCCCCTGTGCTGTCTAGCATAATTACTAGATAGTACAAGTGGACGGGGAAGCCATCTTAAGTATATGTACTGGGCAGTGGTCATTACGAGGTCCTCAGCTACAGTATAGCTTTACTGAAACCTATGATGTTTGGTATCAAATACCTTGCCTTGATAAATGCATACTGATGCCTGTTTTGTTCCTTTCTCCACGTCCACCTAACATGTGAGAACTTCCAACGCAAACGATCTGCTAGACAAAACACATCGGCACCCGAGTCCCACAGCCCAACTCCGAGCCTACTGATGGTGCAACCTTTCCCCAGAGAGCCTCAAGAACTGAGCACCCCCCATCCTTGTTGGGTTCTGCCTGACTTGTCCCCAAGTCCCTACTTGCAGCATTTTTCTGTTACAGGTTTGCTCCAAGGACTTTGGTTGCAGCGTTTAAGGCTACCATTGCGAACAGCACCTCTGCACCCAGACACATCAGAGCAGGTAAACGAAAACTGCTGATGGTTCTAAGGACCTTGGCCCATACTTACCTTAAGTTCATATGAAACAATGCTGTAACTAGATTGCTAGTAACCATATGCAGTGTTTATTTCTCCTAGAGGGTAACATTTCCACATTCGAGGCTCATGCCTCAAATCTGACTGCGATATTTTCTGTTTCCAAAAATCGCTAACTCGAAAAGTACTTAATTTCTTGAATCTTGGGGTCTAAAGTAATTTTAAAAAATCTATATATTTTTTCTAAATTGGAGTTGGATTTCCTTATTGAGTGTTTGTCTCATTTATAGACTGCAACACATGTCTAACACTCTCCTCTGATAAGCCTAAGGCTGCACGACCACACTACCACAAATAGATCACCTTGGGGATTGTTAAAGCAAGCCCCTGTACACTAGTAAGGGACAATTACACTCACTACACAGTGCACCTCATTTTGGTACACTATATAGAGAGCAAGTTTCCTACAGAGGATACTAAGCCAACTACAACAACAAAATGTTCTGCTCATGGAGGGTTGGACTAATCATTGAGGAAGAAAACTAATGCAAGAAGCTTGTAAGGGAAACATTCTCTGGACATTCATGCCCGTCGCCTACGTTGGAGAGAGAAAGTATGTGACTAGGTCACCTAGGTCCTGGAGCCTTTTTGGTTTGTGTAAGGGCCAAGATCACCTGGTGTCCTCAGTAGCTCCAAAACATTTTCTCTTTCCCACTTCAAATTGCAAGTACCAGTAGCAGGCATACAGAAAAGGGGTTTAATAATCATGCATCTGCAGGTTACCATGCACAGCCAGTCAACCTAATTGTACTGCAGACTGGAACGGGGCCAGGTAAGCAACCTAACTTCATCAACAGGGGAATTCTTTGAGATTAATGGTAAAGCATATCTCTCCCACCTGTAGAAGTGTAATGAAATAGTCGCAGAAGCCTTTTAACTCTGGGGTACGTACTGTTTATCACCATTCGGTCTAGTAGTCTTTAAACCTCTTATTAGCTTTCATCACGACTGCTTAAGGACTTGACTGCCATGAAAGAGGAGGGGTTGTAATTTTCCTGGGACATAAGCCTTGTGAATAAATGAAAAAACAGAAATTAATAAATTCTCTCACATTTAAAGGAAAACCTTTCTCTGTCTACAGTCACAGAGAAGGACTATTGTTCAATGGGCCTGCCTACTGTCACATTTTGAACATTCCACCTCTGGATTTTCTCTGTTACAACCACTCCGTCTTTGAAGTGCCGCATCCCCTCTGACCTTTGCGCTTGCAACCATTCTTGGATCATATGGATTTCTGCATGTGGTATTATTAGTATACATGATGAACTTTTCCACCAATTTCATCACGGTTCTCACTGTCAGAGACTGTTCTTCTGGTAGAGGTGAGCTTACTCCATTTTGCACAGGGAGGTCCTAAAGTACAGTTTCAGTCCTCTTAGGCCTACAGGGTCCAGCCAGATATCAAACTGGGGTAAAACATGGATGTAGAGTTGGAATTTCCAGTTCCCAGCACACTACACCCACATCTTATGGGATTCCAGGAACGGTGATATTTCTCTGGTTCAGCTCATAATCAGATTCCAGGTCTTTGTCCACCTTACTGGGCCAAGTGAATTACTCTGCTCCCCAGCAGAGGGAATAAAGGCCTCCACACATAAAAAGAGCAATTATCAGTGATTAATCAATTTATTTCCTTGGAGAGGAAAGGGGTGTGGGGGAAATCTACATCAGATAGTCACACAGCACCTGGTCCAGGTACTCTAGAACAAAAGGGGAGAAGCCAAACCTCAGGAGCAAACACAGTAGGGGCTAGCCTTTAAAGTTTTGGTGGGAAGGGATCAAGCATTGACAGCTGGGGACGGAGCAGAGGCCTTCAGAGCTGCTTTTTCTAGAGAAAACTTGAAGTCGCTATGTTAGATTGTCCAGGAATACTGTACAGGAGGGTTGGGACAGGAATGGAGAGAAATGGCACCATAGGATTGGCCAGGAGTGCCTAGTCAACAAACCTTTCCACCCCCACTTAAAAACACCTACATAAGGGCAAGAATGTTAGGAAGACCCCAGACCAGGGAGGCGACGACGGCGGAAAGGATGTCCAGCTGGACAAAGAGGCCACATGATGCCCTACAAAGATTAGGACTTTGACCCTAGCTGACCCCCAGGGCTGACAGACGTTTGTGGTTGGTCTGAACTGTAATGCTTATTTAAAAAATGTTTTATTGACAGTCTTAATGATGACCACATCAATGGTTATACTTGTGATTACATTTAAATGTAATTACTGTCCCCATTGGCTTTAAAGGTGATGTGATAAGGTGATATATATTAATCCAATGACACCCCCGACAAAACCAGCAGACCTGCCTAAAGTCTAAAGACACCCCTTTATAATGTGATGCTGCATCTGGCATAGGAGGGGAGCATTGATCAGGACCCACTGAGGTGAAATGTGACATGAGGTAGTCACTAAAGGTATACTCCATCTACAGGATCTATTTGTAATTTAATGTGTAGTATTTAGTAGTATGTGTCTAATAAATTAACTTTTCCTTGTTGAAAGAAAAATCACTAACTTAGGAATAATTTCGAATATGCTACTTACCAGTATGCATCTGTTCTTGGCATGTAGGGCTGCTGACATTCATATCTGTGCATAGATCGCCGCCTAGTGTTGGGTCCGGATGATTTGCACATTGTTGTCCTGGAAGAGTCTTCGAAGTATCACGAGATAGGTGGCTCCTCCCCTGGACTACAGTGCGCATGGGCATCCTCTCCATCCTCAGATTGTTTTTCGCCATTGTGGCAGTGATGGAGTCGATACAGTAAGTGATGACCATGCTATACAGTAATTCTGAGTGCTGCAGCTGCTACAGGCGCCGGGGAGGA
Source organism: Triturus cristatus (assembly GCF_964204655.1). NCBI lineage: Eukaryota > Metazoa > Chordata > Amphibia > Caudata > Salamandridae > Triturus > Triturus cristatus. The sequence continues at coordinate 584,850,993 of NC_140594.1, forward strand.
GGGTGGGCGATATGAATGTCAGCAGCCCTACATGCCAAGAACAGATGCATACTGGTAAGTAGCATATTCGGTTCGAGGCATGTGGGCTGCTGAATTCATATCTGTGCATAGAATATATAGCAGTCCCTCGATTAGCAGCGGCTGCCCGTGCCAGCTGCAGCAGTCTGAAAAAGAGTCTTGAGAACAGCCTGTCCTACAGCTGCCTGCTGTTTTGAGTGTACATCTACACAGTAGTGTTTGGTAAATGTATGTATAGTGGACCATGTGGCTGCTCTACATATTGCTTCTAACGGAATGTTTCCCAGGAAAACCATGGACGCCCCTAACTTTCGTGTTGAGTGGGCTCTCGGAGGAATAGTTAACGTGCGTTTAGCTTTTTCATAACAAATTTGAATACATTTAACTATCCATCTGGCTATCCCTGCTTTGGAAATGGCGTTGCCCTTATGTTGTGGAGAAAAGGCAACGAATAGTTGTTTTGTTTTCCTAAAATCCTTGGTCCTGTCTATATAGTACATGAGGGCTCTCTTTACGTCTAGTGTATGGAGCATTCTCTCTGCGACAGTTTCCGGATTTTGAAAGAAAACCGGCAGTTCAATAGTTTGATTCATGTGGAACTGTGATATTACTTTAGGCATGAAGGTGGGGTTGGTACGTAGTACAACTCTGTTCGCATGAACGGCTCTTGAATGGTTAGTGCCTGGAGTTCACGAACTCGTCTCAGCGAAGTGATTGCCACCAGGAAGGCTACTTTCCAGGTGAGGAATTGAATCTCACATGAACGTAGAGGTTCAAAAGGTGGACCCATCAATCTGGTGAGGACCACATTTAGGTTCCACACCGGCGCCGGCGGGTGCCGTGGAGGAATTACTCGTTTAAGTCCCTCCAAGAATGCTTTGATGGCAGGCACTCTGAATAATGAGAGGTGTTGCCTGTTTTGAAGATAGGCTGCTATTGCGGTGAGATGTATGCGTATGGAACTGTATGCTAGACTGCATTGGTATAAGTGTAGCAGGTAACAGATGATATTCTGAGTAGATGCATCTAGCGGGTTGATGTCATTGTGTTGACAGTAGATGACAAACCTTTCCCATTTCGCCGCATAGCAAGCTCTGGTGGTGGGTCTCCTGGCCTCTTTGATGATGTTCATACATTCCGGAGGCAGGTTTAAGTATCCAAACTCTAAGACTTCAGGAGCCAGATCGCCAGGTGCAGCTGTTGCGGATCTGGGTGCTGAATTGCGCCATGGTTCTGCGTTAAAAGTTTGGGCGTTAGTCGCAGCGTTTGATGTGGCACCACGGAAAGTTCTAGAAACGTGGTGTACCATGGTTGGCGTGCCCACGTTGGAGCAACCAGGATGAGTGTCATTGAGTGTTGCCTCATTTTGCGTGCCACTAGTGGTATTAATGGCGCTGGGGGAAAGCGTACGCAAATCTGCCTGACCAGTTCATCCATATCGCATTGCCCTGCAATTGTGGATGTGGGAACCTGGCGGCAAAGCTTTGGCATTTTGCGTTTTCCCTTGTGGCGAATAGGTCTATTTCTGGATGACCCCACTTTTGGAAGAACGGTTGGAGTACTGATGGATGCAGCTCCCACTCGTGCATTTGGTGGCTGTGTCTGCTGAGCAGATCTGCCATCTGGTTGTCCTTGCCCGGGAGGTGTTCCGCCATGAGGAACATGTTCCTTTGAATGGCCCACTTCCACATGCTCTGAGCCAGATGAGACAACTGCGGAGAGTGTGTTCCTCCCTGCTTCTGAATGTAGTACATGGCAGTCATGTTGTCCGTCCGGATCAACACGACTTTGTTGCACAAGTGTACTTTGAACGCCTTCATGGCTAGGAAGATTGCCATCAGTTCCAGAATGTTGATGTGCATCTTTTTCTGTTGTGTCGTCCATAGTCCCTGCACTGTATAATTGAGTACATGAGCTCCCCATCCCTGGAGAGACGCGTCCGCTGTCAGTATTATTTGTGGAACAGGCTCTTGGAACGGTCGGCCCTTGCAAAGGTTTTGTGGATTCCACCAATGCAGAGAGTTGTATGCCCGACCGCTCACCAACACTAGGTCGTTCAACTGTCCTTGAGCCTGATTCCATTGACGTGCTAAGCACTCTTGAAGCGGGCGCATATGTAGTCTCGCGTGCGGGACTATGAAGATGCAGGAGGCCATCATGCCTATCAACTGCATGAACACTCGCGCTGGAAGGGAGTGGTGAGGTCTGAACTTTGCTATAAGCAGTTGTATGCTGTTGATTCTCACTAAGGTCGGCTGAGCTTTGGCAGCCAGAGTGTCTATGGTCGCGCCTAGGTACTGTTGTACGTGGGCTGGTTGAAGGTGTGATTTGGGATAATTTAGTGAGAATCCCAGACTGTGAAGAAGGTGAATGGTGTGGGACATGTGGCTGGCGCATTGCTGGGCTGACTTTGCCTGAACAAGCCAGTCGTCCAGGTAAGGGAAGACGTGAATATGTTGTCTTCGCAAGTGAGCAGCCACCGTCGCTAGGCACTTGGTAAAGACCCTGGGAGCTGTTGTCACTCCGAAAGGGAGTACCTTGAACTGATAATGTTGATTTTGAATAGCGAACCTGAGATATTTTCTGTGGGATGGGTGTATGGGAACGTGGAAATACGCATCCTTTAAATCTAGTGTTGCTAGGAAGTCTCCCTGACTGAGTAACGGCAGAACCTGCTGGAGGGTGATCATATGAAAATGTTCCGACAGAATGTACATGTTGAGAGGTCTTAGGTCCAGTATAGGCCTGAGAGAGCCGTCCTTTTTGGGGATTAAGAAGTACAGAGAGTACACCCCTAAACCGTACTGTTGGATAGGCACGGGCTAGATGGCTCCTTTTTGCAGCATACTCAGTACTTCCTGCTGCAATAATGTCAAGTGCTCTACGGACATAGGACGTCGTCTTGGTGGTATGTTGGGTGGAATGGATGTTAATTCTAGACAATAACCGTACTGGACAATGTCTAAGACCCACCTGTCTGTGGTGATGGAACTCCAGACTGGCAGGAACTGTTGTAATCTCCCCCCGACCGGTGTTATGTGGACGGGGGGCAGTGACAAGATGTCACTGTTTGTTATTGGCAGAGGATCTGGTATTGTTGTTTCCTTTGCCTCTGCCCTTGGTGCTGGAGCCACGGTATCCACCCCTATTGTTTTTATTATAAGGACTTTGGGACCCTCCTTTATTGTACTGCTGCTGGGAGCCCTGACCTCTAGCTGCTCCTGAATTTCTGGGGCGACGAAAGGAGCCACTACGAAACTGCTGGGATTGCAGAGCCCCCATAGATTTAGCAGTCTGTGTCTTTTTTAATCTTTTCGAATGTTGTGTCAACTTCAGGGCCAAATAAGAAGTCTGGGTTGACTGGCTGATGCAAGATATTTGTTTGAATGTCTGGTTTAAAGCCCGATATTCTTAACCCTGCATGTCTCCGTAACATCACACTTGTGTTGATGGCCCTGGCTGCTGTGTCTGCTGCATCCAGTGCGCATTTGATGGACGCATTGGTAACGAGTTGCCCCTCTCTGAGTAGCTCCGCCCCCTCCTTGTACCCTTCTGGTAGGTGTTGTATTAGGGGTTCCAGGGTATCGTAGTGGGACCTGTTGTACCTGGCTAGAAGTGCCTGGGTGTTGGCAATGCGCCAGATGTTTGATGCTTGCGCTGCCACCCGTTTCCCAGAGTTTTCGAACACCTTGGACTCTTTGTCCGGAGGAGGAGCATCACCAGTAGTTTGAGAGTTCGCTCTTTTGCGGGCGTTCGAAACAACCAGGGAGTCCAATGGCAATTGACCCTTAATGTACGAAGGGTCTCCCGGGGCTGGTCTATACTTTTTCTCAATCCTGGGGTTTAACACTCATGTTCTTGTTGGCTCTTTAAAAATGTCTTTAGCATGTTTAAGAACGCCTTTTAGCATTGGAAGTGTCTTAACCGTTTTTTCCGATGTGGAGAACGTGTCCACTAAGAAATCTTCTTCAACAGAGTCTGAATGAAGTTCAACCCCGTGATTGGCAGCCGCCCGGTCAATGAGGGCGTTAAAATCAGCAGTGTCCTCAGCAGGGGATGGTTTTATATTGTAGATAGGGGTGTCAGGAGCATTGTGGATGTCACCTGGGTCATTTGGGTCTCCCCATGAGTGATCCTGGTCCTGTGGTTCATCCTGGTCATGATGTAGAGGATAAGTGGTATCCTCGTAATAGGTGTCACCTGCATCCGTCTCCGAAGGTGTTGGGGAAAAATCAAGTGTGTGGTGGGGATAAGTTTGATAAGGTTCCACAGGCAGTGGAGTGGAGCCGGAATCCATTTTCTTCTTGAGCGGGATTTTATAGGACTCCAAAGTGTTCACTGGGACAATTTTTCTCTTCCGAAACACCAGTTTACCGGTTTCGAGGTCGATGACCCGCTCCTGTGAGTCGTCGACAGGTGGATCTGCAGGTGCAGGTTTTGCGGGTGCGAAACCTTTCCGGAGCGCGAACATTTTAGGTTTCCCCGACGGCGGCTATCCAAAAGTGATCGGCGCCGGCGTCGATGTAGCCTTTGCGACCTTCTTCGGCTTGGGGCCCTGTTTCGGGTTGGGTGTGTCCCGTTCCCTGATGCGCGTCAGGGACTCAGACACCTGCTTCACCAGGGATGGCGATGGTGCACTGGAACCGACGTGCTCTTCGGGGACCGGCTTGGAGGCCGTCCCAGGTCCCTTTCCCGACTTAGGCTTTTCGAATCGAATTTTCGGATCGACGCCCTGTGGAGTGGGGATCCTCGCACGTCGGCACCCTTTGCAATCGATGCACGATCGGTCATCTGGGCTGTAGGCGTTCGCGCTCCAACTTTGGTTGTTAAAGGCATCTGCGGCTTCGGGTGACCGAGGGCCTTTTTGTGTTTCTCGGCGCCGAAAACCCCGTGTGTTTCCTCGGCACCGACAGTGTCTTTAGGCTGTTCGGTTCCGATGTCCTTCTTTTGTGTTTGCGGATGTGAAGGGTTGGAAGCCTTCGATCCGACGAGGACGAGTTGCACTTTTAGTTTCGGTTTCACCTGTGCAGCTTTCAGTTTCGATTTTGAGGGATCGACTCGAGAGGTTTTACAAAGTTCCGGCTCGTTGGAAATGTTCGAAGCCGAGCCCGGAGGCGGTGCTGCAGAACGCAGTGACTGGTCTTGGGTGAGGCCCGCAGGCGACCCCGCGACCCGAGCCATATGGACATTCTGTCCCTGAGCCTCCGTATCGACGGAATGGCCTAGCTCCTCGCATGAGCTATCTTCTTCGGCCCCAAGGGCCTCATTGTCGTCTCCTACCTCGTCGACGACTTCATCGTCCTGGAATATCCCCTCGTCTTCGGCTTCATAGTTGGAGTCAGGTTCCGAAGCAGAATCAGATTCCACTTCCTCGACGCTCTCGACATCTTCATCCTCGGTCCAGAATATGTTTACCGGGGTAGGCACCGATTTGTTGGCCTCCAAGCGAGCTGCACGTCGATTCCGAAGTGTCTTTTTTGACCGGAATCGGGCGCAGGCCATACACTTGGATTCATCGTGATCCGGTGACAAACATTTGTTACACACCGGGTGGACGTCGATGTGGGGATATTTGGCATGACATAGAGGACATCTCTTGAAGGGAGTCCTCGATTCCATGTTCGATCGTCGATTGAAGTTCTGTCCGAACTCGATCCGATGAGGTGAAAGAAGAAAGTTATCGATACCGAACGCGAACAATACCGACGAAGTCTAAATATAGTTTTCCTAACTTGAGCTAAGATAAGCACATCCGAACCCAATGGCGGAAAAAAACAATCTGAGGATGGAGAGGATGCCCATGCGCACTGTAGTCCAGGGGAGGAGCCACCTATCTCGTGATACTTCGAAGACTCTTCCAGGACAACAATGTGCAAATCATCCGGACCATACACTAGGGGGCGATCTATGCACAGATATGAATTCAGCAGTCCACATGCCTCGAACATTAAATGTTGCTGCTGCTGCATGCCAGTGAGTTGGGATTGCCAGTCCACACCATCTCCCATGGGTAAGACCATGGACAGCTCTACTTCACTTCCCTGAGAGAGTCTAGTGCTGCAATGGGGTACTTGGTTCCTAGTAATAAGGCAATTGTGGGCCTATTACTTGTAAAGGACTCACATCATTCAAAACTAATAGCCCAATTTCTTACAGGTACAATTCGAACTCTTTCTTAGAGGAGACTACGTCCAGATCTTTGCATGTATCATGCTCTTGGTGTGAGAAAGTGCCAACTTTCTTGTATGGTATGCCCCCACTTTTTGCTGAATTGCTGAATGTACTTTGACTGAGTGTGCCCTGGACTACTGCCAATCAGGTGGCCAGGGTCTATGTTCCTTCCCTAAAACCTAAAATCCCAAATTGGCAAACCCTGGCCACATGTCAGCCCCTGGTAAATGGTACCCTAGGTACCCAGGGCCTTGTGACCGGGGAAGGCCTCTAAGGGCTGCAGCACTTATTGTGCCACCCTTCGAGGCCCTGCACCCTAACACAACCACACTGCCCTTGCAGGCTGAGTGTCTGGGTACAAGGCAAAAGAAAGAGTCGACATGGCACACATCCCTGTGTGCCATGCCCACAACCTACACTGCCCTGGCCTACATCAGCCACCCCTCTTGCTGGGCGCCCTATGCCAGTGGTGTGGCCACAGGAGCATGAGCCCTGTGCCCCTACAGTACCCAGGTCCATTCCTGGGCACTGTAAATGCAGTATATGGTGCTGAGAGCTCGTCAAACACAAACTCTACAGCACCATAATGGCAACACTGAAGACTGAGAAGTTTGGTATCAAACTTCTCAGCACATTAAACCCGCACTGATGCCAGTGTGGGATTTAATGTACAAAGCACTACAGGGGGCATCTTTGAGATGCCCCCTGAAACCTAAACTACAATTCACATCTGGACTGGGAGGCTGCCTAGGCTTCCACACAGCAGACATGTTGCTGGACCCCTGAGTGGAGAGCCCCCGCTCTCCTGGGCCTGCAACAATGCACATCCTGGGCGAGGTGCAAGGTCTCCTCCCACAGGATGGGCAGGGGGAAGCTTCAAAGGCATGCCGCCTCTTTTGAGCTTCTCCAGGCCACTTGCTGTACCCAGCAAACTGGCCCCCACTGGTTCTGACCCCCACTCTGGCGGGAAGACTGGCCGGAAACCCCAAATAAGGACAGGGGATGTGCCAGCCTGCCAACCCCACCCCTCAGGTGGGGGAGGCGAGGTGAAGCACATCTCCGGGCGCTCGCCATCTTGAAGATGGGAAGCCCTGCCCAATCAGGACTAGGCTACTGCCCCCCTCCCACAGGAGAGTAGCGGGATAGGGGGTGTACCCACCCCAGGGGAGGGACCCATTGGTCCCTGCCCTTTACCCACCTGTAACGCCCCTAAATCTAGTATTTAGAGGCACCCTGAACCTTCCTTCTCCAGATTCCAGATCCCGAAAAAGCAAAGAAGAGTAAGAAGAAAGAAGACCTGCCGTGCAGCTGCTAAGAAGAGAAAGACACCAACTGCTTTGGCCCCAGCCCTACCGGCCTGTCGACCCTCGAACCTGCTCCTGCTAAATCCCGGCACCTCTTGTGGCCAGCAACCTCACAAACCCTGGAGGACCTGGCTACCTTGGGACTCTGAACATCTGGGACTCCCATGAGCAGTGGCTCTGCTCAAAGCAAGTTTCTAACCTCTGGCATCAGCCCGGAACCGCGAACCCTGCACACACTGCACCCGCCAAGCCTGGCCTGTGCCGGAGTGAACAAAGACCCCGAGGACGCCCCCCCGGCGACTGTGACCCCGAATCCGGCAACCAAGGACTCACCTCGATGCTCTGACGATGCCTGCAGCCTCAGAACCAGGGACCCCCCCAACCGCGATCAACAGAGGGTAAGATTTGCCAACACCAAAAGGCCCCCCTGCACCCGGCGCCCTGCGGCCCCCTGTGCCCAACTCCTGGGTACCTACCTATCCTCCAACTACCCAACTTACCTCTCTAAGTGGTGGTGGCACCTGAAGAATCTTCGTCCCCAAGCTTGCAGCCTTTGTTCGTCCTGGAGCTTTCCCATTGAAATCCATTGAGCGCCCGAAGGCTCAAAAGCACCCAGCCGCCAGAGTGGCCCTGGCAGTATAACTTCTACTCCTACCTACTTCCACATTTGCCCTGAGTAAGTGACCAGGAGCCCAGCTTCCACAGCCGCGTGGCCTGCTAGTCAGCAGCCACCAACCAAGGCCCCCCTGCCTCCCATAGGATAACATTGGGCCTAACTCACTCTGCACCCGGCCGCCCCAGTGCCGCTGAGGGTGTAACAACTGTACCAACCTGACCCTGGGAGACCCCTGAGCTTGTGCCCAGAACCTTAACTTTGCCAGGCGAGTACTTACCCAAAAGCCGATAACCCAATTTTCTTCCATAGGGTAACATCGACTGGTTTGTTCTGAAATTTCTTGTAAGTGTGGAGTTTCTAAAACTTAAAATATTCACCTAAAATCACCAGAGTACCGAAAACGGAAATACTCACCTGCTATTAGGAGAGATCCCAGTGCTGGATCTTAGTGCCCAGCAGTGACCCTGAAAAGTACTCACAACCGTACTTACCACTAACCCAATTTTCTTCCATGGGAAATCATTGACTGTTTTTCTGTGAAATTTCTTCTAAGTGTCGATTTTTACAAGCTACAAATATTCTTTAAAAAACGTACCAACTGTGACAACGTAATTACTTACCTGTTTTAGATAGTGGTCCCAGTACTGAGCCTAGGAGCCCAGCCCTGGATTACAAAAGTAACGAGAACATACTTTACCTGTAACTTGAATTTTCTCCCATAGGGAATCATTGACTGTTTTCCTATGAAATTTCTTCTGTCAACTTTTAAAATAGCAAAATAGTAACTAAAGCGAATTTACTCACTTGTTTCCAAGACCTGTCCCAGGACTGAATCTAGGATCCAGTCCTGGAATTAGAAAATTAATCCTGAAAGTAATCTATTGCAAATAACTTAAAACTCACATTGAGCTCAATGTATTATTGTGTTTGAAATTGTGTTGCCTATTGCAACAACTTGTAACTATTACCTACAAAAGTCAATTGCATATTGCAAAAGATTTAACTAAAGCCTCTCATTCTGAGAAAGTATATTTTGATACCTATTGTTGGTCCTAAAATAAAACACCATATATTTTTTATATAAACCATTGGCCTAGAGTTCAGTTCTTGAGTGTGTGAGACCATTTGCTGAGTGTGTGCAACAAATGCTTTACACTGTCCTCTGATACTGCCTTACTGCTCTAATGCTCGACCAAGGTACCACTTTAGAGAGTACTGTTATATCTAACTTTAACCTCTGCCAAACCTCTGGGGACTGTGGACTCTGTGCACACTGTACTTATTTGGGAACAGTATATACAGAGCCACTTTCTCACACTTGGTCTGTTTACAATACTGCCTGCTCATAATGTCCGTCCTCTTGGTAAAAATTCTTCTGTTGTTCCACTCCCTGTGGTTCACTGGTAAGTGAACGTTCTACCTCTCACTGCTCCTCTGCCTCAAATGTTTTGGCTGCTTTATAGGAAGTCAAAATGTTTTCACTGAATCAAAGCTTTTCTTCTTTTGCAGGATAGCCTTCCTTTGATACCAAACCCAGTGTTTTTTTTCGGCATCCAGATAACCTTCTCTTTCAGATCTCTGTCTCTCACCTGATTACAGGCTGCTATGAGAGCAGAGTCAGCATCGGAAGGTTTGGCCCCCTTAGTATCCCTTTACTTGGACCTGTGAGGCTCTTTGGGCTTGCGTTGCTTTAGCTCACTGAGGTTTTAGGCATCAAGGCGTGTTTGGGATTCCTCGACTCTAAACATCTCATCTCAGCCCTGTAACCCTTATATTACAGCATGTATTTGCCTTTTCGGCACCTCTGTGTCCTTCAGCGCCATTTTTGAAGACTCTTCATCCTTCTGCTCTCTTTCTCTCCTTTTTTTTTTTTAACTTCCTCTTGCCTCAATTCACTGATTCTACTTGCCTGTTTGTGTTTCCTCTCTTTCGGTTGGGGGGGGAGGGGTCTGGGGGTGGGGGGGGGGGGGGGGGGGGAGATGGGTCGGGGGGTCACGAATGAATCCAGAAAACTCTTCAGGCTGCACAACTACTCGCACTGGTAAGTAACTGTGAGAAAGTGCTTCTTTTTACATGGTTAGCCCCCACTTTTTGCCTGGTTTTGATGCGCAGGCCTCGAAAAATCCACTCGCCTACTTGCTACGGCGAGCCGGATTTAATCGGGACAAGCGATTTTCAGTGCCTACTCGTCCTGTCTGGCGAGTAGGAAGACAAACTGACTTTTTGACCTCTGGCTCTGAAAGCAGAGCAAATGTAACAAGATCACAAGATTTAAAGGCATCCTTATTGCTCACAAAGTGAATGAGCAATAAAGATGCCTTTAAATCTTGTTATCTTGTCACATCTGCTCGGCTTTTAGAGACAGAGGTCAGATGCATTAGAGTTAGGTCGAGTAGATTTTTCAAGTTACTAGACCTGTAGGTCTAGTAACATTTTTATGATGTTTCGAGCCCTGATGTGGTTTCTATTGTAGTGCACAGTGTCCCTGCCAATCAGGTCCCCTGTGCCAGTGCTTCTTCCCTAAAAAAAAATCCTCAATTGGTACTTCTACCCCTGTATGTCCCTAGTAAATGGTACCCCGGGTATCTAGGGCCTGGGAGCTAAAAAAGGTCCCCTGGGACCCTGCCACTGCCCTTACAGCTTGCATATCTCTGTGAGGGAGAAAACAACAAAGTCAACATTGTACATTGGCTGGGTGCCATGCCAATCAGCACTGCCTCAAGGCATAGGTAAGTCACCCCTCAAGAAGGTCTCACAGCCCTAAGGCAGGGGGCACTATACCACAGGTGAGGGAATATCTGCAGGAGCAGATATGCCCCTACAATATTGGGGTCTATTCCTTAATATTGTAAGTGCTAGGGAAGTCATAGAGAGTACATGGGCTGGAAACTCGACAACTCAAGTTCCACAGCACCATGATGGCTTCACTGAACACAGGAGTGTTTGGTACCAAACTACTCCTTTCAATAAATCAACACTGATGCCAGTGTGGGATTTATTGTACCATGTACCCAGAGGTCACCTCAGGCGTGCCTCCTGTAAAAGCTACCGACCCTGGTGTGGTCTCGGACTGGCTGTAGGCAGCCTGCCACCACCAGACTTGTTTCTGGACCACTGAGTAGGGAGCCTCAGGTCACGGGGCCAGAAACAATGCACGTCCTGAGCAGAGGTGTCGCACCATCTCACCCAGGATGGGCCAGTGCTTGAAGAGGGAAGCTTCTAAGGCCTGCTGCCTTTGTAATGCGACCCCCAGCCTCTGCTGCTAGCAGCAGATGGCAGCCCCTGGTTTACAACCCCACTTTGGGCAAGAAAACCAGTGGTAAATACTCAGAAGGTGGGGGAGGCGAGGTGAAACACTTCTTTCAGTCCCCGTCAACTTCAAAATGGGGAGACCCCTCCAATCAGGGCTAGGTATATGCCCCCTCCCACAGGAGGATGGCATAATAGAGGGTGTAGTCACCCAAAGCAAGGTGCCCTACCTACTACTCTCCTGAAACGACTTTTAGAATTTAGTACTTAGGTGTCTCCCCTAGACCTAGAAACCAGATCTGCGACGACCTAAGAAAAAAGAAGACGACCCTGCAGAGAAGACTGAAGACGAAGATTGCCTTGGCCCCAAGCCCTACCGACCAGTCTTGTAGCCAGTGACCTCTGAAAACCCTGGAAGGACTGCTGTCTTCGAAAAAGACTCCAATCTCCAGCGGACCTGTCCAAGAAGAAACAAGCTCCAAGGACCCCGGATCCAGTCGGATCTGCGTCTCCTGCCCACTCTTCATCCGAGGCCCACAGCCCGAGTCGGAGAGGCTCACGTGTGCAGTGAAGTCACCTCAACGATCCTGACCTCGTGTCCAGCTTTGGCTAACCTCTCCTGATCTCCACGACAGCGCCTGAAGTGTGAATCCAGAGGCTCCCCGTGATTGCGACCAGCTCCGGTAAGAAGACTCCGACGTTAATAGACACCCCTGCACCGGAAGTCCCTGGGCCTTGGTGAGATGAACTGACAGTGACCCTAGGGCCCCCTACATCTCTACTTACCTCTGCTGTCGTTCTTCCCCCTGCAACCTCCGGTGCCACGCCTGCAGCCTCTTTGCCGGAAGAAGAATTCCCATTGAAAAGCATTGGGCGCCCAACATCGAAAATGCACCCGGCCGCCCCTGTGCTGCTGGTGGTGTATGTCTGATGCTGCTTTGGGGTCCCCCCTGTGCTTAACGAAACCCCCAAAGCTTGGCCCCTGCAACCGATCTACTTACTTGCAAGCAGTGTCGCTTCAGGCCCACCCTGTCTCCATTGGAATGCATTGGGGCGAACTCCGATTTTGACCTCCGATCCCGGCCGCACTTGTGCCGCAGGTGGTGCAGTTTTGGTACTCACCTAACCCCTGGCCCTTACTGACTTTTGGGTATGAAGGCTGGATTTGTAAGTGCTTTACTTACCTGGTTAGTGGCTATATTGTTACCCCCCATAGGATAACAATGAACTGTTCTGAAAGGTTTTCAAGTATTTTTATTTAAAAATGTACTTCGCTTATTACGAAAATTGAATATGCTACTTACCAGTATGCATCTGTTCTTGGCATGTAGGGCTGCTGACATTCATATCTGTGCATAGATCGCCGCCTAGTGTTGGGTCCGGATGTTTGCACGTTGTTGTCCTGGAAGAGTCTTCGAAGTATCCTTGGATAGGTGACTCCTCCCCTGGACTACAGTGCGCATGGGCATCCTCTCCATCCTCAGATTGTTTTTCGCCATTGTGGCAGTGATGGAGTAGATACAGAAAGTGATGACCATGCTTGCAGTAATTCTGAGAGCTGCAGCTGCGACAGGCGCCGGGGAGGAGGGAGGGCGATATGAATGTCAGCAGCCCTACATGCCAAGAACAGATGCATACTGGTAAGTAGCATATTCAGTTCGAGGCATGTGGGCTGCTGAATTCATATCTGTGCATAGAATACATAGCAGTGCCCTCTATTGGCGGCGGCTACCCGTGCCAGCTGCAGCGGTCTGAAAAAGTGTTTTGAGAACAGCCTGTCCTACAGCTGCCTGCTGTTTTGACTGCACATCTACGCAATAGTGTTTTGTAAATGTGTGTGTAGTGGACCATGTGGCTGCTCTGCATATATCATGCAGGGGAATATTTCCTAGGAAGGCCATGGAAGCCCCCAACTTGCGTGTTGAGTGGGCTCGTGGTGGAATAGTTAATGTGCGTTTTGCCTTTTGATAACAGATTTGAATACACTTAACTATCCATCTGGCTATCCCTGCTTTGGAGATGGCGTTACCTTTGTGTTGTGGGGCAAAGGCAACGAACAGTTGTTTTGTCTTCCTGAAGGGTTTAGTCCTGTCGATGTAGTACATGAGGGCCCTCCGTACATCTAGTGTATGTAGTGCCCTTTCTGCAACAGTTTGTGGGTTTTGGAAGAAAACGGGCAGTTCAATAGTTTGATTCATGTGGAACTGCGATATTACTTTGGGCATGAATTTGGGGTTGGTACGTAGCACGACCCTGTTGGCGTGAACCTGTATAAATGGCTCTTGAACGGTTAGTGCCTGGAGTTCACTAACTCTTCGTAGGGAAGTGATCGCTACAAGGAAGGCCACTTTCCAGGTAAGGAATTGAATCTCGCATGAGTGTAGAGGTTCAAAAGGTGGACCCATCAGGCGTGTGAGGACCAAGTTGAGGTTCCACATTGGAGCCGGTGGGTGACTAGGTGGGATGACTCGTTTGAGCCCTTCCAAGAATGCTTTGATGGCAGGTACTCTGAATAGAGAGAGGTGCTGCCTGGTTTGCAGATAGGCTGAGATTGCGGTCAAATGGACACGTATAGAGGTGTACGCCAGATTGCATCGGTATAGGTGTAAGAGGTAACAGATGATGTTTTGGATGGATGCGTCCAGCGGGTTAACGTCATTATTACCGCAATAAATGACGAACCGTTTCCATTTGGCTGCATAGCAAGCTCTGGTAGTGGGTCTCCTGGCCTCCTTGATGATGTCCATACAGTCAGGTGGCAGGTTGAGATAGCCAAACTCTAGGACTTCAGGAGCCAGATCGCCAGGTTCAGCTGTTGCGGATCTGGGTGCTGAACCTCTCCATGGTTCTGCGTCAAATGCGCGGGTTTGATCCGCAGCCTTTGATGCGGCACCACGGAAAGTTCGAGGAAGGTGGTGTACCATGGCTGGCGTGCCCACGTGGGAGCAACTAGGACGAGTGTCAGGGAGTGTTGTCGGAGTTTGCGAGCCACCAGCGGTATCAACGGTGCTGGGGGAAAAGCGTACGCAAATCTGCCGGACCAGTTCATCCATATCGCATTGCCCTGCGACTGCGGATGTGGGAATCTGGCGGCGAAGCTTTGGCATTTTGCGTTTTCGCTTGTCGCGAATAGGTCTATCTCTGGGTGACCCCACTGCTGGAAGTACGGTTTGAGTACCGATGGGTGTAACTCCCACTCGTGCATCTGGTGGCTGTGTCTGCTGAGCAGATCCGCCATCTGGTTGTCCTTGCCAGGGAGGTGTTCTGCCATGAGGAACATGTTCCTCTGAATGGCCCACTTCCACATGCTCTGAGCCAGATGAGACAACTGTGGAGAGTGTGTTCCTCCCTGCTTCTGTATGTAGTACATTGCGGTCATGTTGTCCGTCCGGATCAACACGACCTTGTTGCACAGGTGTACTTTGAAAGCCTTCAAAGCCTTCATGGCTAGGAAGATTGCCATCAGTTCCAGAAGGTTGATGTGCATCTTCTTCTGTTGTGTCGTCCATAGTCCCTGCACTGTGTAGTGGAGTACATGAGCTCCCCAACCCTGGAGAGACGCGTCCGCTGTCAGTACTATCTGTGGGACAGGCTCTTGGAACGGTCGGCCCTTGCAAAGGTTTTGTGGATTCCACCAATGCAGAGAGTTGTACGCCCGACCGCTCACCAACACTAGGTCTTTCAACTGTCCTTGAGCCTGATTCCACTGACGTGCTAGGCACTCCTGAAGTGGGCGCATATGTAACCTCGCGTGCGGGACTATGAAGATGCAGGAGGCCATCATGCCTATCAACTGCATAAACACTCGCGCTGGAAGTGAGTGATTGGGTTTGAACTTGGAGATCAGCAGTTGTATGCTGTTGATCCTCACTAAATTTGGCTGAGCTGTGGCCGCCAGAGTGTCTATAGTCGCACCTAGGTACTGTTGTACGTGTGCGGGCTGGAGATGGGACTTTGGGTAATTTAGTGAGAATCCCAGACTGTGAAGAAGGTGAATGGTACGGGACACGTGGCTTGCACATTGCTGGGCTGACCTCGCTTGAACGAGCCAGTCGTCTAGGTAGGGGTAGACGTGTATGTGCTGTCTCCGTAAATGTGCTGCCACCGTAGCTAGGCACTTCGTGAAAACCCTGGGCGCTGTTGTCACGCCGAAGGGAAGGACTTTGAACTGATAGTGCTGCCCCTGAACAGTGAACCTGAGGTACCTTTTGTGTGAGGGGTGGATGGGTATGTGAAAATACGCATCCCTGAGGTCCAGTGATGCTAGGAAGTCTCCCTGCTTGAGAAGCGGAAGGACTTGCTGTAGAGTGAGCATGTGAAAGTGCTCTGAAAGAATGTACTGGTTCAGGGGTCTCAGGTCTAATATAGGCCTGAGCGACCCGTCCTTTTTTGGGATTAAGAAGTAGAGGGAGTAAACCCCCGTGCCCTGCTCGTGGATGGGTACGACCTCGATAGCGCCTTTTAGAAGCATACTTTCTACCTCTTGCTGTAAGAGCGTTAAGTGCTCTGAGGACATAGGACGGTTTCTTGGTGGTATTGTGGGTGGAGTGGAGGTCAACTCCAGACAGTAACCGTATTTTATAATATCTTTGACCCACCTGTCCGTGGTGATGGAGTTCCACATGGACAGGAACCGTTGTAGCCTTCCCCCGACAGGTGTTATGTGGTCGGGAGGAGGGGAGAGGGCGTCACTGCTTGTTCTTGGGGGAGGACCTGGTGTTGCCGTAGCCACGTCCTCTGCCCTTGGTACTGGAGCCACGATAGCCACCTCGGGTGTTCTTATCGTAGGTGGTCTGCGTATTGCCCTTGTTATATGTTTGTGGTGACCCCTGTCCTCTGCCTGCTCCCTTGTTTCCGGGGCGACGAAAGGAGCCGCTCCGAAAGGACTGAGTTTGTAGGGCGCCCATGGACTTTGCAGTGTCCGTGTCCTTTTTTATCTTCTCGAGGGTGGTGTCAACCTCAGGCCCGAACAAATAGTCGGGGTTGACGGGCTGGTTAAGTATATTGTTTTGTACCTCAGGCTTGAATCCTGAGATACGTAGCCAGGCGTGACGTCGTAGGATGACGCTAGTGTTGATGGCTCTGGCAGCCGTGTCTGCGGCGTCTAGTGCACATTTGATGGCAGCATTTGCGAGTAGCTGTCCCTCTCTGATAAGGATTTCTGCACCTTCTTTGTAGGGGTCAGGGAGGTGTTGAAGAAGTTGTTCCAGCGTGTCATAGTGCGCTCTATCGTAGCGAGCGAGGAGCGCTTGAGTGTTAGCTATGCGCCATATGTTTGCAGCTTGTGCGGCAACTCGCTTGCCGGAGGTCTCTAGCACCTTGGACTCTTTGTCCGGGGGAGGAGCGTCACCCGTTGTCTGCGAGTGTGCCCTCTTGCGGGCATTCGCCACAACGATGGAGTCGAGTGGTAATTGGCCTCTGATGTAAGTAGGATCCCCAGGTGCTGATCTATATTTTTTGTCGATCCTGGGGTTTATCACTCGTGCCCTGGTGGGTTCCTTGAAAATGTCAGTGGCTGGCTTGAGGACCCTCTTCAACATTGGCAGAGTTTTTACATGTCTTTCTGAGGATGCAAAGGTGTCCATTAGAAAGTCATCTTCGATGATATCAGAGTGAAGCTGCACATCGTGGTTGTTTGCCGCACGTTCAATCAGAGCGTTGAACGCTGCAGTATCCTCTGTGGGTGATGTTTTTGCCCCATATAGCTGTGGGTCCTGTGCATCCAGAGGTGCACTGGGGTCTGCAGGGTCGCCCCAAGTTTGGTCAGGGTCCTGCTGGTCATCAGGGTCCGTGTCCACATGGTAGGGGACTTGTTCATCCATGTAGTCCCCCAATGCATCCGGTCGGAGCGTGTGGGGGAGGCCCGGTGTGGATCCTGGTATGGTGAATGGAAAGGTTCATACAGGAGAGGTTCTGAGTCCACCGGCAGCTTCCTCTTTAGCGGGATCCTGAAAGGTTCCAATGGCGGTTCCGAAGTTATCCTTCGGTCGTGGAGAATCATCCTGCCAGTGTTGGCGTCGATGACGTGTGACGGAGGCGTCTCAACAGGTGTAACCGTAGTCTTGGTGACCCGTGTCCTGAGTTGAAACACCTTCGGAATTGTGGATGGAGGCAAGCCGAAGGTAATGTTGGTCGGCGCCGACGAAACCGCTGGAGCCCCGATCGAACCGGAACCCGACGGGTCCTGGAGGGCAGCCGTGGTTTTGCAGCCTGGCTGTGCACCAGGTCGTACTCGGGGCGCCTTAGAGGACGTGGCCCCGGTCTGGGTCGCGGCTGTAGATATCTTCGGCGCCAGTGGTGCATCGAGTCGAGGTGCGGAGACCAACGTCGACGTCTTCGACACGTGAGGTTTTGGTGTCGTCGAGGGAGTGATGCGAGGCGTAGCAGGCGGTACGGCCCTCGGTGTCGGCGGCGTCGAAGCCGGTAACCGAGCAGGTTTGTCGGCGCCGATGACCTTCTTCCGTTTGTCGACTCCCACGTCGCCCCTTTCGAGTTCGGCACCGAAGTCGCTCTTGGTGCGGTCGGTGCCGACACGGTGCGCTGGCGTCGAAGGTGTGGAAGGCTTCGATCCGACTTGCGCCACTTTCAGTTTCGGTTTCGTAGGAGCCTGAGCAGCTTTCGGTTTCGGTTTCGTGGAAGGGAAACCAGCTGATTTAAGCGGTAATGGCTGCCGCTGAACGTCCGAGGCCGGGCCCGAGGGCGGGGCCGAAGGACTGTGTGATAGGTCTCGGGTAAGGCCCGAAGGCGATCCCTCGACCGGAGCCATAGTCTGTGGCACTGGTGAGTTTTCGGTTTGAACAGGTAGGCCTTGCTTCATCATCGGCGCTACTCTCTTCGGCCCCTAAGACCTCCTCGTCGTCTCCTACCTCGGTGTCGTCCTCACCTCTGTGGAAGAGTGACTCTTCGGCCTCGTCCGATCCGGGGTCGTGGTCGGAAACGGGACCGGAGGGTAAGACTTCTACTTCTTCGACGTCGTCGGCTTCGTCGAAGATGTCAGCTGGGGCCGGTGCCGCGTGCTGCGCCTCGAGCCTCGCCGCTCGACGATTCCGCAGAGTCTTCTTGGAACGGAATCGGGCACAGGCCATGCATGTCGATTCGTCGTGGTCCGGCGAAAGGCATTTGTTGCACACCGGATGGACGTCGATGTGTGGGTACTTCGCATTACATACCGGACACCTTTTGAATGGCGTCCTCGATTCCATCGTCGAAGTTGTCGATGGACAGGTAAATGCGAACAAAGTCGGTGCTGAAAGTCAGTAAACTAACAGATAGTATCGAAACCCGATCGATAAACAGTACCGACGCGAACTAAAGGCCTTGTGGCCTCGACCAAAGTTTTTCCTAACTTGAGCTAAGATAGCACATCCGAACCCAATGGCGGAAAAAAACAATCTGAGGATGGAGAGGATGCCCATGCGCACTGTAGTCCAGGGGAGGAGTCACCTATCCAAGGATACTTCGAAGACTCTTCCAGGACAACAACGTGCAAACATCCGGACCCAACACTAGGCGGCGATCTATGCACAGATATGAATTCAGCAGCCCACATGCCTGGAACCTTGGTCTTAAAATAAATCACAAAGTATCATTTTCTAAAATTGGTCTGGATTGCCTTGAGTCGTGTGTTCATTATTGATCACTGTTGTGCAATAAATGTTTTACACTCCTCTGTGTTAGGCCTAAGGCTGCTCGTCCACACTACCACTAATAGAGCACTTTGGGTTTTGCATTGAGCCCTGTACACTTTTGGTGAACCCTTGGACTCTGTACACGGCATTACCACCTAATGGCAATATCATATACAGAGCCAGCTTCCTACAGTAACCATTTCTTTTTGTAGCATGAATCCTTTTATGGAGTCACATGCTGTGCATCTGATTATGTAACGGTATTTGGTTCTCTGGGAAGTATGAGTTGCAAATGGGGTGAATTAGAAAACAGGTGTTACAGTACTCTCTATTCCGCCTGTGCTTTCTTGTTCAGAAGGATGTCCACACAGTATTGTTTTGTGTAGGTGTGTGGCGATGCGCAGCCAGTGGTACGTTAACCAGGAAGAAAGGTGCAACCATAGCAATCCTGGCAGAGTGCGCTCTAGGACATGTTGGCAAGGTCTGTTCCGCCCTTGCATAGCATTTTTTGATAGTGTCTACTATCCATCGCGCAATTGTCCCTTTGGTTACTGGTGTATCACTGCTAGCCCTAGCGAAGGAAATGAAGAGCTATTTTCCCTTCCAGATTGCTTCAGTCTGTTGTAGGTAGTTTATAAGTAATCTCTGCATGTTCAAGATTTGCCCTCTCTGCCTGAGTCTTTGGATCCTGAAAGAAGGCTGGCAGTTGGATACTCTGGTTGACATAGAAAGGCGATACCCCTTTTGGTAGAAAATGTGGATTAGTGGACAACCTAATCCTTGTGTACTTGAAGGTATGGCTCTCGGATTGTCAGTGCTTGCAGTTCGCTAACCCAGAGTAATGACATGATGACAATCAAGAATGGTGCTTTTAAGGTTAGGAACTTCAATTTGGTCTTATGAATTGGTTCAAATGGTTCTGCCATGAGGTGCGCGAGTACTGTATTCTGAGTCCACGTGGGTGTTGGTGCTGTACTTGGCGGTGCCACTCTTTGATCCTTCCAGAAATCTTTTAATTACTGGCAGTGTGAAAAGGCTGGCCCCCTGGTATGAGCGACTATGGTGGTCAGGTGTACAGTTAGTGATGCGTAGGTCAGGCCACAGTCGAGTAAGTGTGTAAGGTATGTTAGTACTCTTCTGTCCTTGTTTCTGCTCTTCCTTGGTCTCTGCGTTAGTGGATGTATCTGGTCCACTTGGCTGTGTAGCACTTTCTGGTGGTCAGTTTTCTTGCCTCCCTCAGAATGTCCACTGTCCTGAGGAGGGCAGTTGAAAGTGCTCAAACTCTAAGTATTCAGGAGCCACGCTCCTAGATTGAGTTTGGCTGGCTCTGGGTGACACACATTTTCGTTCTACATGGTTAACAGGTCCTGAGTTGTCTTGATTGGCATGACTTGTCCCTTGGACATCCCCAGTAGATTTGAGTACCATGTTTGTCTGGCAATAAGTATGAGTAACGTCCTGATTGTCTAGCTTGGTCTAGAATTCTTGGGAACAGAGGAATCAGTGGAAAGTTGTAGGCAAATCTCCCTGACCAGTTTGTAGACAGGGCATTCTCCTCGGACTGGTTGTGTGGAAACCTGGACGAAGATTAAGCATTTTGCGTTTTCTGGTGTTGCAACAGGTCTATGATTGGTGTTCCCCAATGTTTAAACACTCTGTCTAGCACTTCCTGCTCCATCTCCCATTTGTGGGTGGTGTTCTGAGTTCTCCTTCTTGGGAAGGTGTATTGTTACCAGGATCACGTTCCATTGAATCGCCAACTTCCATATTTCCTGTGCTAGTTTTGACAGTGGGAACAACTTTGTTCCTCCCTGCTTGTCGAGGTAAAACTTAGTTGTTGTATTGTCCCTTCTGTATAAGCACTGTTCCGTCCCCTCACATGTGCATCAAACTCCTTCAGCACTAAGAAAACCGTCTTTAGTTCCAGTTGGTTTATGTGCTTCATGTCTTCCCCTGGCCTCCAGAGACCTCTGACCTTCAAATCCCCAATGTGCTCTCCCCAAACTTTGCAGGACACATTTGCTGTAGTGGTCACCGGAGGATTGGTACCTTGAAAGGTCTCCCTATATTCATGTTTGACGGGTTCCAACATTCTATCTCCTTCTGAATTCTTGATGTGACAACCACTAGGTCCTTCCAGCTCCCTGTGGCTTGTAACCATCTGTTGCAGATCCATTTCTGTATAGGTCGCATGTGTATTATTTGATGCGATATGAGGGGATGCACAAATCCATCATGCTCATCAGTTTCATAACAGTCCTCACTGTCAGAGACTGACCTTTCTGGTAGAGGAGAGTTTGCATTGCTATTGCTGACGCTCTCTTGAGGACTGGGTATGCTTGAACTGTCCTCAAGTCCAATGTTGCCTCCAGGAACACCTGCATTCTCTCTGGGAATGGTAAAAAGATTTCGTAGTTTATGGTACACCTTGGTTGTGGATCATTCTGACTTTCTACATGTCTCTGTGCCATTTTATTTCCAAGTTTCAGTTTACCAGCCAGTCGTCCATTTATGGGTAGACATGGATAACCTTTCTCCTTAGGCATGCAGCCACCTCAGATAGCTATTTTGTGAACACCCTGTGAGAAAGTGTCATCTTTCTTACATGGTATGCCCCCACTTTTTGCTGAATTGCTGATGTACTTTGACTGAGTGTGCCCTGGGCTCCTGCCAATCAGGTGCCCAGGGCCTGTGTTCCTTCCCTAAAACTGTATTGAAGCCTAAACCCAATTGGCATCTCTGGCCACATGTCAGCCCCTGGTAAATGGTACCCTAGGTACCCAGGGCCCTGTGACCAGAGAAGGCCCCTAAGGGCTGCAGCACTTATTGTGCCACCCTTAGAGGCCCTGTACCCTGACACACACACACTGCCTTGCAGGCTGAGTGTCTTGGTGCAGAACAAAACAGAGTCGACATGGCACACATCCCTGTGTGCCATGCCCACAAACACACTGCCCTGGCATACCTCAGTCACCCCTCTAGCTGGGTGCACTATGCCAGTGGTGTGGGTACAGGTGCATGAGCCCTGTAACCCTACAGTACCCAGGTCCATTCCTGGGCACTAAGTGCAGTGCTGCCATTAAGAGTGTATGGTGCTGGGAGGTTGTCATTACGAACTCCACAGCACCATGATGGCTACCACTCTCCAGTGGGAGGGGGGCAGGAGCCTAGTCCCGATTGGGTAGGGCTCCCCATCCTCAAGATGGCGAGAGCCCGGAGTTGTGCTTCACCTCGCCTCCCCCACCTGAGGGGTGGGGTTGGCAGAGGCTGGCACACCTCCTTTCCTCCCTTGGGCTTTCCGGCCAGTCTTCCCGCCAGAGTGGGGGTCAGAACCGGTGGGGACCAGTTGCTGAGTACAGCAAGTGGTCTGGGGAGGCTCACAAAGACCAAACTTCTCAGCACATTAAACCCACACTGATGCCAGTGTGGGATTTAATGTAAAATGCACGACAGAGGGCAACTTAGAGTTGCCCCCTGAAACTAACCAACAACCCGTGTCCTGACTGAGAGGCTGCATAGGCTGCCACCAAGCAGACAGGTTGCTGGTCCCCTGGGTAGAGAGCCATCCGCTCTAGTGGGCCTGCAACAATGCACATCCTGGGGCGAGGTTTCAAGCCTCCTCCCCCAGGATGGGCAGGGGAAGCTTCAAAGGCATGCCGCTTTTGTGAGCCTCCCCAGACCACTTGCTGCACTCAGCAACTGGTCCCCACCGGTTCTGACCCCCACTCTGGCAGGAAGACTGGCGGGAAAACCCAAGGGAGGAAAGGGGGTGTGCCAGCCTCTGCCAACCCCACCCCTCAGGTGGGGGAGGCAAGGTGAAGCACAACTCCGGGCTCTTGCCATCTTGAGGATGGGGAGCCCTACCCAATCAGGACTAGGCTCCTGCCCCCCTCCCACTGGAGAGTGGCAGGATAAGGGGTGTCCTCACCCCAGGAAAGGGACCCATTGGTCCCTGACCTTTCCCTACCTGTAACACCCCTACATTTAGTATTTAGGGGCACCCTGAACCTTCCTTCCTTCCTCAGATCCCGATTACTAAACAAGAAGAACAACAGGAAGAAAGAAGACCTGCCGTGCAGCTGCTAACAAGAGGACGACACCAACTGACTTGGCCCCAGCCCTACAGGCCTGTCGACCCTGCTCTTGCTAAACCCCGGCGTCTCCAGTGGTCAGCAACCTCGAAAACCCCGGAGGACCTGACTGCCTTGCTCATCTAAAGACTGGGACTCTCACGAGCAGTGGTTCTGCTCAAACAAGCAACAACCCCAGGTGCCAGCCAGGAACCGCGAATCCAGCGCACACTGCACCCGCGGAGCCCGGCCTGTGCCTGAGTGAATAAAGCCCACGAGGACGTCCCCCCGGCGACTGTGACCAAGAATCCAGCATCCAAGGACCCTCCTCGACGCTCCCGACGATGCCTGCAGCCTCAACTCCCGGGACCCCCCCAACTGGAACCAGCAGAGGGTAAGATTTCCCGACGCCAAAAGACACCCCTGCACCCGGCGCCCTGTGCCCAGCTCCTGGGTGCCTACATAACTTACAGCTTCCCAACTTACCTCTCGAAGTGGTGGTCGCACCTGAAGAATCTCCGTCCCCAAGCCTGCAGCCTTTGTTCATCTTGCAGCTTTTCCACAGAAATACATTGGGCGCCCGATGGCCCAAAAGCACCCTGCACCCAGCTGCCCAAGTGCCCCTGGAAGTGCATCATCTGTCCTAGTCTACTTCCCCACTTGCCCTGTGTAAGTGAACAGGAGCTTAGCTCCCACAGCCGCGTGGCCTGCCCGCTAGCAGCCACCAACCAAAGGCCCCCTGCCTGCCATAGGCTAACATTGGGCCTACTCTATCTGCACCCGGCTGCCCCTGTGCCGCTGAGGGTGTAACAACTGTACCTACCTGACCATGGGAGACTCCTAAGTCTTACCCCAGAACCTTAACTCAGCCAGTCGAGTACTTCCCTAAAAGCTGATAACTCACTTTTTCTCCATAGGGTAACATTGACTGGTTTTCACTTGGAAATTCTTCTATAAGTGTCGAGTTTTGAAACTTTAAAATATTCACTAAAAATCAACCGATCAACGAAAACGAAATTACTAACCTGTTACCAGGAGAGATCCCAGTGCTGGATCTTGGTGCCCAGCACTGACCCTGAAAAGTAATTACAACTGCGATTTTCCGATAACCAAACTTTCCTCCATAGGATAACATTGCCTGGTTTTTGCCAGAAATTCTTTTAAGTGTCAATTTTTTTAACACTAGGCGGCGATCTATGCACAGATATGAATTCAGCAGCCCACATGCCTCGAACCTTGGTCTTAAAATAAATCACAAAGTATCATTTTCTAAAATTGGTCTGGATTGCCTTGAGTCGTGTGTTCATTATTGATCACTGTTGTGCAATAAATGTTTTACACTCCTCTGTGTTAGGCCTAAGGCTGCTCGTCCACACTACCACTAATAGAGCACTTTGGGTTTTGCATTGAGCCCTGTACACTTTTGGTGAACCCTTGGACTCTGTACACGGCATTACCACCTAATGGCAATATCATATACAGAGCCAGCTTCCTACAGTAACCATTTCTTTTTGTAGCATGAATCCTTTTATGGAGTCACATGCTGTGCATCTGATTATGTAACGGTATTTGGTTCTCTGGGAAGTATGAGTTGCAAATGGGGTGAATTAGAAAACAGGTGTTACAGTACTCTCTATTCCGCCTGTGCTTTCTTGTTCAGAAGGATGTCCACACAGTATTGTTTTGTGTAGGTGTGTGGCGATGCGCAGCCAGTGGTACGTTAACCAGGAAGAAAGGTGCAACCATAGCAATCCTGGCAGAGTGCGCTCTAGGACATGTTGGCAAGGTCTGTTCCGCCCTTGCATAGCATTTTTTGATAGTGTCTACTATCCATCGCGCAATTGTCCCTTTGGTTACTGGTGTATCACTGCTAGCCCTAGCGAAGGAAATGAAGAGCTATTTTCCCTTCCAGATTGCTTCAGTCTGTTGTAGGTAGTTTATAAGTAATCTCTGCATGTTCAAGATTTGCCCTCTCTGCCTGAGTCTTTGGATCCTGAAATGGTAAAAAGATTTCGTAGTTTATAAGTAATCTCTGCATGTTCAAGATTTGCCCTCTCTGCCTGAGTCTTTGGATCCTGAAATGGTAAAAAGATTTCGTAGTTTATGGTAAACCCTTGATTGTGGATCATTCTGACTTTCTACATGTCTCTGTGCCATTTTATTTCCAAGTTTCAGTTTACCAGCCAGTCGTCCATTTATGGGTAGACATGGATAACCTTTCTCCTTAGGCATGCAGCCACCTCAGATAGCTATTTTGTGAACACCCTGTGAGAAAGTGTCATCTTTCTTACATGGTATGCCCCCACTTTTTGCTGAATTGCTGATGTACTTTGACTGAGTGTGCCCTGGGCTCCTGCCAATCAGGTGCCCAGGGCCTGTGTTCCTTCCCTAAAACTGTATTGAAGCCTAAACCCAATTGGCATCTCTGGCCACATGTCAGCCCCTGGTAAATGGTACCCTAGGTACCCAGGGCCCTGTGACCAGAGAAGGCCCCTAAGGGCTGCAGCACTTATTGTGCCACCCTTAGAGGCCCTGTACCCTGACACACACACACTGCCTTGCAGGCTGAGTGTCTTGGTGCAGAACAAAACAGAGTCGACATGGCACACATCCCTGTGTGCCATGCCCACAAACACACTGCCCTGGCATACCTCAGTCACCCCTCTAGCTGGGTGCACTATGCCAGTGGTGTGGGTACAGGTGCATGAGCCCTGTAACCCTACAGTACCCAGGTCCATTCCTGGGCACTAAGTGCAGTGCTGCCATTAAGAGTGTATGGTGCTGGGAGGTTGTCATTACGAACTCCACAGCACCATGATGGCTACCACTCTCCAGTGGGAGGGGGGCAGGAGCCTAGTCCCGATTGGGTAGGGCTCCCCATCCTCAAGATGGCGAGAGCCCGGAGTTGTGCTTCACCTCGCCTCCCCCACCTGAGGGGTGGGGTTGGCAGAGGCTGGCACACCTCCTTTCCTCCCTTGGGCTTTCCGGCCAGTCTTCCCGCCAGAGTGGGGGTCAGAACCGGTGGGGACCAGTTGCTGAGTACAGCAAGTGGTCTGGGGAGGCTCACAAAGACCAAACTTCTCAGCACATTAAACCCGCACTGATGCCAGTGTGGGATTTAATGTAAAATGCACGACAGAGGGCAACTTAGAGTTGCCCCCTGAAACTAACCAACAACCCGTGTCCTGACTGAGAGGCTGCATAGGCTGCCACCAAGCAGACAGGTTGCTGGTCCCCTGGGTAGAGAGCCATCCGCTCTAGTGGGCCTGCAACAATGCACATCCTGGGGCGAGGTTTCAAGCCTCCTCCCCCAGGATGGGCAGGGGAAGCTTCAAAGGCATGCCGCTTTTGTGAGCCTCCCCAGACCACTTGCTGCACTCAGCAACTGGTCCCCACCGGTTCTGACCCCCACTCTGGCAGGAAGACTGGCGGGAAAACCCAAGGGAGGAAAGGGGGTGTGCCAGCCTCTGCCAACCCCACCCCTCAGGTGGGGGAGGCAAGGTGAAGCACAACTCCGGGCTCTTGCCATCTTGAGGATGGGGAGCCCTACCCAATCAGGACTAGGCTCCTGCCCCCCTCCCACTGGAGAGTGGCAGGATAAGGGGTGTCCTCACCCCAGGAAAGGGACCCATTGGTCCCTGACCTTTCCCTACCTGTAACACCCCTACATTTAGTATTTAGGGGCACCCTGAACCTTCCTTCCTTCCTCAGATCCCGATTACTAAACAAGAAGAACAACAGGAAGAAAGAAGACCTGCCGTGCAGCTGCTAACAAGAGGACGACACCAACTGACTTGGCCCCAGCCCTACAGGCCTGTCGACCCTGCTCTTGCTAAACCCCGGCGTCTCCAGTGGTCAGCAACCTCGAAAACCCCGGAGGACCTGACTGCCTTGCTCATCTAAAGACTGGGACTCTCACGAGCAGTGGTTCTGCTCAAACAAGCAACAACCCCAGGTGCCAGCCAGGAACCGCGAATCCAGCGCACACTGCACCCGCGGAGCCCGGCCTGTGCCTGAGTGAATAAAGCCCACGAGGACGTCCCCCCGGCGACTGTGACCAAGAATCCAGCATCCAAGGACCCTCCTCGACGCTCCCGACGATGCCTGCAGCCTCAACTCCCGGGACCCCCCCAACTGGAACCAGCAGAGGGTAAGATTTCCCGACGCCAAAAGACACCCCTGCACCCGGCGCCCTGTGCCCAGCTCCTGGGTGCCTACATAACTTACAGCTTCCCAACTTACCTCTCGAAGTGGTGGTCGCACCTGAAGAATCTCCGTCCCCAAGCCTGCAGCCTTTGTTCATCTTGCAGCTTTTCCACAGAAATACATTGGGCGCCCGATGGCCCAAAAGCACCCTGCACCCAGCTGCCCAAGTGCCCCTGGAAGTGCATCATCTGTCCTAGTCTACTTCCCCACTTGCCCTGTGTAAGTGAACAGGAGCTTAGCTCCCACAGCCGCGTGGCCTGCCCGCTAGCAGCCACCAACCAAAGGCCCCCTGCCTGCCATAGGCTAACATTGGGCCTACTCTATCTGCACCCGGCTGCCCCTGTGCCGCTGAGGGTGTAACAACTGTACCTACCTGACCATGGGAGACTCCTAAGTCTTACCCCAGAACCTTAACTCAGCCAGTCGAGTACTTCCCTAAAAGCCGATAACTCACTTTTTCTCCATAGGGTAACATTGACTGGTTTTTACTTGGAAATTCTTCTATAAGTGTCGAGTTTTGAAACTTTAAAATATTCACTAAAAATCAACCGATCAACGAAAACGAAATTACTAACCTGTTACCAGGAGAGATCCCAGTGCTGGATCTTGGTGCCCAGCACTGACCCTGAAAAGTAATTACAAATGCGATTTTCCGATAACCAAACTTTCCTCCATAGGATAACATTGCCTGGTTTTTGCCAGAAATTCTTTTAAGTGTCAATTTTTTTAACATACAAATATTCGTTAAAAATCGCCTGTGTAACAAAAACGATTTCTTTCAACTGTTTACAGGAGATGCACCAGGGCTGAATCCAGGTTCCAGGCCGAGTAAGAAAAACCTATGTAAAGTAATTGATATTGCATTTACTTAAATATTCCTATTGAGCTCAATGTTATAATTGTGTTTAACTTGTGTTGCCTATTGCAACAACTGTAACTATTGCATTTAAAAGTCTATTGCTTATTGAAAGTATTCAACTAGAGCATTTCATTCTGAGAAAGTATTTTGATAGCTACATGTGGTTCTAAAATAAAACAACTATATATTTTTATATACAAAACCATTGGCCTAGAGTTCAGTTATTGAGTGTGTGTGAAACCATTTGCTGACTGAGTGTGTACAACAAATGCTTTACACTGTCCTCCGATACTGCCTTACTGCTCAACCAAGCTACCACTTTAGAGAGTAAGGTTATATCTAACTTTAACCACTGCCAAACCTCTGGGGACTGTTGGACTCTGTACCTTACCTTGGTGCATTATATACAGAGCCACTTTCTTACACACCCCAGGTGCAGATTTTATCCCGAAGGGTAGCACTCTGAATGGGTAGTGTACTCCATCCACTAGAAATCTGAAGTGTTTGTGTGTTTGTACTTATATAGCGCACAGCTACCCCATTTCGGGGTTTCCCGGCGCTGTACTCATACCGCTAGGGAACCCTTCCTGGCTTTTCCCTGTGAAATGTCCACTCCTGGGCATCCCCAGGGTGAAGCCAGGCATCCCAGCGCTGTTGGGTCCGTTGTGGAGATTAAGCAAGCTATTGCCCAGAGTTGCAGCGTGGGACCCATGATTAGAATAGGCACCGAGGCGAGAAATCAGGTCCGAGGAATTACGAGTCCAAGACCCGCCGAGGCGGGAATTGAACCCTGGTCCCGGGCCAGACGTCTGCATCAGGGTCTGCCGCTCTAACCATTGAGCCACACTTCTCCACAGAAGTACTTCTTGTACCTGTGGATTACTGGTATGAGAAGGTAGACGTCTTTTAGGTCTAGTGTGGTCATATAGTCTCCCCTTCTTAGGAGCGGGATCACATCACGCAATGTTGTAATTTTGAAATGTTGCGTACGTCTGGGCTTTCCATGAAAGGGCCTGATTGCCAGGTGTTGCCACTGCCGTTGAGTAGGTGGATGTGTGGCCTGCTGGTTGAAACCCTGTTGTTGGTATTGCTGCTAGGTTGTTGAGAAACCCACTTTCCCTGCTGGCCTCCTATTGGGGTCACCTCCCCTCCTGAAAGATCCTCTGAACTGTAAGGCCCACGCAGCTTAGCCGTTTTGTTGTATTTCTTGATTTGTTGGAGTGCCTCATCCACAAAGGGTCCGAAAAGAACCTACCCTGTAAACAGCATGTTTAGCACCGACGACTGTACATTGGGCTTTGAATTCGGAAATCCTGAGCCATGTGTGCCTACTCAATGTGGTGCCTGTGCACAGCTGTCTGCTTGCAGTATCCGCTGCATCCACCACAGATTTGAGGCAGGAGCTGACGATATTCTTGCCCTCCTGGATGACTGCATTTGTTCTATTTTGGAACTCCTCTGGGAGGTGTTGCATCAGTCATTCCATTTCCTCACATTGCTGGTAGCCACATCTGTTAAGGAGAGCGTTGGAGTTTGCAAATCACCATTGCATCGCTGCCTCCCTTTCCATCTTCCTACCCATCCAGTCCATACTTGTGCTTTTTTTTTCTGGGGGGTGGGCCTGTAGATGTTTGTGCATCATCCCTCTTTCTGGCTGTGGCCTCTATGATAAAGTCTGCTGGTACGCTTCCTGTGATGTACTGAGGATCTTGTATAGAATATTTATATCTCTTCTCCATTTGAGGAGTAATCTCCCTAGCTGTGGCAAGATTCCTCTCTCCTCCGCCAGCTCACCCTATATGTGGCTGCAGCCCTCTTTATTAGTCCATTGTACATGGACAGGTCCTCCGGGAGCAAAGGCCTGGAAGGGAAGCTATTGATTCCTTCATCGGAGGGAGCAGGGGGGATTCGGAATTGCGATCCTACTGCTCATCGTCGAACCAGCTCTGTCTCTCTCTCCCATCTACCTGCGCCTCCTCGTAATCAAATTGGTCCTCCTGTACGTCCTTATGTGGTTCCGGTGTCGACGGACCTCAATATCTGCAAATCTTCTCCCAATACCCTTTGCTACGAGGGTTTTGTTGGGACCCAAAAGGTCTTGAAGGAATCATATAACTCCTTTTTCAGCTGCAGGAGCGCAGTCATTTCAGGCTTGAGTCAGTGTCTTTTCCTTTCAACCTCGAGCGAGCGTTTGGCAGAGGTCATCGAGGAGGGCTTTCTCTTAAAAGCTATTAGCTTCGTGTACTTTGCCTCTTTGGTCCTTTCCTTCAGTACCTCCTTTGCCCCCATTAGCATCGAGGCTTGTCCCCATTGGTGTCCTTTGGTCAGCACCCATGCAGCTCTGTGTGTGTGTGTGTATGTCAAACTTGGTCATCGAATTGTTCGAATTGGACTACTGGGTCTTTGGGGCTTTTGTTACCTTCCTCTTTTCTGTGTTCCATGCAGCGTTCCTCACAGCTTCTGTTTTTTTGACGTCGACAATGCTCCCTTCAGCATCCGACTCTCCTCCCTGCGCCAGCTTGGCTTCTTCGATGTTTTATTCGTCACTGATGGAAAGACCCAGGTGATTCAGGGATTCCTGTGATTTCTCAGTGCTGGCCATGGCATATTATGTGAGTTGTTGCTTCAGTCTGGCCTAGAGAGTATTCCCTAAGAATTCGGCACAGGCCTCAGAGTCTTCTGCACTGTGATCTGTTGGAAGGCACAGGTTATAGACCTTGTGTGAATCACTTTGCGCAAATTTGTGGTGGCAGTTTGGACAGAATTTAAATGGGGTGTTCTCCATATCACTTATCTGTCTGTCTCCCCTGCATTCTGCCATGTGTCCTCCATTTCCGGGGTCCCCCCTTACCGGGGGAAGTTCACAGCCCAGGTTATGATGTTCTTCATGGTTTCCTGTGATTCTCTGTGCTTTTCGGTGACTTTTTCTTCTCTTCTCTGCAGATCCTTGTAGATTCTAAAGAGCTCCTCCAGTTTCCTTCTAGACAAACGGCAGATGATGGTCGATGATGCCTACACACACGAAAAAAGAAAGAAAAAAACCAGAAGCACAAAACATGATTCCTGACCAAACCACCAAATTGCGGTATAGATGCACACCATGTGAATCCAGAAAAGGATTCATGTTGCAAAACCTCAAATTTGGAATACTGTCCGAATGTTCTGATTGCATTTCCTCAGTGAACGCACCTTCACCATATTGTTGGCATTCTATGAATACCCTAGACGATGGTTTTATCCCAAAGAGAAGCACTTTGAATTGGTAATGTGCATTGTTTATCTCTTTTCTGAAACATTGCTTGCACTTTTTGTTAAATGGTATATTAAAGTATGTGTCCTTGAACTCTACAGTTGCCATGTATACTGTTTCCTTGAATTGTAGGCTAAACCTTCTGCAGGTGGTCATTTATAATTTGTGTTTTGTTTAGGACCCTGAGTTTTATGATTGATCTCAATGGTAGGCCCTACTTGGGAGCTAGAAAGTAAATGGGGTACAACCCTTGGATGCAATTCCTTATTGGAACGTCCTCACTGGATTGTTTCTGTTACAAGACCGTTCCTTCTCGTCCCTTGTGAAGCCTCTTCCTTGGTTTCACTTTTGGTAGTTTTCCTTGAAGTTTTATATAGTACCAAGCTATGTTATCTTGAGGACTCACTTGTTGTAAATTACCTTTATAAACTGGCTCCAGACTTTGGTCTCAAAATTAACTAGAATTAGCAGCAGTGGAATTGTGTCTCAAGTTAGGTAGGCTGATTGTCTGGTTGACTCAAAACCACGGCGGTATAAGAGAAGCTACATGGACTGGCTGACCTAGCCACTGTGTCTGCAGACCTCCAAGCCAAGCAGGCAAACAAGGCAGATCATGGGTTAGAAGGCTGCACTGAGTAGCTCCAAAACATGTCTGTCAGTACATAAAGTAGACCAACAAAGATGGTAAATGGATTTGTCTCCAAAACATGATTGTGTTACAGGGAACACTGAAAGAAAGTTTCCTATGAAGACTGCATACAATAAAGTGCAATAAAGTATATGACTGGAATACCCACCATACATAGTGACCATTTTACTGGTCTCTCGGAAGAGAAGAATGCCGTTAGGAGATGAAACATCAAACTGCAGGCGCTGAGACCTAGAAAGACAAATCAAGCAGTGAAAAATATCGTACTAGGTAATATCAGTCAAAATGATTGATGACTCTCGCTTAAGTCAATGATTGTTTTCACTAACGGATGTGCTCTGTTTTGAATGACCTAATTGCACTACTTGTATTGCAAGTAATTTGTGCTCTTTCTTCCACCAAAGTCCGTTGCCTTACCAGCATTAATTGACCTGACTCCAAATAATTCCTTCCAACATAATCCATACAGCATTGGGTTCAAGTGAAGCAAGTTTTACTTTTCATGGTTTTTTTTGGAGTATCTCTACCAGGTACTGAACCCTATCTCTTTCATTCACAACAGTCACTTCGCTATTTGTCCAGCATGAAATGCAGATCGCTACCCCTCAACAGGGATCCCTGCAGTATTGGTTTCAAAATTGCCAACTTTCCTTTGCGTATAATGTATCAGAAATCCCAACACTTGCTTTCAAAGTGTTTACTAGTATGTGTTTTGTGATATTCAATCCTATGGCTACTGTTTCAAAGTGCTCACTGCTGTCTCAACTGAAGTCATTATAGACTTTGCAGTTTGAATCCTTAATAATTTCGGAATGAATAGGAGCCTCGAGGCTCCTTCGAAATGGCAACAGAGTGCCCCTCTAGCCAACATGTGCTTAATTGCAGTATCTCCTACAAGGTGGCAATAAAGTGTGCTCCACTAACCCCTTGTGCTTTCTTGCAGTTTATACTCCTTAATCTTACCTGTTGTGCACAAGCTCTGCCATGAGTTTGAGAACTGGGGTAGTGCAGGCTGGGTCATGGAACCACAGTTCAATTGCACGCTGCAATATTGGCATGTAGGATGGATAGCTTAAGTAGAATGCTAAGGAAGATTGACTTAAACAGTTGAACATTACAAGACAGAATGCCCCTCGTGCGCTAGCACATGGAAGAGCAAATATAACAATCAAAAAAGCAGGCGTGATCTCACATAAGAATATCATCTTTCTGAACTGTCAGATTGCATCTTTGAACACTTGAAGACAACAGTAAACACAAAACACAAATTTGTATAGAACCCCTGTCCACAGGTCTAGTGGAATCAAACAATACATACTGAGGGGAGATGCCAAATGGCATTTACAATAAAACCACCCACCTAATTTTGTATATTAGAAAGCGCTCATTTGAAAGGGATTTAGATTCTCAGAAATCAGATAAGCAGATTCTGGGTTTTCAGACTGTGCCCCACTTTCCAGTCCAGAAGATGATCATTGACCTGAATATAAATTCTAAGACAGCATGGACCACCATGAAAGGCTGCTTAACTTCTTAACTAGATCAGCTTGAGCGTAAAGTAGCTATTAACTTTGATTTGAGTTGGTTTCACTGTACTTCTGTAAGAAGCACAACGTAAATAAACTGTGACCGCTTAGTACTGTGCTCCATACTATCTAAATGCCATTTTTCGATTCAACTGAAAGTTTTGAATTGGGGGCTTTTCAAACAATGAAACAAGACTAATCTTGCCCAAGTGAGGCAAGGCAAAACTGGATTGGGGAAAAGCATTGCTTTCCTGACCACAACTCTAAAGTGAGAAACACATTTGGGAGCACAATAAAAAAAAACACAGCAAGTTGGATACTCAAAAAAACAGACAATGACAAACTCCTTTATCAGTAGGTACTTGACCATGCCTCCAGCCTATGCTTGAACCTAAAAACATTGAACATCTCTTAATTATGTAATTTCCAAGCAAAAAAACACCTTGGTTCAGATGTTTGTGCTGTATACAACAGTTTCAATGAAGAACTACAGGAGGTTACCCATAGACCCAGTTGAGACCCGTTATCTATTATAAAATACGTCTCAACAGCTAATATTCATAGACAATTATGTAAATCATGCACAATAATTGCAAAAAGTAAAAATCAGGGAGACATAAAACGACTGCTGAATGTCCATAACAATTGCAATGGAACTTTTGTAAATCAGAAACCATCTGAGTGATTGTATATATTATATAATTCCTTCCTTGCGCCGCTTTCACAGTTTATCTTTATCTCACTTGCCACTTGGCTGTTAACACATTTGCACGAGCACTGTTGTGCACAAGATTTTATGGGTTACAACCACATTCAATGTAAATAGTGCAGATATTGGTTTTTGTACTCATTCCCCTTAAATACAGACTGCTCCTTACAATTCCAAATAATCTTTGATGTCTCCCTGATATTTCCGTTTTGAAAATATTGTCCATGATTTACATAATGGTCTATGAATATTAGCTGTTGAGACGTATACAACAGTTTGACATTGAAATTAGAGTGACCGAGTAACCTTCAACAATTTAAAAGCACAAAAGGGTGCTGGGTGAGGCGTAAAGAGGGGGTGAAGTAAACGCCCCACCCAAAATCACAATCCACCAGCGCAGGAAGTATAGCAGAGGATACATCCATTCAAACAGCATCATGAAGCTGGTCTTTGCATTGAAGGCAAATGCAATTCCTCTCAGATCCCTCACCAAACCCACCAGTGTCCTCTGCAGAGATAAAAAAAAAGAAAAAAAAGCATGACAACAGACAAATGTACAGGAGGGGGTAGTAGCGTATCTCAATCCCAACACCCCTACCACCACACCCCTAACAAAGCCCAATGAAGCAGTATACTCCCCTGCAGCTCTGAAATAGACAGCAGTCACTGCACTCACTTTCGCATCCTGCTCGTTGAAGGAGTTTGTGCCGAACATCTGAGCTACAGCCTCGAAAGCAGCAGTGAGGGGAAGCATGAACTGTTCAAACTGGTCTTCATCTTCTCCTGGAACAAGATCAAAGCTTAGTACACATTTCCTTCTCTCACATTCAAGATCAAAGTACAACTTGCCCTCCCCAACTGGTTCTCTGCTCAGTGCCTCCTCTCCCAAGTGTTCAGTAACAAAATATGGCCACATGGTGTCGGCAATAAGAGAGCCACAAATTATATCACTAGCTATTATGAAGCACAATGGTCAACCCTAAAGTTTCAAAGCCCTTGTCGTCTTCAAAGTCAGCAATGAGAGTCAGTCACAAGGACCTAGGTATCAACGGAAGGACACAACAACATGGACCTGGGTATTAACAATAAGACATAACCATGTGGGCCTGAATGCCACCAACAAGATCTGCAATAGAGGCGTGGGAGTCAACAAAAAAACAGGACCACAAAGGCCTACACACCAGCAACTACACGATCATAAGGGCTTAGGTGTCAACAACTACCCTCCATGGGCCTTGATGTCAGAAATGGCATACAACACTGGGTGACCACAACACGACAGCAATATTGAACAGTGAGTCTATTGCAAGACAGAGCAACAAGGACCATCTTGTCATCAACAAGCAAAGGCAAGGGCCTAGATGTCAGGAACAAGCTAGTTCCAAGGACCAAAGGGTGTCAGTAACAAGAAAGCCACAATTAACTAGATTGAGCAGCATGACAGAGGTCTGCTATCTGACCCTGCCATACATTTGTCACAACCAGAACCCCAGCTGACTAACAAGCCACCATCTTCGATGGCTCTCTGCACACCCACAGTAAAAGCATCATCAGACTGGAGACAAAGTAGTCAACAACAAAAAACAAGGAAGGCAGCAGGCCTTCTCTGTATGAGCACCCAGGACATGGAACAACATCCCTCTGTCCATCAGGACTTACCCCTACCTTGAATCAATGGCGAGACAGCTGAAGACTCACATCTTTAAAGAACACTAGATCACGACGCAGTAATAGCGCTCATCTGTTCTCCCAGCCCAGCTTCCACTTCAATAATTTGTTCACTGTATTTTTGCCATTGAACCTGTATAAATCTCAGCTGCTCTTTGACATGGATTCATGCTATACAAATACATACATACAAGGACATGTGCGACAGAAACATAAAAGTACAGCACTGTCCGCAATGAAACAACGCGGGAACCTGGAGTCAGGACGAAAAAAGACACTGGGAGCTTGGTTCCAGTAAAGGGACTGAGGTAGAGAAACCAATGCTATCACTAAGTCAAAGACACAAGGACCACAAGTTCAGTAACAAGATGTTTACCAAGTCATGGTCATCAGCAAATAGACAACGTTACATGGACATCGATTTTAGCAACAAACCACACAAAGGGATGTGGTTATGATCAATAGGTAGACCCATAGGACTTGGCCATGCCAGTTTAAACTCGAACACCAAGACATCACAGATCAAGCATTGGCATAGCAAATAGGTCTCGCCTTTGGGACCTTATAAGTGTTTAGCCATGCAACAGTTGCATAACTAAATACTTATAAGGTCCCAAAAGCGAGACCTATTGGCTATGCCAAGCGGCTGTGCGGCCGCGAAAGTGATCGCGATCAAACATCAAAGCGGCCATGAAAGTGAAAGTAATCACGGTAAAGCGCGGCACACGCGCACATGCACTGTAGCTCTAGGCTGGCCTGTAGCACTTTTTGGAGCCCTCTCAATAAGTTCGGCAGACCAGCGCATGCGCTGGGTCAGGCAAGACCTAAAAAGGACCCATTTAGAGCCCAGGGACTTAACAGATGGCAACAGCTCAGAAGACAATCTTAAACAAGGGAGAGTGAGAGGAACTTGAGGAGTCATCCTAGGACTACCTCTCCATTTTAAATATGTACACAACCAATATTGATTAGCAAGCTCAGTTAGAACAGTAAATTACTCCTATTCTATCAAGGAACATTTGCTCTAGAGATGTAAAAAATGTTAACAAGGTATTCCTCACTCACTCTTGGTGACATGCTTCATCATTGAGGCCCCTTCATCAGTAACCTCATGGTAAGTGGTGGACTCACGTGAGCTCTTTAAGAAGAGGTATATTGTTTAGTGTTACAGGGCTTTTACATTTTATTAGGACCTGGCTGATGCCAATTCGTTTTTTTTTTTTTTTTTACAATTTTTACCTGGCCTGTGACTAAAAATAGATAGAAATGGATAGTGGGTGTATTGACAATTATTAGGTCTCCTCCCCCTACCATCCCTTATGAGTAACATGTTTCAACATAACCCTAGTACTTGGAGTATCTGTAGACTCATCAGGAACCTCGTTTTTCATTCTCCCCACCTTCCTTCACCTGGAATATATGTGTAAGGAAGGCAAAAGAAATTATAATTTTACTGATTACCTATGCTGAAGGTGTAGAGGAAATTATCATAAGAAATAAGCATTATTCTCTCAAGTTATTTCAATCTCCAGCCCCTTAGGTGAAGCACTCCACTGCACACTTTGCCACTTGGGGAAACCTTTTCTCACTGATCTCATTAGCCAAATGGGCTGATGGATTCTGCAGCTATTGCCACTTCATGCTATATGGTGCAGGAGCTGCAAGAGAAAATCTACTGAATCTTCTGCTCCCTACTTTAGTGTGTATCCCAGTACAAACGCACAAGTTACTACTTGTGTAACGATATATCTGTAAGAGACATTAGTTAGTGATAGATTCCTTACCTTAGAATATCCCCAGGCGTCAGACTGGATCCGGAAAGGTTTCGTCAGCAGTACCCCTGCGCGTCGGAAGGTGGCGTCCTGCGGCTCTGCATCCGTCGCTGGTGTCGTAAGCGCCAAGATGACGTCACGGAGACTACTTAGGTGCTACCCATGCGCACTGACGTCAGTTCTGTACACGACTTTCCGTGCCAGGAACGCAGAGCCATGCAATAAACTGACCACTGGTGCCATGAAACTAGGGCCCTGAAAAGGATGACCGTAACCCTAGAAATCAGTTCGCAGAACAGGGAGGATGGGTGGGGCGGTAAGGAATCTATCACTAACTAATGTCTCTTACAGATATATCGTTACACAAGTAGTAACTTGTGCATCTGAAAGAGACAAGTTAGTGATAGATTCCTTACCTTAGAATAGATACCCCAGCAATACCTACCCCGGAGGTGGGTCTGTGAACCAAAATCACACCAGAAAGTCCCAGAGAACCGAACGGCCAAAGAAGCAGTCTCTCCGGACTTAACTGTCTAGGCAGTAGTGCTTGGTAAAAGTGTGCAGCGAGGCCCACGTAGCTGCCTGAACGATGTCCTGCAAGGGAACGCCGCGTCCCCAAGTAGTAGTGGCCGCCGTTGCCCTGGTAGAATGGACACGCAGCCCCACAGGAGGCTCCTTCTAAGCCAACGAGTAACAGGCTTTGAAGCAGAGAACGACCCACCGAGAGATGGTCCATTTGTGTACGGCCCGACCTCTTTTGGCGCCCACGTAGCCAACAAAAAGTTGGTCATCCACCCGGAACTGTTGTGTGCGATTCAGAACGAGAGCGCACGTTTTGGGTCCAGACGATGGAGCCTCTATTCTTCTTTTGAAGGATGCGGAGGCGGAATGAAGGTGGGCCAAGTGATGGTCTGCCCGATGTGGAAGGGCGTGACAACCTTTGGCAAGAAAGAAGGACGAGTCCTTAAAACCAATTTGTCTGGATGAACAGAGAGAAAAGGAGGTTTAGAAGAAAGAGCCTGGAGCTCACTCACTCATCTGGCAGAGGAGATAGCTACCAAGAAAGCCGTCTTGAGAGTGGGAAGACATAAAGGACAGTTATGAAGTGGCTCAAAGGGAGCACACATCCGATAAGTCAAGACAAGATTTAAGTCCAATTGAGGCATTATGAAGGGCACAGGAGGAAACGTGTGTAATGCCTTTCAGGAAGCGATCAACAATTGGGGACTTAAAAAGAGTAGGCTGATCTGGAAGCCGTAGAAAGGCGGAAATGGCCGAGAGATGACCTTTGATAGTGCCCAGAGCAGAGCCCTGCTGGGCCAAAGAGAGAAGAAACAGAAGGACTTCTGAAAGAGGGGCAGCAAGGGGATCCACAGCCTTTGCTGTGCACCATGCCACAAATTTGTTCCACTTGCAGGCGTATACCGCCTTAGTGGAGGTACGCCTGCAAGAATAATGTCACAGACTTCGGAAGGAAGGTCGAAAGCTGTCAACTGTCGCCGCTCAATCTCCACGCATGGAGGTGGAGGCTGGGCAGGTTCGGGTGGAGGACCGTCCCCTGTTGCTGCGACAGAAAATCCTCCCGAAGAGGCAGTCGAATCTGGGGCGCAATCGCCATGCTGAGTAGCTCGGGATACCAGTATCTTCGTGCCCAATCTGGATCCACAAGGATGACTTGGGGCCGGTCGCGCCGAATCTTCTTCAACACTCTGGGCAGAAGTGGTATAGGCTGAAAGGAATACAACAGACAGCAGCTCCACACGTGACGAAAAGCGTCGCCGAGTGAGTGCCGCCTTGGAAATTCCAACGAGCAGAATTGATGACATTGTGCCTTCTCTTCGGTGGTGAATAGATCTAACCAAGGCTCTCCCCACTGCAGAAAGAGACCTTGCTCCACCTCCGAGTGAAGACGCCATTTGTGATCCATTATGCACCGGCGGCTGAGTTCTTCCGCTCTGGCGTTCAGAGAACCTGCCAGGTGTTAAACCACCAAGTTAATGCCTTGATGTTCCAGCCATGTCCAGAGGCGGAGAGCCTCCTGACATAGGGTCCACGACCCCACCCCGCCCTGTTTGTTGCAATACCACATGGCGGCGGTGTTGTCTGTGAACACCTGCACTACACTTCCCTAGACAGAGGGAAGGAATGCTTTTAGTGCAAGTCGGATCGCCCGAAGCTCCAAAAGGTTGATATGGAGCCGGGACTCCGCCGGAGACCAGAGGCCCCTGATCTCCGCCGCTCCCAGGCGACAGTCCCAATCCCAGGAGGGACACATCCGTCACCACTGTGTGCTCCGGTTGGGGAAGGGAGAGGGATCTGCCCTTGACCCAATCGCGATTTGTGAGCCACCAATGCAAGTCGTGTGCAGTGCCCTCCGAGATCTGGACGTGATTGGACAAGATGCCCTGATGCTGCATCAACTGGAACTTCAGGTCCCACTGCAAAGCCCGCATATGCCATCTGGCATGTTGCACTAGCAGGATGCAGGAGGCCATGAGGCCCAGGAGCCGGAGGGTCATCCTGACTGAAACCCGGGATAGAGGCTTAAAGATCAGAATCATAGCCTGAATATCCCAGACTTGCTGCTCGGGAGGATAAACCCGAAACTGCATCGAATCCAGAACCGCTCCGATGAAGGGAGCTTCTGAGAGGGACTCGGGTGCGACTTTGGGACGTTGAGGGAGAACCCCAGCAAATGCAGGAGGTCGTCTGGAGGTGGGAGAAGACTGCCTGGGGCGAGCCCACCTTTAACAACCAGTCGTCGAAATAGGGGAAGACTGAAACCCCTGATCTGCGCAGATGAGCTGCGACCACCGCCATCACCTTCGTGAACACCCGAGGGGCACTGGTAAGGCTGAAGGGGAGCACGGCAAACTGAAAGTGCTCTTGGCCCACCGTGAACCGCAGGTAACGCCGGTGGGCCGGCAGGACGGGGATGTGAAAATAAGCGTCCTGCAAGTCCAAAGCTACCATCCAGTCTCCAGGGTTGAGGGCAGTCAAGACATGAGCTAGAGTCAACATCTTGAACTTCTCCTTCCGGAGGAAGCGGTTGACGTTCCTGAGGTCCAAGATGGGACGCAGGCCCCCTTTCTCTTTCTTGGGGACCAGAAAGTAGTGGGAATAACAACCACGTCCTAGTTCTGGCCCAGGAACGCGCTCGATGGCACCCTTGGCGAAAAGGACCGCGACTGCTGGAGAAGCGCAAAATAGTCCCCCGACATGCGGTGGAACTGAGGTGGCATGGCTGGAGGTGTAGTCTCGAAGGGGAGGGGGTAGCTCCTTCGGACGATTTACAGCATCCACCTGTCCAAGGTAACGGAACGCCAGTGAGGAAGGTGATGGGGAATCCTGCCACCCACCAGTGTGGGGTGTGCCCCAAAGGACTAGGAAGGCTTTGAGGCGGAAGCTGCGGGAGCGGAGGTGGACAGACCCGCACGCTGGCCCGCTGCCCGCCTCGGCGGGAACCACGTCCGCAGCCGTGCAGAGGTTGGTTCTGCGCAGGCTTCTGGCTGAACGAACGTGTCGGGCGCCCCTTCCGTGGCCACGAAAGGAACAAAAAGCAGACGTGGCTGGGCGCGTGGAGAGACCTAAGGGCTTGGCCGTGGCCTGGGTGTCCTTTAAATGCTATAGCGCACTATCTGCCTTATCGCAAAATAGGCGAGTACCATCAAAGGGCATGTCCATAAATGAACTTTTAACATCCCCCGAAAAACCAGTGGACCGCAACCAGGCGTGGCGACGGAGGGCCACCGTTGTGGAAATCGCCCTACACAGTAAGTCCGCGGCGTCCAGTCCACACCTAATGGCGAACTTTGCTGCATCTTTCCCCTCAGCACCAGCTTGGGAAAGCACTGTCCGAGCGTCCTCTGGACACTGAGGCAGCACCTGAGCAACCGTGTTCCACACAGCATGGGAATAGCGGTCCAAGAGGCATGCGGTGTTCACCGACCGCAGCCCTAAGCTGGCAGATGAAAACAGTTTCTTGCCGAACTGTTCCAGCTTTTTGGATTCCTTATCCAGCGTAGCGGTAGGGAATGCGCTTTGGGAAGTGGTCGCCTGGATGACCAGGCTCTCCGGGGTTGGGTGGGTGGACAGAAAAGCAGGGCCACATTCTTATCCACGGGAACCCCCGTGGCCAGTCTAGACCAGGTGCCCATCAAGACGTCAGTTAATGCCTCATTGAACTGAAGCAGGGGCTTCGAAGAGCTTGTCGCCGGCTGAAGTACTTCAGTGAGGAGATTAGTCTTGAGGGTCACTGTAGGCAGGTCAAGGTCAAGGGCCTCAGCTGCTCTATGGAGCACCATAGTGTATGTGGCGTCCTCCTCCATAGCCACAGCAGGAGGAGAAAGAAAACCAGGGTCAGAGAGGTCAAGACCACCGGCATCCTCTAGCTCGGGGGGGGGGGGGGGGGGGGGGGGGGGGGCAGGGGAATACAAATGGTCAAATGACACCGGGAACGGCGCCGGTCCGGCTCCGTGTCTCAATTAGGGTCCCAACCAGGAGCAAAATTGTCGGGAACCCAGGCAAGGGCAGAGGTGGAGCGAACGGAACCCACTGCGGTGCCGGGATCGGAGCAGTGGGCGGCACCGGAGCCGCCGGCAGTAAGGGAGGGCCCTCAACTAGGACTGCGGGGCCCGAAGGCGCGCTGGCGGAAGACCGAGGCCTGAAGAAGCGGTCCATGGCTGCAAGAAAATCTTGCATCTGGGCAGGAGTCGCCGATTAACCCGGTTAAGGTGGGTAGGCCGCGGGACTCACAGGCTCCAAAGGAGCCGCGGGGGTGGTCGGACAGCGGAAACGCTTCTTCGACTCCTTATGACGTCTCTTACCCGAATCAGAGTGAGAAGACTTCGACCCCGGGGAGCGATGACGATGGCTCCGCGAGCGATTCCTCGAGCGACCCCTGGACCTGGAACGGCGTGGAGAAGACTGCCGGGCCTCCAGTAGCTTACGGGACTGCTCTCGCAAGGCCTTCGGAGCCATGGCCAGACAGTCGGAACATGACCGGGAGTCATGGTCGCGCTCCAGACAGTAGGGACAGACGCCATGGGGGTCGGCCACCAACATCGTACGGCGACAGGCTCCGCAGGATTTAAATCCCGGCATCCCTACGTGGCACCAGGAGTCAAAGACTCAAAAATGGAAGACAAAAAGTCTCAAAGTTTAGTCAAAAAGTGACTAGGGAACGTGCTCTAACCGGATCTGCGCTTGCTGGCGCGGAAAAAGAAAAAACTGATGTCAGCGCAAATGGGTGGCGCCTAAGTAGTCTCCGTGACGTCATCTCGCCGCTTACGACGCCAGCGACGGACGTGGAGCCGCACGACGCCACCTTCCGACGCACACTGGTCCTGCTGACGAAAACTTTCCGGATCCCGTCTGACGACTGGGGATATTCTAAGGTAAGGAATCTATCACTAACGTGTCTTTCAGATGTATTTCCACCTAATAGTGCTGAAACAGGATTCGATCATTCGTTAAATGCAGGGCTCGCTTATATGTTATTAGAGTCGGGCAGCTGTCACTCTTGTGAATCAAAAAGTAAGTTGGTTATAAATCAATCTATTTTATCATTAACTAGTGCAATTCAGAACTATTATAATTTAGAGAAGAGCACCTATAAAAATGTACAGAATCATGTTCAACTTATTTGGAAATCAAGTGGAGACTGGTGACATAATAGTAAGTGAAGAGCAGGGACTGCATCGAGAAATCACGATACAAATGTGGGCCAGAAAGGCTCCTATGCCGGAGGTGTAGAAAGGAGGACGCAAACCAGTCCCATCCGTGGACTGCTTATGTTAAAAGGGGGCAGTAAGTTGTAAATAAGTATGGCCCCAAAAGGAATCAATCCGATCAAGTCTCGTATAAGATGGAATGCCTGGCGGCCAGCCGGCTCGCGTCTGATGGAATTTCAATCCAATTTCAACTTGGAAACATTGGGTAGAAAGTTGCTGAATAAGGAATATGCTACTTACCAGTATGCATCTGTTCTTGGCATGTAGAGCTGCAGAGCCACACACTTAGGATAGTAGATCGCCATCTGGTGTTGGGCTTGGATGCTTGCAGGTTGTTGTTGTCTTCGGAAGAAATCTTTGGTCACGAGATAGGTGACTCCTCCCTTGGACTACACTGCGCATGGGCATCAACTCCATGCTCAGATTGTTTTTCGCCATGATGGGAAATGATGGGAGTGTGTAGAAAAGAGAGAGATGTCCATGTGTAATGTCTAAGTAAGACGCTGCTGGAACAGACACAGGTCCCGGGGAGGTGGGTGGGCGTGTGTGGCTCTGCAGCTCTACATGCCAAGAACAGATGCATACTGGTAAGTAGCATATTCCGTTCGAGGCATATGAGCTGCAGATCACACACTTAGGATAGACTATATAGCAGTGTCTCCCCTAGCGGTGGTCACCTGTATCGGTTGCAGCAGTTTGAAATAAAGTTTTAACGACAGCCTGACCCACAGAAGCTTGATGCTTTGCTTGCACGTCAACACAATAGTGTTGAGTGAAGGTGTGTGTTGTAGACCATGTGGCTGCCTTACAAATATCTTATAAGGGAATGTTTCCTAAGAATGCCATGGAAGCCCCTATTTTGCGTGTGGAATGCGCTCTAGGGGGAACTGATAGTGTGCGTTTAGCCTTGTGGTAGCAGATTTGTATACATTTAACTATCCACCTGGCTATCCCGGATTTGGAAATGGGGTTGCCTTTATGGTGTGGAGAAAATGATTTGGTTCTGTCAATGTAGTAAAGCAGGGCTCTTTTAACGTCTAAGGTATGAAGAGCTCTTTCAGCTACTGACTCCGGATTTGGGAAGAACACTGGTAGCTCAACTGATTGGTTAAGATGGAACGGAGATGTTACTTTTGGCAGGAATTTGGGATTTGTCCTAAGAACCACTTTGCTGCGGTGTAATTGTAGGAATGGTTCTTGTATGGTTAAAGCCTGGATTTCACTTACCCTTCTAAGGGATGTGAAAGCAATAAGGAAAGCCACTTTCCATGTGAGGAACTGCAGTTCGCATTTATGCATAGGTTCAAATGGGAGTCCCATGAGCCTTGTAAGAACAATGTTTAGATTCCACACTGGGAAAGGTGGTAATCTGG
Organism: Triturus cristatus; assembly: GCF_964204655.1. Classification (NCBI taxonomy): domain Eukaryota; kingdom Metazoa; phylum Chordata; class Amphibia; order Caudata; family Salamandridae; genus Triturus; species Triturus cristatus. The sequence goes on from NC_140594.1 coordinate 584,895,793, forward strand.
GCGGAATAATTCTCTTAAGGCCTTCCATGAAGGCTTTAATCGCAGGTACTCTAAATAGTGACAAGTGTTGATTTTGTAAGTAGGCTGTTAATGCTGCTAGGTGGAGACATATGGATGAGTACGCTAAATTACATCTTTGCAAGTGTAGTAAGTAGCAAATGATGTTCTGGATAGATGCATCCAGTGGGCGTATATCATTGTTAGTGCAGTAAATGGCAAATCTTTTCCATTTTGCAGCATAGCAGGCTCTAGTGGTAGGTCGTCTGGGCTCTTTTATAATATTCATGCAGTCTGGTGGTAGGTTGAGGTAACCGAACTCTAGAACTTCAGGAGCCAGATCGCTAGATTCAATTGACCTGGATCTTGGTGTCTGATTTCTCCACGGTTCTGGGTTAATAAGGACGGGGAGAGGCGCAGTTTTTGGTGTGGAGCTAGAGAGAGTTCCAGTAGCGTTGTGAACCAGGGCTGGCGTGCCCATGTGGGAGCTACTAGGATCAGTTTGAGAGACTGTTGCCGGAGCTTGCGTACCACGAATGGAATGAGTGGGAGAGGCGGAAAAGCGTACGCAAATCTGCCTGACCAGTTCATCCATATCGCATTGCCCTTCGACTGTGGGTGGGGAAACCTGGTGGCGAAGGTTGGGCATTTTGCGTTTTTGTGTGTGGCGAACAGATCTATGTCTGGTTGGCCCCATTGTTGAAAAAAAGGGGAGTAAGACTTGTGGGTGTAATTCCCATTCGTGGATCTGTTGAGCCTGATGACGTAATCTGATTGTGAACCCCTGGAAGGTGTTCTGCAAGTAGGTATATGTTCTGGGGAACGGCCCATCTCCAAATGTTCTGTGCGAGCTGGGACAGCTGGAGAGAATGTGTGCCTCCTTGTTTTTGTATATAATACATGGCTGTCGTGTTGTCCGTACTGATGAGGACAGTCTTGTTGTGGAGATGTTTTTGGAATGATTTTAGTGCTAGGAATATTGCCAGTAGTTCCAGGTAATTGATATGGAGCGCTTTCTGTTGAGTGGTCCATTTGCCCTGAGTGGTGTGTCCTAGGAGATGGGCTCCCTATCCCGTGAGTGATGCGTCCGTTGTTAGCACTAATTGTGGAAGAGGCTCGAGGAACGGCCGCCCTTTGGACAGGTTTATTGTGTTCCACCATTTTAGAGAGCGACGTGAGCGGCTGTCCACCAACACCAGATCTGTTAGTTGTCGGTGAGCCTGATTCCACTGACGTGCTAGACACTCTTGCAAGGGACGCATTTGTAGTCTTGCATAAGACACAATGAAGATGCATGACGCCATCATGCCTATGAGTTGCATGAACACTCTTGCTGGAAGAGAGTGTTGGGTTTGAAATTTTGCGATCAGAGCTTGTATATTGGCTATCCTGGCTGGGCTGGGATATGCCAGGGCTTTGAAGGTATTTATGGTAGCTCCCAGATATTGATGTATGTGGGAGGGTTGGAGATGAGATTTGGGATAGTTTATTGTGAATCCCAAGCTGTGTAAGAGTTGAATAGTTTGGTGAGTGTGTAGAACGCATTTGTTGAATGATTTGGATTTTATTAGCCAATCGTCTAGATACGGGAAGACATGAATTTGTTGTCTTCTGAGATGCACTGCTACAAGTGCTAGACATTTGGTGAATACTCTGGGCGCAGTTGTCACCCCGAATGGAAGGACTGTAAACTGATAGTGTTGTCCGTCCACCATAAACCGTAGGTACTTCCTGTGAGCAGGATGTATGGGAATGTGAAAATAAGCGTCCTTGAGATCTAGTGTGGCAAGGAAATCGCCTTGTTGCAGTAGTGGGAGCACTTGTTGAAGAGTGATCATATGGAAATGATCTGAGTTTATATACAGATTTAGGGGCCTGAGGTAGAGTATTGGTCTTAGAGTCCCGTCCTTTTTGGGGATTAGGAAGTACAGTGAATATACCCCTGTACCCTGATGTTGTAAGGGAACTGGTTCTATTGCGTGTTTTTGAAGCAATGAGAGAACCTCTTGTTTGAGGAGCGTGAGATGGTCTGGTGACATGGAACGCTGCTTGGGTTGTATGTGTGGGGGGTAGTGGTGAGTTCCAGGCAGTAACCATACTGGATAATTTGTCTTACCCACTTGTCTATTGTGATGGAGTGCCAGACAGGTAGGAACTGTTTGAGTCTTTCCCCGACTGGAGTGGAATGGTCTGGGGGGAGTGGAGGAAAGTCACTGTTTTGTGGCAGGGGAGGTACGAGTGTTGGTATTGCCTCGACCTCGTCCCTTGGTATCGTTTCCTCTATATCCTCCTCTAAAATACCCTCTGCTGGGGGATGTTTGTTGAGAGGCTTTGAAGGTCGAGGAGGTGTCTGCTCCCATATTCTTGGAGGCTCCTCTGTAGAAGGAGCGCCGAAAGGAGCCACGTGGTTGTGGAGACTGCAATGCTCCCATGGACTTAGCAGTCTCGGTGTCTTTTTTCATTTTTTCAAGTGCAGTGTCTACTGCTGGCCCAAATAACTGTTCTTGGTTAAATGGTTGGCTGAGTATGGTACTTTGTACTTCTGGCTTAAAGCCTGAAATGCGTAGCCAGGCATGGCGTCTGAGGAGTACACTTGTGTTTATTGCTCTAGAGGCGGTGTCTGCGGCGTCAAGTGCGCATTTAATTGACGCATTTGAGATGAGTTTTCCCTCTTGTATAAGGTAATTTGCCTGGGTCTTGTATTGGTCTGGCAGGTGTTGTAGCAGATTCTCCAACTGATCGTAGTGAGCCCTATCATAGCGTGCTAGTAGGGCTTGGGTGTTGGCAATACGCCAATGATTAGCAGCCTGTGCTGCTACTCGTTTGCCCGAGGCTTCTAATAATTTAGATTCTTTGTCAGGGGGTGGTGTATCTCCCGTGGTTTGGGAGTTGGCGCGTTTCCTTGCGTTTGCAAACGACCAAGGAATCTAGAGGGAGCTGTCCTTTGATGTAACAAGGATCTTCTGGGGCAGGTCTATATTTTTTCCTCAATTCTTGGGTTAAGCACCCTGGCACGGACGGGGTCTTTAAATACTTCTGTGGTGTGTTTTGTGACACCTTTAATCATAGGTAGAATTTGTACTGTTTTCTGTGTTGAAACGGGTCTAAGAGGAAATCTTCCTCGGGTGCATCGGAGTGCATGGTGATGCCATGGTAAAGTACTGCCCTGTTTACTAGTTGTCCAAACCCCAGGTGGTCATCTGGAGGTGATGGTTTGGAGGGATATGGTGTAGGGTCAGGCATATCTGGTAGAGGGTATGCCCAATCATCCAATGGTGCGGTATCTGGATCCGTGAATGGATGATTAGGATCACCCCCTCCCCCTAGGTCATCATCCTCCTCCTGTGGAGGTGGTGTATGTGATGGAGATGGTAGAGGTAAGGGTGGTGTAGGCAGAGGGGGTGGGGTAGAAGGTCATATGGGAGAGGAAGGAGGAATAGGTGATGTTGCCGAGTCCTTCTTTCTTATAGGAACTGGGGCAGGTGTTGTGTCCAGTTTCCATTTCTTATATGGCACTGCAGTGACATGTCCAGTCTTTGGATTAATATAGATCCTTTTTTGTGTTGGATCTGGATGGAAAAGTTCTTGTTCTTCAGGAACAGATTTTGGCGCCGATTTTTTCGGTTCCGATTGAGGTTTTGGTTGATCGGTCGAGTCTTTGGCTTTAGGAGGTGTATTATAGTCCTTAGCCGGTGGTTTTGGTGCCGATGAAGGTTTCGGTGTTGATGAAGGTTTCGGTGCCGATGAAGGTTTCGGTGCCGATGAAGGTTTCGGTGCCGAAGTTAAGTCTTTCGGCTTGGGAAGTTTCGGTGCCGGTTTATCTATGGGCCTCGATGTTTTCGGTGTCGAGGGTGTCGGATCCGATTTCGGTGCCGAGGGGTCTTTTGTCTTCAGTGCCGAAGGTGCCGGGGGTACCATTACATGCGGCTTGCTCGGGCCCGAGCCACCGGAAGGCTTATGTTTCTTTGGAGCCGAGCCTGGAGGCGGGGCTTCTGAAGGGTTTTTTTCGGTCTCGACTGAGGGCAGCTGGCGAAGTCTTGACCAATGGTTTTGGAGGGGTTGGGGCAGGGGCAGTGGTACTCACGCGTTGCCCAGGAGTAATGGGGTCGTCTGAGTCGTCTGCTTCTGAGATGATTTGAAGTTCCTCGGATACTTCTTCCGGGACATCGGGACCCTCATCAAAGATGTTTTTTGGTTCCGGGGCTGGTTTGTGTGCCATGATATGGCGTCGAGCTCTTCGAGGATCCCGAATGGTCTTTTTGGATCGAAATGCTGCGCAGGCTGGACAGCTGGCTTCGTCGTGTTCTGGTGATAAGCACAGGTTGCAGACTTTGTGATGGTCATGTGCGGAAATTTTGCTCCACACTGGGGGCATTTTTTAAACGGCGTCCTTTCCATGAGCCGTAGGCCTCACGGCGTGGATAGGCCCAGCAGCCCGCGTCGACGTCCGGAATCGAGCCGATGAATTCGATGTCGAGTGAAGGTGCTTCGATGTATTTGTAGAAGTTTTTGCGCTTCGAAAAGCTTGTATTTGAGATTTTCAACCGGAGTGGAAAAGTTACATCCGAACCCAATGGCGGAAAAAAACAATCTGAGGATGGAATTTATGCCCATGCGGACTGTAGTCCAAGGGAGGAGTCACCTATCTCGTGACCAAAGACTTCTTCCGAAGACAACAACAACCTGCAAGCATCCGAGCCCAACACCAGATGGCGATCTACTATCCTAGGTGTGTGATCTGCAGCTCATATGCCTCGAACATCAGGTTTCTCAATTCAGTGTGTATTCCGGTGGCATCTTGGCCATCAGACAGGTCTTCTTTTTAAAAGACACTGCAAATACTATATATTCACACTCCCCTTTTCACATTTCTGAAACCCTCACAACGAGCACTTCCTTTGAGCACTTTCCCTCTCGGAGCACCTATGCACATGTTCTAAAGATGCATGACTATAATGCAAATATAAAAAGAGAAGTGAACTTTCAAAATTGTTTTCCTTCAATTTATGATATGGGTGACATGATGTTTATGTATTAGGCTCTCCACTGGTTCACCCTGATGATTTAAAATGAAGCACAGAATTTCTGAACAGTTAAGAGGACAGACTATGTTTGAACCCGAGATATATACTAAAGTAGGGAGCAGATGATTAAAAAGCTCTGATTTGGAGATTTTCTTTTGCAGCGCCCACACCGCATAGCACAGAGTAGGCCCAGATGAAGAGTCCTGGAGTCTTGTGGAGCCCACTAAGCTAATGAGATAGGTGAAAAAAGGTTACACTGCGCATTGTGCAGTGGAGTGCTTCATGTGCGGGTTGGTGATTGGAATATATTATTTAAAAATAAAAAAGTATGTGAATAATTATTTTTTCTATGATTCATTCCTTTACATGTATAGGACAGGTAAGTGGTCAAATTAACTTTTGTTAATCCCTACACAGATATCTAGGCAAAGTTAAGTGGACAGTGTGACAAATGAGGCTCCTATGAAAGCCTACAAATATGTAAAGTACAAGGTTCAGGATAAAACACATTGACTGTCTGTTTATAATCTTATATATGCCTTGCAAATATTGAAAAAAAATATAACTGCAGCTCAGGACTAATATAATTTTAACCAGGAGCGATTGAGGGGTATCTTTCTATATATGTTTTTAATCTGTAGAGTTAAGGTTGCTTGATTAAGTAGGAGAAATGTATTCCTCAAATGGAGCCTGTAGGTCCATGTTTTTTGTGTGCAATAGCCCACAAGAACCAGCATTAACAGGAAATACTGGAACACCCCATCGAAAGGAGCAAGAAGTATGCAACCACCCTCAGTCCCCTTGTTCCCCATGCAAAGATCCACCTAATTAATACAGAACACATCCCATCTCCGCCAAATCGAAGAGGTTATCAAGAGTCCCGCCATTAAAATAAACAACAGGTTCTTGATCAATGGTCCAGAGATAATGAATAGGTCCTCCAAAATCCCATCTCAGGGGTTAAAAGAAACCAAGATCACCACCAAGACATGGTCTTATGAATGGGTCCCACTCCAATGAGGCAGAGAGAATTAACACCCCACCATCACCCATCCCCAGAAGCTTGAGAAAACGAACATGGCCCTCATCATAGATGGCACCCAGCGATTGTAAGCATACAAAACACCAGATGTTCCTCCTTTTTCCTTATAGGCTCCTCCAAAAGGAGCAGGAGGTCTCCAAAATGTATATTAATAGACTTCCCTTTCTACGCACACACAAGATCCAGACGTCCCAATCCCCTTTTTAATGTGGTCTGCTGTTGCACACCACACCACCCAAAATATAGAGAAAGATACCTAAATCCACCATGAGGAGACGCCCAAGTGCCGTGTAGAAGGTTGTACGACACCGCATGTCTGTCATATTTGACTGATTGTTGATGCCCAAAAAAGAAAAGTGCTCACTCTGTGAAAAAATGAGATTAGGATTAGCATATAGTCAACAAATAACCAGTCATGCACAGGTGTGACTCATCTCATAGGAAACTGAAATTCAACTAAAGATTTGTATCCCTCATGTTATACATTACATACCGTGATAATTTAGTGAAGCAGGACTGTAGTCATTGAAGGCTAACCCTTGACCATCAGGGAGAATCGCAGAGTACAAGTACATTAATATTAATAATTTTAAAAAACATTTTTGTTATTTCTGGACAATAGATTTTCTAGCATAAGCCTCACCGACAGCGCAAAAACAACCAGTCCAAGAGGACAATTTTGGTTTTAGGACTAAAAACAAGCTTGTAACGTGCTCTAGTCCAAGTCAGGAATGGGCAACCCATAGGCAACTACACACGATTTGTATGCAGGAGGCGAAAGGTAACTCATGGTTTATGCCAATTCTCAATAAAATCTACATAAAAAATGTTAAGCGTACGGTCTTTCATGAACAAGAACGTGAAGAGCAGATTCCATAATAATAAAGACCTAAAACTGCACTAAGATGAACTTTGCATAGAAAACTGGAAACAAATATGTTTGTGTGGCTACTGCTGCACATGTCCCAATAGTGGAAAGCATACGGCATGCTGGAGTAACAAATGGATGAGCAAGCACTCCAGGAAGTGTTTGGTGGCTTGGAGAGAATATAGGGATCAGGTCAATGGGCTTTTCTTTGAAGGGCTTAGAAAATAAAAGGTAAGCGATTAGCATGGCATATAGTATTAGTAGTAGGAGTATAATCTTGGTTAATTTTTTTTAGTGCCATATGGATCAGTACAATTCAACATGTTACAATAAAAACTGACAATTTCCCAAAAGTAAAAAGCACACCAGAAGATAAAATAATAAGTACATAAACAGTAAAACGCTGATATTCAGACCACTAAGACATAGAAACAATTGATCACCACATACAATAAACCTTAACATACATACTTAAAGTCCATAGGAAAGTTAAGAGCTCTATTAGTATACAAAGCAATATAATGTGAAAGGTGTAAATGTTAGCAAAACTAAAAAAAAAAGTAGAAAAGACCTTACATGGAAAGCTCCAATAAGAAAATTTGAAACGGCAAAATGGGTTTCTAATTCTTTTAACATTTGCAGCTGGATAAAAAGCAGGTCTTGCTTGTCTGAAATTCAATTTAGGAGCGGATGTTGTTTACATAATGGTTTAAATAAGTTACAGAACATAATAAAGTGCCTGGTGTTTTGCGATGAGATTGAATCACAAGGACAGGGAGGCAGAACTTGAGCAAACTGTTTGAGCCTAGAGCTAATTCAAAAGATAGTGTATCATACATAATCTAAAATGAGTCAATATAAAATGGTAAAGGTAGATAAGGTTAAAATGTGGTTATAGTTTCGTAGAATTTGGTTAACTCATTTTCTTCTTTCCTAGGATTTAAGAAGGCTAATTTTGTTCACTATCAGCTTTAGCTATAAGATCACACTGGGTAACAATTCTGCTCATCCCAAGTCCACAAAAAATGTTTTGAATAAGTAAGGTTTATTGTATAGCCCCATCTAATCTTAAACATACTTGATAATTAATCTTAAAATCAATAATCTTAAAACAGTAGTGCAATCAATAGTCCTCTCAAAACGGGACTACGGCAACATCACCGAAATGTCGTTGTGCGCCCTAAAGAGCAACTGTCAATGCGGCTGCCAGACTCTTCACAGGAATTAAATGGTTTGAGCACATCTCATCTTCACTCAATAGTCTCAATTGGTTTCCCACTGAAGGAGTATACATCTTCAAGACAGCTTGCATCACCCACAAAATCTTTCATACAAAGAACCCCAAATACTTAGAAACCAAACTATCGAGAGCAGAAGAGGCCGGGCAGTGAGAAGCTCTAACCCACTTTTTCTCATACCTCCAAATCTGAAGAAAAAATAATCCCAGGCGCACTCTTTCTAAGGAAAGGACCTTCACTACATCCCATCCTGTTCGTGCCTCAAATGGGACCTCAAATCTTTACCGCTTTAACAACTACTTCAACTTGCCCACAAACTGATCCACGTTTCCCAAAGATCCATCCCAAAGTGACACAATCCTCCAATGCGGGCACCTGACGTGTGCAGTGTATAATCTCTTCACTATTACCATTCCCTCAATGCTGTATTGTTATTTTCTATTTCTCGGACTGTTTGACTACCTTATTGATGTGTTGTTCTATATTCTTTGGTTGACTGTTGCGACTCACACGAATCCTCACATGTAGTGCGAGAACATTTCATCACATGACATATAAAGCACTCTGATGCCTTCAGGTCTAGCTAGCGATATATAAAATTCCAATATAAAATAAAATTAAAATAAATAAATAAGAGTCACCATAATGGACCATAGTTTGGCACAGTTGACACGATCGATCGTAGAGCTAAGGTCTATAATGGCCATGCGTATGGACTCCCAAATTAGCAAATGTGCATTTGCTGATAATGAGATTTAAGTTCAGACAATGCCTGATCATGCCCAAACCTGATCTGAACCCATACTGCAGGTCAGAAGTAAGGTTACTGTCACTCGCCCAGATGGTTAGTCAGTCCACAAGAACGCATCCGGATATCTTGACAATAAAGTCTATCCGTGAAATTTGTCTACAGTTGCTGGAGTCGTTTTTTGTTGCCCTTTTTAAATACTGGAATAATTGATTGTGAACAGGAGGGGGTGGGGGGTGTTTTAACAGCTGATTTTAAGGTAATAGATATTAAGGTGGCCAAAAGGTCAAGCTTTTGCTTGCATATACCCAGAGGGACTCTGACTGGTACCATTACCTCTCCTTTGGTTTTCAGTGAAAGCCACAATAAATTCCTCAAAAGATATCCCAGGTGACACATCAATCGAAACACAGGGTACAAAAGATAACACTGAATCAACAGCACACATTTATAAAAAATATAAAACCCAATCATTTGACGGTATGCCTAACCCAAGGAATAGGGAGCTATTGCTCTGCCAAAAGGGGGAGTTCACTACCCTCCACAATAGCCCACTATCTTTCAACGAATATGCAGGCAAATTTTATATGACTCCAAGCCACTTCACTGATGGCTGCTTTTCTAGCTTTGATAGCGGTTTTAAAAGCCAATCAAAAGCCAATCTGTAGGCAGATACTTCCAGATGAGAACAAGGTATTCTGTTTAAGGCAAGCATGAGATTGCAGTGTGTTGAGGTAAATGTGGTATCAAACCATTTGGGAAAGTTCTCCAAAGAGACCCTAAAAGAAGCAGTTAAAAACATCCTAATAACTGGCACTAATAGAATTTAAAAAAAATAAAGACTACATTATGTGAGATGTCCATGTTGAGGCAATCATAAAAATCCTCAAGCAACAGGACATCAATTGTTCACAAAAATGTGTTGGAATAATGTTATTCCAATGGAGCCTGCAACGTCGATCCTGGAGATTTTCCTGTCCTGAGATACAATATAACTGACATTTTGTCACAAATGCCCTAATTAAGAGACCAATAATGGATTATGGTTGCTAAAGTTACTTACAATAACTTGTAAATTGATAGTAACATTGAAAAGAGTAGGACAGATAAAAACAGACAACTATACTTTCGTCACCTTCACCACTATGGGAGGGAACAATAGGGTTGGATGAAAAACCAAGACCATAGATAGATAATGTTATATTCTTAGAGAAGGTCATTCAATTTCTCGCCATGCCAGTTACAGTTAAAGTAAGTACCGTCAATAAACTGAGATGAGAATGAAATGGCAGAAGTATAACTAGCACTCAGGTAAAGAAGCAGATTAAAATCCCCCAACACTGTTATAAAGCAAGAAAAGTTAACAGATTTTTTTTTATTTAACAAAAACTATTTTATAAAGATTAACAATCAACATTTAATGGTTCTTTCTAAAACGAAATGATGTAGCTAAAAAATTGGAATATTTGAACTCAATCCATCGTCACAGAATAGAGAGCGACCTATCAAGCAAAAACAAAAACAAAAACAAAAAAACCTTTTGCCCAACCTGAAGTAGAAGGTTTGGCGGGAATAAGAAAACAGTTACTTACCTGTTATGATAATTATCCAGTATTGATGTCTTCCATGCTTGAACTTATCCTCTTAGCCGAGCTGGGAATACTACTGTAACATTACAATACCACTCCTACGTTAAACAAAGCTCAGAGGCTGTGACCATGGCTCTTAAGTAGCCTATTCACAGCATTTTAAAAAGAACCAAACTCTTGCAATTCAGAAACTAGTTGACTGAATACCAAATCCTAAGAGGCCACCATCCTCCAGATTTCAAAGCACTTGCATGAAGGACTAATAATGTTAGGAGATCCTCTCCAAGGTAGAAGAGTGGGGCGCATGTCAATCTATTAAACTCAAATACTGGTGACTACCGTTACAGGTTATAGATAGTTTCTTCTCTAGTATGGGATATTTCTTCGATTTATCTGTTTGAATCAGAGCAACAAGCAATACATAATATTCTGAATAAATTAGTATGATGGATAAAGGGAAATTAAAGTGTGGCTCACCTCAATGAAAAAGACATAGCAGTGCTTTACCTACTACTGCATTGTTCTGTACCGCCTCCTCTTCTAGACAGTATTGCTGGGTAAAGGTGTGTATTTTCTTCTATGTTGCTGCTCTGCAAATGTCAGTTTATAACACTCCAACAAACATAACGGTGGGTGTAAGAAACTGTCTCTATATATACTGCACCAAAGTGAGGTACAGTGTGTATAGAGTCCAAGAGTCTCCAGAGGTAGGCAGAGGTTAAAGTTTGATAGAACCTTACTCTCTAAAGTGGTTGCTTGGTCGAGCAGTAAGGCAGTATCATAGGATGGTGTTAAGCATGTGATGTACACACTCAGTCAGCAAATGAATTCACACACTCAAGAACTGAACTCTAGGCCAATTGTTTTTGTATAAAAAATATACTGTTTATTTTTAAAACCAATCAAGCCTGGAACAGGTAAGCATTAAATACTTTTCAGTGATACGTTACTGGACATAGAACGGTTCGAAAATGCAATAGGAATGGTACTTTGTTTGATTTACAGGGGAGCAGTAGTATGCAACACTTAGCAAATACAGTACATTGGAATGAATAGGCTTTTTCAATAAATTGCAGGTAAGTTACTTTTCGGATTACTTTTTCTAACAGTGCTGGATCCTAGATTCAGCACTGGGACATTTCCTGAAAACAGTTGAGAAAATGCGTTTTAGTTAGATGTACGATTTTTAAAGAATATTCTTGCATTTCAAAAGTTGACACAAAAACTTTCACAGAGAACCACCAATGTTATCCTATGGAAGGAAATTCAATTCACAGGTAAGTTACTTTTACGTTACTTTTCCTACTCAGTGCTGGATACCTAGATTCAGCACTGACACATTTCCTGAAAACAGTTGAAAAAATGTGTTTTGGGTATTTGTGCGATTTTTAAAGAATATTCTTAGTTTTCAAAAGTCGACAAACTTTTTGGGAGAAAAAGTGTCAATGTTATCCTATGAGGAAAGGTAAATGCTACTTACCAGTATGCATCTGTTCTTGGCATGTAGAGCTGCAGATCAACACACTATGCATAGATCGCCATCTGGTGTTGGGCTCAGATGTTTGCACTTGTTTTTGTCCAGGAAAGTCTTTGGAAGTCACAAGATATGTGACTCCTCCTTTGGATCATAGTGCGCATTGGTATCGGCTCCATCCTCAGATTGTTTTTCGCCAGCAGGGAAATGATGGAGCTTTGTAAGAAACAGGAAAGATGCCCATGTATACTGTATCTAAATAAGATAATACTGGAACAGATAAAGGTAGCCTGGGAGGCGGGTGGACGTGTGTAGATCTGCAGCTCTACATGCCAAGAACAGATGCATACTGGTAAGTAGCATTTACCGTCTTAGGTATATGAGCTGCAGATTACACACTATGCATAGATTGTATAGCAGTACCCTCTCCTAGCGGCGACCACCAGTATCTGTTGCAGTAGTTTGAAATAGTGTTTTGAGTACAGTCTGGCCCACACTAGCTTGTTGTTTAGTTTGCACATATACACAATAGTGTTTTGTGAATGTGTGTGGTGTAGACCATGTAGCTGCTCTGCAGATATCATCTAAGGGAATGTTCCCTAAAAATGCCATTGAAGCCCCTATCTTTCGTGTAGAGTGGGCTTTAGGGGGAACAGATAATGTACGTTTTGCTTTGTGGTAGCAAATTTGTATGCATTTGACAATCCACCGAGCTATCCCAGATTTTGATATGGAGTTGTCTTTGTGTGGTGGTGAGAAAGACACGAAAAGTTGTTTGGTCTTACGAAAGGGTTGTGTTCTCTCGATGTAGTAAAGCAATGCTCTTTTGACATCCAAGGTATGAAGAGCTCTTTCTGCGACTGTTTGTGGCTGCAAGAAGAATACGGGCAGCTCCACAGATTGATTTAGGTGGAAGGGAGAAATGACTTTAGGAAGGAATTTAGGATTAGTTCGGAGAACAACCTTATTATGATGCAGCTGCCGGAAAGGTTCCTGAAGGGTTAGTGCTTGTAGTTCGCTAACTCTTCGTAGAGAAGTAATGGCTACTAGGAAAGCAGCTTTCCATGTTAAGAATTGTAGCTCACATTTATGTAGAGGTTCAAATGGAGGGCTCATTAGTCTTGTGAGAACGATGTTTACATTCCACACAGGTGAAGGTGGTACTCTGGGGGGGAATTATTCTTTTGAGGCCCTCCATAAAGGCTTTTTGGCAGGTACTCTGAAAAGTGACAGATGTTGTCTATTTTGTAGATATGGTGCTATGGCAGCAAGATGCAGTCTAATAGACGTGTAGGCTAAGTTGCATTTTTGGAGGTATAGTAAGTAGCCTATTATGTGTTGGATAGACACATCTAGGGGATTGGTGTAGTTGTTATGACAATATATTACAAAACGTTTCCACTTGGCTGCATAGCATGCTCTAGTGGTAGGCCGTCTAGCTTCTTTAATGATGTGCATACAGTCAGGGGGAAGGTTAAGGTAGCCGAATTCTAGGACCTCAGGAGCCAGATCGCAAGGTTGAGCTGAGCTGGGTCCGGGTGTCTGATCTCTCCATAGTTCTGGGTTAAGAGGCGTGGAGAGAGGTGTAACTTCTGGTGCGGAACTACTGAGAGTTCCAGCAATGTGGTGTACCAAGGTTGTCTGGCCCAAGTTGGAGCAACTAGGATGAGAGTTAAGGAATGTTGCCGTAGTTTGCGCACCACTCGTGGAATGAGTGGGAGAGGCTGAAAAGCGTACGCAAATCTGCCTGACCAGTTCATCCATATCGCATTGCCTTTGGACAATGGGTGTGGCTATCTGGCGGCGAAGCTTGGGCATTTGCCGTTTTCGTGGGTGGCGAAGAGGTCTATCTGTGATTGCCCCCACATTTGAAAAAACGGTTGAAGAACTTGCGGATGAAGTTCCCACTCGTGGATCTGTTGTGTTTGACGGCTCAACAGATCGGCTATGGTGTTTTGGACTCCTGGGACATGTTGGGCTAGGAGAAAAATGTTCTGAGGTATAGCCCAACTCCATATGTTCTGTGCTAGCTGAGAGAGCTGCAGAGAGTGTGTCCCGCCTTGTTTTTGTATGTAGTACATGGCTGTCATGTTGTCCGTGCGGACTAAGACAGCCTTGCCTGATATGTGTTTTTGAAATGCTTTTAAGGCTAGGAATATGGCTAGTAACTCCAGGTGGTTGATGTGGAGTAACTTTTGTTGAGGTGTCCACCTGCCCTGCGTGGTGTGATGTAGTAGGTGACCTCCCCAGCCGGAGAGCGATGCGTCCGCTGTCATAACTATTTGAGGAACCGGCTCTAGGAACGGTCGCCCTTTCGAAAGGTTCTTGGTGTTCCACCACTTCACAGAGCGATGAGTACGACCGTCTACCAACACCAGATCTGTTAACTGACCTTGAGCCTGGTTCCATTGGCGTGCTAAGCACTCTTGGAGAGGACACATCTGGAGTCTTGCATGAGGTACTATGAATATGCAAGAGGCCATCATCCCTATGAGTTGCATAAACACTCGAGCTGGAAGAGTGTGTTGCGGTTGGAATTTGGTGAGAAGAGCCTGCATGCTTGCTATCCTGGCGGGACTGGGATAGGCTAGCGCCTTTGAGGTGTCTATTGTGGCACCGATGTATTGTTGTGTGTGGGACGGTTGCAGATGGGACTTGCCGTGGTTTACTGTGAACCCCAGGTCGTGGAGTAGTTGGATAGTGGCGTGAGTGTGTTGTATACACTGGTTGTATGAGCTGGCTTTTATGAGCCAGTCATCCAGATATGGGAAGACGTGGATGTGCGGTCTTCTTAGGTGTGCTGCCACCACCGCTAGGCACTTGGTAAACACTCGTGGTGCTGTTGTGACTCCGAATGGGAGTACTTTGAATTGATAGTGATGGCCGTCCACTATAAATCTGAGATACTTCCTGTGAGCGGCGTGAATGGGAATGTGGAAATAGGCATCCTTGAGGTCTAGGGTAGCAAGGAAGTCGCCCTGTGAAAGGAGTGGAAGGACGTGCTGGAGTGTGACCATGTGGAAATGGTCTGAGTGTATGTATAGGTGTCTGAGGTCTAGAATAGGCCTTAGAGAGCCGTCCTTCTTTGGTATAAGAAAATACAGGGAGTAAACTCCCTTGTTTTGTTGGGGCAGGGGAACTGGTTCTATTGCACTTTTTTGTAGGAGGGAGATTACCTCCTGCTTTAGCAGTAACAAATGTTCTTGCGACATTGGACGCTGTTTGGGTGGGATGTTTGGGGGAGGTAGATGTTAGTTCGAGACAGTAACCTGATTGAATTATCTGTTGCACCCACCTGTCTGAGGTGATGTTGGTCAAGACAGGAAGGAATTGTTGGAGTCTTCCCCCGACTAGAGTGGAATGGTCTGGGGGAAGTGGAGGGAAGTCATTGGGTGGGGTGGAGGCAGAGCGGGAGTTGTTGGTTTTGCCTCTGCCTTTGTTGTTGTTACCCCTGTAACCTCCTCTTTGGTAACCTCTAGTAAAGGTGGATTGGGTGGGAGCTTTGTAAGAAATAGAGGGGCTATCCGAGGGGTAGCCTCTGGGGGTGCTTCTGAAGGATGAGTGACGAAAGGAACGCCTGGGAGCTTGCGACTGCAAGGCTCCCATAGATTTAGCGTTGTCGGTATCCTTCTTCATTTTTTCAAGGGATACGTCAACATTGGGGCCAAATAGGTGTTGCTCATCGAATGGCTGATTGAGAATGGAACTCTGGACTTCAGGTTTGAAACCTGAAATGCGTAGCCAGGCATGCCTACACAAAAGGACACTGGTGTTTATTGCCCTTGAGGCGGTATCTGCTACAACTAAGGCGCAACGGATGGAGGTGTTAGTAATGGTTTTACCTTTTTGTACGAGTTCATTGGCCCTATTTTTATACCTGTCTGGGAGGTGCTGCAATATGGACTCAAGCTCATCATAATGTGCCCTGTCGTACCTAGCTAACAGCGCTTGAGTACTGGCAATGCGCCATATGTTTGCCGCCTGTGACGCCGTTCGTTTGCCAGAGGCGTCCAGGAGTTTAGACTCCTTATCTGGTGCTGGTGCGTCACCCGATGATTGGGAATTGGCTCTTTTTCATGCATTGAAGACTACAAGGGAGTCTAGTGGTGCGGGACCTTTAATGTAGGCTGGATCAGTAGGGGCGGCCTTATACTCTTTATCGATCCTAGGGTTGATCACTCGAGCCCTGACCGGGTCTTTAAAGACCTCTGGTGCATGCTTAATGACCCCCTTAAGCATGGGTAAAATTGAGGTGGACCTTTGTGTGGCCTGGAGGGATAGATGGCCTCTTGTGGGATGTTAGGGACGTCTGGGATGCTATAATCATCCGAGGAGTCTGGGGAGCCAGTAGGACTAGGGTCCCCTAGTGGTTGATCGTCTGCACCTCCCCCTGCATCATCCGAGGTGTTATTATCATCATCATCTACTGGAGTAGGGGATAGTGTAGGAGAGAGGTGTGGTGGGGGAGGGGGAGGAGGAGGAGGAGGAGGAGGAGGAGGAAGAGGAGAAGGGATCCTTAATGAAGAGGTAGCAATGTCTCTCTTTTTAGGTGGTGGAGTCGATGCAGGCTTATCTAGTGGTCGTTTGTTGGAGCTAAGAATCAAGTGACCAGTCTTAGGATCCTTTACAAGAGTTTTTTGGGTAGGATTTGGTCGAAACAGTTCTTCTGTGGGAGGCAGATCCTTCGGTGCCGATGGTTTTGGTTCCATAGGCTTTTTCGGCGCCACCTCTGTAGCGGTTCTGGGTTTGGAACCATGAGGTTTTGCAGTGTCTTTGGCCGATGGAACCTGTTGTTTCTTCGGTTCCGAGGTCTTTTTCGGCTTGGAAGCATGGGAGTGGTGGCCCTTTGGTGGCAGTTTTTTGGTCGGCTCCCAGTGTGTTTTCGGTGTCGAGGAGCCGGTGCCAGTCTTCGGCACCGAGTGCTTGGATGTCGAAGCAGTGGTCGGCGTGGATGAGGAAGAGGACGGCTTCTTTTTCAGTGCCTGTGGATGTTTTTCGGTACCGAGGGTAGGCTGACTCTAGCCCGAGTCACCTGAATGCTTAGTAGGCTTCTTTACCAGGCCCGTAGGCGGGGCATGGGAAGCAGTCTCTCGGTGTGCACCTGGGCCTGAAGGTGAAGGTGTGACCGAAGCCTTTTTAGATGGTGTCGAGGGGGGTTTGGGGTCGACGCCTGTACTTACGACCCTCTGTGCCGGAGTGATGTCCTCGACGTCGGAGTCATCGGCTTCGGAGGCACTGACGAGGCCTTCTTCGACCCGCCCCTGCTCTGGCACGTCGATGCCTTCTTGGAAGATGTCGTCTGGAATTGAAGACGATGAGCGAGCCATGGTTCTTCGAGCTCATCGGTCCCGAATCGTCTTCTTGGAGCGGAAAGAGGCGCAAGCTGGACAGTCTCTGGCCTCGTGCTCCGGTGAGAGGCAGAGGTTGCACACCTGATCGGTGTGTGGGGAAACTTCGACCCACATCGAGGACACTTCTTGAATACCGTCCTTTCCATGAGCTAGATGATCAGGCCCAGGTAGGCCCGAAGGCCTTCGTCGACGACCGGAATCGAAGACTTCGAAGTTGTTGAGAGTCGCGTCGATTGGGAAACGCGATCGAGACAATACCAACGAAAAGGGTGAAGGATAGAGCGTCGTAAGTAAATTCGGTAACGGTTCTGAACTGGAGCGCGAGAAACGCATCCGAGCCTGATGGCGGAAAAAAACAATCTGCAGATGGAGCCGATGTCCATGCGCACTATGATCCAAAAGAGGAGTCACATATCTCATGACTTCCAAACACGTTCCAGGACAAAAACAAGTGCAAACATCATGGCCCAACACCAGATGGTGATCTATGCATAGTGTGTAATCTGCAGCTCATATGCCTCGAACAGCAGGTTATCGGTTTCGAGGTAAGTACTCTGTCTTTGGAGTTGGGGTTCTGGGGTTAGACTCAGGGGTCTCCTAGGGTCAGTGATGCACTGTTGTACCCTCAGCGGCACTAGGGCGGCCGGGTGCAGAGTGTTGAGGCCCAATGTTATCTATGGAGGATAGGGGGGCTCTGGTTGGTGGCTGCTGGTAAGCAGGTCACGGGGTTGTGGGAGCAAAGCTCCTAGGGTTTAGCTCAGGGCAAGTTGGGGACCAAAGTAGCACCAAAGGTGCACCCTCAGCGGCACTAGGGCGGCCGGGTGCAGGGTGCTGTTTAGAGGTCGCGTGCCCTGTTGTTTTCAATGGAGATTCTCCGGGACAAAGAAACACTGCAGGCTCAGGGACGAGGATCTCCCAGGAGCGTCCACCACTTCGAGGGGTAAGTTGGGAAGTTGAGGGTTGGTTAGGCACCATTGGTTAGGGCACACAAGGCCGTGGGGCGTCGGGTGGAGGAGTGTCTTGGGACGTCGGATTTTCTTACCCGCTCCGGTCACCCTGGGTTGGGGGGGTCCTCTGGATTGAGGCTGCAGGCGTCATCAGGCGGCTTGAGGCAGGTCGGGGGTCGCTGGATCTCGGGTCAAGATGGCCGGGGGGCCTCCTCGTGGTGTTTTTCCACTCGAGCTCGGGCCGGATTCGGCAGGTGCAGAGTGGGCTGGATTCGCGGTTCCTGGCTGGCACAAGGAGCTGCAGTTTAAGCACGTCCGGTGTTCACGGGAGAAACAGTCCAGAAAGTGAAGGCCGGCAGGTCCTCCAAGGTTTGTGAGGTTGCTGGCTGCTGGATACACCGGGATTTCGCAGGAGCGGTTTCGAGGGGAGACATGCCTGTAGGGCTGGGGCCAAGTCAGTGGGCGTCGTCCTCTTGTTAGCTCTGCACGGCTCTTCGTCCTTCTTATCTTTTCTTGTTGTTGCTGGATCTGAGCAAGGAAGGTTCAGGGTGCCCCTAAATACTACATTTAGGGGTGTTACAGGTAGGTAAAGGGCAGGGACCAATGGGTCCCTTCCCTGGGGTGGGTACACCCCCTATTCTGCCACTCTCCAGTGTGAGGGGGGCAGGAGCCTGTCCCTGGTTGGCTGAGACCCCCCATCCTCAAGATGGTGAGGACTCTAGGTTGTGCTTCACCTTGCCTCCCCCACCTGAGGGGTGAAGTTGGCAGAGGTGGGCACACCTCTTTTCCTCAATTATTTTTCCTGCCGGTTCTCCCGCCCTAAGTGGGGGGTAGAACCAGTGGGGACCAGTTGCTGAAAGCAGCAAATGGTCTGAAGAGTCTCACAAAGGCGGCATGCCTTTGAAGCTTTTCCTTCGTGAACCCTGCCCATCCTGGGGTAGGAGGCTTGGCACCTCATCCCAGGATGTGCATTGTTTCAGGCCCCCGAGAGCAGCAAACTCTCGACCCAGGGGTCCAGAAACAAGTCTGGTGATGACAGCCTAAGCAGCCACTCAGCCAGGTCACTATTAGTTGGTCGAATTTCAGGGGGCATCTCTAAGATGCCCTCTGTTGTGCATTTTACATTAAATCCCACACTGGCATCAGTGTGGGTTTAATGTGCTGAGAAGTTTGATACCAAACTTCCCAGTCTTCAGTGTAGCCATTATGGTGCTGTGGAGTTAGTAATGAAAAACTCCCAGCACCATAAACTCCTAATGGCAGCACTGCACTTACAGTGCCCCGGAATGGACTTGGGCACTGTAGGGGTACAGGGCTCATGCACCTGTACCCTCACCACTGGCATAGGACACCCAGCTAGAGAGGTGACTGATGTATGCCAGGGCAGTGGTTTGTGGGCATGGCACACAGGGATGTGTGCCATGTCGACTATTCACTTTTTTCTGCACCAAGACACGCAGCCTGCAAAGGCAGGGTGTGAGTGTCAGGGTACAGGACCTCTAAGGGTGGCACAACAAGTGCTGCAGCCCTTAGAGGCCTTCTCTGGTCACAGTGCCCGGGGTACCATTTACCAGGGGCTGACATGTGGCCAGAGAAGCCAATTGGGTTTATTTTGGGGAAAGAACACAGGCCCTGGGAACCTGAATGGCAGGGACCCAGGGCACACCAACAAAAAGTGCATCAGTAGCCAGGCAAAAAGTGAGGGGGTTACTGCAACAGAAACCAGTGGGCGCCACAACACTCCTGGTATAAAGAGATCTCATGTTCCTCTGCAGTGGTTTGTCTGCTTTTGTGTGGCAAAATGAAACAGCAGATGCAACTCATCGAGGTAAACCCTGTTTAGAAATGGCTTGATGCTGGCATGGATTCCCAAAGGCAATCAAAAGCTGGCCTGACTTCTAAAGTTTTCAGACCTGCTCAAGTAGAATGTCAGACATCTTTTAATATCTAGAGAACGTAAGATTCCCTACGGAACTGTGTTTGGATTTAGAAAAAATGTCTTTAGTATAATTGGCTCATTTAAGTGGAAATCATCGTGTTCAGGAGCCAAGCAAGCAACTTCAGAGATTGCTGGGCCTGGATGCTGGATTTGACAAGTGACTCTGGTCAGAAGGTCCAGCCGTGGCACCAAAAAGATTCTGTGGAGCTTCTAAAAGTGGCACGAGTTCTAGAAACCAAAACCGTCTCAGCCGTGCTGGTGCAATCATGATTATTCAGCATGGTTGCCTTATTTTTCTCTGTAGTTTAGGGAATAGGGGACAGAAGCAGAAATGTGTGCGCAAATGTTCCTGACCATAATAATGATAGGTAATTTCGCCACAACCCTGGTAATATCATCTGCTTGCATAGTACTGGCAATTTGTGATTCAGGTTCATTGCAAAAAGATTGAGGTTTTGCTTGCTGCAGATTCTGAACAATTTGCCAACTTGACATTGATGCAGTTCCCATTGGTGGAATTCCTATATCTGCAACTCAGGGCATCGGCCCAGTCAGTGTCCTGCCCTGGCAGACGGTCTGCTGGGTAAAGATATCTTGTGTTAAACTGACCATTTCCAGAGTGTCAGAGCTTTCTTGGAAAGGCCTTGTGACCATGTCCCTCCCTGCCTGTTTAAGTAAAATATAATGATGTATGTCGGTCTGTGCGTACCAACACTAACACTGCTCTCATTCTTAGAGGATTGAGCACCCAAGCACACTGCGTGAAGCTCTCACAGGTTTATATTGAGGAGCCTTTCCTACCGGATCCACATGCCAATGATAGCTAGATCTTTTGGAGAATCACCAATTCCTTTCAAGGATACATCGGTTGTCGAAATAAACTTTACAGGTTGTATCAAGAAACTGAGGCCCTTTGATGTAGTGACCATCTTTGCCCAGCATAAAAATCCTTCCCTAACTGATGATATCTTCATCTTGCTTTGAAAGGATCGCTATGTTTGGAATCATTGATGGTTGATACTCTTGGAACAATCTCATCTGTAAAAGAAAAAAAATGAAATTAAAGGAATACAGGAGGGAATCGTGCCTAAAATGTGTTTGAATTGGCATACTGTAACCCAATTCTTGGATCGAATCCAAACTTCTAAATGTTGAAGATCGGTGCAATCTCTCTTGGGAAGAAAATGCTTTTCCATTTCTTCTTTCTAATTTTGTCCCCAGAAATTGGATCCCAGTCTTTAGTACTGACTGTGAGGCTAACCTTTCAAAGAGGTTCAGAAGACGCATCTGTGATGAATTCATGAATGAACTGTACGTTGGGCCTTTTATTAGCCAGTTGTCCAAGTAGGGAAATACTTGGATACATGGTTTCCTTAAATTTGCTGCTACTGGTGACTGACATTTTTTAAATATCTCTGGGGCCGACTTCCGTCCAAATGAAGGTACCCCTAAACTGATAGCGGCAGTCGGCCACCTGGAAACAAAAATCATTTTGGTGGTTGGGGTGAATAGGGATGTGAAAGAATGCATCCTGTAGGTCAAGAAGGGCTATAAATTCTAATTCCCTCAGCTGACAAACGTCAGGATTGCCTTATACCAATGCTGCGTAATCTTTATTCCACCTCATGTCTCTTTCTCCCCCCATCCAATACTCCCTCACCCTGCATCTTACTCCTGCAGCTTCTTTTTCATCTCTGCTTTCTGCCTTTGCCACTGTTTTTCTGTCTTTCTAGTATTCCTTTCTTCCTTTTGCGGTTTTCACTTTCTTGTTCTGGGCCAAAGTCTGATGAAAAAAAGTAAGTGTTGGTCCCCTAAAATGAGCGGCAGTGGGTCCCACCTGCAACCACACGCTCAAATTAAGCACTAAGGGCACCATTCTGAAAGTTTGTTTTTTGAAGAAAACATTTAGCTAATAGAGGTCTAAAATTCTCCTGACTTTTTCCTAATTAAATAGAAATACGAACAGAATCCTGATTTTTGCTGTGGTCAGAGAGACGTCTCAATAGTTCACTCCTTTATCATGGAGAGAATTTCCTCAAGCAATCTCAGCAGATGTAAATGTTGCATTATTGTACTATTAAAGATTTTCCGATGAATTCTAAGGTATAGCAAGTCCCAAGCAAATTGGAGACAAATATGTCTGTTGTGATGCTTCTACAACATTCTGTGCAAGCGGAAACTTTCCGACCTACTTAGCGAAGGGGTGGTAATTTGTGAAATGGGGTGCCTGTAGTTCATCAGTGCCTCCTACCAGTGTTAGGATATACATTGTGTTGAGTATCTTTTTGGCATGGTTCAGGAGTATGTTATTGATGATGGTCTATAGCGAGTCTACAATGTAGGAAGCTGGCTTTTTATGTAGAGTACCAAAATGAGGTACACTATGTAGAAAGTTCAGACAACCCTTATTGACTTACAGTGCTAACATTAATTCATTCCAAATGCTCTCTTTTGTGGTAGAGTGGGTGAGCAGTTTAGCTTATTAGAGGGTAGTGCTAAGCATTTGTTAAACACACAGTCAATAAATGAGATACTCACTCAAGAAGAAATCAATATCAATTTAGAAAAATAATATATATTTTGGCGGCGGTGGTGTTCATACTGAACACAAACAAGCCTTTGTGCTAGCAACAAGCTTCGGTGCCCCAGGTATTGGTGTTGGCCCGCTCCTGCATCTCCAAACGTTGTGGGGATATGGATTTGACCTCTTACACCACGGTGACCTCTTCCTGGCTGGATGCTACTTCGGTGGAGCCGGAAGTCAGAAGATCGGCGTGCCAGACGACGGAGTCAGTGCCTGCAGGCAAGTGGCTCCTCCACTTTAAGGGAGCTGCTGGCTGGTTAACCAAGTGCTGGCACCCTTGGAGGTTTTTGGAAGCTGTAGGACAAGTCAGGTTGTGCGATTGTCAGGACAGTAGCTGGCAGGCAGAGCTTGGCACCAAAGTCCACAGCTATTCCTTTGTTCTCGCATTCTTCAGCTCTTTGTGCTTTTTTTTAAGCCAGTCGAATCTGAGTTCCTGGTGTCAGGGGGCCACCCAAATACTGAATCTAAGGTCATTAAGGAGAGTGAAGGATAGTAGACAATGGGCTACTAACCCTTGGGGTCACTACAACCCCTATATGTCCACTTCCTGTGGGGGGTGAGCATAACCCTGTCCCAGAGTTCCTAATTCTACCAAAAACAAGATGGTGGAATCCTTCTTTCGTGGAGCAGATCAGGCGGCCCACCTTATGTGACTGGCCTGGTCGTGCAACAGGCCTACTTTCATAGCTAATTTCCCGCCTGTCCTTTTACCATATGGGCCTCAAGACAGGGGGTGGCATCTACTGGGTCTGGGGGAAGCCAGGGTGCATATCAAAGGCGGCAGGGGCTTTGAAGCCCCTAGCCTTGATATGCCAGATCACTAGCCATGCTGCTGGAGGAGGTGTGAACAGCTTCCTACGGAGCAGGCATAGTTTCTGGCCTCCGAGAGCTTGGGCTCTCACCTGCACGGGGTCAGAAGCAGGTCGGTGATGGCAGGCTAGACGATACTGGTCAGCCAGCACACTAGATAGTGGTAGGATTTTCAGGAGGCACCTCTAAGGTGCCCTAGAGGTGCCTCCTGAAAATATGTCTTAATAAATCCACTACAGGTATCAGTATGCATTTATCAAGACAAGGTGTTAAGATACCAAACACCATAGGTTTAATTAAAGCCATCCTATAGCTGGGAAACTCGTAATGAGCACTGCCCAGTACATATACTTAAGATGGCTTCCATGTCCACTCGTACTATCTAGTAATTGTACTAGACAGCACAGGGTCATATCTGCTTATGCAGATATGTTCTCATATGTAATATAATGCACACTGCCTTAGGGCTATAGAGCCAGCTGTATGGTTGACTTACATATATTGCATGCAGTGCCTGTGGGTATGGCACACTGGGAATGTGCCATGTCGTGTTTTCACACTTGTTTGCATCATTTCATACAGCCTGCAATAGCAGCCGTGAATTTGGTGGTGGGTCCCTTAGGGTGGCACAATACATGCTGCCAACCTATGGTGACCCTCTTTAGTACCCATGCCCTCGGTACTAGGGGTACCATTTATTAGGGACTTACTGAGGTGCTAAAGGTCGTGCCAATTTGAGTACAACTGAACAGACACCTTGTTTTACGGAAAAAGCACTGGCACTGGTTAGCAGGAAACCAGTGCACTTCAGTCAAAATTGCATCAAATACTAGGCACAAAGTGGGGGCGACCATGTCAAAAAGAGGCACTTTCCTACATATAGTGAGGCTGATGATATAGGTAGTGGTGTACATGATATATATGATAACAAAGACAGCCACAACAACTTCAGTGCTGCCCCCTCACGTTAAATGGTATGCTTCTCTGTTTACTTGATTCTAGTATTTTGTTTTCTGCCCCTATCTTTATGATGGTTTAAGTCATGTAAAAACACTGCCTGCATCCTTTTTTATTTGAAATGGTGAGATCCCAATCTGATGACTAGAAAAGAGGTGTACACTGCTGAGGTAAGCGCTGGCCATTGAATTGATTCTGATGCACCTGACTAGAATGCAATTCCGGACTAGAATGCAATTCCTATGTCTAGGTTACCAAGGCAGGAAAACGGACGGAAGATCATCATAGGAGACACTAGAAAATTTAGGGAAGCACCTGCAAGGGCAGAAAGGCTAGCAAAGGCAGATGAAAAGAAGGGAAGCTGAAGTAGGAACACAAGCAAATTAAGCTTAGGAAGCAAAAGGTCTAATTTATGGCGCATGGAGGGCCATCACAGCTCACTGCTCTCCCATTAGCTCTTCAAAATCTCATGTAGGTTATAGGAGATATAGAAAAAGTGTCCACGGGACTTGAGAAATTAAAGCAGTATGTAGAGGGTGAAGTGTAACAGGAGGAGGGACATCCGGGCCCACAGAACTGGGAGTAATGGGCTATAGGGAACTGGGAAAGAAAACAAAAGCGTGAACAACAACAATTGCACCTTACCATATAAACTACAATTGCATCTTACCGTATGATTGTTCAACATGAACTGTACAGCACTCAGTTTAACAAGCTTTCTAACGCTGCTGTAGGTATGAGGGGTAGTTAAGGTACAATTAAGCAATAGAACGGGTTGCTGATTGAAGACTGCTTGAATGGTAACTACTATCAACCTGCAAATAAAAACAGAGTACTTCCAAACAATAGACTGTAAAACATAGCAAGCAAGGCTCTTCAGTATGTATGTCAGTTAAACAGGCTTAGCAACTCTTTCAAACTAAAGAGATTGCAACATACAGTTTCCAAACAGTCCGAAAAATAGTATCACAAAAATCTGTTCAATACAAATCTTTCAAAGGCCAAGAAAACCCAGATTGCTAATATGAAATGCCTGGCCTGAATTAAAGGTTGCCAGAAGGATACTTCATCACACAAGTGACAGATATATCGTCCCCCTTATTATAAGTGCATTAGGATATATTATATGTAATAAACGGATGGCATAGCTGTCACATTTGTAGCGGTGTACTCATATGCCAAACAGGCCAGGAATCAGCCATCAAGATTATTGTAGGATCGTTGAAACGGCTACCAGGATATCAGTGCCAAGCTTTTGCAATGGTCAGAAACAAACCCGTCAGCTACAGGGGATGAAGGATAAGCAAATGTACTCCTATAAGTGATGGATACATGTACCTTTATGGCAGCTCTCTCACATCATCAACATATGCTTTGTTAGCTTTTCAAATTAAAACTTATGTGGGTCATAATCGGTCCCACCCATTCCCCTGTGCAGGTGTTCACTCCTGCCACTTTCCAATTTTAAAATAGGAGCTAATCTGAGATATGTTTTAGGCCTGGGCGTAAGATTTTGCTCCACTTGCAGAATTTGCAGAAATCAGGAAGTCTGCGTTCTGCAGTAAATGCGGAGTTCCCGATAAATTCTGTAATCCGCCTCATAGTGGAATTTATTTTCAGTTGGAGTGCTCAAGCCGGATTTCTGCCCGCACTGGCGAGCGCGACAAGTATGGGGGTTGGCTTACAAGCGCCGGTGAGATTTGGCAGCCACCAGCGAGAGCTGTCGACCGCCCGCGAGCGCTTGCGAAACTTGCAGGCTGCTAACGCGGATTTAGGCTCTGCCAGCAACATCCGGTGCTTTGTTTCTGAAGACAGAGAGCGCAAGCGAACGCCAGTGATTGCGGCTACATCCTTGAGCAGATTTTCCCATCATGGTGCCATTCACATTCAGAAGCAGGTCGGTGCTGGCAGGCTAGACGATACTGGTAAGCCAGCACACTAGATAGTGGTAGGATTTTCAGGAGGCACCTCTAAGGTGCCCTCTGGGTGTATGTCTTAATAAATCCACTACAGGTATCAGTATGCATTTATCAAGACAAGGTGTTAGATACCAAACACCATAGGTTTAATTAAAGCCATCCTATAGCTGGGAAACTCGTAGTGTGCGAGAATGCGTGAAGTGTTGACAAACATCAAAAAGGTAGCACGAATGGGTGGAGGAGCAGCTCCGCCCACTCGTGGAATTCCAGAGAGTCTAGCACAGTTATTGGGGTGCTCTGAGGAATTCCGTGTAGCAGAACTCCACGATCTCTGCCCAGATCTAGATATCTTCTGACTGAGGGTGCGCAGGCGGCTGTTAATAACGGGGAAAGGGCTTAGAAAGAAGGCTGTAAGAAAAGGAAAATGCTACTTACCCAGTATGCATCTGTTCTTGGCATGTAGAGCTGTAGAATCTCATGCGTTGCATAAGATCGCCATCTAGTGTTGGGTCCGGATGTTTGCACTTTGTTTTTCTTGGAAGAAGTTTTCCTAGTCACGAGGTAAGGGACTGCTCCCTTAGGTGATGTGCGCATGGTCATCGACTCCATCTTCAGATTGTTTTCCGCAGTGGGTAAGAGAATGGAGTAGTAGTAAAGAAAAGAGATGTCCATGCGTAAGTATGTATAGTAAAGAGAGAACTACAGCAATTACAGGTACCCGGGGAGGTGGGTGGGCACATGAGCTTCTACAGCTCTACATGCCAAGAACAGATGCATACTGGGTAAGTAGCAATTTCTGTTTGAGGCATGTGAGCTGTAGATCACATGATTTGCATAGACTATACAGCAGTCTCCCCGAAGCGGTGGCTATCCTGTAACTGGTGGAGTTTTCTGGAATAACCTTTTAAGTACTGCTTGAAGCACATTAACTTGTTGTCTTGCTAACCCATCTACACAGTTGTGTTTGGTGAATGTGTGTGGTGTAGACCATGTTGCAGCTTTGCAGATATCAGCAATAGGGATATTCCCTAAGAAAGCCATAGTAGCACCCAGCTTGTGAGTGGAATGTGCTCTAGGGGGTACTGTTAGAGTCCTTTTGGCTTTTGCATAACACATCTGTATACATTTAACAATCCACCTAGCAATACCTGATTTGGAGATAGAGTTGCCCTTGTGAGGTGGTGCAAAAGCGACAGAGTTGTTTGGTTTTACAAAATGATTGTTCTTTCAGTGTAATACAAAAGAGCTCTTCTGACATCTAAGGTATGTAGAGCTTGTTCTGCAACAGAGTCAAGTTGAGGGAAGAACACATGTAATTCAACTGACTGACTGATGTGAAATGCAGATAGCACCTTAGGTAGGAATTTGGGGTTGTTACAAAGAACTACTTTATCTTTGTGTAATTGGAAAAAGGGTTCTTTTATGGTTAATGCATGCAGTTCACCCACTCTCCTCAATTAAGTGACTGAATTGAGAAAAGCTGTTTTCCAAGTGAGGAACTGTAGTTCACATTTGTACATGGGTTCAAAAGGTGGACCCATTAACCTTGTGAGGACAATGTTAAGATTCCACACTGGGACAGGTGGAAGTCTTGGTGGTATTACCCTTTTTAGCCCTTCCATGAAAGCTTTGATGACAGGCACTCGACATAGCAATAAATGCTGCCTATTTTGAAGGTAAGCTGCTATGGCAGCAAGATGCAGTCTGATGGATGTATAGGCCAATGCTGACTATTGCAAATGTAATAGGTAGCACAGTATGTGCTGTATGGAAGCATCAAGGGGGTTGATGTGATTGTTATTGCAATGGATGACAAAATGCTTCCATTTGGCTGCGTAGCAGGCCCTTGTGGTAGGCTTTCTGGCCTCTTTAATAATGTTCATACAAAGTTGAGGGCTCAATGGGTGGACCCCCTTGACGAGGTGGATTGGCGTGATGCCCTCATGACCCCCAGAACAGTCACCGTCTCTGCCAAACTCAAGCGGATTCAGCTCTATTACCTACATGCTGCGTATCTCACTCCCCAGCGCCTTTATCGAGCGGGCTTGCGCCCAGATGCGTCATGCACGAGATGCACCCACGCCCCGGCTGACTTCCTCCACATGGTTTGGTTGTGCCCCCGCCTGGAACACTTCTGGGGATCTATTGAGGTGGAGCTAACAGAGGTATTGGGCTGGGAGGTTCCTCATGATCCATGTCACTCATTGTTGGGGATCAAGGATGGGCTGGACAGGTCCAGAAACGAAAAGTTATTTTTTAATACAGCTATGATGGTGGCCAAGCAGGACATAGCGGCGGCTTGGAAAAGCCCCGACCCGCCGAAACTGGGGAGGTGGCGCAGAGGGGTGGACTGGTGCGCGACCCAGGAGAAAACCCTTTAAATGCCCAAGGGGTGCGCCAAGAAATATTGTAGTGTGTGGGGGAAGTGGCTGGGCAATGTGGAGGGTCCTGATTAACCCAGTCCCCTCTATGTCTTATAGGGGTCATGATAGTGGATTACACTGCTTTTAAAAAGGAATGCAAACCAATGATTTCCGTGTATTTGCTGAATTGTTTTATGTGTTTTAAAAACAATAAAAATTTGAATATCAAAAAAATAATGTTCATTCAGTCTGGTGGAAGGTTGAGATAACCAAACTCTATGACTTCAGGAGCCAGATCGCAAGGTTCAGTTGTTTGGAATCTGGGTGTTTGATTTCTCCATGGCTCTGTGTGAGGAGACTGGGAGTCAAATGTAATTTTTGGTGTAGTACCAGAGAGCGTTCCAACAGGGTTGTGAACCAGGGTTGACAGGCCCATGTTGGAGCTACTAGTATTAGCGTGAGAGATGTTTGCCTGAGTTTCCAAACCACTGATGGAATGAGTTGGAAAGGCAGAAGAGCGTAAGCAAATATCCCTGACCAGTTCATCCATAGAGCATTGCCTTTGGATAAAGGGTGTGGATACCTGGAGGCTAAGCTTTGGCATTTTGGGTTTTCGGGTGTTGCGAACAGGTCTATGTGAGGGACTCCCCAAGCTTGGAAGTATGGTTGGAGAACTTGAGGGTGAAGTTCCCACACATGTATTTGATTTCTCGGTCTGCTGAGGAGGTCCGCAATCTGATTGTTGACTCCTGGGAGGTGTTCCGCTAGGAGATAAATGTTGTGGTGAGGTGAATAGCGCACTTCCATATGTCCTGGGCTAAGTGGGACAGTTGGAGAGAGTGCGTCCCACCCTGTTTTTGTATGTAATACATAGCTGTCATGTCTGTTCGGACTAACACTGCTTTGCCAGACAGGTGATCTTGAAAGGCTTTGAGAGCTAGAAAGATTGCCATGAGCTCTATGTGATTGATGTGGGGCATCCTTTGCTGACGACTCCACAGTCCTTGCACTGTGTGTTGTTGAAGATGAGCCCCCCAGCCAGTAAGGGATGCATCCTTTGTGAACACTGTGTGTGGAATCGGGTCTATGAACGACCGCCCTTTTGAGCGATGAGTACGGCCACTTACCAACACTAAATCGGTTAATAGACCTTGAGACTGGTTCCACTGACTGGCTCAACACTCTTGAAGTGGACGCATGCGTAGCCTGGCGTGAGAAACTATCATGATACAAGATGCCATCATTCTCAGCAGTTGCATTAACACTCGAGCTGGAAGTGACTGAGTGGGTTGAAATTTGAGAATGAGCGCTTGAATGTTTTGAATTCTGGCTGCATTGGGAAACGCTAGATCTTTTCGAGTATCTAAAGTGGCTCCTAGGTAATCTTGAACTTGGTTTGGCTCTAGATGTGATTTTTAACACATTGACTGAGAAACCTAGCTGTTGAAGCAGCTGAATGGATAGTGAATTGTGCTTGCAACATTGCTGGTATGTGCTGGTTTTGATGAGCCAGTCGTCCAGATAGGGAAAGACAAGTATGCTTTGTCTTCTGAGATGCGCAGCTACTACCGCCAGACATTATGTGAAGACTCTGGGGGCCGTGGTGACTCCGAATGAGAGCACTTTGAATTGGTAGTGTTGACCTGCTACCATAAACCTGAGAAATTTGCGGTGAGCTGGATAGATTGGAATATGAAAGTAGGCGTCCTTTAAATCTAGAGTAGAAAGGAAATCGCCATTTTGCAAAAGAGGCAGTATTTGTTGCAGTGTTACCATGTGGAAGTGGTCTGACTGTATGTAAAGGTTGAGTTCTCGAAGATCCAGTATGGGTCTGAGAGAGCCGTCCTTTTTTGGAATTAGAAAGTAAAAGGAGTACACACCTGACCCTTTGTGTTGAGGTGGTAAAGGCTCTATGGCTTGTTTTAGTAGCAGGGGTTGTACTTCCTGTGTGAGAAGGTCAAGGTGATCCGGTGGAAGTCTGCGACCATGGGGGAATGTTTGGCGAAGCGCTGATGAACTCCAGGCCGTAACCAGAACGGATAATTTGGATAACCCATTTGTCTGTAGTAATTGACAGCCACTTTGGTAGAAATTGTGACAGTCTTCCCCCTACAGGTGTTAAGTGGTATGGGGAACTATGGGCAAGTCACTGTTTTGTATTGGATGGTGAGGTACGTGTGTTGGAACCTCTACCTCTGCCTTTGTTTCCTCTGTAATTGCCTCAACAGAAACCCTTGGAACCTGAGGGCTGGTTATTTCCCTTTTATTGGTGGGCGCAGTGTCTGAGGAAGTAGTTTTAGATCCTGCCCTATAAAAGGAGCGACAAAAGGAACCACGCCCTTGTGGAGACTGAAGTGCTCCCATGGATTAGCCACTTCAGCATCTTTCTTCATTTTATCCAAAGAAGTGTCTACCACCGGTCCAAAAAGGTGTTCCTTGTCAAAGTGTGTGTTTAAAATGGAAGTTTGAACCTCCGGTTTAAACCCTGATATGCGCAGCCAGGCATGTCTTCTTAAAAGAATACTAGTGTTTACAGCTCTGGCAGACGTATCCGTAGCATCTAATTTGGTTGTCAGAAATTAACTGCCCCTAACGAACCAGGTCTTGCACCTTTGATTTGTGTTCTTAAGGGAGAAACTGGATGAGTTGCTCCATTTCATCCCAGTTTGCGCTGTCATAGCGTGTTAGTAATGATTGTGTATTGGAAATTCGCCAGAAGTTAGTAGCCTGGGTAGCTATCCTTTTCCCTGAAGCATCAAGGAGTTTCGACTATCTGGTGGTGGTGCGTCTCCAGTAGTCTGGGAGTTTGCCCTCTTCCGTGCATTAGAAACTACAAGTGAATCTAATGGTAGTTGACCTTTTATGTATACTGGATCTGATGGGGTAGGCTTGTATTTTTTATCTACCCTTGGGTTAAGGATACTTGCTCTAACAGGATCCTTAAAAATGTCATCTACATGTCTGGTCATGCCTTTCAACATGGGCAACATGTGAGTAGATTTTTGTGTTTTGTAGAGTCTCAAAAAGAAAATCCTCCTCAAGGGATTCTTTGTGTAGTGGGACTCCATGGTAAGTAGCAGCCCTACTTAAAAACTCTACAAACCCTACACTGTAATCTGGTGGAGAGGGCTTGGTAGGATACATGTCCGGGTCGTTATCAGTGGGAGAACCAGTATTATAGTCATCCCACATGTCCCCAGGCTGATTGTCATCATTGTTATCTCCATCCCCATCACCCTGATTGTCAGGTGTGTGTGGCGGTGAGTGCTCAGGTATAGTCTGGGGTAGAGAAGGTGAAGGAAGAGGAAGAGGAGGAGTAGGAGGGGAAGGATTTGTCCCAACAGTTCTCTTCTTCAAAGGCATGTCTGTAGTAGCACCTCTTTTTAAAGTCACTTTAGTGGTGATATGTCCAGTCTTTGGGTGTATAACCAGGAATTTTTGTTTCGGTTCTGGTTTGTCGATTGGATCGCCGGAAACAAGTTTTTTGGTGACTTGGGCGTCTCAGTGTGTTTTGGCTCCGAATGCTTCGACGCCGATGGTTTCTTCGCCAGGGTTTTCGGATCCAAAGTGGTTTCATTGTGTTGGAAAACGAGGCAGCATCTGTGATGCCTGCACAAATAACCTGACTACATTTGTCCTTCACTGGAAACCAAACACCCAATTGTAGCGCTTGACTCTCGGAGGGTAGCGTTGCAGAGCAGTCTGAGGCTTACTCAAGGGAGGTGGTGTGGGCTAGTAATCGCCATTTGCAGGTGCGCAAAAATAACCCTCAATAATTGATTGTCCAATCTGTACTTTGCTTTATAAAAGTAAGAGTACATTTATTAAACACACACACTACTGAATACCATGCAC
Source organism: Triturus cristatus (assembly GCF_964204655.1). Classification (NCBI taxonomy): domain Eukaryota; kingdom Metazoa; phylum Chordata; class Amphibia; order Caudata; family Salamandridae; genus Triturus; species Triturus cristatus. The sequence goes on from NC_140594.1 coordinate 584,928,498, forward strand.
CAATTTACAAATATACGTAAGCTGTTGGAATTACTTTGTGACATTGCATAACATCTCCACTCCTCCCGCAAGGGGAGGGGGGGCTAGTACCACCACTCTCGTGTATGCACATCATCTTGCCCCCAATGCAGTTAGTTGAATATAACCTGGAGCAAGGGCCCTGTGCACTGGCACCATCCCAGTGGCGAACCCCCATTATCACAATAAGCATTTAAAATAGGTAACCCTGCCTTGGTGACACACAACCCTGATTGAGCATTTCCTACTGACCATGAAGTATACACCTCTACATCTTAAGGGCGAGCAGTCTGGGCTCTTCACCTAAGCGCAGCAGCAAGAATACATGTATAAGCATCACTTTAGAATGACAGTACTCGTCACATTTGGGAATCATTAGAATGCATTGCAATTACAGCCCCTAAAGGCATCAAAGATGAAATCACAGGGTTACGCATATAGAGCTAGACACCCTAGCAGGAATGTCTGACAACATAACCCCTTACACAGGCACTTCACATTACACATGTGACCTTCAGTCCCTGTAAAAGAGATAACCTTAGTAAAAGAATGTCTGGTGCAATTACACCTCTACACCTCCAGGGGATGCCCTTCTCCAGACATCCCCAACTCAGCCCTTCACTCCTTTATGCACTTCTCAATACACCCTCAGCTGTAGAACAAAAGTTCCAGCCCAAAAGGTGTTAAATGCTGGCTAAGCCCTTGAGGGGTTATTATTTTCAAGTCCCCATGTGACTTAGAGGGGGGGGGGGCTCCTCTTCGTGCCAGGGGGGAGACTGTGCTTCTCCAGCAGCTCCCCCAACACCTCTGCACACATATGGTGGTGACCCCGTTCTCCTGGGGCCACCACAAGCAGTGAAAACGCTGGTTTTACCTTGCAGGCCGATCCTGGCCTGCAAGGCATTATGGGACGATTCCTCTTTTGCAGAGAATATTGTAGCAGCGGCTCCCCCGCTGCGTTGGGGAGAGCCGCGATTGCACCGCCATGGCTTCGCCACCTCTCCAGGCTTCGTTGGGGGGCCCGGTCCCACCCGGACCCCCAGGTGAATGTAGGTGGCTCGGGGAGCCCACACCCGGCCGCTCCTTCGGTTTTCTGGGGCCCAGTCTCACCCGGGCCCCTCGCACCTCCTTCGATCGTTCTGGGGGTCCCGGTTCCACCCGGGGCCCCCGCATGCCCATTCGGTGGAGGGCAGCCCGGGAAGCCCACCCCCGCCGGCTCCCCGCCCAGCAAGCACTATTCTGTGCGGCCGCGGGAGCCGGTGCCTCTCTTCGGGTCTGCCTGCTCTGGCGGGCAGACGCTGGGAATCCTGCGGGTCCTCCTGGACCTCGGGGGAGTGCGACAGCACTCCTCCTGCCTTTTCTCTCACATCGGGGCCTGGGGATGGGGTCCCGGGCCATCTACACAGGGGGCGCAACGGCCCCCCCCCCCCCTCCCCCGGCTTTGCTTCGGGGCCCAGGGATAGGGTCCCGGGCCCCTCCTCCTCATCACGGGAGGCGCGACAGCGCTCCCCGACGATTCTTCGGCGGGCGCCAGGGTGGGCTCCTGGCCCCCCAGGGGAATATCTTCACGGGGAGCGCGATGGCGCTCCCCGGCTTGACTTCAGGGCCTGGGGATGGGGTCCCGGGCTCCTACAGACCTCTTAGAGGGGCGCTCCCCCGTCTCCATCTTCGGTGGGGGCCAGGGTGGGCTCCTGGCCCCCCCTGCAGGGCACTTTCTCGGGGAGCACAACGGCGCTCCCCGGTTTCCCTTCTTCTGGGGGCAGCCCCTGGGGACCTGACCCACCCTGGGGTATCTCTGAGACCGGCGGCGGAGCCCCACGCGCTTCGTCGTCGGTCTGCTTATGGGTCAAAGGTCACCTACCTTCCGGGGGCCATATCTCAGCCCCTGGGAGTCCCATCTGCCCCATTTTTGCATCTTCTTGTTCCTGTTGGCGCTCCCCAGCCACTGGGAGCACTCTCCTTCGCCCTCCTGGTCTCCAAGAGGGTGCATTCTGCAGGGAGTGGTTTTCACTGGCTCCCTGCGCCAGCCTTTCGCCTGGCTCTCCTCCGGGGCCTCTCTTCTTCCTGCGCAGAGGCCCCTGCTCCTGCACACCGGTCCTGGGCTCATCTTCTGGCGCTGTTAGGACCCTGGGGTGCAGTCATGGGGTTCCTCCTTCCAACTGCCCATTGCCAGGTTCCAGAACCTTCCGCCTCAGCAGACCACACCCCAGAGAGAGCTTCTCTTCCTGTGCAAGCACTTTTTAAAAGTTGAGTAGGGGGCTGGCAGGAAGTCTCTGTTTGTCCTATCAAACAGCGACACATCACTTCCCTGCCCCTGCTCCCTCCTCCTTGTCCAGCCTCTGGGTTTGTACAAAATGGCGTTGTCCAGTGTCTCTGGCCACATGGTCTCTCAGAAAAAGCCCCTTACCCCTAGCTGGCTTCCCTCCTTGGTGCAGCCTGGTGCCTGGCACCCAGTGATAGCTGCCGATGGATGAGCCTGTAGCCCCACCCATTTTCTCTTCGTGGAGAGGAGGCCTTAGCTTGTGGAAGAAAGGTTATCAATCCATCCAGTTGAGGTCAGCCCTCAGCCAGGGTCTGGTTACGGCTGGCTCAGAGCAATATGACAGTTCTGTATGACCCAAACGTAGTACAAATATGACTTTGGACTCTGCAGAATACTTCTTTTCACATCTGCTACAGTGGACTTTAGTGCGTGTCTGGAATCTGTAGGCCTTATGGAAGTTAATCTAGCCCATGGGCTCCACATCCCCATAGGGGAATAATGAAGTGAAAACCAGTAAAACACACTGACTTTCCCTGGCATGTTCCTTCCCAGTGTATAAAGCCTATTCCATGTCACCACCCAAGTCTGCATAAGTCCTGCCACACCATTCACTCTGTAGCTGCTCCTGGACTGCGCACGCTAGGAATCTCCCCTGCGCAGCCCCTACATGTGTGCGTACGCATGTACACCTGTGTCTGCATGTAACCAGCCCGGTGTTCCTTACTCCAGCTGCTGCGCAGTGGCCTGGTCAAGCCAGGGGGACACCAGTAAAATCCCCATGCAGTCTCTTTCTTTCTGAGTTTACTGTGGGTGAGTCCCAACTTATGAGGCTCCCCCACAGTAAAAGCTCAACAATTAGGTGCTCAAAAAGCAAAAAATCCGGGAGGCCCATAGTGTCAGAACCACCTTCTGACACATTGCCGACTGAGAATGTTCGGTACCAGACTTTTTCTTCGGCCCTGAAGTCTTTGGCTCGTTGCCCGATTTGGCATGGGGCTTTTCGGAGCCGGAAGGCTTTTTAGTATGCTTCGATGCCCAGCCTGACGGCGGGGCTTCGGAATCTTGTTCTCAGCGCCCACCGGAGCCCGAGAGCGCAGGTTGGTGTGGAGCCTTCTTCGATGGAAGTGGAAGATGGGGCGAGGTAGGGGCTATACTCACAGTACGTTGTCCCTGCAGGATGTCTTCATCCTCATCGGAGCTATCTTCGGAAACAAAGATGTCTTCCTGTTCCTCATTGGCTACGATGGGTTCCTCGCCTTCCTCCTCTTCCAACTGAGGTCCAAACAGGTCCAGAATGGAACCTGCTTGTTGTCTATGCATGTCGCGTCGTAAAGCCAGACTATCGCGAAGTGTCTTTTTGGAGCAGAAAGCTCAGCACGCGTCACAGTGGTCTTCTTTGTGGTCGGGTGACAAGCAAAAATTGCACTCCTCATATGAGTCAGTGGCACCGAGGACAGAACTTAAAAGGAGTTTGTTCCATCGACTGCAACTTGAACCAGGGACTAGACCCGAACGGCCTACCATGAGCTTTCCAATTGAAGTTTTCTTCAGGAATCACGATCCGCAAAGAAAGGGGAACGCGAACGGAAACACTACCATGGAGTGTGAATGGAATACGCGCCGAACCAGATGACAGAAAAAAACAATCTGAAGATGGAGTCGATAACCATGCACACTATCACCTAAGGGAGGAGTCTCCTACCTCATGACTAGGAAAACTTTTTCCAAGAAAAACAAAGTGCAAACATCCAGACCCAACACTAGATAGCGATCTTATGCAAAGCATGTAATCTACAGCTCACATGCCTCGAACACACTACTGTCCTCATCACTTGTGGAACAAAAGGGGGAGGAGTCCTCAACATCACCTAGTCCCACTGAAACACAAAGTGTGGTTCAAATGGGCTTCTGCAATGAAGAAAGATTCCTTGGTCTAATTCTGGAGGCACCAATGGCTGCAAAGTTAAGCATTGCAGCTCTCCATTCGATTCTGCTAAATAGCTAGAGTCAAGCATTAGTGTCCACAAAGCAGGTGAAGGGGCACAGAAAATCAACCATTTTCTGTAAAACTCTGCTGTGGAGATGATTTACTTACTGCTAACTGGGTGATAAATTTACTGAAGTGTTGTTCCTTAGGAATTAAGCACTTCCATTGAGTGGAGATGGGAGTGATGGAGAATTCCCCCTTTCCCAGGCTGTCCCTCTGTAGAAGATGTAGGCTGTCTAAGGAACAGACATGGCTTTGTTAGTTATGCAAAGGTTATTAGCACTTTATTCAGGTTTGGAGTTCATCAGATGTTGCACTTTATAATTCACAACAGAAACCTAGGCAGTATTGCATTTTTACATTATCAGGAATCACTTCATTATGGAGCTCTTTCTTTTGCACCCAAAACATCAGCTAAGAGGATATTTCAATAGTCACAAAATCAACATCTAGAAGCAGAGCTTTAGGTGTTATGAAGCCTTTTGAAAATCATTACCTGTCAGTTAGGCAACAGGTCGGATTTATGACCTGTTGGCTAACTGGCAACTTAAGCAAGGTGTATCAAGACTTTTATGATTCTGCCCCAATGTTGCAAGCCTAACTAAAGCATTATATTCCAAATAGACATCTCCAGTCAGGAGCAATGTCGCTCCTAGTGGTGCCCTGATTTTCAAAAGGGAATGCTCAGGTGGGGGGGGGGGGGGGGTGGGGGGGGGGGGGGGGAGTATTTGTCATTGATCCTCAACTGCTTAAAAGTTTACTACTGACCTTAAGGTTACTAGGGAGTCACTGGGCTTGTTTGATTAGGGTTGTTTAACCCCTTCGCTGCGGCGGGAATTCCGCCGCAGCGCTGGGGGGTGTGGGGGGGGGCAGCGCGGTGGCGCTGTGCTCATGACGGAGCCACTCCGTCATGAGCCACGGTTGAGCTGTGCTTATGACGGAGTGGTTCCGTCATGACTCCGCCCAGTTGCATTGTCCCCCCGCACAGGCGGGGAAACAGCGCCGCGTGGGAGGAGCGGCCGCCAACGGTCGCGGCATGACGGAACTACTCCGTCATGAGCACACGGCAACCGTGGCTCATGACGGAGTGGTTCCGTCATGAGCGGGGAAGGGGTTAACTTAATGTGTTTTGTTTATGTGTTCCTAGCACTAGGAGGCTTTTGGGCCACAGTATGCTATAAAAACGCCGCACTCTTTCAGCCATTAACAATAGACTACAAAGTGCACACCTAGTAGTATGTGCATGCAAAAAACTAAAATCAAATTGCTAGACATACATATAGAGTTGCCTAGGGACTAGAAGATCAAGTTACTTGCCTTTGGTAATGCTCTTTCTGCTCGATTCTCTGTCTAATCGCAGATTCCCTCAGCTTGTGAGGGGTCAGACTTTATTTGGAAAGTTGTATAACTCCATACTGACTTCATCTCGCTTCAAAGTGTAGAGCAGGGCTGCATATAAGAGCCACACAGCGTGCTGATGTCAGTTGCTTTCAAAGCCATGTCAGCGTCCATAGACAGAGCCGATTTGCAAATTGGCTTGACCAGTGCACAGTTCTCTAATCTGAGACATTTTACAGGGGGAAAGAGTCCATATCCCAGAACGGGGAGGATCTTTGAGGAATCTGCTTTTAGCCACCAAAAAGAGCATAGCTGAAGGTAAGTAACATGCTGTGATTCAATCATTTTTTTCCCTAGCGCCTAGCAGTGCACTGCTTGCTTTATTGCAGCACAGGTGAGTTTGCCATTCAGTTTTAGAATGAGTGAGGGTGGCCGTGGGTGGAGCTTAACTGACAGGTTTAGAGTGACAGCTTGGCCTTGGAGTAAAGTGTGCATGCTGGGTTGGACAGGTGCCTTACTGTGCCCAGCCCGACATGCGCACTTGAACCCTCGATTTGCGGAATGTTAGGAGGCTGGGGGATTAGAGCCAAATCCCCCACGTCGCCTAAGGAGCGCTGGGCTAGCCTGACCGAACCAATCTTTGCACTGCTCTCATGCTGTTTACTGACAAAACAACAAGGGAGCAGCATCTAGATTGGCTCAGAGTCAGGAGACACGGGGAAGGGACTGGAGGGCCAAGCTATTCAATAAAGCATGGTTGCAAGGTTCCATAATGAATGCCCGGAGACAGCTCCGCCGGAATTCTGAGCAAGAAATGTTCAGGTAAGAATTGTGCCGTCTCCTAAGGAAGCAGGATAGTTTCAAATGATTTGTATTTGCCTTAAATCGGCAGGAAGTTACTGGGAGGAATGTTACTTGAATAACAATGCTCAGTCTCTGCCTGTTTCCCTTGTTTTCTGTGCCACAAAACTCCTACATGTTGGCGTTTTTTAATTTTACAATTACTTCACAACTTCATTAGCACGGCAGCCCTTCGCGTGCTGTGTCTGTGGAGTGCCCCTGTCGTGGCGGTGAAGCCTGAGGGTGGAACTCACCCATCTTGGCTAAGAGCGGTTTGTCAATAACTCCTCAGCAGCGACCCAGGGCCTAGTAATTGGATAATGACCCCCGCAGGATGACAATGAATCAAGACTACAACTCCCAGAATGCAATAGCCTGTTAGTGGAAATCCTTGACTGGACGATGGTCTTCCTGATGACAATGAGTCATCCGCCTGTCTGTCCAGTCAATACAGAAGTCAAACTGTGCTGTGTGTGGTGCCCGATTCTCCAACCATTCCACCTTCAACAGTGAAAAGTTGCCAGAGGTCCTCACCTCACAGACATGGACCAAGAACATTAGTGATGTCTCCAGTAGTTGGGATACCCACGACATGAATTTCAGTGCTGTCTACCATGCTGCGTCTTACTTGTGCGCAATAACTGAGGCATACAGGAAACTAATAGAAAACACAGTATCCAGCATGCACAAATGGGCAGTCTGGCAGCAGAGTGAGCCTGTAGATGTGAGGTTTCAGAAGCGAGAGCGAACAGTCAAAAAAAGCAGGAAAAACAGTGAGACCTCCAGAAGAGGGGAAAGTGAGGCGCATGCGGGACCGCGAAGCTAAAAGATTATAGCGGATGCATGAGAAAGGTGCAAAGCAAACTTGACGTCTTCAGCGAGACCCTGTACCTATATGGCAAAAACGTGCTAATGAGACCCCAGTTAAACACCACGCCCTTCTCAATCGAGAGCGTGAGGCAGAATGGCTAATGCGGCACTAGAAAAAGTGGATATGATGCTGCAGGCGCAATTAGGGCAAGACCCTTCGGCTCTTGAAGCATTGGGTGCTGAGGTGAACTTCTTCTAAATTCTTGTCAGTGGGATTGACCTGGACAATCCTCCCTGGGGAAAATGGCCTTTGAGGAGCAGTCAAGTAATGCACTGCATTGATAGGTGCTAGCTGCCAAGGTATTTCTGTTTTTATGAGTCTCAAGTGTAGGTCACCAAGAGGAAAGTTTGTAACTAAAATGGGAAGAAAATTAAGTGAAAGACATTCTCTGCGAGGTCTGGGCACATTCGTATCTTGGATCTAGCAGAAGGCGGTAAAAAGAAGAAGTCCGATGTCCTAACTGCTGCTCCTGTTGAGTCTTCATGGGTTAAAAGGATATCCGGTCTTGGAATTACTAGATTATTTCTAAAGTCCAATTAATTTGCATTTCCATATAACGAGATTGGGTGTGATTTCACCGTAGCTAGTTAAAAAAAAAATGGTCCTTCTTACATAGTGTTAGCTTTCTCCTGTGAGTGTGTGTTTGATGTCTGGGCATGGATGTAGTAGCATGCTAAGACATGAAGCTATCCACTCAGTGTATGAGACTACCATGTTAAAGCCACTGCAAGCGCCTAGTTTTCACATGACCTACACCTATAACATACGCAATGGCCAGATTGTTGGTCGGGCCTTGGTTGAGGTCTTTGTTGACAGAGTACATGAGGAGTGTAAACTGATGCGAGGTGTATCTGGAGGTACCAGCCCAAAAGTGGGCTGATAAATAGGCATGCCATTATGAGGTTGGACTAATGTATGAGGCAGGGGCTGAGAGTGGGACCATTTTTCTCTGTGTTTGGCTTCAACCTGGACTTTGAAAACTGTTCAGTTGCCCTAAAACTCTGTGTGACAATTAGGACTTGTGTGTGTAATATTGTTCTGGGTTGAAAGTTAGATTTTGGAGGAGTAGCTAGTGTTTACAAGTTTTATGTTTTTGAGTCTAATAACTTAACTGCAGCCACAGCCCATACAGGTAGGAGCGGTGGGGCAGGATGGGGGGGGGGGGGGGGGGGGGGTTTTGGGGGATCTGGGATGTGGGGGGCAGGGTTGGGGGGCTCGTTGTCGACTGTCAAAATCCCCCCCACCCAGCCCCACTGCTCTTACCTGCACAGACTGCGGCTGTTTAACTGCTAAGGAGGGCTTTTATCCAAAGGGCTTTATGTGATAAATGTAAAAAATAAATGCCTTAACTAAATTGCTAATCCTTTCCTCCATCTCTGTAGAATGATGAATGCTACAGTTGACCAAGCATTCAAGATTGTGACCTCGATGTTTGGACAGATTTGAAAGTTGATGTATTAACCACCTTTGGCTCCTACTTGATATGGATTTAGATTCTACACAACTTTATCAGGTGATGACAAGCTGAAAGTTTGGGCTGCATATTAGAATTTCACACAGGGACATTGAAGTTATGGGCTGTCACTTAGCCCAACTTTAGTTCCTATATAGAGTATAAGATTACACCAGTGTTATTTGGAGTTGGTTTCGTTTTGGTGGCTGTGCTGTACATTAGAGGTGGTAAGGAGTGACTATTGCCTGCATTAAGAATGTACGCTTGTTTCATATGTGTATGGTTGTGGGTTGCAGTCTAACCATGGGCTTAGACCGTACACCAGTGAGAGTTGAAATGTGCTAGAGATGGTTATGTTGCTGTCAGTTACAGAACATCTAAAAATCAAACGTTATTGATTGTGTTGTGTGTCATCATGTGTTAAGGAAATTGCTACTTACCAGTATGCATCTGTTCTTGGCATGTAGAGCTGCAGAGTTGTACACTTTGCATAGATCGCCATCTGGTGTTGGGCTCGGATGTTTGTATGTTGTTTTTGTGTTCGAAGCAGTCTTGTAGTCACGAGGTTGGTGACTCCTCCTTCGGTCGACAGTGCTCATGGGCATCGGCTCCATCGTTAGACTGTTTTTGCCACGTAGGGTTGGATGGAGTAGTGAGAAGTAGAAAGATGTCCATGCGTAATGTATCTAAGTAAGATAATACTGGAACAGATAGAGGTAGCCGGGGAGGCGGGTGGGCATGTACAACTCTGCAGCTCTACATGCCAAGAACAGATGCATACTGGTAAGTAGCATTTTCCTTTCGAGGCATATGAGCTGCAGGTTGTACACTTTGCATAGACTATACAGCAGTTACCTCTTAGCGGTGGCTACCTGTATCTGTTGCAGTAGTTTGGAATAGTGTTCTTAATACAGCCTGGCCCACACTAGCTTGTTGTTTTGCCTGCACATCTACACAATAGTGTTTTGTGAAGGTGTGTGGTGTAGCCCAAGTTGCTGCTTTGCATATGTCATCTAGGGGAATGTTCCCTAAGAATGCCATAGAAGCCCCTAGTTTGCGTGTTGAGTGAGCTCTAGGGGCAATGGTTAACGTGTGTTTGGCTTTGATGTAGCATATTTACAATCCACCTTGCAATTCCTGTCTTGGATATAGGATTACCTTTATAAGATGGGGAGAAAGCCACACAAAGTTGTTTGGTCTTTCTAAAGGATTTTGTTCTTTCAATGTAGTAAAGTATTGCTCTTTTCACATCTAAGGTGTGTAGAGCTCGTTTTGCCACTGAGTCTGGTTGAGGAAAAAACACTGGGAGTTCAACAGACTGGTTGAGATGGAAGGCAGATACTACTTTAGGTAAAAATTTTGGGTTTGTCCTAAGAACCACTTTATTATGATGGATCTGTAAAAACGGTTCTTGTACAGTAAATGCCTGGCGTTCACGGACTCTTCTGAGAGATGTGATAGCAATTAGAAAGGCTACTCTCCAGGTGAGGCACTGTAGTTCACATTTGTGGAGAGGTTCAAAAGGCGGACCCATTAGTGTGGTAAGGATACATTAAGGTTCCACACCGGAGAGGGAGGAGCTCATGGTGGAATTATTCTTTTAAGTCCTTCCATAAAAGCTTTAATAGCAGGAACTGAAACAAAGACAAGTGTTGTCTGTTTTGTAAGTAGGCGGCTATAGCGGCTAGATGTAACCTAATAGATGTGTACCCTAGGTTACATTGTTGTAGATGCAAGAGGTAACAGATGATGTTCTGAATGGAAGCATCTAGTGGGTTGATCTTGTTGTGCATGCAATAAATGACGATTCTCTTCCATTTTGCCGCATAGCATGCCCTTGTTGTAGGGCGTCTAGCTTCTTTGATAACGTTCATACATTCTGGTGGGAGATTGAGATATCCAAACTCTCAGATTTCAGGTGTAAGATTGCCCAGTTGAGTTGATTGGGATCTGGGTGTCTTATCTCGCCATGGTTTTGAGTACGCCGTTTGGGCGAGAGGTGTAGTTTTTGATGTGGTACTACTGATAGTTCCAATAGAGTTGCGAACCATGGTTGCCTTGCCCATGTTGGAGCAACTAGGATCATTGTGAGGGAATGTTGTTTGAGTTTCCGAACCACTAACTGAATGAGTGGGAGAGGTGGAAAAGTGTAGGCAAATTTGCCTGACCAATTCATCTATAACGCATTGCCTTTGGATACCTGGATGCAAAGTTTGGGCATTTTGTGTTTTGATGTGTGGCAAACAGATCTATTTTTGGGTGTCCCCACATGCGAAAGAATGGAAGAAGAACTTGATGGGATCTGGAAGAAAAAGTTCTTCGGAATCGATAGTATTCTTCGGCGTGGAAGAATTGTCTTTGGAAACTGGTCTTGACTGTTTAGCAACAGTGTCCGATATAGAAGCTTTCCCTGGCTCCGAGGCCTTCGGTGCGGATTGTTTCGGCTCCGAAGGTTTTTGCTTGGGAGGCTTAGTTATGGAAGACTTCTCTTTAGATGGTTTCGGCTCGGAGGTCTTCGGCGCCGAGGTCCTATCCGGCTGTTTCGGTGCAGAAGTATTATCCGTGTGCTTCGGTGCCGAGGCCTTATCCGGCTGCTTCGGTGCCGAGGCCTTATCCGGCTGCTTCGGTGCCGAGGCCTTATCCGGCTGCTTCGGTGCCGAGGCCTTATCCGGCTGCTTCGGTGCCGAGGCCTTATCCGGCTGCTTCGGTGCCGAGGCCTTATCCGGCTGCTTCGGTGCCGAGGCCTTATCCGGCTGCTTCGGTGCCGAGGCCTTATCCGGCTGCTTCGGTGCCGAGGCCTTATCCGGCTGCTTCGGTGCCGAGGCCTTATCCGGCTGCTTCGGTGCCGAGGCCTTATCTGGCTGCTTCGGTGCCGAGGCCTTATCCGGCTGCTTCGGTGCCGAGGCCTTATCCGGCTGCTTCGGTGCCGAGGCCTTATCCGGCTGCTTCGGTGCCGAGGCCTTATCCGGCTGCTTCGGTGCCGAGGCCTTATCCGGCTGCTTCGGTGCCGAGGCCTTATCCGGCTGCTTCGGTGCCGAGGCCTTATCCGGCTGCTTCGGTGCCGAGGTCTTATCCGGCTGCTTCGGTGCCGAGGCCTTATCCGGCTGCTTCGGTGCCGAGGTCTTATCCGGCTGCTTCGGTGCCGAGGTCTTATCCGGCCGCTTCGGTGCCGAGGTCTTACCCGGCTGCTTCGGTGCCGAGGTCTTACCCGGCTGCTTCGGTGCCGAGGTCTTATCCGGCTGCTTCGGTGCCGAGGTCTTATCCGGCTGCTTCGGTGCTGAGGTCTTATCCGGCTGCTTCGGTGCCGAGGTCTTATCCGGCTGCTTCGGTGCCGAGGTCTTATCCGGTTGCTTCGGTGCCGAAGGGTCTTTTGACGGTTTTGGTGCCGAATGTTTATCCACTGCTGGCGGAGGGGGGCTCGGCATCTCGGGAGACTTAGCTCTTGGCGCCTAAGATTGTTTTTCGGGACCAGGTGGCTGGCTCGAGTCAGAGCGGGAAGCCTTTTGTTTTTCCTTCGGAGCCGGGCCCGGAGGCGGGGCGCTCAATGTCTTTGTACGGTGTGGACCTAAGCCCGGAGGCGAAGGTGTCAGCGGAGCCTTTGGTATGGGCTTAGGTGGGGCGGGCGTCTCGGTACTCACATCTCTTTGAGCCGGTGTGATGTCATCTTCGGTGTCGGAGACGTCTGCTTCGGAGTCCAGGACCTGTTCTTCTTGTTCTGGTTCCGGAAGGCTATCGGTACCTGGATGGAAGATATCCGGAATGGAACCTGTGCCTCGGGACATCTCGTGGCGTTGAGCTCGACGATCTTGGATGGTCTTCTTGGACTTGAAGGATAGACAAGCCTCACAGTCGTCCTCTCGATGTTCTGGAGAGAGGCACAGATTACAAATGAGATGGAGGTCCGAGTGTGGGAATTTAGCACCACACTGGGGACATTTCTTAAAAGGAGTCCGTTCATTCAATGTCCATCTTTACCGGCGCGGGTAGGCCCAGCTGCCCGCGTCGAAGTTCGCAGGCGTCAAAGTTTTTGAAAGCCGTCATCGAGGGTGCACGTCAAAAGGAACGCGATCAAGACAATACCGTCGGTTAGCTGTGATTGTGCGTCGAAGGGGGTTCGATAACCACACCGACCCGGAGCGCAGCAAGTCACATCCGAACACGATGGCGGAAAAAAACAATTTAACGATGGAGCCGATACCCATGCGCACTGTCGACCGAAGGAGTCACCAACCTCGTGACTACAAGACTTCTTCGAAGACAAAAACAACATGCAAACATCCGAGCCCAACACCAGATGGCGATCTATGCAAACTGTACAACCTGCAGCTCATATGCTTCGAACATAATAGTTTCTGCAATATTTAAAGCCTTAGGCTTTAAATACTGCAGTAACACATGGCACAATCACTACTGTTCATTACTGTGCAGTGCTGATTACAATTGGCAATCTATTTTTAGATCAGCTAGTCCTGAATAAGCAGCTACCCATGTCACTATCATATGAAATCTCTTTCTTGATGTCATAACTACACTTTTACAATAGCTTTAACGTTTTTGTTTTCTCAAATTTGCTTGAAAATTCACCTTTTGCCCACTTTTTAAAAACATTTTCCTGGGGGCAGAACCCCCCTGTCCCCTTATGACAGTTGGGCTCGCTCGCTACGTTTACTCACCACAGGCCACTCATGCAGAACTTTTACACCCCTTTGCTTTCAAATGTCACCAGCCACCACTGTCCAGAACAGGGACACTGCGGCTAGCACATTAGCAGCTGACTTGGATTGTGTGGATCAAGCCCTCAATCCTTCAGGAAGCGGCTTCTTAGCTTGCACCTAGCAGATTTTTATGCAGAGGACTATCCACCTACAGATGGTCCTTTTCTGAACTGCCTTGCCCTTCTTTGCTCCTTGGAAGCCCACAAGAGTTGATCGGACACCAGATGGTCATTGATATGATCAATGTTGAAATTGAGGGATCTGTTGGGGTCCAAATGATGGCGTCTCGCCTCGTCTTTCCAGGGGAGAGGAGAGGAAAAGAAAGCTGGAAGAATGACAGCCCGCCTGACGTGGAGAGGTATTACTACCCTAGGCAGATAAGCAGTCCAAGTTCTCAACAAAAGTTTGACTACAAAGAACATCATGCTAGTCAGCTGAACGTAAGAGGGCCTGCTGCTCACCCATGTGATAAGATGACATGATTGTGACAAGAAGCATCATTTTCAGGGTCGAGACAGAGGGGATAGCTGTGCATTGACTCAAATTGGGTACACATGAGACAACTCAGAATGAAAATTCAAGTCCCACTGTGGCATCACAACGAACTTCTGCAGAACCATATGATGTAAGCCGTTTAGAAATCTCATCACAACGGGTAAGATACACAAAGAAGGCTGATCCAGCAGACTCCCCCCAAAAAACAAAAACAAAAGAGCCAACAAATAACCTTTGACAGTGCCAACGCAAGTCCTTGCTATCCCAACAATAAAACAAACACTTCAGACAGCTTAGCTTGTAATCGGTCAATCCGACGGTTGCTGCACCAAGCCACTGACTTTTCTCAGCGCCCGGTATGCACCAGTTTTGTACACCGACGAGACTAGCCGTCTCCACCCAATCACGACACACGGAGGGGCAAAGTTCAGAGGACTGGTATGACAGTAGACCCTTTCGAAGCGGAAGCCTGATTGGAGGACAGCTGCTCATGCCAGAAGTTATGCATACCACATCGTCCACACCCATCAAGATGACTTGGGCCCGGTCAGTTTTGATCTTCAGAAATCGAGCCTGGAAGGTTAGAGGCACAGAGGTATACGGCAGTCCTGAGCTCCATTCTAGGCAGAATAAATCTCCGGGAGAGAGCCTTCATGGGAACTCTAGAACACAAAAATGCTTACATTGCACATTCTCTGCAGTGGTTTAAAGATCTAGCCAGGATTCTCCCCCGTGCTGGAAAACACATGGCACCACCTCCAGGTGTAACTGGCATGTATGATCCGCTAGAAAAGAGTGACCAAATTCATCTGCCCTGGCATATTGGGATCCTGCCAGGTTAATTAAGTCCAGAGAAATCCCCTGGTGAGTCAGTCACTTTCAGAGGCACAGAGCCTCTTCGGACAAGACACAAGCCCCCACATTCACCACAGTTGTTGCAATACCACATAGTAGTAGGGTTGTCTGTGAGCACCTGTACCAACCTCCTATTGAAGGATGGTAGGAAGGCCTTCAATGCAAAGTAGAGTGCTCACAACTTCAACAAAATGATCTTGAGGTGAGTTTTCGTCAGAGACCAGACTCCTCTGATCTCCACCTCTTCCAGATGGCCTCCACAGCCTAGTATTTATGTATCCATGACCACTGTCCGGTCTGAGTGGGCTTGTTATCCAGAAGCCTCCACTACAGCTCTTTTGCAGTCTCCTCTGAAACTTAGATGGAACAAGTAGACTTCCCTGGTGCTGTGCCCAACTGGCCTTCAGGCCCCACTGCCTAATCTGCATGTGCCATATGGCATGGTTGCCTAGAAGGACACAGGTGGCCAACTCACCCAGCAGCCTCAACACCATCCTCAATGAGATCCAGGGCAAAGGCTGAAACATTGGGCTCATAGCCCAAAACTGCACCACATCCAGGACAGCTCCGAAGATCGGGAGCATCTGCGAAGGAGTTAGGTGTGACTTCAGCACGTTGATAGTGAATCCCAAAAATGTTAGGAGGTTCACCGTCGTCTGGAAGTGGTCTACAACTATCTGGGGAGTGCCTGCCTTCAACAGTCAGTCATAAAAGTATTTGAAGAAGATTGGTACACCCAACCGCCCAAGGTGTGCTGCAAACACCACCATCACTTTCGTGAAACCCTCAGGGTCACTGTTAAAGGCCAAAGGGGAGCAAAACAAACTGAAAATATTCCTGGTCTACTGTGAACTAACAGTAACATATGTGGGCCTGCCAGATGTGAATATAAACACACATCCTGCTACTCCAACACTACTATCCAGCCTCCTGGATTCAGGGCAGACAAGAGCAGGGCCAGCATGAGCATATCGAATTTCTTGTTCTACAGGAAGGCATTGGAAGTTCGGAGATCAAAGACAAAGGCCTTCATTCGGCACGAGGAAGAAGCAGGAGAACAACCCAGTTCCTACTTCTGGGGCCAGACCCTTCCTACGACTTCTTTGGCCATAAGGGTCTGTATCTGCTGATGCAAAATGGACAAGTGTTACTCTGTTTGCTTCATTGTTGTGGGTGTAAAGTGTGTGGGGTAGAAAGAAATGGAAAGGCGTAGCCCGCTTGACAAGTTGTAGGACCAATGTGTCTGAAGTGATGCCTTGCTACCCTTGGAGCAAATGTATGATCCAGTCTTCAGGAAGGATGTGTTTTGAAAGGACACACTTATGTGGTTTTGCTGTTATGACTGCCGGAGAGTAGGGGGGAATTGACCAGAACATTGCCTATGATGTCCTGAACTTTGTCTCTGGGTGCCACGGCCTGGGCCACAAAATTGCTTGGGCGGTTGTGACAGTAGCAGGATCTGGCGTTGGTGGTATTGTAAACCCTGGGTGCCTGGTAGAAGCACACAACCCCAGGGAACACACTGTGGCACGACTCTGCTTAAAACATTCCAGGGCCAAGTCAACTTTCTGGCCAAAGAGGCAAAAGCCATCATATGGCAGGTCCATGAAAGATGCCTAGACATCCCCAGAGAAGACTGTAGACCTCTCCCAGGCATGGCACTGAAGCACCACACTTCTACCCATTGCCCGACCCAAACAATCAGTTGTGTCAAGACTCAACATAATAAATTGTGTTGAATTCTGGATGTTCTGTAAAGTTTAAGCTAAAGACACCCGCTGGACCTCAGGAACTGCAGACAGGAATTGACCAATTGCATCCCAAAAAGCGACTGCAGTGGCCCAGAGGTAGCTTGCAATGACTGATGAAAAGCAAGACTAGTCGATGAAAACATGCACTTGCCAAACATTTCCATATTTTTAGACTTATGGACATGGTGAGTCCTGGGAAAGACATTAGGATTGTGTGCTGGCGATGCCTGGACAACAAGAAGTTAGGATTGCCCAGTGCCGGTCTGTGGCAATGAGCTACCAGAATGTTGACTGCTAAGACCAGAGCTCGGCTTTACCCAAAAGAGTACCTATTTAGGCCTAACTAAATAGCAAGAGAGGTTCAATAGGTGCCTGGGCAGAATTTAGAATCTCCATCAGGACTTTAGTTCTGACCTCTATTGTAGGGAGCTGCAGGTCAAGGGCCTCTGCAGACGACCGCATGACCATACCAAAAACGGCACGCTTCTCTGTGGTAGGACCAGGAGGAAAAACAACACTAGTATCTAGGGAGGTGTCCAGACCATTTGCACCCTGCAATTCAGCATACCAATCTTCCTCATCGCCTTGTGGGGTGAATTCGTTCCCTCACTGTAGTAGTTATTGTCAGAAACAGCTCCAAAGAGCTGATGTTAAGTATGAGCTCTTCGGCACAGGAATCAGAGTCTTAATGATTGGCTATAGAGCACTTCAGTGAGTTCGGAACATGGCCTGGGTCGAGACGAAACCGGCTTGGAGTCAAAGACCACTATTGGTAACGGCTCGTCTTTTGGTGCCTGCATCAATTCGAAGGTACCAGTGCTTGGAGTGGCATTGGTAGTGCAGCAGGCGCAGAACCCAACAAACATTGGCATAGCCAATAGGTCTCGCCTTTGGGACCTTATAAGTGTTTAGCCATGCAACAGTTGATGTTGTTGCACCAAGGATATTGTGCTGGATAACTAAACACTTATAATGTCCCAAAGGCGAGACCTATTGGCTATGCCAGTGCTTTTTTTTTGTTTTGCCAACTGTAATTCTGAGTGCCTTAACCCATCAATGACACAAAAGACACTTAAAATAGACCTGTTGGCAATGCCAATTCTGGTTTTCAAAAGGTTTGTGCACATCTGTAGAGGCACAGTGGGCAAATTAGCATCCTACTCTAAAAGGTACAACACAGACCACACTTTCAGGACACGTACCCTACGAAGGGAGCAAAAGCAAACCCATACCAGTTTCTAACCTGTTGAGCCTCATCAGTGAAAAGTCTTTCCATCAATGGCTCATCAAAGTTCCTACTTCACTGTGCCATTATATACCTTTGGAGTAGACCGCTTTTAGGCACAAGGATTCATGGAGGTCTGTACCTTCATCTATTTACATATAAGCAAGCAAAGCAAAAATACCAAATATGTAAGTGCCTCATCAAGTATACTGTGAAGACAGTATCACACAGAATGTCATCAGCACACTTAGGTAATATCTCACTTCCAACAGTACTAATCACAATACGAACACAACATAACATTACACAATACACCAAACACATCCAATACAACTGGCATGCACAGACTACCTTTAACAGTTGGTCAATCAGCATTTCACCTACGTAAGGCGATCCGTATTCAAATAGTAAAGCGCTCTATCCGGCTCTCACACCCTAAACACTCACAAATCAAGGAGTAAGACACTGCCACCCAAAAACCCACAATGACCACTTGTAGTCCTGCATCTCAATGTGCAACCTGCATATCACAAAAGGGGCAATACCCAGTCCGAGATTAAGACCAGAACATACTGCCACTACTCATCCTATTAAGCCTCAAGTTCTGGTGTGCAAGTAAACCCTTGAAACAGGTGGAAACACAAACCCTAGTCAGCCAATAGAATTAGGAAGCCACACGAATGAAAGATGTGCACTATGCAAATAGTAATAACATATCAACCGTGCCAATGCTTGTTATGTGCCAATGCACATACAGCACCTGTGCCAATACACATGTATGGCCTACACAGATATTACTGTCACTGCACAAAAGTAGAGCGTCAACATATAAGTAAATGGAACCACACATACTCAAAGAAGATTGCATTATAGCCATTGTAATGGACAACAAACACCATTTCTGTCCCCTTTCCTAATCGCTGGGTTCCTTTCATCTACAGAGGTGAGGTAAAAGTCCTAAACTGCATATTTGCTGCAGTAAACACGGTTATATCAGCTTGAATCAGAAAATGTAAAGTATCCACGGAAACATCCAAACAAGTGTAAAACTATTAGGAAACATATACTAGGTACTGTTCTGGAAAGTTGTGTACCGAAATAACGTTATGGGAATGTGACCCTGAAGAATTCGGTAGTATGCTTGCAGCCCCAGAACAGATAGAAAGCCTTGTGAGGAACTGAAAGCTTTGTCCATATGTTATGATCTTCAAAGATTTAGAAAGTTGTTATGAAACAAACCATAAGAAATTCAAGCATGCAACATGCTGGGAGTGGAAAACTTGATTTAGAGCACTATCCAAAAATGTCAATCAAGAACTGAAGTTCCACTTTAAGTCAATAGTTCATCACACAGACAAATCACGAATAATCAGTCATAAAGGTTTTATGGACGTATGGATGCTCTGCAGTAATAGACCATCTGTGTTTCACGAGCCCAGAGTTCAAGCACAGATGAAGATGTCAGACTCCACACAGCCCCTATTCTGCGATTAAACCACTTTGCAATCAAGCAGAAAGTACATTTGCTTACTACAAAGCCTGCAGAGTTAAGCGTTGACCATAGGGAAGGTGGGCGCTAGCAGATGAGCTGACATTTCCACTTGTACTGAAAAGCCTGAAAAGTCCATTATGAATGTTTGCCTCACTGAGATCAATAACCGCTTTACTGCAGATATGTATGCGGTAAGTTCAGGACTGCATCTATAGATTGAAGCGATCTATAACACTTTGAGGCCCAGGACCTGCAGATTCAATCTACCTCCTGCCATAGGGCCGCCAAGCACTGCCGGGTGACAATTGTACATAAACCCACGAAAATAGTGCGTGGATTTACCCATTACATTTAAGGGTCACTCCATATAGAAATGAACAACTATACGTGCAACAACCCAGCTAGACGTAACAAAAAAAAGGAGGGAATCGAAATCAGTGGTGTGCGCGCGCACCACAGAGGAGCGGGAATCGAAACCAGTGGTGGGCGCGCACCACAGAGGAGCGGGGGTGAGGGAGCGCGGCAGCGACGCAAACGCGCGCTGCCGCACGTGCTAGACACCGACGGAAATGGGCAGAGCAAAGGTGGGACATGCGCCTGCCTTTGCCCAACCACGTGCCTTTTTAAAAAAAGAAAGCCAATGCCTGGCAGCGAAAGCCTGATTACACGTGTGGTCAGCTTTCAAAACCCCATTCAAAAGGGCTCTCGCTGAGCGAGCAGTGCCGCACACTGCAACGCAGGCGCGAGCCCTAAAAAGGGTTCAAGAGTCATAGAAAGTGCCTAGCACAAACACACCAATGGGGACTCTACTGGAGGCCTCTGCACATTCTTGGGGCCCTAAGGCATACCAGAGGGAGCCAGAAGTGTGCCAAATATGCAAGCATGGCTTACCTAAAGGTCTCTCCTTGCTGCCAAGTCTCAGAGAAAACCCAGAAATTCTAGTTGCATCGGGACCAAATCCAAAAGTGGCTCTTAAGGAGTGCAGGAGCAAGACCGAGAGGCATATTGAAGTCCTCTCTGGAGTTCGAGAGGCCAGACGTGGCCAATTTCCACTTCGATTTCTTCTGCTTCTTTTCGGAGTTACATAAAGACTTGGACCGCGAAGAGAGCCTACCTCAGAAAATGGACTTTCACTTCAACTTTGACCAGTCACAAGGGAATCTTCCGATGATTGGTGATGTAGCATTTCACCCCACGGTCCCATTTGGCCTTTTGGTTCATCTGGGCCCAGTCATAAAAGGTCCTGGAGTCATGCTTTGACCACGAGCATACCTCTTGGGAATCAGTCACAGACATTTATTTGCAACAGACCTTGCAAGCTTTAAATCCTGTCGTTTTGGGAGACGCGGTTAGAGGTACCCATGAGAAATCTCCAAATTACTGAACCCATGCTAAAATAACAAAAGTATTATCTTAGCAAGTTATTAATAATGCTGTAAAAGATCCCTCCATATGTGTGGGATTTTAGCAACAGTAGTAAGCTTTAGGTAGAGGTTAGGATGCTTACTACTTGCTCTAGAAAAAATGCAAACCAGTTACATCTGGCTAAGCGTCATCTATCATGGTCAGAACTCCATTGGTAGGTAGCAAAGAAAATTAGGACACTTGTGGAAACGCATTAACAGAGACAAACTAATTTAAAGAGTTTCTTGTGAGACATGTGGTATATCTTTGCTGAAAGCTACAGAAAAAAGAGAATTAAGAGATGTAGGTAAGCCACCACACACAAACTCAGTGCACAAACTCCTAAGCTGCTGAACAGTACATTCACTGCATAGACAAGCTGAAAAGGGAAACAGTACAGGGAGCAGTATTTTCAAAAGGATATCCAATCGAGAGGTCATTCAGCAGCTGCAGTGTCTTTGAGGTGATTGGCTCACACCTGCCCCAGTACTTCAGGTTGGTTATTCTTCAAAATGAGAATAGAAAGAATACAGTTAGACAAGAAATGCAACAGCAGCAATTAACACAGTGTAGGAAATCTACATTTTCTGCGTGGTCACCCCAGCCTTTTCATCTTTTTCTGGACCCTATATATTTGCTGCTAACAACTGGTGAAGAGCTTGTGCTACCCCTTCAAACATGGTAGATTTGACATATTCCTAATAGGTTCTAATATATACCTTCACTAGAAGTTTGTAGTATATGGTACAAAATGTACCCCAGGGCCTGGAAGTTAAATGCCACTAGTGAACTGCAGCACCTATTCTACCATCCAATACAGTAGCAGTGAAAGGATGGCTTCTATCCTACCATACTAATGGTGCAAAACATGCACTCAAATCTGTTAAACCTTTCTGACAGATAAAAACCTCCATTGTAAATATTAAGTCACCCCTAAGTAGTCCTTGAAGCCCAGAAGGCAGGGTGGATGGTACTTAGAAGTTGGACATGCAGAAATATTGTATTAACATGTCCTCACAGTGACTAGCACTCAAAAGCTATTTTCACAGTGGCAGGCCTATATAGAAAAACAGTGCAGATTAAAATCCTAATATTACAATTCAGAAATGGGACCAGCTAGAAAAATAAACAACTACTTAGTTATTAAAAATCCAATTCAATAGTGAAGTCGGATTTTTACTAAATATCAACGTAACTTCAGAAAGTTACCTTTTCCCAACCTGACAAACCTGTAGGCTCATTTCCATTGGCTCTTTAGCTTCATCCAGTCAGCGATTAGCCCTGGACAGGTGTAGAAACAAAGGACTGAAATGCTTCTTGGGTGCAAACAATACGGTGACCTGAATGGGCAGAGATGCTTTCTCTTAACTACACAGAATAGGCATGGCATAAATGTGGCACCTCCAGGCATACACTTCAGAAAACTTTCTGTACCTGTGCAAGTTCTAAAGAGGCCTGGGACTAATGTCTGCGCCCAGAGAGGAGCCCGGAAGGACAATACCTGCTCCCTCTTGTACCCAGGACAAAGTGGACTCCAGGGGTCTTTTGGCTGACCTCATGTTCAAGGTACAGGGAGCCAACAAGATGTAAGAAGCCTTTCCCTCTAAGCAGCCAGCTGACCAAAGGCACCTGGACTGGACCCTGCTGCTGACCTCTGGCAGACACCCTGTGTGTCTGTAAGTGCCTACTTGGGGAGGTTTAGAAGTGTACTCCTGTGGTGGAATGGTATTTTAAAGACTCTCCACCTAATTTATATGTTGGTGGAGAGGGAACTCGGTGACAATGAGGTTCCCTCCCTGCTAAGATATTGGTCCGTCCACCTGATTTAAATGCAGGTGGAGGATAGTTTGATCCTGTCACCGCTATGATCAAACTTTTCTGATGGCCAGACAGAGTAAGGGCCACTTGAGGAATAGTTTTATGTCTGTCTGCCCAATAGGATGGGAAGACACATCTAACCGTTGTTTACCGTCAGTCTCTGCCAAGCAAACCCTGGAGGTAAGGGACAAGCAAAAATCAAAAATCCCCCTGTCATGGGAGATTTACTCCCATGGTAAGGGGTACATTATCTTTTTTTAAAGAAAAAGAAAACAGTGTGGTGCAGGGCTCCGTCATGTGGACGGAGCTCTGCACTAAACTGGAAAAAGCACCGACATGACTGCTATTCCTGCTTTAAGAAAGGACTGCCTGCTTGGCGGTCATTTCTGAAAATGGTACCTCCGTGAGGGAGGGGGCGGCGCGCAATAATTAACTGCATCACCTTGGTGGAGAAACAGGCAGTCTGCCAGAATATAATCTGGCCCCAAGTCAGAAGGTAAAATCTTTGACTAGGATGAATCTGGGTGATGTAGCAGACATGTGCTATATCGCAGTCAGCCTCAAATTGCACCAAATTCCCGGTCTATTGTGACCATTGACTATCATTGTGCTTGAGCTTTCAGCCGCTATTTCAACATTAATATTTAAAAACTCATACCTCTGGTTCGCCCGTTGGATGTTTGTCATTTTGTTAATTACATTTTACTCCAGTTTTGCTCATTTGGTTTGGGATTTTTATTGTTTTGCATTTCCACTTTATTACTGTTTTGGTACTGCATAAGTACTTTACACATTGCCCTAAGTAAAGCCTGCCTGCTCGGTATCAAAACAACCAAGAGTTCGAGCTCAGGTTAATTTAGTGACTTTGTGGGTTCACCCAGACAAGGGTTGAGATTATTGAGATGGGTAGTCACCCTCCTCAAATAACCCAAATTCTTACAAAGAGATATTACAGTGGTGCTAGCGTTACACTGGCAAGTTTACATCCTAACAGAGGTTGTAATCTAGCTCCTGAGCAACCCAAGAGAACACTGAAAAAGGGCTCAAAGTGGGGGGTGTAATTTTTATTGGCCAAAATAAATCTCTGCCTGGCACTATAATCATGTGAAGAGACTTTGCTACTTATGCCGTTGCCAAAGAAGCTTAACAAATTTGCAATTTTTGATCACTTACAAGAAGACTTCATCTTGAATTCAAGCTCAGTATAAAGAGTGCATTAGTCGGGTTTACAGCCTAATATTACTCCCCCTACCAAATCGTTGCTTTGATAATAAGTCTGAATCAATGCTAACAGTTGCACTACATCCACAGGGATAAACGCTGATATTTTTGCCTTTCGGGGAAAAAGGTGAATTGAAAATATACCAACAAATATTACAATGAGAGTAAAAACTGTTTTTTCTCTGAAATGCATTTTTGCTCATATGAAATATACTTTTTTACTACAACCTTTTAAACATGGTGAGCAAAATATACCATATATCGAACTCTAGTGCGCTATGAAGCTTGCACTGGAAATGACTAAAATGTGGACCCTTAGTCCTCCACGTAACTTGAAGACTACTGGGTGTAGAAAAGTAGCTCTTTCTACATCTCGCTTAGACAGACATGCTGTAGCTACAATATGGGCTTCAAGCACTTCCCATCATTTTCATTGGGTCCTCTCACTGTCCTTTGTAAATGCAAGATTTTGTTTGGTGAATACGCTTAGTAGTCCCTCATTTGGACTTTTGTATCCTCCCATGAGGATTGCCCCTGTACATGTGCTCTTACTCTTCATGTTATTTAGGATACTTTGAGAGCATTCTTTTTTGTTGGCATGCCTCTGCTTGGTTTAAGTGTTCGTGTTTTGTTTACTTCGTGTCGACCTGATGAAAGGTTCGCGGATGCTTCATTTGATGTGAACGTTTTTTAATGTTGTTTTTTTCCTGTAGCGTTCACCTGATTTTCACCGGATCCTCTACACTTAATTCTAGGGGAGTTCAACCATTGCCAGATCAGCATTTAGGTATTTGTAATTTTGCTGAATTCTGTTTCAAAATCGCATGGCTTTTTTTTTTTTTTTTAGCAGACATCGGAGAGCCGTTGCTGCAACCCGGACCGTATTCCATTGTTCCTAAGCTGACAGCTCTTTATGTTACGCCATATTCTCTCTCTATTGAGGACTCCAGGAGAGTGCATTTGTTATTGTGCTAAATTTCTCATGCACGTCTCTCCCCCTACATTGCTCTCTGTTACCTGCCCCTTCCACGTCCATTCCCTTCTAAAAGCTAGTGCACACTGAGCAGAAACCTCGCATCTCACAACCAAAGCTCAGCTTGGCATGCAGTTATTTCTGTCTGGTTGAGACACTGCTCTCCATTACAGGGCGGGGCTATGAGAAAATTCTGTGACGCATCTATTCTGTACTTCAAATGCAAACCTGTCTGCTTTGTCAGTGCTCGTTGTATGTTTTATTACCCAGCCTCGTACATGTCCTCAGTTGTGATAACACAGAGGACGCATCTCTGTCACGTTGGATTTCTTCAATACAAAATGTTTGTGGGACAGGATGTGCAAGTGGAACTGAAAAGTGTTTTCTTTTCTCCACACAGAACGTTCATGCCCCCACCCAAAAAAAAAAAAAACTACAGACTATCTCTCACTCACACTCCTCAGTCGTGGGCGCGTTATCCCACAGAGCTATTCTTTTACAGGGCAGACTGACAAGCCCTTGCACGCAAGAGGTGTCTTGGCCAGAAGCTATTAACATGTGTTTCAGGAAGTTTTCTAGGTTTAGTGCAACCTTTGGTCCTTCAATGGTTGCTGCTTATTTTTGCAGGCGCTGGGCTGAAGTGTTAATGTGCTCCAGAGGTGTTAATCGACGTCTCTGAGCAGGGCTAGCTCATGCTTCAATTGAAGAGTTATTTATTTAAATGCACCTTAATGCATTTTCATTCATTAGCGACAAGGCAAACCCCAATGCCTGTAATAACAAATGTTACTGATGCCTATGGCACGCCAAGCACCTCTCGGCAGTGAGCAGTTTACAGTTTCAATCGGATTTAACCTTATCCAGCCCTGACATATTCCCTCAGACCCTTTGTTCTACCATTTCTTAGCTAAGTTGTAACTAGGGCGGGTCAAATTTGAGTTGTAAAATCAGCAACCTACTGCTTTAGTTTGTGCTTCAGAGGAGGTCTTTATACAACAATGCATCGTTACATCACCATTGGCACATGAAATTAAAGTAGATGTTGTAACATCCAGGAAAATGTGCTGAATGGCTATGAACTCATAAGGTTCCCAAGGCGAGACGGATTGGCTATGCCAATTCTTGTTGACATGGTCACCCCCACTTTTTGCCTGACAACGAATGTGATTTCAACTGGAAGTGTACTGGGTTCCTGCTAACCAGGTCCCCAGTGCCAAAGCTCTTTTCCAAAACTGTACAATTGTTTCCCCAATTGGCAAAACCTTTAGTACCTTCTGTAAGCCCCTAGTAAATGGTATCTCTGGTACCTAGGGCCCGAGGTACTAATGAGGGTCCCTAAGGGCAGCAGCACAAATTGTGCCACCCTAAGGGATGCCTCACCGAGTACATGCAAGTCTGCCATTGCAGGCTGCGTGTCTTGGTGCACACAAAAGTGAAAACACAGCATGTCACACATACCTGTGTGTCATGTCCCCAACACTGCATCTGATATTTGTAAGTCACCCCTACAGCATGCATGACAGCCCTATGGAAGGGTGCTAAATATTACATGTGAGGGCATACCTACATGAGCAGATATGGCCCTGTGCTGGTCAGTCCTATTACCGCCAGTGCAAGTGGACAGGGAAGCCATTATAAAACATGTGCTGGACAATGGTGAAATCGAGGTCCCCAGCTACATGAAGGCTTCACTGAAAATAGGGATGTTTGGTATCAAACATCTCATTTTGATAAACCCACAGTGATGGATTTAACAATACATGCACCCAGAGGACACCTTTGAGGTGCCCCCTGTAAATCTACCAACCTATGGTGTGCTCCCTGACTGGTATTTGCCAGCCTGCCACCAAGACGCTGTTCTGACCTCCTAGGATGACAGCCTCTGTTCTCAGGAGGCCCAGAACAAAAGCCTGTCCAGGAAGAGGGTGTAACACCCTTTCCCATTGGATGACCTGGTGTTTAGCCTTCCTAGACCAGTAAGCTTCAAAGAGCTGCAGCCTTTGGAATGCGAATCTGGGTCCCCTCACAGGAGAGGAAGTTGCCCCCTTTGTCCAGGACCCCTTTGGAACCTGGACAGGTGGGAAAATCAGCTAGTCAGGTAGTGTGCAACCTCGAGGCTAGTACCACCCCTAAGGCGGGGTACAATGAGGTGGACCCGATTTTTCAGAAGAAGCCATCTTTGTGATGGCATACTTAGGAATTCTGGGACAGGGTTATGCCCACTTCCGACAGGAAGTGGTCATATAGGAGGCATAGTAACTCCAAGAGTCAGTAGCATATTGGCAACTACCCTGCACTCTCCTAATGTCCCTTAATTTTAGTATTTAGGGAGCCTCTGGCTCCAGAGAAACAAATCCTGATGACCTAACAAGAGAGTTATCGACAACAGGGGCAGCCCTAAGACCTGAACCTGGGGCAAACTAAATACTGGAATCCTAACAGAGGTTCAAGTATGATACTTAAAGTAGTGACGAAATACAGAATAACATACCCAAAGAATTTGTAAATTATACAAGAAAAGAAAAGGAAAAAAGAAAGAGAAACCAACATCATTTTCTAATAAACAGTAAAAAAACAGATGCCCAGATACTATTTGGACAAATGATACCCATGTATACATTATTTCATGGGTATCATTTGTCCAAATAGTATCGGGGCATCTTATTTTTTTTTTTAACCGTTTATTAGAAAATTATGTTGGTTTCTCTCTTTTTTCCTTTTCTTGTATAATTTACAAATTCTTTGGGTATGTTATTCTGAATTTCGTCACTACTTTAAGTATCATACTTGAACCTCTGTTAGGATTCCACTAACAAGAGAGGACACCGAAGAGCTGCAAAAGCAGAGAGGAGAGAAGAAGCAGCTGACATGGTACCAACCCTGCCAGCCTGTCTGCATCCCTCGTCGGAAACTTTGCCAAAGTCGACTCGTCCTGCAGCTGTTGACTTCAGAAACCCTGGGATAAAGACACAAGTCCTCCCGTGAACTGCAACCCTGTTCTCCTGCATCCTGCAGAAACTCCGAAGCAAAGACTCCAAGGCCTCTCTAACTTCCAAAACCAGACACCTGAAGCCACCACTGCACTCGTCACCCGTGGTCTGAGTAGAAGTGGGCCAATGGTGTCAACAAGGTTCCCCACACTCCAGAGCTCAAGTCCATTGTAGTTTCATCCCTCGTGGACCCTTCAACGTTGCCTGCAACCCGACGCCTAAAGCACCTCTGTATCCGTCAACACAGGGCCGTGGAGAAGAGGAACAAAAGTGTTCATATGTCTCAGAGCATCGCAAGGCCTGTGCCCCTCCTCCACCCCCTGTTGGTTGAGGCCGACTACCCTTCCAGCCAGAGCCTGCAGCCTCTTTTTGCAGTGACCGATCACCATAGAAAACCATTGGGCTCCAGACGCTGTTTTGCACCCTGCACCCAGCCGCCCTCGTGCAGCTAGTGCTGCCTCGGACCTTGCCTACCACTCACCTTAACTCTTGGAGATTGGTCTTGTAAGTCGCTGTACTATATCTGTTTGCAGAACTTGTTCTTCCTTACATAGGATATCTTAGCAGAACTCAAAAATTGCACTGTCTACTTTTTTAACTGAAAAGAATATTTAAAAACGTACTAACCTGAACGATTTCTCTCTGATGCCTAACTATATATATAAAGATATGCGCTATTTTTATAAATTGGACTGGATCTCCTTTTTGAGTCATGTGTCTAATTTATTGACCATTGTGTGTCTTTTCAGATACCTTGCACTCATCTGTGTTAAGCCTAAGGCTGCTCGATCACACTACACCCTAACGGAGCGCTTTGGGATAGCCCAGCAAGCCCCTGTCCACTTATATGGGAACCCCTGGACTCTACACGGTATATCATTTTTTTGATCTATCACATAAATAGCCAGCTTCCTATGCTGGGAAAACTGGTGGGCCGTAAAACTTCTGCTCTATTATTTCTTTAAAGCAGAGAACATTTCAATTTGGCTATTCTTTGGGTCACTGGCCTGACACTTAGTTAACAATTTCGGGAAGACATGACATCTGGTTCTACTAACGCTGATTTTCTTCCAGACAGAGAAGTTGCCCTAGATATTTGCACTAGATACATGATAGCACCATAGTACTCTGTAACATACTCTGCAAAGGCAAGTTCAGTTGAGAGAAAAAGTAGGTCCAACATCACAATATTTACAAATATTTCAATGAGAATGCAGAGGATAGCATGTCAACAGCATCACTGCAAAATTCAAAATCCTCTAGGAGGAAAACAATAAAATGGTGAGATTTTCTTTCCAAAATAAAAACTTACATTTTGCCTATAAATACGCTCAGCACCATGGTCTCATCGTTTAGTCCCAGGACCTCAGATAGGCGTCGATACAGCTGGAAGGCAGGGCAAGACGGACAAAATGAGCGGAAGATTATTAAGAAAATAAAAACATTGATAGACATTTGTACATGTACCCCTGCAATGAGTGCCCGGCTGCTTGTAAAACTGGAATCTTGACTTTTTTACAGAAAATGTGAATAAAATTGGGATCTGAACTATCATACTTTGTTACAGTTTGAATTAGTCTTGAGCAAGGAAGGGCATGCTGTGCGGAGTATTTGGAGAGGTCCTGTATAACCAGGTCTGGTGTCTGCTTTACAGCCAGTCTCCCAGCTGTTAGACACATCACCTGAAGTCTCCAAAATGTGCTGGAGAAGTTGAAGTTCTGCACATCACTGGGAAGCCTGCCTCCTCAGAAAGGAAGGAGAGTGCCAAGCACTGCAGGAGAAGAGACTTTGCAGAGGAGGTGAAGCCAGCTGTGTGTCTGACATGAGCAACACCCAGAAGTTACTTACTGCTCTTGGGAGTGAAACCTGAGCCGATGTGATGAGGGTTCACACGGTCTGCTATTGCGGAACCCACAATGCAACGTGTAGAGAAATCAAGCCAAAATGTCACCCCATGCTGTCAAGCACCGCTTCGAAAATCAAAGAGTTAGTGCTTCCGACATTCCAGTGAATCCTAAAGAGGAGATGCCATCGGTACCAAATCAGACGTCGAGCCTGGCCCAGAGGACCCAGCTGGCAAAAGAAGCACTACTTGTACAAACCCAGCCATGAGGCTGCAACTGCCATGGAGTGTGCCCGCTGGGAAGCCCTGCAGAGCTGCTCCCCAGCTACAGCTCTATCCTCAGGAGACACCACTGCAGCGGTCCCATGTTAGCAGAGACGCCACTGACAGGGCTAGCCAGAGGAGTGCCCGCCATTGATGTTTGACTGAGACATCATGAGCAGCTAATAGGCCCTTGCATGAATTGAACTAGACAGTTCTGTAGAAGGAACAGTGACAGCTGCCTAAAACAATCCTTTAATTTGGGTACGAGCTATTGACTTGAACTGCTGCAACTGGGTAGAGACCTAGGGAACAGAATCTGTACTCCGTCTATGCCTATGACTATATTAGAATAGAATACCTATACACGATAACCTCTCCTAGAATGGGGAGAGGGACCATACCAGGTGGGTCCCTAAAACTTGGCATCATAGTAGTGTTTGCAATGTTGACAATCTTGCATCTGAGCCTCAATGCACGGTCTCGTAGCACGTTTTGCTGAGATAAAGTACTTTAAATAAAACAAATTACAAAAAAAAGCCCTGGGTAGGACAATGGATGTATTGTGTCTCTAATTTAACTGTTGAGTGATGAGCTCTTGCCCCCATCACTACCTTCTTTGAGAACCTTTAGACTTTTCACCCTCACTATCCTGAGAGTTCAGTGTGGAAAGGTTGTATTTGGTGCAGTTTGTAGATCCACAGTAGGACAGAACCCAGGACACTTGAATCAAATGACATCAACCACCATGGCCCAGTACCCCTTTTTATGCCCTGCGAAACCTCCCCACCCCCCCCAAACAGGTCCGGCATTACTTGTTGCTTACACAATACGTTTCAGCATTACCCAAGTAAAAAAAAATATGTATGTCAGAAGGAGGTTAGTCTGAACTGACCCTACTGGCATTTGCTCCTGTGAAGCCAAGTGTGTTAATCAAAAGACGCCATATTATGTCACTAAATAACAAGGTTCGTAATGAGGCTCTGAAGCCATCTCAAATTGATAAATGCAGTAAAGGAAAGGGATATGGGAGACTTGAATTGAAAGAGCAGCCTCAAAAACATGACAGCACACCCGTTGACAGAGCAGTTGTGAATAATGGGTAGCAAGGCTAAATTTGGCATTGAGTACCTAATTAACACGAACCTAGAGAAGAGCAATGCAACCTAGCTTTCAAGCACCATGGTAAGCAAGCTACTCCTTAAACAGCACTTGAGGAGCATCTGCCCCAAGGAAACACAATCAGCACAGATGCTTAGAGCAGTTCCTGTGGCATATTTGTAAGAGCTTATAATAGTCTGCCAAATGCCACCCTATGAGTGGCTGCACCCTGTCAAATTAAAGGCTGCTGCTTTAATCCACATACAGGACTAATAATGGCTTTTAAATCTGAGCTATTGTGCTGCTGTAGGCAGATCACATGTAGCTGGAACTCTCTGATGCATTAAATACCATGTATTAGCAACAAGAAACACTCATGAGCAGTTGCTTTATTAAAGAGTGGGAGGTTGCAATATCTCTGTGAAGACTAAATTCACATGCACATGTCCTATACTCACGGAGGACAGGCAGAGAGAGAACTGCAGTTTCTCTGACTTCAGGCAAGATGATCAGGAGGCTATCCTTTCCGCTCTACTCACAACTGCTAATTTTGACTAAATCACTAAGCAGTGGGTGGTGGGCTAATATTTAATTCAGTGAGGTGTTCTATCATTTGGCTCACATGCACATATCAATCATAAGGATTATGTAACTTACCCTATAAGCATCAATTCTTGGTATGTAGAGCTGTAGATTCACATGCTTTGCATACTCCTATCTAGTGTTGGGTCCGGATGCAAGTAGTTTTTCTTCGAAGAAGTCTTTTCCAGTCACGAGGTAATGCGACTCCTCTTTCGGTGATACTATGCATGGGCATTGACTCCACTGTTGATTGTTTTCCCGCAAGAGGGTGAGAATTGAGTAAGTAAGTGTAGTACAGACATGTCCATATGTGTACAATGTGAATAATAACTGCAACAACCATAGGTGTTCGGGGAGGAGAGAGGGCGCATGTGAATCTACAGCTCTATATACCAAGAACAGATGCTTACAGGGTAAGTAACAATCCGTTCAAATGCATGTGTGCTGTTGGTACACATGCTTTGCATAGACTATATAGCAGTACTCTCTCACAGAGGTTGCTAACCAGTGGGCAT
Source organism: Triturus cristatus (assembly GCF_964204655.1). Taxonomy (NCBI): domain Eukaryota; kingdom Metazoa; phylum Chordata; class Amphibia; order Caudata; family Salamandridae; genus Triturus; species Triturus cristatus. The sequence continues at coordinate 584,960,509 of NC_140594.1, forward strand.
TGCAGTTGTCTGAAAAAGTGTTCTTAGCACTGCCTGTTCTACATTAGCTTTTTGGCGTGCTAATACATCTACACAATAGTGTTTGGTAAATGTGTGTGGTGTAGACCATGTAGCTGCCTTACAAATGTCAGCTATGAGAATGTTACCTAAAAAAGGCCATAGATGCTCCTATTTTACGAGCAGAATGTGTTCTAGGGGGTATAGACAAAGTTCCCTTGGCTTTAATATAGCATGTTTGGATACATTTAACGATCCATCTAGAAATACCAGATTTAGACATAGTTTCCCTTTATGAGGGAGTCAAATGCAACAAAAAGTTGTTTAGTGAAAATGTTTTGTTCTATTAATATAATAAATAATGTTCTTTTGACATCTAATGAATGTAGAGCTCCTTCTGCTACAGAATCAGGTTGAGGGAAGAAAACAGGTAACTCAACTGATTGATTAACATGAAAAGCAGAGACTACATTTGGAAGGAACTTTGGGTTAGTGCGAAGAGCCACCGTCTCTATGGAGTTGGAAGAATAGTTCTTCCAAGGTTAGTGCCCGAGCTCACTGACACGTCTTAGTGAAGTGATAGCAATCAAGAAAGCAATCTTCCAAGAAAGGAACTGCGGTCAGCAATTGTGCAATGGTTCAAAAGTGGACCTATAAGTCTTGTTAGAACAACATTAAGGTTTCATGCAGGCGCAACTTTTGGTGGTATCACTCTTTCAAGGCCTTCCATAAAGGCTTTAATAACTGGTACTCTGAATAGGGATAAGCGTTGTCTGTTCTGAAGATATTCAGCCACCGCTGCAAGGTGTAGGTGTATGGATGTGAAAGCAAGGCCTTCACATTGTAGATGCAATAAATAACAAATGCTGTGTTGTATAGATGCATCTAGTGGGTCAATGGTCTGTTTATTGCAATACAAAACAAACCTTTCTCTACTTAGCTGCTTTGTATGCTCTAGTGGTAAGTTTCCTTGCTTCCTTAAGAATGGTCATGCAATCTGGTGGTAGATTTAGGTATCCAAACTGACTTCAGGAGCCAAAATGCTTGGTAGAGCTCTTTGGGGTTTAGATGTCTGATTTCTCCATGGTTCTGGGTGCAAAGGTTTGAAGTGAAGCTTCTGGTGTGGAACTACAGGGAGTTCTAGTAGAGTGGTGAACCATGGTTAACGTGCACATGTGGTAGCCAGTAGTATTATGGTGAGAGATACTTGCTTGAGCTTCCGAACCAGAAATGGAAGAAGAGGGAAAGTCGAAAAAACATAAGCAAATATCCATCCATAGTGCATTACCTTTGGATAGAGGGTGTGGGAACCTAGAGGCGAAGTTAGGGCGTTTTGAGTTCTCTACTGTTGCAAAGAGATCTATTTGTGGAAACCCCCATTTGTGAACGTACGGCAAGAGGACTTGGGGGTGGAGTTCCCACTCGTGGACTTGTGGCCACATCCTGCTGAGGGCGGCAAATCCATTGTCCGTCCCTGGAAGGTGTTCTACTAGCAGTTGGATTTTGTGATATATTGCTCAATGCCAAACGGTCTGAGAGAGGCGTGATAACTGTAGGGAGCGTGTCCTCCCCCTTGTTTTTTGTAAATATTACATAGCTATCATAATGTCCATCTGGACTAGGACAACTTTCCTTTTCAGGTGAGGTCGAAATGCTTTTAGCGCAAGGTGAACAGCTTGAAGCTCTAGGTAGTCGATGTGGGGTGTTTGGTGTCTGGTGTCCCAGAGACCCTGAACTGTGAGATGTTGTAGATGGACACCCCACAGTGTGAGGGATGCGTCTGCTGTGAGCACGATCTGTGGAACTGAGTCGATAAGTGTGACTGAGTGTTTAGCATAGCTTCTAGATAGGGCTGTAGTTGTGAGGGTTGAAAATTGGATTTTTGTGCATTGACAGTGAATCCCAACTGATGTAGAAGATTTATGGTAATATGAGTGTTGTAAACACTTGTGGTGTGTATTGGCTTTGATGAGCCAATCGTCTAGCTATGGGAAGACATTAATTTGTTGTCTTCTTAGATGAGCTACAGCTACTGCTTGACATTTGGTTAATACTTAGGCTACAGTAGTGACTCTGAATGGGTGTACTTTGAATTATTAGTGCTTTCCTAACCATCACAAATCTGAGATACTTGCGATGTGCTGGGTGAATAGGAATGTGAAAGTATGCGTCCTTTAAGTTCAGTGTTGACAAAGTTGCCTTGCTGTAATAGTGGAAGCACCTGTTGAAGTGTGACCATATGGAAGTGTTCTGATCGTATGTAGAAGTTTAAAGGCATGAGATCCAAGATTGTCCGTAGAGAACTGTCCTTTTTTGGGGTTAGGAAGTAAAGTAAGTAAACCCCAGACCCTTGGTGTTGCATTGGAACTGGTGCGTTTGATAGAAGAGCTTGTACTTCTTGTTTGAGTAGTTGCTAGTATTCTAGAGAGTTAGTGAATACTGGGTGGAACACTGGGAGGATTGCTGGTGAGCTCTAGGCAATAACTATGTTGGATAATATCCAACACCCACTTGTCTGATGTTATTTCTCACCAAGTGTGAAGAAACTGATGCAGTCTTCCCCGAAAGGTGTATGATGGTCGAGGGGAATTGTTATTAAGTCACTGCTTGTTGCGAGATGGAGTGGCATGTGCTGGTGTGCTTCTACCTCTTCCTTTAAAATTGTTTCCTCTATAACCACCCTTGAAGAATCCTCTAGAGCAGGGGATTGAGTTTGGAGCATGTAGGAAGACGCTGTGTTATCCGTGGAGGTACTTTCTGAACCTCACCTATAAAATGAATGGCCGAAGGCGTCTCTGTTAGAAAGTGACTGAAGTGCTCACATGGATTTTGACACTGATGTTTCTTTTTTCATTTTTTCAAGTGCTTCATCAACTTGAGGGCTGAAAACATGTTCTTTGTTAAAGGGAGCATTTGTATTGTTTGTAGTATCTATGGTTTGAACCCAGAGAATCACAGTCATGCATGTCTTCCGAGGAGAATGCTGGTGTTAACTCCTCTGGCTGCAGTATCAGCAGCATCTAGTGCACACCTGATGAAAGAGATGGAAATTAATTTTGCCTCCTGCACTGTTCCTGCCCTTTTTTCTATGCTCCTCTGGGAGGTATTTAAGTAACTCCTCCATTTTGTCCCAGTGGGCCCTATCCTACCTAGTCAAAATATCTTGTGTATTGGCTATGTGCCAATGATTGGCTGATTGTGCAGCCACTCTTTTGCCTAATTCATCTATTAATTTAGACTCTTTGTCTGAAGGTGGTGCGTCAGCTAATGAAAGCTGCCCCCTAATAAAAATTAGGTCAGTTGGTGGAGAGTTGTATTTTTTAATCAAACCTGAGTATTATGATACATGCACGTACAGAGACATTTTAAAAATGTCATCAGCATGGTGCATCATGACTTTTAACATTGGTAGAGACTGTGTTGTTCTATGTGTGGTCCCCAATGTTTTTAAAATAAAAATATTTTTCTAAAGATGCTTTATGTAGATAGACCCCATGGTATGTAGCTGCCCTGGCAATTAACTCCTGGTATGAGGTGTTGTCATCAGGAGGTGAAGGTTTTGCAGGGTATAGATCAGGGTCAGTGTCTGTTGGAGGATCTACATTATAATCATTGAATGGATCTGGTGCTGGTGGCCCATAAGTATCATCCCCAGCCACTGTGTCGGAATCTGTATGAGGAGAACCCTGTGGTGTTATATCTAGAGGGTCTGAATATGGTACTTATGGTACAGGTGAAGATGGTGGAGGGAATGAGGAATGGGATGGAAGGGACTAGTAGCCATGTACTTTTTCCTTTTTAAAGGAATTTTATATCCTGTGTCTTATGGGATGGGAATCTTCCTTTTGGAGGATGGTGGTATTACAGGTTTTGTTGTAATATGGCCAGTGGTCCCGCAGGGTCTTTTTAGAACGAAATGACCGACGGGCATCACAGTCTTCTTTCCTGTGCTCGGAAAGAGAGGTACAGGTTACAGACCTGAAGGTCAGTGCAGGGATATTTAGAGTGGCACCAAGGGCAGAATTGGAACAGAGTCCGTTCGACTGCCGGATTACTCTAAGTTTTCCTCAAGTGGAAGTTAATCGAAACGGACAAGGCCCGAAGGCCGCGTTTGGAGTTTTCCAGATCCAACAAGGAAAGTTTTTTGCTTTTTGACACGCGGAGGATGGGAAATGCGTTCAAAACAATACCGACGAGGGTAGAGTGGATTGCACACCAAAGAAATCCCAAGGAACAGTCTCAACCCGGAACTCTGCAATACACATCCAAACCAGATAATGGAAAGAAAACATCCAGACCAGATAGTGTAAAGAAAACAATCTAACAATGGAGTTGATATCAATGCGCTGCATCACCGAAAGGAGGGGTCCCATTACCTTGTGAATGGAAAAGACTTCTTCGAAGAAAAACTATTTGCAAACATCCGGACCCAACACTAGATGGCAGGAGTAAGCAACTAGATGGCAGGAGCATGCAAAGCAAGTGTATCTACAGCACACATGCCTCGAACATATACATTCTCACTGACCACTCAAACTGTGAAGAATTAAAAACAACATAGGACAAATAACAATCCAACTGGCCATTACAGTCTGGTTAGAAGTGACATACAAATGCTCAATTACAGCATAAACAAACGGAGGATTCACAGTTGGAAGGCGCTACCTTGGATGACTTCTGCACTTGATCCCCAATATAGATCTTACGGAACTGCTCGAAAAAGCTCAGCATAGCGAGCTCTAGTTTCTCATTCCCAGCCTGAGCCAACCGCGAGTCTGTTAGGTTCATCAGCTGGAGAACCCTGCAGCAAGGAAAGAAAAAGTGAACATGTGTAAGCTACACTGAGCAACCAAGGAAAGTGACATTTCAGAAAATCCTGTGCAGCCTACACAGCCCAAAGCAATGCTAGTACACTAGAAATGCCATAACTATAAACAGTAGACTCCTATTGGTCTATCCATCAAGGACACACAGATGGGTCCTGTGATCAAGAGATGTGTTTTTCAAAAACAAGGGGGCACAAGAGCCGGCAGACTGTAATCCTGTCTCATGAATGGCTTTTACTTTTCATGTAACCATGCAACAAGACGGTAACAGCAGGTATGGTTGCCAAAAGCAGCAGAAATTTCATATGAGCACATACCATGACAGAACACTATGTAAAAGCTTATTCATGTGGTCCTGGAACAGTCAGTGGTTACTCAACAGTTCCCTTTAAAAGTATGGTAAATGCTACTTACCAGTATGCATCTGTTCTTGGCATGTAGAGCTGCTGCAGTCACATTATTGCATTAGATCGCCGCCTAGTGTTGGGTCCGGATGTTGCACGTTGTTGTCTTGGAAGAGTCTTTGAGGTCTCACGAGATAGGTGACTCCTCCCCTGGACTACAGTGCGCATGGACAGCACCTACATCGTCAGATTGTTTTTTCGCCATTGTGGCAAAGATGGAGGATAGTAATAGAAAGAAAGGTGTCCATGTAAATGTATCTAAGTAAGATAGTACTGCAACTGTGCTCGGCACCAGGGAGGAGGGTGGGCATGTGACTGCAGCAGCTCTACATGTCAAGAACAGATGCATACTGGTAAGTAGCATTTACCGTTCGAGGCATATGAGCTGCTGCAGTCACATTATTGCATAGACTGTATAGCAGTTCCTCCTCTAGTGGTGGTTACCGGTGTCAGTTGCAGAAGTCTGGAAAAGTGTTTTAAGGACAGACTGACCTACAGAAGCTTGTTGTTTGGCTTGCACATCAACACAATAGTGTTTAGTGAAGGTATGTATGGTAGACCATGTAGCTGCCTTACAAATGTCTTCTAAGGGGATATTCCCTAGAAAAGCCATGGATGCCCCCATTTTGCACGTGGAATGTGCTCTTGGGGGAATAGTTAAGGTGAGTTTAGCTTTTTGATAACATATTTGTATGCAATTAACTATCCATCTGGCTATCCCTGCCTTTGAAATAGGGTTACCCTTATGAGGTTGACAGAAAGACACAAACAATTGTTTTGTATTCCTAAATGGTTTAGTTCTGTCTATGTAGTAGAGTAGAGCCCTTCTGAGATCCAGTGTGTGGAGTGCTCTTTCAGCAACTGACTGTGGTTTTTGAAAAAAGACAGGTAACTCAATTGATTGGTTAATGTGAAAACTAGTTACGACCTTTGGTAGTAATTTAGGTTTTGTTCTGAGAACTACCTTATTTTGATGTATTTGCATGAAAGGTTCTTGAATTGTTAGTGCTTGCAATTCACTCACTCTTCTGAGTGAAGTGATTGCTATTAGAAATGCCACCTTCCATGTTAGGAACTGTAATTCGCAAGAATGTAGAGGCTCAAAGGGTGGACCCATAAGTCTAGTTAGTACAATATTAAGATTCCAGACTGGGGAAGGTGGAAATCTTGGAGGGCTTATTCTTTTGAGCCCTTCCTTAAATGCCTTAATGGGTGGTATTCGGAAAAGAGACAAGTGTTGTCTGTTCTGGAGGTATGCTGCAATAGCCGCTAGGTGTAATCTTATAGATGAATATGCTAGATTACATCTTTGTAAGTGTAGTAGATAACAAATTATGTTTTGTACAGAAGCGTCTAGTGGATTGATTTGATTATTTTGGCAGTAAATAACAAATCTTTTCCATTTGTTTGCGTAACAGGCTCTGGTAGTGGGACGTCTTGCCTCTTTGATGATATTCATACAATCAGGAGGCAGGTTAAGGTATCCGAACTCTAAGACTTCAGGAGCCAGATTGCTAGGTTCATTTGATTGGGGTCTGGGTGTTGTATCTCTCCATGGTTCTGTGCGAGTTGTTTGAGAGAGGTGTAGTTTTTGATGAGGGACTACAGAGAGTTCTAGGAGTGTTGTGTACCATGGTTGTCGTGCCCATGTGGGAGCAACTAGGATCATCGTAAGTGTCTGTTGCTTTAGTTTGCGTACCACTAATGGAATGAGTGGGGTTGGTGGAAAAGCGTATGCAAATCTGCCTGACCAGTTCATCCATATCGCATTGCCCTTTGACTGCGGGTGTGGGAACCTGCCGGCGAAGGATGGGCATTTTGCGTTTTCCTTTGTGGCGAACAGATCTATGTCTGGGTGTCCCCATGTTTGAAAGAATGGGAGTGGGACTTCTGGGTGAAATTCCCATTCGTGGATCTGTTGACTGTGTCTGCTCAATAGGTCTGCAATCTGGTTGTTTACTCCTGGGAGATGTTCTGCTAGAAGATGGATGTTTTGTGGAATGGCCCATCTCCATATACTTTGCGCTAGTTGTGATAGCTGCAGAGAGTGTGTCCCCCCCTGTTTCTGTATATAGAACATTGATGTCATATTGTCCGTCCGGACTAGAACAGTTTTGTTGGCTATGTGTTTTTGAAAAGCTTTCATTGCTTGAAAGATTGCTAGTAATTCTAGATAGTTTATGTGGTGTATTTTTTGGTGCGGTGTCCATAGACCTTGCACTGTATGTTGAAGCAGATGGGCTCCCCACCCTGTGAGTGATGCGTCCGTTGTCAACACTACTTGTGGGACTGGCTCTTGGAACAGTCGTCCTTTTGAAAGGTTTTGTGTGTTCCACCACTGCAGAGAGCGATGGGTACGACTGTCTACCAACACTAGGTCTTTTAGTTTCCCTTGAGCCTGGTTCCGTTGTGTTGCTAGGCATTCTTGTATGGGACGCATTTGTAGCCGAGCATGTGGGACTATGAATATGCAAGATGCCATCATGCCTATGAGTTGCGTAAACATTCTTGCTGTCAAAAGAGTTTGAGGTTGGAATTTTAGGATCATTGCTTGAATGTTTTGTATTCTGGCTGGAGCTGGGTAAGCCTTTGCTACTGTGGAGTCTATAGTTGCTCCCAGATACTGCTGTATATGGGAGGGTTGTAGATGGGATTTTGGGTAGTTGAGGGACAATCCAAGGTTGTGTAATAGATGGATTGTGGTCACTGTGTGTTGCAGGCATTGTTGATGTGATTTGGCTTTTATCAGCCAATCGTCTAGGTATGGAAACACATGAATATGTTGTCTCCTTAGATGTGCTGCCACTACTGCTAAGCATTTTGTGAACACCCTTGGTGCTGTTGTTACTCCGAAGGGTAGGACTTTGAATTGGTAGTGCTGTCCTTGCACTACAAATCTGAGGTATTTCCTGTGTGTAGGATGAATAGGTATGTGAAAATATGCATCTTTTAGATCTAGCGTGGCGAGAAAGTCGCCTTGCTGTAGTAGTGGTGGTACTTGTTGGAGTGTGATCATGTGGAAATGATCGGAGTGTATATATTGATTGAGGGGACGAAGGTCGAGAATGGGCCTGAGGGAGCCGTCCTTTTTGGGGATTAGGAAATAGAGACAGTAAACTCCCTTCCCTTGTTGTTGCAGAGGAACTGGTTCTATCGCGTGCTTTTGTAGCATTGCTAAGACCTCCTGTTGTAATAGTATGGTATGTTCCTCCGACATTGGTCTGTGTTTGGGTGGTATGTTGGGTGGGGTAGATGTAAGTTTTAGACAGTAACCAGAATGGATAATTTGCTTCACCCACCTGTCTGTTGTGATGGATTCCCAGACAGGTAGGAACTGTGATATTCTGCCTCAGACTGGTGTTAAGTGGTCTGGAGGCAGGTGTAAGAGGTCACTGTTTGGGAGTGGTGGAGGTACGGTTGTTGTGGTTACCTCTACCTCTGCCTTTAGTATTGTTTCCTCTATATCCTCCTCTGCCTCTGGGAAATGTGTTTTGGGAGGTAGTTTGGAAAGTTTGAGAGGTTTGTGTATTATTTCCTCTCCCTGTACCTCTATAGGAGGATCTACGAAAGGAACGTTTGGATTGGTAAAACTGCAGTGCACCCATAGATTTAGCGGTGTCAGTATCCTTTTACATTTTGTCTAATAGGACATCCGTTTCCGTCCCGAACAGGAAATCTTGGTTAAGGGGTTGATTGAGAATAGTGGTTTGCACCTCTGGTTTGAAACCTGATATGCGAAGCCATGCGTGTCTCCTCAACATCACGCTTGTATTCACTGTTCTAGAGGCTGTGTCAGCTGCATCTAGAGCACACTTTATTGAAGCATTAGTGATGAACTTTCCTTCTTGGATAAGGTCATTTGCCTGTTGTTTATATGGCTCAGGGGGATGTTGTAGTAGCTCCTCTAACTTGTCGTAATGCGCCCTGTCATATCTAGCTAACAAGGCTTGTGTGTTAGCTATTCTCCAGGTGTTGGCTGCTTGTGAAGCTACCCTTTTCCCAGATGCCTCTAGTAGTTTGGACTCTTTTTCTGGTGGTGCAGCGTCACCAGTGGTTTGTGAGTTAACCCTTTTTCTGGCATTAGCTACTACTAGAGAATCAAGCTGTAGTTGACCCTTGATGTATGTAGGGTCGGAGGGTGCTGCTCTATATTTCTTTTCTACCCTAGGGTTGAGTATTCTAGCCCTAATTGGGTCTTTGAATATTTCTGGTGCATGTTTTAAAACTCCTTTGAGCATGGGTAATGCGCGTACACTTCTTTCTGTGGTTGGGAAGGTGTCCAGCAAGAAATCCTCTTCCATAGGGTCAGCATGCATATCTACCCCGTGGAAATTAGCAGCTCTGTCTACCAACTGATGGAATGCAATGGTGACGTCAGGAGGGGATGGCTTTGAAGGATATGGTGTGGGGTCTAGAATAGGTGGGTTATTGTCCGGTGAATATGGGTCTCCCCATGTGTCCTGGTTGGGATTTGTGTCATCAGGATCTACATAAGGGTCTTGTGGATCATTATTTATGTCATCATCTGGGTCCCCATCAGGCTGTTGAGGCATGGGAGGTGTGTATGGCACATAAGGCATAATAGGAGAGAGAGGAGGAGGAGTAACAGGTCTAATAGGAGAAATAGCAATGTCTTTCCTTTTAAGAGGAATAGGAGAGGGTAAGGCAGGAGGAATTTTCCTTTTGTGGAGCACCATATGACCTGTTTTAGGGTCAATGACGATTTTTCCCTGTTTTGGATCGTCAGGATCCGGATAAAACAGTTCCTCCTCTGTATTTGTTGGTTTCGGCACCGAAGATTTGTGGTTTTTCTTATTGGGAGTCGAAGGTTTTGTAGGTTTCGGCTTCGACTTGTTTGGCTCGGGAACCTTGTTTTTGTTCGGTTCGGGAGCTTTATGGCCCTCGACGTCCTTTTTCGGATCGACCGTTTTCTTGGGTTCGATCTGTTTTTTAGGCTCGGTGACCTTTTTTGGAGTCGTTTGTCTTTTTCGGGTCGATATTCTTCTTGGGTTCGACCGTTTTCGGCTCGAGATGCTTCGGCTCGACGTTTTTGGGAACGGTCGAGTCTCTCGGTACCGGAGCCGGAGTTGGTGCCGTATGTATTTTTCTCGGTGCCGAAGGCATTTTTGGTGTTGGGAGATGCGGTTTGCTCGGTCCCGAGCTACCGGAAGGCTTTTCTATTATCTTCGGAGCCGGGCCAGAGGGCGGGGCTTCCGAAGGGATTTTTCGATCGTGACGAAGGCCTTGTGGCGATGTCTTGACCGGAGCCTTATGTGGGGTGATTGGGACAGGGGGTTCGGTACTCACGTGCTGGCCCGCTGGGATTGGGTCATCCGAGTCCGATTCTTCGACTGTGACGAGTTGTAGGTCGTCCAAATCCTCGGCATCTATGGGGTCGTCGAAGATGTCGTCCGGTGCCTGTGCTGCTGCTTGTTGATGCATCGCTTGTCGATGGGCCCTCCGGTTCCTGATTGTCTTTTTGGAACGGAAGAGTGCGCAAGCTGAACAGTCTTCTTCCTTATGCTCCGGAGATAGGCATCTGTTGCACATTGGGTGATGATCCGTGTGTGGGTATTTAGCACCGCACTGGGGGCATTTTTTGAAAGGGGTCCTTTCCATGGGCCCGAGGCCCACGTGGCGTCGATAGGCCTGGAGGCCTGCGCCGATGAAAATATGGGAAATAAATTCTTGTACAGTTGTAGGGTACCGACTGGAGAGCAATCCCGTCGAGATACTTTTGATTTGCTATGAATAAAGTTGAAAACTTCGGAGTCGAAGTTGGCGTTGCAGAAGTACATCCGAACCCGATGGTGGAAAAAAACAATCTGACGATGGAGGTGCTGTCCATGCGCACTGTAGTCCAGGGGAGGAGTCACCTATCTTGTGAGACCTCGAAGACTCTTCCAAGACAACAACGTGCAACATCCGGACCCAACACTAGGCGGCGATCTAATGCAATAATGTGACTGCAGCAGCTCATATGCCTCGAACTGTTATTTACTACTGATGTCTTGGGCCAACAATGCTAGTACACTCCAATTGGATAACCACGGTACGCTTTGCAAGCATCAGCAAATCATACTCAATATCCAGTATATGCTTTATTTTCAAATAAGATTGTTTCTGCTTCAGTAATACACTACACACTGAAAATCTGACGATGGTAGGCATTTCTAGCCGTCGTCCAGGAAACAGTCAAGAAAAATACATCCATTATCAAAAATAGCAACCTGTGGTCACCAAGGCAAAGAGGTTCACTAGCGACTCTCAGAAAGCTGCATCTCTCACGCAGATTTGGTGGCACTGGGAAGAGACTGCCTTTGGTACTTGCAAAATGCCTGCCAGTGTAACTGAACAAAAAGTTCTTTTCGCATATTCTGTTAGTTTATTTCCTGCAAAACTGGTTCCCAATACACAAGCTATTCGGCACAAGTTTTCCAATGTGGTTCTTGCGTTGGAGCCAGCACTGAAGGTGATTTTAGTACAACAGATGAGACTTCTGGCTCTGCCTATCAATTCCTTAATACCTTCTAGATACTTCGATGAAAGTTCACCATTGTGGGTTCACATGTTCACAGATCAGGTTTCTCAAACCAGCTGGCACTGTTGGTCACGGTCCAAGAATCATTTTACAGGCTAGCACTTTCATGAGGTGCTGGACCATCTGAGCTTCCCTGCCCCTAGCCCTTATGGCAATTCTAGGGGTCAAACCTCCCTCAAAAGACTAAGCTTACCCCCAGGATGATAGGTGTGAGAAAGTGCCCTCTTTCTTGCATGGTATGCCCCCACTTTTGGCTGAATTGCTGATGTACTTTGACTGAGTGTGCCCTGGGCTCCTGCCAATCAGGTACCCAGGGCCTGTGCTTCTTCCCTAAAACTGCATTGAAGCCTAAACCCAATTGGCATCTCTGGCCACATGCCAGCCCCTGGCAAATGGTACCATAGGTACCCAGGGCACTGTGACCAGAGAAGGCCCTAAGGGCTGCAGCACTAATTGTGCCACCATTAGAGGCCCTGTACCATGACACACGCACTGCCTTCGCAGGCTGAGTGTCTGGGTGCAGAACAAAAAGACGACATGGCACACATCCCTGTGTGCCATGCTCACAAACCACTGCCCTGGCATAAATGAGTCCCCCCTCTAGCTGGGTGCCCTATGCCCGTGGTGAGGGTACAGGTGCATGAGCGCTGTACCCCTACAGTGCCCAGGCCCATTCCTGGGCCCTGTAAGTGCAGTGCTGCCATTAAGAGTATATGGTGCTGGGAGGTTGTCATTACGAACTCCACAGCACCATAATGGCTGCACTTTAGACTGGGAAGTTTGGTATCAAACTTCTCAGCACATTAAACCCTCACTGATGCCAGTGTGGGATTTAATGTAAAATACAAGACAGAGGGCATCTTAGAGATGTCCCCTGAAACTCGACCAACACCCGGTCACCAGGCTGCCACCACCAGACATGATTCTGGACCCCTGGGTCGAGAGCTTGCTGCTCTCGGGGGCCTGAACCAATGCACATCCTGGGATGAGGTGCCAAGCCTCCTCCCCCAGGATGGCAGGGTTCACGAAGGAGAAGCTTCAAAGGCATGCCGCCTTTGTGAGCTTCTCCAGACCACTTGCTGTACTGAGCAACTGGTCCCCACTGGTTACTACCCCCCACTTTGGGCGGGAGACCCGGCGGGAAAAACTAAGTGAGGAAGAGAGGTGTGCCCACCTTTGCCAACTCCACCCCTAAGGTGGGGGAGGCGAGGTGTAGCACAACCTCTAGTCCCCGCCATCTTGAGGATGGGGGGACCCAGCCAACCAGGGACAGGCACCTGCCCCCCTCCCACTGTAGAGTGGTAGAATAGGGGGTGTACCCACCCCAGGGAAGGGACCCATTGGTCCCTGCCCTTCACCTACCTGTAACGCCCCTAAATTTAGTATTTAGGGACACCCTGAACCTTCCTTCTTCAGACCCAGCAACCACAAGAAAAGAAGAAGAAGGACGAGAAGCCGTGCAGAGCTAACAAGAGGACGGCGTCCACTGACTTGGCACCAACCCTACAGGCCTGTCTCCCCTCGAACCTGCTCCTGCAAAACCCCGGCGTGTCCAGGCCGGCAACCTCAAAAACCCCGGAGGATCTGCCTGCATTCACTCTCCAAGCTGTTTCGCCAGTGAACACCAGACGTGTTTGAACTGCAGCTTCTGGTGCCAGCCAGATACCGCAAATCCATTACACTCTGCACCTGCCGAGCCCAGCCTGTGTATGAGTGAACAAACACCACGAGAAGGTCCCCCCGGCGATCCTGACCTGAGATCTGGCGACCCCTGACTTGTCTTAAGCCTCCAGACGACGCCTGCAGCCTCGATCCAGGAGACCCACCGCGACCAGAGCGGGTAAGAAAATCCGACGTCTAAAGGCACCCCTGCACTCGACGCCCCACGGCCTTGTGTGCCCAACCCAGTGGTGCCTAACCATCCCTCTACATCCCAACTTATCCCTCGAAGTGGTGGTCACTCCTGAAAGATCTTCGTCCCCGAGCCTGCAGTGTTTCTTTGTCCCGGAGAATCTCCATTGAATTCAACAGGGCACCTGACCTCAAAACTGCACCCTGCACCCGGCTGCCCTAGCGCTGCTGAGGGTGTCCCTTTGGTGCTAACTTGGTCCCCAACGTGCCCTGAGCTTAACCCTAGAAGCTTTCCTCCCACAACCCTTTGACCTGCTTGCCAGCAGCCACAAAGCGGAGTCCCCCTATCCCCCATAGTATAACATTGGGCCTCAACACTCTGCACCCGGCCGCCCGACTGCCGCTGAAGGTGCAACAGTGCATCACTGACCCTGGGAGACCCCTGAGTCTAACCCCAGAACCCTAACTCAAAAGACTGATTACTTACCTTGAAACCGATAACTCATTTTTCCTCATAGGATAACATTGACACTTTTTCTCTCACTAAGTTTCTAAGTGTCGACTTTTGAAAACTGCAAATATTCCTTAAAAATCAGCCAATTAACCAAAACGCATTTTCTCAACTATTTTCAGGAAATGTCCCAGTGCTGAATACAGGATCCAGCACTGAGTAAGAAAAAGTAACGATAACCTAACTTACCTGATAAGTGAATTTTCTCCCGTAGGATAACATTGGTGATTCTATGTGAAAAAGTTTCTACGTGTCAACTTTTGAAATACAATATTGCTTAAAAATCATACCTTTAACCAAAACGCATTTACTCACCTGTTTTCAGGAAATTTCCCAGGGCTGAATCTAGGATCCAGTCCTGTGGTTAGAAAAGTAATCTGAAAAGTAATTAACTGCATTTTACTTAAAAAGCCCATTCAATTGAATGTACCTGCAATGTGTTGCAAACTGCTTTCCTAAACCTCTAATCAAAACCAGTACCAGTTATACTGCAATTCTGAACTGTGTTCAAACAAGTCAATTACTACTGCACAGTATTTATATGCTTGGCTGTACCAGGCTTGCTTGGTTCTAGAAATAAAACATTTTTTTTTTTTATACAAAACAATTGGCCTAGAGCTCAGTTCTTGAGTGTGTGAGACCTTATGCTGTGTACATCAAATGCTTTACACTGTCCTCTGATACTGCCTTACTGCTCGACCAAGCTACCACTTTAGAGAGTAAGGTTCTATCTAACTTTAAGCTCTGTGTAAGAAAGTGGCTTTGTATACTGCAGCAAAGTAAGGTTCAGTGTGCACAGAGTCCACAGTCCCCAGAGGTTTGGCAGAGGTTAAAGTTAGATATAACCTTACACTCTAAATTGGTAGCTTGTACTCACTCAGTCAGCAAATGGTCTCACACACTGGAGAACTGAACTCTAGTCCAACTGCTTTGTATATAAAAATATATAGTTGTTTTATTTTAGAACCACAAGTAGGTATCAAAATACTTTCTCAGAATGAGATGCTTTAGTTATCGGAAAATCACAGTTGTAATTGCTTTGTAGGGTCAGTGCAGGGCACAAAGATCCAGCACTGGGATCTCTCCTGATAACAGGTGAGTAATTTTGTTTTCGTTGATCGGGTGATTTTTAGTGAATATTTAAAAGTTTCAAAACTCGACACTTCGAAGAAATTCCAAGTGAAAACCAGTCAATGTTACCCTATGGAGAAAACACAAGTTATCGGTTTTCAGGTAAGTACTCAACTGGCAGAATTAAGTTTCTGGGGATAGACGCAGGGGTCTCAACGGGTCAGGTAGGTACAGTTGTTACACCCTCAGCAGCACAGTTGCAGCCGGGTGCAGAGAGAGTAGGCCCAATGTTAGCCTATGGCGCGTAGGGGGCCTTTGGTTGGTGGCTGCTTGCAGGCAGGCCACGCGGCTGTGGGTGCTGAGCTCCTGGTCACTTACACAGGGCAAGTGGGGAAGTAAAATAGAACAGATGCTGCACTTCCAGGGGCACTCGGGCAGCTGGGTGCAGGGTGCTTTTGAGCCGTAGGGCACTCAATGTATTCCAATGGGAAAACTGCAAGACGAACAAAGATTGCAAGCTCGGGGACGGAGATTCCTCAGGTGCGACCACCACTTCGAGAGGTAAGTTGGGGAACTGTAGTTAGGTAGGCACCCAGGAGTTGGGAACAGGGGGCCGCAGGGCGCCGGGTGCAGAGATGTCTTTTGGCGTCGGGAAATCTTACCCTCTGGTGGTCGCGGTTGGGGGGGGTCCCTGGAGTTGAGGCTGCAGGCGTCGTCAGGAGCGTCGAGGAGGGTTCTTGGGTGCTGGATTCGTGGTCACAGTTCCGGGGGGGGACGTCCTCGTGGTCGTTGTTCACTCAGGCACAGGCTGGGCTCGGCGGGTGCATAGTGTGCTGGATTCGCGGTTCCTGGCTGGCACCAGGGGTTGCTGTTTGTTTTGAGCAGAACCACTGCTTGTGCGAGTCCCAGTCTTTTAGATGAGCAAGGCAGTCAGGTCCTCCGAGGATCTCGAGGTTGCTGACCACTGGAGACGCCAGATTTTAACAGAAGCAGGTTCGAGGGTCGACAGGCCTGTAGGGCTGGGGCCAAGTCAGTTGGTGTCGTCCTCTTGTTATCAGCTGCACGGCAGGTGTTCTTTCTTCGTGTTGTTCTTCTTGTTTCGGAATCGGGATCTGTGGAAGGAAGGTTCAGGGTGCCCCTAAATACAAAATTTAGGGGCGTTAAAGGTAGGGAAAGGTCAGGGACCAATGGGTCCCTTCCCTGGGGTGGGTAAACCCCCTATGCTGCCACTCTCCAGTAGGAGGGGGGCAGGAGCCTAGTCCCGATTGGGTAGGGCTCCCCATCCTCAAGATGGCGAGAGCCCGGAGCTGTGCTTCACCTCGCCTCCCCCACCTGAGTGGTGGGGTTGGCAGAGGCTGGCACACCTCCTTTCCTCCCTTGGGCTTTCCCGCCAGTCTTCCCGCCAGAGTGGGGGTCAGAACCGGTGGGGACCAGTTGCTGAGTACAGCAAGTGGTCTGGGGAGGCTCACAAAGGCGGCATGTCTTTGAAGCTTCCCCTGCCCATCCTGGGGGAGGAGGCTTGGCACCTCGTCCTAGGATGTGCATTGTTGCAGGCCCCTGAGAGCGGATGGCTCTCCACCCAGGGGGCCAGCAACCGGTCTGCTGGGTGGCAGCCCATGCAGCCTCTCAGTCAGGATACAGGTTGTTGGTTAGTTTCAGGGGGCAACTCTAAGTTGCCCTCTGTCGTGCATTTTACATTAAATCCCACACTGGCATCAGTGTGGGTTTAATGTGCTAAGAAGTTTGATACCAAACTTCTCAGTCTTCAGTGTAGCCATCATGGTGCTGTTGAGTTCGTGATGACTATTTCCCAGCACCATATACTCTTAATTGCAGCACTGCGCTTACAGTGCCCAGGAATGGACCTGGGTACTGTAGGGGTTACGGGGCTCATGCACCTGTACCCACACCACTGGCATAATGCACCCAGCTAGAGGGGTGACTGAGGTATGCCAGGGCAGTGTGTTTGTGGGCCTGGCACACAGGGATGTGTGCCATGTCGGCTCTCTGTTTTGTTCTGCACCAAGATACTCATCCTGCAAGGGCAGTGTGTGTGTGTCAGGGCACAGGGCCTCTAAGGGTGCACAATAAGTGCTGCAGCCCTTAGGGGCCATCTCTGGTCACAGGGCCCTGGGTGCCTAGGGTACCATTTATCAGGGGCTGACATGTGGCCAGAGATGCCAATTGGGATTAGGCTTCAATGCAGTTTTAGGGAAGCACCACAGGCCCTGGGCACCTGATTGGCTGGAGCCCAGGGCACACTCAATCAAAGTACATCAGCAATTCAGCAAAAAGTGGGGGCATAGCATGCAAGAAAGATGGCACTTTCTCACACTCTGCCAAACCTCTGGAGACTCTTGGACTCTATACAAACTGTACCTCACTTTGGTGCAGTATATATAGAGCCAGTTTCTTACAATAGGTTTTTAAAGGTCTGATGAGATTAACACAACTTCTGTTCTATAGTATGGTAATAACTCATCCATCTCTCCATCAAGAATCTTGACTTCAATTTCTGGTATCACTGCTGAGGTGGCCTGATAAAACTATCAAACAGGGACAAATGCTTAGAAAAGAGGACTACAAATAGTAAGCTATACTCTTACCGACAGACTAGCTCCCCATCCATGGCGTCCTGCTCATCAGTACTAGCAAACGAGACCCTGCCACCAATCACTGCTCCAATGATGTACACCAGCCACGTCAGTCGACCTGCAGGAAACAGGGAACATTAAAGCACAGCAGCAAACCTCTGAGTAACATTTTTCAAGAGGCTAAATACCTAAACACATTAAAACAAAGTGGTGAGGAATGAGGAGGGAGAGAGTGAGAGAAGGAGTGTGAGAGAAGGAGTGTGAGAGAAGGAGTGTGAGAGAAGGAGTGTGAGAGAGTGAGAGAGTGAGAGTGAGAGTGAGAGTGAGAGTGAGAGTGAGAGAGAGAGAGAGAGAGAGAGAGAGAGAGAGAGAGTGAGAGAGTGAGTGAGTGAGAGAGTATGGGAGGGAGAGACCGAGAGAGACAAATTAATTATGCCGGTAGATAGGAAGGAACCATTAGAGATTATACAAAATATAAAGAACAGGCGGAGAGGACTCTAGCTGTCTGGATATTGACCTAAGGAGCTGAAATCAACATGATATGAACTTGCACAAATGTACAACGCAGAACCTGCCTGTAACAGGAAACCTAGCGATATTAACCACTGGGGCCGTTAACACTTCAATAAATGTTGGAACTAACAGATGCCAATCTCCACAAAGTCTAGGAAGAGGCATCACATGACCTATCAAAATGTTACATATTCAACCATGCCTGGACTCCCCTCTAAGTAATAGCTAGACTCTTCCTTAAAAAAAAAAAAAAAAAACTATTTATCTAGAACGATCTATCTATACGTGAGAAAGTGCCTCTTTTGCATGGTTAGCCCCCCCACATTTTGACTAGTTTTGATGTGGTTTCAATTGCAGTGAACGGGGTCCCTGCCAACCAGGTCCCCTGTGCCAGTGCTTTTTCCCTAAAAACAAACCCCTAATTGGTATTTCTACACCCTGTAAGTTCCCAGTAAATGAAAACCTGGGTGCTGAAGATGGTACCTTGGAACCCCCCCCTTACTGGGACCATGCCACTGCCCTTGCAGCTTGCATGCCCCAGTGAGGGAGAAAACGACAAAGTCAACATGGCACCCTGCCTGGGTGCCATGCCAGCTAACACTGCCTGAAGGCATAGGTACGTCACCTTCTAGCAGGCCAGGCCTCACAGCCAAAAGGCAGGGTGCACTATACCACAGGTGAGGGCATACCTGCATGAGCAGATATGCCCCTACTATATTAGGGTCCATTTCGTAATATTGTAAGTGCCAATGAAGCCATAGTGAGTACATGGGTTGGAAACTCGACAACTCTAGTTCCACAGCACCATGATGGCTTCACTGAACACAGGAGTGCTTGGTGCCAAACTACTTCATTCAATAAATTCCCACTGCTGCCAGTGTGGGATTTATTGTACCATGTACCCAGAGGACACCTCAGAGGTGCCCCCTGAAAACCTGCCAACCCTGGGGTGGTCTCTGACCAGCTGTAGGCAGCCAGCCACCACCAGACATTTCTCTGGACCCCTGGGTAGAGAGCCACTTCTCTCTGGGACAAGAACCAATGCAAATCCTTGGCAGAGGTGTTGCACCTCCTCCTCCAGGATGGGCCAGTGCTTGAAGAGGGAAGCTTCAAAGGCCTGCCTCCTTTGTAATGCGACTCCCAGCCTCTGCTGCTAGCAGCAGATGGCATCCCCCGGTATACACCCCCACTTTGGGCAGGAAAACTGGCGGGAAAACATAATAGGAGGTGTGCCAACCTCGACCAACTCCACCCCTAAGGTGCGGGAGGCGAGGTGATGCACATCTTTCAGTCCCCTCCATCTTGAAGATGGGGAGACCCCTTCAACCAGGGCTAGATCTATGCCCCCCTCCCACAGGATGGTGGCATAATTGAAGGTGTAGTCACCCCATGTAAGGTGCCAATTGGTCTTCCTGCTACTTCCCTAAAACGCCCCTAAATCTAGTATTTAGGTGGATACCCCTGTAAGGAAGTGGGTTTCTGTTGCAGTAACCCCCCCCCACTTTTTGCCTGATACCTGATGCACTTTTCCTTGGTGTGCCCTGGGTCCCTGCCAATCAGGTACCCAGGGCCTCTGTTCCTTCCCTAAAAACTGTACTAAAGCCTAAACCCAATTGTCATCTCTGGCCACATGTCAGCCCCTGGTAAAGGGTGACCAGAGAAGACCCCTAAGGGCTGCAGCACTTATTGTGCCACCCTTAGGGGCCCTGTACCCTGACACACACACACTGCCTTTGCAGGCTGAGTGTCCTGGTGCAGAACTAAACCAAGAGTCGACATTGCACACATCCCTGTGTGACATGTCCACAAACCCACTGCCCTGGCATACATCAGCCACCCCTCTAGCTGAGTGCCCTATGCCAGTGGTGTGGGCACAGGTGCATGAGCCCTGTGCCCCTACAGTACCCAGGGCCATTCCTGGGCACTGTAAGTGCAGTGATGCCATTAAGAGTATATGGTGCTGGGCGGTTGTCATTACGAACTCCACAGCACCATAATGGCTGCACTGAAGACTGACAAGTTTGATATTAAACTTCTCAGCACATTAAACCCACACTGATGCCAGTGTGGGATTTAATGTAAAATGCACTTCAGAGGGCATCTTAGAGATGCCCCCTGAAACCTAACCTACAATCCACGTCTTGTCTGAGAGGCTGCCTAGGCTGCCACACAGCAGACATGTTGCTGGACCCCTGGGTGGAGAGCCCCCGCTCTCCTGGGCCTGCAACAATGCACATCCTGGGCGAGGTGCTAGGTCTCCTCCCCCAGGATGGGCAGGGGGAATCTTCGAAGGCATGCCGCCTTTGTGAGCTTCTCCAGGCCACTTGCTGTACTCAGCAACTGGCCCCCACTGGTTCTGACCCCCCACTCTGGCGGGAAGACTGGCGGGTAACCCTACGTGAGGAAAGGGGGCGTGCCAGCCTGTGCCAAGTCCACCCCTCAGGTGGGAGAGGCGAGGTGAAGCACTACTCTGGGCTCCGGCCATCTTGAGGATGGGGAGCCCTGCCCACTCAGATAGGCTCCTGCCCCCCTCCCACAGGAGAGGAGCAGGATAGGGGGTGTACTCACCCCCGGACTGGGACCTATTGGTCCCTGCCCTTCCCCGACCTGCAACGCCCCTAAATTTAGTATTTAGGGGCACCCTGAACCTTCCTTCCTCAGTTCCCGATACCGAAACAAGCAAGAAGATCAAGAAACAAGAAGATCTGCTGTGCAGCTGCTAAGAAGAGGACGAAACCAACTGACTTGGCCCCAGCCCTACAGGCCTGTCGACCATCGAACCTGCTCCTGCAAAACCCCGGCTCCTTCTGTGGTCAGCAACCTCAAAAACTCCGGAGGACCGGACTGCCTTGTGACTCTACCAAGACTGGGACTCCCACAAGCAGTGGTTCTGCTCAAACAACAACACCCCTGGTGCCAGCCAGGAACCGCAAATCCAGCCTACTCTGCACCCGCTGAGCCTGGCCTGTGCGAACAAAGACCCTGAGGACATCCCCCCCCCGGCGATTCTGACCTGGAATCCAGTGCCCAAGGACCCCCCTCGACGACGCCTGGAGCCACAGGACAAGGGACCCCTCCAACCACGACCAGCAGGGGTAAGATTTCCCGACCACAAAAGACACCCCTGCACCCGGCGCCCCACAGCCCCCTGTGCCCAACTCCTGGGTGCCTACCTATCTTCCAAGATTCCAACTTACCCCTCAAAGTGTTGGTCGCTCCAGAAGATTCTCCGTCCCCGAGCCTGCAGCCTTTGTTCACTTTCCAAGAGCTCCACTGAATAACACTGAGCGCCCGACGGCTCAAAAGCACCCTGCACCTAGCCGCCCGAGTGCCCCTGGCAGTGCAACCTTTGTCTTAAACTACTTCCCCATTTGCCCTGAGCAAGTGACCAGGAGCCCAGCTCCCACAGCCGCGTGGCCTGCTTGCCAGCAGCCTCCAACCGAATGCCCCCTGCCTCTCATTCGATAACATTGGGCCTAACTACCTCTGCACCCGGCTGCCCCTGTGCCGCTGAGGGTGAACCTACCTGACCCTGGGAGACCCCTGAGTCTATGCCCAGAACCTTAACTCGGCCAGTCGAGTACTTACCTAATAGGCGATAACTCACTTTCCTTCCATAGGCTAATATTGACTGGTTTCACTTGGAAATTCTTCTAAGTGTGGAGTTTTGGAACTTTAAAATATTCATCTAAAATCAGCCAAACAACGAATTCCGATTTACTCACCTGTTATCAGGAGAGACCTCAGTGCTGCATCTTTTAGCCCAGTACTGACCCTGAAAATTAATTTTAATAGTACTTATCAGTAAACTTGAATTTCCTTCCATAGGCTATCGTTGACTGCTTTTTGCTGAAAAAGTTTGTCAATTTTTGAAACTTACAAATATTCTTTAAAAATCGGGCCAACGATAAAAACGCAATTACTTGCCGGTTTTAGATAGATGTCCCAGTGCTGAACCTAGGAGCCCAGCACTGGATTACAAAAGTGACGCAAACAAACTGAATTTCCTTCCATAGGATAACATTGGTAATTTTACCTAGAAAAGTTTGTCAACTTTTAAAACACAATAATATTCCTTAAAAATCACTATTGTAACCAAAACGCTTTTACTTAACTGTTTACAGTGCATGTCCCAGGACTGAATCTAGGATCCAGTCCTGTGGTTAGAGAAGTAATCTACAAAGTAATTAATTGCATTTAACTAGAAAGTCCCATTGAGCTCAAGGTTGCATTGTGTTTGAAAATGTGTTGCCTATTGCAACAGCTGTAGCTATTGTAATCAAAAAGTCTATTGCCTATTTGAAAAGTATTTAACTAAAGTAATTCATTCTGACAAAGTATATTTTGATACCTTGTTGGTTCTCAAAATAAAACAGCTATATCTTTTGATATAAAACAATTGGCCTAGAGTTCAGTTCTAGAGTGTGTGAGACCATTTGCTGACTGAGTGTGTACAACAAATGCTTTACACAGCCCTCTGATACTGCCTTGCTGCTCGACCAAGCTACCACTTTAGAGAGTAAGGTTATATCTAACTTTAGCCTCTGCCAAACCACTGGGGACTGTGGACTCTGTGCACACTGTACCTTACTTCGGTACCGTATATACAGAGCCACTTTCTTACAACCCCAGACCTATAAAGCAGATCTGCGACGACCTACGTAGAAAGAAGATGACCCTGCAGAGAGAACTGAAGATGACAACTGACTTGGCTCCAGTCCTACAGGCCGGTCTCCAGGTTCGATGAACCTGTGTCCTGTCTTGCACCCGGCGACCTCGGAAACCCCTGGGAGGACTGCTGCCTTCAACAAAGACTCCAATCTCACATAGACAGCGGACCTTTCCAGGGGAAAATAACAAAGACTCTGGATCCCGGCAGATTTGCGACTCGTGCCCACTCTGCACCCAATGCCCAAGGCTTGAGTGGCCCAACTGCCCAGTGCAGTTTTTCCAGCAACCAGGACACTGAAGCCAGGGTTGGCTGACCTCTCCTGACCCCGTCGCCGTCTGCAGAGTGAATCTAAAGGCCAACCCCCCCCCCCACCGCCACCAGCCACGTAAGAAAATTTCTGATATCTAAAGGCACCCTTGAACCCACAGCCCCCGTGCTGTGGTGAGCTCACCCAGTGGTGCTCCTGTGACCCCCCAACACTTCAAATTACTGGTGGTGCCGCTGGTGTTCTGCCTGGACCCTCTGGTTCGACGCCTGCAGCCTGTTCCCAAAAAGAAAAAAATCCATAAGATTGTACTGGGCGCCTGATGCGGTGTTTGCACCCTGCACCCGGCTCCCCCTGTGCTGCTGGTGGTATATGTTTGGTGCTGCTTCATGATCCAACGTGTGCTGGTCCTAATACCCAAAGCTTTGCCCCTGCAACTAATCCATTTACCTGCAAGCAGCGTGGCTCCAAGGACCCCCAGAGGTTGGTTGAGTGGTAATTTTGAAGGGTTGCATGATTTGGTTATGAAGGAGCACCTTTTTAAGTAATTTAACCAAGAGAAACTACATCAATTGCTGGTAGTCCTAGGTCCACTTTCTGCTCAAGAATTGGGGAAGACGACAAAAAATTGGGTCAAAACAAGGGTCACCAAAACAAACACTGGTGGGGGAGACCCAAAAAAAAAAAAAAAAAGGGGCCAACTGTGGTATCTTGCCTTCTTCTCTACTCTGTCCTTTATTTGTGTTGTGTACTTTGCTGCTCAGCCAGTCTCTGTGATGTCATGGAATGTTACCTCTGTGTATTTTTAAGTGTATTTGTCAATTTCTGCATGAGGCTGAGCAGCAGGGTGGCTGTTCCCGGTGGGGCTTACTATGCTGTCCTTGATAATCTGGATAAATATGCTGTTTATCCTTCTTCAACTCCTGTAACTTAATCCTAAGAATAAACCTAGAACTTGGATACAGCTATAACAGTCATCTTATTTTTGTTGAATTTCACACTGGCGACGAGCTGAAAAGGACCCATTTGGAACAAAAGGATTTTATTGGGAATAAAGAAGGAATCATCTTTACCACAAAGAAAACAAAAGACTGTAATTGTACTTTTAATTGAACCTATTTTAAGCCTACTTCATGGAAATGCCCCTGGGAGCCCCACTGGTGTCTGGTTCCAACAGACAGTCTCAGCCCAGGGCATTGTCTCAACCACTGCGGAAATAATTTAACATCTATATCATCTGGAAAAGACACTAGCGCAAACTTAAAGGACAAATTAAAGGGTTAATCTTTACTCCTACTGCTTGTGTGTCAGCTTACTCTGTGTGCAATTGTGCTGCTGCTGACTGTCCTCTTTGTGCCTGCACTATATGTGCAACTTGGTGTTTAAAGACGTTGTTGGTTGCTAGAGCCAGTGTCTGCGGTGATCAGACAGCCTCTGGCCAGGGCATTTGATGTAACAGTTCTAAGAAGCCATTCATGGCACTACTGATAATTTATGGAGCCTGCTGTTGAACATATAACCTATGGCCAATTGAGACATACGCTGCTGAACAGGCTGGGATACATACTTTACGATATTTTCAACAAATGTATGTTTATGTGTTACTGATCCGACTCATAGAAGCACATCATCTGCCTCTAATGTTTTTAACATTCAACGGGTACATGGATGTACTCATCTACAATGTACGCTGCATCAAGGATCAGTTTTGTGCCAAAGGATTAACTTTCATGAAACACTTTCTACAAATGTGAGTCCCGGAACCCTCACTGAGCACTTGTAGCCATGGCAACAGTGGTGAGCATTTTATTGTTGGAGGCCTGCCCGGTACTTAGAGAAAACAGCCGTGAGTGCATTTCTCTTTTTGTTTTATTAATCCAGCAACTGCGCTTGTATGTTTACGTTCAAATTTGTGCTCGAGCTGCTTACCTCCAGCCTTAAAAACCGCGAAGGAGGCTGGATCTGCATTCTTCCCCGTTGGGAAACAGCCTTCCCACGAAGCATTTTCTACGCGTTACGTTTACAACGGTACACTTACCTCGTAAACGTCTTCACAACGCGTATTGCTTCAACGACGTCTTTACCACGCAAGCAACGTCATCACGGAACAACGTCTTCCTCATCCGAAAAAAAGCGTCAGTCCTTCTTTAGTGTCGGCGAAGACCTAAGAAAAAGGAAAAAAAAACAGAAGAAAGGGGGCTTGGGGGGTCTCCCCCCCAAAAAAAGATAAAGCGGGGTAAAGGAAAAATCGAGGTAAAGGCAATGCGAAGAAAAAACATTCCGTTGTAACGCATGCGTGGTAAAGGCATGCGTTGCAACGGAATGCGTAGTAACGACATACATTCTTCTCCGTTGAGTTCCATGGAGTTGCAAGCTGACAGAGCCGTGACGTTCCTTCTTATCTTCACTTGGCATGCGCACGCCCGTCGTGGATGCGTCATTAGAACAGTGCATCGCCTTAACAGTGCCTCGCGTCCTACATTCACTGAGGGCAGTTGCTCTATCACACAGAGGCCTGTCCACACTGCCTTGCGTTCCGATGGTGAGTGGCAGTTTTTTTTCTCCCACTTTCAGCTGCCATCTGTGACATTGACTGTGTTGCAACTTTTCACGGAGTCCTGCTCACACTTGTTCTCGGTGTGAGGTTTGTCTATAACTTAAGGTGACATGCATACCATGGGATTATTACGGTCTGTGTAGATTGCTGGATAACATCAGACTTTCTTCCCAGTATCCTTTTTCTCTTTCTGCAGTCACCAGTGCAGCACAGTTAAGAAAGAGAAATATTTAAAACGTTTCTACAAAGTGGTTTCTCTCTCAATGGATGTGAGGGTTTTCCGGTTACGATTACCTATGTACTTTATACTGTGCTTAGGGCACCATCTACTGGGCATGTTCTGCAACAACAAAGTACTTTATTTTTAACCTGCATTTCTCCTCTTAGGGAATTAATTTGTTTCTTTATTTGTTTGTAGCATTTTATAAGATGCTGCAGGTATTGGTTTAACTATGTTTTTCCCAATGTTATGTCGAGTGCTAGGATTGCTTATTTATTACATCCTAAACTATACTTATTTTATTGACTTGGACATGCTTCAGTGATAGCTTAGTATTTATTACATGCTAAACTATACTTCTTAACCATTATTGCGCTCTAATATAGTTCTGCGATTGTTGTTTTCATACGTCCTAAACTATTTGCTGTGTTAAAACTTTACATGGTTTGGTTGATGCGAGTTACTTAGCCATTATTGTGCTTCAATATAGTGCTGGGTTGCTGTTTTCGTGCATCCTAAACTATCGTGCTGGGCCTTTGTGTGCTCAATTCTGTGTGCTGGAGCTGAGAGATTACAGTCCTCAAACCTATTTATTCATAATTGACCATTTAGGTGCTTAATGCTATCTATTTCTGCTTAGTCACTTACTATTTGGCACGCTTTCTGGTGGTGGTAATCTTTATTTGTGTTGGTTTGTGTAGGGCATTATTCTTAAGCTCAACTTACAAACGTGGGGGGCACCTTTCGCTCCACCCTTTCTTGTGTTGGTTTGAGTTGGGCATTATTCTTTAGCTCACACTACTAATTTTGGGGGGCATCTTACGCTCCACCCTTTCTTGTGTTGGTTTGTGTAGAGCGTAATTCTTAAGCTCACCTTACCAATTTTGGGGGGCACCTTATGCTCCACCCTTACTTTTGCTTTTGTCCGGTGGTTTACTGAAACCACGTTAAGTGAGGTTTTTCACTTATTACTTGCATTTATTTTTGTACACCATTCTTTTGGTTGTCTGGGTGTTGGGACATTTTATTGAGCTGAAACCCATTTCTTTTTTGTTTTATGTTATTAAACACTTCTTGCTGTGGAAAGGGAGTGTGTGTGTTTTTTGTGTCTCTTGGTTTCCTTCCTCTTCTGTTTTCTGTGCGCTCTTTCTTACCACTTGTTTCCTTTTTATTGTCTCCGTTAGGGAGGGAGAAGTGTGGTATCTTGCCTTCTTCTCTACTCTGTCCTTTCTTTGTGTCCTGTACTTTGCAGCTCAGCCAGTCTCTGTGATGTCATGGAATGTTCCCTCTGTGTATGTTTATGTGTATTTGTCAGTTTATGCATGAGGCTGAGCAGCAGGGTTGCTGCTCCCGGTGGGGCTTACTATGCTGTACTTGATAATCTGGATTAATATTCTGTTTATCCTTCATTAACTCTTGTAACTTCTTCCTAAGAATACACCTAGAACTTGGATACATCTACAACAGAGTCATCTTATTTTTATTGAATTTCACACCAACCCCACCCACAGTCTAAGGGTGGGTACCAGGGAAGGAACTGGGATCCCCAACAAGGCTTGGTGTCATGACTGTAAAGCAGAACGACACCAAACTAGAGATCTTAGCTGTAAAATAAAGAAAAATGCCTCTAGTTCACCTGCAGTTGCTAACATCCAAATGGGATCCCAGGTGTGTCCTGACCATGTCAGTAGACTTACTGAGGCAACATTAGTCTCTGAGGGAGAGGTCGACTTAGTCTGTGCTGCCTGGCCAGATAACATGAAAAGATACAGGCAGTTTCCCAAGATTAATGGGTCCAGAATAGAGGCCTTGAGGGATACCGGGGCTAGTATCACCATGGTGAACCAGCAACTGGTTCCCTCAGATCAGTACCTGACTGGAAGGACTTACCCAGTAACCAATGCTAGTAATGTCACCATAGTCCATCCCATGGACTAGGAGGTTGGGGGGGGGGGAGGGAGTCGCTGTGTTCCCAACTGTCCCTGTAGATTGTCTATTGGAAATGATTTGGAGACTTCCCCTTTGGCTGAGGTCGAACTGAGGACCCATGCCAGCATGGTAGGTCTTTCAGGATGGGGTTGTGTTACAACCAGAGCACAGAGCTCTGAGTGAAAAAAGGTGCTGGGTCCAAGAAAAAGGGCAAAAGGACTGGGGGACCAGCTTCTAAGCAGATCCAAGTCAGAACGTCTCTTCTCAGGAAGAGGACTTTGTATTCCCAGAGGGAATTGAGCCTGAAGAGGTTGGGCTTTACCGGACAGATCTCTTTGGCCCAGGTGGCCACTCTAGGATGGATCTGTGCCAGGGACAAGAAACATTTTCCACTCTTGTAAGCCTGAGGCAGCAAGCTGCTGCACAGGAAAAGGGTTCTGTCAGTGGCATCCAGAGGGTCTATTGGGAGGATGGGCTCCTCCTATACACCAAGGCCAGAGATCCAAACCTGGTGTAACCAGTAGGGTGGTAGTGCCTCAGAGTTTTAGAGAGTTTGTCTATACTTTGCCTATAATATCCCCTAAGCTGGGCAGCTTGGCCAGGATAAAACTTGGGAGTAGATTGGTGTAGGAAGCTGGGTTTCTGTTGCAGTAACCCCCGCCCCCACACACCTACACCTTTTGCCAGATTTCTGATGCACTTTGACTTGATGTGCCCTGGGTCCCTGCCAATCAGGTTCCCTGGGCATGTGTTCTTTCCCAAATCTGTACCCTGCACCCTCAAAGGGCACCTCTCTGGCCACATGTAAGTCCCTTGTAAAAGGTACCATGAGTACCAAGGGCACGGTGACCAGGGAAGGTCTCCAAGAGCTGCAGCACATGTTGTGCCACCCTTAGAGGTCCTGTACCTTAACTAACACTAACACACACACCCCCACCCATTGCATGCTGTGTGTTTTGGTGCAGAGAAAAGTCAAGAGTCGACATGGCACACTTCCCTGTGTGCCATGCCTACAACCCACTGCCTATGGCATAGGTAAGACACCCCTCTAGCTGGGTGCACCATACCAGTGGTGAGGGTACAGGTGCATGAGGCCTGTACCCCTACAGTGTCCAAGTCCATTCTTAGACATTGTAAGTGCAGTAAAGCCATAAAGAGTATATGGTCTGGAGGTTTGTCATTACGAACTCCACAGCATCATAATGGCTTTACTGAATTGTGGGAAGTTTGGTATCAAACTTCTCGGCATAATAAACCCACACTGATGCCAGTGTAGGATTTATTATACATTGCACTCAAGAGAGCATCTTAGAGATGCCCCCTGAAAAACGACCAGCCTCTGATGGATTCCCTGACTGGTAAACACCAGCCTGCCATCACGAAGGAATATGCTACTTACCAGTATGCATCTGTTCTTGGCATGTAGAGCTGCAGATCTATACACTGTGCATAGATCGCCACCTGGTGTTGGGCCCGGATGTTTGCAGTTTGTTTTTCCTCTTGGAAAGTCTTTGGGAGTCACGAGGTCGGTGACTCCTCCTATGGTTAGTATTGCGCACGGGCTTCGGCTCCATCCTCAGATTGTTTTTCGCCAGCAGGGAAAGATGGAGCGTAGTAGTAACAGTAAAGAAACCCAAGGGTATTGTATCTAAATAAGATATGACTGGAACGGATACAGGTAGCCAGGGAGGCGGGTGGGCGTGTATAGATCTGCAGCTCTACATGCCAAGAACAGATGCATACTGATAAGTAGCATATTCCGTTCGAGGCATATGAGCTGCAGATTATACACTGTGCATAGATTATATAGCAGTACCCAAGCCTAGCGGCGACCACCGGCATCCGTTGCAGTCGTTTGAAGGAATATGCTACTTACCAGTATGCATCTGTTCTTGGCATGTAGAGCTGCAGAGTCACACACTGAGGATAAGATCGCCATCTGGTGTTGGGCTCGGATGATTGCAGGTTGTTGTTGTCTTCGGAGAAGTCTTTGGTCACGAGGTTGGTGACTCCTCCCCTGGACAACAGTGCGCATGGGCATCCACTCCATCGGCAGATTGTTTTTCGCCATGATGGGAAAAGATGGAGTATATAGAAAAGAAAGAAAGGATGTCCATGTGTAATGTCTAAGTAAGACGGATGCTGGAACAGATACAGGTCCCGGGGAGGCGGGCGGGCGTGTGTGACTCTGCAGCTCTACATGCCAAGAACAGATGCATACTGGTAAGTAGCATATTCCGTTCGAGGCATATGAGCTGCAGATCACACACTGAGGATAGATTATACAGCAGTGCTCCCCTTAGCGGTGGTCGCCTGTATCCGTTGCAGCAGTTTGAAATAAAGTTTTTAGGACAGCCTGGCCCACGGAGGCCTGTTGTTTGGCCTGCACGTCAACACAATAGTGTTTAGTGAAGGTATGCGTGGTAGACCATGTGGCTGCCTTGCAAATGTCTTCTAAGGGAATATTGCCTAAGAAGGCCATAGAAGCCCCTATTTTACGCGTGGAGTGCGCCCTAGGGGGAACTGTGAGTGTACGTTTAGCCTTGAGGTAGCATATTTGGATGCATTTAACTATCCACCTGGCTATTCCTGATTTGGAGATCGGGTTGCCTTTGTGTGGTGGCGCGAAAGCAACAAAGAGTTGTTTTGTCTTTCGAAAAGGTTTTGTTCTGTCGATGTAATAAAGCAATGCTCTTTTAACATCTAGGGTATGTAGGGCCCTTTCAGCTACCGAGTCTGGATTTGGGAAAAAGACCGGTAGTTCTACTGATTGGTTAAGGTGGAAAGGGGAAATCACTTTTGGAAGAAATTTAGGGTTTGTCCTAAGAACCACTTTGTTACGGTGTAGTTGTAGGAAAGGTTCTTCAAGTGTAAGGGCTTGTATTTCACTTACTCTGCGCAGGGAAGTGATTGCGATAAGGAAGGCTACCTTCCATGTTAGGAATTGCAATTCACATTTGTGCATAGGTTCAAATGGGGGGCCCATGAGTCTTGTTAGAACCACATTGAGATTCCACACTGGGGCAGGTGGCAATCTTGGGGGAAGAATCCTTTTGAGACCTTCCATAAACGCTTTGATGGCTGGTACCTTAAAAAGGGACAGGTGTTGCCTATTTTGCAAGTAGGCTGCCAAGGCTGCTAGGTGTAATCGTATAGAGGAATACGCTAGATTGCATCTTTGCAAGTGTAGTAGATAGCAAATGATGTTTTGGATGGAAGCATCCAATGGATGTATGCCATTATTAGCGCAGTAGATGGCAAATCGTTTCCATTTAGCGGCATAACACGCTCTAGTAGTAGGGCGTCTGGCTTCTTTTATGATATTCATACAGTCTGGAGGGAGATTGAGGTAACCGAACTCTAAGACCTCAGGAGCCAGATCGCTAGGTTCAGTGTTTGAGGATCTGGGTGTCTGATTTCTCCATGGTTCTGGGTTAACAGATCCGGGGAGAGGCGTAGCTTTTGATGTGGAACTAAAGATAGTTCCAGAAGTGTGGTGAACCACGGTTGACGTGCCCAAGTGGGAGCCACTAGTATTAGTGTTAGTGACTGTTGTTTCAGTTTGCGTACCACAAATGGAACTAGTGGGAGAGGCGGAAAGGCGTACGCAAATCTGCCTGACCAGTTCATCCATAGGGCATTGCCCTTCGACTGTGGGTGTGGAAACCTGGCGGCGAAGGTTGGGCATTTTGTGTTTTCGGGAGTGGCGAACAGGTCTATGTCTGGTTGTCCCCACTTTTGGAAGAAGGGGAGTAGAACCTTGGGGTGTAGTTCCCATTCGTGGATCTGTTGTGTGTGACGACTTAGGAGGTCGGCCACTTGATTGTGGATCCCTGGGAGATGTTCTGCTAACAGGTAGATGTTTTGGGGAATTGCCCATCTCCAGATTTGCTGTGCCAGTTGGGACAGTTGGAGAGAGTGTGTCCCTCCCTGTTTCTGTATATAATACATTGTCGTCATGTTGTCTGTGCGTATGAGGACAGTTTTGTTCTTTAGGTGAATTTGAAAGGATTTTAGTGCTAGGAACACTGCTAAGAGTTCCAGGTGGTTGATGTGGAGCAGTTTTTGTTGACTGGTCCATCTGCCCTGAGTGGTATGGTGAAGGAGGTGGGCTCCCCACCCCGTGAGAGATGCGTCTGTAGTTAGCACAACTTGTGGAAGAGGCTCTAAGAACGGTCTCCCTTTGGACAGGTTGATGGTGTTCCACCATTTCAGTGATCGAAGTGAGCGACTGTCCACCAACACCAGATCGGTAAGTTGTCCGTGAGCTTGGTTCCACTGTTGTGCTAAGCATTCTTGTAAGGGACGCATTTGAAGTCGTGCGTGTGGGACTATGGAGATGCACGACGCCATCATGCCTAGGAGCTGCATGAACACTCTTGCTGGAAGAGATGGATGAGTTTGAAATTGAGAGATGAGATTTTGTATACTGGCTATCCTGGCTGTGCTGGGATAGGCAATGGCTTTGGATGTATCTATGGTTGCTCCTAGATACTGATGTAAGTGGGAAGGTTGTAGGTGGGATTTGGGGTAGTTGATAGTGAATCCCAAATCGTGGAGAGTTTGAATCGTGCGATGAGTGTGGAGAACGCATTTTTGGTATGTATTGGCTTTTATGAGCCAATCGTCCAGATAGGGGAAGACATGGATCTGTTGTCTTCTGAGATGCGCTGCCACGACTGCTAGGCACTTGGTGAACACTCTGGGTGCTGTTGTTACTCCGAATGGGAGAACTGTAAATTGATAGTGTTGCCCATCTACCACAAATCGTAGATATTTTCTGTGAGCGGGATGCATAGGGATGTGAAAGTATGCGTCCTTGAGGTCCAATGTGGCGAGGAAGTCTCCCTGTTGTAAAAGTGGGAGGACTTGTTGGAGAGTGGTCATGTGAAAATGATCCGAATGTATATACTGGTTTAGTAGTCTGAGATCCAGTATGGGCCTTAGTGTTTTGTCCTTTTTGGGAATGAGGAAGTATAGAGAATATACCCCTTTTCCCTGATGTTGAAGGGGGACTGGTTCTATCGCATGTTTTTGTAACAGGGATTGAACTTCTTGTTTGAGGAGAGAGAGATGATGCGAGGACATTGGACGTTGTTTGGGCGGTATGTTTGGGGGGGATTGTATGAGTTCGAGGCAGTAGCCAGACTGGATAATTTGTCTTACCCACTTGTCTGTGGTGATGGAAGTCCAGACAGGTAGGAATTGTTGGAGTCGCCCCCCGACCGGAG
Source organism: Triturus cristatus (assembly GCF_964204655.1). Classification (NCBI taxonomy): domain Eukaryota; kingdom Metazoa; phylum Chordata; class Amphibia; order Caudata; family Salamandridae; genus Triturus; species Triturus cristatus. The sequence goes on from NC_140594.1 coordinate 584,993,691, forward strand.
TGGAATGGTCTGGGGGGAGTGGTGGCAAGTCACTGTTTGGTGGCTGGTGAGGTGCGGGTGTTGTTGTTGTTGCCCCGTCCTCGACCTTTGTTATTGTTTCCCCTATAACCTCCCCGGAAGTAACCTCTGTTAGGGGATGTTTGTCCAGAATTTTTAAAGGTGGACGTGGTCTCAGTTGATGTGTTTTTGGAGCCTCCTCTATAAAAGGAGCGACGAAAGGAACCCCGGTTTTGATGAGACTGCAGTGCTCCCATAGACTTGGCAGTTTCATTATCCTTTTTCATTTTTTCTAATGCAGTATCCACTGCAGGGCCAAATAGCTGCTCTTGGTTGAAAGGTTGAGCTAGAATTGCGGTTTGAACCTCCGGTTTAAAACCGGAAATACGGAGCCAGGCATGTCGTCTGAGTAAGACGCCAGTATTGACCGCTCTAGAAGCAGTGTCTGCTGCATCTAAGGCGCATTTAATGGAGGCATTAGATATTAATTTGCCTTCTTGGATGAGGTCAGAGGCCTGGGACTTAAAAGGTTCAGGCAGATGTTGCATAAGGTCCTCAAGTTGGTCATAATGCGCTCTATCATACCTGGCTAACAGGGCCTGGGTATTCGCAATACGCCAATGGTTAGCCGCCTGCGCGGCGACCCGTTTGCCCGAGGCTTCTAAAAGCTTAGACTCCTTGTCTGGGGGAGGCGTTTCTCCAGTTGTCTGTGAGTTAGCGCGCTTCCTGGCATTTGATACGACTAGGGAGTCTAAAGGGAGCTGGGCCTTAATGTATGCAGGGTCTTGCGGGGCTGGTCGGTACTTTTTTTCGATGCGTGGGTTGAGAACCCTAGCTCGAACAGGGTCCTTAAAGACTTCAGTAGCATGCTTTATGACCCCTTTGATCATGGGCAGTATGTGAACAGTCTTTTGTGACTGCTCAAAGGTATCAAGGAGGAAGTCCTCTTCAATGGCGTCTGTGTGCATAGTAACGCCGTGGAATGTTGCTGCCCTATTTATAAGTTGGCCGTACCCTAGGTGGTCATCAGGAGGGGAGGGCTTGGAAGGGTAGGTAGTGGGGTCAGGCATGTCAGGTATAGGATAAGACCAGTCATCCATGGGTGCTGGGTCTGGGAACGTAAAAGGGTTGTTTGGGTCAACAGGATCATCAAATAAATCAGGGTCCGCCCCTCCCCCTAAGTCATCATTATCATCCTGTGGAGGAGGTGAATGATAGGGAGATGGTAAAGGTAAAGGTAAAGGTAAAGGAGAATCAGGAGGAGGAGGGGGGGACGGGTTAGGAGGTAAAAAAGGAGAGGAAGGACGAAGTGGTGAAGTAGCACAGTCCTTTTTCCGTATGGGAGCTGGGGGAGGTGTAGTGTCCAGCTTCCGCTTTTTATATGGGATGGCAGTCACATGTCCCGTTTTAGGATTGATATAGATCCGCTTCTGAGTAGGATCTGGTCGAAAAAGATCATCTGGCTCCGAAGGTGGTGTCTGTGACGTCCGCTTCGGGTCTTTATGAGCTTGTTTCGGCGGGGACGCAGTTTTCGGCTCCGATGATTTTTTCGGTGTCGACTGATTTTTCGGTGTCGACTGATTTTTCGGTGTCGACTGATTTTTCGGTGTCGACTGATTTTTCGGTGCCGACTGAGGTTTCGGTGCCGACTGAGGTTTCGGTGCCGACTGAGGTTTCGGTGCCGACTGAGGTTTCGGTGCCGACTGAGGTTTCGGTGCCGACTGAGGTTTCGGTGCCGACTGAGGTTTCGGTGCCGATGGACTTTCAGGCATCGATGTTGAAGAACGTTTCGGTGCCGGTGGAGACTTCGGTGCCGAGGAACGTTTCTGTGCCGAAGGAGATTTCGGTCTTGGAGCCTGTTTCGGTGCCGACAATGGGTGTTTGGGTGCCGAGGGTGTTAAAGGCACAATTAGGTGAGGTTTGCTCGAGCCCGAGCCACCCACAGGCTTAGTTGTCTTCGGAGCCGGGCCCGAGGGCGGGGCTTCTGAAGAGGATTTCCGGTCGCGACTGGGCCCAACTGGCGGAGTCTTGACCAATGCTTTTTTGGATGGGGCAGGGGCAGGGGGGGTGGTACTCACACGCTGCCCTGGAGTGATGAGGTCATCGGAATCGTCGGCTTCGGACACGATCTCGAGATCTTCGGTGTCGTCTTCGGGAACATCTTGAGCAAAGATGTCCTCCGGTTCTGGAGCTGGTTTGGCCATAATATGGCGTCGAGCTCTTCGGTCCCGGAGGGTCTTCTTCGAACGGAAAGCGGAACAAGCTGGACAGGTGGACTCGTTGTGTTCCGGCGACAGGCAGAGGTTGCAAACCTCGTGGTGGTCACTGTGGGGGAACTTCGCTCCACACTGGGGGCATTTTTTGAAGGGTGTCCTGTCCATCAGCCGCTTCCGGAACCGGTCCGAGTTGATGTCGACGTCGATGAAATGAAGATTAAAGAGTTAAATTGATTGTTGGAAGTTTTCTGCTGGAGCGGAAAAAAGTTCATCCGAACCCAATGGCGGAAAAAAAACAATCTGCCGATGGAGTGGATGCCCATGCGCACTGTTGTCCAGGGGAGGAGTCACCAACCTCGTGACCAAAGACTTCTCCGAAGACAACAACAACCTGCAATCATCCGAGCCCAACACCAGATGGCGATCTTATCCTCAGTGTGTGATCTGCAGCTCATATGCCTCGAACACAGTGTTTTTAGTACAGCACTGTTGAGTTGAGCTGGGGGAATGATGAGGTGGAGGGGGTGGAGGTGGAGAGGGTGGAGGAGGTAAAGGAGGAGGAGAAGGCACCCTGAAAGGAGAGGTAGCAATGTCCTTTCTCTTTGGAGGTGGAGCCGGCTTGTCCAAGTGTCTCTTTTTTGAAGACAATGTCAAGTGTCTGGTCTTTGGATCCTTGGTGAGGGTTTTCTACAAAGGATCCGGTGTGAAGAGCTCCTGTGACACTGGTTGATCGGTCGGCGCCGACTGTTTCGGGGCAGACGGCTTCTTAGGTTTGTCGAAGCCGTGCTTCTTGGGAACCTCTGGGTTTTTGGTCGGTGTCGAAGGGGGTCTCGGCACGGGAGTGTCTGTGCCGAGGGTCTTGTGATGTTTGGTCGGCACCGGAGCAGGTTTCGGCACCGAGGACTTCGTTGCCGGGTTTGGTGTGGAGGTGGAGGCCGATTTTTTCTTCGGTGCCGAAGGGTGTTTGTCGGCACCGGTGGTCGGCTGGCTCGAGCCCGAGCTGCCGGAAGGCTTAGAAAGCTTATTTACCGGGCCCGAAGGTGGGTTGTGAGAAGCAGTGTCCTTGGTCTTGCCTAGGCGCGAAGGTGTGACCGAAGCCTTTTTCGGGATCGGCGGGGGAGGGGGAATTGTACTCACGACCCGCTGCGCCGGGGTGATGTCCTCCACATCCGAGTCGTCGGCCTCGGAAGCGCTGACGAGGTAGTCGTCCTCCTGTTCGATGTCCTGCTGTCCTGGAGCTTCGACGTCATCCCCGAAGATGTCGACTGGAGCGGAGGTCGAGGAGTGCGCCATGTTGCTTCTAGCCCGTCGATCTCGAATGGTCTTTTTTGAGCGAAAAGACTTGCAGGCGGGACAGTCTCGGGCCTCGTGTTCTGGGGAGAGGCAGAGGTTGCACACCTCATGGAGATCGGTGTGGGGAAACTTGGACCCACATCGAGGGCACTTCTTGAAGGGAGTTCTTTCCATCAGCCGAGACCGGAGCCGGAATAGGCCCGAACGCTGCCGTCGACGACTGGAATCGAAGAAGTGCCGAAGAGAAGATGAATAAGATGATTTATGTTGAGCGAGGATTTGTGCGTCGATCTGTGAACTGGGAAGTTCGGAACCGGAGCGCGAAGTTTTACATCCGAGCCCGATGGCGGAAAAAAACAATCTGAGGATGGAGCCGAAGCCCATGCGCAATACTAACCAGAGGAGGAGTCACCGACCTCGTGACTCCCAAAGACTTTCCAAGAGGAAAAACAAACTGCAAACATCCGGGCCCAACACCAGATGGCGATCTATGCACAGTGTATAATCTGCAGCTCATATGCCTCAAACACATGTTTCTGGAGCCCTGGGGTGTGAGCCTTCGTTCCCTGAGCCCAGAAACTAAGCCTTTCCTGGGCAGAGGTAGTTTCACATGCCCCAGGTAAGGAAGAGCCATCTGTGGCAGGGGGGCTTCAAAGGCCTTGCTGCCTGTGCAACACGACCCCCGGCCTCTCCTGCTATGAGGAGAAGACCCCCATCCTGTCTCCCCTACTTTTCAGCAGGAAGACAGGCGGGAAAAATTAGCACAGCCCAGAAGGTGTGCCCGCCTCTGCCAACCCCACCCCTTAGGTGAGCGAGGCGAGATGAAGCACACTCTTCAGTACCCGCCATCTTGCAGATGGCAGGCACTCTCCAATCAGGATAGGGATTGTGCCCACTACCCCACGTGGGGGTAGCACCCCAAGGGTGTAGTCGCCCTAAGGTCAGTAGCCTATTGGCTACTTACCTCGAGACTCCTAAAAAGCCCCCTAAATGCAGTATTTAGGGGGCAGTCCTGAAACAAGAATTACAGATTCCTGCAACCTAAGAAGAAAAAGGAAGAAAGAAGACACCCAGCAGAGGAGGCTGCAGAGAAGAACTGACTTGGCCTCAGCCCTACCGGCCGTCTGCAGTTTCCAGAGACACTGCGCAAAAAGTCGCCTTGTCCTGCAGCTAGCGACCTCCAGAACCCTGGTAGAACTGACTGCTTTTAACAAAGACCGGAACTCCTGTAAACAGCAGCTCTGTTCAAAATAACATCCCAAGAGACTCAGAACCTGAGGAGGACAAAGAAAACCGACGCCTGGAACCACCACTGCAGCAGACGCCTACGGCCCGAATCAGAGTGTCCCACCAGTCCCAGCGAGGTCCCGCAGCACTCCAGAGTCCGAGTCCATCATGGGTTGACCCCTCCAGGACTCCCAGGCGTCGCCTGCAGCCTCTGCACGGAGACCCCCCCACTCCAACCGTGAGTGGCCCGGTAAGGTGAAATCCAACCTCAAAAGACACCCCTACATACAGCCGGCCTGCACCCTGGAGAAGAGAACCCAAGGTGCACCTACGCCGCCGAGCCCTCCAACTTACCTGCCCAGCTGTTGGTTCCTCCGGGAAGTCTTCCTGGACCGTGCCTGCAGCCAAAATCCCAAACTGGCAACTCCCATTGAAAACAGGGCACACAATGCCTTCACAGCACCCTGTACCCGGCCGCCCCTGTGCCGCTGCGGGTGCACCTTGTGTGCTAAACTGGATCCCCTTTTGCCCCCGAGAGCAAGTCCAGGAGCTTTGCTCCCACAATCTTGTGGCCTGTTCGTGAGCAGCCACCAACCGGAAGCCCACAATCACCCATTGGAAAACACTGGGCCTCAGCACTCTGCACCAGGCGGCTCTAGTGCCTCTGAGGGTGTTCTGAGAGTTCATCCTCGACACTGGTGGAACCATGGTCCTAACCCCAAAATACCAACTCCCTCAAATAAGTACCTGCAAACCGTTAACTACATTTTTCTCCATAGGAATACATTGACTGTAGTGTCTTGAAAAATTGTTTCACGTGTGGAGTTGGTTTGTATGGAACTTTGAAAAACTGCATATATACTAAAAATGAATTACTTACCTTTTGTCTAGGAGATGTCTCAGTGTGATATCTAGGCATATCACATTGGTTAGCAAAAGTAACCTGAAAAGTAATCTAAAAAGTAACGTACATAGTTATCTGTAAATTAACTGAAAAGTCATTTCGAACTGTTGACTTACCTGTAATTCAACCAACTGCATTTGAACCTGCATTTGCACAAGATTTTGCAAAGTATTTTTTCGCTTACCTGCAGGTTTGGCTTGGCTCTAAGAAATTAAATAACTAAATAATATTTTTTTATACAAACAAATTGGGCTGAGTTCAGTCTTTCAGTGTGTGACATAATTTGCTGCCGGAGTGTGTACAACAAATGCGTAAAACTACCCTCTGATAAAACCTTACTGCTCGCCCACACTACCACATATACAGAGTAAGGTGCTGTCTACTTTTACCTTTGCCTACCTTTGAGGTTCCACTGGACTCTGCACACTATACCTCATTCCGATATAGTATATACAGACCTTTCATGGAACATCGTGCCAGGAATATGGAGTAGAATGAGCAGATCAACAGTACATCGACACAGCATCCTCCGGAATTGTTATGGTTCTCCAACAGAGAAAGAGAGACAATTTACCCGTTTAAACTATAACCTGCACTGTAAGGGAGATGAGTCTATGGAGACAGCACTGCTAATGTCAGCTTATCCGAGTACTTTTCTTCGCTAAGGGCCCGCATGCCAGATGGATTTGGCAAGACTGACAAAAAATATATATATGTGTACAAAAAAGAATGTCATCAATGTAGATAAAATTACTCAATGTTTAAGGAGGCTAAATATCGAGAAGCTCTATATTTAGCTACTCGCAACATTAATGACATAATGTCTGCCCGACCACGGTAACTGCTGCACTAACGTCACTTAGGGAGCTTTTGAAGGAGCACCAAGTATTATTGAGGCAAGTGTCAAATACAACTTGGGTAGAGGCAGGCCCCCGAAATCCCTTCGCTGTGCTATTCCCTTTCCAGCGTAGTTAGGTATGACGAAGAAAGAATGCAAATAATTTTGTCAAAATGAGGCTGCTTAGTCATCTGGCAAGTGATAAACACAATGCTAAACATCTGAAAATTACTAATATAACAAAGGTTGTCCCTGAACAGTAAAACCGAAGGCAACCAAAAGAATGTGCAAAACAATGAAACGCTCGTTCCTCTCTAATAAATAACAAAAGCACCTCTCACCTCTAGGATAAAGCCTTTTTGTGAAGGATTTTCAAACAAGAAGTTTGAGAAGACTTTAAAAACAAGTTAAGCTAACAATCTCGAAAACTATCTTGAGAGTGACTCTGCCAACAGAAGATCTCCATTACTTGACTAGCTTATCTATGGGTTGCAATCAAGGCTGGATTCTAACTCGAGCTGGGGTTATAAATTATGGCTTAGTACTTTGTTCAGTTTTTATAGAGGCACAGGATCACCAATTGTGAAAATAATTTCACTAATCTTTTAGGTTAATTTCTTAATGGAGCAGTGATCAAAAAGGGTTCATAACATGCATCTCAATCGGATAAGATCCAGTAATTGTACTCTAACTGAGAACTATCTCAAAGAGGGAGGGTAGTAATTGATGCAAAACAGGCAAAGGCCATGGGCTTGCACACAAAAGACAAAATCACTTAATTTTGTTTTTAGTGCATGTCACTCTTCAGGAAAACACCCTAGCACCCTTTTTCTGAGCTTTCATGTAAATGGAATGCCCACACTGCAAAACATTAAGGGGCTCTGGAGTCGACTTCAGTCTCTATGTAATTACACAGATTACTTCTGTTTTATGACAGCCCGCAACCATTTCAGCAGGATTAAAGATTCCTTAAAGAGAACTGACATCTTCTTTCCCACTTATTTTCCAATGCAGTGAAATTGCATTTTCTGAACTAATCAATACAGACCTTTCTTAGATTCTTTGAAGGAGTTCCTTTAAAATCTGTTTGACTGCTCACTGCTCAAGAGTGCTGATGAAAGAGGTTATTCTGCATCTTATATACACAAGATCCTTTGATATTCAATCATATAAGTGCACCCCCTTTCTAGTCAAGTGTGTGTCCATCCCAATTGTTGAATTTGGTAAGGAGTAAACTATAAACCATTAATGGCAGTGATGGAGTTTACGACCACCTCAGCACATTTTGCAACATGTATGTTAAGCGACCCATGTCCTTCCTGTTGCCAGATGCCATGGCAAATTCTCTCTGCAAGACTGTGAGAAAGTGCCCCCTTGCTGCATGGTTGCCCCCACGTTTTGCTGAATTGCTGATGTACTTCGACTGAGTGTGCCCTGGGCTCCTGCTAATCAGGTACCTAGGGCCTATGTTCTTTCCCTAAAGCTGCATTGAAGCCTAAACCCAATTGGCATCTCTGGCCACAGGTCAGTCCCTGGTAAATGGTACCACAGGTACCCAGGGCACTGTGACCAGAGAAGGCCTCTAAGGGCTGCAGCACTTATTGTGCCACCCTTAGAGGTCCTGTACCACTACACTCACACACTGCCTTTGCAGGTTGTGTGTTTTGGTGCAGAACAAAGTGAAGAGTCGACCTGGTACACATCTCTGTGTGCCATGCCTACAACCCACTGCCCTGGCATAGGTCAGTCACCCCTCTAGCTGGGTGCACGATACCAGTAGTGAGAGTACAGTGCATGAGCTCTGTACCCCTAGAGTGTCTAAGTCCATTCTTAGACATTGTAAGTGCAGTGCTGCCATTAAGAGTATATGGTGCTGGGAGTTTGTCATTATGAACTCCACAGCACCATAATGGCTACACTGAAAACTGAGAAGTTTGGTATCAAACGTCTCAGCACATTAGACCCACACTGGTGCCAGTGTGGGATTTAATAAAAATGCACACAGAGGGCATCATAGAGATGCCCCCTGAAAAATAACCTGCCACTAGTGTCCAGGCTGAGTGGCTGCTTTCAGCTGCCACCTCCAGACATGTTTCTGGACCCCTGGGCCGAGAGCCTACTGCTCTCTGGAGCCTGAAACAATGCACATCCTGGGACAAGGTGCCAAGCCTCCTCCCCAGGATGGGCAGGGTTCACAAAGGGGAAGTTTTAAAGGCTTGCCGCCTTTGTGAGCTTCCCCAGGCCACTTGCTGCTTTCAGCAACTGGTCCCCACTGGTTCTGACCCCCACTTTGGGTGGGAGAACCGGCGGGAAGAACAAGTGAGAGAGAGAGAGGTGTGCCCACCTCTGCCAACTCCACCCCTCAGGTGGGAGAGGAGAGGTAAAGCACAACTCTCAGTCCACGTTATCTTGAAGATGGGGGGGGGGGGACTCAGCCAACCAGGGACAGGTACATGCCCCCCTCCCACCAGAGGGTGGCATAATAGGGGGTGTACCCACCCCAGGGAAGGGACCCATTCGTCCCTGCCTATTACCTACCTCCAACACCCCTAAACCTAGTATTTAGGGGCACCCCTGAACCTTGCTTCCTCAGATAAGAACCTGTAACAAGAAAAGAAGAAGGACGTGCCGAAGCTAACAAGAGGAAGACACCCACTGACTTGGCCCCAGTCCTACCGGCCTGTCTCCACCTCGAACCTGCTCCTGCGAAATCCCGGTGTGTCCTTCAGCCAGCAACCTCGAAAACACCGGAGGATCTGCCTGCCTTCAAGCACAAAGACTTTGTCTCCCGTGAACACTGGATTTGTTTACCCGCAATCTATGGCTCCGGCCAGACAACACGAATCCGCCCCACTCTGCACCCGCTGTCCACGGCCCAAGCGGGCAAACACCAAGTGGAGGTCACCCCGGCGATCCTGACCAGAGATCCAGCGAACCCTGACCTGCCTCAAGTCTCCAGCCAACGCCTGCATCCTAAATTCAGAAGGCTCCCCTAACCGCGACCAGGAGCTGGTAAGAAGATCCGACCCAAGGCTCGCCAGCACCCACCAACCGGAGGCCCCTTAATCCCCATTGGATAACATTGGGCTCAGCACTCTGCACCCGGCTGCCCTAGTGCCGTGGAGGGTGAAAATAGAGTGCATCCTTGACCCTGGGGGAACCCTTGTTCTAACCCCAGAACCTGAACTCCACAGACCGATTGCTTACCTGGAAACCGTTAACTTAATTTCTCTCCATAGGAATCCATTGACTGTTTTTCTCTGAAAAATGTTCTAAGTGTGGAGTTGATTTGTATGGAAACCTAAAAAGTAACAATTGTGCAAAACTGATTTTACTTACCTTTTCTCGAGGCAATGTCCCAGTTTGATATCTAGGCATATCACACTGAGTAGAAAAAGTAATCTAAAAAGTAATTTCAAAAGTAACGTAAAAATAACTTACCTGTAATTTTCATTGCTAAGTCAATACAAAGTATATGTACAGCGTTTCACAGTATTGCATTACCAGTAATTCAGACTGTAACCATTTCAAAGTACATTTACAATTGCATTTCAAACTGTATATTTACTGCAAAGTATTTATCAACTTACTTGCTTGCTTGGTTCTAGAAAATAAAATAACTAAAATAATATTGTTATACAAAAAACATTGGTCTGAAGTTCAGTCTTTGAGCGTGTGAATTCATTTGCTGACTGAGTGTGTACAACAAATGCTTAACACAGTTCTCTGATACTGCCTTATTGTTGGGCCACACTACCACAAATAGAGAGTAAGGTTCTATCTAACTTTACCTCTGCCTACCTTTGGGTTTCCCCTGGACTCTGTGCACACTATACCTTACTTTGGTATAGTACATACAGAGCCAGCTTCCTACAAAGACCCTCTCAATAAGGCCCATCATCTTTCCGAAATGTGGTATTAAAGTGATGAATGAAGACAAAACCCAGAGGGGCTTTGTATTCTCTAGCAGAGCAGGTGTTCAAAGCTCAGAATTTCTTTGGCGTAATTATTAAACAGACAATATTATCTGCCAGAGGTCTCACCAATTTTTAGAGGACATCAAAATCAACTCCCGTGAATTACAATCACTTGATTGATTTGGACAGGTTCACTAACCTAGTCTGGTGGTGTGCGCTAGAACTCCGACTTGAAATGTGTGTGTTTGAGTACAAGCGCTTGACACTAACTCTATCCACTTCAGTTCAGAGTAGCAAATCCTCAAGGTAGGAATGAACTTAGTTTCAATCTCTATTTAGATGAGAATTGGCTCATGCCAGATATTTTATGGAAACCTGTTAGCATCAACCAGAGACCAAAAAGTAGCACTTTGAAATGACAGTGCTTGATTTGCAACTGGGGTAAAGTTTGTTTGCATGGATGTTAAAGTGAGTATATTCCAAAGCCAATGAATAATGAAAGTACCATTTTTCACACAAAATACTATTCTGCAACATCACCATGTGATTGCTTCCTTAATTTCTTTCTTACTTTAAATAAATCCAATAGGATCTTTTCTCCCCAACTTTTCCCTCTAAAAAAGAAATGACGATACCTCCTCTTGTTGTGTTGACGGAAGGAGAGCTATTCCTCTGCTCTTTGTGAAAAAGATGCTGAAAATCATCCCACAGAATCAAAACCTTTACATTTTTGTTGGAAAGACCATGAATGCTCAGCGCTCACTTATGTAATGATATTTCTACTTCTGTTCTTTATGAATAGAGCTATATTCCCCTTACTCAGGTGCACACTTCCAAAGATGATCACCAGTAGTTGTTACTTTTGCTTTGAGGGACAGAATCTGAAGTTGTCCGATCAACACTTAGCATTTTCCACTGACCTATCCAGGTAATTCTGTCCTCGCTGGTTTTATGAGGAGAGAATAATTGGTAATGCTGGTACACCGAAGAAAGTTAATTAGTGTTTATGGGCCCACCCACGCTTATTTAGAAACAGCAGCAACTTTTACAATTATTTTTACTTGATGTCACGGTTTGTTTCATTAACGATAGTTTTGCATTAAACTACATTTTTGGATTTGATGACATCATTTCGTAGGCCTTTTCGCGACGCTATTTACGTACATCTTTCCCGTAGCGTTACGGCCCACGTGGTGTGGTTTCACGTAAATTGTGGCACAGACCTATGTCACTATGACAACAGCATTCCCAGCCGGAAGATTATCGATTGAGACCAGCTGCGCTAGGATTGCGTATTTAAGGCGTGGTGTCTGTTCCAGCCATCGCCTCTCCCCCTGACTCAGACTAGTCCGGAGGCAACGACGGACAGGTAAGCACCCGTGCTGGGATGAAACGCTGTTTTTTATCGAGTAGAGAGAGTAATTTTTGCTAGCGAGTCTAGATAGAGAACATGCTCGTTCTTTAAGCAAACAGACAACTTCCTGAATTAAGAGTTCACATTAGACCAGTATGCGGGGCACGCTGCTTCAAAATTGGCATATTTAACATACCTAATAGATTCAGACCTTTGGCCCTATGTTATTCACTTGAGTAGGCTAATAGAGTGTGATGAGACTTTTACTAGTGTTGACAAGTTGAAATTTGTTGGGCGGAAATTGTAGGATGCACTTCTTTAGGCATGCAGTGACATATATATTTGTTGATAATATATGAGCTTTTCTAATACGGGGTAATATTGACGAAAACGTTCTTCCCCCTTTAATCCATCGACCCCCTGCCCCCTTTTTGTTGCAGAGCGGGGCCTCATACTCCTGCGACAGGTTCCAGGGAGGTGAGGTATGATCCTTGATCAAGACGGGTAAGCCATATTCAGATGCGCTTATATAATCTAGTGGGCATATACACGCAGTTGGACTTACTTTTTGGGAGCACATTGGACGAATGAGATGTTTATCATAATTGTTCTATCCCGTTAGGTGACGATTGCACCCGGTGATTGGAGGATTAGAACGAAGTGAGGTTGTATCATTTCCAACCTTGATTTATTCCTTTCACACTATATTTGCAATAGAGTGAATGTTGTATGCAGTAGCACTGATTGACTTATACAGGTCCTGAAGAAAGCTGTGGGGAATACCCCTGGATGGCTGAAACATGTCGACCTACAAATAGCAGTCACTTTGTATTACTGCTATAGTTTTTTTGCACTGATTTTATTAGGTGTGAGGAGTTTTGTATGATTCATAGTTGTTGGTTTCTCCACACAACCTTTTTAGATTTCTTTCACACTTATATATTTTTCTGCACTGCACCACATAGGATTTTACATCAGGGACATTAGCATATTTCTTCTTTTTTCTCTATGTGAGGTCTAATCCCGGCATTTATTCTGAGCAATTGAGCTTGCCAGTGAGGCAGTCCTTATGATCAAGGGACAGACCTCTCAGACTTGGCGGATGACCAAATGATAATAATGATCACTAGAGCTAGATTGACAAGAATCCATGCTCTGTTCCGAGAGTAAGATTGATGGGAATCCATGCTCTGCTCTTAATTCCTATGTGCCATTTTGATAAACACACACATTTGTCCTTCCGTGCTTCCTTTTGTTGACCCCCAGTTCCCGTTTTTGTGTATTTACTTGATGTCAGCCAACTCTGTATCCGCCCTTAATGTACCTGCAAGTTCTCTCTCAAAAAGGTCAAATCTATTGATGGCAGTCCAAATTCTTCACTTAGATTTGTGGTTTAAAATTGACAATCCTCAGCTAATGTTGCATGGATTGTTCAACTGATCAGAAGGCAGAATCCAGGTTTGGAAAAGCCTACGGAAGTTTTAACAGTATGATTAACTGTCATTTGTTCCTTCTTCAGAATGAAATCTGCTTCCTGTTTCTTCCCTAGTTGCAAGGGTTTAAGGCTCTCTCTCCAAAAGCCGAACACTTCTGACACATTTTTCCATCCAGTCTGTAAAGTTTCAAATTCTGCAGCTCTCCCTGCCGAGAGGTTAATGTTTAACTATTCTTTTCAAGTGCATTGACTTTCCTACCTCTGTAATCCAGAAAAGGAAGACGAAGAAACAAAGTCTTTTTATGACAACTGCTACAACAACAGTTCTACTAAGCCTCAGTAACTGCCAGTAGAACAAGCATTGGCATAGCCAATAGGTCTCGCCTTTGGGGCGATATAAGTGTTTAGACAGAGCTACTATTAGCTTTATTAACTTTTTAATATGTGTTGTAGAGCATTGTGAATGTTGTGCAGCACGTTTAAAATGTATAAGTTATAATAAAAAAAGTGTTATAACCATTTCTGGCACCTTATATTGCTGTCTTAACAAGTTGCTGGAAATAAGATACCATGTTTAGTGTAAAACTTGTCCAATCATAAGAGTGTAGAATTAGGATAAATTCATGCAGTGCAGAACTGATGTAAACTGATGGAGTGAAGTACTGAGTGAAATTCACAAAGTAGAGAAATGTCTCTAATTGGCGGTGTGTTATGTGGGGAAACTGTAAACATTTTTGAACACCCCGGAGTTTCCAGAATTCAGGAAGTGCAAAATTAGAGTAAACACATGCAGTGCACTATTGGAGTTAATATGAGATTACGCTGCATGCCTCTGCATGTGTGTTCTACTGTGGCAAACTAATCGAACAGTCGTTATGAAAGTTGCATGCATTCCACAAAGCTGCGGGTTGCACATATTCTGCAAAGGATTATTACAAGGCCATTGGCAGGTGAGGCCCAAATTATGTGACAAGATTATGCGGCAGAGAAGGACCAAATTATGCGATGGGGAGGGCCAATTTATGTTGCAAGAAATGGCAAATTATGCGACCTAATGCGGTACCTTTTCAGATAGTATTGCTTTTATAATTTTTTCCACATATCACTGTCTGGGCAAAGGTCGCACCTCATTACCAGTTCAACATCCAAATGCAGTCATAAGCATCTGAAAGATGACCCGTCAACCGTACCATAGGGCCTTCCACTGCACGGCAAACAGAGGTCCCGTGATTTTAATAAAGTTTGTTCTGTTTGAGTTGGAAACATTTTTGTTGTTAAAATCTGTAGATTGTATAGCAGATGACGAATTATGTGAAAAATGCCCACAAATCCATAATAATGCAGAAAACACGGTGGCCACAGATGCACATAATTCCGGTGGCCCCGACTGTAACAGAAAGAAGTAGATGAAAGTATTGCAGCGGAGGGAGGGGCAGGCTGGGAGTTAGGGCAATGGAGGGGGCACTCGGAGGGGGATAAGGAAAGAGACACATCTTCAGCAATTGTGATGCAGACAGAGCCCTCCAGGGCAGCCCACCCCACTCTATCACAATCTGAGCTGTCACCGAGCCCTGCGCTTCTACAAGATTGTAAACTGGCCATGGTGATAGTTTGTGGGAGGGGGAGAGAAAACAGGTAAGGTAAATCACGTCTCCCTGATGGTAACTGTCATGCGAAGACATCTCGAACAAATTTCTGTGCTTGTAGGGTTTTAGGAGTTATACAAGTGTTTCAAAGGTCGCGTGCTAATGGCATATAAGAGCGGATATGGACGCGCTATCCAGGCTTCCTTAGACAAAACTGGAGGCGCTCATGTTTAAACCATACAGTATAGTAAAAGAAGCGAAACAAAAACAGTTTACAAATGCATAGGTCGTCCATTACCGCTTCCGATCCAATTTCAGCACTTGTTTCACGATGACTGTCTTGCAGGAAAGCGCTTCCTACGGCACGTGCTCCAAAAACCATGTGGCACTAATTAGCAGACAAGCTCAAGCGAAGACCCCTTGCCATAAACATGCATTTCCCAGTCCATTATCTCATCGCTGGGAATTCTGCCACTCTTTTACCAGAAGATCTCGCAGTATTTCCTGTAGTACGTGCTGTATTTTCAAAACGAAAAAAAAACAAGGCAGGGGAGGGAATTGATGGAACAGGCGCCCTCTGAACTCGTCTGATAAACAAAGAAATACAAATGTGTGTGTGTTTGTTACCTCTAAAGCCATCGCGTGAGGGGGTAGGCACCCTCGGAATGCGTCTGATGAGCAGGAAAAGTGTGATAGCTCAAAAGCGAAAGTCAACAAAAAGAAGTTGTCCGGTTCCAGCTGCGCGTGACCTCGCTGTGTTTATTGATCCACAAAGGAATGCAGCTGGCACCCTGCGCAAGGCTGCTCGCTCCCGACAGCTGGAGGCAGAGGGAGTGAACATTTTCAGTAAAGGTGAGACATGCACCCGCTTTTGCCCAATTGTGTGCTTTCATTTTTGAAAGCCACACGCAAAGACCAATAGAATGTGACAACCACATGCACGAGCTTTCAGAAAGCTTTCAGAATGTCTGGAGTGATTGCAAGAGGGCCTCTCCTAGAGCACAGCGCTGCGCTGGCCTCGACCTAAAAAGGGGCTTTTAAAATAGAGGCTTGGTTTGTTTGGAACATCAACCTTGTTACTGAGCAGGTCTAAACAGAGGATAGAAAAAAATTTGTTACTCTTGTTAAGTGTGCATGTCTAACATCTCTCCGATCCCTCAAAACAAAATGCTTCAGGTTTAATGACTTTTTATTCAATTTTTATAGAAACGTTTTTAACAGAAAAAACCAGCTTCTACAGACTGCTGCACATTATGTGCAAGTGAATCGGTCCAGTTCAATTTCACGGTCCCCCTCAATTTCCAGCAGGACCATATTATCAGCCTGACTTTAACCAACATTTTTTAGGTCAGGGCGGAAGAAGAGGGAGACGAGGAAGAAGGGGCAAAAGAATACAGTGGGAAGAAGATCGGAGCCCAATGAACACCAGGAGCAACACCAGGGAACAACAGCCGAGCATAAGCAACACGAGGGACTAGTGGTAAACCTCACAGACGTTACTCTTACCACAGATGAACAAACAGTTCTAGATAAGGGTTTGGGATTCGTCCCAACGACCTACTTGGACAAGTTCCATCTTCGATGTGAATTAGGCGAATTCTTCAGAAAAATACGATTGAACACTTTCTTTCTAGATAAAGAAAGGCCCATGGAAGATAACACCTATACGGGTCTAAGACCAAAATCTACTTTCTTCCCCCCGACTAACATGATGCCCCCTGAAGTACTGTCATTTGAAGAGGCAGTCAGCAAGGAAGTTGAATTACTCCAACCCAAGAGAAATGGGTTTAACAACCTGAGCAAGAATGAACGCGTGGCCTTAACTACCCTTCAATCCATGGCGGATATAGTCATAAAACCAGCAGACAAAGGTGGAGCTACCGTGATTCAAAGTACCAATGCATACAGAACGGCTTGTCTGAATCTATTGGCAGATACCAGATATTACAGAAAGATAAATAGAGATCCAACACAACGGATAAAAACTACTATCATGACATTAACAGCAGATGCCTTAACCAAGGAGTGGATCACTAAAAAGGAATGTGATTTTTTTGAATCAGGAAGATCCCAGAACTCCACTGTTCTACACAATCCCGAAAATACACAAAGGGAAGACTCCTCCTCCGGGGAGACCCATTGTCTCGGGTATTGGGTCCATTTTGGAACCATTATCAAAGTATGCAGACTGGTTCCTACGCCCTTTGGTGAAGAAGATAAAATCGTATGTCCAAGACACCAAACACCTTTTTATTCTTCTAACACAAGTAGAATACAATCCAGCAGATACTTTTCTGGTGTGTTTGGACGTGGAAGCTCTATACACAAACATACCCCAGACTGAAAGTATCAGAGTGGTCCATGAAATCCTAAAACAAGAAGACTGGCTTTGGGCAGCACCGATTGAGTGGGTTATTACCCTTATACATCTGGCCCTTACGGAAAACCTTTTCACCTTTGAAGACCAATTATATCTACAAGTACATGGTACTTCAATGGGGAGCACTTTCGCCCCAAGTCTGGCATGCCTGTACGTTAGTTATTTAGAAGATCAATACATATGGACTCACAATCCGTTCAGTGGAAATATCTGTAAATGGTACAGGTATATTGACGACGTCCTGATGATCTGGAAGGGTGACTTAACAAGTCTTGAAAATTTTAAGAGTTGGATTAACTCTCTGAACCCGCACCTTCATTTCACTATGAATATGCATAAGGAGAGCATTTCGGTTTTGGATGTTACATTCACAGCCAAAGAAGGGACTCTTGAAAGCTCCTTGTACACTAAACCGACGGATAGGAGCAGCTTATTGAGATTTGATAGCGCCCACCCGCGTTCCTTAAGAGAGAATCTCCCAGTAGGTCAATTCTTGAGGATACGCAGAAACTGCTCCAACATCCAGACATATAAAAAAAGAGGCAGCTATCTTGACTAACAAACTCAAACAAAAGATGTATCCTAATAAGATCGTAGAAAGAGCAAATAAAAGAGCTCGGAACACACCACGAGAAGCTCTTTTAGAAACACACAAAAGAACAAACGGATCAACTTATATGTGTAACCACGTATAACTCCTCATCTAACGACCTGAAAAAAATAATAAACAAGAAATGGTCAATTTTAACATCAAATAGACTATCATTTGAGAAACCTATGTTCTCATTTAGAAAAAAATCGAATTTGAGGAATTCCCTAGTACATACCAACACATTTACATCTAGACAAACAAATCAAAGTACATTATGGGGAACACCGCCTGTTATGGGACATTACCCTTGCGGATCATGTGTAGCCTGCCCTTTTACAGAACACACTAAAACATTGGAGCTAGGTTTACAATCTCCATGGGAACAGAGGTCACATACCAATTGTAACTCTGAATCCGTGATTTACATGATCCAATGTCCGTGTGAAATGATGTACATAGGGATGACTAGTCGTAAGGTCAAAGTTCGCATCAGCGAACATAGAAGTATCATACGTAGAGCAGTTACAGCGACTAGATTAACAGCCCATTATCATGAAAAAAAACAAAGATACAGAGTAAAAATGGACAGTACTGGAAAAGATCAAAGTCACGGGCAACCAGCAGCAAAAACTTCTAGAGCGGGAACAACGATGGGTATATCGCTTGAAGACCCATGAGAAGGGTCTCAACGATTACATACCCTGGAACCAACTAAACAGGTAGATTAATTATCTCCTTGTTTCCCCGACTTTTGTCTCTCTGTAGTTTTCAATGACCATTTGGTATACCACAATTAATCCCTAACCTCCAATTGAGGCTGTACCTTGTAATCCATCATTAATAACAACTACAATAGTTATTAAGAGGTGGGCTCCTTATTGTGGGTAACAAACGCGCTAATAAACCCCCCCCCCCCAATATAGAATGTGAGGGTTTTTTAGAGTGTCATTTCTCTTAAGACCACATCTCACAACTATGAACGTCACGGATGTCAGAATATCACCCTCTATTGACTCCACAATACAACTACTACCGGGTTGTCTATACATTCATACTACAATCCCTTTGGAATTCACTTTCTCACTGAATGTTACCTCAAACGTGATAAACCAATATATAATTGCCCCATTTACTGCACTTCATCAAGGTGACATTACGTTAAATTTATTGTTGATGTTACGCTCAATACTAAATAAATCTTTTTAACAAAAGATGGAATCAGGAAGGTTTGACAAGCGGGAGTCATGTAACTAATGCATAGGTTTAATTGACATCGCGATCCCAACATTAGAAAACTACACTTCCCATAATTCTATGGGAGTTGTGACTACGATTTTCCATTAGCCTGATAGGACCACGAGTATACGTTAGCACTCACGTGTCCCAGATAAACCTATCCTCAAGTAACCATATTAACACGGAAGTCTAGGAGCTCCGTAGAAGGATACGACACTCATTTCCGCTTTAACTATACTCGTAATTCAGCGGTTGTATTTATGGTTAAATACATTAGGTACATTGCATTCATAGTTTCGCGTGGAAAATACTGTTTCTTTCCATTTTTCCTATCTCGGGTCTACTTGCCCACGTCATGTGTCACATGTCCTTGGTGACCAATCCCGTTCATTACTCCACATCCCCACGTCAATTGTCATATGACTTTGGTGACCAATCCCGTTCATCAATTTACAAATGCGGAAGTATAAACTTACCGATCTACGAAACATGGCGCAAAACGCCGGGGATCTGGACCAAGTAGGTGAACAGACGGGGCAGGACTCTTGACGAAGTAAGTTCGGGGGGCAAGGATTAAGAGCCCAGGACACGGGCCCAGTGGGAGTCTTATGAAGAAGGAATCTGCTATTCATATAGTCTAACTCCTATGCCCTAATACGGTTTTCTCAACATTTCCTTCCCCACCCATTGATTCTCAGGGGTTCATGTTAGGGTGTGACTACAGAGCTACCCCATTAACCCTACCATCCCCTGAGAAACGAAAATCATCCGAAGTCCGGGTAAGAAAGTATGCATGTGTGTGAGTGAACTTCACAGTTGCTCATAGGTTTTTAATCATCACGCATGTTTTTAATTACTGTGATTTGTCACAGATACGGTGAGAATGAGGTGCGAGAGCGTACTCTAGGAGAGTCTTTTTACATTGATAGTATACACTAACTGGCATGTGGATTCAGTTCGAATGCGAGCAAATTCGCCACCGCACAATATATCTGTCACGACGATTAATTGTGTACAGATACAATTTCTTGAGTGGCACAGATGTGGATATAGTTGCACACCACTATGCCTTATGACCACCTGGCATGTG
Organism: Triturus cristatus; assembly: GCF_964204655.1. Classification (NCBI taxonomy): domain Eukaryota; kingdom Metazoa; phylum Chordata; class Amphibia; order Caudata; family Salamandridae; genus Triturus; species Triturus cristatus. The sequence goes on from NC_140594.1 coordinate 585,013,756, forward strand.
TAGGTGTGAGTTTTTATCCAAAGCACGATTTTTAGACTCTTCACTTTGGAACTATCATTATGAAAACTAATAAGTATAAGTTGGATGTTTTGTTTTCTGTGTTCTCTTTTACAGATGGAAATACGACGCACGACAGATTAATTAATCAGTCGCTCATACAAGGAGCAGCTACTCTGCCCTTGCTTCAAAAAAACAGGATAGGGACTTCCCTCTTCTGTAATCCAGGGGGCCTCTTTTGCCCTGAAGAAAGTCCTGGACCTTCATGGCCATATTCGGACTGAAACATGTTGGCACTAGGGTCCTAGGACCATAATACTAATATATTGACCCTTATTTTTAGTATTTTTAATTAACCCAGACAGACCCAATAATAAAGGGATACTGGGGATCTGCCTGAGGTTTTTTATCTTCTAGCCTCCCTGGTCTATATTTTCTTCAAAGAGCTCCCATCATTGTGGTTGAGCCCACCCCGACTTTTAGGCGTCGGGGTGACCCGATGATGGAGCATGACACCACTAGGGTGTGTGAGGGTACCTAAACCAAAAGGAATTGCTTCCTTGCTCACCTAGCGGTGTAGTCTAAAGTCCCCTTTCCCTTCACATCGTTCCATCTACGTGTAACAATATTGACCATCGGATGGTCAGTTGGAGTAAAATTAATTGTGTAACTGTTTAAATTGGGAGGAGTTACTCTGACCCATAATCCTCTCTACCCTTTGGGCAGAAAGAAATTTTCTCAATAGCCTTTTGTAAACACAATCTGCCAGGCACCTCTTGGGGTTCTTACAAGGGTTGTTACAAGCTAGTAGAGAGTAAAATGATCCACGCAAATGGTTGCTAAATTAAATACTGAATGTACTATTATAACAAACATGCATCAGGGTGGCCTAGCATGAGCACCAGTAATATTAAACAAATTATCCAAGTTCAATGCTAGAAAACCTTGGAATTCCAATAAGTTGTTTGGAAGCATGACATCCCTCTCCCCTTCCCTTCTTTTCAAAGTCTTTCACAGGTTATCAACTATGTATGTGATATTTTGCTAAAGTCGAAGACAAATATTAATTGTTTCAACCGAATGCTCTTCGTATGAATTTGCATTCGAAATTCTCATACAAAATTAAGCACACACACATTTGCTATTGCACACATTATGTAAACATCTTTTGCTCGTCCTGCTTGCAAAACCCAATAAAGAAAAGGTACGGTTGGTTGCCAAAATTTTGCAGTTACTTGCAAATAATATATTTTTTTAAAGGACGAAAAAAGCACTATCTCAGTACAATGCTGGCCTGGCCCTCAGACATGACACGCTTGCACAGAAGTGGATATGGAAGTATAAGTTTTTGGAGACTTTCACCTTCTTGCACAGTGATGTCCATAGCATTCAGGGTAGTGCTCTGCAGCAGTTCCTGGTAAGTCTGAGCAGACTGGTCAAAGAGCTGCACAAGGAGGGCACAGGTCTTCTCATACTCGCAGCGGCCAATAGTGGAGAGCTGATCCAGCTGTTGCTGTACCAGGCCTGTATCATCCAAGGGGTCCTCCAGGCCATCTCTGCAGTCAGAGTGAAATGGGATCACAGCGAGGAATATTAAAGGTAAAAGGACCACACACCAGACTCAAATAAGCAGATTAACACCAAAGAGAAACAAACACCATTTTCACCACGACATGGAGAAACCCCTTTCAAACATGAAAATAGTTCTAAAAAAATAGATTTTAGTCTTCTAAATTTCAGTGTGTTTTTACAAAGTATCAGTGATTGCACAGCAGTTAGTGCTAGCAGCAGAAGCAAGACTGTACTACTACAAATATTAGTGCCTCTGAAGAGACTAGGTCAAGGGGGAGAGAAGAAATAAGAGGCACATTATCACTTGCACAACTATTTTGCATTGATAGTGTTGCTAGATGAGTCAATGTCACAGCAGACAACATTCCAGAACGAGTCTAAGGGTTTACAAATCATCATCATTTGGAAGTTACTTTAATATTTTTTTTTTTTTAAAGTACCTGAATACAGTACGTTTCTACAAGAAACGCACACTAAAAGTATTGTGTGGTACAGTTATTTGGTAATCATACGCCAAACCAATCTATAAATATTTAATAAAAAGTCCCTAACCTCTCATCTCAGAGTCACTCCCTTCACCCGTGCACAGCAGAGGACAGTGCTTCGTAACCCAAAACACTAAAGCCAGCTATCTTGCAAACACTGCGTAGTTCCCTGACCCACCAACGGAATGCCAACACGGCAGTATCAACCACATCACTACTCGGCTTTGACACTGTATACAGTGTTCCTCTACATCCCAAAGACCTACACAGCACATCAGAAACTATCTGTGATAGGAAATTTACTATATTCATATTTTTAGATATCACAATTTACCTGAGCTGGGTGTCAACATGTGTCATTGTAAATATAGACTTGGTGGCAGGGTTTACACAAGGCTTTGTATTTTTTTCTAAGGGATAGTGCGGTACAACAAGGAGCAAGTGTAGAGTTGATCGTGTGACAACTGTTAAGACGGTGCATGAAAATGTTCAGCATTCACATCATACATAAACTTTACAATAGTAACTGAGTCAGCCATCATGTCAATCACTTGCACGTGTGTTCTTCACAACACCTCATGGACAAGGACAGTACACATACTAAGCTAGTTAACATATATCAAATGTGCCATAATTCTACAGAGCCAGGCACCTGTAAACACTCAGACGGTACAGTAGAGCGGCTATATAATATAACATGCTAGAGTCGGATTGAGCCTTGCCAGCACTCCGTTATAAGCCACAGATGACTGGTACTAATAATATTTAAGAAAGGCGCCTTTGAAACCTCTGGCTCTACAACAGGTAACCTACCCTGGGATATCCTAGAGCTACTCATCTTGGAAACGCTTAGCCTAGTATGTCAACTAGATATCACGTGACCAGTTTCATTGACAGCCTTCAGAGACCACCTGTACCTTTGACGCAAAACAGAAATTTCCTGTGGCAAGAAATGTGCCCCAACCAAACAGAGTTGCTCACCTTAATATTATGTGCACAGATTCCAGCCTGGAAGTGATGTACGATTTTGTCACCTCAGGTGTGTATGTTTCTAGCATGTGAGGCTCTGTAGCTTTGACGTAGGGAACAGATGCTGCTAGTCGTTGCCAAAGGCTAAGGAGGTAATGCACGCTGTTTGGGGCGAACTCCCAGTGCTAATGAGAAACAACGTCAATAGCAGGTGAACAAAAGAAATTTAACGTTAAAAGTTAATAAGCAACGTCAATAGGAAGCAACTAGAAGAGCAATGCTACCAGAATTAATGAGGAGTAATGTCTGGAGATGACAAAAAGAACAGTAAAACTCCAGAACCTTAAAACTAATGAAGAATGAGGTCACGGGGGAGAACAAGAATAAAGTGTGCCGCATTAACTGAAAACTAGACAGAAGGATACTAATTTCAGCATTATTGTGGATTTAATGTTAACAGTGCAATACAGTAAAACTCAGTGTGCTAATGTAAACAGAAGAGCAATGCTAGCCTGAGAAAGGCTGTTGAAGTCTTGTCATTGGTAACTGCATTACACTATCAGGTCAGTTAAGATTTCAAATACAAAGTTAGAGGAGCACATTGACCTAAAGTAATACATTTTTAGCTACAACAAAAAATATTAGCAAAGAGTCCCCACTTCCATAACATATTACAGTGGACGTTTTCTTCGTGCTCGTACTAGGGAGCACCAAAACGCCTATCAGGCGTATAACTGCGAAGCAAGAGCAGACGTAAATTCAGGGCTCTTCTGAATACAACAAGAAGGTTGTGGTTATTTCAACATAGCAATTTAAGGTGGAAGACAGGAATACACAAGCGGATTGCGGTGAGCTGTTTTAGGAGTAACTGATACAATTTGCTCTTTTGGACGAAATGTTCTTTCAATATGTGGTGTTCTGGATCGTGTTATTGTTGAGCATTGGAATTAGTTGAACACTGGAGTGAGTGATTTATTGTCTTGCTGAGAGTTTGGATTACACATGCCTGAATAGTTTGCTCTGAAGAAGTCCTGTGAAACAGGGATGAAACGCGTAGGCTGTGTTCTAGTTGTGTCAAGACTTTTGTACAACGTTGTTGTAACGCATGAATAAAAAGAAAAAAGAAAAAAACACAGAGCTTTTCCCCCTTTTTTTGAGAAAATAAAGTTCATGTTGTCTCACGTGTAATATTGACTTGAATATAAATGCATAATATATGCTATGGAAGTGGGGACTATTTGCTAATAGTTTTTGTTGTAGCAAAAGGAATATGCTACTTACCAGTATGCATCTGTTCTTGGCATGTAGAGCTGCAGATCTACACACTTGTGCATAGATCGCCACCTGGTGTTGGGCCCGGATGTTTGCAGTTTGTTTTTCCTCTTGGAAAGTCTTTGGAAGTCACTTGGTCGGTGACTCCTCCTTTAGATCGTATTGCGCATGGGCTTCAGCTCCATTTTCAGATTGTTTTTCGCCAGCAGGGAAAGATGGAGCGTAGTAATAATAGTGAAGATGCCCATGTGTGTGCTATCTAAATAAGATAAACTGGGACAGATACAGGTAGCCGGGGAGGCGGGTGTAGATCTGCAGCTCTTCATGCCAAGAACAGATGCATACTGGTAAGTAGCATATTCCGTTCGAGGCATATGAGCTGCAGATTACACACTTGTGCATAGATTATATAGCAGTACCCACCGTTAGCGGCGACCACCCGTATCTGTTGCAGTGATTTGAAATAATGTTTTGAGTACAGCCTGGCCCACACTAGCTTGTTGCTTAGTTTGCACATCTACACAATAGTGTTTGGTGAAAGTGTGCGGTGTTGACCATGTAGCTGCTTTGCAGATATCATCTAATGGGATGTTCCCTAAGGATGCCATGGAAACCCCTATTTATCGTGTAGAATGGGCTTTCGGGGGAATGGATAGCGTTCGCTTTGCTTTATGGTAGCAGATTTGAATGCATTTTACAATTCACCTATGTGAGAAAGTGCCATCTTTCTTGCATGGTATGCCCCCACTTTTTGCTAAATTGCTGAATGTACTTCGATTGAGTGTACCCTGGGTTCCTGCCAATCAGGTGCCCAGGGCCTATGTTCCTTCCTTAAACCACACAAACTCCAAATTGGCAAACCCTAGCCACATGTCAGCCCCTAGTAAATGGTACCCTAGGTACCCAGGGCCTTGTGGCCAGGGAAGGCCTCTAAGGGCTGCAGCACTCATTGTGCCACCCTTAGAGGCCCTGTACCCTTACACACACACACTGCCTTTGCAGGCTGAGTGTCTGGGTGCAGGACAAAACAAAGTCGACATGGCACACATCACTGTGTACCATGCCCATCACCTACACTGCCAAGGCATATGTCAGCCACCCCTCTAGCTGGGTGCATTACGCCTATGGTGTGGGCACAGGAGCAGGAGCCCTGTGCCCCTACAGTACCCGGGTCCATTCCTGGGCACTGTAAGTGCAGTGCTGTCATTTAAGAGTACATGGTGCTGAGAGCTTGTCAAACACGAGCTCCACAGCACCATATTGGCAACACTGAAGCCTGGGAAGTTTGGTATCAAACTTCTCAGCACATTGAACCCACACTGATGCCAGTGTAGGATTTAATGTACTAAGCACCCCAGAGGGCATCTTAGAGATGCCCCCTTACAGCTAACTTACAATCCACGTCTGCTCTGAGGCTGCCCAGGCTGCCACACAGCAGACACGTTGCTGGACCCCTGGGTGGGAGAGCCCCTGCTCTCCCGGGCCTGCAACAATGCACATACTGGGTGAGGTGAGAAATCTCCTCCCCCAGGATGAGCAAAGGGAAGCTTCAAAGGCAGGCCGCCATTTGGAGTTTCCCCAGGCCACTGCAACCCCCCACTCTGGCGGGAAGCTTGGCCGGAAACCCCATACAAGGACAGGGGATGTGCCAGCCTGCCCACCCCACCCCTCAGGTGGGGGAGGCGAGGTGAAGCACATCTCCGGGCTCTCGCCATCTTGAAGATGGGAGGCCCTACCCTATCAGGATTAGGCTACTGTCCCCCTCCCACAGGAGAGAGGCAGGATAGAGGGTGTACCCACCCCAGGACAAGGACCCATTGGTCCCTGGCCTTCACCTACCTGTAACGCCCCTAAATCTAGTATTTAGGGGCACCCTGAACCTTCCTTCCTTAGATTCCAGATAGAAAATTACAAGAAGAGCAAGAAGAACAAAGACCTGCCCTGCAGCTGCTAAAAAGAGAAGAAGACACCAACTGCTTAGGCCCCAGCCCTACCGGCCTGTCGACTCTCGAACCTGCACCAGCGCGGCATCTCTCGTGGCCAGCAACCTCACCAACCCCGGAGGACCTGGCTACCTTTTGGCTCTAAGCCCCTGGGACTCCCATGAGTAGAGGCTCTACTCAAGAAACCTATTTTAACCCCTGGCAGCAGCCCGGAACCGCGGACCCAACACACTCTGCACCAGCCAAGCCTGGCCAGTGCCGGAGTGGACAAAGACCCCGAGTCCGGCACCCAAGGACCCCCCTCGACATCCCGGAAGAAGCCTGCAGCCTCAAAACCAAGTGACACCCCAACCGCGATCAACCAGAGGGTAAGATTCCCGACGTCAAAAGGCACCCCTGCACCAGGCGCCCTGCGGCCCCCTGTGCCCAATCCCGGGGTACCCACCTAACCTACAACTACCCAACTTACCTCTCGAAGTGGTGGTGGCACCTGAAACATCCTCGTCCCCGAGCCTGCAGCCTTTTTCCAAACCGGAACATTCCCATTGATTTCCATTGAGCGCCCGAAGGCTCAAAAGCACCCTGCACCCAGCCGCCCGAGTGGCCCTGGCAGTGCCCTCTCTACACTAACCTACTTCCCCACTTGCCCTGAGTAAGTGACCAGGAGCCCAGCTCCCACAGCCGCGTGGCTTGCCAGACAGCAGCCACCAACCAAGGCCCCCCTATCCCTCATAGGATAACATTGGGCCTAACTCTCTCTGCACCCGGCCGTCCTGAAACCGCTGAGGGTGAACCAACTGTACCTACCTGACACTGGGGGACCCCTGAGTCCATGCCCGGAATTTCAACTCTGCCAGTCGAGTACTTACCCTTAAACCGCTAACTTCATTTTTCTCATAGGGTAACATTGACTGGCTTTTTCTTCAAAAATCTTCTAAGTGTGAACTTTTCAAAACTGCAAAAATTCACCAAAAATCAGCCAAGTGACAAAAACGAATTTACTCACCTGCTCCTAGGTGAGCTCCCAGTGCTGGATCTTGGTGCCCAGCCCTGACCCTGAAAAGTGTTCACAACTATACTTACCTCTAACTCATTTTTCTCCCATAGGAAACCATTGTCTGCTTTTCTGTGAAATTTCTTCTAAGTGTCTATTTTTGCAAATTTGAAATATTCTTTTAAAATCGTACCATTTCTGCAAACGAAATTACTTACCTGTTTTTGATAAGGACCCCAGTCCTGGGTCTAGGTACCCAGTCCTGGATTACTAAAGTAACAATAAAGTACTCTACCTGCAATTTGAATTTCTTGCCATAGAGATCCATTGAATGTTTTCTTTGAAATATTTTCTAAGTGCTAACTTTTGAAATAGCTAAATATTATTTAAAAATCATTACAGTTATTAAGTCGACTTTCATCACTTGATTCTGAATACTGACCCAAGGCTGGTTCTAGGAGCCTGACCTGGAATTCCAAAAGTAATCTGAAAAGTAATTTATTACAAATAACCTGAATTTACCATTGAGCTCAATGCATTGTTTTGTTTAGGAAATAGGATTGTTTATTGCAACCAACTGTGACTGTTTACACAAATTTATTGCTTAAGACAAAAGTATTTATATTCAACCTCTCATTCTGAGAAAGTATATTTTTACCCCCTTTGTGGTTCTAAAAATAAAACAAGCATATATTTTATATATATAAACCATTGGCCTAGAGTTCAGTTATTGAGTGTGTGAAACCATTTGCTGACTGAGTGTGTACAATAAATGCTTTACACTGTCCTCTGGTACTGCCTTACTGCTCGACCAAGCTACCACTTTTGAGAGTAAGGTCATACCTAACTTTGACCTCTATCAGCCTCTGGGGGACTGTGGACTCTGTACACCCTGTACCTATTAGGGAACAGTATATACAGAGCCACTTTCTCACAACCTAGCTATCCCTGATTTTGAGATGGGGTTGCCTTTGTGCGGTGGAGAGAAAGAAACAAACAGTTGTGTGGTATTACGGAAAGGTTGTGTTCTTTGAATGTAGTAGAGTAAGGTTCGTTTGACATCCAGTGTGTGAAGAGCCCTTTCTGCCACGGTCTGTGGTTGCGAGAAAAATACTGGTAGTTCTACTGTTTGGTTTAGGTGAAAGGGAGAAATGACTTTAGGGAGGAATTTTGGGTTGGTACGGAGAACAACCTTCTTGTGGTGCATTTGGAGAAAGGGTTCTTGAATGGTAAGTGCTTGTATCTCACTGACCCTTCTAAGGGAAGTGATGGCTACAAGAAAAGTGTTTTTCCATGTTAGGAATTGTAGTTCGCATTTGTGCAGAGGTTCGAAGGGAGGCCCATTAGCCTTGTGAGAACGATATTTAAGTTCCACACAGGTGAGGGTGGCACTCTGGGGGGAATTATTCTTTTAAGGCCTTCCATGAAGGCTTTGATGGCAGGCACTCTAAAGAGTGATAGATGTTGCCTGTTTTGTAGGTAAGCTGCAATAGCTGCGAGGTGTAGTCGAATGGACGTGTAGGCTAGATTGCACCTTTGTAGGTGGAGTAAGTAGCCTATGATGTGTTGAATGGACACGTCCAGTGGATTGATGGTGTTGTTATGGCAATAAACAACAAAACGTTTCCACTTAGCGGCGTAGCACGCTCTAGGTCTTCTAGCTTCTCTGATGACGTTCATACAGTCAGGGGGAAGATTTAGGTATCCGAATTCTAGGATTTCAGGAGCCAGATCGCAAGGTTGAGCTGCGCTGGGTCCGGTTGTTTGATCTCTCCATGGTTCTGGGTTAAGAGGTGTGGAGAGAGGTGTAGTTTTTGGTGCGGTACTACAGATAGTTCCAGCAGTGTGGTATACCACGGTTGTCTGGTCCATGTTGGAGCTACAAGGATTAGTGTGAGGGAGTGTTGTTGTAGTTTGCGCACCACTAGTGGAATGAGTGGGAGAGGCGGATAAGCGTACGCAAATCTGCCTGACCAGTTCATCCATATCGCATTTCCTTTGGACAATGGGTGTGGGTATCTGGCGGCGAAGCTTGGGCATTTGGCGTTTGTGGGTGGCGAAGAGGTCTATCTGTGGATGCCCCCACATTTGAAAGTACCGGTGAAGAACTTGCGGGTGAAGCTCCCACTTGTGGATCTGTTGTGTCTGCCTGCTGAGCAGATCTGCCACTGTATTTTGGACTCCTGGGACATGCTGAGCTAGGAGAAAGATTTTCTGGGGTATTGCCCATCTCCATATGCTCTGTGCTAGGTGAGAGAGCTGTGGAGAGTGTGTGCCGCCTTGTTTTTGAATATAATACATGGCTGTCATGTTGTCTGTTCGGATCACGACTGCCTTGCCTGAAATTTGAGTTTGAAAAGATTTTAGGGCTAAGAAGATTGCTAGTAACTCCAGATGGTTGATATGGAGTAACTTTTGTTGAGGTGTCCACTTGCCCTGTGTGGTGAGATGTAGTAGATGAGCTCCCAAGTCGGAGAGCGATGCGTCCGTTGTCAGTACTATTTGAGGAACCGGGTCCAGGAACAGTCGACCTTTGGAAAGGTTTGAGGTGTTCCACCACTGCAGAGAGCGATGGGTGCGACCGTCTACCAACACCAGATGTTAATTGACCCTGGGCCTGGTTCCATTGGCGCGCTAAGCACTCTTGGAGAGGACGCATCTGGAGTATTGCGTGAGGTACTATGAAAATGCAAGAGGCCATCATCCCTATTAGTTGCATAAACACTCGAGCTGGAAGGGAGTGTTGTGCTATGAATTTTGTGCGTAGAGCTTGAATGCTTGCAATCCTGGCAGGATTGGGGTAGGCTAGTGCTCTTGAGGTGTCTATGGTGGCACCGAGGTATTGTTTTATGTGGGATGGTTGGAGATGGGACTTTTGGTGGTTTACTGTGAAGCCCAGCTGGTGGAGTAGTTGAATGGTGGTAGACATGTGTTGTACACACTGATTGTATGACCTGGCTTTTATCAGCCAGTCGTCTAAGTATGGGAAGACGTAGATATGTTGTTTTTGCAAATGTGCTGCCACCACTGCTAGGCACTTGGTGAATGCCCTTGGCGCTGTTGTGACTCCGAAAGGGTGCACTTTGAATTGGAAGTGTTGTCCGTCCACTACAAATCTGAGGTACTTCCGGTGAGCTTTGTGCACTGGAATGTGGAAATAAGCGTCTTTTAGGTCTAAGGTGGTCAAAAAGTCGTTTTGGGAGTGGAGCGGAAGTACCTGCTGAAGCGTTACCATATGAAAATGGTCTGCGTGTATGTATGTGTTTAGGGGCCGGAGATCTAGGATGGGTCCAGAGACTCGTCCCTTTTTGGTATGAGAAAATATAGGGAGTAGACTCCCATGTTTTGTTGGTTGGTAGGAACGGGTTCTATTGCCTGTTTCTGTAGGAGGGAGATTACCTCCTGCTTTATGAGTATTAAATGTTCTTGTGACATTGGGCGCTGCCTGGGTGGAATGTTTGGGGGGGGGGGGGGGGGGGGGGGGGTAGATATTAGTTCCAGGCAGTAGCCTGACCGAATTATTTGTGTTACCCATTTGTCTGAGGTGATGGTAGCCCAGACAGGAAGGAAATGTTGGAGTCTGCCCACGACCGGAGTGGAATGGTCTGGGGGGAGCAGGGGGAAGTCATTGGGTAGGCGTTGTGGCAGAGCGGGCGTTGTTTGTTTTGCCTCTGCCTTTATTATTGTTACCTCTATAGCCGCCTCTTTGATAACCCCTCGTGAAGGTGGACTGAGTAGGGGATTTGTATGAAGTGGACGCGGTGTCTGAATAGTAGCCTCTAGATGTAGTTCGAAAGGAAGAGCGGCGAAAGGAGCGTCTAGGAGGGTGTGACTGTAAGGCTCCCATGGACTTCGCCGTATCCGTATCCTTCTTCATTTTTTCAAGGGCCTCATCCACTTTTGGGCCAAATAGATGTTCCTGGTCAAAGGGATGGTTAAGGATGGAGGCTTGTACCTCCGGTTTAAACCCTGATATTCTTAGCCAAGCATGGCGACGGAGGAGGACGCTGGTACTGATGGCCCTGGAAGCTGTGTCTGCTGCATCTAGGGCACAGCGTACAGAGGTGTTAGTAATAGTCTTACCCTCTTGAATTAGTTAGTTGACCCTAGCTTTATATTTTTCAGGGAGGTGGTGCATTATGCTTTCTAACTCGTCATAATGTGCCCTGTCATATCTGGCCAATAGCGCTTGAGTATTGGCGATATGCCACATATTGGCTGCTTGTGACGTAGTGCACTTTCCTGATGCGTCCAGTAGCTTTGACTCTTTGTCAGGTGGTGGTGCTTCGCCTGACGCCTGGGAATTTGCCGTTTTACGTGCAGTGGATACCGCTAGAGAATCTAGAGGCGCTGGCCCTCTGATGTAGGAGGGATCTGTGGGGGCAGCTTTGTATTTTTTGTCGATGCGCGGGTTAATGACCCTGGCCCTAACTGGGTCCTTAAAAACTTCTGGCGCATGCTTTACCACTCCTTTACCGGGTATTGACAGGTTGAGAGCCTGTATACAACTGAGCACTGTTCACAAAGTGTCCTTCCCGACACTGGTTTGTTTGAAACTTTTGTTTTTAATTTTCAGCATTAAATCAAAGTTTACTCTGAACTTTTATACATGGTTGTCAGATGTGACAGCTTTCAAAAAAGTAACAGTTTGCTCCAATACAAATTTGTGTCATTTGTACAAGAATAACATTGATACAATCAGTTATACACATGTTACCAAGTTGTATATGCTGAACATGTTGTAGTAACATAAAAACTTATACACAGCAGAAAGAATTGCTAAATGCCCAATGCATTTCGGAACCAGCCGGTTCCTTCGTCAGGGGCCGATCTGCAAAATAAACCGAACCATATTTCTAGTTAGGATCATGTGGTGGGGGCTCAATCTCAATAGCTCTGATACAAGACAGACGTGTTTAACAACAAGTTACCTGTTTAACTGTGTGATTGGATGTTCACTGGGTGTAAAAAAACTCATATGTCTGGAAGAATGAAAAAGCAGACCGAATTATATGAATGCAAGTAATCAAAAACTGGGGTCCTAATACAAGTAAACGGAAATCGGTGTCAAGATACAATGAAAAGATCTGTTCATACCTTAGGAGAGGTCATCGACTGTGAAGCTGTAGAGGTAAAGAATAGTACCGTTTGTGAACTGGTAGCGAGTCAACTCAATTCAAATCGACGTGCACACTGTTTAAGATAACACGCAAAGAAAACTAGCCGTTGCAATGGTAATAGTGTGTTCATACCTTAATAGAAGTTATCGGCTGAGAGACTGTTGAAAAAGTAACAGTACCGTTTGTGAGCTTTCAATGCGGCTTTAGCGTGCATAGTATTAAAATTTACACACAAAGAGACATTGCCGTAAGGTTAGATAGCTTAAATCTTACCTTCGTAGATTCGATAGTAAGCTGTTTAAAAACAAGAGAGAAAAGAGAAAAGAAACCGGACTTTGTAAGTGAACGAAAATGTTAGCGGAATAACATGGCGCGCTGCCACAACGGTCTAGGCTTCAGAAAGTGCGTCGCAGAAATCTCACCTGGAGAAAATCTCTTAAACGAAGTAGCAGACGTCTCGGGAATACCAGTGAGCAGGTTCGAAACGCCAGAATGGCATACTCTTATATAGGTGGAGCGGATAGAAACTGACGCCGGAAGTCACCGGCAATAACAACAGACTCGATGAACTCAAGTGAGGTCTAAATAGCCGATGTTCTCAGGGTCTATACGGGGGCCATATTGGAACGGAAACGTAACGCAATGAAGTAAGAGGCGAGAAGTAGAATGCAGGGAGAAACGTAAATAATACAAACTCTAGACAAAGTCCCCAGATAAGATAAGATATAGAATGAAAAATACCACGGAGGTAGCAACTAGAGGTCCTAAAAAGCGTTAGAAGTTTAAATCTACATGGATCCGAGGAAATTGATCTTACGGACTCATCTGCCCCTAAAAAAATGTGAACAACACGGTAGTGTACAACAAAGTTTGCGCGTTGATGTTTAGGTGTGCATCTAACGGCGTTTGGAGAATATTATCAGTTTCTGAAACCACTACATAGTTTTTGATGGCCTTGGTTGCTGTGTGTAGTGATGTTGTGTGTGTGTGTAACACAAAATTGGAAGAAGTGTAGTTGCGGGGTTATGGACAAATAAAGCAAATATGATGCTAAGCCTTAAGGAATGCTGCCTGGTTTAAAGGAGATATTTACAATCAGATAAAACATGACATATCCATCCGGTCATTAAGACCTGTCGGGATCACGAAATTCAAACCACGAAGTACTTTTCAAGCACCTGTGTCACACAAGATGTTGGACACATTCGAGATTCTCATTAAGAAGGACATCAAAAACCTAGGATTACGTCCCAACACACACTGGAACCTAACAAACCAGGAAAGGATTACATTGAGAACCCTTGCCAGAAATTCGGACATTACCATTCAACCCGCTGACAAAGGGGGAGCAATCGTCATCATGGACACAGAATTCTATTCAACACAGGTCAACATGCACGTGAATGATCAATCCACATATCTACTCCTACAAACTGACCCTACACCACAACTGGAAATCATTTTGCAGGGAATATTGCAAAAAGCTTACGATCTAGGATGGATCGACGAACAAACCAGGCAGTACCTTACCACACCAAATCCACGCAGACCACATCTCTATATGTTACCAAAGATACACAAAAACCTTCATCAACCTCCCTTCAGACCTATTGTCTCTGGATGCGGTTCAATTTTTGATGCCATAGGAAAATACTTGGATCATTACTTACAGAGATTTGTGCAAAACTGGTGGTCATACACCAAGGACACTACTGAGTTTTTAAAGAAACTCCAGCATATTCAACTCAATATCCAACCAACATGGCTACTGTGCACTATTGATGTGGTGGCTCTCTACACCTCTATCCCTCATTCCATGGGTCTGGAGGCAGTAGAATGGGCCTTACTCCAACGTGAAGACATCAACACAGAGAAGGTGTTCATCTTGCAACTGTTACACTTTTGCCTTCACCACAGTTACTTCAAATGGAATGAACATTTTTATGCCCAACTCTCGGGAACATCTATGGGCTTTCCAGGAGCTCCTTCATATGCCAATATTTTCATGGCGATGTTCGAACAAGAACACATCATGGATACAACTCAATGGTGGACGAATATTTACACCTACAGTCGATATATTGATGACATCTTTTTGGTCTGGACTAACTCCCAGCAACTCCTGGAAGAAATGATACTGACTTTGAATTCCCATAATCCCAGGATACAATTCACTCACAGGATTGAAACACAAACCATCCAATTCCTTGATGTTACTATTAATAAAAACCTTGATGGCCCAGGACTCTCGACTACGATCTATACTAAACCTACTGATCGTAACAACGCGCTACATTTCTCAAGTTTTCATCCCAGTAACCTCATTCACAACTTACCTTACTCTCAGTTCATTCGTATTAAACGGATCTGCTCTAATACGGGCGATAGTATGACGAAGATTGATGAACAGAAAGTAAAATACCATGAGCGTGGGTACCCTCCAACCATCATTGACTCTTGTGCACAACGAGCATTGACCAAGACACGAGAAAATTTATTGATACCAACAAGCAGGGATAACAAAACAAAGTTGGTCTTCATATCCAGATACTCTACTTGTTCCAAAGCTATCAAGAAGATCATCAATAAACGGTGGGAACTACTAACAAATGCAACTGAATTTAACAACATTTTCAGTGAACCACCAATGCATGCATACACTAGAGGTCAGAACCTCCGTGAACTTCTATCGTCTACCAAGCTACTACCTCAAACTGTCCGCAACCAGAAAGGCACCATGAAATGCCATAACTGCCAACACTGCAACAACATCATTGTAGGTAACATCCTTAAACATCCCACCACCGGTAAGGACATTGTATTACGACACACAAGTGATTGCAATACTTCCAATATTATCTATGGGATCAAATGCCCTTGCGGCAAATTATATATTGGAAAAACCGAACGCAAAATGAAAACACGCCTAACAGAACACAAAAGCCGCATCAGAACCCAAAGCAAAAATTCTCCTCTGGCATCCCACTGGCACGAAGCTAACCACTCCATATCACAATTAAGATTTCAGATCATTGAACATGTGGAGTTACAACAAGGAACTAATAATCACCTCAGACTTCTCCAAAGGGAAGTCTTTTGGATCAAAAATCTGGACACTCTGGTCCCGACAGGTCTTAATGACCGGATGGATATGTCATGTTTTATCTGATTGTAAATATCTCCTTTAAACCAGGCAGCATTCCTTAAGGCTTAGCATCATATTTGCTTTATTTGTCCATAACCCCGCAACTACACTTTTTCCAATTTTGTGTTACACACACACACAACATCACTACACACACCAACCAAGGCCATCAAAAACTATGTAGTGGTTTCAGAAACTGATAATATTCTCCAAACGCCGTTAGATGCACACCTAAACATCAACGCGCAAACTTTGTTGTACACTACCGCGTTGTTCACATTTTTTTAGGGGCAGATGAGTCCGTAAGATCAATTTCCTCGGATCCATGTAGATTTAAACTTCTAACGCTTTTTAGGACCTCTAGTTGCTACCTCCGTGGTATTTTTCATTCTATATCTTATCTTATCTGGGGACTTTGTCTAGAGTTTGTATTATTTACGTTTCTCCCTGCATTCTACTTCTCGCCTCTTACTTCATTGCGTTACGTTTCCGTTCCAATATGGCCCCCGTATAGACCCTGAGAACATCGGCTATTTAGACCTCACTTGAGTTCATCGAGTCCGTTGTTATTGCCGGTGACTTCCGGCGTCAGTTTCTATCCGCTCCACCTATATAAGAGTATGCCATTCTGGCGTTTCGAACCTGCTCACTGGTATTCCCGAGACGTCTGCTACTTCGTTTAAGAGATTTTCTCCAGGTGAGATTTCTGCGACGCACTTTCTGAAGCCTAGACCGTTGTGGCAGCGCGCCATGTTATTCCGCTAACATTTTCGTTCACTTACAAAGTCCGGTTTCTTTTCTCTTTTCTCTCTTGTTTTTAAACAGCTTACTATCGAATCTACGAAGGTAAGATTTAAGCTATCTAACCTTACGGCAATGTCTCTTTGTGTGTAAATTTTAATACTATGCACGCTAAAGCCGCATTGAAAGCTCACAAACGGTACTGTTACTTTTTCAACAGTCTCTCAGCCGATAACTTCTATTAAGGTATGAACACACTATTACCATTGCAACGGCTAGTTTTCTTTGCGTGTTATCTTAAACAGTGTGCACGTCGATTTGAATTGAGTTGACTCGCTACCAGTTCACAAACGGTACTATTCTTTACCTCTACAGCTTCACAGTCGATGACCTCTCCTAAGGTATGAACAGATCTTTTCATTGTATCTTGACACCGATTTCCGTTTACTTGTATTAGGACCCCAGTTTTTGATTACTTGCATTCATATAATTCGGTCTGCTTTTTCATTCTTCCAGACATATGAGTTTTTTTACACCCAGTGAACATCCAATCACACAGTTAAACAGGTAACTTGTTGTTAAACACGTCTGTCTTGTATCAGAGCTATTGAGATTGAGCCCCCACCACATGATCCTAACTAGAAATATGGTTCGGTTTATTTTGCAGATCGGCCCCTGACGAAGGAACCGGCTGGTTCCGAAATGCATTGGGCATTTAGCAATTCTTTCTGCTGTGTATAAGTTTTTATGTTACTACAACATGTTCAGCATATACAACTTGGTAACATGTGTATAACTGATTGTATCAATGTTATTCTTGTACAAATGACACAAATTTGTATTGGAGCAAACTGTTACTTTTTTGAAAGCTGTCACATCTGACAACCATGTATAAAAGTTCAGAGTAAACTTTGATTTAATGCTGAAAATTAAAAACAAAAGTTTCAAACAAACCAGTGTCGGGAAGGACACTTTGTGAACAGTGCTCAGTTGTATACAGGCTCTCAACCTGTCAATACCCGGTCTAGATTACAGTAGGAGAGGACAAACTCCTACAGAACTGATGCACCGCTGTCTTTAAAATTGTGAATTACTGATTAATTTACCACAACAAAGGAGTGCTCTCCCCATACAACAACTGTTTCACCAGACTTATTTGTCCACTGAGGAGAAAGCACCCAACCTAATCTGAAAATGTCGTTTGACTCAATTACGAATATAACAGAAAACAGAGCCACTACGCTGGTTTACACCACAGATCAAGCTTCGGAAATTTATTCCTTAATACAGGAAGTAAGAAATATGGACACACATAGCGGCTCAATTTCGCAACAACTCAAACAACTCGAATATTTAACCAGACGTCAACTAAACCAACAACTCCACGCTTCTACACTTGTACAGTATCATAAGGCCAAACGGATTCCCAGAGGATTAAGGCTCTCTATCAGACCAATGCTATTCCGCTTTCACCTAAATCCCACCTTCATGAATAAATGGTTCTCGATCTTGAACAAGTGCTCTTTGGATTTGATTTTGCTAATTATTGAGGAACTCTCTAAAACCATAAAGGATCTGGAACAAGAAATTTACACATTGAAAAACGAACTCCAAAACAGGTTAGAACAAGACACCTGGAAAATAAATCTTGAAGGGCTTAACATCAAACTAGACAAATATAGTAGAGAACTACAAGAAGGTAAACTCAGGAAGTACAAAAGAGACACCATTGACTACAAGTTAAATGAGGTTTACACCTGGGCCGAAATATACGCACGAAAGAGATTTGAACCTCGTAAGCAGACAACCCATTCATCTGAGGAAAGCTTGGTCTCTGACAAAGACATTGCTACATCCAGAGTACCTGTACAGTCTGCGACCTCATCGAATTCATCAACCTCAACCAAGGATACCACGGAACAAGTTGATAGATCAAACACGGTGTCTTTTTTATCCCAGGCCCCGGACCAGGGAATACCCCCAGTATTACAAGTAGAAACCCAGAGCGCAGTCATAAGATCAGGCGAGGAAAGGGGAGGCAAATCGCTACGCAGCGGGAAGAACATTCCCTGATTATAAACATCTCTTCTGTTGACATTACACCCCATCAAAAAGCTGTCCTAAACAGAGGCTTGTCCTTTGTTCCAACCTCTCATGCTAACCAACTGGATATTGACGTCGCAGTATACAAATTTATGCGTACGCTACGTCTACGCCATTACTTCTCGAATGTAGTAATTTCAGATCCGACTCAACCTACCAACCAGATCACGAAATTCAAACCACGAAGTACTTTTCAAGCACCTGTGTCACACAAGATGTTGGACACATTCGAGATTCTCATTAAGAAGGACATCAAAAACCTAGGATTACGTCCCAACACACACTGGAACCTAACAAACCAGGAAAGGATTACATTGAGAACCCTTGCCAGAAATTCGGACATTACCATTCAACCCGCTGACAAAGGGGGAGCAATCGTCATCATGGACACAGAATTCTATTCAACACAGGTCAACATGCACGTGAATGATCAATCCACATATCTACTCCTACAAACTGACCCTACACCACAACTGGAAATCATTTTGCAGGGAATATTGCAAAAAGCTTACGATCTAGGATGGATCGACGAACAAACCAGGCAGTACCTTACCACACCAAATCCACGCAGACCACATCTCTATATGTTACCAAAGATACACAAAAACCTTCATCAACCTCCCTTCAGACCTATTGTCTCTGGATGCGGTTCAATTTTTGATGCCATAGGAAAATACTTGGATCATTACTTACAGAGATTTGTGCAAAACTGGTGGTCATACACCAAGGACACTACTGAGTTTTTAAAGAAACTCCAGCATATTCAACTCAATATCCAACCAACATGGCTACTGTGCACTATTGATGTGGTGGCTCTCTACACCTCTATCCCTCATTCCATGGGTCTGGAGGCAGTAGAATGGGCCTTACTCCAACGTGAAGACATCAACACAGAGAAGGTGTTCATCTTGCAACTGTTACACTTTTGCCTTCACCACAGTTACTTCAAATGGAATGAACATTTTTATGCCCAACTCTCGGGAACATCTATGGGCTTTCCAGGAGCTCCTTCATATGCCAATATTTTCATGGCGATGTTCGAACAAGAACACATCATGGATACAACTCAATGGTGGACGAATATTTACACCTACAGTCGATATATTGATGACATCTTTTTGGTCTGGACTAACTCCCAGCAACTCCTGGAAGAAATGATACTGACTTTGAATTCCCATAATCCCAGGATACAATTCACTCACAGGATTGAAACACAAACCATCCAATTCCTTGATGTTACTATTAATAAAAACCTTGATGGCCCAGGACTCTCGACTACGATCTATACTAAACCTACTGATCGTAACAACGCGCTACATTTCTCAAGTTTTCATCCCAGTAACCTCATTCACAACTTACCTTACTCTCAGTTCATTCGTATTAAACGGATCTGCTCTAATACGGGCGATAGTATGACGAAGATTGATGAACAGAAAGTAAAATACCATGAGCGTGGGTACCCTCCAACCATCATTGACTCTTGTGCACAACGAGCATTGACCAAGACACGAGAAAATTTATTGATACCAACAAGCAGGGATAACAAAACAAAGTTGGTCTTCATATCCAGATACTCTACTTGTTCCAAAGCTATCAAGAAGATCATCAATAAACGGTGGGAACTACTAACAAATGAAACTGAATTTAACAACATTTTCAGTGAACCACCAATGCATGCATACACTAGAGGTCAGAACCTCCGTGAACTTCTATCGTCTACCAAGCTACTACCTCAAACTGTCCGCAACCAGAAAGGCACCATGAAATGCCATAACTGCCAACACTGCAACAACATCATTGTAGGTAACATCCTTAAACATCCCACCACCGGTAAGGACATTGTATTACGACACACAAGTGATTGCAATACTTCCAATATTATCTATGGGATCAAATGCCCTTGCGGCAAATTATATATTGGAAAAACCGAACGCAAAATGAAAACACGCCTAACAGAACACAAAAGCCCCATCAGAACCCAAAGCAAAAATTCTCCTCTGGCATCCCACTGGCACGAAGCTAACCACTCCATATCACAATTAAGATTTCAGATCATTGAACATGTGGAGTTACAACAAGGAACTAATAATCACCTCAGACTTCTCCAAAGGGAAGTCTTTTGGATCAAAAATCTGGACACTCTGGTCCCGACAGGTCTTAATGACCGGATGGATATGTCATGTTTTATCTGATTGTAAATATCTCCTTTAAACCAGGCAGCATTCCTTAAGGCTTAGCATCATATTTGCTTTATTTGTCCATAACCCCGCAACTACACTTTTTCCAATTTTGTGTTACACACACACACAACATCACTACACACACCAACCAAGGCCATCAAAAACTATGTAGTGGTTTCAGAAACTGATAATATTCTCCAAACGCCGTTAGATGCACACCTAAACATCAACGCGCAAACTTTGTTGTACACTACCGCGTTGTTCACATTTTTTTAGGGGCAGATGAGTCCGTAAGATCAATTTCCTCGGATCCATGTAGATTTAAACTTCTAACGCTTTTTAGGACCTCTAGTTGCTACCTCCGTGGTATTTTTCATTCTATATCTTATCTTATCTGGGGACTTTGTCTAGAGTTTGTATTATTTACGTTTCTCCCTGCATTCTACTTCTCGCCTCTTACTTCATTGCGTTACGTTTCCGTTCCAATATGGCCCCCGTATAGACCCTGAGAACATCGGCTATTTAGACCTCACTTGAGTTCATCGAGTCCGTTGTTATTGCCGGTGACTTCCGGCGTCAGTTTCTATCCGCTCCACCTATATAAGAGTATGCCATTCTGGCGTTTCGAACCTGCTCACTGGTATTCCCGAGACGTCTGCTACTTCGTTTAAGAGATTTTCTCCAGGTGAGATTTCTGCGACGCACTTTCTGAAGCCTAGACCGTTGTGGCAGCGCGCCATGTTATTCCGCTAACATTTTCGTTCACTTACAAAGTCCGGTTTCTTTTCTCTTTTCTCTCTTGTTTTTAAACAGCTTACTATCGAATCTACGAAGGTAAGATTTAAGCTATCTAACCTTACGGCAATGTCTCTTTGTGTGTAAATTTTAATACTATGCACGCTAAAGCCGCATTGAAAGCTCACAAACGGTACTGTTACTTTTTCAACAGTCTCTCAGCCGATAACTTCTATTAAGGTATGAACACACTATTACCATTGCAACGGCTAGTTTTCTTTGCGTGTTATCTTAAACAGTGTGCACGTCGATTTGAATTGAGTTGACTCGCTACCAGTTCACAAACGGTACTATTCTTTACCTCTACAGCTTCACAGTCGATGACCTCTCCTAAGGTATGAACAGATCTTTTCATTGTATCTTGACACCGATTTCCGTTTACTTGTATTAGGACCCCAGTTTTTGATTACTTGCATTCATATAATTCGGTCTGCTTTTTCATTCTTCCAGACATATGAGTTTTTTTACACCCAGTGAACATCCAATCACACAGTTAAACAGGTAACATGTTGTTAAACACGTCTGTCTTGTATCAGAGCTATTGAGATTGAGCCCCCACCACATGATCCTAACTAGAAATATGGTTCGGTTTATTTTGCAGATCGGCCCCTGACGAAGGAACCGGCTGGTTCCGAAATGCATTGGGCATTTAGCAATTCTTTCTGCTGTGTATAAGTTTTTATGTTACTACAACATGTTCAGCATATACAACTTGGTAACATGTGTATAACTGATTGTATCAATGTTATTCTTGTACAAATGACACAAATTTGTATTGGAGCAAACTGTTACTTTTTTGAAAGCTGTCACATCTGACAACCATGTATAAAAGTTCAGAGTAAACTTTGATTTAATGCTGAAAATTAAAAACAAAAGTTTCAAACAAACCAGTGTCGGGAAGGACACTTTGTGAACAGTGCTCAGTTGTATACAGGCTCTCAACCTGTCAATACCCGGTCTAGATTACAGTAGGAGAGGACAAACTCCTACAGAACTGATGCACCGCTGTCTTTAAAATTGTGAATTACTGATTAATTTACCACAACAAAGGAGTGCTCTCCCCATACAACAACTGTTTTACCACTCCTTTAAGCATAGGTAATATGGAGGTAGACCTATGTGTGGTGTTGAATGTGTCGAGGAGGAAATCTTCCTCCACAGGGTCGGTATGCAAGTCTACCCCGTGATAGTGTGCCGCCCTTTGCAGTATATGGTGGAACCCCAATGAGTCTTCTGGTGGAGATGGTCTGGAGGGGTAAATATCATCTTGTGGGACGTTGGGGATATCAGGGATATTGTAGCCGTCCCATGGGTCTGGGGATCCTGTAGGGGTGGGGTCCCCTGTGGGTAGGTCTGGGGGACATCCCCTATGTCATCATATGGGTCCCCGTGATCATCATCGTGTGGAGAAGGGGTGGGAGAATGATGAGGTTGGGGTGGAGAAGGCGGAGGGGGTGGAGGTGGGGAAGGTGGAGGAGGTGGGGAAGGTATTCTGAACGGAGAGGTAGCAGAGTCCTTCCTCTTTGGAGGCGGAGCAGGCTTCTCCAAATGTCTCTTTTTGGAAGAAAGTGTCAAATGTCCAGTTTTTGGATCCTTGGTAAGTGTTTTTTGCAAGGGATCCGGTGTAAATAAGTCCGGTGAGGCTGGTCGGTCCGTCGGCGCCGGGGCCGTTGGCTTTTTAGGTTTTTCTGTGCCGGTTCGTTGTTTGGAACCTGGTTTGGGAACCTCCGGACGCTTGGTCTGTGCCGAGATGGGTTTCGGCCTCGAAGTGTCGGTGCCGGTGGCCTTGTGTGCTTTGGTCGGCACCGAAGATGGTGTCGGTGCCGAAGAGCTGGGTTTCGACCCAGAGTACTTCGGTGCGGGGCTCTGTGTCGATATGGAGGTCGGCTTCTTTTGCGGCACCGAAGCTTGTTTATCGGCACCGACGATAGGCTGGCTCGAGCCCGAGCCGCCGGGCTTGCTTAGCTTCTTTACCGGGCCCGAAGGTGCGGTGTTGGAAGCAGTGTCCTTGGTCTTGCCTAGGCCTGGAGGCGAAGGTGTGACCGGAGCCTTTTTCGGTGCCGGCAGGGGTGAGGGGGGACGGGGGGGGATCAGTACTCACGACCCTCTGCGCCGGGGTGATGTCCTCCACATCTGAGTCGTTGGCTTCAGAAGCGCTGACGAGGCCCTCGTCGGTGTAACGCTCTGGAGCATCGATGCCTTCTCCTAAGATGTCGTCCGGAATCGTCGTCAAGGAGTGCGCCATAGTTCTTCTGGCTCTTCGGTCCCGAATAGTCTTTTTGGACCGGAAGGACTTACACTCCAGACAGTCTCGAGCCTCGTGTTCAGGGGAGAGGCAGAGATTGCATACCTCGTGCATCGAGGGCACTTTTTAAATGGAGTCCTTTCCATTAGCCAGGACCGAAGCTTGGAGATGTCCGAAGGCCGCCGTCAACGACTGGAACCGAAGGTCTGTGCCGATGAGAAGGCGCGTCGAGTAGGGGAGATCGCGATCGAAACAATACCGCGGTTTGGGGTGAGGATTGCATGTCGATCGTCGAACTGGAAGCCGTTCGGAACCGGAGCGCGAAGATTACATCCGAGCCCGATGGCGGAAAAAACTATCTGAGGATGGAGCCGAAGCCCATGCGCAATACGATCCAAAGGAGGAGTCACCGACCTCGTGACTTCCAAAGACTTTCCAAGAGGAATAACAAACTGCAAACATCCGGGCCCAACAACAGATGGCGATCTATGCACAAGTGTGTAATCTGCAGCTCATATGCCTCGAACATATGATTACTTTAGGTCAATGTGCTCCTCTAACTTTACATTTGTATAGTCAAGTCTGGGGTATTCACAACGGTTGGCCCATAGGGTGAGCACTACCAAAAGTAGTAGGACAAGCAGTGTGTGGGCGATTCTAGGCCACAACCGTTCTCGTGTTTTTTGTACAGTTAAGATTTCAACTTTACTGTGGTGAAAGGGATGGCAAAGCTTCACTAATTAACAGCACAGGAATGTAAGGAGTCCCTCGCAGCAACACAGTTGCCAACATCAACTGTACTTGAAATTTCCAAACAAAAATAAACAAGGGCAGCTTTGCTTATTGACAATAATCCAGAAGGTCCATGTGCCTGCGTTGTAAAAGCGTCGTAAGATGTTGCTCTGTAAAAAGGAATCATGAAACAGTTCATAGTCTTCATCATAGTGTTAAAAGATCCATCTGGTGCAAGAAAAGGGCAACCAGATTTGCACATAAGAAACACTTTCTATAATGTAATTTCAGAGATGGCACCAACTAGGACTGCTCAGAATACTCTGCAAGGTGAAGGAAGCCTACCTGAAGGCTAGTCACAGTGAAGTTTGCTATTAACCGGATGACCTCCGGGTAATTCTCCACCTTGACCAGTTCTCCCAGTTGATAGTTACTTTTTAACCGAGCCAGCAACCGACAGAACTCGTGGTAGTTGTTTGGGTCCGACAGGCTCTAAAGAAACAAAAAGGCAGGCTGTCAGTGCAACCCTCAAGGTGCTGCTCCTTGGACACTGCGATAAAAGACGGGCACTGGCCCTGCGAAACAGTGAGTCTGGGAAGGAAATAGCACACAGGAGGATGGCTGAACAGCTGGAGTGTGCCAGGAGGGATGAACTCACAACTTGACTCAAAGCCTGAAGTCTACTTACCTGCGGGTTTTCCAGTATGCGTTTCACTCCATCCACAAGATGAGACAGGAACTTAGCCCTCTCTGCATTGTTGAAGAGCGACCGCCTTACTGAGGCAACCTGGACTAAGCAAGATAAGACCTTTGGAAAGAACAGGTGGACAATGACGTCAGAGCAACTATAATGCAACAAGTCTTCAAACATCCCTATGCGACCAACGCAGTCCTCAAATAAGGCTAGTCAGCATGTCTCCCTCTACTCAACTTTCTGCAACCACCCGCCTCTCAACTTTCTGAGCACTACTCTCCACCTACCCCCTTTCACCAGTCCATTGTTGAAGTCTGCATCACATCAACCACAAGCTTTCATGCACCCAAACACTGACTCTCAAAGGTATACCACAGACTCCTTTACTAACTTATACATTTCCTGTACCCAATAATCCGTTGACAATCTTAAATCCACCACTGACCTCCATGCCTTTTCACATGTCTCCACACCTCTTTCAAGCGCTCGTCTCACTCCCTTTTCTCCATTAATTCACCCACAAGTCCTAACCATCTTTCACCCTCTCTGCAAGTTCATTCTTCAGTTCTATAGGTAATAGGCATTGATATTCCTGTTCAGAGCTCCCCTTCTCAATCAAGCCTTAAAAAGAGGAGTTGCATATTATTGTGTAAAATCCTGAGCGGTACAGTCTGTGAAGAATGTCTCTATTTTCTAAAGCAATGCACTCATCAGAAGGACAAACTAGAACTATGTGTCTGTATGCTAATACCAATCTCTGAATTTATTCAGACATACAATGTAATCAAGTCCAATTTCTAAACCAAAAGAAATATATGTATAGGGTTACTGTGTGGATCCACATTGGAAAAAGCCAAAGTGGAAGCTGGAGAAAACAACTGGTTTTAACTCTCGTCTACATGCAGTAAAGGGAGTAAGCATATAAGTAATGTAAAATTAAGACTGCTTTGGAAAAAAGTGTGTCAAAAGCAGAGATGGAGGTAGAGTCAGTGAAGTGTATCTGTTCTATGAGGTGGAAGCCCAGCAGTCAGAGCAACTTTCATAACCACAACTGAAAAACTGCCTTCACACACAGCTCACCCCCTTCGTATACCCACTGACCCTGATGGAAAGACCCTTCCATACATCCGCAGCGCTCGCTCCAGTTCCCCATCAATTATTGGCGAATCCCCAATGTGATATCGACAGGTACGAACCCCGTGCTCTGAACTCACCAAAGGTGAGAAGGTGGGAGGAATGGAATGGTACAGGTCAAAGAACAGCTGTAGGGTGGAGGAGTCCAGAAAAGCTGAGGGAGAAAAAACAGAGAAAGAATATTTGTAAAGGCCAATATGCCAGGTTTTTCATCTGCTAATCCAGTTAAATGTCATCCTACATACTCGGTCTCTCAAGACAACCATGACCTCCAGAGGCAACCGGCACAGTGGTTCTAGGACAGATTACCCTTCTTTAGAAAAAAATACTTACGCTTAGAAACATTTTAAACATGAAGACAGTTCATGCTTTGAATAATTCTGCCTTTGATTGATAAGGAAAGTGTAATTTGCTGTTTATAAAACTCCTATTTTAGGCGGTGATAGTGATCTTTGTGGTGAAACTCTAGTAAAACAGACCAGCGCTCTCAAAGGCCCCACAATTTTCAATGTCATCTTTGCATTGCTTTTACAGCCTGGTGAAGCTGTGACTGCATACTGGAAGAGCTCTGTAATGTTTCACCTTATGTTATGTGACTCAACAACAATTTTCCATCGCAGTATCAATTACTATAGATTTCTACACTTTCCACAGAGCCGCATTTAGTTAGGGTGCTAGTTTGCAGTTAGTGCAAATTAAGTTTATGTAAACCACTCACCACACCGGTGAATCTAATGTGTTCATCTGTGTTGAGGCAGTGATACTTTGCAAATATGTCAGTGGAATGCTAAATAGTCGATTTTGAGATATTATGTACATGAATTATAAGCAGAAAAGCTGTTGTAGCACCTACTTGTGGTCTGTGGCACTGGTGTGATCCTTAACAAGAGTTTTTGATAAATATAAAAGACCTGAAACAATGGACAATCCATTTGGCCAAGGAATTTTTGCTGCCTGTAAATTATATACCATTATATGAAAAGGTTATTTTAAATTTACTCTATTCTACTTTTCTATCTAGATAGTATACAGTAGCATTACTTTTCCATTTGTTTTAAGTAGATTTGTCTCCACTCTGGTTTGTGAATCCTTAAATACATTGCTACCGCAATGGTTAGAGTAAATAGAAAAGCGAGGCCATATTAGGAACGTCTTGCATATGAGCAGCGCACGTTCTTTTGTATTTCAATATGCTCATGACTATTTCGGCAATACATATAAAAGAGCAAGCAAATAAATACATTTAAAACACAAAGTCAATACAAATAGTAAAAGGTTGTAATCATTCCTAAAAGTTGATGCAGGAAAGGCTTTTTTTAAAAAAAAAAGAAAAAAAAAAAGCAGCAGCTTTCATATGAATACA
The DNA here is from genome assembly GCF_964204655.1 of Triturus cristatus. Taxonomy (NCBI): domain Eukaryota; kingdom Metazoa; phylum Chordata; class Amphibia; order Caudata; family Salamandridae; genus Triturus; species Triturus cristatus. The sequence continues at coordinate 585,041,240 of NC_140594.1, forward strand.
ATGACAAGTTTAAAAATGAATACATCTCTATACTCCATACCGTCACAATAAGTCAGGTAGATTGTCAATAGGCTCTGTTGAACTCAGCAAACAATTAGAATCATACAAAAACAGCATAGTACTGAAAAGAGGCAACAGAATGATAAGTGCCCTAGTTCACTGTTGAAGTAATATACAGAGACTCATTCGTGCTGAGTAGCTTTAACATTGCAGCGGCTCAGTCTCTAACTTGCCTTCAAACAATTGGTAGAAAAGTGTTTTTTTTCTAATTCGCCACATTGCAAATATGTACCTTGATACAGCGAATACTATGAATTTTCTGGAATCCAATTGTAAGATTCTATAGGCCTCCAATTGCTATGTAGTTCCAAGGTTCCTGCAGTTTGGAATTAACCATTTGGCCCTAGCCTTGCTATACTCTGGGCAAAAAAAGAGAGCATGCAGCACAGTTTCAGAGCTGAATCCAAAAGATGGGCAATCCTGCTCTACTGGACTATCACAGCGTGCCCATTTGCAAGTATGCGTACACAGTGGTAAAGACCCATATCTAAATTGTACATAAAGCTTTCTAGACAGGTTGGGTTCAATTATACCAAGGAACTGCTCAGCTTTGTAGTAATTTTTTACCCGTAGAAAAGAGTATGTCAACGTACCAAGAGCTGGACTTGTCATAAGGGTAATTAATTTAACATTCTTAAAGCTTCTTTTATGCTCTAATTTAGTGATTAGTATGCCATTCCCACCATGGTCTTCCTAGAGCATTTCTTTCCCTATGCATATCAGGGTGTCTCTTACATATTTAATCCATGGGAGAGCGCCTGCCCCTGGGATACCAATTAACCCTTTCAGTCCTCAGTGATAGGAAAGCAACTCAGGGGTTTCCCAGACCTGTCTCTAATACAATAATGGCCGAATGGCAATCCCTTTAGAGACTAGCCTGTGCCCCACATTCAGTCTTAGAGGGATCAACAGGGTACTGATCGGGAGACTCAACAACTGACTCAAGAATGGAGTCTCAGCCTCTTCTAAGGTATTGGCAGCCTTATGTCCTCAGAGCTCTGCACCATAGTGAGTGGAGCCCAGTATTTGGTAAGCGTAACAAAATGGTTACTTACCAGTAGGAGTAGTTATGTAGCTTGAAGAGTTTTCTGGATTCACATGCTGTGCATTATTCCGCCATCTAGTGGTTGGGTCCGAAATAGTCTGTTTTTCTCTGGGCATCGTCGACCACCATTTGGTGCCAGGTACGTCCCCTGCATGACGTCATACGGTGCCAAGTAGGTTGTTGTGCATGGTAGCCATGTTCGGATTCTTTTTTTCTATCTTTTAGTCCTATAGTTCTTTAGATGGTACTTTAGAGTATTGTTAGATGTGTTTCCCCACCTGCTTGTATTCCTTGTAGGGGAGGCTGGATGGGTCGCATGTGAATCCAAAAAACTCTTCAAGCTGCAAAACTACTCCTACTGGTTAGTAACCATTTCGTTTAGCAGCGTGAATCCTTTGCTGGATTCCCATGCTGTGCATCAATTATGTAGCGGTTTCTCCCTTTTTGGGGAGGGTGTGGTAAAAGGAAGACTTTATAAACAGGTGTTGAAGTACCTTTTGTCCTACTTGTGCTTCCATATTCATTTGTATGTCCACACAGTAATGTTTGGTGAAAGTGTCTGGAGATGCTCATGTTGCTGCTGCACATATAGTGTCTATGGGCACATTGGCCATACATACAAGAGTTGCTCCTTTCTTTCTAGTTGAGTGAGCTCTTGGTTGTACACTTAGGCCTTTCTCTGCGGTGGCGTAGCATAGTTGGATGGTTTGGATTATCCTTCATGAAATTGTTGCTTTTGTGACAGGCGTCCCTGTTTTAGTATGTGAGTAGGCAACAAACAGCTGTTTAGTTTTGCAAATTTGTTCAGTTTTCTGTATTCTGATGGATACATCTGCCAGTGGATTCCTCACCTTGTGAATATCCCCTGCGCCAGCAACATTCGGAAACTTTTGTAGCAGTCCACACCGATGAGGTCGAAGACGACATCACAGAGACACGGCTCCACTCGCGACTCCGCTGACGTCACCGGCTCCATAAGGAGACCTCGTCGGCGTGATGACGTCAGTTCCCTTTTTTCCGCGCCGTCGACGCCAACGGATTTCAGGAACCTCTATCTGTAGCTTCACTGTTACTTTGTATTTCTACTGGATTTCTCTGTTCCTTTTTTCGAAAAAATGTCGACAAAGAAATCGGGCTTCAAGCCATGTCGTGAATGTGGGAAATATATGTCAATCACGGATCCACATGACGACTGTGTATGGTGTTTATCATCTGATCATGATATGGATGGTTGCTCTTGCTGTCGCAAGATGAGCTCCAAGGCTCTCAAGGAAAGGGAGGCAAAACTCTTCATCGCAAGGATGAAAAAGGGGAAGAGAGGAAGAAGGAAGTCGAGAACGAGGTCGAGGTCGCGATCGAGGTCGGCGTCGACTTCGGGGCATGCTTCAAGATCCAAGAAGCACAAAAAGAAGAGGAGACATTCTTCTCGACGTCACTCTGACAAGAGTTCGGCTCCGAAGTCACCTGCTTGACGCCGTAAGGACTCTGTCTCCATCACCCATTCCGGATTCGCCTGCTGGTCCTTCTTCTCCAGTGGCTTCACCGGCTCCGGCTACATCCCCGGCTCCATCTCCGGTGCCGGTTCCATCTCCGGCGCCGGTTCCATCTCCGGCTCCGGTGGAGGAGCTTCAAGCACCGCGTGAGCCTGTGACGCCTCTAATTCCACCGTCGGCGCCAGTTGGCCCGAGTCCGGTGATGCCTGATCAGTACCCTGCGTTCTCTGGACCAGGTCAGGATCCCTCGCATTATTTAAATGCTATGTACGGGGTATTTTCGAGAGCCATGTACACCACTGGTGCACCTTCGGGTCCGATGGGTCCAATGGCCTTCAATATGGGGGTGCCTCAAGTATATCCACAGGCCCCATTCATGCCATTTTTTCCGGCGACGCCGAGGACATCGAAGCAGCTCCCTTCTTCACCGGCACCGGCTCGACCTCGTTCGACGCCGGCTGCTACTGTGGATCCACGTTCGACGCCGGCACCGGCGCCGTCGGATACGAACATGGTGCCGCCGACGGCGTTTGTACGAATCCGTTCCAGAAGGGAAGCTCAAAGGGTGCTTGATGAGCGAAGGTACCTTTTGGAAGAAGCAGAAGAAGGAGAGCTGGTGGAGTCTGACAAAGTTTTTGAGGAGCTTAAAGAGGCTAGTGGATTGGATTTGTCTCCAGAGTGGGAAATTACTCCACCTTCCGATGAACCCTCGAAGGATGTGGCTCCATATCATGCAGTCATCAGGAAGGCTGCAGAACTGTTAGATCTTCAGTTGCCTACTACTGAATTCAAATCAAATATTCTGACTGAAGTATTGCATTCTCCTACTACAGTTTCAGAGCCGTTGTTGCCTTTTAATGAGGCCATTATTGACCCTGTGTTGGAGGTGTGGCGTAAGCCTTTTTCTGCTCCCGCAGTCTAAGACGGTTGCTAGGAGGTATAGGGCAGCTCCAGGGGACCCTGAGTTCTTAACATCGCATCCATCGCCTGAGAGCCTGGTGGTTCAGGCTGCTTGTTCAGGAAAATCCAAGGGTGCTTTTCTTCAGGTTCCGGGGGACAGAGAGGCTAAAAAGCTGGACCAGTCGGCCAATAAGGTCTTTTCATCGGCCAGCATGGCACTAAAATCAACAAATGCCACTTGCCTTTTGGGACGCTATAATCATGCGCTCATGGACTCTGCTAAGAAATTGACACCAAATCTATCTGAGGAGGATAGGGTTGGTTTTAATGAGATCTTGACTGATGCCCAGGCAGCAGCACGCCAGGTGATCCAAAGTGGGCTGGACACGGCGGATTCAGTGGCAAGGGTAATGGGGTATTCTGTTGCCATTAGGAGGGGTGCGTGGCAGAAGTCTTCTGAGTTTCCCCCGGATGTACAGTCAACACTGTTGGACTTGCCATTTGATGGCTCTGGTTTATTTGGCAAAAAGGCAGATGCTGCTCTTGAACGTTTTAAGGAGAGCAAGGCTACGGCTAAGTCGTTGGGCCTTCAATCCCAGTCAAGGGGATCGTTTAAGAGATACAGGGGTTTCGGAAGGGCAACCTTTCGTTCCTACAGGCAGACCCAACAGCAACAGCAGCAAGGCTCTCTGTATAAGGGATACAGAGGCAAAATCAGGGGTCGCACACGTGGCCCTCAGCTCTCCTCCTTCTCCTCTTCCTCAGCCCCTCCCACCACCGCAAAGCTGCCCTAGATCCGCCATTCTGGATCATGCTGGTCCTGTGGGGGGCCGGCTTAACCATTTTCTACAAGATTGGGAATCTGTTACTGTGAGAAAGTGGCTCTGTATATACTGTTCCCTAATGGGTACAGGGTGTACAGAGTCCACAGTCCCCCAGAGGCTGATAGAGGTCAAAGTTAGGTATGACCTTACTCTCAAAAGTGGTAGCTTGGTCGAGCAGTAAGGCAGTACCTGAGGACAGTGTAAAGCATTTATTGTACACACTCAGTCAGCAAATGGTTTCACACACTCAATAACTGAACTCTAGGCCAATGGTTTATATATATAAAATATATGCTTGTTTTATTTTTAGAACCACAAAGGGAATAAAAATATACTTTTCTCAGAATGAGAGATTGAATATAAATACTTTTGCAATAAGCAATGGATTTTTGTAAACAGTCACAGTTGGTTGCAATAAACAATCCTATTTCCTAAACATAACAATGCATTGAGCTCAATGGTAAATTCAGGTTGTCTTGTAATAAATTACTTTTCAGATTACTTTTGAAATTCCAGGTCTGGCTCCTAGATCCAGCTCTGGGTCAGTACTCAGAATCAAGTGATGAAAGTCGACTTAATAACTGTAATGATTTTTAAATAATATTTAGCTATTTCAAAAGTTAGCACTTAGAAAATATTTCAAAGAAAACATTCAATGGATCTCTATGGCAAGAAATTCAAATTGCAGGTAGAGTACTTTATCGTTACTTTAGTAATCCAGGACTGGGTACCTAGACCCAGGACTGGGGTCCTTATCAGAAACAGGTAAGTAATTTCGTTTGCAGAAATGGTACGATTTTAAAAGAATATTTCAATTTTGCAAAAATAGACACTTAGAAGAAATTTCACAGAAAAGCAGACAATGGTTTCCTATGGAAGAAAAATGAGTTAGAAGTAAGTACAGTTGTGGACACTTTTCAGAGTCAGGGCTGGGCACCAAGATCCAGCACTGGGAGCTCACCTAAGAGCAGGTGAGTAAATTCGTTTTTGTCACTTGGCTGATTTTTAGTGAATATTTGCAGTTTTGAAAAGTTCACACTTAGAAGATTTTTCAAGAAAAAGCCAGTCAATGTTACCCTATGAGGAAAATGAAGTTAGCGGTTTAAGGGTAAGTACCCGACTGGCAGAGTTGAAATTCCGGGCATAGACTCAGGGGTCCCCCAGTGTTAGGTAGGTACAGTTGGTTCACCCTCAGCGGTTTCAGGACGGCCGGGTGCAGAGAGAGTTAGGCCCAATGTTATCCTAAGAGGGATAGGGGGGCCTTGGTTGGTGGCTGCTGTCTGGCAAGCCACGCGGCTGTGGGAGCTGGGCTCCTGGTCACTTACTCAGGGCAAGTGGGGACGTAGGTTAGTGTAGAGAGTGCACTGCCAGGGCCACTCGGGCGGCTGGGTGCAGGGTGCTTTTGAGCCTTCGGGCGCTCAATGGAAGTCAATGGGAATGTTCCGGTTTGGAAAAAGGCTGCAAGCTCGGGGACGAGGATGCTTCAGATGCCGCCACCACCACTTCGAGAGGTAAGTTGGGTAGTTGTAGGTTAGGTGGGTACCCCGGGATTGGGCACAGGGGGCCGCAGGGCGCCGGGTGCAGGGGTGCCTTTTGATGTCGGGAATCTTACCCTCTTGTTGATCGCGGTTGGGGAGGCACTCTGTTCTGAGGCTGCAGGCTTCTTCCGGAATGTCGAGGGGGGTCCTTGGGTGCCGGACTTGGGGTCACAGTCGCCGTGGGGTCGTCCTCAGGGTCTTTGTTCACTCCGGTACTGGCCAGGCTTGGCTGGTGCAGAGTGTGCTGGGTTCGCGGTTCCGGGCTGCTGCCAGGGGTTAGAGATAGGTTTCTGAGTAGAGCCTCTACTCATGGGAGTCCCAGGGGCTTTAGAGTTCAAAGGTAGCCAGGTCCTCCGGGGTTTTTGAGGTTGCTGGCCACAAGAGATGCCGCGCTGGAGCAGGAGCAGGTTCGAGGGTCGACAGGCCGGTAGGGCTGGGGCCAAAGCAGTTGGTGTCTTCCTCTTTTTAGCAGCTGCAGGGCAGGTCTTTGTTCTTCTTGCTCTTCTTGTAGTTTCGAATCTGGGAAAGGAAGGTTCAGGGGGCCCCTAAATACTAGATTTAGGGGCGTTACAGGTAGGTGAAGGCCAGGGACCAATGGGTCCTTGTCCTGGGGTGGTTACACCCCCTATCCTGCCTCTCTCCTGTGGGAGGGGGGCAGTAGCCTAATCCTGATAGGGTAGGGCCTCCCATCTTCAAGATGGCGAGAGCCCGGAGATGTGCTTCACCTCGCCTCCCCCACCTGAGGGGTGGGGTGGGCAGGCTGGCACATCCCCTGTCCTTGTATGGGGTTTCCGGCCAAGCTTCCTGCCAGAGTGGGGGGTTGCAGTGGCCTGGGGAAACTCCAACTGGCGGCATGCCTTTGAAGCTTCCCTTTGCTCATCCTGGGGGAGGAGATTTCTCACCTCACCCAGGATGTGCATTGTTGCAGGCCCGGGAGAGCAGGGGCTCTCCCACCCAGGGGTCCAGCAACGCGTCTGCTGTGTGGCAGCCTGGGCAGCCTCAGAGCAGACGTGGATTGTAGGTTAGCTGTAAGGGGGCATCTCTAAGATGCCCTCTGGGGTGCTTAGTACATTAAATCCCACACTGGCATCAGTGTGGGTTTAATGTGCTGAGAAGTTTGATACCAAACTTCCCAGTCTTCAGTGTTGCCATTATGGTGCTGTGGAGCTCGTGTTTGACGAGCTCTCAGCACCATGTACTTGTAAAAGGCAGCACTGTACTTACAGTGCCCAGGAATGGACCTGGGTACTGTAGGGGCACAGGGCTCCTGCTCCTGTGCCCACACCATAGGCATAAGGCACCCAGCCAGAGGGGTGGCTGACATATGCCTTGGCAGTGTAGGTGATGGGCATGGCACACAGAGATGTGTGCCATGTCGACTCTTTGTTTTGTCCTGCACCCAGACACTCAGCCTGCAAAGGCAGTGTGTGTGTGTAAGGGTACAGGGCCTCTAAGGGTGGCACAATGAGTGCTGCAGCCCTTAGAGGCCTTCCCTGGTCACAAGGCCCTGGGTACCTAGGGTACCATTTACCAGGGGCTGACATGTGGCCAGGGTTTGCCAATTGGGAGTTTGTGTGTTTTAAGGAGGGAACATAGGCCCTGGGCACCTGATTGGCAGGAGCCCAGGGCACAACAAGGAAAAGTGCATCAGCTATTAGGCAAAAAAAAGGGGGGGGTTACTGCAACAGAAACCCACTTTCTCACAGTTACTACAGATCTTTGGGTTCTAGATTTTGTAGAAAATGGGTACACCCTTCCCTTTCGGGAATTCCCTCCAAATTACCCTCCTTGTCAAGGGGCTTGCTCAGAGAACCACCGTCTTCTCCTACAGGAGGAAGTCCTGAAGTTACTACAGAAAGGTGCGATAGAGGTGGTTCTAGAGAAGGAGAGGGGTCAGGGATGCTACGGTATTTCCCGATTCCGAAAAAGGACGGCAGGTTGCGTCCGATATTGGACCTCAGGATCTTGAATCTTTATCTGAAGCAAGAGAAGTTCAAGATGCTCACCCTTGCGCAGGTTCTTCAAGCGCTGAAACAGGAGGACGAGATGGTGTCGATCGACTTGCAGGATGCGTATTTTCACATCCCCATCCTGAAGTCGCACAGCAAGGATCTCCGGTTTACGGTAGGATCGCAACATTATCAGTTTGCAGTCCTTCCGTTTGGTCTTACTACTGCACCCCGAGTCTTCACGAAGGTGATGGCAGTGGTGGCAGCCCATCTCAGAAGGTCGGGGATTTACGTTTTCCCCTATCTGGACGACTGGCTGATCAAAGCGGAGTCGCCAGAGAAGGTGCTACATCATCTGCAGGATACAACTCAGCTGTTGTTCAAATTGGGTTTCTCGATAAACGTGCCCAAATCTCACCTGGTGCCCTCTCAGCGCAACCTGTTCATAGGTGCGGTACTGGACACTACTGTGTGTCGAGCATTCCCTCCTCCTCAAAGGATTCTCGACATACAGGAAATGATTCCTTTATTTTGCAATGGAGCGGTCGTTCCAGTCCTGAAGGTCCTTCGCCTGCTCGGTCTGTTTGCTTCCTGCATTCTGTTGGTCAACCATGCACGCTGGCACATGAGGGCGCTCCAGTGGTGCCTCCACAGGCAGTGGTATCAGCACAAAGGGGATCTCAGGGAGTCTGTGAGGATCTCCAGAGAAGCTGCGGCGGATCTGTCTTGGTGGAGCGTGGAGGGCAATCTGTCCCAAGGAAAGCCCTTCCATCTACCTCCATCAGTGGCCACAGTGATAACGGATGCATCCACTTTAGGGTGGGGTGCGCATCTGGGGGAACTGGAGATCAAAGGTCTTTGGTCTCCAGAGGAAAGGTTGCTTCACATCAACCTTTTGGAATTGCGGGCGATACGTTTGGCACTCAAGGCCTTTCTCCCTTCCATTCGCGGTCAGTCTGTTCAAGTCCTAACGGACAACACTACCGCGATGTGGTATGTCAACAAGCAGGGAGGAGTGGGGTCTCTTTGTCTCTGCAGAGAGGCTCTGCGTCTATGGTCCTGGGCTCAGGATCATCAGATTTGTCTGATGGCAAATCATCTGGCCGGGGTGCTGAACGTACGTGCGGACAGTCTCAGTCGGCAGTTCTCCGCCGACCACGAGTGGAGGCTCCATCCGGAGGTGGTTCGTCACGTTTTTCGGACGTGGGGGACTCCTCGGATAGATCTATTCGCCACCCGCGAGAACGCGCACTGCCCGTCATTCTGCAGTCTCCAGTTTCCGATGCAGGGGGTGTTGGGTGACGCGTTTCAGTTGAATTGGGGCTCACAACTCCTTTACGCGTTTCCTCCCATAGCCTTGATTCCTCGGAAGATTCGCCAAGACCGGGCCCAAGTCATATTGATCGCCCCGGATTGGCCAAGAAGGGTGTGGTACACAGATCTTCTCCACCTCTCCTCGTGCCCTCCGCTCCGTCTCCCCCTCAGGGCAGACCTCCACTCGCAGTCGGAGGGGCAGGTTCTACACCCCCACCTCCAGAGCTTACACCTTTATGCCTGGAGATTGTACGGGGTAACCTGAATTCTTTTTCTCTCCCACCTGATGTGGTAGATGTAATTTTGTCTGCCAGACGTCATTCCACCAAGTCTATCTATTCTTATAGGTGGTCTAAATGTGTACTCTGGTGTGGAGAGAAGTCAATTGATCCTTTGAAGGCTCGTTTATCTGACATTCTGCAGTTTGCCCTTTCTCTTGCTCAGCAAGGCTTTGCTGTGGCCACTGTAAAGGGATACTTATCAGCATTGTCGGCTTTCCTCTGTTTGCCGGATCAGCCGTCATTATTCAAATCACCTATTGTTTTACGATTTCTCAAGGGCCTCACAAACAGGTTTCCTCCTACTCCCTTTATTGTGCCTCAATGGGACTTAAACCTTGTCTTGACTTATCTTATGAGTTTTCCCTTCGAGCCCTTACACAAGTGTCCTTTGAGGCTGTTGTCTTTTAAGATGGTTTTTCTCATTGCAATCACCTCGGCAAGGAGGGTAAGTGAGCTTCAAGCTCTAAGTTCAAAACCCCCGTTTTTGACCATTCATGCTGAAAGAATGGTACTCAGGACCAGGGCTGCATTTCTGCCTAAGGTGGTAACTCCCTTCCATCTGGGGGAGTCCATTACCCTTCCTACCTTCTATCCTCCCCCTCACCCTTCCAAGGAGGAGGAGAGACTTCACCGCTTGGAGCCTAAGAGGGCGGTGAGCTTCTACCTGGACAGGACAAAAGACTTCAGAGTTGATGACCAGCTCTTCGTGGGCTTTGTTGGCTGCAGGAAAGGCAGAGCGGTGCACAAGCGCACCCTTTCCAGATGGATTGTCTTGTGCATCAAGATATGCTACTCTTTGGCTGGGAAGGAACCTCCAGAGGGTTTAAGGGCCCATTCCACTAGAGCTAAGTCTTCCACTTCTGCTTTGTCTAGGGGTGTTCCTGTGGAGGACATTTGTAGGGAGGCAACCTGGGCCTCCCTCCACACTTTCGCAAAACATTATTGCTTAGACACTGAGGTGAGGAGGGACGGACACTTTGCTCGTTCCGTCCTTCAGGACTTTTTGGTATAGAAGGGTGGACACCCTCCTCCGGGAGTGGGACTGCTGTGGCAATCTATTCACAAGGTGAGGAATCCACTGGCAGATGTATCCATCAGAAGAACAAGTTACTTACCTTCGGTAACGCTTTTTCTGGTGGATACAGTATCTGCCTGTGGATTCCTCACTGACCCACCCGCCTCCCCGTTGTCCACCCTTGTATACCATAGGTATATGACGGTGTTTCAAAATGTATTTGTTACTATCAAAGGCAGTGTGTTATCTATTTTGCCTTTCTGTCTATTCTCCACACTGTGTGTGTTGCAATTGTATATTATGTACTGTGTAAACTGTGTATATATTGCTGTCAGTCCGTCCGTGTGCCTCGAAGGCACGGAAAAAAGGGCGGAACTGACGTCATCACGCCAACGAGTTCTTCTCATGGAGCCGGTGACGTCAGCGGAGTCGCGAGCGGTGCAGTGTCTCTGTGACGTCGTCTTCAACCTCATCGCGTGGACTGCTACAAAAGTTTCCGAATGTTGCTGGCACAGGGGATATTCACAAGGTGAGGAATCCACAGGCAGATACTGTATCCACCAGAAAAAGCGTTACCGAAGATAAGTAACTTGTTCGATAGTACAGTAGAACCCTGACCAGGGTATGAAGGCTCCTTTCCCCTCTTGTTTACGGGTCTTTGCAGAAGATTCAAGTGATACTTGGACACCATTTTTGGTATAAATTGTGGATTCTTTTTTAGGATAACTTTGTCCTTATGGATTTGCATGTATGGTTCTTGTATGGTTAACGCTTGTAGCTCACTTACTCTTCTTAAGGATGTAATGGCAATTAGAAAAGCTGCCTTTAAAGTGATGTGCCTGAGGTCTGCTTTATGCATGGGCTCAAATGGCTCTGTCATAAGTTGTGTGATAACTGTATTTAAACTCCACCTGGGGGCTGGAGCTTTCCTTGAAGGAGCAATTCTTTTAGACCCCTCTAGGAACCTTTTTATAACAAGCCTTCTGAAGAAGTTTTTGCATGACTTTCCCCTGGTGTAAGCTATGATGGCTGCGAGGTGTACCTTTATGCTGTTGTAGTTGATGTGACTGTCTAGAAGGTGAGTTAGGTAAATGATCACTGTTTCTTGTGTGTTGATTGAGTTAATTAGGTTGTTTGATGTGCACCAAGTGGTATACCGCTTCCATTTTCAGCCATAGCATTGTCTTGTCGTTTGTTTCCTTGCTTCCTTTAGAATTTCCATTGTTCGTTGAGGCAAGTTTAGGTAACTAAACTCTACGTATTCAGGTGCCAGGCCACTAGGCGTAGCGTCGCTGGCACCAGGTGGAAGATTTGGCCTTGTTTCACCAAGTGGTATACTGCTTCCGTTTTGAGCCATAGCATTGTCTTGTCGTTTGTTTTCTTGTTTCCTTTAGAATTTCCATTGTTCGTTGAGGCAAGTTTAGGTGACCAAACTCTACGTATTCAGGTGCCAGGCCGCTAGGCGTAGCGTCGCTGGCACCAGGTGGTAGATTTGGCCTTGTTGCATTGTTAATAGGTCCTTGTCCGCTCTGAGTTTTAATATCGTCCTTTGGACAGTTCTAGCAGACTTGAGTACCATGTTTGCCTTGCCCATTGTGGAGCAATGAGAATTAGGTTTGTCCCTGGTTGTTTTGCTTTTCCCAGAACTCTTTGGATTCGAGGTATTGGTGGAAAAGCATATGCAAATGTCCCTGACCAAACTAGTGACAGGACATTCCCTCTTGAAAGGTGGTGAAGAACTCTTGAGGCAAAGAACTGGCATTTCATGTTCTGTAATTGTAGCAAACAGGTCGATCTCGTGTCCCCCCAGAGTTTGAAGATGTATTGTATTGTCTTGTGCTTCAATTCCCACGAGTGGGAGCAGTTGTTCTGCCTGCTCAATAGATCTGCTGTTGTGCTGTATATTCCGGGTAGGTGTATCGTTTGCAGATTGATCCTTTGAGAAATTGCCCATTGCCAGATCTGTTGTGCTAGTTTGCTTAGCGGGAATGATTTTGTGCCTCCTTGTTTGTTGAGGTAAAACATTGTGGTGGGTTCGTCTTTTGGAATCAAGACAGTGCTCTTGTGAATGTGTTTCTGAAACGCTTTCAATGCTAGGAATACTGTTCTCATTTCCAGGTAATTGATGTGTTTTATAGAGTCGAGGTTGTTCCACTGGCCTCGTATCTTCAGTTGTTGCAAGTGCGCTCATCATCTGTTGAGGGATGCATCTGTTGTGATTGTCACAGACGTAGCTGTGTTTCTGAAAGGTCTGCCCTTTGTTATGTTCTTGGATGCCCACCATTGTATTTCTCCTTGCAGTCTGTGCGTAACAACCACTAGATGCTCCCAACTCCCTGAGGATTGTGGCCAGTAGTTGGAAAGCCATACCTGTAAGGGTCGCATATGGAGGCAGGCATGAGGAATGAGTGGGATGCATGACGCCATCATGCCCATGAGCTTCATGACTCTCCTCACTGTCAGAGACTGACCCTTCTGGTAGAGGGAAGTTTCTGGTTTGATGACCTGTAGCCTCTTTTGTGCAGGGTAAGCCCGTGCGAGTTTTGAGTTGAGTCTTGCACCTAAGAATGTTTTTTCTTTTTCTGGCCTTATGGAGGATTTCTTGTGATTTATGGAGAATCCTAATCCTTGGAGCGTGTGAAATGCTGTCTGAACATGGTTGAGACATTTTCGTTTTGTGTCTGCTTTTAGAAGTCAGTCGTCTAGGTAAGGGTAGACGGGTATTCCATCCTTTCACAGGTGCGCTGCGACTGCGGCTAGGCACTTGGTGAAGACACGTGGTGCTGGTTTTATTCCAAAAGGGAGTACCTTGAACTGGTAGTGTGTTCCCTTGTGTAGGAACCAGATATATTTTCTGTGGCCCTTGTTCATGGGGATGTGTAAATAGGCGTCCTTGAGATCTATTGTTGCCATGTTATCTCCCCTTTGAGTTGGCTGTATTATTTCTTGGAGTGTAGCCATTTTGAGATGTTGCATTAAAATGAATTTGTTTATGAACCTTCGGTCCAGGATTGGCCTTAGCGAAAGGTCCTGTTTGGGAACTAGGAAATACGGTGAGCAGTTTCCCTTGAAAAGGTCTTGCCTTGGTACAATTTCTATTGCTTGTTTTAAATAAGCACCTTGATTTCTGAATTTAACTGTATGAGCTCTGATTTGGGGAACTTTTTCTTTTAATCTTTGGAGGGTTGGATGGTGGCGTTTTTGTCAGTTCTATGCAATACCCGTATTTTATCAAATTTAATATCCAATTGTCTGTGGTGATCTTTTGCCACTGTTGTAGGTATTGTGATATCCTGCCTCCCCACTGGTGTTGTGTTGGGGTCTTTTTCTGTGCAGGAGTCAATTTGATCCATTTCCTCTTCCTCTAGAGGGCTGGCCTCTGCCTCTTCCTCGAGAGGACTTCTTTGGCTGTTGTTGCCAGTTTTGGTATCCTGCTTGTTGGTTTGTTTGCTGACCATTCCCTTGGCCCCGTTGTTGATGAGACATTTGCTGTCCCTGAACAAAGGCTCCTCTTCCTGTGGGTTTTCTTGCATTAAACCCTCCTCTTTTGAAGGTACCCCTTTGTTGCAGGGCTCCCATGGCTCTTGCAGTTTCGTTGTCTTTTTTAATCTGCTGGAGAGATTCATCTACTTCTTTCCGAAAAGTGCCTTTCCTGTAAACAGTCTGTTAATGATGGAGGTTTGCACCTCTTGTTTAAAGCCGGATATTCTAAGACAAGCATGCCTGTGCACATTTTTCTGCTGGCAGTGGCTGCTGCGTCAAGTGCTTATTTAAGAGGTGTTTGCTGTGTGAAGAAAGCTGGCTCTGTATATACTATACCAAAGTGAGGTATAGTGTGCACAGAGTCCAGTGGAACCCCAAAGGTAGGCAGAGCTAAAGTTAGATAGCACTTCACTCTCTATTTGTGGTACTGTGGTCGAGCAGTAAGACAGTATCAGAGGACAGTGTTAAGCATTTGTTGTAGACACTCAGTCAGCAAATTAATTCACACAATCAAAGACTGAACTTCAGACCAATTGGTTTAGTATGAAATTATTATTTTAGTTATTTTATTTTCGGTCTTCCCGTCGAAAAGGAGGGGAGACAGGAAGGGGGGCCGCTCCTGCTAGCAGGAGAGGCTGGGGGTCGCATTACAAAGGCTGCCAGGCCTTTGCAGCTCCCCTGCCACAGATGACTCTTCCTGGCCTGGGGGAGGTGTGAACACCTCCGCCCAGGAAAGGCTTTGTTTCTGAGCTCAGGGAGTAAAGGCTCCCACCCTAGGGGTCCAGAAACATGTCTTGTGGTGGCAGGCTGGTGTGTACCAGTCAGGGAACCTACCAGAGACTGGCCATTTTTCAGGGGGCATCTCTAAGATGCCCTCTGTCGTGCATTTTTCATTAAATTCCACACTGGCACCAGTGTGGGTTTAATGAGCTGAGAAGTTTGATACCAAACTTCTCAGTTTTCAGTATAGCCAAAGTGGTGCTCTTAATTGCAGCACTACACTTACAATGTCTAAGAATAGACTTGGACATTGTAGGGGTACAGGGCTCATGCACCTGTACCCTCACAACTGGTATAGGGCACCCAGCTAGAGGGGTGACTGATCTATGCCAGGGCAGTGGGTTGTAGGCATGGCACAGAGGGATGTGTGCCATGTCGACTCTTCACTTTGTTCTGCACCAAAACACACAGCCTGCAAAGGCAGTGTGTGTTTGTGTAAAGGTACAGGGCCTCTAAGAGTGGCACAATTAGTGCTGCATCCCTTAGAGGGCTTCCCTGGTCACAGTGCCCTGGGTACCTGTGGTACCATTTACCAGGGGCCAACCTGTGGCCAGAGATGCCAATTGTGTTAGGTTTGGGGAAAGAACACAGGCCCTGGGAACCGGATTGGCATGGACCCAGGGCACATCAAGTCAAAGTGCATTAGTAGTCTGGCAAAAAGTGGGGGGGTTACTGCAACAGAAAACCACTTTCCTACACTGTGTTATTGCCTTCTTGGACAATAGCTTTTGCCCTTTTCTTTTCCTCTTCCGGGAGCTTGTTGATGAGCTCTTCAATGTCATTAAGTAAGAGGGTTACAACCTGCACACCGTGAATATTGTGTAATTTTCTATCTTATTACATCAATAGTTTCTCATGGCGCAGACCCTGTTGCCCTGACCAGCTCCTGTCAGGTGAATAAATCAAAATAGCATGAGACCAAAGAACTGTCGCATGAGTACAAGGTCTTTTGTCATCCCATTGATTGTTGGTGCCTGTACCTGTTCCGCAGGGCATTTGAGTTTGTGATACGCCATTGCGTAGCTGTCTCTTTCTCCAATTTGTCTGCCTACCATATACATCTGTTTGCTTTCCTTCTCTGGAGGTGGTCCACTATTAGAGAGGGCATTTGCTCTTCTCCTGGCCGCGGTGACAATAATGGAGTCGGGCACCGTATTTCCCTGGATATACTTAGGGTCCTTGGAAGACGGTTTGTACTTCTTTTCGACCCTTGGTGTCACCCCCCCCTTGCTTGAGGCTGGCTCTTTGAAGGCTTCCTTGCCCTGATCTAGGATGCTTGGTAGCATTGGTAGGTAATGTGTGCCCTTGTTGGCTGGGGCTAGTGTTTCTAAGAGGAAACATGTGTCCCCCTTTTCTCCTTCAAGGGCGATCCCGAAAGCATCAGCTGCTCTCTTCACTAGGCCGTTGTAGAAGGCTATGCCATCTGGCGGGGAAGCCTTCGAGGGATAACAGCATATCTCCTCCTATGGGCTTTCTGTGTCGAGGTCATTCCATTGATCCTCGAAAGTTTCAGAGGCGTCTTCCTCTTCAGGTGCGTCGATGTACTTAAGAAGAAATCGTGTGGTTCGGGGATTGGAGGTGATTCGAGGCTCTCCTCTTCTTCCCCATCGGCATCTTCCGCCCCTTCGGCCTCGACATTGTCGGTGTCGGAAGCGGGCGTCTTAAGAATACGGAAATCTTTGAGTGAAGCGTCAAACTCCGTTTTCTGGAAGAGCGCTGCCATTTCGGCTTCGAGCCATTTCTTTTTCTTTTCAATCTCAAGGGCTCTCTCGGTGTCGGAGAACGGAGATTTTCTCTTCTTGGTCGCACTTGCCTCAGTCTTCAAGGCCGGCGTAATTCCCTTCGGGGGCTTGTGTTCGACCAGTCTTTTCAGTGCCTTGGGCGATCTTCCCTAGTCGGTGTCCCTTGGTAGGGTTCCGTGGGGTTCTTTGGATCACGGCTGGCCTTCGATTGCCTTTTTATTTGGCATCGGGCTGCTTTATTTAGAGTGAGCCTTATTACGGAGGCTTTTCGGTTCAGATGGCCATGTATGGTATCTTACCTTATCCGTCTTCTTCTCTGTGTCCTTCGCCATCTTTTTGTGGGCACGGTATTTTTGGAGTCTCCCTCCAGAATATCGACGTACGACCCTTCGCGTGTGATTCTGCTGGAACTCCTTGATCCTCCTCGTCGCTGGAGAGGACTAGGTCCTTCAGGGAAGGTTTCTTCGGTGCCTGGGACATTATTACGTAGTGGTCCTCTCTCTGCTCTAGGTGTGTGCTGAGGGTTTTCAGCAGGAACACCACGCAGGTCTCACAGTCCTTGGGCAGGCAGAGGTTGCACATGTTGTGTGGATCGCTTTGTGCGAATTTGTGGTGGCACTGGGGCAGAATTTCAAAGGGGTATTTTCCATGGCCCCTACCTTGCCATTTGTCGAACCTTGATGCATTCGATATTGGAGATGTTGTTGCCCGGGGTGCAATTGTGTTTTATTCGAAATCTTGAGGTTTTGTTCTGGGACTTTTCTTA
The DNA here is from genome assembly GCF_964204655.1 of Triturus cristatus. Taxonomy (NCBI): domain Eukaryota; kingdom Metazoa; phylum Chordata; class Amphibia; order Caudata; family Salamandridae; genus Triturus; species Triturus cristatus. The sequence continues at coordinate 585,058,430 of NC_140594.1, forward strand.
AAAAATTTCAGAGCATCCCCTCTTGCTTCCAGACCCAACGGCGGAAAAACAAATTAAGGGGAAGGGGGGCGGGGGGGGGGGGGGGGGATGGGGGAACAATTACGGATCCAACCACTAGATGGCCGAATAATGCATAGCATGTGAATCCAGAAAAGGATTTACGCTGCAAAAATCTGTGTTACCGGAGAGACTGGTTTAGAAAAGGATCGCTGATGGCCCTTCAGCAACCCACCAATATGTTGCTCCAATCTGAACCTTTATCTGGAAATCTGTGCTGCCCAACCCAGCCGATCGTTCAGGGTGATCCCAAGGTACTCAAAAAAGTGTATCTGCTCAAACGGCGTCCCATTCAGTGTGGGATTGCATCGCATTGTGGGGAACAGATTGAATACCATGTATTTTGTTTTTCCTATATTCATTTCCAGACCACTCTGTTGGCAGAAACTATTATATTAATCCAGAATCTTCTAGATGCCTGTTGGACGTGGCCCTTTTTGCAGGGTGATCCCTGAACTTTTTGCCTTCCTCCTGTATTTTTTCTGACCTGTTTTTTGCTGTTTTATGACTCTGGGCACTTTACCACTGCTGATCAGTGCTAAGGTGCATATGCTCTCCCTATTGTAAATTATTGTACGAATTAGTGATTCCATGATTGGTTGGTTTGGTTTACCTGTCAGACCCAAGTACAGTGCACCAGGAGTGCCCAGGGCTTGTAAATCCAAATACTGCTGGTGGGTTTGCAGCACTGGTTGTGCCACCCACAGAAGCAGCCTGTAAAAGTGTGTCTAAGGTTTGCCATTGCAGAGCCTGCGTGCAGTCTGGTACTGTCATGCTGACTGGGCAAGTGCACCCACTTGCCAGTCCCTAAACCTTCCCTTTTCTTCATATCAGACACCCCTATGGTAGGCCCAAGGGCAGGGTTCATTGTAAGTATAAGGTAGGACATGCCCTGGTGTGTGTGGCCTGTTCTAATAGTGAATTACAGCCATTTTCGTTTTTCACTATTGCAAGGCTACCTGTTCTCCATAGGCCAGAATGGCAGTTTGATTATTACATCTTATAATCCTAACTGACTCAGGGAACATGGTAGAAATTCGAATTTAGTACGCCTGAACTCAGAATGATAAAACACATCTTTTAGTTAAGTTGGTTTTAACATTCTGTGTTTGAAGATACCACTTTTAGAAAGTAGGTATTTTCTTGTCTAACCATTCAAACCTGCCTCGGCTAGGCTGTGTATTCCCTGACTGGAGTTTGAGTGACAGGGCTGGGGAATTCCCGGAGACAGGGTGAGTCCGCCCAGTGGTGAATTGAGAGATCTGCATCTAGATGGGAGGGAGGAGTTGCACCTGGGACCTGAATAGGACAGTGCCAGCACCCCACAGTGCAGGCTCCGCCCCCTGTGGTGCGTCTGATGTCTCTGCCATGCACTGTGAAAGGAGAGAAGGAATCATGTCAACAAAGTGCTCCAGGGCTGTGCTTTTCCTCCACAATACTGGCTCCACCTCCTGTGGGGCGTCTGATGTTTCTGCCCTGCACTGTGAAAGTAAAGAAGGAGTCATGTAAACAGAGTGCTCCAGAACTGGTTTGGACTGGACAAAGGCCCCTCTCCCCTCCGAGAACAAAGGATTTTGGGGTATAAATATTGGGACCCTGATCCCAAGAAATTTGATCACTTTTGGAACCAGAAGAAACCTTTAATGAGGAGCAGAACCTGAAGAAACTGAGGAGAAACTATCCCTAAGCTGAAGTGCTGCTTGGGGGATTGGCCTGCAGTGGTTTGCCTGGCTGCCAAAGGAAGGACTGTGTGCTTATTTCAACTTGTAAGGATCTCCAAGGGCTTGGAACAGAGCTTGCCTCCTGCTGACGTCTCAGGGACAACAGACTTCAACCGCCAGCCCCCCAGAGTTCTTTGGAAGTGCCTGCTGCTGTTTTGGGCCTTCTGAGGGACTGCGTGTCGCAAGGAGCTGGAAGCGCGACTCAGCGAAGCAGACGCGTGTCGCAGTCGCTGCTGCTGCTGTCGCACTTCTGAACAAGGGTGTCGCCGCTGGAGTTGTCGCACTGCACCGCATCGAGAAGAGTCTCGCAACGAGGAAGAAGCATGTCGCCGTCGCACTTCTGAACAAGGGTATCGCCGCTGGAACTGTCGCATTGCATCGCAGAAAGCGCCTCGCATCACCGAGAAGCGCGCCGCCGTCGGAGCTGCTGCCGTCGCATTTCTGTACAAGGATGTCGCCGCTGTAGTTGTCGCATCGTGCGGAAGCTTCACGCATCGTGGGAGAAGAGAGTCGCAGTTGGAGCTGTTGCTGTCGCACTTCTGAACAAGGGTGTCGCCGCTGCAGTCCACGCATCGAACCGAGAACTTCTCGCATCCCCGGAGAAGCGTGCCGCATCTGGAAGATCTTCACGTCTTTATTTCTTTGCACCAGAACTTTGCCGCATTTCAATCGCTGCGACACTGCTTGTCGTGGAAGCGCAACGCATCGTAAGGTACATTGACGCAAAGTGTCGCATCGTAAGAACTGAACTAAGCTATAAACTACCATCTTAAAGTAATAGTATTGTGTATTTTTGTCGTTTATGGTCTTGTGGTAAATCTATATAAAGCATACTTATTTTTGATATAAAACCTGTGTGGTGTCCATTTGTAGTGTTGTCACTGGATTACTGTATGTGGTCACAAATGCTTTACACACTGCCTCTGAGATAAGCCTGTCTGCTCGTGCCAAGCTACCAAGGGGGTGAGCAGGGGTTATTTTAGGAGTGTACCCCCTTACCCTGACTAGAGGCAAGGGTCCCTATTTGTCACAAGTACCCACCTGTGCCAACTAGAGACCCCCAAATCTAACAATGTCCATGGGTAACTTATATAAAAAGAGTGTGTCATCTGTGAACATTTTGCAGGCACCTTAAAATCAGCCAGCCTAGAAGCATCATTATCACACATGTTCAAGCGGGCGACCAGATCACTGATATACTGCGTGAAGAGTGTTGCTGCAAGGACACAGCCCTCCCTTACACCTCTATCGACCGGGAATGGTTCAGTCACTTATCCTAGCCGACCATATCAAACCTGGGCAAAATTCTGCTAGTGGAGCCTTTTAATGGCTATACGTAGGTAAGTTGGACCAAAACATAACTGTGGACCAACTAAAATGCAAATCTCAGATCTACAAACACCATATAAAGTCTAACATCTTCAAGCGCAACTGTTTTCCAACATAATAACTACAACTTAAACACCTGGTCAATGGTGGACGTGCAGTTGCGGAAATCTGCTTACAGGGGACTTAAGATATCAGCCTCCATCCACTCTTGTAATCTTTCTAGAATGATTCTACTAAATACTTTTTGTGTGGTGTTAATAACACTGATGGGTCTGTAGTTAGTTGGCGACAATGGTAAGCCCTTCTTATGTATAGGGATTATTTCAGCCCCTGCCCAAGATGGAGGAATGGGCCACCCATAATGGCATTAAATAATAAAGCAAAATATGCATCTCAGACTCAGCCAAAAACAAATCACCAGGGAACTTATTGATGCCTGGTGCTTTGTGAGGGACAATCTTCTTGATGGCTGAATTCACTTCCTTACAAGTGATGATTGGGTACGCAACACTAGCGGAGGCTCCCTCTGAAATTACCATGGGGAGGCCCTTCACCAATACTAGTGGTGCACTGGCTCTCGGTATCTGGGAGTAAAGATTTGCAAAACGTGCATTCCAAACGTCTGCAGTAAAATTATATTCGATGGTAACACCCTAAATATTTCCTGTGCCCAATATACTCCAGAATGTAGTTTGGTCATTATCTTTGGCGGCAACGAGGCGGGCCTACCATCTCGCTGTAGGAAGCTGGCTTTGTATATACTATACCAAAATGAGATATAGTATGCACAGAGTCCAGTGGAACCCCAAAGGTAGGCAGAGGTAAAAGTAGACCGCAACTTACTCTCTATTTGAGGTAGTGTGGGCGAGCAGTAAGGCTTTATCAGAGGGTAGTGTGAAAGATTTGTTGTACACACTTAGGCAAGAAATAATGTCACGCACTCAAAGACTGAACTCAGACCAATTTGTTTGTATCAAAAATATTATTGAGTTTTTTTATTTCTAGAACCAAGCCAAGTCTGGTGCAGGTAAGGGAAATCGTGTGCAGTGATTTACAGTTGAATGCAGGTTCAAATGCAGTTGGTAGAATTACAGTTAAGTCAACAGTTCGAAATTACTTTTCAGGTACTTTACAGATTACTGTGCATGTTACTTTTTAGATTACCTTTTGCTAAGCAGTGTGAAATGCCTTGTTATTACACTGAGACATCTCTTAGACAAAAGGTAAGTAATTCACTTATAGTGCATTTGCAGATTTTCAATGTTACATACAAACCAACTCCACACAAAAGAATTATCAAGGAAAAATAGTCAATGTAATGCTATGGAAGGAAATTAAGTTAACGGTTTGCAGGAAAGTACTCATTTGTGGGAGTCGGTATTCCAGGGTTAGAACCAGGGTTCCCCCAGGGTCGAGGATGCTCTCACAGAACACCCTCAGCAGCGCTAGGGCGGCCGGTTGCAGAGTGCTGAGGCCCAATGTTCTCCAATCAGGGATAGGGGGCCTTCGGATGGTGGCTGCTCACAAGCAGGCCACAAGGTTTTGGGAGCAAAGCTCCTGGTGTTAGGCTCAGGGCAAAGGGGATCTGAGTTAGCATCCAAAGTACACCCGCAGCTGCTCAAGGGCGGCTGGGTGCAGGGTGCTGTTTTGGCATCGGGTGCCCTGTTGATTTCAATGGGGATTCTCTGGTTACAACAAACACTGCAGGCTCGGGAACGAAGATCTTCTGGAGGTGACCACCGGTTGGAGCGGTATGTTGGGGTGCTTGGGGATGCTGGTACACCGTTGGCTGGGCCACCTGAAGCTGTGGGACGTTGGGTGCAGAGGTGTTTTTAGACATCAGGTTTTCTAACCAGCTCCGGCCACGGTCAGGGGGATCCCCCAGAAAGGGGCTGGAGGCGTCGATAGGAGATTCGAGGCTGGCCAGAGATCACAGGTCAGGATCGCCGGGGAGACCTCCTCGTAGTGTTGGGCCACTCAAAATCGGGTCGTGGGCTTCCGGTGCAGAGTTGTGGAGACTTGTAGATTTGGCTGGAGCCAGAGTCTGTGGGTGAGCAAATCTGGTGCTCATGGGAGACAAACTCTTGGTTTTTGAAGGCAGGGCAGGTCCTTTGGGTTCTTGAGGGCTGCTGGCTGCAGGACACACCAGGATTTCGCTGGAGCAGGTTCGAGGTGGGTACAGGCCGGTACAGCTTAGGCCTAGTCAGTGGGCGTCCTCCTCTCTTTAGTTCAGCACATGTTCTTCTTTCCTTCTTTCCTTCTGGTCGGTTCTTGTCTGAGGAGGCAAGGTTCGGGGTTGCCCCTAAATACTAGATTTAGGGGTGTTAGAGGTGGGTAAAGGTCAGGACTAATGGGTCCCTTCCTTGGGGTGGCTACACCCCCTATTATGCCACCCTCCAGTGGGAAGTGGCATATGCCTCTCTCTGGTGTCCCCCCATCTGCAAGATGGCAGGAACTGAGAGTTGTGCTTCCCCTTGCCTCCCCCACCTGAGGGGTAGGGTTGGCAAAGGTAGGCCACTTGGTTTTCTTGGCGATTCTACCGCCCAAAGTGGGGTTTACAGCCGGTGGGGGCCAGTTGCTGGAAGCAGCAAATGGTTGGGGTAGCTCACAAAGGCGGCAAGCCTTTAAAGCTTCCCCTTCGTGGACTCTGCCCATCCTGGGGGAGAAGGCTTGGCACCTCGTCCCAAGATGTGCATTGTTAATAGATTGGGTTCGATTGTAAGGATGCTTACCTTCCCTGTCTGATGGGGTTCGCCCGTTGCATGCATGCACACTCTGATTTAGGGTCTGGGCATTTATTTGTAGGGACAACAGAGACCATTTCTTTATGGTATTTCAATACATTGATGTCTACTGCAAAAGAGTTTAATCTACTCACCCGTCTAAGTTGCTACTAAATATAGAAAATAATAAACATCTTGCATGATGCATTTATGTATTGGTTAAAAAGGGGGCTGCACGAGTTGAGACAGCACAATCATTAAATCCCATTCTGTTGCTAAGCCTCTAACTGGTGATCCAAGTCTCTTCATAGTTTCTGAGAAAGTCTTAATAAAAAGGATTCTGAACAAAGAGCACTGTGTCGAGTCCTTCTATGTGCCGTTATGAATGGCATATCATTTCACTAGAAAGTATTTCATGTAACATTAGGCCTCAAGAGAATGTGACGATGCATTATGGAATTGATGAGGTAGATTTGAACATTGAAAAAGAATTGAAAGAAGGCTACTGAAGTGACAGCAGCTAGAAACTAAGCTGTGTGGATGAGGCATTCCTACATCGGATTAAGCTGAATCTTAGTATTGATATTGGAGGACATGTGGATGATTTTATTTTTGTGGCAGTACCTCCCTCCTACCCCCCACACCCGCCCCCACTTTTTACCTACGAGATGCTGGTTTGGAACTCTGACAGAGCACCGAGGCCTGCCAACCAATCGTCAGTGACAGTACTCTTTCCTTAAAACAAGGTGATGTCTAATTGTAACACAATTGGCAAGGGACTTTAGCACCCCTGTAAGTCCCTAGTAAATGGAACCCCTGGTTCCTAGTGCATGGGTACTAAAGAGGGTCCCTAAAGGCTGCAGCATATCTTATGCCACCCTAAGAGACCCACACACAAATTCCACAGACTGCCATCGCAGGTTGCTTAGCATGGGTCAAACATGACAGCTCACTCCTGTGTGCCTTGCCAAAGTCACTGAATTGAATAGAAGTATGTCGTCACACTGGTCCCTGAAAGGTGCGTGCGCACCTATGTAACCCCAAGCACGCAGTGTCGTGTTTGAAGCATGCACACACAGCACCTTTGTGAGGACCGTTCGCGCAGCTGCTTTTGAAAAACGCACGTGGCGCAAAAAAAACATTCCTTTCCTTCTGCAGTAGGTGGAGGCAGACACCACCGCTGAGAAGAACACGAGCGGCAGGTAAGTTTAGCAGCAATGGCTTCTGCATTAGCTGCATTTCGCGGCTGTGGGGCAGACTGTGTGCCTTTGTTAAAGTATTCATGTTAATTGCGGCGACCGCCATGAGCTGCAATTAACATGAATACTTTAACAAAGGCACACCGTCTGCCCCGCAGCTGCGCTCTAGTAACAAAAGAAATGCAGCAAGTCTACAAGCACAATGTGAGCTTTCAGAATCAACTGAAAGCACACATGGTGTTTATGGACTTGCTGCATTTCTTTTGTTAATAGGGTGCGGCTGCGGGGCCAGGGCCTGATCTAGAGCGGTGCAACGGGTGCCACTGCACCGGATGTTCACTTCGGGTGGGGGAGCCATGTTTGCAGGTATATTATTGTTTTAAAAACACCTGCTGGGATGTTTCTTGCCTCCAGCAATTTTCAGGCAATAGTAAATATATCGAGATAACTCGTGATTAATGTTATGCCTGGAGAAAGATCGAGTTTTCTCTAGTGGAAATTTTAAGGTAGCGCAGAGGGTTAATATGCCTGCAGCAAAGAACGTGCACCAAGCAGATCACACAGTGCACAGCAGGAAAATTGGTTAGCTGGTTACTACTCTTGTCAGAGAGATCATTTTGTTACTTGCAGTTTATAAGCTAAAATCCTAATATAGGACAGTAAACTATTAACTGTCATCAAAGAACTTCATGCAGACTGCAAGGTATAGATTAGAGCGCTATGATTTTATCCACAGCCATTCATTATCCTAATGTTGCAAAAAGGGTTCACTGGGGTACAAAGCGATTCTTATTAAAGAGAACCCCCAACCATGGTGTTACATTCTAAATCCAGAGTTTGTACTTCTTCAGACCTAACACCCTTAAGGTATACTGCCTTCCAGTGTGGATGACATGTTACTCCTACACCTTGCAGTCCTCTGTCTTATGTAACATTTCTTATACACTGATTTACATACCTATCATTGATTGTCTCAGTTTAATAAGTGTGCAATGTAAAGTGCTCTGACACTCTACACTGGTATGAGTGGCACTATCAAACGAATTAAATGCATCTGAGAGAGAGTGGTAATGGAGACTTGAGGGGCACTGCTAAAGAGTAGCAGTGAGGGAATCAGTGGCGGAGGAGGTCATTGGGGGACAACAACAAACATTGTTGCACAGGGCACCACCAGCGCTAAGGTTGGCCCTGTGCGGGGCAGATTGTGTGCCTCTGAGAAAGTATTCATGTTAATTGCAGTGCATGACGGCGCTGCGATTAACATGAATACTCACACAATCTGCCCGGCAGACGTGCTCTATTAGCGCGGTCGGGTTCCTGGCGCACATGGCCTTGGCTGCAGCGCACGGAGACCTTACACTGCCGCCCACAGAGGGAAAAAATTAGAGGGAACATTGGTCGCCACTACAGAAGGCAGTTTAAACCCTAAGGCAGGGTGCATTATATTTTACGTGAGGACATATGTGCATGAGCAGCTATGCCCCAGTGATATCTAGTTCAATTATTAGATGTTGCAAGCAAACAGGGAAGCCATCTTAAGGCATGTACTGGGCACTGGTCAAAATGAGTTACCCAGCTACATAATGGCTTCACTGATACATATGATGTTTGGTATCAAACACCTCGTCTTAATCCATACGGATGCCAGCAGTGGATATAGCATGTACCCAGTAGGCACCTTAGGTTTTTTACCAACATCTAGGGTTTCTGCCCCCTGCAGGTGAGAGCCCAAGCTCTCGGCGATCAGAAACAATGCCTGCTCCGGCTGGAGGTGTTGTCACCTCCAACCAGGATGGCTAGTAATCAGCATATCGAGGCAGGAGGCTTCAAAGGCCTCTGCTGCCTTTGACATGCGACCTTGGATTCCCCTAGATGGAAAATGCCACCCCCTTCCCAGGGCCCATTTGGCTCCAGGACAGGCGGGAAAATTAGCTAGTCAGGAGTGTTCTCTATCAGGCTAGTTACACCCCTAAGGAGCGCCATCTAAAGTGAAAACACAAAACAAATTCCACCATCTTGGTTTTTGGTGAAATTAGATACACTGGGTTAGGGTTATGCCCACTTCCCACGGGGAATGGTTATATAGGGGGTGTAGGAACCCTAAAGGTAAGTAGCCCATTGGCTGCTACCTTACACTCCCCTTAACACCCCTAAATTGAGTATTTAGGTGGTACCCCTAACACCAGGAACTCAGATTAGATGACTGGATACCAAGGAAGAAACAAGAAGGACCGAAGAGAGCGAAAACTGAAGACCTGCACCAAAGATTGGCACAAAACCCCGCTAGGCTGCTTGCACTTCGACCATCGCTGGAACCAACTTCGCAAAGAGCAGGACATCCTCCCCAAAACCCTTCGAAGACTGCCCAGCACCCCAACAGCTCGGGAAAGATCTCCCTTGGAGCAGAGGAGCTGCTTCCCTGCATCTGCAGGCACCAAAAAGCATCTTTCTGGTCCACCGTGTTGCCGGCCATCGGGGCCACCAAAGCAGCAGCACAACAGGAGAAGGTCTTCATGCTCCAGGAGGACAGATCTGTCTCTTTGCCAAGTCTGGAGACACCAGTACCGTCAAGAGGCACCCAGCACCAATACCCTGGATCCCGGAGCAATTGCAGCAACCAAGGCTTGTTGGTGGTTCAATCTGGACTCCAACAGCACAAAGACAGACCTATCGTTGAGAGATATCAGGATCTACAAGGCCAGCAATGAGAGTGGTCCCTCTTCACCAACTCACTAATACAAAGAGTGAGTCTCTGCTTGCCGCGACCCGACGCCTCAAAGCACCCCTGCACCCGAGTCGGCACCAACAGAGTCCTGAGCCCCTCAAAACCTGAGCCCACCCTTGGGTTTGGCCAGACTGGTCCCTCAGTCGCCACCTGCAGTCTCTTTCTTCAGGGACCGAGAACTGCAAGACTCTTCAGCAGCACGACCTCACAGGACAAAGTTCCACTGCACACGAGCCCCCAGCACGAAGTGGATTTGTTTCTTGTGCCTCTCTAAACCAATAAGGGCTGCCTGGACTCTTTGCACAGTTTACCTCATTTTGGTACAGTATACGGATAGCCAGCTTCCTACAAAATGCAAGTGTCTGTTACATACAACAAATATGTCAAGATATCTTAAACCAGAGATCTAACATTTTTTACTCTTCACAGCATAAATAGCTTTCAAATTAGGCAGAAGTCACTTATAGTTGGTCTTCTGGTGTCTCAACAGTTCCCTGCATTTTCAAACAAAATGAGCTAACCGATTTTCGACTTCAGGAGCCATGCGGCCACGTTGAGTGACTTTGGGATGACACATGGAAATAATTCCTCTCTTTTTAGTTAGTACTGTTAGATGTGCAGACTGCTTTCTGTAGACTGTAAAAGGCATCTACACTATGTGTGAGAAATGTGACTGCCATATCTGTGTTGATGGTGTGCTCAAATTTATTGTCATACCGAAGGTCTGCATCTTCAGTAGGACTTCCTTTATGAGCGGAACTGGTGGAAAGCATTTACAAGTGTCAGAAACGAGCAGCATGAAGTAAATGTCTTGTCATATTTGTCAACTTTGTGTTGCCCTAAGTAAGGGCCCTCTGGGCTGGACAGAAACGTTAGCGTCCTCATGCCCTCATGAATTTGCCTGTAAGTAACTATGGCAATAAAACATAAAACATGTTGTCCGTTCTTAACATTTTAGTTACGAGTCTGGGCATATATAGTACAGAATGTGAGGGATGCCACATGGACTCATTTTTAAACATTTTTGCATCGAGCGGAAGGAACCAACTAGTAGTTTGAGGCCCCTCAGAAAGTTGGGTGCAAGAGAATGATGCAATAGCTGAGATTTCAATTAGTTCATCACATACACTGGCTTTGTATATACTATACCAAAGTAAGGTATAGTGTGCACAGAGTCTAGTAGAGCGCTAGAGGCTTACAGAGGCTCAAATAATACTAAAAGCTCTATTTGTGCTAGTGTGGTCGAACAGTTTGGCTTATCAGAGGGTAGTGTTAAGCATTTATTAGACACACTCTGGCAAGAAATTATTACACACATTCAAAGACTGAATCCATACCAATTATTTTGTATGAAAAGTTCTTATTTGGTTATTATATTTCTAGAACCAGGAAATACTCAGTTGCAGCTAAGTAAGTTTTCAAAGCAGTAATACTTTCAAAAATGCAGTATGAAGTATTTAGCAAGGCAAAAGATATGCTTTAAAGTCTTAGAAATGCGTTTGAATTTTTCAGTCAGAAACAGTAGCACTTGGCAATGTGAAAGATGGGCAGTTGTATGCAATAGGTAAAATACAATGCACTCCTATGGGAGGAAAACAGTGTTAAGCATTAGCAGGTAAGTACTCGACTTACAACTCCAGTCTTCAGGGGTTTGAGCAAACACTGGGAAAGGTTCAGTTTCAGGTAGGTACTGCACCACCATCGGCACTGAGGCAGCTGGGTGTAGAGGTCACTGGGCCCAATGTAAAAGAATGGAGACTGGGGGCACCTCGAAGAGGCATGGTTTGCAGGTAAGTTCCTCGGGGTTTCAGGGCACAGTCCCCGGGCTGTTAAGATCAGCATGGGGGCCACAAGGTTACACCAAAGCTACACCACCAGCGGCACAGGGGCAGCCGGGTGCAAGGTGCAAAATCTGCATCGGCACCCAATGCGTTTCAATTGGGTATCTCAGTCGAACTAAGAGGCTGCAGGCTCGGGCCAGGGGGCTGGCTGAAGGTGACCACCGGCTGGGAAGGTAAGTTGGAGGGCTAAGGAGGTCGAGGCGGTTGAGCTCCCCAAGGCTGGAGGGCTGAGGATGCAGGGGTACCTTTTGGTGTCAGATTTTCTTGGTTGGAGCCGGTTGCGGTCGGGGAGGACCCTTCGTGTAGAGGCTGCAGGTGACTTTGTGGGGTTCAGGAGAGGTTAGCCACTGAGGGAGACTTCAGAGGATACTACTTGGTGTAGTTTCTATTGGACAGGGATGCTGTCCTTGGGAGATCTGGTCTTTGCTTAAGAGCAGTAGTCTTCCTGGTGTTCTTGGCAGTCGCTGGTCACGGGACATGCGTAGTCATCTTCACAGGGTCATTGAGCAGGAGACAGGCCGGTAGGGATGGGGCCAAATATGTAGTTGTCTTCCAGGCTCAGTTGCATGGCATCTTCTACATCCTTTATCTTCTCGGGTCACAGAAATCTGATAAGCAAGATTATGGGTTGCCCTAAATACTGAATTTAGATATTACAGGTACTGGCAGCTGGTAGTCGATGGGTTTTTTGCCTTTAGGGTGACTACACCCTTTGTATGCCCCCTTCCTTTGAGGAGGGGGCATCCCCTAACCTGATTGGGTAGAATCCTTCCATTCAAGATGAAGTGCTTCCAAAGGAGGGGGTCGCCTCGGTCCAGGGCACTCTTGGAGTGGCCCTGGCAGAGGGGGGACACACCTATCCAGACTACTAATATTCCCGCCGACCTTGCCGCCAAAAGTGTGGTTTGGTCAAAGACCGGGGCAATCTCTACAAGCTGGAGAGGCCCTGGCTAGCATATCAAAGGGCAGGAAGCCCTAGAGTCTCCCCGACCTGAATTCTGTTCCTGCCTGGGGATAGGTGTGAAGCACCTCCACCCCAAGCAGCCTTTGTCCCTGACCCTCAACCCTCGAGAGCACAAGGGCTCCCACCTCAAGGGGTCAGAAACATGTCTGTGTGTGGCAGGCTGGTGCAGACCAGTCAGCTGGACACAAGGGAGACGGTTGTTTTTCAGGGGGCATCTCTAAGATGTCCTGTGAATACATTTTACAATAAATCCCAAACTGGCATCAGTGGGGGGTTTATTGTGCTGAGAAATTTGATATCAAACTTCCCAGTATTCAGTAAAGCCATCATGAAGCTGTGGAGTGTGTAATGATAAACTCCCAGCCCATGTACTCAATATGGCTTCACTGCATTTACAATGTCTAAGAATGGACTTAAGACACTGTAGGGCCATTTTGCTCATGCAGCTATGCCCTCACCTGACCTGTGGTATAGTGCACCCTGCCTTAGGGCTGTGAGACCTGCTAGAGGGGTAACTTACCTATACCACAGGCAGTGGGCGTGGGTATGGCACACAGGGATGTGTGTCATGTCGACTCTTACGTTTGGTCTGCAACAAAGCACAGTCTGCAATGGCAGTGTGTATGTGCTTGGTGAGGGGTCTAGGGGTCTCTGAGGGTGACACAATACATGCTGCAGCCCTTAGAGACCACAAGGCCCTTGGCATCAGGGGTACCTTTTTTAAGGGACTTGTATGTGGGCCGGAGGAGTGCCAATAGTGGAAGCAAATGTACAGTTTTGGGAAAGAACACAGGCCTTCGGAACCGGACTGGCAGGGACCCAGGACACACTCAGTCAAAGTGCATAAGATATCTGGCAAAAAGTGGTTGTGGGGGTTACTGCAACAGAAACTAACTTTCCTATACATACACACTATTTGGGTTCCTCCTGCTGTAACAGAAGTGCCAGTGATGATGAAATGCGCTAACTGGTAAGCATTAGCCAACGGACTCTTGGTGGTTGCTTACGTGAGACACTTCCTATATTCTTTTACTATATTCTTCTGTTTTGAAGTGTAGTATCCCTCAGAATCATTTCCTTTTTTATACACAACCGGGCTGTTGACACGACTGAGTTGTACTAGAGCGGGCATGGGCCCTAGTATCGCCAATGCCTCAGGGAATTTGTCACATGTGACTAATAGAAGGTTGTGAATGAGGTGGGACATTGGGGTTTGTTTATTCTGATATGGACAGAAACACGTAATGCAGTTGTCACCTTGAGACTGTGAGCAAATACACTCCACCAGCCTTATTCCTTCAATGCTTTGCATTAAGAAATATAACAAACGGGTGGAGGTGGAGTTTCTATGAGCATCAACCAGAAGAGATCCAGCAGAATTGGGGAGAACATCACCAGCACCAGCATAAAGTAAAGTACTTGGGGAAATATCTATGTATTGTCAAGAGCGTCATTTTCTAATGGTTACCGACCTTCTTAATATAACTTTCTCGATGGCTGTGAAGGGAAACTATTAAAACACTTTTCCAACTAATCTTGCAATATTCTAAACTGGAGCTTGCAGGCTTTGATTTTCTCACACCAAGTTGGTGTTTGTAGGCAAGTGCTTAAAACTCACAAAACAACAGAAACGTAGTTGAGCAATAGTATGGGATTTGTTTTTTTACTAAAGATTAAAGAAGCTTGCAGTGCAATAAACTGCACACTATCCTGAAGACAACCTAAAAAAAATATTTAGGACTCTGAATAACTAAGACTGGTTGAATTATATTTGAATATGATTTAACAAGGAAGAGTGTGCAATACGCCGTTGATCAAGGGTGAAAATGGTTATGGAATGCATTTAATTTTCAGAACATTGGTTGAGGGAACAGCAAATCTACTTCGCTTATTCAGGGGGGTTAACACCGGTCTCTTTTCTTTGGAGAATTATTAAAAGAAGAGATAGAACAGTTGAAGCTTTTTTTCGCTGTTTAACTACAAGAACTAGCAAACAGAAATACTAGAGAGGTGTTGCTCTTTCTCCAGAGAACGAGCTCCACAATAGAGTCAGGTGACTAATGCTGTTTGAAAAATAAGAAACCTTTGAAGAACAATGTAGGAAAGTCCCCTTTTTTCATATGGACTTTTTCCCTTGTAAATGATGCAATTTTGACAGAAGCGCACTCGGTTCCTGCTATCCAGGTTTCCAGGGCCAGATCTCTTTCCCTAAATCTGTACAATTGTTCCCCCGATTGGCAATACATTTAGCATCCCTGTACGATGCTAGAAGATTGTACCACTGATACCTAGGGCAAGGATGCTAAAGAGCAACATAATTGTATCACCCATTAGGGACCCCTCACCACACTCATGCAAACTGCCACGCGTGACATGGTGCAGACAAAAGTGAAGACACAACATGGAACACCTCCAGTGTGCCATGCCTGCAGACACTGCATGCAATATTTGTAAGTCACACTACAGCAGGCCTTGCAGCCCTAAGGCAGGGTGTGTTATATATATGTGAGGACATATCAGATATTCCCAGTCATGTCCAAGTCAATTCTTGGAGGTTGTCAGTGAACAGGAAAGCCATCCTAGTGTATGTACTGGGCACTGGTGATTACAAGGGCCCCAGTTGCATTATGGCTTCACTAAAGCCAAAGATGCCTGGTATCGAACATCTTGTATTAATAAACCCACACTGATTCCAGTGATTGATTTATTAATAGATGCACCCAGAAGGAACCCTGGAAGTACATCCTCTAGTGTACTGGCTGACTCGTGCAGACCAGCCTGCCACTTCAGACAGATTTCTGACCCCCTGCAGGGGAGAGTCTATGCCCTCTGAGGGCCAAAACAATTCCTGCTCTGGCCCGAGGTGTTGTCACCTCCTCCAAGCATGAGAGCTAGTAATTAGCGTATCAAGGTAGGAGGCTTCAAAGTCCTCTGCCGCCTTTGATATGCAACTTCGGCTTCCCCAGACTTTGGAGATGCCACCCCCTGACCTGAGGAATATTTGCCACCAGGAAAAGCTCGAAAATTAGCTAGTCAGGAGGCTTGTTCACCATCAGGCCAGTTACGCCCCTAAAGTGGGGGCTACCTGAGGTGAACATGAATAATAGAATTTCGCAATCTTCGTTTTTCGTGGAATTAGGCTCACTGGTATAGGGCTACGCCCACTTCCCACAGGAAACGTCCAAAGGCAAGCCTGTCTGCGCACGGCCCGCGCACAGCTCCAGCCACTCTTTCCATTTTTCTTCAGGTAATTTCCCTTTGAGGCACTACTCTAGTAACATGTTGCTCAGTCTCAATGTAACGTATAGTTTCTTACCTGTCGGTGTAGTTTTGCAGCTTGAAGACTTTCTGGATTCACTATGCTGTGCATTATTCCGCCATCTAGTGGTTGGGTCCGGAATTGTAGTCTTTTGTCTTTTTTTTTTCGTGGCCCAGGTGGGCATCGACATACCACCATTTGGTGTCCTTCGTGACGTCGACGTGCTTCCTCCTGAAGCTCCCACCTTTGGTCGTCATCTTTGGATTCTTTTTTCTTGTCTTGTGTTATTCTTGTTTTTCCTTCTTATTTTCTAAAGTCTTGTTTGTATTTAATTCATTTCCTCCTGACACATCTTTCTGGCAGAGGAGGGTGGGTTCTCTAGTGAAGCCAGAAAGTCTTCAAGCTGCAAAACTACACCGACAGGTAAGAAACTATACGTTTTGTAGCGTGAATCTTTCTGGATTCACTATGCTGTGCATAGACTTTGTAGTGGTTTGTTCTTACTGTGGTGGCTGGGTGGAAGATGAGCACTGGTTACTGAATAGGTGTTGTAGGACCTTCTGTCCCACTTGCGCTTCTTTGTTCATTTGGATATCCACACAGTAGTGCTTAGTGAACGTGTGCACTGAAGACCATGTTGCAGCTTGGCAATTGTCCTGAATCGGTGTTTTGGTCAAAAACGCAATGGTTGCTCCTTTCTTCCTTGTTTATTGAGCATGAGCTGCTCCTTGTAACAGTTGCCCAGCTGGTTTGTGGCATAGTTATGGTTTGTGCAATCCATCGGACAATGGTATTTTTGATAACTGGCCGTCCCAAAAAACTGCTTGCGAAGGAAACAAAGAGTTGCTTTGTCTTTCTGCAGGCCTTTGTCCTTTCTATATAGTGCATCACCGCCCGCCTGGCATCCAGTGTGTGCAGCGCTCTCTCTGTGCTTGTGGTTGGTTTTTGGAAAAAACTAGGTATTTGGATTGTTTGGTTGATGTGGACCCGAGACACCACCTTTGTCATGAAGTGTGGGTCTGTTCTCATAACAATCCTATCACTGTGTATCTGCAGGTAGGGCTCCTGAAGTGTTAGCGCCTGCAACTCACTTACTCTTCGTAGTGATGTGATAGCCACTAAGGCGGCCGTCTTTACTGCGAGCATGTGCAGTGTAGCCTTATGCATGGGCTCGAATGGTGCCTTTATCAATTGGGTCGGTACAAAAGGGGGTGGTGATGGACGGAGCATCAGAACCAATCAAACACTCACACCCAGTCAACAGATCTGGGTTTGAACCATCACCGTTCTTTAGCCCACTCTGCCACCCCAGTTCAGACATGGCCATATGCAAATCAGTCTGACACTGTGCCTCATGGGAACAGCCCAGCCCGAACTGCCAAGCCATGCCTTCCCTGGACCGGAAACAAGCTTCCTAGGACCGGTTTCTGGCATTTCAGCCGTCTTCAGCCAGGCTTGCTTGAATCCAGTGGCAAAGTGAGCAAGGGACTCACGTCTGAGCATACCCTGCCAACTTATGGCGAACAAAGTGGTACAAAAGGGGGTGGTGATGGACGGAGCATCAGAACCAATCAAACACTCAAACCCAGTCAACAGATCTGGGTTTGAACCATCACCGTTCTTTAGCCCACTCTGCCACCCCAGTTCAGACATGGCCATATGCAAATCAGTCTGACACTGTGCCTCATGGGAACAGTCCAGCCCGAACTGCCAAGCCATGCCTTCCCTGGACCGGAAACAAGCTTCCTAGGACCGGTTTCTGGCATTTCAGCCGTCTTCAGCCAGGCTTGCTTGAATCCAGTGGCAAAGTGAGCAAGGGACTCACGTCTGAGCATACCCTGCCAACTTATGGCGAACAAAGTGGTACAAAAGGGGGTGGTGATGGACGGAGCATCAGAACCAATCAAACACTCACACCCAGTCAACAGATCTGGGTTTGAACCATCACCGTTCTTTAGCCCACTCTGCCACCCCAGTTCAGACATGGCCATATGCAAATCAGTCTGACACTGTGCCTCATGGGAACAGTCCAGCCCGAACTGCCAAGCCATGCCTTCCCTGGACCGGAAACAAGCTTCCTAGGCCCGGTTTCTGGCATTTCAGCCGTCTTCAGCCAGGCTTGCTTGAATCCAGTGGCAAAGTGAGCAAGGGACTCACGTCTGAGCATACCCTGCCAACTTATGGCCAACAAAGAGGTACAAAAGGGGGTGGTGATGGATGGAGCATCAGAACCAATCAAACACTCACACCCAGTCAACATATCTGGGTTTGATCCATCACCATTCTTTAGCCCACTCCAGTGGGCTAAAGAATGGTGATGGATCAAACCCAGATATGTTGACTGGGTGTGAGTGTTTGATTGGTTCTGATGCTCCGTCCATCACCACCCCCTTTTGTACTGCTTTGTTCGCCATAAGTTGGCAGGGTATGCTCAGACGTGAGTCCCTTGCTCACTTTGCCACTGGATTCAAGCAAGCCTGGCTGAAGACGGCTGAAATGCCAGAAACCGGTCCTAGGAAGCTTGTTTCCAGTCCAGGGAAGGCATGGCTTGGCAGTTCGGGCTGGACTGTTCCCATGAGGCACAGGGTCAGACTGATTTGCATATGGCCATGTCTGAACTGGGGTGGCAGAGTGGGCTTAAGAACGGTGATGGATCAAACCCAGATATGTTGACTGGGTGTGAGTGTTTGATTGGTTCTGATGCTCCATCCATCACCACCCCCTTTTGTACCTCTTTGTTCGCCATAAGTTGGCAGGGTATGCTCAGACGTGAGTCCCTTGCTTACTTTGCCACTGGATTCAAGCAAGACTGGCTGAAGACGGCTGAAATGCCAGAAACCGGTCCTAGGAAGCTTGTTTCCAGTCCAGGGAAGGCATGGCTTGGCAGTTCGGGCTGGACTGTTCCCATGAGGCACAGGGTCAGACTGATTTGCATATGGCCATGTCTGAACTGGGGTGGCAGAGTGGGCTTAAGAACGGTGATGGATCAAACCCAGATATGTTGACTGGGTGTGAGTGTTTGATTGGTTCTGATGCTCCATCCATCACCACCCCCTTTTGTACCTCTTTATCAATTGGGTCAGCACTACGTTGAGGTTCCATGCTGGTGCTGGCATCCTGTTCGGGAGTGCGATTCTCTTTGCCCCTTCTAGAAATCTTTTTACTACTTGTGAGGTGAAGAAACTTTTCCCCGTTTCTCCTCTTGTGTAAGCACAATCGCCGCCAAGTGTACCCTTAGGGATGTGTAGCTTAGTTTACTTTGCAGTAGATGCATTAAATATTTCAGTACTGTTGACTCCCTTGCAATCCTTCTTTGCAATTTTTCTCCAATGCACCATTCTGAGAATCTTTTCCACTTTGCTACGTAGAATTTCCTTGCGGTAGGCCTTCTTACATCCCTGAGCACTGCCATTGTGCTCGCCGGTAGCTTGAGGTGTGCAAACTCTAGGTCTTCAGGAGCCATGCCGCCATGCTGAGGCTCTCTGTCTCTGGGTGTGCACCCTCCCGTTCTGCATTGTTAACAGGTCGCTACGTCTTGGGAACCTGTGGGCTGTTGCCTGCGCCATCTCCACTATTTGTGAGAACCATGACTGTCTGGCCCACTGAGGTGCTATCAGTATCAGTGACAAGTTGCTGATCCTGCATTTGTTGAGAACCCTGTGTATCAGTGGTATCGGGGGGAAAAGCGTATGCAAATGTCTCTGACCAACTTATCCATAGCTCATTCCCTTGTGACCGATGGTCTGATTGTCTGGATGCGAAGTGTTGGCATTTTGGTGTGTTGCAAATAAGTTTATTTGCGGTGTACCCCACTTCCGGAATACTTTCTGTAATTCCTGTTGGTTGATCTCCCATTCGTGGGATGCTGACGTCTGCCTGCTGAGTCGGTCTGCTTCCACATTGTCCTTTCCTGGGAGATGCATTTCTAGTAGGCCTATTCTCAGTGCAATGGCCTATCTCCAGATCTCCTGTGCTAGCCCTGATAGCGCTACTGACTGTGTTCCTCCTTGTTTGTTGATGTAGAACATGGTCATGGTGTTGTCTGTTTGGATCAACACCCTGTTTCCGTACAGCTCCTTTTGAAAAGCTTTTAAGGCTAGGAACACTGTTTTTAGTTCCAGGTAATTGATGTGCTTGACCGCATCCTGTTGCAACCATAGCCCCCTCACCATGAGCTTGTTCATGTGCGCGCCCCACCCCAGCTGGGAGGCGTCCGTCGTGATGGAGTTAGAGTTGGTTGTGTGAATGGTTTTCCTTGTGAAATGTTTTGTTCGTTCCACCACGTTATTTCCCGATGCACTGCGTGTGTGACAACTACTAGATCTTCCCTACTCCCAGTAGCCTGTGACCATTGCTGCTGTATCCATTCCTGGAATGGCCTTGTGTAGTCGAATATTTTGGACTAGGTGAATGCACGACGCCATCATTCCCATCAGCTTGCTCACCGTCCTCACTGTCAGAACTTGCCCCTTGAGGTACTGACGTGTTTCCTTCTGTATCGCCAATGTTCTCTTCCTGCTGGGGAACACTTTGGCCTGTCTGGTGTTGATCTCTGCTCCTAAGAATATCTTGATTTGCTCTGGTTCTGTTGAAGATTTCTCCCAATGGATCGAGAAACCCAGCCATGTCAGAGTTAGTATGACTTGCTGGATGTGTAGTTTGCATTGGCTGTACGAACTTGCCTTTACGAGCCAGTCATCAAGATAGGGGTATACGTGTATTCCTTGCCTTCGTAGGTGTGCCACGACAGCTGCTAGGCATTTTGTAAACACCCTTGGTGCAGATTTTAGGCCGAATGCCAGTACTATGAACTGGTAGTGGCTTTGGTTGATCACAAACCTTAGCAGGCGCTTGTGTTTGTGGTTGATGGGAATGTGTAAGTGTGCGTCCTTCAAATCGATAGTAGCCATGAAGTCCCCTTGTTGTATTTGTGGTATTACCTCTTGTAGGGAAGTCATCTTGAGTGTTTTTATGAATGTGTTCAGAAACCTTAGATCTAGGATAGGTCTTAGTGTTTCGTCCACCTTTGGCACCAGGAAGTAAGTTGAGTAAACCCCTTTGTTTTTTTGGTTTTGCGGCACCACCTCTATTGCCTCCTTGCTGAGCAGTTCTCGCGCCTCTAGTTGCGAGAGCTCCTTTGCTGAGTGTGCTTTTTTCTTAGTTTTCTGGTCGGAGGTTGTCTTTCTAACTCTATACAGTATCCGTATTGTATGATGTTTAGTATCCATTTGTCTGATGTGACCTTCCTCCATTTCTGGATAAAAATTCTTATTCTTCCCCCTACTGGTGTTGAGTGTTCGAGGTACTGTTTGTCGAACGTTCGGCTGCAGTTTTCCTTTATGTTTTTCCGCCCACCCTGAGGTGTTGCTAGAGTGGGGCTCTGATTCCTGGTGAAGTCACTTGGATGAGGGCTGTTGCCCTCCCCTTCGTGTTCGTCCTCGTCAGTTTCCTTTCCCTCGAAAGGACTGTCCCCGGGGCTGGTACTGCCAGTTCTGCTGCTGCTGGCCTTGGCTGTTCCCTTAGTAGCCTTGCTGGAACGCCTGGTGCGATGTGGTAGGCACGTTGCCTCCTCTACCACCTGGCCATCTCGTGGGTGTGCCCCTGCTCATCCCTCTGAACTATAGCACTCCCATGGACCTTGCTGTCTCGTTGTCCTTCTTGAGCTGCGTCAACTTGTCGTCAACTGGTGTGCCGAACAGTTGCTCTCCGTTTAAAGGTGTATTCAGGATGTTGCTTTGCACCTCTGACTTGAATCCTGAAATTCTGAGCCATGCGTGTCTTCTCTCAGTCACTCCTATCATCATTAGTCTGCTCGATGTTTCTGCAGCATCAAATGCAGATTTTAGGCATGTGTTCGCCATGATTTTGTCTTCTTCTATCAGGTGAGCTGCTCTTTGTTGGTATTGATCTGGTAGATGCTTTAGGATCTGCCCCACTTCATCCCAGTGTTGGTAAGCGTGCCTGTTGATCAGGGTATTGGAGTTTGCGATGCGCCTATGGATTGCTGCATTTCTCTCCACCTTTCTCCCTGTGAGATCCATCCTCCTACTCTCCTTGTCTGGAGGTGGTCCGGCATTAGTGGGCACATTGGCCCTCTTCCTAGCCATTGCTGCTATTATGGAGTCGGCTGGTACTGACCCTTGGATGTATGCAGGGTCCTTTGAAGAATGTTTATATTCTTCTCCGTTCTTGGAGTCACAGCCTTGCATACTGCTGGTTCCTTAAAGGCCTCTCTTCCTTGATACAGCACACTAGGGAGCATGGGCAGGAATTGGCTCCTAGTTTGTTGAGGCAGTAGAGTTTCCAGAAGAAAGCATGCATTGGACTTCTCCTCTTCCATTTGGACTCCATTCGTTTGTGCAGCCTTTTGGTCGACCATGCTGTAGACCCCAATGTCGCCTGCCGGCGAGGGTCTCGAAGGGTAAGTGTCTACCCCTTCTTCCAGCAATTCGGCGTCAAGATCTTGCCATTCTAGGTCTTGTGCCTCGGGGACGCCGAGTCCCGGTAGGATTGCAGATCCTCGTCGCCTAGTCTTCGTCCCCCTGTTCCTCGATTGGTTCGAGTTTTTTCGGGGTTTCGGCGTCCTCATCGTCTCTTTCGACTTCGAGCGCGAGTTTTGGCGGGATGGTGTATTGGCTCATCTTGTTGTCGAAGTCCTTACTCCGCTGTAGGATGCTCGCCATTTCGGCCTCGAGCCTTCTCTTCTTCCTCTCCATCTCGGCGGCATGTTTGGCGTCGAGGGTTGGTGCGCCTCTTTTCGGGGCCCTTGACGTCGATGTCGGCCCTGCCTTTCTCGGTGCCGAGGTGTCCTTTTCGGGGGCAACCTTCGACGACCTAGGTTTTCTAGGGTTTTTGCCGACTGGGAGTTCTTTTCGAAGGATCCGCTCGGCTGACTGTCCTTGGTTGCTGTGGTCTTCGTCGAGTGTTTCGGCGGCAATGCTCCCTTCGAGGATTTAGCTTTACTTCTACGAGTGTCACTCGGGGCTTTAGCCTCACCCTTTCGAGTGTCGCTCGAGTGCTTAGGGGTCGACGACTCCCTTACCTCCTTCGACATCTTATGGACCTCGACAACCGTGCAGTCCTCCGGTCCTTCGGCAATGTTGTCCTCCTCTCCACTGTAGAGGCCCAGGTCTCGGAGCGATGGAGATGGTCCCTGCCCCTGCATGCTGTGGTTCGCTCTTCTGTGCCTCTCCCTTACTCTGAGGGTCTTGGGTGTAAACGCCGAGCACGTGTTGCAGTCTTCACTGTGGTCGAGCGGCAAGCAGAGGTTACAGACTGGATGTTGGTCCTTCTGGGCGTATTTGTGGTGGCAATTGGTGCAAAACTTGAACGGAGCCCCCTGCAAGCGCATTCTCCGTCGAACGTCGAGATCTTGGTCGTAAACCTTCTCTCTCGTCGTCCCGGTTACCTGACCTGTAGTCCAGTGTAGCTGAAAACTTGTTTTTCGTCAATTTTCTACGATTTTTCTTGATTCCTCTTCCCAAAAACTCTGGAACTCTTCGCAACGATCCAGACCCAACAGCAGAAAAAAGAATCTGAAGATGGCAACCAAAGGTGGGAGCTTCCGAAGGAAGCACGTCGACGTCACGAAGAACACCAAACGGTGTTATGTCGAAGCCCACCTGGGCCACGAAGAAAAAAAAAAAAAAGAAAAAAAAGACTACAATGCCAGACCCAACCCTAGATGGCGGAATAATGCACAGCATAGTGAATCCAGAAAGATTCACGCTGCAAAACTGATAGATACGCGGAATGCATAAGATTTCAACCCGGTACAGGACCTCCCTACGCACAACCTACCTGTACCGGCTGTAACTCGAAATTACCAGAGTTTAGGTTTCAGCAAATCAAGGAGATATCAAACGCAGGGAAAGATACTAAAAACCTTGGGGATGGAAAAACTTTAAAGTGTGTTCTCTTTAACGCAAGATCGGTAGTTAAACATAGCATAGACTGCGCCACACTTATCGAAGAGGAGGGAATTAATATTGCATTTATAACCGAATCCTGGACGGATGATGCTTCCGGTCCGGATCTGGTCAAAGCAACACCACCTGATTATCTCAGTTACACAGTAAACAGACCCTATAAGAAAGGAGGTGGCTTGGCAGTTATCTACCATAAATCGTTTTTAGTATCCTTTCACCCTTCGTCCAAGGCCAAATGTGAAGCATTGGACTTTTGTTTCTACCTTTCGGACCATCACAGCTTTAGAGGCACCCTCCTCTATAGGCCACCGGGCCCTAGAAGTCCATTCATAACACAAGTTGGAGGCATGCTTGAAAATGGTCTTAGTGCTAGCTCACACACATTGTTAGGAGATTTTAACTTCCATCTACAAATGTTCAATGATCCAGATACCGCCAACCTGCTGGACTTGAGGAGTAACCTTGACCAAAAGCAATTGGTCACTGGTGCCACTCACAAGGCAGGGAATACATTGGACGGGATATTTTCTAACAATGTGCATTTACGGGTAACAGGCCTTCTCCCACTGGTCTGGTCAGACCATAAGGAGGTGATATTTGAGCTGACCATGCCAGCACACTAGCAAACCAGTAAATAAACAGATGATGAGCAGAGCATGGAAAAAGGTAAAAGCTGAGGAACTACAGGAAGTACTAAAGGCCACATCATTTATTTTACCTACAGATCTGGATGAGGCCTCACTACTTTATACCAATTGGCTGGAAGAAGCTGGTAACAAGCTTGCTCCCAAGAGACTCAGTCGATCCAAGAGAGCATGACCCCCCCTCTTCTTGGTACACCCAAGAACTTAAGAGATCAAAAACTGGCCTGTAAGCACCTTGAAAACAACTGGAGGAAGGAGTACAATGATAAAGGAAAAAAAAAAAGAGTACACAATAGGTCTAACTCAGTACAAGAAGATGCTTCTTGAAACAAAGCAAAAAATGTTTGCAAAAAAAATCAAACTGGCAGAGAACTCAACTAAAGAACTGTTCAAAACAGTAACCACCCTAGCCCATCCTGCCGCCCCCTCCAATTCCGGCTAGCCAGGAACTCTGTGATAAAATAGCTTAAGTTTTTCTGGATAAAATAGAGGCCATTTTCTCCTCATTCAATACCTTAACAATCAATATACCTCTGGATCGCACAGCCGACCCTAAGTTAGTAACAAGCTATGGCCCACATTTTGCCAAATTTGTCCCTGTTACAACATTAGAGGTGCTCAATACTCTCATGACGATGAAATCTGGCTCGCCACACGATCCCTGTCCAGTTTCCATATTAAAGCTAGCACTTGAACCAATCACCATAACTTTGACTTCGATCGTTAGTGCTATGTTCACAGAACGATATTTTCCCAAAATCTGGAAAAGGGCATTTATACTCCCCCTGCTAAAAAAAAAATCAAGTCTAGAATCAAAAGACTGCAATAATTTCAGACCTATATCTAGACTCCCGATTCTGGCAAAAATTACAGAGAAAATTATGAATGCCCAACTTAGCGTCTTTTTTTAAGCAGCTCAGGTGCTTGACCCCACACAGTACGGGTTTCGAGTGAGGCACATCACAGAGACTGCCCTGCTCAACTCTACCGAAGAGATCAGGGCCACACTTGACAAAGGAGGAAAAGCTGCAATGATTATGTTGGACCTCTCAGCAGCTTTTGATACGGTCCATCACTCTTTGTTGATGGACCGGCTGCAAGAGATTGGAGTCCAGGGCTCTGCTTGGAAACTTCTAAAATCTTTCTTGTCTAACAAACCCCAAACTGTCGCCCTCGGTGCTTCTGTACGAAACCGTTCTCCCTGCCGTGTGGTGTCCCTCAGGGGTCATCCTTGAGTCCAACGCTTTTTAACATTTATGTCTCACTATTGGCCCCCCTCATTGAATCCTACAGTTTCGGCCTGACCTCATATGCAGACAACACCCAAATTGCCCGTTTCCATGACTGTATGACCGCGGTAGGGAGCTGGATGGCACAAAATTGCCTAAAATTAAACTCCAACAATACTGAGGTTGTTTTGTGCGGAAATGATGCCAATTTCTGGACCCTGGCTTGGTGGCCAGACACACTTGATCCCCTTCATTCCCCCATCAAAAAGGTAAAGTCCCTAGGAGTATGGATTGATGACAAACTTAGTTTCAGGGACCAAGTCAATGCAGTTGTGTCATCAGCATCCTACACTTCAAGATCTTGAAAGAAAATCATTCCATTTTTACCAAAGGATAGTTAACAGTCATTACCGCCCTAGCTATATCCAAACTGGACTATTGCAACAGCCTCTATATCAATATCCAGG
This sequence comes from Triturus cristatus, assembly GCF_964204655.1. Lineage (NCBI taxonomy): Eukaryota > Metazoa > Chordata > Amphibia > Caudata > Salamandridae > Triturus > Triturus cristatus. The sequence continues at coordinate 585,084,516 of NC_140594.1, forward strand.
AAAGTCTTATGAATAGACTGCAGCTTTTGCAGAATGCAGCGGCCAGACTGCTCACCGGCATACCAAAATGCGCCTCAATCTCGGCTGAGATTAGAAGGCGTCATTGGCTGCCCATGAGATAACGGGTTCAATTTAAGGCTCTCTGCATAGTGCACAAAGCCCTTCACGGAACTGGGCCAGACTATCTTAAATCACTATTTCATTGGTATGCACCAAAAAGGCGGTGGCGTTCTTCGAATGCCAAGCTGGTAACGGTACCCTTTGCAACAAAAGCCAACTGGGTTGGCAGAAGCTTTGTGGTAGGAGCAGGCAAAGCATGGAACGGCCTGCCATCGCATCTTAGAGGTATGACAAACTTATTTGCCTTCAGGAAGGCTTTGAAAACCTGGCTGTGTTCAGCATAATTTAATTTTCATTCCTCCTGTTGTTAGTTTTAGGCCTCTGTAGGACTTCACACAGCGCCAGGACACCTCCGGGTAACAGCCGCGCTCAAAAATAGCAATAACATAACATAGAGGGGTGTAGTCACCCTAAATGTAAGTAGCTTATTGGCTACTACCAGTCACTCCCCTTAACGCCCCTAAATTGGGTCGGAGCCCAGGGATGGGGTCCTGGGCCCTTGTACATCTTTGCAAGGAGCGTGATAGCGCTCCCCGACTTGACTTCTTGGTCTGAGCCCAGGGATGGGGTCCTCGGCCCCCTTCTTGCATCGCAAGGGGGCACAACGGAACACCCTCGATCACTTCTTGGGGCCCAGGGATGGGGTCTGGGCTCCTTTGTAGCTTCACGGGGCGCGACTGCGCTCCCTGACCTGTTTTTTTCTTGGGACAGCCCCTGGGTTCGGACCTACCCCGGGGGCACAGCTGAGGGCGGCGGCGGAGCCCCACGCTCTTCGTCTCTGGCTCAAACAAAGGCCGCCTACTTCCAAAAGGTATATTTCAGTAAGAGTCAGAATTCTCGGGCCCGATGGCAGTCAGGGGGTTGCTCCTCAAAGTCCAGTGTTCAGCAGAAAAGCCCAACCAAGAGAGCTATCTTCCTTGTACAAGACCTTTTAAGTTGGGGTGGAGGGTGTCAGCAGGCCTGCACCCCTGGCCTAGCCTGATCTGCCACATCATCCATCTGTCCCTGTTCCAACCTTTCTACACGGTCTTCTGGGATAGCTCAAAATGGTGTCACCCAGGAGTCTCATGCCACATGGGCTCTGGGAGTCTCAGCTCCACCCCTCGCTGATATCACTGCCAGGGATTTTCAGTAACAAATCTTCTAAAGAGCCCCTCCCCCCTCTGGCTTAGCTTAAGTGGTCTGGACTCCCTCCTTTATGGAATAGCCTGAGGCAGGCATCCTTCTTGGCACAGGATGACAGCTGACTGATTGATGCAGAGCAGTCAAACCCGCCCCACCCTCCTTCTGAGGAGCTGACCTAATCAAAAGTAATTGTTATTTTTGTGGGATGAGGCATTTGCTGTTGCAGCTGGATAGGAAAGTAATTAACCCAGCCCAGCAGTGCGACAAAAGGCCTGGGCTCTGATCCTCAGCTGAGTCAGAGAAATATGACATACCTGTATGACCCATAAGCTGTACAGATATGTTTTTGAACGTAACAAAATAGTTCTTTTCACACTGGTTGCAGTGTACATTGGTGCAACTATGGTGTCTCTACCCCAAATAGAAGTGAAGCGTTGCCCTAAGGCAGCCTTTCACATAGGAGTATAAAGGAGTGCCTCTATAGTCAAACAATAGAGCACGCCGACTGTCCCTTACATGTGTTCACCCACAGTATAAGGCCTATTCCAGATCAATACCCAATTCTGCATAGTCCCTTCTGTGCCAGTCTACCTGTGCGCTGTTCCTGGGCTGCGCACGGCAGGAGTATCGCACGTGCAGCCCTCTCACATGTGCACATGTATGTGCACACATTCACATGTAACCAGCCAAGAGCCCCTTACCGCGTTGCAGCAGCCTTATCTTAAAAGGCGGACTGGCGGTAAACACATGTGGTCCATTTTACCATGAGTTTACCGTGGGGGAGTCACAGGTTATGAGACTCTTCCCACAGTAAAAGGTCAAAAACCAGGTGATCAAAAAGTTAAAAATGTGGGTGATTAGGATGGTCAGAACCACCTTCTCACATCCACCATGTGAGAAGACGCCAGGACCAACCAGAGCCACACAGCACCAATACCTGGGGTACCGGACCCCTTGCAGCAACCAAGGCCTGATTGAGTCCAATCTGGACTCCCAACAACACCGAAACCGAGTAGCCGTCGAGGGACGTCAGCACCGCAGAGACCAACTTCCAGAGTGGCCCTCTGTCCTGATTTTTGCACCCTCAACCGGTGAGACCAGCAACTGCAAGGTCCTACGACGCATGTAAGAAAGTGGCTCTGTATATACTGAACCAAAGTAAGGTTCAGTGTGCACAGAGTCCACAGTCCCCAGAGGTTTGGCAGAGGCTAAAGTTAGATACAACCTTACTCTCTAAAGTGGTAGCTTGGTTGAGCAGTAAGGCAGTATCAGAGCACAGTGTAAAGCATTTGTTGTACACATTCAGTCAGCAAATGGTCTCACACACTCAAGAACTGAACTCTAGGCCAATTGATTTGTATATAAAAATATATAGTAGTTTTATTTTAGAACCAACAATAGGTATCAAAATACTTTCTCAGTTAAAATGCTGTAGTTGTATACTTTCAATAAGCAATAGACTTTTAAATGCAATAGTTACAGTTGTTGCAATAGGCAACACAATTCAAACAATTATAACATTGAGCTCAATGGGAGTTTTTAAGTTAATGCAATTTCAGTTACTTTACGTATGATTTTCTTACTCAGGGCTGGATCCTGGATTCAGCCCTGGTGCATTTCCTGTAAACAGTTGAAAGAAATCGATTTTGTTACACAGGCGACTTTTAAGGAATATTTGTGTTTCAAAAATCGACACTTAGAAGAATTTCTGGCAAAAACCAGGCAATGTTATCCTATGGAGGAAAATCAAGTTATTGGTAAGTACAGTTGTGATTACTTTTCAGGGTCAGTGCTGGGCACCAAGATCCAGCACTGGGATCTCGCCTGATAACAGGCGAGTAATTTCGTTTTCGTTATTCGGCTTATTTTTATTGAATATTTTAAAGTTTCAAAACTCGACACTTAGAAGCATTTCCAAGTGAAAACCAGTCAATGTTACCCTATGGAGAAAATGTAGGTTATCGGCTTTCAGGTAAGTGCTCGACTGGCAGAGTTAAGGTTCTGGGCATAGACTCAGGGGTCTCCCAGGGTCAGGTAGGTACAGTTGGTACACCCTCCGCGGCACAGGGGCAGCCGGGTGCAGAGAGAGTTAGGCCCAATGTTAGCCTATAGCGGGCAGGGGGCCCTTGGTTGGTGGCTGCTAACAGGCAGGTCACGCGGCTGTGGGAGATGGGCTCCTGGTCGCTTACACAGGGCAAGTGGGGAAGTAGAATAGGATAGATGTTGCACTTCCAGGGGCATTCAGGCGGCTGGGTGGAGGGTGCTTTTGAGCCGTCGGGCGCTCAATGTATTTCAATGGTGAAGCTACCAGATGAACAAAGGCTGCAAGCTCGGGGACGGAGATTCTTCAGGTGCCACCACCACTTCGCGAGGTAAGTTGGGAAGCTGTAGGTTAGGTAGGGCACAGGGGGCCGCAGGGTGCCGGGTGCAGGGGTGTCTTTTCGCGTCGGGAAAGCTTACCCTCTGCTGGTCGCGCTTGAAGGGGTCCCTGGTTCTGAGGCTGCAGGCATCGTCAGGAGAGTCGAGGAGGGTCCTTGGGTGCTGGATTCTGGGTCACAGTCGCCGGGGGGCGTCCTCATGGTCTTTGTCCACTCAGGCACAGGTCGGGCTCGGCGGGTGCAGAGTGTGCAGGAGTCGCGGTTCCTGGCAGGCACCAAGGGTTTTGTTGCTTGCTTTGAGCAGAACCACTGCTCGTCGGAGTCCCAGTCTGTTAGAGTCACAAGGCAGTCAGGTCCTCCGGGGTTTTCGAGGTTGCTGACCACTGGAGACGCCAGGTTTTAGCAGGAGCAGGTTCGAGGGTCGACAGGCTTGTAGGGCTGGGGCCAAGTCAGTTGGTGTCTGCCTCTTGTTAGCAGCTGCAAAGCAGGTCTTCTTTCTTCTTGTTCTTTAGGTTCAGGGTGCCCCTAAATACTACATTTAGGGGCGTTACAGGTAGGTAAAGAGCAGGGACCAATGGGTCCCTTCCCTGGGGTGGGTACACCTCGCCTCCCCCACCTGAGGGGTGGGTTTGGCAGAGGCTGGCACACCTCCTTTCCTCACTTGGGGTTTCCCGCTAGTCTTCCCGCCAGAGTGGGGGCTAGAACCGGTGGGGTCCAGTTGCTGAGTACAGCAAGAGGTCTGGGGAGGCTCACAAAGGCGGCATGCCTTTGAAGCTTCCTGGGGGAGGAGACCTAGCACCTCGCCCAGGACGTGCATTGTTGCAGGCCCGGGAGAGCGGATGGCTCTCTACCCAGGGGTCCAGCAACATGTCTGCTGGGTGGCAGCCTAGGCAGCCTCTCAGGCAGGACGTGGATTGTGGGTTAGGTTCAGGGGGCAACTCTAAATTGCCCTCTGACGTGCATCTTACATTAAATCCCACACTGGCATCAGTGTGGGTTTAATGTGCTGAGAAGTTTGATACCAAACTTCTCAGTCTTCAGTGGAGCCATCACAGTGCTGTGGAGTTCGTGATGACGACCTCCCAGCACCATATACTCTTAATGGTAGCACTGCACTGACAGTGCCCAGGAATGGAACTGGGTACTGTAGGGGTACAGGGCACATGCACCCGTACCCTCACCACTGGCATAGTGCACCCAGCTAGAGGGGGGACTGAGGCATGCCAGGGCAGTGTGCTTGTGGGCATGGCACACAGGGATGTGTGCCATGTCAACTCTGTTTTGTTCTGCACCAAGACACTCAGCCTGCAAAGGAGGGTGTGTGTGTGTGTGTGTCTGTCTGTCTGTCTGTCTGTCTGTCTGTCTGTCTGTCTGTCTGTCTGTCTGTCTGTCTGTCTGTCTGTCTGTCTGTCTGTCTGTCTGGGTACAGGGCCTCTAAGGGTGGCACAATAAGTGCTGCAGCCCTTAGAGGCCTTCTCTGGTCACTGTGCCCTGGGTACCCATGGTACCATTTACCAGGGCTGACATGTGGCCAGAGATACCAATTGGGTTTAGGCTTCAATGCAGTTTTAGGGAAGGAACACAGGCCCTGGGCACCTGCTTGGCAGGAGCCCAGGGCACACTCAGTCAAAGTACATCAGCAATTCAGCAAACAGTGGGGGCATACCATGCAAAAAAAAAAAAGAACGCACCAACCTCGCATCTAGACCCTCTGCACACTGCAACCCGGCTGTTTCCCCTTGCTTCCAGGACCCTTGTCAACCGAGCCCCCCTGTAGGGAGCTCCCGGACTTGTCCCAAAGTCCCCCTCAGCAGCCTGTTTCTAGGTGCCGCCCTTCTCCTTTGGTGTAGCACGTAAGGCTACCAACTCGGCCAGCACCTCTGCATCCGGAAAATCCAGGGCAGGTAAACTCTAACTGCTGGTAGTACTTTGGATCTTACCCCCCTACCATCTTAAGCCCTGAAGGGGACCCCCAGAAACGAACTGCCAGTACCTGTATACCGTATATGTCTTTCTCTGGCATAGGAAAGAATTGCGTGTAAAGACGCATTTATGTTAACATTTTACTTAACTGTGAAAGTCTATATTGCAAAAAGTACTTACCTGTTTATGAAGTTTTTGGTACCAAAATGTATATAAAAATACAAGTTATTTTTCTAAATTGGTCTTGAATCTATTATTGCTGTGCGTCTTATTTATTGCCTCTGTTAGCACAACAAATGCTTAGCGCTACCCTCTGATCAGCCTAAACTGCTCACCAACACTACCAAAAAAAGAGAGCATTTAGTGTTAAGTGCAGTGCCGCCTCGCAGAGGCAGTGCTGCAGTTTGAGGCGGGGGAGAGGCAGGAAGGGGGAGGTAGTGGAGTCGGACATATACGACGGCCAGGAGTAAAGCACGTAAATAAATAAAACCTTTTACCTTGCGCACGCTGTATCGCCGAGTTGGTAATGTAGCGAACGCAAGGTATATAGTTTTATTTATTTATTTATTTATTTACTTAACTCCTGGCCGTCGTATGTTCGACTCCACTACCCCCCCACCCTGTCCCTCCCCCGCCCAGCAGCACTCCCTCTGCAAGCCGCAACTGGTTAAGTGTGTTTGCCTCTGTAAAGCAATAAATGTTGCCTGGACTCTCCGCATAGTGTACCTCATTTTGGTTCACTAAATAGAGAGCCAGTTCCCACCGATCTCCATGAAATGGGACCTCATGCTGGAAGCATTCAAAGCCATTGAACCCCCTACAACACACCATACAAAAATGTGACCCATCACCCAACACTAAGCAGAGATCCCCTGCCTAACACGATGACCGGTGAGCAGAATCACACCCTTATAACTGAAGATCCCCACAGGATGAACACAGTTGAACGAACTATCTTAATTGGGTGTGGGCCAGACTAGAGCGAGGGGGGTGGTCCGGTTGGGACTGCTTTGTTTCTACTTTGACTTTTTAATGAACAGGTTACTTACCTTCAGTAACAATATATCTGTAAGAAACATAGGTTAGTTATAGATTCCTTCCCTTAGAATTACCCCAGGTGTCAGACTGGATCCGGAAAGCTTTTCATCGGCAGTACCCCTGTGCGTCAGAAGGTGGCGTCGGTCGACTCAGCGTTCGTCGTCGGCGTCGTGTTTGCCGGGATGATGCCCTCGATCACCGACGTCAGTTCTGTACACGACTTTCCACGCCAGAAGCGCAGAGCCATGCAAGACACTGACCACTGGTGCACAAAACTAGGGCCCTGAAAGGCTGTCCTTAACCCTAGAAGTCAGTTCGCAGAACGGGGAGGAAGGGTGGGGCAGTAAGGAATTTATAACTAACCTATGTTTCTTACAGATATATTGTTACCGAAGGTAAGTAACTTGTTCATTTGAAAGAGACAGTTATAGATTCCTTATCTTAGAATAGATACCACAGCAATACTAACCCCGGAGGTGGGTCTGCGAACTACGTTCACACCAGAAAGTCCTGGAGAACAGAACAGCCAAAGAATCTGTCTCTCTGGACTTGGCTGTCCAGGCAGTAGTATTTGGTGAACGTGTGCAGCGATGCCTACGTAGCTGCCTGACAGATATCATTTAGGGGACTCCTCGTCCCAAAGCAGTGGTAGCTGCCGTCGCCCTGGTGGAATAGGCGCGCAGTCCCACTGGAGGCTCCTTCGTTGCCAAAGAATAGCAGGCTTTGATGCACAGAACGACCTACCTGGAGATGGTCCGTTTGGGCATGGCCCGATCTTTCTTAGCGCCCACGTAAACAATAAAGAGCTGGTTGTCCACCCGGAATTATTTTGTGCAATCCAAGTAGAAAGAAAGCACACGTTTTGAAACCAGCCGGTGGAGCCTCTCTTCCTCTTTTGAAGGATGCAGAAAGAAGGTGGGCAAAGTGATGGTTTGGCCAATGTGGAAAGAAGTAACCACCTTGGGGAGAAAGGAAGGTCTAGTTCTAAGGAAGACCTTGTCCGGATGAACAGCCAGAAATAGAGGCTTGGAAGAAAGAGCTTGAATGCTCACTCACCCTGCGTGCAGAGGTGATGGCCACCAGAAAGGCAGTTTTCAAAGTAAGAAGCCTGAGAGGACAGTTTTGTAGCGGCTCAAAAGGAGCGCACATACGATAGGTAAGCACAAAGTTCCAGTCCCACTAGGGCATTACGAAGGGAACAGGAGGAAAGAGATGAGTAAAACCCTTAAGGGATCTATTTACAACAGGGGACTTGAAAAGAGAAGGCTGATCAGGGAGCCTAAAGAAGGCAGAAATGGCCGAGAGGTAGGCTTTGAGAGTGCCCAGAGCAGAGCCCTGCTGGGCCAAAGAAAGGCAGAACAAGAGAACCTCAGAAAGAGGGGCAGAAAGGTGATCCACAGCCTTTGCTGTGCACCATGCCACAAATTGATTCTATCGGTAGGCGTATACCGTCTTAGTGGAGGGACGCTTGGCTGCCAAGTTAACATCGCAGCCATCAGGAGGCAGGTCAAAGGACGTCAACTGCTGCCGCTGAAACTCCACGCAAGGAGGTGGAGGCTGGCAAGTTCCGTGGAGGACCATCCCCTGCTGCTGCGACAGAAGATCCTCGCGAAGAGGCAGTCGGCTCGAGGATCGATGGCCATGTTGAGCAGCTCGGGAAACCAGACTCTTCTCGCCCAATTCTGAGCCACAAGAATGACTTGGGCCCGGTCGCGCTTGATCTTCAGCACTCTGGGCTGAAGTGGTATAGACAGAAAGGCGTATAGAAGACCGCAACTCCACGCGCGACGGAAAGCACCGCCTAGCGAGTGCCGCCTTGGAAATTCCAGCGCGCAGAACTGCTGATATTGGCCATACTCTTCAGTGGCGAATAGAACTAACCAAGGCTCTCCCCACTGCTGAAAGAGACCTTGCACCACCTCAGAGTGAAGACGCCATTCGTGATCCATCATGCACCTGCAGCTGAGTTCGTCCGCCCAGGCTTTCAGAGAACCTGCCCGGTGTTGAATCACCAGGGATATGCCCTGATGTCCCAGCCATGTCAAAAGGCGGAGGACCTCCTGACATAGGGTTCACGACCCCACCCCGCCTTGTTTGTTGTAGTACCACATGACGGTGGTGCTGTCCGTGAACACCTGCACTACTCTTCCCCGGACAGAGGGAAGGAATGCCGTGAGTGCAAGATGAATCGCCAGAATTTCCAGAAGGTTGATGTGGAGCCCGGACTCCACCGGAGACCAGAGGCCTCTGATGTCCAACTCCTCCATGTGGCCGCCCCAGCCCAGAAGTGATGCATCGGTCACCACTGTGAACTCTGGTTGAGGAAGGGAGAGGGATCTGCCTTCGACCCAATCCTGGTTCGTAAGCCACCACTGCAATCGGTGTGCAGTGCCCTCCAAGATCTGGACGCAATCGGACAGATTCCCCTGTTGTTGTGCTCAATGGAACTTCAGGTCCCACTGCAGAGCCTGCATATGCCATCTGGCATGATCCACCAGCAGGATGCAGGAGGCCATCAGACCCAGCAGCTTGAGGGTCATCCTGACCGAAACCCGGGATAGTGGCTGAAAGATCGGAATCATAGCCCGAATATCCCGGACTCACTGTTCCGGAGGATAAACCCGAAACTACATCGTGCCCAGAACCGCTCCGATGAAGAGGAGCTTCTGAGAGGGGGTCAGGTTTGACTTCTGCACGTTGATGGAGAACCGCAGTAAATGTTGGAGGTCAGCTGTAGTCTGGGGGTGGGTGACGACAGCCTGGGGCGAGCCTGCCTTCAACAGCCAGTCGTCGAGACAGGGAAGACTGGAACCCCTGATCTGCGCAGATGAGCTGCGACCACCCGAGCGGAGCTGGTAAGGCCAAAGGGGAGCACGGTAAACTGAAAATGCTTGTGGCCTACCGTGAACCGTAGGTAACGCCTGTGAGCTGGCAGGACAGGAATGTGGAAATAGGCGTCCTGCAAGTCCAACGCTACCATCCAGTCTTCAGGGTCAAGAGCAGACAAGACCTGAGCGAGCGTCAACATTTTGAACTTCTCCTTCCGGAGGAAGCGGTTGACGTTCCCAAGATCCAAGATAGGCCTTTGTCCTTCCCGGGCACCAGAAAGTAGTGGGAATAGAAACCACAACCTACTTCTGGGGCAGGAACGCGCTTGATGGCTCCCTTGGCCAAGAGTGCCAAAACTTCCTGTTGGAGAAGGGCCAGGTGATCCTCTGACATGCAATGGTATTTGGGTGGCATGGATGGAGGGGTAGTCTCGAAGAGGAGGGAGTAGCCCCGTCGGACTATTTGCAAAACCCACCTATCCGACGTGATGGTGCGCCAGTGGAGGAGGTGATGGCGGATCCTGCCGCCCACTGGCGTTTAGTGGCCTGAAAGGTTAGACTAGGAGAGTTTGGAGGCTGCTGCAGTGGGGTCTGTGGTGGACTGACCCGCCCGCTGGTCCCCAGAACCACAGCGGTGGTTCCCACGTCCCCGGCTGTGCTGGAGCTGAACAGCTTGCGCTGGCCTGTGGCTCTGGGCGGGACATTGCGGGGCACCCCTTCCGTAGCCACGAAAGGCAGACTGCGCAGGGCGGTTGGTGGAGAGGCCCAAGGACCTGGCCATAGCCCAAGAGTCCTTAAAGCGCTCTAGCGCGTAGTCTGCCTTGTCGCCAAAAATGAGACGGCCATCAAAGGGCATGTCCATAAGTGTGGATTGGACATCCCCGGAAAAACCAATCGAACGCAACCAAGCGTAGCGTCGAAGTGCTACTGACGTGGAAATCGTCCTGCCAAGTACGTCGGCGGTATCCAGCCTACAGCGGATGGTAAACTTCGCTGCGTCTCTTCCTTCAGCAACCACTCAAGAGAGCACGGCCCAGGCCTCATCCGGGCACTGAGGCAGCACTTGCGCAACCGTGTGCCACAGGGAGTGGATATAACGGACAATAGACATGCGGTGTTTTCCGACCGCAGTCCCAAGCTGGAGGAAGAAAACATCATCTTCCCAAGACGATCCAGCTTTTTGGATTCCCTGTCCGGGGGAGCGGTAGGGAATGCGCCCTTGGACGTGGAGGCTTGGACTACCAAGCTCTCAGGGGTGGGGTGTTGGGAGAGGAAAGTGGGGAAGCCCGGGGCCGGGTGGTGGCGTCAGGCAATCATCCTGTCCACAGCAGCCCCCGTGTTGGGCCTGGACCAGGTACCCAAATGGATGTCTGTCAGGTCTTCATTAAACAGCAGCAGGGGCTCCGAAGAGCTCGCTGCCGGTTGAAGCACCTCTGTCAGGAGGTTAGTCCTGAGTGCTTGAGGTGGAGAGCTTCGGCTGCCCTACCTAACACCACTGCGTATGACGCTCTCTCCTCCGTAGCCACGGTAGGAGGAGACAATATGCCAAGGTCTGTTGAGGTATCCAAACCACTGGCTTCCCCCAGTTCCTCTCTCCAATGCTGATCATACACCAACTGGTCTGTCAGAGGGCCTCCAGACCCCTCCCAGTCCTGCTCAACCTCCTCTGGCTGCCAATCTGGTCTCAAAGAGCCAGGGTAGAACAGAGGCACAAAAGTACCCGTCGGCGTCGGATGCGGTGTCGGTCGTCACCGGTCCGACTCCGCGTCTACCTCGAGGTGGAGGCCGGGGTCGACATTGGCTGGGGACACAGCTGATGCTGGTGGCGGACGTGGTTCCGGTGGAGTCGGCGCAACGATGCCGACAGGCACCTATCGGGATCCAGGCCTGGATCCAGGGGGACCCTGCGACACCCAGGCCGAAGCCACCGACGCCTAAGGCCAGGGCCCCCAGGCGAGTCTGCAGGGCCCGAAGGCGCGCCAGCGGAGTCGGGTTGCCCAAAGATAGCATGCATTACTTCGTAGAAACTCCGAAGCTGGGCAGGGGCGCAACAGGTCCCGGAAAGGGAGGGAAACCTGAAGTCGACCGGAGGGGCACCACCCGCATCCCTCGTTGCATCGGCCAACGGACAGGGAGAAGTCTAAGAGCGACGATGCTTCTTCGACTTTTTTTTGTGCTTATATTTACCTGACCCCGAGTGCGAAGACTTTGATGAGTGGTGTTGGCTCCGCGACCGGGACCTCAAGCGGCGCGGAGCCGACTGCTGGGCCTCGAGTAGCTTTCGGGACCGCTCCCGCAAAGATTTCGGGGCCATGGTCCGGCAGTCGGAGCACCAACTTGGGGTCGTGGTTGCGCTCCAGGCAGTAGAGGCACACGCGGTGCGGATCGGTCACCGCATGAGTCGGTTCCAGGAACCGCAAGCCTATAAGCCGGGCATCCCTTGTGCACCAGGTCTCGATGGACTCAAACAAAAATTGACTGGGGGTACCGCTCTCTCCGGATCTGCTTTTGCTGGCGCAGAAAAAGAAAGAACTGATTTCAACGCGCGATGGAGGCGTCTATGTAGCTACCGCAACGTCATCCTGGCGAACACAACGCCGACGACGAACGCAGGGTCCACCGATGCCACCTTCTGACGCGCAGGGGTACTGCTGACAAAAACATTTCCGTATCCAGTCTGATGCCTCGGGGTAATTCTAAGGTAAGGAATCTATAACTAACTTACTTTCAAATAGACATATTAGCCAGCAAAAGTGATAATACAATTGACTGATATCAAATTGCCAATTTCTTGTATGGGTTAGCATCTACCCACTGACTGTACCCTGTTGGTATTCATATATTCACATCCAATTGCGTTTCGCCTGATTATCTATGTACCAACTGTAATAATGCTTGAATGCGGCGCGCCAATCTATAAAGTATCTTTATTAAAAAAAAAAAAAATAGAGTCAGTTCCTTTCAACAAATAAGGGGTTCCAATTCATTAGAGTTTATAACTTGTTTCTCTGCACAACCTGTTTTATTATTTTGATTTTTTTTGTTAGCAAATCCGCCTCTTCTGCATGGTCACACAGTATTATTTGCCTCTTGATGGGCCACATATTTTAGTAGGCTTTATAAATGTGTGCACTTTATCCCTGCTAACCAGTAGCCAAGTACCTGTGCTTTCCGTTTAAACATGGTGTAATTGGCATATTACTAATTGGTATAGTTAACTTGACTATCAGTTCCCAGTATATGGTACACAATGTAACCTGGCCTATATGTTAAATACTGCAAATGGACTGCAGCACATATTATGCCACCCACTGCATTGGCAGTTCAAACATGGCTTCAGGCCTACCATATAAACCGGACCTTTAGCAGTGTGAATACTGTAATTCAACCTGTCAAAATAAACCCTTTAGACAAGACAAAACATCATTTTTGAATATTAATAAGTCATCAATATGTAGACCTTCTAGCCCACAAGGCAGGGTACCAGGTATTTAAAAGAAGGATATGCAGAAATGCAAAATTAACATGTCCTTACAGTGACTAGCACCCAAAAGCTATTAATATTGTAGGAGGGCTGGCTGGCACATAGAGAAAAGCAGATTGAAGATTAAAATACGAATATGGTATGTCTACCATGAGACTAGCTAGGATTTTTTTTTTTTTAAGAAAGGTACCTTTTCCCTAACTGAGATTCCTGAAAACTAATTTGCATTTGCTCTCTAACGTCTTCCAGCCAGTGATTAGTACTTGAATAAGTGTGAAAAGGGTGTGAAATGTCTCTTAGGGTTGCAAACAATCGGCTGACCTGAACAGGCAGAGATTACTCCTCAGTAACCTAAGGAATATGAAGGGTGGGAGTTATGGGCATCCTTTTTGACACACTGTGGGAAGCTGTCTCTGTATATACTATACCAAAGTAAGGTATAGTGTGCACGGGACATGACCGCATTGTAATAGAACGCGACGTAATAGCATGCGATGTAACATGCCATTTTCAGTGTGCACAGAGTCCAGTGGAACCCCCAAAGATAGGCAGAGTTAAAAGTAGATAATACCTTACTCTCCGTATGTGGTAGTGTGGGCGAGCAGTAAGGCTTTACCAGAGGGTAGTGCTAAGCATTTGTTGTACACTTAGGCAAGAAATGATGTCACACACTCAAAGACTGAACTCAAACCAATTTTGTGTATAAAAATATTATTTAGTTATATTCATTTCCCAGAACCAAGCAAGCCTGGCACAGGTAAGTGTAAATGGTACTTTCCAAGGTAGGTTGAACAATACAAGCAGACTAAATGAAAATGACTGTTACAGGTTTGTAAATACTTTGGAGTACAGTTGAAATTACTGTTAGATTACTTTTGATTACTTTATGGATTACTTTTTCTACTCACTGTGATATGCCTATATATCACACTGGGACATTGCCTAGAGAAAAAGTAAATAAAGCAGCTTTTATATATTCGCAATTTTCTTTGAGTTCCATACAAACCAACTCCACACTTAAAACAATTTTCAAGAAAAGCAGTCAATGCAATCCTCTGGGAGGAAATGGAGTTATCACTATACAAGTAAGTACTTGGTTGTGGGAGTTGGGTTGCTGGGGTTGGGACCAGGGTTCCCCCAGGGTCGAGGATGCACGCTCAAAGCACCCTCAGCGGCACTAGGGCGGCTGAGTGCTGAGACCCAATGTTATCAAATAGGGGATAGGGGGCATCTAGTTGGTGGCTGCTCACGAGCATGCCACAAGGTTGTGGGAGCAAAGCACCTGGTGTTAGGCTCAGGGCAAAGGGGGATCCGAGTTAGCGTGCAAAGTGCGCCAGCAGCTGCACAGGGGCGGCTGGGTGCAGGGTGCTGGTTTGGCGTCAGGTGCCCTTTGGGTTTCAATAGGGATTCTCCGGTTGCAACAAAGACTATAGGTTTGGGGACGAAGATCTTCTGGATGTGATCACCGGTTGGAGGAGTAAGTTGGGATGCTGGGACACCGTCGGTTGGGCCAACCAAGGCCATGGGACAACGGGTACAGGGTTGTCTTTAGACGTCGGGTTTTCCTTACCAGCTGGTCGGGGGGATTCTCCAGAAAGGGGCTGCAGGCGTTGATTGGAGATTCAAGGCAGGTCAGAGTTCACCAGTTCTCAGGTCAGGATCGCCGGGGAGAGCTCCTTGTGGTGTTGGGCCACTGGAAATTGGGCCGTGGGCAGCAGGTGCAGAGTGATGCAGCCTCACCGAATTGGCCGGAGCCATAATCTGTGGGTGAGCAAATCTGGCGCTCACAGGATACACAGTATTGGTTTTGCAGGGCAGTGCAGGTCCTCCGGGTTCTTGGGGGCTGCAGAACACACCAGGATTTCGCTGGAGCAGGTTCGAGGTGGGGACAGGCCGGTAGGGCTGGAGCCAAGTCAGTGGGCGTCCTCCTTTTCTTAGTTCAGCACAGCTTCTTCGGTCCTCCTTCTCTCTTCTTGTCTGAGGAGGAATGCTTCAGGGATGCCCCTAAATACTACATTTAAGGGTGTTACAGCTAGGTACAGGGCAAGAGCAATGTGTCCCTTCCTTGGGGGGGTACACCCCCTATTATGCCACCCTCCAGTGGGAGGGGAGCATATGCCTCTCTCTACAAGGCAATTACCTTGGGGATGGCAAGGGGTAGTGAATTTATAAGTCACATCACTCTTACCCCACACTGATTTCATATAGGCTGACAAAATTAGGGTTCAAGCCAATCAAACATACACGTTTAAAGGTCAGGTCACTGGCACAGAGATCTGGTTAGCAGGCATCAGTGCACTCTCAGAGTTGAAAAACCAGCAGCATTAGTCCAAAACTTTTGGGGTGACCATACAAAAAGAGGCAGTGCATAATACTGACCCTGACTACAGATACGTGTAACAGAGTATCCAAAGTACTTTTCTCCAGAGACCTTTTGTGGATGTCGGGATGTCATGTCTTGACATTTTTTTGTTTTCTCCTGCACCAAACAAATCGGTGATTGGGTTTTCCCACTAATTTATAACATATCAGAGTGTCTTAACCTATTTCATATTTGTGTAATGCACCCAATTTTCGGTTTTTAAAGACAAAGTTACTTGGATTTGAATTGTCTATAAGCTGAGCTTCCTGTCTCGGATCAGCGTTGATTATAAATTTGTGCTCGTCTAGCCACCAGTACCATCTATGACACCCGAGGTAAAGCAGTTTTACATAACCTAAACAACAAACTGGCACGTTACCCAAAAGTTCATAAAAACAAGCAGCTTGTAATATGATATTGCTCATTGTTGATCTTGGGACAATCTCCAGTAGTAGCAACTGGTCTCCAGCTTTTATTTGTACAAACAATAACACACACTCATCCTCTGAATGAACGGATGGCCAAAAAGATGGTGCTCTAGACTGTAATACTGAGTAGAATGGACAGTCATACGGGAGAAGGTGTTTCAAGACAGCATGGTAATTTTAGATGCACACAATGATATTTGCACATTTACAATCAGACACTAAATGGCATTAGTACACAGACACAAACCTATAAGGATATATGCTGAAAAACGTGTTGATACACATGATTTATACAAGTAAAACATGAAGGCTCCAAAGCACATCTGAGTTTACCCGGCATTACTCGGGTAAATTATTATTCTCCCTCCACTTTGTTCCTACTTTTCCACTACCAGAGGGCAGACCCAATTCCCTTGTGATAATCCGAATAAAATAGAAATCATTTTCCTGTCTTATTACATGCCCGCTCCACCATCAATTTTTCGATCTGAATCTTGTAATCTGTTTCCATGATTCACTAACGCCTCTGCCCATTATACAGGACCAATTTCTAAATCTTTACTTTCCTTTTTGGGTCAAATTGCAACTGCTACAGGCAGCTGCCGAGTTTTACAACTGAGAAAATGTCCCCTTTCCATTGGAGCAATTGTCTAATTGACTCTTTCCTCATAAACATTGCTGCTTTTCAAATGTGTGGGTTCTGGAGTAGCATGCTACTCGCCGAAAATCGCTTTGACGCATCATCAGGAGTACCAAGCGCTATATAAATGCAAACCCTTCCCTCTTCTATCCCTCCACTATCCTTTTTCAATCCAAATAATAGACTCGCATGTCCACCCTCTCCCTATACTAATTCACAACTAATCCTTTTTGGGTTTCGGAATAGCGTGCCACTCGCCGAAAAAAAAGCGATTTGACGCCTCACCAGAGGCAGTAAGCGCTATATAAATGCAATTACAATCACTGAATATTTCACTAATCCTGTTCTTTCCATCTAGGATACCCTATTGTACAATTAGTTAATAAGGACCAAATTCAATGGCCTCGTGTACATACTCAGGGGGTAGTGCGTGCGTCTTAGAGCAGGGGATTTAAATTAAATGCTGCATTAATTCTAGCAGGAAGGGCTAAACATTTCAACCAGTGGTTAATAATATGTGTATAATTAACTTTAGTAATACTTATTCAGATTGTGTAACCACATAAAGACTAATGAGCTTGTGGTGAGCATTACAGAATCTTAAACATGTCAAATTAGAGCCTGGTTCATAAATCGTGCTGATTACAAAGTGAAGCATAAGCAGGACTGATGGCACTAAAAAGTGAGGTTCATATTTCATTACCTGATCTCCAGCTGGTGGGGATCTGCACTGTGCACAGGTCATCAGAGGACTCGTCTGTTGAGGTTCCGATGAAGTCAAAGTTGAGGCAGTTGTGTGTGAGTTTCAGGAGCTGCATCAGTAGGCCATGCTGGCTCTCATCATTCAGATTTAGGGTCTTACCAGAGGCCTAGAACACCAAGCAGGAGGACATTTAGATGATAAAGGCATATGAGCAGGGAGAAAAAAGATACTTTCACATACTCACGGAAACATTCACATAGCAGCTCAGAAAACAGAATGTGCTTGTAAAAGGACCTGGTGGTGTCACTTTAACAGCACACTCACGCCACTGGGGAAAGAAACACCCTCCAGCCAATGAGGTAAGTGTTCTGAACTTCACTCCCTTTAGAGGGTCCTACACCTCAGATTTTTAACATAAGGCTGAAAGGTAATTAGACCAACAGTATACATGGTGAGCTCCTTCCGTGGAAGAGAAGGATTGCATGTTATTCTATGAAAGATACCAATTATGGAGAACTGTTAGAGGGAAGTAACATTTTTCTTCTCCAGCATGAGATCTTTCATAGATTACCATTCTTCTATCAGAGTTGCGAGCAGGAAGGTAAACTTCAGACTCAGCAGATATAGAAAAAGACAATGCAGCACCGCATGTCCGACTACTGAATCTCTTTCTGCTGTTCAGTTCAGGCAGTAATGTCTTGCGATGGTGTGGCAGGTCTGGTGTGGCAGGTCTTCCAAGTGGGAGTCCGGCAGATATATGGGGTGGTAAACGTATGCATTACCCGACATTTCGCCTATATGGCTTTTAGGTAAGCAGACATGAAGTTACTACCTCGGTCTAGAACCACCTCCTTAGCAAAGCTCACTCTAGTAAAAATACATATGAGGGCTTTGACAACTACAGGAGCAGTAACAGTCCTAGATGAAATTGCTTCAGGATACCTGGTGGCATGATCCACTACAACCAGAACATCTCTGTTTCATGAGGCTCTTTGGGGGTCCAGGGGATATACAATGTCAATCCCTGCCCTCTCCAAGTGCACCCCAACCACTGGTAGCGAGATGATGGGAGGCTTTGATTTGCTACGTGTTTTGCCACTGAATTGACAGGTAACACAGGAGCTGCAAATCTCCTTTACTTTCTGGGACATACCTGGCCAGTAGAAGTGGGTGAGTAACCCACTCAAAGTCTTGGTCTGGCCAAAATGCCCAGATATGGGGATGTCATGTGCTAATGAGAGCAAGAACTCTCTGCACTGCAGAGGCACTGCCAATCTCCTTGTGGCACATGGTTTGGGGTCTCCAGCCTCAGTTTTCAGAGTCTCTCCTCCCAATAGGTTTGGTGGGAACCACTGGCATCTCCCTTTTTCTGGTCAGCAGCTTGTTGTCCAAGGCTCTCAAGAGTGGGTCAGGTCCCCTGTCCCTGTCAAAGACCTTCCCTAGAGGGTCCCCTAGGGCCTAGGAGCTCTGCCTGGTTAGGCTCAAGTTCCTGGGGCTCAGTTACCTCAAGTGCTGAGAGGTGTTTTCCCCGAGGAGCGGGAACATGAGCTTTTGTCTCTTCATAAGTTGTTTCCCAGACTTCATGCCTTTTCTCTTAGAGTGCTGGGTCATTATTCCAGGCACCAACTCCTGTTTTTCACCCTGGGCTTTGCACTGTACTCAGTTTTTCACACACACCCATTAAGGTATTCCCAGCATGGCTGCATGGGATCTGAGCTCTACCTCATGGTGAGGTTCTCCAAATCATTTTCTAGCAGACATTGGTCTGGAATTGCAGAGTACATGACTACTTTCTTTTGGTCAGTAGCCCCTACCCATTCTACAGTCATAATTGCTATGGGATGGATCTTGGTATGGATATCAGCATTGATGACTGGATAAGTCTGTCCAGTTAAGTAATGTTCTGGAATATCAGATTTCAGTCACCACGGTGACACTTGCATCTGTATCCCTCAGTATTTCTACTTCAATCCTATTGATATGTGGCTTCAACCCTATTGATATGTGGCTTTTGTCTGTACTTCTTCAGGTTACTGGGCCGGATAGCAGGGTAGCTATATCGACCCCACTCTCATAGATTAAAGCAGATTCGGGGTACTCTCTAACCTGGTCAGGACACACCAATGATCCCATCTGGAACCTCACCACCCCAGTAAAGACTGGAGGTGCACTAGTGGGTGCCTATTTGGGACAGGAAGAGTCCCCAGTTAGGTGTCCATTGGCTTTACAACTGAAACACCAAGCCTGTTTGGAATCTCAGTTATTCACCTGGTACCCACCCTTTGATTGTGAAGTGTTCTGAACCCACCACCCTGAACAGGTTTTTGCAGGTCTTTAGAAAACTCATTACCTTTTTCTTTAAACTGTTCCATATCTTTCCCTGAATTAGCAACCCCTTTCTTTTGCCCAATCACACAATGGGTCTTTCTGGTCAGGGCTTAGTCTGCCTCAGTTGTGCCTTAATACGAAGCCCTTGACTATTGAGAACCCCACCTTTGCAGTTATAACTTCCACCTCTGCTCCTCATACCCCTGCTACGCAGAAACTCAACACATGGGACATGCTGGACCTGCCATTTACTCAGATCACTGACAGTCTATAAAATCATGCTCCCCTATAAACCCTCTTCCTTCGTTCTATAAGCATCACAGTCTGGATCCTGATATTTTGCAGCTACTGTTGGACCTTCTGAATTCTTCTTTACAGGGAGGGCGCATTCCTCAACCTTGGAAATACGTCATGGTTTTGCCGCTCCGGAAGAAATCTAACCTGGATCCTCTGAATTGGTCCAATTATAGACCTATTTCCATGCTCCCCATCATGGCTAAAATCCTGGATAAACATGTCAACAGACAACTTTCTGTTTTTGTGGAGACCCACAACTGGCCACACCCCTCACAGTCGGGGTTCAGAGCAGGTCACAGTACGGAATCCGCCCTTCTAGGACAGTTAGACAGCTCATGGATGATGGCGAGAGGGCAGTGCTGATTTCACTAGATCTCAGCGCTGTGTCATAATCTGCGCTGTTGGAGAGACTGGTCACCATAGGTTTACAAGGTACAGTGTTATCTTGGATGACCTATTTCCTGAGTTACTGTACCTTTCAGGTCTCCTCAGCAAATGTCTCCTCCATACAACATGCCCTTACTTCAGGGGTTCCGCAAGGTTCAGCCCTAAGTCCGGCCTTATTAAATATCTATGGCCAACCTTTGACTGACCTGGTTGAAAGCTTTGGCCTTACCATATTCTCCTAAGCTGGTTTTCACACAAATTATCTTCTCTTTGTCTTCCATGCCATGCAGGATCACACCTCTGAGGCCCTGAACTCCTGCTTGGCTGTTGTTGCCTCTTTGGTGATTGTGAAGTCCCTGAAAATGAATGAGGAAAAGACTGAGGTAATGGTATTAGGAACGAACCCGGCCCTATGGGGCCCACAGCACTGGCTTCAAACCTTGGGCGCAGTTGCTGCGCCAGCCCAAAAGTTGAAGAACCTTGGGTTCCTGGACAATACATTGTCTATAAAGCCTCAAGTTGCAAAGGTGGCTGCCACCTGCTTTGGTGTTCTGAAATGGCTGCGGAGAATCCTTTGGATTCTTCTGTTCTCAGGCCAAAGGACAGTTATTCAGGCTCTTATTATACCCAGAATGGACTATGGCAACGTCCTCTATCTGGGAACAGAAAAAGCCTCTTTAAGGAGGCTACAAGTAGTCCAGAATTAGGTGGCCAGGCTACTCTACATACTTCCAAAAAGTGCTTCTGCTTCCTCTCTCCTAAGAGTTGCACTCGCTCAAGGTGGAGAAGCGATTCCAATGTAAAGCCCTGTGCTTTGTGCACCAAGCTAGATCAGGAGTTGGCCGTTGCTATATCTGTGGATTTGTGAGATTGAATATGCTACTTACCAGTATGCATCTGTTCTTGGCATGTAGGACTGCTGACATTCATAGCTGTGCATAGATCGCCGCCTAGTGTTGGGTCCGGATGATTGCACATTGTTGTCCTGGAAGAGTCTTTGAAGTATCACGAGATAGGTGACTCCTCCCCTGGACCACAGTGCGCATGGGCATCCTCTCCATCCTTAGATTGTATTTCGCCATTGTGGCAGTGATGGAGTAGATACAGTAAGTGATGACCATGCTATAGAGCAATTCTGAGTGCTGCAGCCGCTACAGGCGCCGGGGAGGAGGGTGGGCGATATGAATGTCAGCAGCCCTACATGCCAAGAACAGATGCATACTGGTAAGTAGCATATTCAGTTCGAGGCATGTGGGCTGCTGAATTCATATCTGTGCATAGAATACATAGCAGTACCTCCATTAGCGGCGGCTACCCGTGCCAGCTGCAGCAGTCTGAAAAAGAGTTTTGAGAACAGCCTGTCCTACAGCTGCCTGCTGTTTTGAGCGTACATCTACACAGTAGTGTTTGGTAAATGTATGTATAGTGGACCATGTGGCTGCTCTACATATTTCCTGTAAAGGAATGTTTCCTAGGAAAGCCTTGGACGCCCCTAATTTTCGTGTTGAGTGGGCTCGTGGGGGAATCGTTAATGTGCGTTTAGCTTTTTGATAGCAAATTTGAATACATTTAACGATCCATCTGGCTATACCTGCTTTGGAAATGGCGTTGCCCTTGTGTTGTGGAGAAAAGGCAAGTTGTTTTGTTTTCCTAAAGTCCTTAGTTCTGTCTATATAGTACATGAGGGCCCTCTTTACATCTAGTGTATGGAGCATTCTCTCTACGACATTCTGTGGATTTTGAAAGAAAACAGGCAGTTCAATAGTTTGATTCATGTGGAACTGCGATATCACTTTGGGCATGAATTTGGGGTTGGTACGTAGTACAACCCTGTTTGCGTGAACCTGTATGAATGGCTCTTGAATGGTTAGTGCCTGGAGTTCACTAACTCTTCTGAACGAAGTGATTGCCACTAGGAAGGCTACTTTCCAGGTGAGGAATTGAATCTCACATGAATGGAGAGGTTCAAAGGGTGGACCCATTAATCTGGTGAGGACCAAATTGAGGTTCCACACCGGTGCCGGTGGGTGTCTTGGGGGGATTACTCGTTTGAGTTCCTCCAAGAAGGCTTTGATGGCAGGCACTCTGAATAAAGAGAGGTGCTGCCTGTTTTGGAGACAGGCTGCTATCGCGGTTAAATGGATACGTATTGAGTTGTATGCCAGATTGCATCGGTATAGGTGTAGGAGGTAACAGATGATGTTTTGAATGGATGCGTCCAGCGGGTTAATGTCATTATTGTTGTTGCAGTAAATGACAAACCTTTTCCATTTAACCGCATAGCAAGCTCTGGTAGTGGGTCTCCTGGCCTCCTTGATGATCTCCATACAGTCAGGTGGCAGGTTTAGGTAGCCAAACTCTAAGACTTCAGGAGCCAGATTGCCAGGTTCAGCTGTTGCGGATCTGGGTGCTGAATTTCGCCATGGTTCTGCGTTAAAAGCGCGGGTTTGATCCCCAGCCTTTGATGCGGCACCACAGAAAGTTCTAGAACGGTGGTGTACCATGGTTGGCGCGCCCATGTGGGAGCAACTAGGATGAGTGTCAGTGAGTGTTGTCGCAGTTTGCGTGCCACCAGCGGTATTAATGGCGCTGGGGGAAAAGCGTACGCAAATCTGCCGGACCAGTTCATCCATATCGCATTGCCTTGTGACTGTGGATGTGGGAACCTGGCGGCAAAGCTTTGGCATTTTGCGTTTTCGTTTGTGGCGAATAGGTCTATCTCTGGATGACCCAACTGTTGGAAGTACGGTTGGAGAACTGACAGATGTAGCTCCCACTCGTGCATCTGGTGGCTGTGTCTGCTGAGCAGATCCGCCATCTGGTTGTCCTTGCCGGGGAGGTGTTCCGCCATGAGGAATATGTTCCTCTGAATGGCCCACTTCCACATGCTCTGAGCCAGATGAGACAACTGTGGCGAGTGTGTTCCTCCCTGCTTCTGTATGTAGTACATGGCAGTCATGTTGTCCGTCCGGATCAACACGACTTTGTTGCACAAGTGTACTTTGAATGCCTTCATGGCTAGGAAGATTACCATCAGTTCCAGAACGTTGATGTGCATCTTCTTTTGTTGCGTTGTCCATAGTCCCTGCACTGTGTAAGTGAGTACATGAGCTCCCCAACCCTGGAGAGAGGCGTCCGCTGTCAGTATTATTTGTGGAACAGGCTCTTGGAACGGTCGGCCCTTGCAAAGGTTTTGTGGATTCCACCAATGCAGAGAGTTGTATGCCCGACCGCTCACCAACACTAGGTCTTTTAATTGCCCGTGAGCCTGATTCCATTGACGTGCCAAGCACTCCTGAAGCGGGCGCATATGTAGTCTCGCGTGCGGGACTATGAAAATGCAGGAGGCCATCATGCCTATCAACTGCATGAACACTTGCGCAGAAAGGGAGTGTTGAGGTTTGAACTTTGAGATCAGCAGTTGCATGCTGCTGATCCTCACTAAATTTGGCTGAGCTGTGGCTGCCAGAGTGTTTATGGTCGCGCCCAGGTACTGTCGTACGTGTGCGGGTTGGAGATGTGATTTTGGGTAATTTAGTGAGAATCCCAGACTGTGAAGAAGGTGAATGGTGAGGGACATGTGGCTGGCACATTGCTGGGCTGACTTTGCCTGAACAAGCCAGTCGTCCAGGTAAGGGAAGACGTGAATGTGTTGTCTCCGTAGATGTGCAGCCACTGTTGCTAGGCACTTGGAAAAGACCCTGGGTGCTGTTGTTACTCCGAAGGGGAGAACTTTGAATTGATAGTGATGTCCCTGAATAGTGAACCTGAGATATTTCCTGTGTGATGGGTGTATGGGTATGTGGAAATACGCATCTTTTAGGTCTAGTGGGGCTAGGAAGTCTCCCTGACTGAGTAGCGGGAGAACCTGCTGTAGGGTGAGGATATGGAAATGCTCTGAGAGAATATATTGGTTGAGGGGTCTCAGGTCTAGTATAGGTCTGAGCGACCCGTCCTTTTTTGGGATTAAGAAGTACAGAGAGTACACCCCTGTCCCCTGTTGGTTGACGGGCACAACCTCTATTGCACCTTTTTGCAGCATACTTAGCACTTCCTGCTGCAATAATGCCAAGTGCTCTACGGACATAGGACGGTGCTTTGGCGGTATGTTGGGTGGAGTGGACGTTAATTCGAGACAGTAACCGTGCTGGATAATGTCCCTGACCCACCTGTCTGTGGTGATGGTTTTCCACGCTGACAGGAACCGTTGGAGTCTCCCCCCGACAGGTGTTATGTGGTCGGGGGGAAGGGAGAGGGCGTCACTGTTTGTTTTTGGGGGAGGACCTGGTGTTGCCGTAACCACCTCCTCTGCCCTTGGTGCTGGAGCCACGATATCCACCTCTGTTGGTTTTATCATAGGTACTTTGTGTGCCCCCTTTAGTGTACTGCTGCTGTGACCCCTGACCTCTAGCTGCTCCTCTATTCCCGGGGCGAAGAAAGGAGCCACTACGAAACTGCTGCGTCTGCAGAGCCCCCATTGATTTCGCAGTGTCAGTGTCTTTTTTAATTTTCTCGAGGGTAGTGTCAACTTCAGGGCCAAATAAATAGTATGGGTTGACCGGTCGATTTAAGATATTGTTCTGAATCTCCGGCTTGAAGCCTGAGATTCTCAACCATGCATGCCTTCTTAACATGACGCTTGTGTTGATTGCCCTCGCCGCTGTGTCGGCTGCATCCAGTGCGCACTTGATGGATGCATTGGTAAGGAGTTGTCCCTCTCTGATGAGGAGCTCCGCAGCCTCTTTATATTCATCTGGCAAATGTTGGAGTAGTGATTCTAGTGTGTCGTAGTGGGACCTATCATAACGGGCCAGGAGTGCCTGTGTGTTGACAATGCGCCAGATGTTTGCTTCTTGCGCTGCAATCCGTTTGCCTGATGTCTCCAGCACTTTGGACTCCTTGCCTGGGGGAGGAGCATCACCTGTTGTTTGTGAGTGGGCTCTTTGGCGAGCATTAGCAACCACCATGGAGTCCAAAGGTAACTGACCCCTAATGTACATAGGGTCTCTGGGTGCAGGCTTGTATTTTTTTTAAATCCTGGTGTTTAGCACCCGTGCCCTGGTTGTTTCTTTAAAAATGTCTTTTGCAGGTTTGAGAACTCCTTTTAACATGGGCAGAGTTTTGACAGTTCTTTCGGAAGAGGCGAAAGTGTCCACCAAGAAGTCTTCTTCGACAGTGTCAGAATGGAGTTCTACTCCATGATTGGCAGCAGCCCGTTCTATGAGGGCATTAAAGGCAGCAGTGTCCTCTGTGGGAGATGTCTTTATGTTATAAAGCTGCGTGTCATGGGTATCTGGTGCGGTACCCTGGTCTGTGGGGTCATCCCATGCCTGATCTGGGTCTTGCAGGTGATCATCAGGATCGACATCCCCAGGGTAGGTGGTATCATCCCCTACATAGTCCTCTACTGCGTCTGCCTCTGAAGGCGTAGGAGAAAAGGACGGTGGATCCTGATGGAAGGGTTGAAAGTGTTCATGAAGCACTGGCTCTGACCCTGCCGGCAATTTGTGTTTGAGAGGAATTTTGTAGGAGTCCAATCCCCTCTCTGGCGTGATTTTCCGCTTGCGGAGCATCAACCTACCAGTGTTGGCGTCGATAAATTGTGGCTGTGAAGGCTCGAAATCTGTTGTCCGGTGGATGGGGACTGTGTCTGGCGGACACGTGTCCGAATCTCGAACAGTTTCGGCGCCGTGGGCGGTGGCAACCCAAACGTGATGTTGGTTGGCGCCGAGGAGGCTTTCGAAGCCTTGTGCGTGTCAGGACCCGACGTAGAGTGAAGGGCTGCCCGTTCTCTGATGCGTTGCAACGATGCCGAGACCTGTTGCACGGTGAACGCAGATGGCTCTTTGGAGCCGGTGGGCACCTTTGAGGTAGGCGTCGAAGCGGCACCCGACTTCTTTGCAGCCATGGGGTCATCGATCCGAAGGGAGGTATCGACGCTCGTTGGAGTCGATGACTTGGCAGGCGCCGCCGTCTTCGACGTCGACGCAGACGGGGTGGCTACCTTGACTTTTGTGGTTGGGGCCGATGTCTTCGGTGCCAGAGGCCGAGGCGCCTTGTGGGGACTGAGGGCCTTCTTCTTTGGCTCGGCACCCGTATCCGCGGCGGTGAGCTCGGCACCGAAATCCCTTTTTGCGCGGTCGGAGCCGATGACCTTTGCCGGCGTCGAAGGAGTGGAGGGCTTCGAGGCCTTCGAGCCGATCACAACCAGCTTCACTTTCGGTTTAGATGGAACTGGTGCGATGGATGGTTTCGGTTTCGCTGAAGGGAATCCAGTCGTCTTCGATAATAATGGCTCTTGCGAAATGTTCGAGGCCGGGCCTGAAGGCGGGGCCGAAGAACCGTGAGATTGATCTTGCGTAAGGCCCGAAGGCAATCCCTCGACCTGAGCCTCATGACGACGTATGTTTTCGGCCTCCGTATCGACGGGTTGGCCTAGCTCCTCGCTGGAGCTATCTTCCTCGGCCCCAAAGGCCTCATCGTAGTCTCCTACCTCATCGACGACTTCTTCTCTCTGAAAGATCACCTCATCGTCGTCTTCCGATCGGGAGTCGTGTTCGGAAGCGGGGCTGGAGTCTACGTCTTCCACGCTCTCGGCGTTCTCGTCTTCGGTGCTAAAGATGTTGGCCGGGGCAGGCACCGATTGCTGCGCCTCCAATCTCGCCGCCCGTCGATTTCGGAGAGTCTTCTTCGAGCGGAATCGGGCACAGGCCATATATTTCGACTCATCGTGATCCGGTGAGAGACATTTGTTGCATACCGGGTGGACGTCGATGTGTGGGTATTTCGCGTGGCATAAAGGACACCGTTTGAATGGAGTCCTCGATTCCATCGTCGATCGAAGTTCGGACCAAGCGGATCCGAAAAGCTGGAAGAAGGTGCTAAAGCACTAAAGAAACTAGTCGATACCGAACGGGAACAGTACCGACGATAACTAAGGGCCTTTTGGCCTTAAACTGAATTTTCCTAACTTGAGCTAAGATAAGCACATCCGAACCCAATAGCGGAAAAAAACAATTTAAGGATGGTGAGGATGCCCATGCGCACTGTGGTCCAGGGGAGGAGTCACCTATATCGTGATACTTCAAAGACTCTTCCAGGACAACAATGTGCAATCATTCGGGCCCAACACTAGGCGGCGATCTATGCACAGATATGAATTCAGCAGCCCACATGCCTCGAACCTTATCTATCAACTCGTTGATTACAGTGCAGTGATGTTTCCTTATGTGCGGTTCCTAGAGTCAAACAGACTCACATGGGAGGACGGTCCTTTCTTTACCAAGTCTCCAAGCTTTGGAACAACCTTCCGCAAACTTTGAGATGTTGTACTGTTTTCTGTTCATAAACTGCTGAAGACCTGGTTGTTCAGAATTAGCGAGCTGTGACTTTACCCTATCGGTCTGTAAGTGCCAGGAAACCCCATTACAGGTAGCTGTTGCACTATATAAGCTCTCTTAATAAATGTCTGATAGCCATACTCCCACTTAGAGGGCCTTTGGCAGTGCCACATTTCTGGTAGAGTGGTTTTCATTATGCTTTGAAGTGGGCAACCTGCTTTAGACTAGCAGAATCTACATGCCGCTACCCATTTGGAGATTTCTTATTTTGAAAGTGCTTCACCTTTTTCTGGTCATGAATAAGCAACTAATGGCTGATCAGTCATCCTAAAAGCTTATTCTGCCTTAAGTAACACATAAGAAATCTGTGAACTTTTAAAGAACTCAGATGTGTTTGGGCTGCACAAGATGAATTTTGAGAGAAAGCTTCAAGCATCACTGGCTCATTGAAGTGTAATTTAAATGGCTCTTTAGAAAGAAAGCATGGATCGCTACGCTATGTTACTTTTTCTTAGTGGAACTGGAGAAAAAGTATTTGTGTAAATGCTTACATTTCACTAACACTCATTACTGGATTCATAGCTAGAAGGAATGACACTTTCCAGGTCACAAACGTTAGGTTCCCCTTATGGATGGGCTCAGAAGGGGTTTTTTGTGAACATCATAGCACTGTGGTCAATGGCGATAGACCCATAGTCAAGAACACTTAATGGATCTTTAATGAACTGCGTGATTAACCTGGTCAACCAGAGGGGAGCTTCCCTGAGGGGTCAGCAGAACTGACTGGCTGATGAAGGGTGAGACCCTGAAACCGGTCCCAAGACAATTGTTTCTGGTTGAGTGAGGATCTGGCCTGGCAGTTCGGGCTGGACTATTCCAATGGGAGGACAGGGTAAAGACTGATTTGCACATGGCTGGGTCCAAACTGGGGTGACGTGGCAAGCAAAAAAATGATGGATTTAACCCAGATCTCTGACTGGGGGTGAATGCTTGATTTGTTCAGCATTCTGTTCATCACCTGTTCTTTTTTGCACTAATCCGCTGGGCAGTTGTAGGAAAGGCCTCTTGCAGGTTATTGTATTCCTGTAGTTTGAACAGATGTTCAACCAACTGAACCCTTGAGTCTCCATCTTTGTCATTGGTATAAGAGGGAGCAGGTCCAGTTCTCAAGTGTTCCTTTCAGGCCACAGAGGGCAGTTCCAGATCTCTTCTGATGATACACAGGTCCAGAATATGTTTTGAAATGGGTGCCTGGAGATGCTCTATTAATACCTGGCTCTAGCTAGTGAGTGGGAATGACTTCTAGCATGCCCTGGTCAATAGATCAATGGACTAAAACTTACCAGGGCCAATCCCACCCACTTTGATCATTTTCCAGATAAAAGTATTTGGGGACACTAAATTTTGCATTTAAGGACTGGGTGGGTGTGTGGAGAATGTATTATGGTAATCATGATGTCCTTCCCCATCTAAAACTAAAATCCAGTTTGAGGAAGTCACTGTACCCTTAACAAACCCAGAAATATAAGTATGGTATAACAAAAGCAGTTCTTCAGCAACCACATCGTGGAGCTACTCAGCTAGATTGGAATCCTGCCCCCCCGCTTTCAAGTGTGTCCCAAGTGTTATATGTGAACCCAGCAGACCTGTCAAACACCATTTGACATTCAAGCAGGATTTAACACTACAGTACCAAAAAAGATGCCGAAAGTCCCCACTCTGCATATTTGGTGGAGTTCAGAGGAGTCATCTCTGTCCATTCACGTCAGCCTACTATTTGCTCTTGGAAGGCATTTCACATCTATTTAAACCTATTCAAGGCTTACTGCTGGTTGGGAGAAACTGGGGAGACAATGCTAATTAGCCGCCACGTGACCTTCTAAAAGTTACTTTTCCTTAATATTTAATAAAAATCTGACTTCACCACAGTTAGATTTTTAAAACTACTAAAAACAGTTATTTAATTATTTTTCAAGCTGGTCCTATTCCCGAAATACAGTGCTAGTATTTTACTGATACTGAGGTTTTCTATATGAGAGAGCTGGTCCAGCAATAGTAAAAATAGCTTTTAGATGCAAAGCACTGTAAGGACATGTTAGCAATACATTTCTATACGTCCTGCGTTTAAATACCATGCACCCTACCTCGGGGGCTACAAAGTCTACATAGAGGTGACTTAATAATATTCAAGAGAGCGGTTTTGAACTATCACAAGGGTTTATTTTGACGGATTGCATTGCAGTTTTTTAACTGCTATCGTCAGGCTAAATTGGTAGAGCTGAAGCCATGTTTGGACTGCCCTGCCACTGTAGTGGATGGGACAATGGGTGCTGAAGTCCACTAGTGGCATTTAACTTCCAGGTCCAGGGTACACTTTGCATCATATACTAGAGACTTACCAGCAAGTTAAATATGCCCATTAGAAGCATGCCAATTTAAGCATGCTTAAAGGAGGAGCACAGGCACTTCACTGCTGGTTAGCATGGATAACGTGCACAGAATTCTAAAGCCAGCAAATTCCAAGGTTACCACACATAAAAAAACAAATTTCCTGTCTGGGGACAAGGGGAAGCGGTGGCAAAGCGCACTAAAATATCTAGTTGTTCTCTCCCCGGGCTAAAACTAGATTTTTCAATACCTTTTGACAGATGTTCAGCTTTCAATGATATGGTATATCGAATCATCATTTACATGGCAACTGGCTTCTGTTGTATTCCGTCAAAATATTGAGAAAAAAATACCCTAATACCAAAATATCGTTTCCAAAATATTGTGATACGGAAATATCACCAGCAAGAATATCGCTGTCATAAATATCGATTTTAAGGAAAGTAATATCTATTTTTAAAATACTTAAATAATTAATATTGTTTGCAAACATATATTTGTTTAAAATATCGTTTTTTTAATGATGTATTTTAGTATATATTTTAAATGAATGTGAGGTACATTTTTGTATAATTGTTTATTTTTGTTATATATTTGTTAAATTTTTAGTAGTTATTACATTTTATTGAATTAATTTTAGTGATTTTTAGTGCCGTAGCGGGTTTTGGGTTTATATGGTGGGAAGTAATTTGATTATAATTAGGACTTCCAGTTTTTGTCGTTTTTACCGATTTTCCCGGAT
Organism: Triturus cristatus; assembly: GCF_964204655.1. Taxonomy (NCBI): domain Eukaryota; kingdom Metazoa; phylum Chordata; class Amphibia; order Caudata; family Salamandridae; genus Triturus; species Triturus cristatus. The sequence continues at coordinate 585,115,027 of NC_140594.1, forward strand.
AAATACAGACAAAAAAATATTTATTTTCCTGTCTGTATTTATTTTTAAATACAGAAAAATACGGAAAATAGGCCTTATATGGATGATTTTTTTTACTGTCAATCATGAGTGCCAGGTCAGTAGGTGTAAAGATTGAGAGGTAAGGGAGGCGCAAACAAAACAGTAGATTTCCTAATTAAGTGAAGATCTACAGTTATTTTTGCTATTCTACAATGCACATGTTTTCAGATAACGCTATTGCACTGAATCCTGCTGAAACTTTTTGGACATTCAAATGCGAGTAAACATTTATAGTTATATAAATGTGGAAAATTACCCATTGCAGCTTCATTTATACAGAAAAAAACAAAATAAAAATTGATAAATACAGAAAAAAATCTGAAAAAATTAAACATGGATGAATACAGACGGAAATGTAAAAAAAAAAAAAAAAAAAAATACCATAAAACTGGAAGCCCTAATTTTAATACATTAATGATTATTTAAGATAATTTATTTAAATATATTAATTGTGCTATTAAATTTTTTATGTCAATTTATGTGCGGGTTGTGGGTTTTATATGGGTAAAGGGTGGGAAGCAACTTATTTTTAATTAATTAATAATTAGTTGTTAATTTAATAGTAGATAATTGATAATTATGTTAATTGTATAGTTAATTTCTTTTTTGGGTGCAGGTTGTGGGGTTCACAGAAGGAAAAGTTGGGAAATAAATTAATTTAAATGAATTAATAATTAGTTGTTGAATACTATTAAATATTTAAGAGACAATTTAAATTGTGTAATTCATTTTGTTAAATTTAATTTTAGGTGCGGGTTGTGGGGTTTATAGGGGTAAAGGGTGGAAAGTTAATTTTAATAAATTGAGGTTTAGTTTTTCATTATTTGATTGAGAATTATGTAACTTGTGCAATTAATTTATTTTTAAAGATTTTAAATGTGGGTTTTGTAGAGGTATGAATGAAATAAAATGGAAAGACCATTTTTTAAGCGCGATAGCTACCTTCAGGCATCCTAGTGCTACAGACAAAACGCGTATAGATGAACGGTTGAGGCTATTCTGGTTTGTTAAAAAGCAGAGTTTAAAGTGTTTGTGGAAGGGAAGTAATTTGGGCTCTGATCTCAGCTGGAGAGGAAGGGAAGTATGGGGTGGGGAGTAAATTAATGTTAAGCAATTAATAATTTTTAAATTATCTTTAAATTGATAATTATGCTAATTGTGTAAATACTTTTTTGTTAACTTTTATGAGTGTCTTGTGCGTTTTGTGGGGGTACATTGTGAGAAGTAAACGAATTATAATTAATTAATAATATTTCATTATAATTAGTTGATAAATATTTATATTAATAGTGTAAATATTTTGCTTTTTAAAGTTAAGTTTAGGTGCAGGTTGTGTGAGTTTTGTGGGGTTATAGGGTGGGAAGAAACTAGTTTAAATTTGTGTAATTAATATTTTTTTGTTAAATAATTTGTAGTTATTTGTGATATGTATTCAACATTGTAATATGTTTTTATTTATTTTAATTTTTAATATTAAATATATTTGTAGTTTGCTTTGTATATATATTTTTCTTTATTTACTTTGTTTTTTCAATAATTTTATTTTGTTCAAGATAGTGTTTTTTTTGTTTTTGCTTTGACTGGAGTGGGAACAGACAATTTTAACCCTCCGCAATCCAACACTTTCCCTACTGTTGTACTGATGGGAGTGGGAATAGTTAATTTTGCCCCTCCGCAATCCAACAATTGCCATTCCGTTGTATGTATCGGAGTGGGAATAGTGAATCTTACCCCTCTGCTATTCTACACTTTTTCTACTGTTGTACTGAATGAAGTGGGAATAGTACATTTTACCCCTCCACAATCCAACACTTCCCCTACTGTTGTACTGACTGGAGTGAGAATAGTAAATGTATGTCTGACCTAATACAGCCACTAAAGAGACATTAGCGTAATTGTCTTGTTAATGAACTATATCTGGCAGAGTTGAACATGGGGATGTTTAATTTTAATTAAAGAATTGCATTTTGGTATGTCTTCATGTGGCAATTCCACCACTTGTGGGGTGGGCAGTGCTCGTATTAGTGATGTACAGACTTCTCATTCATTTCTATGACTTGAGCCACGGTCACTATAAAGTCCATTTTTTTTCACTTTTTCAGTTGTACCTGCTCCTGTTGACACAGGACCGCATATGGAAGGCAGAATCGATTGGGTGTCAAATGTGAATGCTGTGGTGTCATTGGTGATAGCGGAAGAGGTTTGTTTGAGACACTTGGGTACATATTCTTGAGGTGACATAGGAGGAGCGCTATCATAATCTGTCATCTGCTGCAGATCTTCCACCATATCCAGTGGTAACTGTAGCATTGAAGGTTTGAAGTATTCGCCCAAGTCTTGTTAACCTTAATGCCCATGTGAATCATGATGTCCATCCTGGAGTGGACTGATGCAACAGTAATTTATATCCTCAAAGGGCTGAGATCTGTGATAGGCTAGATACTGTCCATGGAGATCCTTAATAGACTGCATCAGGCACTGTTGTTGGTAGTCTGCTTCCTGTCTTGAGGTCCTTCGCTCCTTCTGATCATCATCCAAATCCTGACACTTAACATTTGAGTTGAGCTGAATGATAGCACTAATTAACAACATGCCTCTAATTCTTCATCTTCTTGGAAATCTTGCAGTTTTTGTGGAGTTCGTAGCAAAACGTTGCTTGGAGATGTATGTTCATTGAAGGTGTCGACTTTGGAGTTGCAGGTATATTGCAGGTCACTGATGGGGAGTCAACGAGGAATGATTCATCATTGTGTTTGTCAAAAAGACAGTTATTGGTATAAAAATAGTAGCAGGCGCCATTAATGTAATGTGGAAAGTATCAGAGCAGTAGTCAGCTCCTGTTTCGTGAGGGTCATCACTTCTGGAGATAGAATACAAGGTCTGATAGACTTCTTTCGTGACTTCTTACATACCATTTGAAGCAGACTGTATGTCTAACATGAAATGAAATTTTAAGTGGTTTCTCAGAATACTGATGTTCTTACCCGTTTGCCTTTTTGATCGGCACCAGGAGTGCTTTTAACCGATGCACTCCCACTTAAATGAGTTTTACGGTAGTTTAGCATCTTAGAAGAAAAGGCCCTGTATATTTAACATCCTTGGATTTCTGGCCAGGACACGGGCAGTAAATACATAATTCACGAGGGTTATACTTGTACACTCTAAGCTCACTACAGGGGTCACAGACTTTGAAAAGGCCCTTTATGGTAGACTCTGGCACGCTAATGCTAAGAACTCTCAATACACCATCAGCAGGTCTTCTATGTGCCAGAGGATTAATATAGGTAACTATCGCGCATGCACGACAACGAGTATACTTACAATACATTCACATCCAAACAATGACATTTACTATTACTACATAAACCATACTTACGCATTTATGCCACATACTTTATGTACACATGTATCCATATATAAATCTATATATAAATATTTCAAAAACTCATTTTAACTTCCCATTAATGCTACTATTCCCCGAATCCTAAAAATGCTTTCCTATCCATTAACGCCACCAAACTCTGAACCCTAAAAGTCCCCACTACCCCTTAATGCTAAGCTACTCTTCCCTGAACCCTTAAAACACATTACTAAATCTTAACACTATCCTTCCCTGAATAGTTCAAACTCTTTTCTACGCCTCAATGCTACCCACTAATAAACCTTAAAGGTCCATTAGTTTAAACCCCTATACAATGCATTGTAAATGTAAAGTATTGTAATTTTCCTCGTAGTGGTAAACAAGTAGTAATAAAATGTGTTTTCATTGCGATGTATTGTACAGAATGCATTGTAATGGTGTAATATCCAGAGGACAAGCTTGATGATGAAAAATAGCTTAAGGAATTAAAAAACATACAAAAAACTCAAAAGACAGTATAGCTTCAGGAATGGATCCCCTTTGAAATGAGGTGCAGAAGAAAAATCAGAGATAATGTGAGGGGTAGAGTTGGGGCAGGTTTTGAATTCAAAGTACAGGCTGGAGACCATGGCTCTTCCATTGAGATTCTTGAGCTATTATATTAACAGTACCAACACCTTTTACAGGAATTTTTCTGTGTTTTTTACTGTTATCTGAAAGTTACTGTGGGGCTGTCACTTCAATGACAATTAAAAATAAAAGTACATAATTCTATGAAAAAATCCAATACTGGCAAATACAGGTCCAACACCAAATAAACAATGTTATGGTTCAAATCTGGGTTTTTTTCAAAAATAATATAATGCCCACATGCAACCACTGGTTGGTGGAGAGAGAATAGATGGGGAGATCAGTGGGTAGGGTGGGTAGAAAAGCCTTGGTTCAGGGGTCAGGAAACTTGAAGGAAAGAAAGTAACAGGGGGTAAACAGAGGATGTCAATGTCCCACACCACGAGGCTTAGGAAGTGAGATATAGGCAGCCCTTGGTGCTAGGCACACTCAAGTACATCTTTAAATGGAGCAAGGCCAGTATCCACTAAGAGGTGGCTAGTGGGAGGTATAGTTTGTGGCAAGCCTCAACACTCGCAGGTAGTTGGGGAAGTAACTTCTCTGAATTCTTGTGACAAGAATGCTATGCAGGGGCCCCACATTTGATCAAATACAGTAGGTTTGCTCTCCAGTGTAGTTGCTATTTTCTCCGTACCTAGAAGATCCCATAGCTAGAGTAGCCAGCCAATGCGGTCACCTAGCCATGATGACTTGTTTAGCCACAGAAAGAGCTAGCATGATCACTTTGGCTTTGTTTGAGTGCAGGGGGTAAGTCTGTTCGTTCAGGAGTTCCAAAAGGATGTAGCTGGGGAAGCAAGATAAATCTGTATCGAAAATTTATTTTATGTATGTAAATAATGCTTCCCCATTTATTTTATTAAGTTTGGGGCATCTCCAGATGGACTGGATAAATGTTCTGCACCCCTCACAGTTGTGTCAGTATCCCACGGTGACAAAGGCTTCTCATTTAAGCGCCTGCACAGGAGTACAATACAAATAGTGGGTGACTTTTTAACACTGCTTCCTTTCCTGTTGCACTGAAGGCTGAGGCGCAGGTTCAGAAGATATGTGAATTTTTTTGTTGATTTTTTTTTTGAAGTCATCATGGCCAGGTGGGCTACACATAACATCCCTGACCACATGGATTGGTTACTCAAGCTATGGCATTTTCTTAGTAGGGAGAAAATAAGAACTACATTGGAGAGGAAACATACTGTATTTGATCAAATGTAGGGCCACTGCATTTCAAAGATGTTACTTGCCCAACTACCTGCGAGTGAAGGTGCATACCACCTCTGTTTCTCAGCAGTTTTGGGCAAGGGAGTTGGTGACGTGGGGAGTTTAGTTGAGGAACTTGTACAATTCATATAGCATTCACTTATCTTCCTTTTTGGAGACCAACCATCTCTCTGAAGGTGTGAGGGGCCTGCTGGCATGAAGTTAGATTGTGGTATGGGTTATTCAATGTCCAATGTGAACATATTTCCATCTCTCTGTCTCGGGGACATCATAGTTTAATTTGCTAATACATTATTAGCTCATTAGCAGCATAAAGTTCACCTATTCTTTTGCTGTTAGCCTTGCCAGGCCAAGTATTTCTTGACAGTCATTGCGGGGTTAAAGGTTTGGTTGTCAATGATGGGTGTGAGTGGCAAGGGTTGGGGTGGAAATCCTCTTGAGATAGAGACTATCTCGGGCTCCAATGGCAGCCCCGATGACCTGAAATGAGTTACCACCTCAGGGTCTTTGTCTTTAGCCAGCCATCGTATTTTTCATATGTGACCCTGCTATAGTTTCGTCGTTAAAGGAACAATGTTTTTCAGAGGAGAGCCGGTAGCACTCCAGCAGATATTGCAGTAGAGCGGTTAAAAAAATAATTAAAGAGATTAGGAACACCTAAGCCTCCCTCGGTCCTGATCAGGTAAGCCCTTTTATTTGCCATGTAGGTTTTTCTATTTAGGATTTTGAGTAAAAAGGTAATCTTAACCTCTGTCAAAAAATAATTTTAGGGACAACCAGTAATTTGAGTGTTAGGAGGTATGTGGATCAAGTAGTCTGACAGTCTAAAAAGAGGACCACAATGGGTTTGGTAGAAACTAGGGAATAAGGATTTTAGTTTTAAGAAATAAATGAAGAGGAATCGGTATCCGGAGACAGAGAAACTGTGAAAGAAATGAAAGAGGGGGGTTATGGAAGAGACTATGAAGAGAGTACAGACACAGAAGTAGCTAAGTGGAGAAGTAATAGAGTACAGGATATCTAAAAAGACAATGAAAGCAACACTGGATTTGGAAGAAACTTTGGAGAAAAAGTCTGCCTGAGAAGGCTAGATGTACATAGGAGATTACAGAGAGAAAACGCTTTTTACAAAAAAAGGCAGAAGTCTGAGAGATACTGATGCGACAGAATAAGATCAGTGCCACTGATACACTTGGCCAATGAAATTGTGTCTGCAAGAGGCTATAGCCATTGAGAGATTATCGGAGAAGATGGGTGTCAGGGGGATAGCCCAGAGGAGGAAAGGCTTAAAGGCATCCAGGTGTCTGGAATATTTTGCATATCTATCTACCTTTGTTTCACCAAACACTTACCTGCTTCAGTAAGTTGCAGGAGAGGGTGAAGATGTCAAACAACGATGAATCGCGGAATGAAGAAGCTATTTTCCTATGCTTGGTCAAGGGATGCATCGTGTCAGCCTGATCGAAGAATACACAAAGGATCATTATAAAGTGCCCTACTCGTTTACATAGCTAAATAAAGCAACAAACGTATATCACGTTTTAAAATGACATTCATAAATGGAGTAATTGTTTCATGACCGACTAACACACAGACTTTAAAATCAAGTCAACAGATGTGTGCTAACCTGCAACACAAACTCAACGAAAGAAATCAACTTCACAACACTCTCCATGGAAATTTGACGGAAAAAAATGACCATAGGAGTAAGCCAATTATAGCTAATCATTTTGTAGCACAATGAATTTAAATTTATATGTAAGGCATTTTAAAATTGATGATGTCTCCTTACTCTTGCAAGGGGGAATTCAGCTTTCAAACATTCTTTATAGCAAGTGTCAAATTCTATGATTGGAAAACATACATATAACATCTGAGATTTCATGTAGGTCAGTGCGTAGGTGACAGAGCTCAAAACCCACAAGCAGTTTGCTTCTTGTCCGCCTACATGCTAAGTTCAAGAGCTGGCTGGGAGTGTTTCGTCCCTGTATGAGACGGTCACCTCAAAGCTGTGAGGAAGCAGCAACTGGGTGAAAAGTCAGGCGCTATGAGACAATATAGCTCACATTTGGCAGCAGACTGGTAGCTGTACACACTGCAGGAGGCAACGGAAACTAGAGCAGAATGGGGAGTCCATTATCACATGGAACTAAGTTCTGGTGATAAGAAATGTAAAGAAAGGCTGAGATGCAGTCTGCAGTCTGTTTGGCTGGATCAGGAAAAGCAAGACGCATTTCAAAGAAACAGTATAGCTCACATTGGTTAAGTGCATTAGATGCACCTGGTTAAGATTTCAAAATCCCAACTCCAGTGATGTGATTCTATGCCTTACAACACTGGACTATTTTTCAACTGGTCAATACAAAATTATGAAAGACTTTGGTCATCATTAGGGTGGCGGGCGGACTTTGTCCGCCCGCCACCCTAATGATGACCAAAGTCTTTCCTGACGCCATCCTGACGTAAAAAGGGACCACCCGCCATAAGTGCAGTGGTCCCGTGGAGGTGATTAGGATGCGCCCGTCACACTGGCGGGCGCATCCTGCATTTTCAACATTGGGGCGGGCGGTGCTTTCAGCATCACCCGCCGCAATGCCAAAAATGCATGTTGTGCATATGCATGCACAATGTGGCAGGCACCGCACTACCATGTTGTGCATGCACATGCAGGGGGGTACCATAGGTACACCCCATGTGCCGCCCCACCCCCCAACATCCTGGGGGCCCGCAAGGGGCCCCCAACTTCAAGATCTGCATGCCTTTCCGGAAAGGCTGCCCCTCCGCCTGCATCCTGATATGGTTGGTGGTGTCTAGCAGATATTAAACCCTTTTCCGCCTGGTCGACTCACTGACCGTGCGGAAAAGCGGCGGGCGGTCTTCCCGTCCGCCCCGGTCCCCCCGCCATACTAATATGGCAGGGGGAAATGGGTGGTGGGCAGGGAAGGATGTAGGGGGATCGCCACCGCCATGCGGGTGGGGGGTGATCCTAATGGACCCCTTTGTGAGGAATATGAGGCCAGAACCTAACACCTTTTGTAGACTTTGTTCTGCGAGATATACTTCCTATGAGGAGAGACGGTGTTTTAAACTTTAGCTTTATCTTGCATTAAATTGGTGATTCTGTGTATTATGTCACAATAGGCCTTATACTGTAAGCAAACCATATCAACGAAATGTTCGGAGATGCCTACTGATGGCGATTGTTACCATGCAAGAGTGGGTAAAAGGAACCCTTTCTTCCATTTACTGGATGATACCTTCAAACCACTGTTGCATGTTACAAAAAGCAGAGGAAAAGCCAACAGGTCTGTAGTTAACTTATGTACAACCTCCAACAACATGGTTAGACAGCAGATAGACTTAGCAGAGGAAGCATATGCAAGATACAAAAATAAGGTGATAGCCTCAGCCAAAAAGAACCCCCAGAACGTGGGGAATGGGGAGAGACCACTAAGAATAACAATTAAATTGTAAATAAAATGATTGAGGAGCCTGAAGAAGGTATCACAGGAAAAAGATTGCAAATTTAGAAGAGACCAGTTGGACTACCAACTAGGTATATACTTTTGCCAAAAAAATGACAACTTTTCTAGAAAAAAAACAAAAGAGAAAACAGCAAACAGTCCAATTGCTACTACAACACAACTGGACACATTTGCTTTAGGAAAGTTTCCCTTTCGGAAATAGGCACCCCACATTTTGCCTGGTATTTGATGAAATTTAGACAGTAGTGCACTAGGTTCCTGCTATCCAGGTCCCCAGTGCCAGATGTCCCTAAAACCGTTCAATTGTTCCCTCAATTAGCAATATCTTTAGCAACTTTAGAAAGTCACTAGTAAATGGCACCCCTGGTATCTAGAGCAGGGAAAGTAAAGAGGGCCTCTAAGGGCTGCCACAGATTGTGCCACCCTAAGGTACCCCTTACCACACTCATGCAAACTGCCATTGCAGGCTGTGTGATATGCTGCAGAGAAAAGTTGAAGACACAACATGGCACACCTCCTGTGTACCATGCCTGCGGACACTGCATGCGATACAAGTAAGTCACACCTACAGCAGGACGTACAGCCCTATGGCAGGGTGCATTATATTATATGTGAGAACCTATCTGCATGAGCAGATTTTCCCCTGTGATCTCCATGTCGATTCTTGGACATTGCCAGAGAACTAAGAAACATTCTTGACTATATGTACTGGGCACTGGTGATCACGAGTTCCCCAGCTACATGATGGCTGATGGCTTCACTGAAGCTAAAGATGTTTGGTATCAAACATCTTGCAATAAGCCTACAATGATTCAAATGATGGATTTATTAATAAATATTCCACCGAATCTGCCCTCCTCCAATCTGAAGAAATATGGAGACAGAATGCCGACAGGGGTCAGGCTTTGATACTACTGGACTTAAATGCAACCCCTAATACGGTGTCACACGACATACTGATTCATAGGCTTCAGGATGCCGGAATTAGAGGTAATGCCTTAAAAAGGTTCAGCTCTTTTCTACAGGACAGATCCTTTCAAGCTACACTTAAACCTTGTGTTTCGGATCAGTTCCACTCTACGGAAGGGGTCCCCTCAGGGCTCTATTCGGAGCCCCACCCTAGTTAATGTATATATGAAACCTTTGGCCGATGTCATGAAAAGTCATAAGGATCAGATGGTGTCCTAACCAGACGACACGACACACAATAGTAAATCTGTCGGACCCCACCGCCATCATGGCAAACAGGTTAAGGGCCTGCTTATCTGAGGTTGTAGTTTGGATGACCGACAACTGTTTAAAACTAAACACTAACAAAACAGAGATCTTGCTGATCGGAAAAACTCCCTCTATTTGGACATCAGCCTGGTGGTCAGTGTCTCTGGGGGAACCCTCAGCTCCCAAACGTAATCAAGACCCTGGGTGTAATCTTCGATTCAAAATTAAGTTTTGAAGACAAGATTATGAGACCGGCAGGGAAATGTTTTGGAACCCCTGAAGATTCGAAGAAAAATCCTCGATCTAATTCCTACTAGATCCAGGAAAACCATAGTCCACACACTTATCTCCTCCTAGCTGGGCTATGGGAATGTACTTTACATAGGGGCATCCAAAGGCAGCCTCAGACTGTTGCAACGAGTTCAGAATGCAGCAGCTAGACTGATTTTAAATCTCCAGAAAAGATAGTCAGCTTCCAGCGCCCTAAACTTGTTACACTGGCTTCCAGTTACGAAAAGGATTTACTTCAAAGCCCTACGTATAGGTCGCCGCATCGTAAAGAAACATTGCCCCAGCTACCTTCAACCTGTGGTTCAAAAATACGCTCCTAGCCGCAACCTCAGATCCTCGGACGCCAATTTGGCAACTGTGCGTAAGATCAGAAGGGCGAGACTGGGAGCTAAATCCTTTGCCCACATAGCGCCCAAATAATGGACCTCCCTTCCCAAGGTCCTCAGAGACTCTCCATCGGAAGGAATATGCTACTTACCAGTATGCATCTGTTCTTGGCATGTAGAGCTGCAGATCTGTACACTTTTGCATAGATCGCCATCTGGTGTTGGGCCCGGATGTTTGCAGTTTGTTTTTCTTCTTGGACAGTCTTTGGAAGTCACGAGTTCGGTGACTCCTCCTTCGGTCCGTACTGCGCATGGGCTTCGGCTCCATCCTCAGATTGTTTTTCGCCAGCAGGGAAATGATGGAGCGTAGTGATAACAGTAAGAAACCCATGTGTGTTGTATCTAAATAAGATAGACTGGAACGGATACAGGTAGCCGGGGAGGCGGGTGGGCGTGTACAGATCTGCAGCTCTACATGCCAAGAACAGATGCATACTGGTAAGCAGCATATTCCGTTCGAGGCATATGAGCTGCAGATTGTACACTTTTGCATAGATTATATAGCAGTACCCAGCCCTAGCGGCGACCACCGGTATCCGTTGCAGCGGTTTGAAATAGTGTCTTTAGTACAGCCTGGCCCACACTAGCTTGTTGCTTGGAATGCACGTCTACACAGTAATGTTTTGTGAAGGTGTGCGGAGTGGACCATGTGGCTGCCTTGCAGATGTCATCTAAGGGTATGTTCCCTAGAAAAGCCATAGAAGCCCCTATCTTTCTTGTAGAGTGGGCTTTAGGTGGAACAGATAATGTTCTTTTTGCTTTGTGATAGCAAATTTGAATGCACTTAACAATCCACCTAGCTATCCCTGATTTAGAGATGGGGTTACCTTTATGCGGTGGAGAGAAGGAGACAAACAATTGTTTGGTCTTCCTGAAAGGTTGCGTTCTTTGTATGTAGTACAACAAAGCCCTTTTAACATCAAGTGTATGTAAAGCCCTTTCCGCAACAGATTGAGGTTGCGAGAAAAAAAAACGGTAATTCCACCGATTGTTTAAGATGGAAGGGGGAAATGACTTTGGGCAGAAATTTTGGGTTTGTACGAAGTATCACCTTGCGGTGATGTATCAGCAAAAAGGGTTCTTGTATAGTGAACGCTTGTATTTCACGAACCCTTCTAAGGGAAGTGATAGCAATGAGGAAAGCTGTTTTCCAGGTGAGGAACTGTAGCTCACATTTATGCATTGGTTCGAAAGGCGGACCCATTAGCCGTGTAATAACTACGTTTAGATTCCATACAGGGGAGGGTGGTGCCCTGGGTGGAATTACTCGTTTTAGGCCTTCCATAAAGGCTTTAATAGCGGGGACTCTGAACAGTGATCAATGCTGTCTGTTTTGTAGGTAAGCAGCAATTGCTGCGAGGTGTAGACGTATGGATGAATATGCCAGGTTACACCTTTGAAGATGGAGCAGATAGCATATATGCTATGCTGTATGGATGCATCTAAAGGGTTGATTGTATTGTTACGGCAGTAAACAACGAATCTCTTCCACTTTGCGGAATAGCATGCTTGAGTGGTAGGGTGTCTGGCTTCCTTGATAATGTTCATGCAATCAGGGGGAAGGTTAAGGTATCCAAATTCTAAGATTTCAGGAGCCAGATCGCAAGGTTGAGCTGAGCTGGGTCCGGGTGCCTGATTTCTCCATGGTTCTGTGTTAGGAGGCATGGGGACAGGTGCAGTTTTTGATGTGGTACTACCAATAGCTGTAGCAGTGTGGTGTACCACGGCTGCCTGGCCCATGTTGGAGCTACCAGAATGAGTGTGAGGGAGTGCTGCTGTAGCTTCCTTACCACTAACGGAATTAGTGGAAGAGGTGGAAAGGCATATGCAAATTTGCCTGACCAGTTCATCCATATCGCATTGCCTTTGGACAATGGGTGTGGGTATCTGGCGGCGAAGCTTGGGCATTTTTTGTTTTCGTGGGTGGCGAAGAGGTCTATCTGAGGATGCCCCCACTTGTGGAAGAATGGGCGAAGAACTTGTGGATGCAGTTCCCATTCGTGCATTTGCTGCGTTTGTCTGCTGAGCAGATCTGCCATGGTGTTTTGTATGCCTGGGACGTGCTGTGCCAGGAGAAAGATTTTCTGTGGAATTGCCGATCTCCATATGCTCGGTGCTAAGCGGGAGAGCTGGAGAGAGTGTGTCCCCCCTGTTTTTGAATATAATACATCGCAGTCATATTGTCTGTGCGAATGAGGACTGCTTTGGCTGAAATTTGTTTCTGAAAGGATTTCAGGGCTAGAAAGATCGCCAATAACTCCAAATGGTTGATGTGGAGTACTTTTTGCTGTGGCGTCCATAGACCTTGCACTGTGAGGTGTAGAAGGTGCGCTCCCCAGCCGGAGAGCGATGCGTCCGTTGTTAGAATCACCTGAGGTACCGGGTCCAGGAACGGCCGCCCTTTGGAAAGGTTTGTGGTGTTCCACCACTGCAGAGAGTGATGGGTGCGGCCGTCCACCTACACCAGATCCGTCAGCTGTCCCTGGGCCTGGTTCCACTGCCGTGCTAGGCACTCTTGGAGTGGACGCATGTGGAGTCTTGCATGGGGCACTATAAAGATGCAAGATGCCATCATCCCTATTAGCTTCATAAACCCTCGTGCTGGGAGAGAGTGTTGAAGAGTGAATGTTTGGCGCAAGGCTTGTATGCTGGCGATTCTAGCTGAATTGGGATAGGCTATAGCCTTGGAGGTGTCTATAGTGGCCCGAGATATTGCTTTGTGTGAGATGGTATGAGGTGGGACTTTTGATGGTTCACCGTGAAGCCTAGCCGGTGGAGCAGTTGGATGGTGCTGTTTGTATGTCGCACACATTGGCTGTAGGACGCGGCTTTCAAGAGCCAGTCGTCCAAGTAAGGGAAGACGTGAATGTTTTGCCTTCTGAGGTGAGCTGCTACTACTGCTAGGCATTTGGTAAACACCCGTGGTGCGGTTGTGACCCCGAAGGGGAGAACCTTGAATTGGTAATGCTGACCACAAACCTGAGGTACTTCCTGTGAGAAGGGTGTATTGGGATATGAAAGTATGCGTCTTTCAAGTCCAGTGTAGTGAGAAAGTCTCCCTGACACAGGAGAGGGAGAACTTGTTGGAGGGTGACCATATGGAAATGGTCCGAATGTATGTATGCATTTAGAGGCCGGAGGTCTAGAATGGGCCGTAGGGTCTCGTCTCTCTTTGGGATTAGAAAATACAGAGAGTAGACCCCTAGATTTTGCTGATTGACGGGGACCTGCTCTATAGCTTGTTTTTGGAGGAGGGAGATCACCTCCTGTTTGAGCAGTATGGTGTGTTCTTGTGACATTGTACGGTGCCTGGGTGGAATATTGGGTGGGGTAGATGTTAGTTCGAGACAGTAGCCTGACTGAACAATTTGTGTCACCCATTTGTCTGATGTTATGGTCTCCCAGGTCTGAAGAAAATATTGTAGCCTGCCCCCGACTGGAGTGGAATGGTCTGGGGGAAGCGGGGGAAAGTCATTGGGCGGGTGGTGTGGCAGAATGGGTGTTGTTGGTTGTGCCCCTGCCTTTATTATTGTTTCCCCTATAACCACCTCTCTGATAGCCCTTTGAGAAGGTATTCTGAGGAGGGGACTTGTAGGAAGTAGAGGCGTTATCGGCAGAGTAACCACTGCCTGTGCCCCGAAAGGAGGAACAACGAAATGAACGTCTAGGGGTATGGGATTGTAATGCCCCCATAGACTTTGCCGTATCCGTGTCCTTTTTCATTTTCTCCAATGCTTCGTCCACCTTTGGACCAAATAGGTGTTGTTGGTCAAAGGGGTGATTTAATATAGATGCCTGGACTTCTGGCTTAAACCCTGAGATTCTGAGCGAGGCATGACGACAAAGCAAAACACTGGCGTTTATCGCTCTCGAAGCTGTGTCTGCTGCGTCGAGGGCACATTTAATTGAGGTATTGGTGATGAGCTTTCCCTTCTGTATTAGCTCCTGAGCCCTGTGTTTATGTTTGTCTGGGAGGTGTTGCATGATAGCCTCCAGTTCATCGTAATGTGCTCTATCATAACGTGCAAGCAGAGCTTGTGTGTTGGCAATGCGCCACATATTTGCGGCCTGCGAGGCAGTGCGTTTACCAGACGCATCCAAGAGCTTTGACTCCTTATCTGGTGGGGGAGCCTCCCCTGAGGATTGAGAGTTAGACCGCTTCCTAGCTGTGGATACCACCAAAGAGTCCAAGGGAGCAGGTCATTTAATATATGCAGGATCTGTGGGGGCTGCTTTATATTTTTTCTCTATCCTGGGGTTTAGTACCCTAGCTCTGACTGGGTCCTTGAACACCTCTGCAGCATGTTTGGTTACCCCTTTTAGCATGGGCAATATTGCTGAGGCCTTATCTTGTATATCAAAAGTGTCCAGCAGGAAATCGTCCTCAACTGGCTCGCTATGTAATTCTACCCCATGGTAGTGTGCCGCCCGCTGTATTAAGTGGTGGAACCCCAGGGAGTCCTCTGGAGGAGATGGCCTGGATGGATAAATGTCATCCTGAGGCATATCTGGCACATCGGGGTTGTGGTAATCCTCCCATGGGTCTGGTGTCCCTGGAGGTGTGGGGTCTATTGGGGCGTCTGCCGGGTCATAATCTGGATCTCCATAATCAGGGTCTGGAGATGGGGTCGGAGACCGGTGAGGCAAAGGTGGTGGAGATATGGGAGGTGGAGGAGGTGGAGAAAGTGGAGGAGGTGGTGGAGAGGGTACTCTGAAGGGGGATGTGGCAGAGTCCTTCCGTTTTGGCGGTGGAGGAGGATCTGGCTTGTGTAAATGTCTTTTTTTGGAAGACAAAGTTAGATGACCAGTCTTTGGATCCTTTGTTAAAGTTTTTTGATAAGGATCAGGCGTAAACAGTTCTTGTGGCACCGAATCGTCTGTCGGTGCCGATGTTTTCGGAGCCGAGGGCTTCGATGGTTTCTCCATGCCATGCTTTTTCGGAGTCTCCGATTTCTTCGGTGCCGAGGCGGTCTTCGGCGCCGGAGCGTCGGTGCCGAGGGACTTATGCTTATGCTTTATCGGCACCGAGAGTGCAGGTTTCGAGCCCGATGACTTCGGAGCCGAACTGGACGTGGTTTTCTTCGGTGCCGAACGGTGTTTTTCGGCACCAGGAGTAGGCTGGCTCGAGCCCGAGCCGCCGGGAGACTTATGATGCTTCGACACCGGGCCCGAAGGTGGGGTGATAGAAGCTGTATGTTTGGTTTTCCCTAGGCCCGGAGGCGAAGGTGTAACCCGAGTCTCTTTCGGTGTGGGTAGGGGAGTTGGAGGGGGTAAAGTACTCACGACCCTCTGCGCCGGTGTGATCTCCTCCAGGTCGGAGTCGTCGGCCTCGGAAGCGCCGAAGAGTTCTTCCTCCTGCTCTGTGTGCTGCTGCCCCGAAGCTCCGGTGTCGTCTCCGAAGATGTCGGGTGGAGCCGAAGTCGATGAGTGCGCCATGGTGCGTCGAGCTCTTCGATCCCGGATGGTCTTTTTCGATCGAAAAGACTTGCAGGCGGGGCAGTCTCGAGCCTCGTGTTCTGGAGAGAGGCAGAGGTTACACACCTGATGGAGGTCGGTGTGGGGAAATTTAGACCCACATTTTGGGCACTTTTTGAAGGGAGTCCTTTCCATCGGCCGAGACCGGAGTCGAGGGAGGCCCGTAGGCCGGTGCCGATGTCTGGAATCGAAAAGTGCCGCCGAGAGAGATGAAGAAGATGCTTTCTCTTAAGAATCTCGATGGACGAGGATTTTCCGTCGAAGGTCGAACTGGAAAGGTTCGAAGCCGGAGCACGAAGTATCACATCCGAGCCCGATGGCGGAAAAAAACTATCTGAGGATGGAGCCGAAGCCC
Organism: Triturus cristatus; assembly: GCF_964204655.1. Taxonomy (NCBI): domain Eukaryota; kingdom Metazoa; phylum Chordata; class Amphibia; order Caudata; family Salamandridae; genus Triturus; species Triturus cristatus. Next base: position 585,131,506 of record NC_140594.1, read on the forward strand.
ATGCGCAGTACGGACCGAAGGAGGAGTCACCGAACTCGTGACTTCCAAAGACTGTCCAAGAAGAAAAACAAACTGCAAACATCCGGGCCCAACACCAGATGGCGATCTATGCAAAAGTGTATAATCTGCAGCTCATATGCCTCGAACACTGATTTTAGGAAGAAACTGAAAACATGGCTTTTTAGCAATGACCTTAACTTCTAGTCTACTACCGTCTACTGTATTCCTCTAATATCTAGAACCCCCACTATTTCTTCTCCTAATAGAATTTTAGGGTTCAGCTCGGAGACACACCATTGTGGTGTATTCATGCGCTTTATAATGAATATGCTACTTACCAGTATGCATCTGTTCTTGGCATGTAGGGCTGCTGACATTCATATCTGTGCATAGATCGCCGCCTAGTGTTGGGTCCGGATGTTTGCACGTTGTTGTCCTGGAAGAGTCTTCGAAGTATCCTTGGATAGGTGACTCCTCCCCTGGACTACAGTGCGCATGGGCATCCTCTCCATCCTCAGATTGTTTTTCGCCATTGTGGCAGTGATGGAGTAGATACAGAAAGTGATGACCATGCTTGCAGTAATTCTGAGAGCTGCAGCTGCGACAGGCGCCGGGGAGGAGGGAGGGCGATATGAATGTCAGCAGCCCTACATGCCAAGAACAGATGCATACTGGTAAGTAGCATATTCAGTTCGAGGCATGTGGGCTGCTGAATTCATATCTGTGCATAGAATACATAGCAGTGCCCTCTATTGGCGGCGGCTACCCGTGCCAGCTGCAGCGGTCTGAAAAAGTGTTTTGAGAACAGCCTGTCCTACAGCTGCCTGCTGTTTTGACTGCACATCTACGCAATAGTGTTTTGTAAATGTGTGTGTAGTGGACCATGTGGCTGCTCTGCATATATCATGCAGGGGAATATTTCCTAGGAAGGCCATGGAAGCCCCCAACTTACGTGTTGAGTGGGCTCGTGGTGGAATAGTTAATGTGCGTTTTGCTTTTTGATAACAGATTTGAATACACTTAACTATCCATCTGGCTATCCCTGCTTTGGAGATGGCGTTACCTTTGTGGTGTGGGGCAAAGGCAACGAACAGTTGTTTTGTCTTCCTGAAGGGTTTAGTCCTATCGATGTAGTACATGAGGGCCCTCCGTACATCTAGTGTATGTAGTGCCCTTTCTGCAACAGTTTGTGGGTTTTGGAAGAAAACTGGCAGTTCAATAGTCTGATTCATGTGGAACTGCGATATTACCTTGGGCATGAATTTGGGGTTGGTACGTAGTACGACCCTGTTGGTGTGAATCTGTATAAATGGCTCTTGAACGGTTAGTGCCTGGAGTTCACTAACTCTTCTTAGGGAAGTGATCGCTACAAGGAAGGCCACTTTCCAGGTAAGGAATTGAATCTCGCATGAGTGTAGAGGTTCAAAGGGTGGACCCATCAGGCGTGTGAGGACCAAGTTGAGGTTCCACATTGGAGCCGGTGGGTGGCTTGGTGGAATGACTCGTTTGAGTCCTTCCAAGAATGCTTTGATGGCAGGCACTCTGAATAGAGAGAGGTGCTGCCTGGTTTGCAGATAGGCTGAGATTGCGGTCAAATGGACACGTATAGAGGTGTACGCCAGATTGCATCGATATAGGTGTAAGAGGTAACAGATGATGTTTTGGATGGATGCGTCCAGCGGGTTGATGTCATTATTACCGCAATAAATGACGAACCTTTTCCATTTGGCTGCATAGCAAGCTCTGGTAGTGGGTCTCCTGGCCTCCTTGATGATGTCCATACAGTCAGGTGGCAGGTTGAGATAGCCAAACTCTAGGACTTCAGGAGCCAGATCGCCAGGTTCAGCTGTTGCGGATCTGGGTGCTGAACCTCTCCATGGTTCTGCGTCAAATGCGCGGGTTTGATCCGCAGCCTTTGATGCGGCACCACGGAAAGTTCGAGGAAGGTGGTGTACCACGGCTGGCGTGCCCACGTGGGAGCAACTAGGACGAGTGTCAGGGAGTGTTGTCGGAGTTTGCGGGCCACTAGCGGTATCAATGGCGCTGGGGGAAAAGCGTACGCAAATCTGCCGGACCAGTTCATCCATATCGCATTGCCCTGCGACTGCGGATGTGGGAATCTGGCGGCGAAGCTTTGGCATTTTGCGTTTTCGCTTGTCGCGAATAGGTCTATCTCCGGATGACCCCATTGCTGGAAGTACGGTTGGAGTACTGATGGGTGTAACTCCCACTCGTGCATCTGGTGGCTGTGTCTGCTGAGCAGATCCGCCATCTGGTTGTCCTTGCCAGGGAGGTGTTCCGCCATGAGGAACATGTTCCTTTGAATGGCCCACTTCCACATGCTCTGAGCCAGATGAGACAACTGTGGAGAGTGTGTTCCTCCCTGTTTCTGTATGTAGTACATTGCGGTCATGTTGTCCGTCCGGATCAACACGACCTTGTTGCATAGATGTACTTTGAATGCCTTCATGGCTAGGAAGATTGCCATCAGTTCCAGAAGGTTGATGTGCAACTTCTTTTGTTGTGTTGTCCATAGTCCCTGCACTGTGTAGTGGAGTACATGAGCTCCCCATCCCTGGAGAGACGCGTCCGCTGTCAGTACTATCTGTGGGACAGGCTCTTGGAATGGTCGGCCCTTGCAAAGGTTTTGTGGATTCCACCAATGCAGAGAGTTGTATGCCCGACCGCTCACCAACACTAGGTCTTTCAACTGTCCTTGAGCCTGATTCCACTGACGTGCTAGGCACTCCTGAAGTGGGCGCATATGTAATCTCGCGTGCGGGACTATGAAGATGCAGGAGGCCATCATGCCTATCAACTGCATAAACACTCGCGCTGGAAGTGAGTGATTGGGTTTGAACTTGGAGATCAGCAGTTGTATGCTGTTGATCCTCACTAAATTTGGCTGAGCTGTGGCCGCCAGAGTGTCTATAGTCGCACCTAGGTACTGTTGTACGTGTGCGGGCTGGAGATGGGACTTTGGATAATTTAGTGAGAATCCCAGACTGTGAAGAAGGTGAATGGTGCGGGACACGTGGCTTGCACATTGCTGGGCTGACTTCGCTTGAACGAGCCAGTCGTCTAGGTAGGGGTAGACGTGTATATGCTGCCTCCGTAGATGTGCTGCCACCGTAGCTAGGCACTTCGTGAAAACCCTGGGCGCTGTTGTCACGCCGAAGGGAAGGACTTTGAACTGATAGTGCTGCCCTTGAACAGTGAACCTGAGGTATTTTTTGTGTGAGGGGTGGATGGGTATGTGAAAGTACGCATCCTTGAGGTCCAGTGTGGCTAGGAAGTCTCCCTGCTTGAGAAGCGGAAGGACTTGCTGTAGAGTGAGCATGTGAAAGTGCTCTGAAAGAATGTACTGGTTCAGGGGTCTGAGGTCTAATATAGGTCGGAGCGACCCGTCCTTTTTTGGAATTAAGAAGTAGAGGGAGTACACTCCCGTACCCTGCTCGTGGATGGGTACGACCTCTATAGCGCCTTTTAGAAGCATACTTTGCACTTCTTGCTGTAAGAGCGTTAAGTGCTCTGAGGACATAGGACGGCTTCTTGGTGGTATTGTGGGTGGAGTGGAGGTTAACTCCAGACAGTAACCGTATTTTACAATATCTTTGACCCACCTGTCCGTGGTGATGGAATTCCACGTGGACAGGAACCTTTGTAGCCTTCCCCCGACAGGTGTTATGTGGTCGGGAGGAAGGGAGAGGGCGTCACTGCTTGTTCTTGGGGGAGGACCTGGTGTTGCCGTAGCCACGTCCTCTGCCCTTTGTACTGGAGCCACGATATCCACCTCGGGTGTTTTTATCGTAGGTGGTCTGTGTATTGCCTTTGTTATATGTTTGTTGTGACCCCTGTCCTCTACCTGCTCCCTTGTTTCCGGGGCGACGAAAGGAGCCGCTCCGAAAGGACTGAGTTTGTAGGGCGCCCATGGACTTTGCAGTGTCCGTGTCCTTTTTTATCTTTTCGAGGGTGGTGTCAACCTCTGGCCCGAATAAATAGTCGGGGTTGACGGGCTGGTTCAGTATATTGTTTTGTACCTCAGGCTTGAATCCTGAGATCCGTAGCCAGGCATGTCGTCGCAGCATGACGCTTGTGTTTATGGCTCTGGCAGCCGTGTCTGCAGCATCTAGTGCACATTTGATGGAAGCGTTCGTGAGTAGCTGTCCTTCTCTGATGAGCATTTCTGCGCCTTCCTTGAACTGGTCAGGGAGATGTTGGAATATTTGCTCCAGTGTGTCATAATGCGCTCTATCATAGCGAGCAAGGAGCGCTTGAGTGTTGGCTATGCGCCATATGTTGGCAGCTTGGGCGGCAACTCGCTTGCCAGAGGTCTCTAGCACCTTGGACTCTTTGTCCGGGGGAGGAGCGTCACCTGTCGTTTGCGAGTGTGCCCTCTTGCGTGCATTCGCTACGACGATGGAGTCGAGTGGTAATTGTCCTCTGATGTAAGTAGGATCCCCAGGTGCTGATCTGTATTTTTTATCAATCCTGGGGTTTATCACTCGTGCCCTGGTGGGTTCCTTGAAAATGTCCTTGGCTGGTTTGAGGACCCCCTTCAACATTGGCAGAGTCTTTACATGTCTTTCTGAGGATGCAAAGGTGTCCATTAGAAAGTCATCTTCGATGGTATCAGAGTGAAGCTGTACCCCATGGTTATTTGCAGCACGTTCAATAAGAGCGTTGAACGCCGCAGTATCCTCCGTAGGAGATGTTTTTGCCCCATAGAGTTGTTGGTCCTGTGCATCGAGAGGTGCACTGGGGTCTGCAGGGTCGCCCCAAGTCTGATCAGGGTCCTGCTGGTCATCAGGGTCCGTGTCTACATGGTAGGGGACTTGGTCATCCATGTAGTCCTCCAATGCATCCGTATCGGAGCGTGTGGGGGAGAACCGGTGTGGATCCTGGTAGGATGAATGGAAGGGTTCATAAAGGAGAGGTTCCGATTCCACAGGCAACTTCCTTTTTAGTGGGATCCTGAAAGGGTCCAATGGCGGCTCCGAAGTTATCCTTCGGTCGTGGAGAATCATCCTGCCAGTGTCGGCGTCGATGATACGTGCCGGAGACGTCTCAGCAGGTGTGACCGTAGGTTGGGTGACCCGTGTCCTGAGTTGGAACATTTTTGGGATTGTTGACGGAGGCAAGCCGAAGGTAATGTTGGCCGGCACCGAAGAGGCTGCTGGAGCTCCGATCGAACCGGAACCCGGCGTGTCCTGGAGGATAGCCGTGGTTTTGCTGCCTTGCGTCGCACCAGGTCGTACTTGGGGCGCCTTTTAGGCTTTGGCACCGGCTAGGTTCGTAGAGGCGGCCGTGGATTTTTTCGGCGCCGGCGGTTCATCGATTCGAGGTGCGGAGATCACCGTCGAAGTCTTCGATACGTGAGGCTTAGGTGTCGTCGAGGGAGCGATGCGAGACACAGCAGGCGGTACGGCCCTTGGTGCCGTTGGTGCCGGTAGCCGAGCAGGTTTGTCGGTGCCGATGGCTTTTTTCCGTTTGTCGACTCCAACGTCGCCCGCTTCAAGTTCGGCACCGAAGTCTCTCTTGGTGCGGTCGGTGCCGACGCGTTGCGCTGGCGTCGAAGGCCTCGATCCGACCAGCGCCACTTTCAGTTTCGGTGGAACCGGAGCAGCTTTCGGTTTCGGTTTTGTGGTAGGGAAACCAGCCTGTTTATGCAGTAATGGCTGCCGCTGAACGTCCGAGGCCGGGCCCGAAGGCGGGGCCGAAGAACTGCGGGATGGGTCTCGGGTAAGGCCCGAAGGCGATCCCTTGACCGGAGCCATAGGCTGTGGCACTGGTGTTTCTTCGGTTTGAACAGGTAGGCCTTGTTCATCATTGGAGCTACTCTCTTCGGCCCCTAAGGCCTCCTCGTCGTCTCCTACCTCGGTGTCGTCTTCACCTCTGTGGAAGAGTGACTCGTCTACCTCGTCCGATCCGGGTTCGTGTTCGGAAACGGGACTGGAGGGCAAGACTTCTAATTCCTCGACGTCTTCGGCCTCGTCGAAGATGTCCGTTGGGGCCGGTGCCGCGTGCTGCTCCTCGAGTCTCGCCGCTCGTCGATTCCGCAGAGTCTTCTTGGAACGGAACCGGGCACAGGCCATGCATGTCGATTCGTCGTGGTCCGGCGAAAGGCATTTGTTGCACACCGGATGGACGTCGATGTGTGGGTACTTCGCATTGCATACCGGACACCTTTTGAATGGCGTCCTCGATTCCATCGTCGAAGTAGTCGATGGACAGGTAAATGCGAAAAAAGTCGGTGCTGAAAGTTAGTAAACTAACAGGATTGTATCGAAACCCGATCGATAAACAGTACCGACGCAAACTAAAGGCCTTTTGGCCTCGACAAAATATTTTCCTAACTTGAGCTAAGATAGCACATCCGAACCCAATGGCGGAAAAAAAACAATCTGAGGATGGAGAGGATGCCCATGCGCACTGTAGTCCAGGGGAGGAGTCACCTATCCAAGGATACTTCGAAGACTCTTCCAGGACAACAACGTGCAAACATCCGGACCCAACACTAGGCGGCGATCTATGCACAGATATGAATTCAGCAGCCCACATGCCTCGAACATATTTATTATTACTACATGCCCCCTGAAAACCTAGCAATCTCTAGTGTACTGGCTGACTGGTGTTAACTTGCCGACCACCACAGCAAGTTTCTTACCCCCTGGAGGTGACCGCCCATGCTCTCTAAGGGCCGAAACAATGCCTGCTCCGGCCGGAGGTGTTGTCACCTCCTCCAAGCAGGATGGCTAATAATCAGCATATCAAGGCAGGAGGCTTCAAAGGCCTCTGTCGCCTTTGATATGTGACCCCGGCTTACCTGCGACTTGGCAGATGCCACCCCGGCCCTGAGGCATACTTGGCACCAGAACAGACGGGAAAATTAGCTAGTCAGGAGGCGTGTTCCCTATCAGGATAATAGCACTGTTAAGGTGAGCTATCTGATGTGATCATGAGAATTCCACAATCTTGTTTTTGATGGAATTAGTTTCGCTGGGTCAGGGGTATGCCCACTCCCCACAGAAAGTGGACATATAGCGGGTGTAGTCACCCTAAAGGAAAATAGCCCATTGGCTACTACCTGTTACTCCCCTTAACGCCCCTAAATTGAGTATTGAGGATTGCTGTGGACTTTTGCCCCCAAACCCTGCCTGCCAGTACCAGTCTCGACACTCATGACTCTGTGACTTGACCTGCAGTTTGCATATCTGCCAAGAACCCAGGTAGACTGCCAGGCCTTCACAAATTGCCAACAATCTCCCTTAGAGTAGAAGAGTAGAGGAGCAACAATCTTCCTTGGAGTAGAGGAGCTCCACCCCTGCAGTCCATAGGCACCGAAGAAGCAGAGTCTGGTTCGCTGTGTTGCTACTCCCCAGCCAGCATCCCAGGAAGAGGTACATGAGCTCCCGAAGGTCAGATCTGTCCCCCCAACCGAGTGAGAGGACACCAGGACTGAACGAAGCCACACAGCATCAATACCAGGGGTACCGGACCAGTTGCAGCAACCAAGGCCTGTTTAAGTCCAGTTGGGACTCTAACAGCACCAAAACTTAGGAGCAGTCGAGAGACGTCAGCACCACAGAGACCCACTTCCAGAATGGACCATCACTCCTGATTTCAGCACCCTCAACTCGCGACACTGACAAACGCGAGGGCCTTGGATCCTGAGAGCCCAATCGACCTATCTACTCTGCACCAGAGTGTGCCTGCCCGGGTACCCGAAACCGGCTGTGCCACCATGCTCCAAGGACCCTTGTGTCCCGAGCCCCCCATTGGAAACTCCCAGATTTGTCCTCAAGTCCCCCTCTGCAGCCTGTTTTTTAGGTGGCCTTTCTTCTTTCCATCGGCATAGCACACAAAGCTACCAACCTGACCAGCACCTCTGCACCCAGGTTTACCAGGGCAGGTAACGAGTAACTGCTTGTAGTACTTTGGACCTTGGCCCCCTACAGTCCTAAGTCCTGAAAAAGACCCCAGAAAAAGGCTGCAAATAACTATATGCAACATATGCCTTTTTCCAATAGGAATGCATTGCTACGTAAAGATACATTCAAATTAACATTTTACTTACCTGTAAAAATCTGTTTAAAAAAACAACTCACATGACAGACCAGAAATGCTTACAACAGGAACATCCTCAAATCTAACAGAGTTCTTTAGATCAGAACTGGAAAATGCTGAGAACAGACCTCATAAGCTCTTTGAAATGGTCAAACACCAATCTTTCAAACAGGCTAAAACTTCCAAATAAATCTCAAAATCCTAAATAACCTGTGCGAAGCTCTCCTCCTTCTATACAGCCAAAATTACCTCCCTAGGAAACTAACAATTCCACCACCAACATCCGACCTCCTCCTGCCGGGTCCCATCTCTCCTCTCTTCCCCCCCAGACAACTCCCAAGAACCAAGCGTACTGGTCCAACTTCAAGTTATATAACGACCATTTCATCCCGAAAATTCTATTCTCCTTAAATCCGAACAACGACTTTAATGACCCACTCCCCTCAAGTTGCGAGGCCGCGACCTACCAATTTATCATTCCCATTTGGACTACAATAATCAATGCTTCCCTACTACAAGGGTCCATACCTGACTCTCTTAAAAACAGGTCGAGTAGTCCCCATCTGAAAAAAAACCCACCTTGAATCCTGCTACTCCAGACAATTTCAGACCAATATCAAATATCCCACTTCTAGCGAAAGCTCTGGAGAAATGTGTGCAACTTCAACTGAGCCAACATATCACCAACTTTAATCTGCTAGACGAATTCCAATCCAGGTTCAGGCCTGGGCACAGCATGGAAACTACTATTCTCCATATTGTGGATGATGCTCTTCAAGCCCTTGTCCAAGGCAAAACATGTCTCCTAATTCTATTGGATTTATCTTCCGCATTCAACACAGTCAACCACGAGAAACTACTTGAACGTCTCTTATTCAGGATGGGAGTATGGGGAAACGTTCTCGAATGGTTTTAATCCTTCCTCCGGAACCACACCCAGAGATTCTTAGTCAACAGTAATCTATCTGCTCCTTCCCCAATAAGGATCGGAGTCCCCCAAGGATCAACTCTTTCCCCAACCCTCTTCAATCTCTACCTTGAACCGTTAGCTGAATTACTATGTACCGCCAACATCTCCTTCCACATGTATGCCAATGATACCCAGGTCTACATCAAAAATTCATTATTGGGCGGAAACAATACAATGCAATGCAATGCAAATTTGACCACATCTCACCACATCTGAAGGCGCTGAACTGGCTTCCTCTTGAAGCCAGAATCCAACTCAAACTGGCATCACCTACAAAGCACTACATACGAAATCCCCTGCATATCGCGCTCAGAAAGGAATATGCTACTTACCAGTATGCATCTGTTCTTGGCATGTAGAGCTGCAGATCTACACACTTTTGCACAGATCGCCATCTGGTGTTGGGCCCGGATGTTTGCAGTTTGTTTTTTCTCTTGGAAAGTCTTTGGAAGTCACGAGGTCGGTGACTCCTCCCTTGGTTGGTATTGCGCATAGGCTTCGGCTCCATCCTCAGATTGTTTTTCGCCAACAGGGAAAGATGGAGCGTAGTAATAACAGTGAAGAAACCCATGTGTGTTGTATCTAAATAAGATAGACTGGAACAGATACAGGTAGCCGGGGAGGCGGGTGGGCGTGTGTAGATCTGCAGCTCTACATGCCAAGAACAGATGCATACTGGTAAGTAGCATATTCCGTTCGAGGCATATGAGCTGCAGATTACACACTTTTGCATAGACTAGTCTATATAGCAGTTCCCAACCATAGCGGCGACCACCGGTATCTGTTGCAGTGGTTTGAAATAGTGTTTTTAGTACAGCCTGGCCCACACTAGCTTGTTGCTTGGTTTGCACATCTACACAGTAATGTTTAGTGAAAGTGTGCGATGTTGACCATGTAGCTGCCTTGCAGATATCATCTAATGGGATGTTCCCTAGAAAAGCCATAGAAGCCCCTATCTTTCTTGTAGAGTGGGCTTTAGGGGGAACAGATAACGTGCGTTTTGCTTTGTGGTAGCAAATCTGTATGCATTTTACAATCCACCTAGCTATCCCTGATTTAGAGATGGGGTTGCCTTTATGAGGTGGAGAGAAAGTGACAAACAGTTGCTTTGTCTTTCTGAAAAGTTGTGTTCTCTGGATATAGTAAAGCAAGGCCCTTTTAACATCCAGTGTGTGTAGAGCCCTTTCTGCAACAGTTTGAGGTTGCGAGAAGAAAACCGGTAATTCTACCGATTGGTTTAGATGAAAGGGTGAGATGACTTTGGGTAGGAATTTTGGGTTGGTACGGAGGACATTTGGAGAAAAGGTTCTTGTATAGTGAGTGCTTGTATCTCACTGACCCTTCTAAGGGAGGTGATGGCTACAAGGAAGGCTGTTTTCCATGTGAGGAATTGCAGTTCGCATTCATGCAAAGGTTCGAAAGGCGGTCCCATTAGCCTTGTGAGAACTATATTTAAGTTCCACACAGGTGAGGGTGGCACTCTGGGGGGAATTATTCGTTTTAGGCCTTCCATGAAGGCTTTAATGGCAGGCACTCTGAAAAGTGATAGGTGCTGTCTGTTTTGTAGGTAAGCGGCAATTGCTGCGAGGTGTAGCCGAATGGATGTATATGCAAGGTTACATTTTTGTAGATGGAGTAAGTAGCATATGATATGCTGTATGGATGCGTCTAGAGGGTTGATTGTGTTGTTATGGCAATAAACAACAAATCTTTTCCACTTGGCAGCGTAGCAGGCTCTAGTGGTAGGGCATCTAGCTTCTCTGATAACATTCATACAGTCGGGGGGAAGGTTAAGGTATCCGAATTCTAGGATCTCAGGAGCCAAATCGCAAGGTTGAGCTGAGCTGGGTCCGGGTGTCTGATCTCTCCATGGTTCTGGGTTAGGAGGCATGGTGAGAGGTGCAACTTTTGGTGTGGCACTACTGAAAGTTCCAGCAGCATGGTGTACCACGGTTGTCTGGCCCATGTTGAAGCTACTAGAATCAGTGTGAGGGAGTGCTGTTGTAGCTTTCGCACCACTAATGGAAATAGTGGGAGAGGTGGAAAAGCGCACGCAAATTTGCCTGACCAGTTCATCCATATCGCATTGCCTTTGGACAATGGGTGTGGGTATCTGGCGGCGAAGCTTGGGCATTCTTTGTTTTCGTGGGAGGCAAATAGGTCTATCTGCGGATGCCCCCACATCTGAAAGAACGGGTGAAGAACCTGCGGGTGAAGTTCCCACTCGTGGATCTGCTGCGTCTGTCTGCTGAGCAGATCTGCCATGGTGTTTTGGACTCCTGGGACATGCTGGGCTAGGAGAAAGATTTTGTGTGGAATTGCCCATCTCCATATGCTCTGTGCTAGTTGAGAGAGCTGTGGAGAGTGTGTGCCGCCTTGTTTTTGGATGTAGTACATGGCGGTCATGTTGTCTGTGCGAATAATGACTGCCTTGCCTAAAATCTGTGTGTGAAAGGATTTTAGGGCTAGAAAGATTGCCAGTAACTCCAGATGATTGATGTGGAGTAACTTTTGTTGCGGCGTCCATGTGCCCTGCACTGTGAGGTGTAGCAGATGAGCTCCCCAGCCGGAGAGCGATGCGTCTGTGTGAGAAAGTGCCCTCCTTCTTGCATGGTATGCCCCCACTTTTTGCTAAATTGCTGAATGTACTTTGACTGAGTGTACCCTGGACTCCTGCCAATCAGGTGCCCAGGGCCTATGTTCCTCCCTAAAACACACAAACTCCAAATTGGCAAACCCTGGCCACATGTCAGCCCCTAGTAAATGGTACCCTAGGTACCCAGGGCCTTGTAACCAGGGAAGACCCCTAAGGGCTGCAGCACTCATTGTGCCACCCTTAGGGGCCCTGTACCCTTACACACACACACTGCCTTTGCAGGCTGAGTGTCTGGGTGCAGGACAAAATGAAGAGTCGACATGGCACACACATCTGTGTGCCATGCCCAACACCCACACTGCCAAGGCATATGTCAGTCACCCCTCTGGCTGGGTGCCTTATGCCCATGGTGTGGGCACAGGAGCAGGAGCCCTGTGCCCCTACAGTACCCAGGTCCATTCCCGGGCACTGTAAGTGCAGTGCTGCCATTTAAGAGTACATGGTGCTGAGAGCTCGTCAAACACGAGCTCCACAGCACCATCATGGCAACACTAAAGACTGGGAAGTTTGGTATCAAACTTCTCAGCACATTAAACCCACACTGATGCCAGTGTGAGATTTAATGTACCAAGCACCCCAGAGGGCATCTTAGAGATGCCCCCTTACAACTAACCTACAATCCACGTCTGCTCTGAGGCTGCCCAGGCTGCCACACAGCAGACACATTGCTGGACCCCTGGGTGGGAGAGCCCCTGCTCTCCCGGGCCTGCAACAATGCACATCCTGGGTGAGGTGATAGATCTCCTCCCCCAGGATGAGCAAAGGGAAGCTTCAAAGGCCTGCCGCCTCTAGGAGTTTCCCCAGGCCACTGCAATCCCCCACTCTGGCAGGAAGCTTGGCCGGAAACCCCATACAAGGACAGGTGATGTGCCAGCCTGCCCACCCCACCCCTCAGGTGGGGGAGGCGAGGTGAAGCACATCTCCGGGCTCTCGCCATCTTGAAGATGGAAGGCCCTACCCTATCAGGATTAGGCTACTGCCCCCCTCCCACAGGAGAGGGGCGGGATAGGGGGTGTACCCACCCCAGGACAAGGACCCATTGGTCCCTGGCCTTCACCTACCTGTAACGCCCCTAAATCTAGTATTTAGGGGCACCCTGAACCTTCCTTTCCCAGATTCCAGATTCCGAAACTACAAGAAGAGCGAGAAGAAAAGAAGACCTGCCCTGCAGCTGCAAAGGAGAGGGAGACACCAACTGCTTTGGCCCCAGCCCTACCGGCCTGTCGACCTCGGACTTGCTCCTGCTCCAAACCCGGCATCTCTTGTGGCCAGCAACCTCAGAAACCCCGGAGGACCTGGCTACCTTTGAACTCTGATCCCCTGGGACTCCCATGAGTAGAGGCTCTACTCAGAACCTACCTTTCACCCCTGGCAGCAGCCCGGAACCGCGATCCCAGCCCACTCTGCACCCGCCAAGCCTGGCCGGTGCCGGAGTGAACTAAACCCACGAGGACAACCCCACGGCGACTGTGACCCCGAGTCCGGCACCCAAGGACCCCCCTCGACTATCCTGAAGAAGCCTGCAGCCTCAGAACAGAGTGCCACCCCAACCGCGATCAACAAATGGGTAAGATTTCCGACATCAAAAGGCACCCCTGCACCCGGCGCCCCACGGCCCTCTGTGCCCAATCCCAGGGTACCTACCTATCCTCCAACTACCCAACTTACCCCTCGAAGTGGTGGTGGCACCTGAAGAGTCCTCGTACCCGAGCCTGCAGTCTTTTTCCAAACCAGAGATTTCCCATAGAAATCAATTGAGCGCCCGACGGCTCAAAAGCACCCTGCACCCAACCGCCCGAGTGGCCCTGGCAGTGAAAACTCTACTCTAACCTACTTCCCCACTTGCCCTGAGTAAGTGACCAGGAGCCCAGCTTCCACAGCCGCGTGGCTTGCCCGACAGCAGCCACCAACCCAGGCCCTACTATCCCTCATAGGATAACATTGGGCCTAACTCTCTCTGCACCCGGCCGTCCTGAAACCGCTGAGGGTGAACTGACTGTACCTACCTGACACTGAGGGACCCCTGAGTCTATGCCCAGAACTTCAACTCTGCCAGTCGAGTACTTACCCTTAAACCGCTAACTTCATTTTCCTCATAGGGTAACATTGACTGGCTTTTTCTTGGAAATTCTAAGTGTGGACTTTTCAAAACTCAAAATATTCACCAAAAATCAGCCGAGTACCAAAAACGAATTTACTCACCTGCTCTTAGGTGAGCTCCCAGTGCTGAATCTTGGTGCCCAGCACTGACTCTGAAAAGTACCCACAACTATACTTACCGTTAACTCATTTTTCTTCCATAGGAAACCATTGACTGTTTTTCTGTGAAATTTCTTTTAAGTGTTGATTTCTGCAATTTCTAAATATTCTTCAAAAATCGTATAACATCTGAAAACGTAATTACTTACCTGTTTTGGATAAAGGCCCCAGTACTGAGTCTAGACACCCAGTACTGGATTACAAAAGTAACGATAACCTACTGTACCTGTAACCTACATTTCCTTCCATAGGGAATCATTGATTGTTTGCTCTGAAATATTTTCTAAGTACTAACTTTTGAAATAGCTAAATATTAGTTAAAAATCATTACAGTACCAAAGTCGACTTTCAACAGCTGATTCTAAGAACTGACCCAGGACTGGATCTAGGATCCAAGCCTGGAATTACAAAAGTAATCTAAAAAGTAATCTGTTGCATATAATTTGAATTTATCATTGAGCTCAATGTATTGCGTTTAGAAATAGAGTTGCCTACTGCAACTACTTGTAACTGTTTACTAAAAAGTCTATTGCATATACAAAAGTATTTTTATGAAACATCTCCTGTCGAGAAAGTATATTTTAATTCCAAGTGTTGGTTCTAAAATAAAACAAGCATATATTTTTTATATACAAACCATTGGCCTAGAGTTCAGTTATTGAGTGTGTGGAACTATTTGCTGACTGAGTGGGTACAACAAATGCTTTACACTGTCCTCTGATACTGCCTTACTGCTCGACCAGGCTACCACTTTGGAGAGTAAGGTTATATCTAACTTTAACCTCTGTTAAACCTTTGGGGTCTGTGGACTCTGTACACCCTGTACCTACTAAGGAACAGTATATACAGAGCCACTTTCTCACATTGGTGGATCAGCGGTGGGATACAAACTTGCATTTGTTTGGACTACTTGGTTACCATCTGACCACACGACAGAACTCTTAAAAATTGCCTTTAGAATTCTGATTGGTCTTTCCAAAATACTAAAAGTCTTGCTAGGGCCTTGCTTAAGTCCCATTAGAATTTTAGAAAAATAAAAGTCACTATAGTCAGGGTAGAGGGTTAGAACTGTCAAGTTAGAATGTCTCAAACATACCCAGCTATTAGTGATAATAATAACATGGACCTGGTGGAGGAGCTCGACCTCACACCTTACTTACACTTGTCTTTCAAGGAATTGAGGTCCTTATGCAAACTTAAAAATTTACAAATGGGCCTGCATCCAACCAAACTAGGGCTCCAGAAGCTCTTGGCGGAGTATGCTAAGGACCACCCATCTGAACATGGTGATGGCCAGTCAGATGAGGAAAGGGAAGCAGAAGAGGTTGACAACAACCCCCCCATGCTATTCCCTAGGGAGGAGAGGGCAACCATACCCTCCAATCCAAGGATTAGCATCTGGGTAACCTAGAGACTACACAGGTGGCTCTGGTCCCAGAGAGAACACTGGGGGACCCCCCAGTGAAGAGGACAGCCTTGTGAGGCTGGCCAAAAGATTAGAGCTAGAGTCCAGGCTCCTGGCTCTAGAAAAAGAAAGGAGAGAGATGGGTTTAGCACCCATCAATGGTGGCAGCAATAATAAAAATAAGGATAGGGAGGAAACTTCTGACCTTAAAATCCCCAAAGGGATTGTCCCTAAATTTGAGGAAGGTGATGATATCACCAAATGGTTCACAGCCTTTGAGAGGGCTTGTGATATCAGAAAAGTGAAGAAACCTCTCTGGGGGGCACTCCTGTGGGAACTGTTCCTGCCAGAGTGGGGGGTTGCAGTGGCCTGGGGAAACTCCTAGAGGCGGCAGGCCTTTGAAGCTTCCCTTTGCTCATCCTGGGGGAGGAGATCTATCACCTCACCCAGGATGTGCATTGTTGCAGGCCCGGGAGAGCAGGGGCTCTCCCACCCAGGGGTCCAGCAACGTGTCTGCTGTGTGGCAGCCTGGGCAGCCTCAGAGCAGACGTGGATTGTAGGTTAGTTGTAAGGGGGCATCTCTAAGATGCCCTCTGGGGTGCTTGGTACATTAAATCTCACACTGGCATCAGTGTGGGTTTAATGTGCTGAGAAGTTTGATACCAAACTTCCCATTCTTTAGTGTTGCCATGATGGTGCTGTGGAGCTCGTGTTTGACGAGCTCTCAGCACCATGTACTCTTAAATGGCAGCACTGCACTTACAGTGCCCGGGAATGGACCTGGGTACTGTAGGGGCACAGGGCTCCTGCTCCTGTGCCCACACCATGGGCATAAGGCACCCAGCCAGAGGGGTGACTGACATATGCCTTGGCAGTGTGGGTGTTGGGCATGGCACACAGATGTGTGTGCCATGTCGACTCTTCATTTTGTCCTGCACCCAGACACTCAGCCTGCAAAGGCAGTGTGTGTGTGTAAGGGTACAGGGCCCCTAAGGGTGGCACAATGAGTGCTGCAGCCCTTAGGGGTCTTCCCTGGTTACAAGGCCCTGGGTACCTAGGGTACCATTTACTAGGGGCTGACATGTGGCCAGGGTTTGCCAATTTGGAGTTTGTGAGTTTTAGGGAGGAACATAGGCCCTGGGCACCTGATTGGCAGGAGTCCAGGGTACACTCAGTCAAAGTACATTCAGCAATTTAGCAAAAAGTGGGGGCATACCATGCAAGAAAGAGGGCACTTTCTCACACAGACGCATCACTCTCCGGCTAGGGAGCTCATCTACTACACCTCACAGTGCA
Organism: Triturus cristatus; assembly: GCF_964204655.1. Taxonomy (NCBI): domain Eukaryota; kingdom Metazoa; phylum Chordata; class Amphibia; order Caudata; family Salamandridae; genus Triturus; species Triturus cristatus. Next base: position 585,148,159 of record NC_140594.1, read on the forward strand.
GGGCACATGGACGCCGCAACAAAAGTTACTCCACATCAATCATCTGGAGTTACTGGCAATCTTTCTAGCCCTAAAATCCTTTCACGGGAGCGCTAGGTGGCGCCTGACCGGCATGGCTGCTCTGCCGTGAGGCTCCGGCTGTAAGACCCCGCCGATCCTTTCTTCCTCGCCTGATCCTGCCCTGGCCGGCTGATTTCATCAGTTTTGGGGCCCGGGCCCGCCTGGCTGTTCCTGGTGCGAGTTTGGGGCGCGACCGCCCCCCCCCCGGAGCTGTGATTGCTGCCTGTTATCGGCGCCCGGCGGGAGGCGGCTTTGATCCCTGACGCTGGGTGCGGGCGTGCAGCTACTCGAGACCGCGGCGCCCACGAGGGTGCTGGGCCTGGGAATCCTGGAGGCCCGGTGAGATCGTCGCTGCGGCAGTGGCGGCCCCCCCCTCGGTGGGGCCCCGACCTGGGATCCTGTGGCTGGCGGCGGGGTGCTGTGGGGCCCATTCCGGGCTGTGGTGCCAGACGGAAGGCTGGGCGGTGAGTGGGGCACTCCCTGGTGGGACGACCTGAGCTGCTATGGGGCTGGAGGTGGTGGGGGCCCTCCCCTTCGGGCCGGGTGTCGACGGCCGGGGCCCGGTCTCCCCCCACTCTCCCCCACCAACGCTGCTGGACCTGCCCTGGTGTCCCGAGGCCTGCGGCGGAGAGCTGGTGCACCGGCTGGGTGCTGTCCTACCTCGCGGCTGCAGCCCGAGGCCCCCTGGCATGCTGTGCTGGGACCCCCCCGAGCGGAGCCTGAGAGCAGGAATAGGCGGTGAGTGCGGCGGCGGAGGATCGCTTCACCGGGGCGGCTGCGGGGGTCGGGGGCGGAGGGGAGACCCCCCCATCGGGCCGTGCGTCGGCGGCCGGGGAGACCCGTACCCCCGCTCCCCCCCCCCTCCCTCTCTACAACCTCTCCTCCTGGCTGCGGCGCTGCCCCGGCCCCGCGGCTCAGAGACTGGCCTCCGGTCCCGGGGGTGGAGGGGTCCTCACTGCTTCGGGCCGCACATCGGCGGTCGGGGGGTGTCGCTGCTGTCTCCCCCCCCCCCCCCACCCCTCCCCCCCCTCATCGTCGTTTGGGGCCCCGGATCCAGCGAGTCGACAGGCGACACCGTGCCCCCCCCCTGGGGGTGGCAGAGGGACCGCTCGGGCGAGGTGTCCCCCCTGGAGAGGTGGGCTATGCCCCGGAGGGCTGGCCCTGGCGATTCCCGGCGGCGGTGCCCTTGAGGAACGACCCGCCGCCCGGGGACTGTGGGCTGCGCTGCTGGACCTTGCTTCGCTGAGAGAGGCTCGCGGCCACGACTGAGGCGAGGGATCGGACTCGTTGCCCCGCTGGGGACCCCGCCGGAGGCTGACCGCTGGGGCTGGCCGTGTCGGGCCCTGTCCGGCCGCGGGTTCCCCCCGCCGCCCCCGTGCTGGGCTCCTGTCCGCTCGAGCACCCCCTGACGCTCTGCGGGTGTGACGTTCGCTCGCTGCCCTGATTCACGGACGGCCGCCACAGATATGGGCAAAGACAAAGCCAACAAGCCAGCGTCCGGGGCCACCCAAACCAGGATGGACAAATTTACGACTACCGACAAGGGGCCCGGCTCCACGGCCGCGCCGGCCCCGGCCCCTGCCACGGACCTTGCTGCCATCCTGCAGGCCATCAACTCCTCCCGCGCCTCCCTCGAGGGCATGGTGGGAGAGGTCAAAGTGGACGTTGCTCTTCTCCGACAGGATCTGCGGAATGCCACCGCCCGCATTTCCGAGGCCGAATCCCGGATCTCCACCGCCGAGGACGACATCCGCCACCTACAGGACCAGGTTCGGGAGTTGACCACCCACTCTAAGGAACTACACCGCCGGGTCGAGGATGCAGAAAATCGCGCCCGGCGCAACAACCTGCGCTTAGTGGGATTTCCGGAGGGAGTTGAATCGGGCCGAGCGGACGACTTCATGGAGCGATGGTTCCGGTCCTGGATGCCGGCGGACAGCCTATCTCCCTCGTTCGTGGTGGAGAGAGCCCACCGCTCCCTGGCCCCCAGGCCCCCAGGTGCGCCTCCCCGGCCGTTCTGCCTCAAACTTTTGAACTTCCGCGACCGGGACGCCATCCTCCGCGAGGCCCGCTGCCAGGGCGCCCTCCATTACCAGAACCACAAAATCATGATATTTCCGGACTACACCCGCGAAGTCCAAGAGCAACGCCGCTCCTACACGGAAGTGAAACAAAAGATGCGCTCTCTGGGACTCCAGTATCAGCTCCAGTTCCCGGCCCGCCTCCGGGTCGTCTTCCAGCACAAGACTTTGTTCTTCGATACCCCGCGGGCGGCCTGGGCCTGGTTGACGGAGGAGCACCCCCTGCAGTGCTCTGGACGCGGCTCGCCTATGGGTATGCGGGGGGGACGAGGAAGGCCCCGGACATCGAAGACCCGTCGGCGGCACCGCACGTTACCCCGGGAGCGCACAGCGGAGGAGGTGATCACCACGCGCTCTGGGAGAAGGTCACGCCGAGGGTCGAGAGCCTCCTCTGCCTCCTCGGCCGCACACGCCAGTCCCGGGGCAGATGGACGGCGGACCGTGCCGCCCCGGCCCACGGGCCCTGCAACTCAGCCGGTCGAATTGGTGGACTCTTCGGACCTCTCTCGCAGCCCCAACATTTGACTCTCTTTGCTTCCTTTGGGGGAGGGGGGGCTGGGGATGCCTGGACGGGGATGGGATGCTCCGTTATCAGTATTGCTCTTGGCCAGGGCAGGTAACTCAGGTTTGAATTTATCGGTATCAGGGGTCCACTAGCGCTCAAGCCCAAGCGTTTTAGCTTGGTGGTTCTTCCATTTGGTTCGGGCGACAGATGCTTCCGTTTTCGAAGTGTAGGGTGGGGGGGGGGGGGGGGGGGGGGGTTTGGGGTTGGTTTGGGGTTGTTTCTTCCCCGTTGGGAAGACTTTGTTGGTGGGGGATGACTCCCTCTTAATTGTTGTACTAAGGCATCATGTGCTGTCTGGCTTGCTCTCCTGCCCGATGTCCCGTTGTCCTTCCTCTCTGGGGGCCTGCTCAGCCGCGCCCCTGCTGGCCCCCTCTCCTGTCCTAGACCATGGCTGACCCGCCTGTCCCTAGGGCCGCCATGCGCATACTATCCTGGAACGTCAATGGTCTTCTGGACCGTTTTAAACGTATGGCGGTCCTCAAATACGCGCAACGCGCTGAGATCGATGTACTCCTCCTCCAGGAGACTCACCTGTTGGGTAACAACTGCCCCTTCCTTGGCTGCTACGGTTATGACAGGGTATGGCATTCCGGTTTTGCACGGGGATCCCGAGGGGTGGCCATTTTGCTCCGCAAGTCCTTCCCCTTTGTCCTGTCCCGGGTGCATTTGGACCCCCAAGGTATGGTAGTGGTGGTTTCTGGCAATCTGGAGGGGCGACCCCTTACCCTGATGTCCCTTTATGCGGTGCCATCCCTCTTGCAGTCGGCCCTCTCCCACGCGGCGGGTCTCCTCCCGACACTTCCGGCGGGCTCCCTCATTCTCGGCGGAGATTTCAACGCCGTCTACTCGCCTCCCCTGGACTCGACGGGCCCGGTCTCCCTGTCCCGCGTCGCCCGCGCAAAACAGCTCTCATCCTGGGCTGAATCGCAGGGCCTCTGCGATGTCTGGCGGATCTGGCACCCACAGGCACGCCAATACACCCACACATCGGCGGCCCATCACTCCCATGCCCGGATCGACCTCATCTTCGTACCATCCACCGACTGCGCGGGGGTGCGAGATGTACGCATTCTTCCGAGGGGCCTTTCGGACCACTCGCCTGTGCTCCTCGCTCTTGGTCCCCCACCCCTCTCTGCCCGTCCGATGTGGCGTCTGAACGCCTGGTTCCTCCACGACAAGGCTTTCCGGAAGGCGGTCGGGGGCGAAATCGCCGACTACTACTCCCATAACGAGGGCTCTGTCACCTCCCCTGCCGTCTTGTGGGAGGCCGGCAAGGCGACTGTCCGGGGCGCCGCTAAGGGGCATCTGCAGCGCCAACGGCGGGCCCAATCCCAGAAGCTCGCGGAATGCGAAGCCCAAGCCGTGGAATTAGAGCGCGGTCTGGGGGAGTTGGACGATGCCGCCCGATCTCGTCGATTGGCCTTCCTGCGGGAAGAGATTCGCCTCCATTCCCTGGAGGCGGCGAAGATTCTATGGCGCTCCTCGGTGGCCCGGGTCTACGGGTGGGGAGACAAAAACGGCACTCTTCTCCACCGGCTGGCGACCTATCCCCGGGCGGGACGGATCATTCCGGCCATCGCGGACCCAGCGGGTGGTACTCACACAGCCTCGGTGGCGATAGCCCAGGCGTTCGCTGACTATTACTCCCAGCTATACCGCCACAGGCCGTCCACGCTCTCCCTTGAGGAATTGCTGGGGACGACCGCGGTGACACTTACGCGGTTGCAGCCCGAGGTTTCCGAGACCCTTGATTCGCCGATCGAGCTGCAGGAGATCGAGGAGGCCATTGGCCGCTTGGCACCTGGGAAGACCCCGGGACCCGACGGGTTCCCCCAGGAGTACTACGCTCACTATCGTGAGATGCTGGCCCCGAGGCTTCGGGACCTTTTTGCAGCCGTGGTGGAAACGGGCTCGTTCCGGCCCGAGACGGACACGGCAACCATAGTTGCCCTCCCCAAGACTCAGCCTCCCTCGCGGTCCTGCTCCGACTATCGGCCGATATCCCTTATCAACACCGAACTCAAAATCTATGCTACGGTCCTGGCACAGCGGTTGCGCCCGTCGCTTGCCTCCTTGGTCCACCCGGATCAATGCGGCTTTATGCCGGAGCGGGGGACCAGACACTGCCTGCGGCGCCTGCATCTTGCGATGGCGCACCGCGGCCGCCTTTCTCCCTACCTGGCCCTCCTCCTGGTTGACTTTGAAAAGGCCTTCGACTCCGTGGGATGGGCGTACTTGGCCGACGTCCTGGAACGCATGGGTTTCGGCCCCCGGTTCCGTGCCATGGTAGCGGTCCTGTACGCGCACCCGCGGGCCCAGGTGTTGGTCAACGGGGCTCTCTCTCGCCCGTTTCCCATAGGTCGGGGGACGCGCCAGGGTTGTCCGCTCTCGCCCCTCCTTTTTGCGTTGGCCATGGAACCCCTGGCAATGCTGATTCGCGCGGATCCCGTTCTTCGCCGATAAGATTGCCCTATACGCGGACGATGTCCTCCTCTATCTTTCCGACCCAGCGACCTCGGGGCCCCGGGTCCGCCGGATCCTCCATCGGTTTGGCCAGGCGTCGGGTCTCCATCTGAACCCCAAAAAATCTGTTCTAGTCCCGCTACACCCGTCGCGGGAATGTTTCGACTGGCAATCAGATATTCCCCTCCGGAGACTCTCCTTTAAGTACCTGGGGATCTGGGCCACCCTCCTCCCGGAACTCTGCTGGGCACTCAATGTGGCTCCAGTAGTAAACAAAGCCAGATCAGATATGCTCCGGTGGCAGGCCCTCCCTTTGAATCCGCTAGGGAGAGTCGCCTTATATAAGATGATGATCCTCCCCAAGTTTCTTTACATGCTGCAGAACACTCCATGCCCCTTTCCGCGCCCGTGGTTCCGGGACCTGGATAAGATGGTGACCAAATTCCTTTGGGGCGGTGGTCGACCTCGGCTGGCCTTGGACCGCTGCAGGGTCCCCTCCTACGACGGCGGCCTAAGCATGACCAACCTCTACCTCTACTATCTGGCCACCCAACTACTGGTGGTCCACGATTGGTTCTCAGGGGGCTGGGGCGACCCGGCTTATCGACTCGAGGTGAACTGCCTCGGGTTCTCCTCCATCCAAAACATGCTCTATGGCACAACGATCCCCCTGTCGCTCCCCGGCGTCGTGCGGGCTCCCTTTCTCGCGTGGCGCGCGGCCTTGCGACACACCAGATGGTCGGGGACGTCCACGCAACTCACTCCGCTTTGGCACGGGACGTGGCTGCGGGAGGTGGTGGGACTAACGGGCTTTCGGCAGTGGGATCTTCTCGGTATCTCCTGTCTGGGCGATATATGGCGTGGTAGCCGCATGTGTTCCTTCCAGGAGCTTCGGACCCGCTTCTCGCTGCAGCCTTCTCAATTCTACCGCTACCTTCAATTGCGCCACGCGGTTCGGGCTCACGTCCCTCTAGATTCCAGACTGCCTTCCCATAGTTCGCCTGAGGCCCAGGTGATGTTGGGGTATCTTGGGAGGGGGGGCATATCCCGCATTTATAAATCCCTAATTAACAATACACCGGTGGATTGGAGCGGGCTAAAGCAGCGATGGGAGGCTTGGGTGGGACCCCTGGATGAGGCGGACTGGAGGGACGCCCTTATGGGCCCTCGATCGCTTACCACCTCCGCTAGGCTGCGGCTTATCCAACTTTATTACCTCCACACTGCCTATTTGACCCCGGACCGCCTGTATCGTGCGGGCCTCCGCGCGGACGCCTCTTGCACTCGCTGTGGGGAGGTTCCGGCAGATTTTTTCCACATGGTGTGGTCTTGCCCTCGTCTGGGGGACTACTGGGCAGCGATCGAGGCCGATCTAGCGGAGGTCCTGGGTTGGGAGGTTCCCCACGAGCCTAGAATGGCCCTGCTGGGCATCATGGACGGGATGGACGGGTCCCGCAATGAGAAGTACTTCCTCACCACTGCCCTTATGGTGGCTAAGAGAGACATAGCGGCGATGTGGTCACAGCCAGACCCGCCCAGAGTGGCTACCTGGAGTAGAGGGGTGGATTGGTGTGCGGCTCAGGAGCGGTCGCTATACGCTGCACGGGGCTGCCCAAAAAAATTTCGCAAGATATGGGGGAAATGGTTGGGGGGCCTGTTTTGAAGGGTGGGTGCACAGGGGGGGGGGGGGGGGGGACGGGGGATGGGAGGGGGCGGGAGGGTTTTTGCACTTGCCTGTTGATGCTTTCCTGATTGCAGATACTGATGCCTTGTTCACTGCACTGCTGTATATTATTCCTGATATTGTTCTTTATGCCGCAAAACACAATAAAAAGAAGTTTATCAAAAAAATCCTTTCACACACAGATTTTAGGCAAGGCAGTCCTTATTCGCACAGACAACAGGACAGCCATGTACTACATCCAAAAACAAGGCGGCACACACTCTCCACAGCTCTCTCAACTAGCACAGAGCATATGGAGATGGGCAATTCTACACAAAATCTTTCTCCTAGCCCAGCATGTCCCAGAAGTCCAAAACACCATGGCAGATCTGCTCAGCAGACAGACGCAGCGAGTGGGAACTTCACCCGCAGGTTCTTCACCCGTTCTTTCAGATGTGGGGGCATCCGCAGATAGACCTATTCGCCACCCACGAAAACAAAAAATGCCCAAGCTTCGCCGCCAGATACCCACACCCATTGTCCAAAGGCAATGCGATATGGATGAACTGGTCAGGCAAATTTGCGTACGCTTTTCCACCTCTCCCACTAATTCCATTAGTGGTGCGAAAGCTACAACAGCACTCCCTCACACTGATTCTAGTAGCTCCAACATGGGCCAGACAACCGTGGTACACCACGCTGCTGGAACTTTCAGTAGTGCCACACCAAAAGTTGCACCTCTCACCATGCCTCCTAACCCAGAACCATGGAGAGATCAGACACCCGGACCCAGCTCAGCTCAACCTTGCGATTTGGCTCCTGAGATCCTAGAATTCGGATACCTTAACCTGAACGTTATCAGAGAAGCTAGATGCCCTACCACTAGAGCCTGCTACGCTGCCAAGTGGAAAAGATTTGTTGTTTATTGCCATAACAACACAATCAACCCTCTAGACGCATCCATACAGCATATCATATGCTACTTACTCCATCTACAAAAATGTAACCTAGCATATACATCCATTCGGCTACACCTCGCAGCAATTGCCGCTTACCTACAAAACAGACAGCACCTATCACTTTTCAGAGTGCCTGCCATTAAAGCCTTCATGGAAGGCCTAAAACGAATAATTCCCCCCAGAGTGCCACCCTCATCTGTGTGGAACTTAAATATAGTTCTCACAAGGCTAATGGGACCGCCTTTCGAACCTTTGCATAAATGCGAACTGCAATTACTCACATGGAAAACAGCCTTCCTTGTAGCCATCACCTCCCTTAGAAGGGTCAGTGAGATACAAGCACTCACTATACAAGAACCTTTTCTCCAAATGCACCCGAACAAGGTTGTCCTCCGTACCAACCCAAAATTCCTACCCAAAGTCATCTCACCCTTTCATCTAAACCAATCGGTAGAATTACCGGTTTTCTTCTCGCAACCTAAACTGTTGCAGAAAGGGCTCTACACACACTGGATGTTAAAAGGGCCTTGCTTTACTATATCCAGAGAACACAACTTTTCAGAAAGACAAAGCAACTGTTTGTCTCTTTCTCTCCACCTCATAAAGGCAACCCCATCTCTAATTCAGGGATAGCTAGGTGGATTGTAAAATGCATACAGATTTGCTACCACAAAGCAAAACGCACGCTATCTGTTCCCCCTAAAGCCCACTCTACAAGATAGATAGGGGCTTCTATGGCTTTTCTAGGGAACATCCCATTAGATGATATCTGCAAGGCAGCTATACGGTCAACATCGCACACTTTCACTAAACATTACTGTGTAGATGTGCAAACCAAGCAACAAGCTAGTGTGGGCCAGGCTGTACTAAAAACACTATTTAAAACCACTGCAACAGATACCGGTGGTCGCCGCTATGGTTGGGAACTGCTATATAGTCTATGCAAAAGTGTGTAATCTGCAGCTCATATGCCTCGAACGGAATATGCTACTTACCAGTATGCATCTGTTCTTGGCATGTAGAGCTGCAGATCTACACACGCCCACCCGCCTCCCCGGCTACCTGTATCTGTTCCAGTCTATCTTATTTAGATACAACACACATGGGTTTGTTCACTGTTATTACTACGCTCCATCTTTCCCTGTTGGCGAAAAACAATCTGAGGATGGAGCCGAAGCCCATGCGCAATACCAACCAAGGGAGGAGTCACCGACCTCGTGACTTCCAAAGACTTTCCAAGAGGAAAAACAAACTGCAAACATCCGGGCCCAACACCAGATGGCGATCTATGCAAAAGTATGTAATCTGCAGCTCATATGCCTCGAACATCATTGTTTCTGGAGGAGCCAGAAACTCCCGGTCTGCCAGAGACTTTGTCCTCCAGGCACCCCGCTTCCGAAACGAAAAAAACAAAAATCTTACAATCGTGCTTTCTCTGGGGCCGTACCAAGAATCTGAAACTCGCTGTCGTCTTTCATCAGAAGAATTTCCTTTGTTAATATTTAACAAGCATTTGCAATGCAATCGGTCTCGCCTTTGGGACCTTATATGTATTTCAATCAATCAGGTCATTTGTAAAGCGCACTACACACCCGGACGGGTTTCAAGGCGCTGGGGCGGGAGGGGGAGAGGAAGTTACTGATCGAAGAGCCAGGTCTTGAGTTGTCTCCTGAAGGTCAGCAGGTCTTAGGTTTGGCGTAGGTGGATGGGGAGGGTGTTCCAGGTCTTGGCGGCGTGATGGGAGAAGGATCTGCCTCCGGAAGTAGTTGTCCGAGTGCGTGGGACCGTGGCTAGGGCGTGGTCAGCGGAGCGGAGTTTCCTGTTGGGTACGTAGAAGGAGAGTCGGCTGTTGAGATAGGCTGGGCCGGTTTTGTGGAGTGCTTTGTGTGCGTGGATCAGGAGCTTGAAGGAGATTCTCTTGTCGACGGGGAGCCAGTGCAGGTTCCTCAGGTGGGGGGAGATGTGGTCGCGGCGCGGGATGTCGAGGATCAGGCGTGCAAAGGCATTCTGGATTCTCTGTAGTCTGCTGATGAGTTTGGTCGAGGTTCCGGCGTAGAGGGCGTTTCCGTAGTCGAGCCTGCTCCTGACCAGGGCTTGGGTGTCTGTTTTCCTCGTGTTTGTCGGGATCCATCTGAAGATCTTGCGGAGCATGTGGAGGGTGTTGAAACAGGTGGAGGAGACTGTGTTGACTTGTTTGGTCATGGAGAGTTTTGAGTCGGGGAGGACTCCCAGGTTGCGTGCGTGGACGGTGGGGGCCGGGATGGACCCCAGAGATGTGGGCCACCAGGAGTCGTCCCATGCGGAGGGGTTGGACCCGAGGATGAGGATTTCTGTCTTGTCTGTGTTCAGTTTGAGGCAGCTGTCCTTCATCCAGTCGGCGACAGCCTTCATTCCCTGATGGAGGTTGGATTTGGCGGTGAGGGGGTCCTTGGTGCGGGAAAGGATCAGTTGCGTGTCGTCGGCGTAGGAGATTATGTTGAGGTTGTGATGTCAGGTGATGGTGTGCTAGTGGCGCCATGTAGACGTTGAACAGCGTCGGGCTGAGGGAGGATCCTTGTGGGACACCGCAGATCTTGAAAGCCTCGGAGCGGAACGGGGGGAGGCGGACTCTCTGAGTTCTTCTGGAGAGGAAGGAGGTGATCCAGTCCAGGGCTTTGTTTTGGATCCCTGCGTCGTGGAGGCGCGTGCGTAGTGTGCGGTGGCAGACGGTGTCGAAGGCGGCGGAGAGGTCCAGGAGGATGAGGGCTGCTGTCTCGGCGTTGTCTAGCAGTATTCTGATGTCGTCTGTGGCGGCGATGAGGGCGGTCTCGGTGCTGTGGTTGCTGCGGAATCCTGATTGTGATGTGTCCAGGATGTTGTTGTCTTCGAGGTGACGGGTGAGCTGGGTGTTCACTATTTATTTAGATATGCAGCACATTAGCCTGGGTGCTGAAACATTACTGACCTCTGCTGGTTGTTTTCTATCAAGACAGTTAAATAGAGGCAGTTGAAAAGAAAAATAAGTCCCTAAGCGGAAGTAGATAAGTCCTAGGGCTGATCTCCAGAGCCCACAAAGTACATACACATATAAGTATATACTAAAGTATATACAAGTGGTCTCGAATGCTTGACCTAAAAAGGAAGCCAAAACCTTCCTAATGGGCAAGTTTCTCCTATAAATCAAACACTGCACTGAGGCTTTGATTATTTTTGTTGCTGCTAGAGTTTGGACTGACTGGCTGCTATCCATCTTGTACTGACCTTGTACTCCCACAAATGTAATTGCTGTATTTCTCTGCATTATGATCTGATAATTGTATACACCCTGTTATTCCCCAAATGTTTTATTTCCTTCTACCCCTACTTATGGTTTTTTACTTTGACTATTTCATACTTGTATGCAACGTGTTATCTTTGTAAAGCACTCTGATACCCTGACAGGTCACGTTTGCGCTCTATAAAACACTAAATAAATAAAGTTATTGGTATCAAAATGTATTTAAAAATACAACGTATTTTTCGAAATTGGTCTTGGATTTATTCTTGGGTGTGTGCCTCATTTATTGTCTCTGTGAGTACAACAAATGCTTATCCCTACCCGCTGATCAGCCTAAACTACTCACCCATACTACCACAAAAGAGAGCATTTTGTGTTGTCATTTTTGCCTCAGTAAACCAATAAAGGTTGCCTGGACTCTCTGCACAGCGTACCTCGTTTTGGTACACTTTATAGAGAGTCAGTTCCCTACATTACATCAAGAATTGGAGTACATGTTTTGGAGAAAGTACGAGACACAGGAGCATCAAGCAGCAATCGCCTAGAATTCAAACTATCAAAAGCAAAAACAGAACTGATCGCATAAATAAAGAGAAAACTCAAGTCAACATACCAAGGATTCAGTCAAAGGCATGGAGAAAAGTGTCGGGGAGGAAGTCCACAAAAGTAAACAGCAACTAATTACAAATCGGTCACCTACCGAACTGTCAAGAACTGAAGTGCAAATTATGAACAGAGGACGGTTATCCTGCCAACGATGAGATGGAACCTAACGTGCATAAATTCACCTTTACAAGATTCTAAGAAAACAAAACTGTACACTTTCTTTAACGACAAACTCAAACTCATTGAACAACCACAGCCACACACTACAAGACTTGCCTCTGGCGATCTAAAGTCTCCTTTCATCATTAAAAGAATTGATGGAACTGAAGGAAAGGGAAATAACTAACAGTCATGAACTTGGGAACTGACAACCCATGAAATGGAAAGCCACTTAAAACCTAGGTCTATATTTACATCCTCCTCACACCCAGGAAAGGCAACTAAATTATTCTGAATATCTGTAATCAGTGATCTTTAACATTACTTGTCACGGCAGTACACCAAGAAGAAAAAACTCCTCAAATGGTCCAGAGACAACTTTGTGATACTACATGCTTTCACATATTTCAGGGAAATTTGAGCTTGAGAATCCATTCTACAACTAAAGATACTACATCGTACCTATTATCCCCGTACACACCTATATATCTGGGGCAGGGCCCCAACATCGCCGTGCGTCAGGGGATGCCAGCAGTAGGAAACTTTCCTACATATCCTATGGGAATGGCCAGAGATTGCCAGGTATTGGCAGAAAGTTACAGACACTATGTCCGGGGTGACGGGAGTGACGGTTCCAATGAACGCAAAATTACTTTTATTGATGATCAAAGGGGACTCCGATAGGCCCATATATGTAGGAATATGGTTGGCGCTTGCAGCTGGGATCGCCAAAAGGAACATTGCCAGGAGTTGGGGGGGCGTCTTCGCCTCCATCATTGGACGAATGGGAACGGGACCTTGACTGGTGCCAGGGGGCTGAAGAAATAGTGTATAAGAATATAGGATGTGTTAAAAAATGGGAGAAAGTATGGGCACCATGGCGGCGGCACAAAGCGACGCTGGTGGGTGATTGATAAGCAATATCTTCCAGGGGGCGGAGTGGAGGAACCGGGTCAAGACACTTGTTGAAGGAATAAGTCTTTGCATGGTAGCTTACCCGGAGAACCATTGACGATTCATAGTCTCCCGTTTCTCGTGAATATTGTTGCTGTATTGTCGAAACCTAACCATGTATAATCACATGTGATTCATGTAAATGATGGTCTTTTGAGAAATGTTAATAAAGAGTTTAAAAAAAAAAAAGAGAAACCAATCTAACTCGAGGAATTAGACAAATGGCATGAAGAGAGACCAGCAACAGAAGAAAAGTCATTTCTAAACATAGATCATTCATAAGCAGCGACTTTTTACATGCTTCTCATGCACCAAAAGGGAGATTTCCCACTAGCAGGATGCCCTAGTAATGAAGGAATTGATAGTTTCCTCAAGACTTGCAAGATAGCTAACACTCATCTACAACCATTTACGAAAGACCTAAAATCCTACATCAGAGACATTGTGAGAAAGTGCCTCTTTTGACATGGTTAGCCCACATTTTGCCTGGACATTGATGTGGTTTCGATTGTAGTGCACAGGGTACCTGCCAATCAGGTCCTCTGTGCCAGTGTTCCTTCCCTTACAAACATTCACCAATTGGCACTTCAGGACCCCTATAAGTCCCTAGTAAAAGGTACCTGGGTACCAAGGGCATTGGGACTGAAGAGGGTCCCCTAGGGACCGCACACCTAGGCCATGCAGCCTCCCACAGCAGCAAGCATGCTCTGGTGCAGACAAATGACCAGGTTGACATGGCATACTTCCTGTCTGCCATGCCAACTAGCATTGCCGAAGATATAGGTAAGTCACACCTCTAGCAAGCCTTACTAGCCCTAAGGCAGGGTGCACTAAATCCCAGGTGTCGTCATATCTCCATGAGCAGATATGCCCCTACAATATTGGGGTCTAGTCCTTAACGTTGTGAGTGCCAGGAAAACCATAAATAGTAAATGGGCTAGAAACTAGAGTTCCATAGCACCATGATGGCGTCACTGAACACCTGTTTCAACACCCTCCGCATGCTCCGCAAGATCTACAGATGGATTCCGACCAACACGTGGAAAACAGTCACCCAGGCCCTAGTCAGCAGCAGACTCGACTACGGAAACGCCCTCTACGCCGGATCCCCGTCCAAGCTCATCAGCAGACTACAGAGAATCCAGAATGCCTCCGCAGGCCTGATCCTCGACGTCCCGCGCCGCGACCACATCACCCCCCACCTGAGGAACCTGCACTGGCTCCCCGTCGACAAAAGAATCTCCTTCAAACTCCTGGTCCACGCACACAAAGCACTCCACAAAACCGGCCCTGCCTATCTCAAAAGTCGACTCTCCTTTTACGTACCCAACAGGAACCTCCGCACCGCTGACCACGCCCTGGCCACGGTCCCACGCATCCGGAGAACCACTTCCAGAGGCAGGTCCTTCTCCCATCGCGCCGCCAAGACCTGGAACACCCTCCCCCTCGACCTGCGACAAACCGAAGACCTGCTGTCTTTCAGGAGACAACTCAAGACCTGGTTCTTCGACCAGTAACAGCACCCCCCCCCCCCCTCCCCTCCCTACCCACGCCTTGAAACCCTAGCGGGTATGTAGTGCGCTTTACAAATTATGTGATTGATTGATTGAAACACAGACTCACAACACAAAATGCACTCATAAGCAGCAATAAATCATATTTCTACCGCTACACCACAAAGAACAAATACGACCTTCACAAACAACTACACAACCACCCTAAGATCGGGTTCTATTGTTTTCTTTGCAGTTCTCTGTCCCACGCCCACCTCACTATAGCCCAGGGTATGCCCCACAAGTAGTCAGAGTCTCAAGAGTCCACTATGACTCTGTTCTAAAGTCAGAAGTGTTCCAGTGTGGACACGCTATTCTAGCCAGCAAGTTCCCCAGGGGCCGACTGGCCCGAAATTCAGTCTTACCTGCAGGCTTGGAGAGTCCAGAGTTCCTGAGAGCATCCCTTCTGCAGCCGTCAGAGCAGCAGCGGCTGATCTAGAGGAGTTCCATGAATGATGCCCAGGCAGGCTGCACGTGCTGATCTCCAATCTCCTCCACATGTGGTTGCGCTCCTGCTGCGACCAGAGGTTCCTCACAGTTACTTGTTGCAGGCAAGTCTTCTTGGTCTCTCCAATGACTGGGGGTGGGGCTTCGTTGCCGAGAAGTTCCCAGTGTTCATAATGGCCTCACTGCTTCATTAATGCTTTGAGAGAGTACACACTTCTCGGACATACGGGTTCACAGAGTCACTACTGTACATGAGCACTGACCTGCTCGGCACAGCAGATGTCCGCACAACAGCCCCTCCTGGGATATGGGGTTGCTGATCCTCAGCTGCACGCAGGCTCAAACCCGATCAGCACAGCATTAACCACGGCTCACTTCACAGCAGCTTTCTCCTGCCATAAGTTGATTCGCAACCACTTACTCACATTTCGCAGCAGTAATCCACTCAACATGATTCCCCACTGGACCGTGCTCCCCTCCATTGCTCTCCTCTTCCTCACAGGGCACATTGGTTTTGGCAAGCGGGCAGGCAATGGTGCTCCAGCATCCAGGACAGGTTGTCTTCGATTCCCTGGGTGATGTCCCCTCACCCAGCAGGGAGACTAGCAGTACTTGGACCCCAGTCCTGGTCACAGGCAGAAGTATTGCAGAGATTTCCTTCTTCACAAAGCCCATATAGTTGCTTGACAATTTGAGGGGTCTCAAGCTCACCTTCTCATAGTCAGGACACCAAATGTGATTTTTTTGTCTGGGTCTCTGAAGCTTATGTTGGTGGTCTGCTTCTTTAGACGTGCCCACTCCTCTGTTCTTCCTCACGAAAAGAGTGTCATTGCAGGAGCGACTCCAAAGCTGATAGTCCCACAACAGAGTGACTAGAGGCACACCTAGATGTCGGACACTGTGATAGGTGTATCAAAAGGTTAGCCTAGGGCCCCATGCCTACTCTTTATGATTCCCTTACCAGCCCTATATACTTCCTGAAATGTGCCCAGGACCCTTGCTTGTGACCTTTCACTGAATCAAAGAGCACCGTTTGAAGTATACAAGGAGAAGCCGGGCTCTCCCCTCTCCAGTGTGTGTCCCCCCCCCCAGCTTGTAGGAATGCAGCAATATACACATTTCTATACCTCCTGTGCATGTTTCCCCATGCAGGCCTGGGTCTCCCAAAATGGATCCCAGGGTCCTCCACGTAGTGTATAATACACAGGCACACAAGCACTCAGTGCAAGTATACAACCTACACACACAGCACAGCACGGTATCCCTCATGTACTGCACCAACCATAGGCACACATACATCCAACACACGCAAAGACCATACACGCACTGCACAGCACTACATCCTCCATGTATTGTACCACTCATAGGCACACATACACCCAAGCACATGCACTCACCATTCACGTACTGCTCAGTATTGCATTTTCCCTGTATGCTCTACCCTTCCAAGTCACACGTACACTCCACGCAGATACACCACTGTTGCATTGCGCAGCACTACACACCAAACCGATGTAGGCCCAGGGCGAGTTAAGCACACATCAGCAGGACTTTAAAATGAGTGAGCCTGTAAGCCTCACTACTGTAACACAGGTTAACAAGCATTTGCAATGCAATAGGTCTCGCATTTACGAGAGTTTGAGCTATTGGCATTGTAAATGACAATGCCTTTTATTTATGTTTTTGTTGTTAAAACATAAATAAAAGGCATTGTCATTTACAATGCCAATAGCTTAAACTTGCGTAAATGCGAAACCTATTGCATTGCAAATGCGTGTTACCTATTATGCTAAATCCTTAAATTTCCCATAAAGAGACAAGCACACACACTACTTTGTCTTGTCGGCATATCACTAGAACTCACAGGCAGTTTCGTTCTCAAACAACAGAAGATCGCAAACATTTTATCTGCAGAATTTGCAGGGACCCGCAAGTAATGTTTGTGCTTGCCTAAATGCAAGCCGACATTTCTTTGGGATAATTTTGATCACAGTGGGCATTATGATTTGAAATGGTAGTAAACAGGAGAATCTACCTGCCACATATCCTCAGAGACCTCCGAGGACCAAACCATGCCTATTTTGAATAATAAGACGATTCTACATAGAAGAGAAGCAGCGTGGTGTGTCATTGATTGAATTATCGAGAAACTTTGTTTTCTGTTTGCAGTTAGTGTGTTGCTGAGCTCCACATTACTTTTCACATTTCCTACAGCTGGGTCTTCTTCTGTGTTAGTGCATCAAATAAGAATCAGCTCTCAGAACTACTTGGAGACCATTCAAAAGCAAGCAATTATTGTCAAAATATGCTTTTCGTCAGTTTTTATTTTATGAAACACTTCCTATTTTGATTTGTCATGATTGCAGTGTGATTTTAGAGTCTATAGTCATTTGCAGCAAGTTTTCCTTTCTATTCTTCTCTGTGCGGTAGCAATTAAGAGTAGAAACGTATCGTTGCTATGACATGCTTTGTGACAGAGAGTACCTCTTCAGTAAATACTTTTCTCGGAGAGCGAAAAAAATTCAGCTTGATGCATTCAGACGACCTCGTAGTTAAAGTGTTATACATTCGCTCGGTTGCGCACGGCATACTTCTTGTTAGGACATGGAATGGTTTGCTAGGGAGTTTCGCAATTACCGATCACCCGCACTCCTTAACTGATGCTTTTCCACATTTCCTCTTGAAGAGTTTTGAGAGCCTGACGCGGTTGTCGCGGTGTTACCGAAAAGCGTGGCTCCGGGTGATTTGCATAACTCTTCACACATACAAACACATTCAGCGCCATTTAACGAATAGCTGCTAACTCTTGTGTCTGGTCACATTAGCTGTGATTAAACAAGCTGTCGTCGTGAAAGCGTGGGGCAGGAGATGTGCATACACATGCACAACTCCTGTCCTCTGCACGCGTGCACGTCCTGTCCCCCTTCCAACGAAAAACCAACAACAGAACTCGCCAAGGCGAGCACCACATGTGCTGCATCGCTAGGCAAGGACCTGTACACTCCAACTGATCACTATACGCAATGCTGCCACCACCACACACATTCTGCTTTACTTTTGGTGGAAGCAGTAGACTTCCACCACTGTTAGGGTAGCACTTTGGGCGCACCTCCTAGTCCAACAAGATAGCAATTCAATCTGTGAGAAAGGCCTATGTCATGGCACACGTTTGTCCTGTGTTCGGCTATGACAAAAAAATCAGCATTAGGCATCCAGACATCAGTACAGTTGGGCACTCAAGGCAGGGGGGTACGTCCAATACCATGCAGAGGTCTTGTCCGGCCCAACATGTTAAACAAGACAAAAGCGGATTTCATATTTGGCAATGCACTGTTTGCTTGGAGAATGGGTGTTTAGTCGACATTGACACACACAAAGATTAAATGTGGACACATAAATCTTTAAAAACACTGCAAAATCGATCATGGCTATGACACTAGGTAAAGCACGTCAAAGCTACAAGTAGAAAGAAATTAGATTTAAAAACAGAGTGTCTCTTGATTTTTCACTAGAGAAAATGAACATACCTGATTAATTTCATTTGTTAGCTGAGACAGGATGGTCACTCCAATGATGCAGTGCTCCACACTATCCTAGGAGGACAAAAATAGTATAAAGCAAGCAGCAGAGGGTTACACTCTGACACACATCCATCCTCAGAGGCCATATGTAGCGTGTTATATACATGTTACTTCCTACATAATGCTAGTAGTCTGTGCAGAGAAAAACAAGAACAAACTTAACAGAAATAAAGGTACAAAATGTGCTACTAACTGGAGTAGTGCATGATGGAGACAGCTCAATGCAAAACTCGATTTGGAAAGACGAAGTCAGAGAAATAGCTCCAGGAATGACAGGCAGTGAGCCTTCACCTAAGCAGCCTGGGGCAAGCACCAGCTTAGCTGGATAGAGGTAATGTTGCATTAGTGACATCAACATGGCAACAACCTCATATCTCCTTGGATTACATAATCGACATATGGTTATCTAGACTTCTTTGGCACTGTCTTTGTGATAAAGCCTTAGTGTGCAAAGCACTTCTATTGCTGACTTAAACTAAGATCACTGCATCACGTGGCAGCAGGAAAGGGGTACTATTCGAAGGTTTGAGTCAGGCAGACATGTACACATATTTATGTCCAACCTTACGAACTCCATGGATTGACTATAACAGAGAGTAGGATAACTGTACTCAACTGCAGACTCAGATGGTTCAGAAAAAATCTTACCAAACATAGAAAATTATGTTCTCGTCACTGAAACATGATAAAAACATTTTAAGTTAAGGTAAAGGACCTCTCTATGTTCATTTGTTGCAACAAAAAAAAGAGTAATCCTTGGGAGCACCCCGATTACTGAGGTTCTGTTTTCAACGAATATAATTTATAGTGGAAACAAACCTAGCCCCACTCTACTGACCAACCCAATCGATATCCCCTTCTTAAATAACTTATGCCAGCTGGAACCTTTACTGCTTGTAAATATAACAAGTAGAAGCCAATGAAAGAACCCCACTGGAACTTTTAAATCACGTGTGCAAATTGTCGGAAAAGAGATAGTGGGCATGCCTAGGGACATGAGTCTTATTGACATGGGCTCACTTTTTAACATGAAGGCTACTTTTGGTTAAAAAATTTGATAACGGGGTTAGAGTTTGTTTCATTATTATTATTATTATTATTATTATTATTAGAGAAAATGTGTCAGTGTGTTCTATAGTTAGGCCATCTGCTACCTAATGTTGGCAGGAATCACTTTAAAAGAGAGATGTGCTGACAAAGACCGGCTTAGCTTCGCCACACTGGAATATCTTGTGTCTCCAAAACGGAACTATAATAGCCTGCACAACCCCATCTATAATAAGTGTTCAAGAAATATACTCACCTGTAAAAACCTGGTGACGTCAACAATAACATTCCTGAACATGTACTCCTCCTTCTGACAGTCAAACCAGCCCAGTTTAGTGATGCGGGCATACAGCTGGATAAGAGCTTGCGTGACGAAGGCTGCCAGCTTTGGGCGAGTGGCCAGGTAATTGAGCACATAGTTCCCTGGAAGGCAGAAACCATTTAATCAAATCTAGCAGAAGCAAAGTTTCCAGACCCAAACACATTCAATTTCTGGCAACATGGTCTTTGATGTACATGAACAGCCTAGCACAAAATGCCCATAATTTATGCTGTGGATACAGTATAAAGAAGAGCATTGTGTAACCGCACCTCAGTGGTCCTCACACACTACATCGAAAAACTTCCCACATAGGATCAAAACAAAGACAACACCCTTTCACCCACACACCCTACACTGTATAGGTGCTACCAATGTAGGAAAGCGTTTCAGCGCCCCTCATGGGGTAGTAACAGCTATATAAATGTTGCAATATATTACAATAGTGAAGTTTTAGGATGTTAGTGGTGACTGCAAAAAAAAAAAAAATAGCTAGGAATTCAAAAGTCAATGTCTCTAGAGGATGCCATCTGGGCATTTGCATTCCTTAACCTATAACAAATATGGGATCTAGGTCTGAACTCAAACAGCCAAGTTTCTTAATTGTGCATAAAATCTCAATCCAGAAAGTAAATCCTGATCGAGATTTATTATTGCTGTGTTGCTAAAGAAATCCACCCATGCATTTCTGCCAGAGAGCTGCAGCCCCACGCTCAAGAATTAGAAGCAATATCTGGCTGGCTTGTAAGGGACGTGTGGTATTGCGCATGATCTCGCAAGCACATACAAAATGTGTTTTTTTTAAACGGACTTTGTTTGAACCCTCATTTTAACAGAGTTGCAGTCTGTTATGGAACTGCTTTTAGTAGCTACCTTGCTTTGACACAGCCGGCCCTTGCCCATGTTGCTTTGTTTCAAAAGTGGTTTACCTGTGTTCTATTAACGCAATTCTTTGCTTAGTGTGCCGCTGGTCTGTTTGCACTTAGAGAAGTACTTTACTGCTTTAGGCAGTAAATTCTGTGGAAGGTTAGGCATTTTAACAAGATTTTAAACCGCCTTTTTAGCTTTCAATCGATTTTAAATTGCTTGTGCGCTTTGAATGCTGCGCTCTCCTGCCATACATCTAATCGCCACATTCTTTCTGATGTGATTTCGCACAAGAAAACTTTGGCTATTTTCTAATGTTAATATTATTGAATCTGGCTAAGTCAGGGCCAATACGTGCTTCCAAGCTTTACTGTTAGTCCACTATCTTTTAAATGTTCGACCTGCAGGTACAGCACTTGTAACCTTTCACGTGATGTTTGAAAGTTGGCACGGGCTATACTCGTTCTGTGTCTTTGTGAGTTGTGCTTTATTAATTCCATTGTCAGTAGTGCTACCGCAACAGGCCAACTTAATCAATTCAACGTGTTCACCCTACTAAGTCATTAAAGTAACTTTCAATGATGTAATTGATACATGAACACCTTGCAGAAAACCTCATGGTGGAAATCGTATTATGAGATTCATATTTTTTATTTTAGGTGATTTCACCTACACTTGCTTCTTGGATGTTATCTGCGTTGCTCTTCACTGTACCTTATTTTGCCCTATCTTGTGTGTGGCACCCTCTTATGCCAATGATACCTTTAGGCCCAAACTACAAGGTAGATTTCATAAGTACACAATTGCAATTAGTCAATTTGCGGAGCCAACACAACAAACAGAGCACTTGAGTAAAGGCAAGTCAATTTATTGACTAGCTTCTGATTGCTACTGCTGCTCGAGCTTGCCTTCTCCTTCTAAGGCCACAATCAAACATCTCTTCTGCTAAACGACGACTTCTCATCGTCAGTCAATGCCAGTAATTGTGCACCTACCAGGAGTTGTGGGGCCTCTTTGTGGGTGTTATGTTAAATAATTTTTTATTTTTTTACTGAGTTTTATATAGCGCTGTTAGACCTGGCACCTTGGCGTGGGTCTCCCTTCCATTTTTTGCTGTTGCCTCATGTGTTTTTGCTGGTGTTAGATGCTTTGGGCACTGTGCCACTGCTGTCCAGTGCCACAGTGCAAGTGCTCCCTATTGTAAATTGATGTGTGGATTAGTGATTCCATGATAGGCTGGTTTGGGTTATCTGTCAGACCCTAGTACAGTGCACCAGGAGTGCCCAGGGCTGGTAATCCAAATGCTGCTAGTGGGCATGCAGCACTGGTTGTGCCACCCACAGAAGCAGCCTGTAAAAGTGTGTCTAAGTCTTGCCATTGCAGAGCCTGTGTGCAGTCTGGTACTGCCATGCTGACTGGGCAAGTGCACCCACTTGCCAGTCCCTAAACCTTCCCTTTTCTTCACATCAGACATCCCTATGGTAGGCCCAAGGGGAGGGTGCATTGTAAGTATAAGTTAGGACAAGCACTGGTGTGTGTGTGTGGCATGTCCTAATAGTGAATTACAGCCATTTTCGTTTTTCACTATTGCAAGGCTACATGTTCCCCATAGGCCAGAATGGGCAGTTTGATTATTACATCTTATAATCCTAACTGACTCAGGGAACATGGTAGAAATTCGAGTTTAGTATGCCTGAACTCAGAATGATGAAATACATCTTTTAGTGAAGTTGGTTTTAACATTGTGTTTGAAAATACCACTTTTAGAAAGTAGGTCTTTTCTTGTCTAACCATCCAAACCTGCCTCTGCTAGGCTGTGTATTCCCTGGCTGGAGTTTGAGTGACAGGGGCTGGGGGATTCCAGGAGACAGAGTGAGTCAGCACAGGGCTGAATAGAGAGATCTGCATGCAGATGGGAGGGAGGAGTTGGACCTGAATAGGGCTGTGCCTTCCCTCCACAATGCTGGCTCCACCTCCTGTGGTGCGTCTGATGTCCCTTTCCTGCACTGTGTAAGGAAAAAAGGAGTCATGTCAATAAAGTGCTCCAGGACTGACCAGAACTGGTTTGGACTAGGCAAAGGCCTCTCTGCCTTCAGAGAGCAAAGAGAAACTGGGTATAAATATCGGGACCCAAAAACTTTAGATCACTTTGGGAAACAAGAAGAAACCTTTGCTGAGGAGTGGAACCAGAGAGACTGAGGAGGGACTATCCCTAAGCTGAAGTGCTGCTTGGGAGATTGGCCTGCAGTGGTTGTCTGACTGCCAAAAAAAGGAGAAAATAAACTTTGGCTGTACTTTATTCAACTTGTGAAGGATCTCCAAGTGCTTGAGAAAAGAGCTTGCCTCCTGCTGAAGTCTCAGGGACAACAGACTTCAACCACCAGCTCCCCAGAGTTCTTTGGAAGTGCCTGCAGCTGTATTGTGGCCTTCTGAGGGACTGTGTGTCGCAAGGAGCTGGAAGCGCAACTCACGAAGAAGCGTGTCGCCGCCATCGCATCACTGAACAAGGGTGTCACCTCTGTAGCTGTCGCACCATAAAGAAACGTCTCTCAACATAGAAGAAGCATGTCGCCGCCGCAGCACCACTGAACAAGGGTGTCACCGCTGTAGCTGTCGCATCGAGCCGAAGCGGCTCGCATCATCGGAGAAGTGTGCCGCCGCCACTGTCGTCTCATCACTGAACAAGGGTGTCGCCGTTGCAGCTGTCGCATAGAGCCGAAGCACCTCGCACCACCGGAGAAGCGTGCCGCCGCCGCTGTTGTCGCATCACTGAACAAGGGTGTCACCGCTGCAGCTGTCGCATCGTACCGAAGCGTCTTGCATCATCAAAGAAGAGTGTCGCCGCCATAGCCGCTGTCGTCGCATCACTGAACAAGGGTGTCACCACTGCAGCTGTCGAGACGTCTCGCATCATGGGAGAAGCGCGTCGCAGGGCCTGTCGTGGCTCAGACGAATCGCTGAGTCGCCGCACGGCCGTCGGGCGTGCTCGCATTGTGTCACAACAGGAAGAAGACGCCATCTTTGTTTCATTGCACCGGATCTTCATCGCATCATGGCGTTGTGGGCCGCATCGCCACGGAAGCGCAGTAAGAAACCGATGCATCACCGTTCCTGCGTGTCAGGAACCGACACATCACCTTCCCTGCCACACTTTCGTTGTAAAGCATTACGCATCCAAAGGTACATTGACTCAAAGTGTCGCATTTTAACATCTAAAGAGAACTAAGCTAATTCTACCATTTTAAGTACAGTATTGTGGATTTTTGTTGTTTAGGGTCTTGTGTTAAATCTATATAAAGAATACCTATTTTTGATATAAAACTTGTGTGGTGTCCATCTGTAGTGCTGTCACTGGATTACTGTATGTGGTCACAAATGCTTTACACACTGCCTCTGAGATAAGCCTGTCTGCTCGTGCCAAGCTACCGCGGGGATGAGCAGGGGTTATTTTAGGAGTGTACCCCCTTACCCTGACTAGACACAAGGGTCCCTATTTGTCAAAGGTACCTACCTCTGCCAACTAGAGACCCTCAAATCTGACAAGCGTGAACTTGACCCGCAGGTATCGGGTATCAGAGCGCTTTACATAGCATCAGTTGCGCTACATGAGGACACATTCCTTTTTGTTAGGCACGGGGAGATTAAGTGATTTGACCAAAATCACAGGATGTTCAGCTGTCATTGCCAGAACTCGAACCCAGTTCCCCAGATTCGAGGTCGACCGTCCTAGCGGTTAGGCCAACTCCAATGAAGATGAAAACTGAATCTTCCATAGAATAATGTACAGCATCAAGCAAGCTGCTGCCTTGCTTGGAATCCCTGATGGAGTTGAGCATTTCTCACAAAATCTTAATTATGTTGATAGTGAACTGTCCATTATAAGCCATTTTACAATCCAACTCTATGGCAATCAAAATGTTGTGGATAATTTCAAATGGATCGCCAAAACAGTACATAAATACGTTTTAGGAGACAGAGAGAGGGTAGAAGGGGAAAGAGACAGGTTACAAAAGAGGGCAGTGAGAGACGGAAAAGGGGCGAGTACAGGGATGGGAGAGGGGATAAGGATGGTAGTGAGGCAGAAAGACAATGTGTGAGAGTGAAACAGAGAAGGGGTACCCCTCAGCGTTCTACTCACGGATGTCTATTCGTTGCTCAAGGGGAAGGGGATTGCCAGTGCGAGAGATGAGCTTCGTCAGACAGGTGGCTGCCAGGAGCTGGGAATACGAAGACTGTGCAAAGAAACACACGTGAAAAACACTTTAGGACTAAATTAACTGTACAGACACAAGCAAAGTGAGCAGCGGAGTAGAACGCAGTTTAAATATTACCGTAGGAGCAATGAGACAGCTTGGCAAGACTTGTGATAGGCATACCAGCATTAAAGGATACCCTAAACATCCTACACAGGAATATATCTCATAGGTGCCAATAGATGTGGTTTGTGGTAAAAAGAAGCGAGGATTCAAATAAAGGACTACAGATATCTCACACAGTTCTGTAGCTAACAAGTGGCTTATAAGAAGTGTGGATTAAGGGCAGAAGTAGAACAGTCCTACCCAGTTTTAGCTGGTGATAGCTAACAAGGCATGACTCCCTTCAAAGCCATTTTGCCCAATCCTCTCTGCAGAGGTTAACTTAGCAGCACCAGGAGGACAAAATTGTGAACAAATCCCATTTAGAACTTTAGTGTGTGATCCAATTTGTAGATCTTGCACCATCAAGACAAGATAAATAGGTGAGATATTTCCTTGCATTTATTAAATTGTTTCACCAAACAAGAATCTTACACCAAGGTTTAACACTAAGACAAATATTTTTTTTCTCATTCTCACCACCCCAGAGGGTTTAAAGCCCCATGCTCCTTTCACCAGGTCCCAATATGCCCCTCCCAAAACAAGCTCATTCCTGAAGGTGGCATCTTTACGTACAGTTCCTCGCTCAAGGAGCAGCTGGCACTTGCTCAGGCAGTCGGGGCTGTTGGTGAACCCCACCAGGGCCTTTTCTGCCTCCAGTCGGGTGGCGGTATCTGTGGTCTCATACAGCTGTTTGCACAGGTTCTCTAGCTGGGCTAGGCTCTGAAACATATCAATCATATGAAAGTAACTAAGAGTAAAACAATTAGCTGCATTTAACATTCTTTCAATGCCAACTAAATGAACCTCTATACTTACATACAGTGTCATTCCTATGCTGTCGTTCTGAAGTCACTTCTGAAAACATATTTATTCGCTGTGATTGCAAAGTCAACTGCTTTCCATTACCCATTTAACCTCAGAGACCACTCCAATGGTATACATATCACAATTTGCTACAATTTTCCCACATTCACCTCCAGTGATGAAAAAGACGTCACAAGCCGGTATTCAGTCCCAGAACCTATCATCATCCAAGGACCCAGTGACGTCCGAATGCAGTGTGGTAACACCAAAGACTGCATCTTAGCCCCAGTTTGAGGTTCTGTGCACCTTTTTTTGAAAAAATTGCCCTGCCTGTAGCACATGCACTAACTTGATAGCTGTATTTCTAAGCTGTGCTGTCTGCAGCATATAGACTAACTTATAAGTTACTGACTAGCTCTGCATGTGCCGGAGACAGCCATATTTCTTCACAAAAAAAAAAACTGTTCACAGCACCACAGCATGGTATCACAATATGGTCACTGATGTCAGAATAAAACTGTAGCATTACTGGGCATCACCATACCACATATCCTAATTCGGAAACCCTTCTGGGGAGAGAAAAATACACTGCATCTTACTTCACATGTTGGTCCCAAAGTAAATTGAAAAAAGAAAGGGTTTTATTTTCACAAACTGTATGCAACTCATCCTGAGTTATTATACTAACATCATCACTGACAAAATTGCTGGTCAAACTCCATTGCTATAAATTACTACACTATTCAATGGTACCCATTTATCCCGCTCAGAAGAACGAGAGACTGAAATGTAGGCCATTGTGGGTCAAATGCAACTCTCTGCAATGAGCTCATATCCCACAACGCTATTTCACCAGCACTGGGTCTTGAGACCTGCAGGCTATCTCTGTCGCGTATAATCATACAAGGGTGTTTTTTTTATGGTGTGGCTTGACAGCACAGCTGTCGCCAGACAATTCTGTGAGCATTACTAAAGGGGCCTTGGCTCCGCCCACATGTTGAGAGCCAGGAGTGCTTTTTTTTGTTGGGCAGAATCTGTGAACTTTCACTAAAAAGTGTTTGCCCTCCACACAGCCATGATCATTTATCCTGCTCCCTGTGCTGGAGTTCCAAGGGCACACACTAATTTCAAGAAAGGGTCTTAGATAACTAGATAATTTCTGTTGTTTTTCTCTGGCGGCAGCAGCACAGATGTGAGGAGGGCCATCATTAACCTACATGAATTTTTAGGTCTGGCTTGACACTGCAACTTTCACATGACCTTTTAATCTACACCAATACTATATTACAGTTCTTTCCTTCCACACAATACATATGCATCTCCATGCTGTTCACTTGTAATGCTTCATATTCCCATACAGCATTCCTTTAAAACTAGACCTGTTGGCATTGCCAATGCTTTCTTACTGATGTATTGAGATCTCATACATGAGCCAAGCAGAGTACGCTCTAGCTTAGACGTGGCATCCTGCAGCTGCATCTACTACATGCAGCAGACTGAAAAGTAAGGAGGAGAGACCGTTTTTTATAAAGAACATAGAAACCAGTACGCCTTGTAGTCTAAGAATCAGCATAGTCAAGGTCTTGGGAACAGTGAAAGGTTATTGCTTTTTTTGGCCTAGCGTCTGCCAAGACATTCTGATTTTACTAAACTCAAACGTCAATGAGTGGCTGCATTCTGCCCTTTCACAAGGAGCACATCAACATGCAAAGTAGTTCCCTTCAGTGTACGAGACTACTATGGCAATGTGCGGTTATCAAGTTTTTTTTTTTAACACGATAAGGACCCGTAGGTTCCCCAATGCTAAAATATTACCAAAATATTACCAAAACAATGATAAACCAAAACAAGCATTGACAAAGCCAAAAGGCCAGCAGCCAACAACAGACCAATTTTCTCTGCAAATGCTCATTATTTCTAGGGGACTATTGCAACTCATTATCTTTCAGGCATGTTCCAGGGCTTGCAGGTTTGGCCCTTCAGAAGCTTAGACACAAGAGGCACTTCTTAAGACCACTGGTGAGTACTATATAAAGTCATCCTATAAGCAACAGAAGCCGAACCCCTGGAGACACTCCTAAGGTCCCCAGTGAACACTATATGTAGTCTACCCAGAAGCGAGAGATCCAAACCCTTGGGTATTGTTAAACCATCAGCAAATGCTATATGGGGATAACCCAGCAGTAAAAGAAGCCTAATTCGTTTGGCGCGGATATTAAATGCAATATGATGTCCACCCAAGAGTGACGAAGTGACTGTTGAGCCACCAGTAAATTGCATATAAGGCCTAATCAAGCTGAGGGACAAATATATGGTAGCGGATCAGTGCGTTACCCTGGGAAAGATTAGATTATTGAAGCAGGCAGGTATTGAAGCAGACTATGTAGGTTAAGGTCCAGTCAAAATGCCTGCAGACGAACAGTATAAGGCTAAGTGCTGGGATGGGTGAATATGAGGTCAATGAATATCATGATATATGCTGACCCAACAACGACAATATCAGTAAATGCAATGTGAACGTACGCCACAGCCTGTGTCCACTTAACCTCGACAATGCCCATCAATGATATGTCAATGTGCACCATAACTTGTGCCCGCACAGCAGCGCTGACATCAGCAATAATGATAACAATGTATGCCGTGATCCATGCTTGTGCGATATTATTGTTGCCAAAAGAACTAGGGGAATGTATGTTCCGATCAAAGCAAACATACCTTTGACAACTCCAGTAAGAACAATGTCAATGTACAAGATGTCAACTGTATGCTCGATGTTGGTTATGTCGATAAAAATTATACCAGTGGCTGGCATTTTATTCTTAGACGTTCCAATGAACTCACATCATTGCTCTGACCTCCCCATCAACCCAGAGTAAGATACGTGGTCTGGCAGGTCCTGCAAGCCATGCCCACGCTTATCCAGTAACAAGTCAGAGGTGGTGTTCCACATAAATTACAGGCAAACATGCACCCAGGGAAAATCCTGATCGATTCCACAGATAGATAGTTGCACCACAAACAAGTCTGCGGTAATTGGTCCAAATAAAACCAGTTTGGCCAAAGGCTAGCTTTTCCCAGAAATACCACAGAGCTAGATATCACATGTAGAGGTCGAGAGCCACCTGTGTCATAATAAGATGCACACATGGGATTGATTTATGACTAAGATGCTATTTTGAAATGTAGAGAACATTTTATTGTACCTCATGACCTGTATAAGTTGACGGCCAACACTTTGTACATCAAGTGATTTTGAGTAGACTCGTTCTGTCCAGCCTCTCCCAGCCGCAGCGGTTAATTAAACCAACTTGTTCCTGTTTTGCCAAACGCCTCTTGTCTTTCCATTTATTTAAGGTAAATTCATAACCGAGCAACTTAAGCAATGAGGAAGGAAGTAAGGAATGAAAAGACAAGTAAAGTAAGAGCAAAAGGTCAGAGATTCTGGCCCTTGGCCTTTTCTATACCCTTCCAGATATAAACAGGGAAGACAAAAAAGGAAAAACGCCCCATAATCTTCTGTCTGTATGCGTATGCTGGACTCGCTAGGGTTGACTGTTTAGGAGGAGGGCACTTCACATAACCGTTTATCAGGGCTTGGGCTTCTCCTCAGGTCGTGGCCTATGCGATATGTAGGAGTACATCTGCACAAACAATCAATAAGGCAACAACATACAGGATGAAAGACTGCAGGCGACAAAAACTAATTAAATTAAATCATGAAAAATAATACTTATCCCCTTGCAGAGGCGCCAAACTTATTTGTGTAGTGTTGTACGCTTCTTAATGTAAAAGTACACAATATTGACTAACACTTCCTCAGTCAATGGTTGATAAAAGACCCGATTAGCTGAAGCAGTGCACATGATGTTTATATGCCAGTCTCTTGCTCCACAATTCGAAACTCCACAGTCTCGTATCTCATTAGGCGGGAGACAAGTAGTCACACTAGGACCTTTTTTCATCAACAGAGAGACCAGTGACATCAGTTGTTCAGCAGGGCTCATACCTAGGCAGATGATTCTCTCATTGGACAAAGGGTCCTTAGGCACTGAACGTAGCTTTCAAAATTGTCTGGCTGAAGTTGTCCTATGGATGCAATCTAAGCGCCTAAAATGCAACACATACAAAATGGAGATCATGCTATTTGGCAAGCCTAACTGATTTTTTTTCCAATTCAGTGGTGCCGAACAACCTAAACCAACCCATACACCCCCCCCCCCCCCCCCCCAGCAAGAAATTTCGGAGAGAAGTTCAACACCTCACTCTCCATTTGCCCTCAAGCTCTAGCAGTGGCTGGGACAACTTTTCCCTTAATTAAATTCCTAAAAAAATATTTTCACTTCCACCTATTAGCCACTTTTGCGCTTATCGCTTTCAGACTCTATTACTGTAACAGGATCATCAAAAATATATACTTCACAACTGCAGATAGTGCAACATGCAGCAGCCAGATTTGTGCTGAAACTCCCTAGGCGGAGTACTGCTTCCATTGCTCTAAAAACTCTACGTTGGCTACCGATATATAAAGGGCCTTTTTTCAGATTATTTTACAGGTGTTCAAAATAATCAAAGCCACCAGTTCGAACTACTTGATGGCCAGATTCACACACTATACAGCCCAAAGAACCTCGAGATCCTCTCAAATTAATCTACGTAAGCCTCCTTCATTCAGACTTAAAACCTGAGGGGGCAAAGCCTTCTCGGTACTAGGATCCAAGGCATGGAAGCAGCTCCCCAGAACTCTGCGGTATACAGAATCGGAAGCCCTTTTTAAAAAGCCTTTAAAGACCTGGCTTTTCCCGATGCACTATTACTCCCTCATCTAGTCAGCCTCACTATCTCTCTTTTCTTTTTTTCCATTTCATCTGAGTTATCGGATTCGAACTGTAGTGCTACGATGCTCCAGTGTGAGTGGCGGTGCGCTTTATAAGTTTACAAATCATTTATTCATTCATTAAACATGAACTTTTTACCTGCAGTGTACACTCAGTTAGCTGCAGCAGGCACATTACCTCACGGAACTACATGTTTGAAATGTCGGATAAGCAGATTACATGGAGGTTTCGGCTGAAAGTACTTTAACCACCCAAGCGATTTTGCAAATATTATACCTTTGCCTATTAGGTGCCCTAAGCATGCATGCTATTTTAAAATGTCTTCTTTATGACCAATAAAGAAATTGAGCAAATCTTCAAGATGACATTTATACTTGATGGCAATTTCTTTGGAGGCAGACGTTGTAAATAATGGTGCATACATACTGACTGACATTGATTCTGCAATAGCCCCAAATTGTGGGGTTCTTGGAGAGTTTTTTTCTCCCCATGGCCAGCACTGCTACACTTCGGTATTTTTGGAGCACCTAAATGCCAATATAATCCTGCATAGACCAGCAGAAAGCAGACTACTGCTCTTCTACCAGCAGAGATTTAAACCTCTCCCCATCATAGGAAGACATTGGATCGCTGTACCCAATCAGGTCTGATCTCTGTCTTCAATAGCTGTTATAAGATCTAGTCACCTACCCAGAAGCTATCTTACTGATCCTCATATAACATTTAGGGACTGAAATTCCTCGCCCATCACTTGAGAGACAACCACCACTGACTAGCAGAAACAACCCCACACCATCTGCCATCAGTGAATCGATTCTCTTCCCTGCCAGTAGATACTGGATCCCCTCACTGAGACTGGTTCATCCTTGTACACCAGTAGAGTCGCAATGCCCAACCACCGAAAGATCGGATTACCACTCATTACCCACCAGCAGAGACGGAGCCCTTCTCCTGCAAACTTGTAAAGATCATAATACACCCCTCAGCTACCAGCAGTGATATGACCCGTTCTCATCGGCAAGGAGACCTTTTCCTCCAACAGCAGACAGTCAACCAAGAATTATTGGACAGCACATTCTGACTCTCTCATCATTGAGCACAAATCGTTTCCACTGAGATCTCAAAATAGTATTGATTTTTTTTTTTTTTTAAAGACATTTGAATATTAGATTTATTCATCAAATACAATTGTTGTTATAGCAGTAATGTAAGAATCAAAAATAGATTTTGGGGGACATACATGGTGGGCAAGGAAGATCGGTCGTGGCGGGTGGTGTGCTGACTGGCTACATGTCCAACAGATGTGTCCTGGGGCAATCATGGGGGGAATTGAACCGCCATAGGGGAGGGCGATAGACCCGGGGGGCCCCTCCCATCTCTCCCAGTCGGTCCCCTTACTTGCCTATTGTACCGCTATTGTTGAGTCCTGCGTGGTGGGGGATAGGGAGGGGGTGCGGGGTGGGGGCTGTGTTACTTCCGGTGTTTCCCCCGCTGCCTGCTCCTGTTTAAAGTGGATCAAGAGCTGTGCCCATTCCATAGATATTGGATGTTTACGTGTGCCCTTTACTCGAGTCTCTTCCTCCGCTGCCCCCCACTTGAGTAGTGCCCCCGCCCAAGCTGCCTCCGAAGGTCCAGTAGGGGCCCTCCAATGCATGGCTATATTCCTCTTTGCTAAGAGAATGGCGAAGGATGCAAATCTCCATTGTAATTTTGCAGATTTCTTTTTCCGGAAGATCCCCAGGGCGCATGCTTCCCATGTGGAAATGTTCGGGAGATTGACCGTTGTTCGGAGTGTATGGTGTACCCTGTCCCAATATAGCTGTATGGAGGGACAGACCCAAAACATGTGCTTAAAGTCCGCTTCTGGTGCCTGGCAACGGGGACACATGAATTGAGTATCGGGGTAAAACCGGTGTAGCTTATCCGGTGTGAGATACGCGCGGTGCAGGATATTGAACTGTATGTTTTTGAATCGCGCGTTTCTGGATACCTTTTTGGGATATTCCAGAGCTTGGCGCCATTTCGTATCGTGGAATGCCCGACCCACGTCGTCCTCCCACGTCCATCGGAGCCTGTCCAGGGCGACATCTGTCAATTCCCGGATCGCTTTGTAATGCCACGTGATTAGGTGTCTACCCGCCCCCATTCGCAGTATCGTGTGTAACACTGGATGTGTCGGGGGCTCCCCATCCCGAAGGTTCCAGTGTTGGCGACCACTGTCTAAGAGTTGCCTGTGCCGCAAAAACTGTCCTTGTGGGAGGTCATACCACTCGACCATCTGGGCATAGGTCTTCAGTTGTCCTTCATGAAACAGCGCCTCCATCTCTGTTACGTCGTCGTTGGTCCATATCCGAAGGGCTCCCGCGGTGTAGTATTCGCTTCTTCAGGGGAATCCCACCAAGGGGAACAGCGGAGAGTATAATGGTCGTCCCTTCGACATACGGTGCACCCGCATCATACACCTGCGGGCTACCGAAACCTGTAGCAGGTGTGCGCGCGCCGGTTTAGTGCCTGGCAGTAGCATTCGTCTGATAGCGGGGAGGGGTATTCTGCCATCCTCGGTTATTGTTTCTCCCACGTGCCTCTCTGCTGTCCAGTGGGACATCCATTGGAGTTGTGCCGCGAGGAAATATGATTCGAAGGATGGGGCTCCCAGGTCTCCGCCTGTCGTGGGCAGATATAACGTGCGTAGTGCTATTCTGTGATGACCGCCGCCCCAGATCAGTGCTGTTAGCAGAGCGTCTAGTTCACGAAAAAAGGAACGCGGTGGGATTATCGGGAGATTTGCGAAGTAATAGAGCATTCTCGGGACCATGATCATTTTTGCTATGGCTACACGCCCTATGGGTGCCAATGGTAACGTCTTCCAGAAGCACACCGCCGGTCGTAAGCTCGCTAGCGCTTTGCGATGGTTGCCCTCGTAGAGGTCCCTGGGGGAGTGGTACAGCCGCACTCCCAGATATCTGGGGGCAGACGCGTTCCACGCCAATGTCTGGGTGCCCACCGTGATTTCCAGGGGCGCCAGATGGGCGCTGAGAGGGAAGATCGTCGATTTCCCCCAATTTACTTTAAGTCCCGAGGCCTCCCCGAACTCTTGTAACGTTGCCCAGATTGGAGTGAGATCATCCGAAATGTCACAAACCTAGATCAGGAGATCATCTGCGTATAGCGACACGCAGTGGATTGTATCTGCTATGGGAATCCCCCATGCCTCCCCCTCCCGTCGCAATCGTATGGCCAGGGGTTCCATCGCTAGAGCGAAAAGGAGAAAGGAAAGGGGGCATCCCTGCCTGGTCCCTCGTGCCACCGGTAATGGGGCTGATATGAGTTTGCCGGCACGTACCCTGGAGATGAGGTCTCTGTATAGAAGCTGAGTATACGCCATGAGCGTGGGGCCGACGCTTATGCTCCGGAGGACCGCAAACAGATAGGACCACAGAAAGGTATCGAACGCTTTCTCTAGATCTAGAATCAGGCACGCTGCTCGTGGGAATCGGTCTTTTGCTCTGTCTTGAATATGAAATAGTCTACGTAAGTTATGTGAGGTATTGCGTCGAGGAACAAACCCACACTGGTCAGGGTGCACTAATGCCGGAAGGATTTGACTGTAGCGATCCGCTAAGATTTTCCCTAGAATTTTGCAGTCTGCATTTAAGAGCGTTATCGGCCTGTAGGATGCTGGGAGTGTGGGATCTCTGTGAGGCTTCAGGAATGTCACCAGGATCGACGTCCGCAACGATTCCAGGAGCATCTCTCTGGCTAATGCCTCCTCGTAAATGGAAGCCAGCCGAGGCGCTAGCTGGGCCACGAACGTGCAATAATACTCGAGTGGAAAGCCGTCCATTCCCGGTGCCTTCTTGCGCGCTAAAGACCTGATCGCGTGTGTTGCGCCTGCGGGCGTGCCCTTCCCGTCCAATTCCTTCCTATCTGTGGGGGGAGATCTCGGGCATGAGCGATGGGCCTAGGAATCGGGCTAGCTCTTGTGACATCTCCGTCTGTGGGGCCCGGTATATTTCTGCGTAGTATTCGTGAAATATGCGCAATATGTCAATTTGGAGTGTTTGGGCTGTCCGTCTGTGTCTATAAGTTCTGTCATGAGGTGTGGCGTTGTGTCCTGTTTGACTAACCAAGCCAGGAGGGACCCTGTTCTATTGCCCTCCCGGTGTGTTTTAGCCGCGTAGGCGTGAAAGTTATATTTGCGCAGGTCCCGCATCATTTCCGCATGGGAGGATTTTGCTGCGGACAGTTGCGCCAGTGTGGCTTTCCCTTGGTCTATGCTTTTCAACAATTCCTCCAATTTAGTCTCTACATTTTGCAGGGCACTTTCCAGCACTTTCCTCACCCCCACCACCTGTTGGATGCAGTGTCCTCTGGCGCTGACTTTAAACGCATCCCATTCTATTGATCTAGAGGATGCCGTGCCATCGTTCCGCAGAAAGTGTTCCTGAATATATTCCCCATGAATCCGGCGGAATGCCGGGTCAGTGAGGCATTCTTGGGGTAGCTTCCATGTTGGGACTGGGGGATGGGCTGTCGCCACCTAAGGACCACTGTGTGTGCATCGTGATCTGACACTATACTGCCCAAATAGTCCGCTTGTTGTACTTTGGGCAGAAGTACCGCGGAGCACAGAAACCGGTCGAGCCTGACTCTCAGATTGTGTGGGATGGAGTGAAAGGAGTAAAGTCTAGTGGTTGGGTTCCGAGCCCTCCAGGCGTCCGTCAGTGCCCATCTATCTACCCATCTTCGGAAGCGCTCAGCTTGTTTGTATGCCGGTGAGTGTGTCTGTGGGGGATGCGATCTGTCGAGGTGTGTGTCTAGTGTGCAGTTGTAGTCTCCCCCTAGGAGCCACGGGGTCGATGTATGGTGCGCCAATACACTTGCGAGTCTATCCCAGTATTGCTCTTGCTCTACGTTGGGGGCGTATATACTTCTTATGAGCAGCTGTTGACCCTCTAACAGCCCTGTCAGCAGTGCATATCGTCCTTCTTTGTCTATTAGTCGTGTTTGCTCTTCTAAAGGTACCCCCGGCCTAATCCATATAAGTGCACCCCTGGCGAATGCGGAATACGCCGTGGCGCAGATAATGCCCCGCCATTTTTTATGCAGACGGTCTACCTCCCCTGCTGTCAGGTGTGTCTCTTGTAGGACGGCTATTTGGGTTTGCTGTCTCTTAATGTAGGCGTAGATCGAGTACCGCTTGCGGGCTGTGTGCATTCCC
Organism: Triturus cristatus; assembly: GCF_964204655.1. Classification (NCBI taxonomy): domain Eukaryota; kingdom Metazoa; phylum Chordata; class Amphibia; order Caudata; family Salamandridae; genus Triturus; species Triturus cristatus. Next base: position 585,183,957 of record NC_140594.1, read on the forward strand.
CTAACATTCAACGTGATAAATTTTATGTCTGTATTAGGGGTTCTGTAGGACATGGAGTGTGAAGTTGGAGCAGTGTATTCGTGATGTACATCAACTCTTGCACCCGTCGTGCCCACCCTGCCACCCGCCACTCACCGTCTGCCATTAATCTGCATTGTCCATTTCTGCCTCCTCGCCCACTTGAGGATACCTGAGGGATAAACGAAAGGGGAGGGGGGGTAAACTGGAACACTGGGGGAACAGTCCCAATTCAAGGGGCCTATTGCTCGGGGCGATACGCCCAAACTGGTTTTCATGTGTAGACTTTAGTTCGTTACTGACAGGGGGGGGGGTGGCTTCGTTTCTTCCCGGTTCTCGCCGTTGTGGCCACCCGTTTGTTGCTAATTACGAGAATGTGCCTGCCAGCACCATGTCTGTACTTGATTATCCGTGTCCGGCTGGAATATTGTTCCCTGTTACCATGGTTGCAGCGCGTCCGGACAGTCCCGACCCAGTGTCGTCGAGCCCGGACGCCACTCCGCCTGTATCCACTTCGGGCCGGGGCCGTGTCGTTTCCCCCGTGCATCCCAGATGATTGTTGTCCCCTTATATCAGTGTGTCTGCTGTTTGGAGGCGTCACCGAGCCCTCTCGAGACATGGGTGTATCGCTGCCTTCGTCTTCCGAGCTGAATAGGTGCGGGCCTCTCTCTATGTACGACCCCCTCTCCGCGGGGCTCAACATGTCCGCCGACTGTAGTGCTTTCCTGCGTTCCGTTATGATTTGCGCCAGGTTCGGTGAGCTGGTAATGGTTGCGCTGGACCGCGCACTGTGCTGCGTGAGTGTGACCTTTCGGAATCGGCGTCCCGAGCGTCCGGGCTGTCAAGCTGTTTGTTGGTTGGTACCGTCCCTGGGGCGCCGCATGTGCTGCTCCACCCAGGTTTCTGCCTCCCTTGGGTCCGTAAAAAAGTGCGTCGTACCATCGTATATGATTTTGAGTCTGGCCGGAAAGAGGAGAGCATATTGTATGTTCTTTAGACGCATGGCGCGCTTAACTGTGAGGAAGGTGGCCCTTTGTTGTTGGACCGCACAGGAGTAGTCCGGGAACAGCATGACCTGTTTGTCTTCTACTTGTAGTCGTCCATGCTGCCTGGCTGCACGGAGAATGGTGTCTCTGTCCTGATAATGTAGGAGCTTCAGCAGGAATCGGCGAGGGGGCATGCCCGGCGGTGGTCTGCGTGCCGGGAACCTGTGAGCCCTCTCTACCGAGAAGTAGGGGGTTAAATCTTTTGCGGGCGTGAATGTTGTTTTCCAGGAGGTGATATATTTGATCGGGGCCGTCCCTTCCGCCCCCTCCGGCAGATTCATAATTCGAATATTGCTCCTTCGGGAGCGCCCTTCTAAATCAGCCGTCTTGGTTTCCAATGCCTTTATCCGCAATTGCAGGTCTTTCATAGCATTATGCTGTTGTTGCATCTGCGGCTCCATTGTTTGGATCGTTTGTTCACTCTTAGCGACTTTATCCGCCAATTTTCTGTGGTCGTCGTGGAGAATGCTGAGGTCTGCAGCCAGTTCACCGAACTGGTTCTCCATCGTCACTCTGGAGTGTTCAATGGCCGCAAGGACCTGGTCCAGTTTCCTGGACATGGGGTCTTCACTGGTGGACTCCTCTCTTGATCGGGTCACCACAGGTGTCGAGGGCGTCGCTTTCTGTTCTGGGGCGTGTGGCGCTCCCACCGCGCGCTGCCGGCCCATGGCGGCGGGGGGGGGGGGGTTTCGGTGGGGGGAGGGCTTCTTCCCTTCTCTTGTGGTGATCAGTGTCCAGCGACCCCCAACTCCAATACGGCCGTGGTCCCTCCTCGTCGCTCTTAGGGGTCCTTCGTGAGATTCTTCCTCGTCGTTCGCGTGACCCACTGTGCGACCGTCTACGTGGCATCGCCCACCGCGCGCTCCCTCGATGTGTCTCACCACCTCTCTTGGGACCCAGCCATGGGGAGAGCAGCCCAACGGTCCACCTCAGCGTCAGTACCCGATGCCCGCCTCCGGGAGGCGATCCGGGGTCCCGACAAGGTCCCAGCCGCCCAGGCGGGGCTCAGTTTCGCCGCTGTAGCCGCATCAAGCCGGATCCTTGGTGGCGGGGCGCCCAGCCCGCAGTCGTGGGCGTTGATGATGGATCGCTTTCAACTTCGCCGTCTGTCAGCCAGATTAGTGTCCGCTCGGGACGTAAAGGGCGGTAGCGGGTGTCCTGATCACTGTTTTTGCCTCCTACACATTGTATGTCTAAGCGCAGTACGCCTCTACGATGAGGGGCCCCACCTCTCGACACCATCTAGGGACCTCCTCAACTCGATGAATGCGTGGGCATTGGCTGCAGCTCCTCCATTCAAAGTGCTTTCTTCATCGTGAGGCATGTAGCGGATAGAGTGTAGAGTCGCTCTCCTCCTCCCCGTGGGGTCCCGGCCTATGATCGCTGCTCTCTCACCCGTGTTATTCACCGGCGGTGTTGGTTTCTTCGTCTCGGTCCGCTTTGGCGTCAGCGAGGGATAGGCGCCGGTCTGTATCCCGGCTGCCCCCAGTATTTCCAGGGGCTCCGATTACGTGCCCGGGCCCGTCGAAGCGCCCGGGCGCCGGTCCGGGGAACTGCAGCTCACCCCTCCGCGCAGATCACGTGTTCTGGCCCGCCGGGCCCAGGGTCGAATCGGCAGCAGCGCCGGTCTGGCGGTTTGTGTGTCGCCCCACCTTCTGTTCTGCCGATTCTCCGGGTAGGTGTTGCCCGGGAGGGGGATCCTATGCCGGCATTCCCAATCGTCACCGTCTATGCCTCTCGGTCTGCCGCTCGTGAGGGGGGGGGGGTCGTCCCCCAACGCCCCGGTGTGCGGAGACTTCCACTCCCTCCGGAGGTCAGTCGGGGGCGCCTCTTCGTCCGCCTCATCCGTGAAGGCACCGGTCACTGTGCTTCTGCCCTCCGATGGCGCTAGTCCCGCTCCAGGATGCGGCTGCTCCCGCCGGCACTTCAGAGGGCTGCGCTGGTGTGCTGCGAGTCCGCCATTCTGTCTAGCGGTCTCGGGGGAACCTCCGTCTGGCACTCCAGCGGCGTCGGCGACCTCCGCCCCGGGGGTGCCGAGCCTACCGGAGCCGCTGCCGCAACTTCCAGGTCCAGTGCTGTTCTTTATGGAGCTAATAGGTGCATGGGGCAGGTGTTAATGGCGCTTGCACGAGCCGCCGGTCGGAGCCTCAGGGAGAAGAGTCCGCCATCTTGGCTGGCTCGGCCACGCCCCCCCTCAAAATAGTATCGATACCCACAAATACAAGAATTGACAACCCCTCGTCCTCCAAGATCTAATGCCGTTACGAACCAGCTAAGATCAGAGCCTCCAGTTGAGTCTGGTTGCTTTACCCACCACCAGAGATATGACTGCCCATTACCTGCCAACAGAGATCTAACTACTGGCCCCCAAGGCCACAACATTTGTGAAGTTCAATTGAAGTTCAATCAAATTGCCCGGGTAGCTCAGTGCAGGTGAAGCTATAGTAATGCCAAGGATGAGAGACAACATTTAAAGGAGATTCTGGACACAATTAAAAATTGGAAATCCAAGCAAGGAGCTAAATGTGCTCCAATCCTGCTGGCAGCATATTCATCTCTGAAAAATGATCAGATGCTTTAAAAAAAAAAAAAACTTGCATTGTATTCAGTCCCAATTATTTAGCCAAGTTGGAGCTCCGTCAACAGCGGCAGTACCAAGCTTTCACTATTTTCCTACATTTATAAACTGCCAAGCCACCTTCGGTTCAGATGACCAGGTGTTGTGCACTGTGTTCTGCTCTAAGAAATACCAATTAGAAGTAAACATTCACATATGTAAAATCAACTATAGATAACATTTAAAAAAATGTGCTTTCAGCCATTTAGTGAAGAAAAAAACAAGCAGAACCAACCAGACAGCACAGATGTATGGTGCAAAAGACTGATTGCTGCGCAAACAAATGATGGATGGAATGCTGAACCAATCAAACATTCAACCCCAGTCAAGAGAGCAAGGTTGCATCCATCGTTCTACTGCTCACCATGCCACCCCAGTTTGGACCAAGCCATATGCAAATCAATCTTCACTCTGCTCCTCATGGGAAGAGTTCAGTCCGAACTGCCAAGCCAGGTCCGCCCTGGACCGGAAACAAGCATTGTGGAACCGGTTTCGGGGCATCAACCCATATCAGCCAGGCTAGCTTAAATCCAGTGGCACAGCAAGCAAGGGACCCACATCTGGTCATATTCATCCCACTTAGGCTGGACTGTTTATATTACGGCAATGTGATATATCTGGGTACTGCTGAAACAACACTTCACCGGTTACAGGTAGTTCTGAAAGCAGCCACTAGGGCTCCTGTACCAGTTCCCTAAGCTTGCCTCAGTCTACCATCTTTTTTGTGAGCTGCACTGGCTCACCATCTCCAAGTGCATTAACTGTAAAGCCTTATGCTTCGTGTTCAAGGCTTAATCTGGATTACCGGCCAAGCTACATTCAAGGCCAGGTGGTGCCCTATAAGCCCATGTACGTGTTGAGATCTCTGAACCGAGCCTTGTTAAAAATTAATTACATTTGAGATGAAGAAGGTTTGAATTCTTGTTGTAAACTCTGGAATGATTTACAAAAATGCTGTTGTGTGAACATGTATGTAATATGGTTTATTTTAATTTGAGCCCAGAAAGGCCAGTTCAGTTCAACCTATTGTACGTAATGTCTGCATTATTCCATAATGGAGTTTGAGAAGGTAAGCAAATATCAATTTTCGTGAGCATATGTGTCTTCTGCCAAGCGAACTGAGAAGAAGAGATAATGAGATAAGAGGAGCTCGTAAATTACGCACGTTTAGTATAATAAATTTCCAGTGCAGTATCGGATTGGAGTAGGGACTGTTGGAACTTAATCCAGAGTGGAGTGTTCCTATGAGTGGGCAGCATATAAGTAGAATGAGTTCACTGTTGCGCAGTACAGTGATTTTCTAAATGAGGAATATGAAGGCCTCCTTTCACTGAGGATGAATGTAATTTTGGACCAATCATGCGAGGTCTATTTCCACCCCTATATGAACTGAGAAATACTGGAAGTCAATCTTTTGAAAAAGAATCATGGGATGGATAGTGGTAACATACCAAAAATATAATTGAATTTGGGGATCGTATGCATTTTTATGATTTGTACTCTGCCCCAGACAGATAAATTAAGAACTGTCCAGTGATGAAAGTCTGTTTTAACTATGTCAAACTATGGGATTTAGGTCATCCATAATCATACCTTTCAGACCTTGATTAAGGAGTATTCCTAGATATTTTTAAAGGGGGGGGCACTAAGGGAGTGATAATGGAAGTCACAGGTAGGACATCACATTTACATCAGTCAATTGATAGCCAGAGAAATTTGAAAAAGTGGTTAGTTGAGAGATTAAAGAGGATGCAGATATTTTTGGATGCAAAACGGTCAAAAGATTGGCATCTGTGTGATAAAAGGCTTTAATTTCCCCAGCAGTGGTGTAAATGCCCTTAATATCAACATTATTTCATATCGCTATAGCTAGAGGTTCCAGGGCCAAAAGGAATAACAATGGAGATAGTGGACATCCTAGTCTAGTACCACAGGTAGATGTGGAAATATGGGGATGTAAAGCCATCGCATGTAACGGCTGCCATAGGTGAGTGGTACATGCCTCTAGTTAGTGATAAAATCTTTACCAAATCCCATTCTCTCCATGGTATGGTACATGTAACCCCATTCTACTCTGTCAAAAGTATTTTCTATATCCAAGGAGAGGAGAACTTTCTCTTCATCATCATTATGCATTTGCCATAATAGAGACACAAACCCAACTTGGGATGGATGTGTATGAGAAGTAATGACCGGGTTAAGACGAATGGCTAAAACTTTGGCTAGAATTTTAACATCTGAATTTATTAATGAAACTGGTCTAGAACTAGAACCTTCTGAAGAGTTTCTCTCTTGTTTGGGGGATGACTATGACACAAGCTCTTAAGAAGTTAGAAGGTAAATGCCCCAATCACAATGCCTCATTGAAGACAATTCTCAAAATCGATGCAGTGTACTTTTTAGTAATTTTATAAAATTCGATTGGAAGTCCATCTTTTCCAGGTAGTACTAGTAATTAATACTCAAACAGTCAATTGCCTTAACTATTTCACCAGCTGTGATGACTCCTCCTAATTCTTTCTGTTCCAGTGTTCGTTTAGAAAGATTGATTTTGGGGGGGGGGGGAAGCATCTTCTTCTGTCTTATCTAAACAATTCATGGACTTCTAAAGTGTTTCAGAATAATTCTGAAATTGGGATAACATTTCAGAGGGATGTATAAGAAGTTCACCTCTAGAACTTTTAATAGCGGGAATCCCTCTAGATGATTTTTATTGACATAGCTGGTAAGCTAGTAGTCTCCCAGCTTTTTACCCACGTTCACAGTGTAGCTGGTGGATACAAATTAGACCTTTCTCTGTGCGAGATGTATAAAGATTATTATGGGCGAATTTCGCAGAGTAATTTCTTCAATATGTATGGGCATTAAGTTTTTAAAAATAGGCAGTTGTAAGAGTTAATATTTCTTTTTCAAGACAGATTCTAAATTTATTTGCTTGTTTTTTATGAAGTGCACCTCAGAATGTATATGCATTGGAAACTGAGTGTTCATTAGCTTTAAATAATTGTTCTACATGTAGAAATAATTAATGTTTTTCTTGGGGAGTCTTGTATGAGGAACGGTTGAGCCTACAAAGAGGTTTCGGCGAACGGGATAATGCTATTTCTATCTGAGTATCTATGAGATCGTGGTCAGATACACTACATGGAACAATACTTGCATTTGTTACCAGTTGCATAACTGAAGAGGAGACTAAGAAAAATCAATTATTTTATGTATTGAATGTGAAAGTATAGTCTTTCTCATTTGGGTGGAACAATCTCCATGGTTCTTGAAGCGTGTGGTCTGTATAGAAATCAAGAAGCATGTATCTATCTTTGTGATAGATGTCTGGTTTATCTGATCAGTCGATGAATGGATCAACAGTAACGTTCCAGTCTCCTATTAACACACGGGTAGAGGCAAAGGGTGTCAAAAATTTGCTAAGATGAGATAAAAAGGTCATTTTAGAATCCACCAGGGCGTATGTTGATCCTACTATTAAAATAGTATTGCGAATGCGAGCTTCACAAATACTTATGTTCCCTTTTTTGTAATACCTTGTAGGGTATTTGTTAAACAGAATAGCGCCACCGAATTTACTTTGCGGTGTGGAATTGTTAGTTGTCTTTGTGGAAGTGATATTTGCATGTATGACTTGGTCAACCAATCTCGCTTTAATTTTTCAATTTCTTGTGAGGTAAGATGAGAGTCTTGTAATAATGCAATATCTGGCTCGTTGTGGCCAATACAAGTAGTTTTATTTCTCTTGATGAAGGTTGTCAGACCATGTACATTCAGAGAGGTAATCATTAATGGTCTCATGTGAAATGACTGCATGAGGTAGATTAACGTGTTACGAGTAGACGTTAGGATGGGATTGTGTGCATGTATATGGGAGAAAAAGGAAATTGGAAATAATGTTAACTGATTACTGTATTTGAGGCTGCATAGAATGGACTAAATTATAATACAGGGTATATTGTTGATGTGAGAAAATAGGCTCTAAATCTAAAATATTGCACTTTCAGGTACTGCTTAGAGTAGTTGTCCTGGTAATTATGGAAATAACAAGTATACAAATTATAATTAGTTGAGTTTCCAATAATAAGTGATTAGACAACAATGTACAATCTGTTTGAACTTTTAGCTGGGGGGTGCGTATAAGTCTACGTGGGGTGCTGGGGAGTGAGGTTGTCAGCCCTATGAAGACCAAACAGTACCCCATGAATTACCTAAATTGTGAAATAAGATTATGAGGATAAGGTATTGGCTAGCAATATACAAACAAATTGCATTACAATAAATAAAAGTAGAAAGGATAGCGCTTGAAAGACAGTAGTTACAAAATACGGCCAGAAAAAAGATAATACCCTGTCAAATGTATGATATAAGGGGAACAGAAAAAAAGACAAAGAAAAATAAAAGAAGATGTAAAGGATACTTTACACATTTTTGGAGAGTAAAATTTTGAGGTTATGGAAAATATCCAAGTTTTTGTTTTCAATGGCGATCTTGATTGGTCTCTTGGTTGTGACTCCTTCCAAGCTTTAAGTCTGCCACCATGAGACCAGTTGCAAGTTAAAGTTTCCCATCTGCCACATTCATCTGAATGGAAGGTAGTATTATTGTTCAGATCACGCGTAATTAATGAAGACGTAGTCTCGTGTTCCGTTTCCTATTCGGTTTCGTCCAAGTCATTTAGAAATGTTTTTAAGTGGTGAAGGTTGACATGTTCCTTGGTATGTTATGATCATAGTTGCCAGTTCCAGGAGTCCATATTTGATTTCCTTTTCTCTAACCTAGGACGAAGAGCTAAGAATTGTTACCTCTTGAGGTTGGTGGGAGCTGAGAAGCCTGCAGTAAATATGATTTGTGTCTTGTCGTAGGTGAGGAACGCGTTTTCTTGCTTCTGTGACAATTCGTCACACTTGCTGATGAAGTAAACAACAGGCCAGGATGTGACGAGGTTGAGTTGTACAAGTAGAGGTTCTGAAACATACTTGGTGAGCTCGTTGAAATTTGAGTTGAGGCGAGAAAGTAGGTTTCATCAATGTGGGGATTAGGTTAGTTAGGAATTGTACAATATCATTTTCCTATTGTTCAAGAAGCCCAATAATTCAGATGTTGTCCTTTCTGCTGCAATCTTCCAAATCGATTGCTTCTTGTTAAAGGTACCAAATATTTTGTGTTGAGTGAGGCAGCCACCCATTGTTCGCATTCTTGGTTGAAACTGATTAACTTCTGCCCTTAGGAGATTGTACTTCCAGAGTACTCGCAGTTACTGTATTATTTACTGAGATAATCAAGTTCTTAATGTCCAACAGCTCTTTAAGTAAATCAATCATTGATGTCGGTGTAAGAGTCAGAGAGTTAGCCATATTAGTTGATGGGTCTTCAGTAACTGGAGTGGTCATTAAAGCTTCACTGTATGATAATTATTTGATGTGTTTAGATTTCGACATGGGAGTGTGAGTGGACGGATAACGAGTGCTCCTCTTCTTTGCGTTTGACCCACACCAGGTATATGGAGGTAAAGAGTAAAGTTAGTAGGAGGATAATTCTCAGCTCAAAGTGTCTGCCTATAATAGAACAAAGGGGTATCTCCTCAACATAGGAGGATTTGGATTGTCGGTAGACCCCTGAAATCTTTGGCAATGTCTTCTTTTTCATTATTTTTCTTACTTCCTCTCCCTTCTATTTCCTTCTCTCTCTCCCTTCCCTTTCAATCTTGTTTCTTTCCTCTTCTTGTTCTCTCCCTCTTATGTTATTTTATGTTTCTCTATTAGCACACTCCTTCCCCTTATCTGTTTCCCCTAATTTTCCTGCCTTTTCTCCAACATGCCTGTTTTATTTCACCCTTTATTTATTCAGGGAGTGGAAGGGGGGGGGGGGGTTAGGTAAAGAGATCAAAGTAGACGAGGATCGCATCTCTCCCCAAGTCTTTAGGTTGGGTACTATGAAGCAGGTCTCATGAAGATGATGCAAGTAGGAAAGCGTGCCAGATCGAAAGACTGTTTAATGCCTCATTGAAGAAACAAACAAATGTTCAGATATGTGAGAGATAATCCCAATCTGGGTCAGCGAAAACTCTGGGGCTGAAGAAAGCAGACGTGTTCCTCTTTTAGGGCATTTGTTATTCCATGTCGGGCAGGACTATGCACGAGTGCGCGCTTTGTAAGCCTGTATTTATTATGAAAGGCTACGATATGCCCATTTCATTTCAGAGAGCCCAAAACATGAAAACATAACCTTAATTCAAATTTTCCTGCTGATCAACTATCGCACGCAGTTACTGCCCAAAACTCGGCTTTACACAGAGGTACTCTCTGGGTCATGAATGATAGTTTTTCTTCATAACGGGCACACTCCAAATCAAAGAAAAGGCTTGCTGCGAATTCTGTAGAGCACCCAAAGAAGTTATCTGGTGTCGCAGTCTGGTGAAGCACACTGGGAATACAAGGAAGGGCTCCATCCTCGCATTCTCCTTCAGAGCCTCAGCAGAGAGCTGCCATTTCCAACCGCATCAAGCTCTGCCCCAATCTTACTGATTTTAGATAAGAATAGCTTAAGATTGTGCATGCTATATTATTTTTTTTTTTTTTGTAATAATCAAATAATCTGTATCATCAATAAACATATTCGGTTAAGTTTGTCAATCTCTAAGAGAGAATACAAATGACCAATTTTCCTCGGAAGCCTTAGAGGACACTTCCTTCTTGAAGCATGTTAGTACATTTTCCCTCACCGCACTGTGGTGTAGTGTCTAGTGTTTGGCAATGTACTGGCTTGCCAACCACTCCCCGAGGGCTGGCCTGTCCCACTCACCCCACACCCATCCATCCATCTATCACAGGCGTCATCGGTCAAGTGACCCTGCTAATAAAAGGGACCGGGTGCATGTGCCCTGGGCCAGGTCCTGGTGCTATAATCATGTGTCTGTATCCTCTTTATGTATCACACTAGGGGGTTATAACAAGTGGAGTGAATAATAGCATCCACATCACCACTCCAGAATATGATCCTCACACAAAATGATGGGATGCTAGTTCAAGGGTAACCAAAATATATCCTTGAATCAAGGGAAAAGGGGAGTCTTTCTCTTAAAGACGAGAACCCTCACTCACCCAAGGGTGACATTCTTCATCATTGGGTCCCCTCTTACACACTGCAACCGCAAGGTATACAGTGTGGGCTACGACTCTCCAGGATGGAGAGGAGCGTGAGGTGTTTTGTAAGGTTACCAATTTAGGCAATGGGAGTGAGGGGCAGAGTGCAAATAAATAGTAAAACGTGTATTAAAACTAGCTCCTGGGTGACAAAGACAAGTTTAGTACATGTCCCCATAGGCTAGGATTAAAAGAAAAGTGATATATAGGACTGAAAGAATGTCCTAATCGTCAACAGTCAACATTCAAGGATACATTTTGGTTACCCTTGAACTAGCATCCCATCACTTTGTGTGAGGATTGTATCCTCTTTATGCCTGCATGCAGGCGTAAGGCCTAAGACCCTACAATGGTGACGAGCAGGCCTAACCTTGTGTATTTCACGACTCCTCGTGGGGGGGGGGGGGGGGGGGGGGGAGTAGCCAGAGCATGAGGCCCCTGATGCCAGCACGACAGCACCCAAGCCACAGCAGTAATGAGGCCCCCAGAGAGGCCTGCAGCCGCCCGCCGCACTGACCGGCCTTGAGGTGAGAGATAAGAGACGCGTGATCTCCAACAGTCTGATGCCCCCGCTGCCGCCCATTTGCTTAGTGGCTGCATGAATCAACAGGCAGCATGATAAGGAGGGGTCCACGCCGACAAGAGAACATGGCCCGGAATCCCTCAAGGTACAGCAGAACCTGTGACTGTCTATTCCCCCCTACCCGCTGAGGCACCCGCAAGCAGCCCTCACCTGCCAACGTCTGTTTAAGTGAGGAGGGGCGTGGGAGTGGAGTTGGAGTTCCTTCCCAATAAGGCGATTGCAAGAAACCAGTAAGCCCCACATGTAATGTGAGGTGCTCCAGTAGTCAAAAACGCAGGGGAGACGAGACGGAGTCCGCATCAACCTTGTGGCAAGCCCTGCACCGGCGATTATTGCAGCGACCTCTCCATGAGGCACTGAGACAGCCGGTGTGCAAGGGCCGACCACAAGTGAGGATGGTGGCTGCAGCGCCACCTGGCGGCAGCCGAGTGCGCAGCACCAACACAGCCCTACACTGTAAATTACAGCCCGCAGTACGGAACACCTGCACAGAATGCACCACTTTTGTTCCCACAGAGCATGCATGAGTTGCAAGGCCAGCAGCCTCAAAAAAGCTGCTGCGGCTTCCTGAAGTGTCCACAGCACAATCTAGCGGTGGTTTGCTGCACCACACCTATGCTGGGGGACTGTAAAGTGATCAGACTGGAGAAATTAGCAACCTGCTGCGCTGCAAACACTGCCGGCAGTGACACAATCAGCAAGGAAGAGAGATGCCCTGCTGCAAGTCCTGCAAAGCCTGCAGCAGAACTGCACACAAACCGGAGTCTGCTGCCACTTTACCTCAGCATGTACTGTGCTGCTCTCCGTGAAGGGAGAGAGAAGAGCACGTGCACCCCCTAGCAGCAATAAACCACCACAGCTAGAGACTGCCAAAAGAGCACCCCACACCCCCTGTGGGCTGCCAATCCTTTTGAAGGGGAGAGACTGTGAACCCCTGCAGAGAGAAAGCCCCCAGCAAACCCAAAGCTGCCTAGTCAAGGGAAGTCCAGCCAAATTAATTGAACCAAAGGCAGCCAAGCTCTAAGCAGCAAAGCAAAAAGGCAGCAAGCCCTGCCAGATTGCCAGTAAGCACACTAAAAGCATGAGGAGCACTGGGCACTGCACGCCCCCCCAGCCACTGTCTGACACAACTGCACCTGAAGTTGATAATGCTGCACGCCCACTAGTGGTGAACGGCCACTTCCACAAGAAAGAAGAGCAGGCAAGCAAGTAGCCAACAGAGTGTGCCCACAGAGAAACTATTGGTCCCATAACTGCTTAACGGGTCATCAGCACCCAGGAACACACCCAGCAAAAGGTGAGAGAGAGAGCACGAGATCAGACGTGCCCAAAGGGCCGCACCTGGAAATCATACAATACAGGCAGGAGCCCTAGAAAGAGAGAACCCTTAGAGAACGAGAAGTAACATTGAAAGAATGAGGCCGCACAGGCCGGTCACCCCAGCACAGAATGGCCACCGTTGGCCCGTCACTGAGCATGTCACATGGAGTGACGGACCCTGACAAGCACGCACGCACTTAGGCAGGAACAAGAGCTGCAATGGCCAAGCCTTGAGGCGCAAGCACTACGCCCTTGAGCGAAGAAGAGAAGACGGAAGAAAGATAACCCTCCATCTTGGGAGCGGGGAACCAAGAAGATCCCTGAGGAAGGGACTGGACCCGTGAGAGGTCCACGAGGAAGCGAAGAGTCAAGTACTAACAACAGGAGAGGACCTGCTGGAGGTCCACGGCGAAGAAGAGAAACAGTCCTATGAACAGGACACGACCAGGGAGGCCCATGTGAAGTGAATGTCAGAGCAAGAGGCCTGGTCAGAAAAGAGAAGAGAGTGGCACGACGCCACAACACGAAGGAGAAGAGGAGAGAAATGTGTGTGACAGACCTATCACATAGAAGATACCGACAACTACAGGTGTGCAGGAGAAAGAAAGAAGGGCAACAAGACCGAGGACTCGTGCCACTACCAGAGAGTGCATTCAACACAAGCATGCCACTAGAGCGCAGCAACGCCACTGGAGACAGCACAGAGGGAGTACTGAAAGTAAGCCGCCGGAATGCGCAAACCACGTATCTGCCCCACGCTTAACAGTGCGGCCGTCCAGGCACCTGTCACCGGCTGTTTGAGATAAATGGCATCCCTGCAAGCAACTGCACATGTCAAAGAAGAAGAACTGCAAGTCATTATGAAGTCCATCAAGTCGTCTTCACTCAAAGCAAGATATTGCCACCTGTAGCACAAGTTGTCCTACGGTAAAATCATCCTCATTACCATGTGCATCACCAGAGCTACCTAAGGCGAATCAAACCAACAGAGTGGAGCCAAATGCCTGCAAAATATCAGGAGACTGACAAGGCACTCCTGGAGCTGTGGAGGACCAATCATCTAGAAGTCCTCTATTAGACCCCGCGTGCACGTAAGTCCTGCTGAAGAAGGCACACCCAACCATTTTATCACCTACCCTTGTGGTTGCACGAGTGACTTAGCCTTGGCCCTGTTGGGAGTTTCGCAGCGATGCCTCAAGCAAGCCTAAGTGAGGCCCCACACAGTCATGTGGCAACCCAGTGAAAAGGGCCTCAAGGAAATTTAAGTTTGAGGGAATCCCCGCATAAGAGAGGAGTCTGAAGCTGCTCCAACAACACGTAAGCCAGTAAGTCTCCAAACAAATCTCTGCAGTGGACTCCACCACGGCTCCTGATGCACTCTCCAGTTTGTAATGCTTGAATGACTCCAACACCATGAGAGAAGGAGGAACCAAACAACACGGCATAGATGGACAGTAACCCCACAGACAAGTGATAGAGAGATCCAGACTCCATCCACCTCACATTCAAGCCCCGAGTCAACTAGTGAAACTATGGCAGAGTGCTGTGATGCCAAGTGCTCCCAGCTGCACCTGTTCGTCAAACCTGTACTGTCCAGATGGCTGCCAGAAGAGACTCAGTGGTGCTTTTTTTGTTGTTTACTCACTCCCACAGGTTGGGCTTGTTTATTTTCAATAAAGTTTGGGAGGGATATAGTATCCTGCTGGGCACGTTCCAGTGTTTGGCACTGTACGGGTTTAATAGCCACTCCCCGAGGGCTGGCCTATCCCACTCACCGCACACACAACCACCACCGGCGTCAACGGTCAGGTGACCCTGCTAATAAAAGGAGCCGGACGCACGTGCCCTGGGCCAGTTCCAGGTACTATAATCATGTGCCCGTGTCATCTGTATGCCTGCATGCGGACCTAGGGCCCAAGGCGGCATCAGCTGAGAAGCACACGGTAGAAAAGAGCGCTCATGCTCTCCTCAGCAATCATTGGTCGATGCTCGGAGTGCTGCTATCTCAGAGTCCCCTGGCACGTTCCTAATTACTGCTGGGGCGAAGCAGAGGACTTGAGTTTCAGCCTTCCCAGGACACCTTCAAATTGAAAAGAAAGAAAAGCGGGAAATGGAGTCCATCCTCGGGTGCTGTGCCGAGCTCTGTCGTCGGACTGTTCAATTATGGCAGCGAGACGGTGTTTATGGTTGCTTGTCTCCGTCACCCACACAAGCGTGTCCTCCTTTTTAATCAGCCTTGGCAGAGAGCCCGCTGCTCGTTCGCTGGTTACGTTCCTTCGTAGCAGCTAAGTCAATAGTCGGCAGAGAAAGCAAACTCCAGTACGTGATAAAGCAAATAATAGAGCCGTCATTAACGAGTTCATTAGCACCAGAGCATCAATAACAGAAAGAATGCGTTTAACTCTGGGGCTCTAAGGGGGCCTGTGAGATTACAGAGAGCGTGCAGCGTAATATGGGAGCTGCAAATGGAGATTATAAAATTTAAAAACGAATTTCTTGGCTACAGCATTTACAAACGACTGCTGAAAGGCTCCTGGAGGCATATTCATAAAGCCGTTCTGTAGAAAATGCTGATGAAAGAAGTATTCTTAGAGAGGTATGAAGTGCAGCAGCAAAATGCTCCAGGGGACCATCTAATAACTTGCACACTCTAGCTTTGTGTATGGCCTTGGGCTCAATAGTGGACTAATAAGTGTAAAAAAGAATAAAACAAGACAACAGGCATTTACCATCTATGCACCCAGGATCTGGAACAAAGTCCCCGCATCCATGGCTTCCACCCCAGCCCTGCTCCAGTTTAGGAAAGAGTTGAAGACTCATCTCTTTAAAGAACAACACTTCACAATGCATTAACTGTCCACAATTCAGCTTCCTCTCCTATTACTCGCCGACTTTAAGCTTGCCTTTGACCATATACAGCGCTCCACTGCCATTTGCCTAGGTTTGCATTCTAGAAATACCATATACATACATACATAGTGGTGCTGCACTTAGGAAAACAAACAGTAGACGGCAAAGCTATTATGTACCATATCCCTCATCCGCGCCTTGTCCACTAGGGCATTACAGAGGAGTATGCTTGATTCCTCAACTACACCCCGGGCAGGATAAGAGCACCACTCTAATCAACATCAAAACATGGGCCACAATGCAGTCAGACACCCTTCCAACCAAGTACAATCTACCATATGTAGCATATTACCTGTTCGCTAACGTGCTTCGGTGCCTCGTCAGCGGTTTGAAATGCTATATAAACAATTAAATAAAAAAACTTTTGCATGAAAAGTGGGGATGAGCAAAGCAGGAATACTGATGTTTTTCATAATAGTAAACCCTTCAGATTCAAAGTGGACCAGTTCTTTCTGGATAATTTACCTTTAATCAGCAAGAGACTACTTCAGCCCCAACAGCTGACAACCACACAACTTTCTGCAAGTAAAACATCACTCTAAAGCTATAATGGTGGGAAGGAGAACAATTATCCTAAGAAAGCAACCTAAGTTTCCAGTCAATACAGGCAGCAACAAATAGTGATACAGCCAGTGGATGGCTGAACAGGAGAATGAGGCTCTGTTTGTACAAGAGAAGACACCACTAAAAAATAATTAATATGACGCGAGGACCTTATCAATCTTGCCAATGTGATCACCCTATATCCTTTGCAGACTTCTACTCCAGTCAGGCACAGAATGTACAGGAGAGGATCACATGCTTCAGGGCCTTCTCAAAGAGCTGGTGGTGTGGCGTAGAGGAGAGTGGAGTAGCATAGGACTGAGTGGCCCAGGGTGGAGTGGCACAGGATTGAGTAAAGCGACGGTGAGTGGCATTGCATGGAGTGGTGAAGGTTAGAATGAAATGTGTGTAGAGTAGAGTGAAGTGGATGTAGAGTGGCGAGAAGTGGGCATACAGTGGAGTGGGCGTACAGTGGAGTGGGCGTACAGTGGAGGGGAGTGGCGTTGAGTAGACTGGCTAGATTAGAGTGATGAAGACTAAAGTAGCTGTGTGGAGTGGCGTGGAGTACAGTGGAATGGAATAGCTCAGAGTGGATGGTCATAGTGTAGAATGCCATAGAATGGCATTGGTTAGAGTGGCGTAGAGTGGGGAGGCATAGAGTACTACAGTTGCATGCCAGAATTAAAACACGTTGAAAAGAATATTGCAAGTCCAGGAATAATACTGAAATGCTTATAAAAAAAAATGTTTTATTATGCGTTGCAAAAAGACTAGGAATGTCACGTATTCAGTCCATGCTCCAGGGAGGCGGTAACACAAAAAAGAAAGTGAAGACTACGTAAGATAAGCAATTGAAAAACCGCTAATGAGAGTGACAATGAAAACAACTGATGATATGCTGTGGGCGTGCTGTAAGCCCACTGAATTTTAAACATGTCGCACAGTGTATGCGCTGTGTAGGAGAGAGTTAAAACCAACTATTATTTGATTTACTTAGGTTTACTTATAACTGCAAACTGTCCTGCCACCATACTGTACAGTACGAAATGATAGCAATAGATCAAATAATAGAATGATCTTTTGATACTGTGCTTACTAGCCCTATGAGGGGCACTGAAGAGCTTGCCTAAAAGAGTAGCACACTAAACCATGTAGGGTGTGTGGCTGGAAGTGTGTTGCCTGTGTTTTGATACATACACCATTACCCTTAGGACCATAAACTTTGAACAGATTATCTCGAGAGAAATTGTATTTGAAAGCACAAGTGTCTCACATCACAGTCTTGGACTGGCGAAAGGAAGCCATGTTGGGGACTCCATTAAAGGAGAGGAAGTAAGAGCATACTTCAAACTGTCTGCCACCCTGGACAGAGACACGGATATCATCATCTTTCCCTGCTAAGAGCAGATAACGCCATCCAGCTCTCACCTGCAGAGTAGACACCATTTTACCCTACCACGTCTAAGAAAGGAGAGCAGACGCCATGTTGCTAACTTACAGGCCCTGGAAGTAGGGGTGCAGGAGGTGCTGCAGCACCCCCCCCCCCCCCCCCCCCCAAAAAGATATTCTTGCAGGAGTTTAGAAAGGGGATGAGCAATATAGAGGATTTTTCTGTTTTTATCTTGTCCTATTTACTGGGAGTTCAAAAACAGAGGTCAAATGTCATGAAGTGTATTCTGACAAACTGATGTATATTTAACATGGAGATTGGCGTACTTTTTCTTTCTATGGCTGAAAAGGGATTTTTATAATGTGAACAAAGTGACAATCCTGCTGTAGTACATTAAGTATAAAAGAAAAAGCTGCAGGATGTGAAATGTTTTCTAATACACAAAACAATGTAAATACTTGCAAATTAATTTTACAAATATTTCAAAATGTGTCAGCAGCAAGAAAAGTTAAAAAGACATTTCATTTTTAATTTATTCTTAAGTGTGAGTGAAACAAAGAATTTCATAAGATCTAAACAAAGACACTTGTGTGATGCACAAATGATAAATATGCAAACATTTTCAATTTCACATTATTGTTTATACCTATAAGCCACATAGGTTTATCAATCAAGCTGCATGACTGATGGAAATTGAGTACCCGTTCCAAGAGTCCATTTAAATTTAGTGCCTGTTTCAAGAGTCCATTTAAATGAAAAATGTGCTCTCTGTAAAAGGCAGTATCGTAGCACACCATACTTTAGTCACATGCTCGGGATAAAAGGCACCACTGGACAACACTCGCCCACCATTCACCTGCTGAATAGGTGCGGCTCATTTGCTGTACATCTGTGTAACACTTGGGTTTTTCATACCCCCTATTACTTAACCAATACCACATTGGTGGCAGTTTCCGCACTGTGAAAATTGTTCCAGTGCCTCTTTACTAACTGCTGCATTTAATAGATCCCCACTCTGGCCAGGAGCTTAGCAGGAGAGAAGGGTGTGTGTGGGTGTGTGTGTGTGTGTGTGTGTGTGTGGGTTTGTGTGTGTGTGGGGGTGTGTGTGTGTGTGTGGGGGGTGTGTGTGGGGGGGGGGTGTGGGGGTGTGTGTGTGGGGGGGGTGGGGGTGTGTGTATTTTCCTATTCCTTCCTAAGTCATTTTAAAGGGTTATTTAACTTATGAAATGTCACATGTGAAAGCATGTAAGCTGAACGACTCAATAAATTGGAGCTTGAGGGACTTAACGTCAGTCTTTAGCACAACTGTAGTGCAGTGGTTCTTAACCTGCGGTCAGCAACGCATTCTCAGAGTGTCCGCGACAGTTTAAAAAATAAAATATTAGATTAATTACCTGTACATAAAAACTCAAAATTGCCTTGAATGCTTTAGACGCTCTCTAAAATGTAAAAATATTAGTTTAGAAGCCAAAAATTAAGTTGGAATCCTTATGATTTGTGGGTGCAGCGCTAGAACAGCAAACGTAATCTAACATGGATGATTGGTGGCCTCAAATGAAGCAGCAGTTGCATGCACCGACAAAAAGAGAGCAGGTATGGGGAGCAAAGAAGACCACGTGATGTGCGATAATCGAGCACATAAATTCAGTTTTTAGAAATAAAGCTAAATGTTGAAAAAGCTCAAACCTCCCCATTAAAATGTCTGCGTTTTTGGTTTGTGAATTAAATAAAATACTTTCCAATGTATTTGTTTGATGTATACTCGTTTCTGTATTATTGTGAATTCTTTTGGGGTTCAAATCGTAAAAAAAATGGGTTAGGCAAAGATCCGTGGCTACTAAAACTGTTTCATTGGTGGTCCCCTGAAGTCAGAAAGTTAACACTCGAATAAGGCTTCGTCTTTTAAAAATAAAAGTACTGAAAAGCTAAATCTTCCCATTAAAATGTCAACATCTTTTGTTACTTAATTCAATAAAATAGACCCCAATATCTGCATTTGTCTAACGTTTTCTTGTGTCTGGGTGTTTGCACATGCTTTTGCGATTCAGATAGTAGGCATTGCTTAGGCAGGGGTTTGAGGCTACCAATTGTGATTCAGTGGGGACCCTCAGAGTTCAAACGGGTAAGAAACAGGGCTGTAGAGCAATCGGATTGTATGAATGTGCCTTTAAATAGCGCGGACCTTGATACAAAGCAATTAAGGGCGATCCAATCAATTTCTATGAAAATAAAGTGCCAGTTATTTGGTTAGATTAGTCTTAATTTATTTCCAGTTGTTTCTTACAATCTGGAGGTGAATTGTCCAGCTCCAGTCTAAAACCGCTGCCCTGGTATTTGGGGAGGTATACGAGGACGATCTGTGTTCTTTGGCAAGGTTAGTTTTTCATGACACATTTCTTCAAATCGTTTTATAGTAAAAATATAAAACAAGAACATCTAGCAGTAAGAGGTACCATCTATAAAATATTCAAAATGCAAAATAGATCGCAAACTAATAATCTGGTGAGTGACTGAAGGTGACAGGAAACACAACTGTCTATATTTAAACGAAACTAGGTTTATGTGTACGTTTTAGGTTTACAGATGCTGCAAGTTAAGAGTAACAACTTCTTACCAATGGCGTTCAGATTGCTTGATCAAAATCATACTCAAAATATTTGGACATCTATTTTAGGTTAACATGGGTAAACATTAGGATATAAAACAGGGCGATCTGTTTATAACCAGATGTTTCAGGATATATTCGTTTTTAAAGTGTCTGAGTGAGTACTAGAAAAGGTGTAAAGCTGAAATGAAAATAGAGAGAGGACCATTACAAAACGCCAGGCACTCGTCACACATCTCTGTAGCGTTTACACACAACGGCTAAGTCTGCAGGCGCTTGTTTCAAAGTGGAACACAATACAGACTGGTAAATTCAAAAAATGCGAGAATGCGCGGTGGTGAGACGTCCCCATGAGGGGTTCACTCAATAAACCGCGACGTTTCCGCTCTCGTAACCAAGATAAGCGACCAGCTTTCGAGGTCGATTACGCAGAGCAGAAGCCCTGCGCGAATCGGATAAGGGCGCAGCCTCACAGAGAGCATGACACAGCACACTGTGAGCACTACTACACGGAGAGGGGGCTCTGACACGTGTCTGAGGAAAGAAAACTAACGCGGCCCACGACTGGAGCCCTGGGCACACCTACTAATCTGAAGGTCTCTGCTGGGCAAAGGGGCGGCGAAATGGGCGCAAGAAGTGTGGGGGACGGGGGATATATCCCCCCCAGATTTTGGAGTGGGGGGACGAGGGGACAAAGGAATTTCCCCTCTCCCTTCTGTTATCGCAGGGCCATTAGCACGCGAAAGCGCTACCTAATGGCCCTGCACTTGACCTGCCTGGAGTCACAGGCCACCCGCCCTCTGCCTTTTGTTATGCTGCAGGAAGGCTCAGCCGTTCTGGGAAGGGGGGAGAACGGAGAAAAAATAAACGCGGTCTCTTTTCCTTCATGGCAAGGACCGTGTCCACTACTCCTGATCAGCCTCTGGCGGCTGCCCTCCTCTCTTTATTCCTCCATCTCTTTCTGTGTCTGTCTCGCTCCTGCTTACGTGCGGATTTCAATAGGCAGCTCTTAAGGTACTCTCTCTTGCCTCTCCTTTTCTTCATTTGTTCCCCTGTGAAATTGATCCAAAAAAGGCTGAACACTTTGGCTGTAAATGTCCTCATTTTCTGACCGTTTTCTATTGAAAAGAAAAACCTCGGGATGGAGAGAAAAAATAGTTAAATACCTAAATAAAGCAATACAGAGTGGACAGCAGACAGGCCAGACTGTTATTTACACCCACGCACATTAGCGCCACTTTACAGAGTTTGCCAGTGAAAGCGCTGCTTTATTTTTATCTTCTTTCTTTGAACAACATTGTTTTCCCAGGGTGGGTAAGTGCACCATTCCTAAAGGGACTGCAATACCTGGTTGATGGGTAGAGTGGAAACGTTTAATGTGATCGTTTTCAACTTTTTAATTATTTTAGCTTATAAAATGCGGCTCTGTGTTTGGGGATGTGGTCTTTTTTAAACCAAATTGCATACATTTTGAAAGGATATAAGCAATGGACATTGAAAGGGGTCCCTTCCTGGTCCTGTAGCCATGTCTTGAACTTTTCAGGCAAAATCACTTACTGATTTCTGAATAATGAGTTTAAAACCGTTAAGGTAACCGTGTTTTTTTCTGATTACAGTTCACATGCTTTGCTTATTCTTGCATTCCCTATGAGTGTTTGCTTTTTCCAGGGTGTTATTCATTTTTTTCAGGCAGCATTTTACTGTTGTCTAGTGCATAATTTGAATTTAGTCGCAGCACAATTGAGTTGTGCTGAAGGCAGTGCGAGTTTCTCTCAGTGGGGCAGTATGGTATTCAGTGTGGGAGAGAATGTGGCACTCTGGCCAGAGCTGCTGAATTTGGAACTGGAGAACCATGTTCAGACCTTCATGACCAGTTCACCATACCATACTCCTTCCTGACAGAGCTTATTCCGATTCTACATCTTAGAAGGCCCGATAGACCTTAGAAGCCCAGGTGTCTTAGCACCCGCAGGTGGACCTGTCCACCACGATCCATACTGCAGTTCACTTCCAGTCTTACGGGCAGGCATATGAAGAAGCACATCCTAGATCGACAGTGAATCTGTCACTGAGGTCACAAGACCCTTGAGGCCAGTCCACCTCACCCATTGGTACCTCCATTGGCCTTTTTCCAGCACTAGCAGTGCAACTTGCCAGGGGTTGGCAATGTAGGATATGCATGCACACGAAACTTAGGGGGTGATTATAATGGCAGTGGGACCGCCACGTCACCCCGTCGGTGGCGGTCCCACCGCCATTGGTGACTGCATCACAGCCCGCCATATTACAATGGCGGGTGGTTACCTGGCGGTCAGAAAGACCAACCACCACGCACCCGACGGGCTTCTTGAGCCCGCCGGTGTGGTGGAGGGGCTCGTGGTTCCTACAATGCTGGTGGTGCCTACCATGCACCGCAGCAGGGATTACGATGTCCCTTACCCGCCAGCTTATCAATGGCGGTTCACCTGCCATGGAAATGCTGGCGAAAGGGACATTGGGGGCCCGTAGCAGGCCCCTTTACCCCTGGCCCCCAGACATGGGTCCTGGGGGGCATCTATGATGCCCCCCAACGTATCACTGCACCATGTGGCAGGCACCGATATATTTAACATGTTCCTTTTTTTTTTTACTTTGCGGCGGATGATGCAGCCAGCAGCACCTGCTGCAATGTAAAAGATAGGCACTGCGAACACCGTAGTGGCAGTCGCATTGTAATGCCTATCGTGGGGCCTCCACCTTGAAGACCAGCAGTCCCATTCCCCGATTCTATGGCGGTGGTACTCAAGTCCGCCTGCCATCGTAGTCAGCCCCTAAGTTTGCATTTTATGAATATGATTCAGCGGGAAATAAATTGATGTTTGCAATTAAATGGACTTTGGTTGGCCTCTTATCTATGAGATTTCCCTGTTGAATGTGCCTTTACATTATAAATTTTCGGTTGTATGAATTGATTGCATACTACACTCTCCTACAGGTATTAAGTGAGTTACTGCTTTTGTCTGAGATATTCTTTTGGTATTTGAAGTTTATAAGTTAAAATCCTAACATTGAACAGTGAGCTATTAACCGTCATCAAAGAGCTGCATAAAAACTTCAATGTATAGATTAGAAAGTTATGATTTTTCCCCAGTCTTTCCCTATCCTAATGTTGGAAAATGGGTTCATTAGGATAGAAATCAATTCTGATTATTGAAGAGAACCCCCCAACCATGGTGTTATGTTTTACATTCTGAGTTTGTGTTTCTCTTATCACTTAGTTTTACTTCCCCTACTTGTTGTATGTTCACACATGGGTGGGACATACTGTTGCCACCAGTGCTGCTTCTGGTGGGTGTATGTCTTAGAGGAAACCTTGCCCTGTGGCCTACCATGCTTTTGTTTAAAGAGAGCTTTTCAGGTCTACACAAATGACACTCCATCACCCATGCTCACAATTATGAAGTGTTGCTCTTATACATGAACAGTTCAACATCAACCACTGGCCCAGGAACAGACTACAAGAGCTACAGATTCGTTGTAAAGCATCACTTAGAAAGACGATGGTACAGCAGGCTAAGGTCTCACAGACCCACTGCAACAGCTCACAAAAGTCCTTAACACTGATTCAACTTAAAGAGATGCTGTGAAGTTTTTAATTAGTAAGACCTCAATTCACCTATGATGCTGCTGTGAGGAGTCCAACATCAAGATAACACGGTGACAGCCTCACTGTGGAGCAGACTACTGTCAAGGACATGTTGAGAAACAGTGACTGTATTGATTCAATAGTTAAAAGACTAGTCTTGGCCAAAAACACTATCAGAGATTTCATTAAGGAGCAGGGACAGGAGGGTCACCAATAATGGGTGAACAAAGAGAAATATCCCACTGTAATCAGGCTTTCCCCGTGAATAGTATCTATCTTTTGCTGTGGCTTATCCACCATTTTATGAGCAAGAGACAGCCTTGAAGATGCAAGTCCAACATTTGTAACTGATCCAGCTGAACCTTCAGTTGGATATTGTCCCCTAAGGAAAGTTCAAGGCAGGCATACATACAATCTCATCCACAAGGCAAGAGGTTGCATGTAAATATTAAACCGGTTTAAAAAAAATGGGTCAAGGAGGAATCACTGGGCCCCACACAATAAACAGTCAAACTCGGAACGAAATGACAGGGGTTAAAAGAGTGGCAGAAGCTGGAAATGTTTGCTATCAACCACATAATAAGGAAGTCACCAACCCTTTAAGGCTTCACCAGAAGTGTCAAACTCGAGTCAATGTCTCAGGTTCCTAACCAACAGTGGAAAGAGGGCCAGACCAATGAAGTAAACTTAACCACAAATCATTAAAAACGTTTTTTCCTGTCAGTGTTACTCATTTACAAAAGAAACATATAAAAAACCAGTCAAAATGAAATACTTCAAAGAAAGCTGGAACCTTCTCAGCCTGGCCATTCCTAACTTACTGCACCAGTTTGGATACAGAAGTGAGGAGTTCACCAACCATGGCAAACAAAGCAGTTTTGTGTGTTTTTACAGCCATGTGTTCTATGGTGTTTCATTGAAATGAAGACAAATTTCCAGGACTCTGAAGCTCAAGTCTTTCACCAGTGTCATCCTATGGGAAGGCTCTCAATCAAGGAAAAACAAAAACCTTTGAGTTTGTGAAGGTCAGGAACCTTGCCGTTCGCAGTGTTTGACAAGGGCAGGCTGCAATTCCCAACAAGCATTTACAATGCAATGGTCTCGGCAATATTATAGGTAGAGCTATTGGTATTGCTCATTATTTTGTTATCATTTTTGTATCCCTAAATAAATGGCATTGTCATTTCTATTGGCATTAGCTTTTATTTTTGCATATGTGATACCTATTGCATTAGCAGAGAGAGAGTGAGGTAGTGAGATAGAGAGAGAGTGAGGTATTGAAATAGAGAGTGAGGTAGTGAGAGAGAGTGAGGTAGATAGAGAGTGAGGTAGTGAGATAGAGAGAGTGAGGTAGTGAGGGAGAGGGATGTTGTTAGGTAGTGATATATAAGCATAGAGTGATGTTGTGATGTAGTGAGATAGAGAGAGAGGTAGTGAAAGAGAGTGAAAGTGAGTTAGTGAGATAGAAAGAGTGAGGTAGTGAGATAGAGAGTGATTGAGGTATTGAGGTAGTGAGTGAGAGAGTGAAGTTGTGAGGGTGTGAGCTAGAGAGTGAGGTAGTGATGTTTTGAGAGAGAGAAGTTGTGAGATAGTGAGGTAGAGAGAGTTATGTAGTGAGAGAGAGTGAGGTAGTGAAACAGTGATGTAGTGAGGGAGAGGGATGTTGTGAGGTAGTGAGATGTAAGCAGAGTGGTGTTGTGATGTAGTGAGATAGAGAGAGGTAGTGAAAGAGACAGTGAAAGTGAGTTCGTGAGATAGAAAGAGTCAGGTAGAGAGATAGAGAGTGAGTGATGTAGTGAGTTAGAGAGAGAGTGAAGTTGTGATATAGAGAGTGAGGGAGTGAGAGAGTGAGGTAGTGATCTTTTTAGAGAGAAGTAGTTGGAAGTGCATTTGCTCTGAGCTCATTCACGAATACAAATCAGTGTTAAAGTACTTACATTTACTTTTTAATTGTGTTCTAAAGTGGAGAACATGGACTTCATTATATTTGTGCTGAAGAATCGCAGTGGGTGCTGTGGCTACGAGAATTGGCCGGGAATGCGGTGGCTGGTTTGAATACAAAGATTGGCAGGGTACAGAGACTGGCTGGGTACAGAGACTGGTAGCGCTAAGATTGGCTGAGGGTGCAGGGACGTACTGACTGGCTGGGTACTGCATCTACAGAGGCTGGCTGGGGGTACAGAGACTCTCTGGGGAGCAGAGGCTGACGCACGTCATCCTTCCAATGGCCAGGCGGCCACTCCCTCACCGGAGAGGTAAAATAGTGAATCTTCACTCCACAAGTATGGTGATCCGAACTATATAATAGTCGATCTCGTAGGGGTCAATACATGTCTATATTATTAGCCTCGGTGTTCTGACATACCGCCAAAGCGCCTAGAAACAATGCTGAACCAGCGTCCAGCACCCTCTCTTCCACTGGAGCACAAAGTACTGTAAAGTAACGTAGATGAAGGAGGCTACACGTTCAGAAACGTGTCCCCCCTGAGAGTTCCATGGCACTAGACTGACACAGGCACTTAACATGTGCACTAGTCTGGAAGAGATTCGTTCACTTTCCAGCACCATGATAAGCGTGTAAGCTTTTAATTCTGTTAAGAACACTAGTGCTAAACCAATGGGAGTAAAACGGAAATAAGTGCCATATGAGATGAACTGCTGGTCAAGACTTAAATCCTACCAAAGCCGACTCAGCCTTCTATCCTAACAAGGTATGCAAGTTACATCGGAAAACAAGAACAGCTGATGTTTACAGCACTTGGAAACGCAGGATGTAGAATGGAGCACTATCTGTAAACAATGTAATACTGCTAGCACCAACACCACAAGCTATGATTAATGCCAGCTGAGTACACAGATAATGCCGCCCGCCCTCTAATCATTT
Organism: Triturus cristatus; assembly: GCF_964204655.1. Taxonomy (NCBI): domain Eukaryota; kingdom Metazoa; phylum Chordata; class Amphibia; order Caudata; family Salamandridae; genus Triturus; species Triturus cristatus. The sequence continues at coordinate 585,210,646 of NC_140594.1, forward strand.
AAAGCTCGAAACCGATGGGAGTAAAACGGAAATAAGTGCCATATGAGATGAACTGCTGGTCAAGACTTAAGGATTCCCGAGCCCGGCGCCGCCCGCAACGCCCTCGGAGCTTCACGTGAATGCTAAACAAGGCCGGGTGAGATTACTAGCTGTAAGGGGCCCCACCTACAGAGAGAGTCTAACAAGGGGGAAAGGCGTCCAAAGCACGGTGCGGATACCTGCTCGTCGAAGGGCAGCGCCGCCACCTGCACAACAACACGGCGCCGGACGGATGGATCCTCACGGCCAGACGACAGCAAAAAAATGGCGGATGGAAGCTTCGAAATTTTTTCGGATTAGGGGGCGTGTTCCTGCTGTTCTAAAAGGGCGTGGCTAAAAAGTGGAAAGAACAGCAAGGAACACGCCCCCGAATCTGAAAAAGACGGAGCCTATTTGGAGGGACGGCTCTCTCCTCCAATGGCTGGCCTCTGTTTAGGAAGCCAGCCAATGGAGGAGAGGCAAAAAGAGAGGCGGGCTAAGGAGCCACTCTCAGAAACATTAAATCTCCGACTTCCGGTTCTGCCTTCGGCAGACCGGACGGTCCTCGACCTAAAAATATAAGGCCTCGGGAGCAGCTGCAATACAAATAACCTTCACTTGTGAAGAGACCAAAAAGCCCAGTAGAGGGTACATGCCTGGCACATCCGGCTAGGGGATGGATGGCAGCACAGACGGTGACAGGCAACAAACCTCTGCTACCTTGTCACTGCAGGGGGTCTATCACTGCAGGGCAAAAGCCAGTGCTTTGCTTCAGACACAAACACCGAAAGTAACAATGCACAGCCACTACTTGGAAAAACAGCTACTGTAGACACAACAGCCTAGGGTGTGCCATGACAACATTTGGGGCAGGTAAGTTAGTAAGGCACCCATGTCTCACTTTGAACTTGAGAGGGGAGGAAGAAGGGAAAATGGGGAAGAAGAAGGTCACCAAGATCTTTCCGCTGGCCAGAGTTCTTCAGACGGGCAGAAAGTCGCTCTCAAGATTCCTGAGAAGTCTGGTGTCCTCCACTAGTAACTGAGCAAGTCATTACGTTTTGCTCACAAAATCAATGGGATCCCTGGGCTTGCCAGGGAAGGGTGTCAGTGTTAGTTGAGAGGAGCAATAGTTCTGCAGCTTTCATATGCTCAATCCGATACCTACTGCTTTTTTACTTTCAAACTGTCCTACCCACTCAGTTACATATGCACCCATAACAATATTTTGCGGCTGCGGAGAGTGAAACCGAACGAAACTTACAGTGCACCAAATAGGTCGCTGGCCAAAAATACTGGAGTTTACAGAAAGAAAGCAGCTCCACATTTAACTTCCCTTATTTAGATCTCTCACACAGGATTTGGGCATCAATAGCTCTCGATTCAGCATGTCTCGACTTTGTAAAGGGCATCCGCATTGGCCTTGAAAAAACACAAATAGGCAAGATACAACAAATGCAAAATCTGGCAGCTACGTAGCTCCTTAACATGAGGAAGCAGGAGCACTTTCCCCTGGCCTAACACTGGTTACGAGCAGCGAGACAAATCTCCTACTAAGCACTCAGCGCATCAGGCAATCCATGAAACAGGATCAATCTTCTTCCAGTTGAAAGTCAATGTTTAGTCAAAGCAGAAATGTCATATCCCAAATGGTAAAACTCCTGATCATTCCCACTTTAAAAAAAAGAAAATGTGCAAGAAGAAGCACCTTTTTGTTTGGACGAACAAGCACTGAAACAAGCTTCAAAAGAGTATAGGGATAGATTGCCATTTAGAATTACGAAAAGCCACCAAGACATGGCTATTCCCAAAATTATGATTTAACATGGACCGTAATTCAACTGGTTTGTACACAAAGCATGCAAAATAGAATACGCTCCTTTACATATTGCTTCATGTATAAGATGCTGAGACATGCCACTGCATAAAGCATGGACGCACACCTGCAAGCATCAAGCACAGCATAAAAATACTTAATTCACAGCTGAAACCCCAACCAACACCTTCTTCAACCTTGCACAATAAAGGTGAGCTAACAGACCTGTTGTAAAGTGCTTGGAGTCATGCCGCAAGATGCAATAAATGTTGTCTGGTCTCTCTTGGCGCTGCCTCTACAGATGGTAGTAAACACATGGCAGGCTACAATAACTATTCTCTCAACCATGAGCTACCAGATGGCCTTACTATCTGAGCGATACTAAAATATATTTTATCATGGCCAAGTACTGGAAAAATTGGACTATCTTCCAATTCCTCTATTGGCCTAATTCATTTAAGCTTATTTCCCAAAATATAAAACGATAGTTTGAAATGTTGTGGAGGCTAAAAAGTTGCTATCCACGGAATACCACAGGACACAGCTGTGTAAAACTACTAGCTACTGCACCCACCATGGTCTATGTTAACATCTTTGAGCAGTCTGAAAAACTCTGAAGCATAAAACTGATAGGATAACACTGGACCTTGTTCCACTGAAACAATCCATGGAAAAGACAAAGTCCACAGAAGAAGGCTCTAAATTTGAAGCTATTTTCTTGACTATCACTTGGCCGCTTAGTACAAGAGTCTTTCGTTTTTAATCTTAATTTTTACTGTACTATAATTCCAAGTTGTTCAGGAAAGTGATAGTTTAAATTAAAAAAAAAAATAACCAACTTAACATTAATACTTACTTTCTGTGAAATAGCTGTGTTACAATCACCACAGCACCTACCGCGACATCGAATCCACAAGAGTCAACGAGCACTGGAGACCCAAATGTTTGTCTGAAGCCAAGATCCCATTAAGATCCTGGCGAGCCCACACACTTTAGCGCCACCCTCAATCTTCCCCAAACGTCAGCATCCCGTTTATCACTAGCAGTAGTCCAAGTCTGTAGAAAATCTCGGTTTGAAATGTTTCACGTGTGCCTGAAAAGAACATAAAACCTGCAGCGCCAATGTTGAAAATCTCCCGAACCGTTTTCAAAACGTGGGCAAAAATAAGGAAAGTACATTACAGACCACTCACTCTTCTTTTCTTTACTTTTCACAGCACTCTTAAGTGACCTTTATGGCAATAAGTGTTTACAGAACGTCTTAAAGAAATGAATGGCTAACTCCCCTTTAACTACTATTTACCTATAATTTGAGACTCCTAATTTCAAGATCTTCCTCTCAAATTTACCCCAGAACAAATCTCTAAGCAGCATGTGTCCGAATGCCTGGTATCTTAACACTCTCACGTTTGCTTCGGGCCAAGTGAAATGTTTGCACCCCTTACAATGCACATGTAGTGGCCACATTCTGGTAAACAAGATAGGAGTCAATAGGGCAATGACTAATTTGCGTTGGCTGGCTTCACTACAAAGACTCCGTGGGGTGATGCCACTGATTAGCTCGTAACTCAGCTAAGCTGATATTAATAAGCGAGTGCTGTGATGCTAATCTATGGTTACAACAGCCACCTTCAGTGGTAGTTTCGTAGCCCCAGTCATTCCTTCACTAGTATGATGCTTCTAAACTCTCTGCCTGGAAATTTAGGCAGACAGAAAAATCTTCAAATAATTTCCAAAATTTAAATTATCTACAGATAATGTACAAAATGCCTGGGGGAAATAAGAAATCTGCAGAGACCTAAAAAAATGCCATCAATAAGAAATCTGCAGAGACCTAAAATAAATCCCGTCATCCATGAAAATTCTGTGCCACAGATATTGACTGTCCTTACTCATCACAAACTACAGCAAACACACACAGGCTAGGGCACATCAATAGTCACTCACTAGTCTCGCACGCAGCAGGCAAAGCGAACTTCATCACCACAACTATTCCAGGAAAAGCTGATCAAAGAAAGCTTCCTCAGCCAATTAGAAACCCTTTTTTTTTTTTTTTAAATATACGATACTGAAGGAGTCTCGGGGTACTGCCGTGAGACCAACAGACCAGATATACCTTTTTTTTTTTAACCCTTTCTAGCCCAGCCTGAACACTTCTTTTACACATGAATTTCTCAAAATCTGTTGAACAGATTGATACCAAATCATGAAAAGTATGTTTTCTGAGTCAGCTGCAACTTTCTGCCAAATTCGGTGTAATTCCAATCAGCCATTTTTCCAGTATCCCTTCCTAAAACAAATCCTATAGGAATCAACATAGGTCAACAACAACTTTTTGGAACCCTACCTTTTTTCTCAGCCCCCTGCTTGACGAATCACCCAGAAACTTCCCAGGAAGGAGATGGGGTGGATGAATGTTTTTTAAAAAAAAGTTCTGTAAAGATTCATCAAAAGGCTGCAAACCTAGCACAAGCTTTACGGGCTTGGGACCGCAGCCTCTCACCCCCCCCCCCCCGACTAGCTTCAACTGCCTATCTGCAGTCTTTTTGTCCCTGTCTGGAGGTCTAGAGGATCCTGTACTGGATATACAAATCTTAAAAATAGTTTAAAAAAAAAAAAAATCAAAAGGCAAGGTTCTGTAGGCAACTCCCATGCACAGCAGGACTGGGTGCCAGGTATGCCTGGAGGACAGGCTTTGCACAGACAAGTTTTGGCTACCCGTGGAGGTTGTGTGTGTAGGACCCTCTCCAACGCTCACTGAGCACAGCCATTGGGTAAGATGCTATGCCTGCTTGTTCCAAGTCCTAGATGCACTTAGTTGTGCATAGAGGGAGTTGGTCACCCAAGGTGCTTTGGGCACCATTCCTTCCTCTGCAGTCAACCCCCACTGCACTCAATAGAAGCCATGTTTAGCAGAGTTGACTACCAGCAGAATGTTGAGGACAAAGCCAGGGAAGAGCCCTGTGGCCAATCCCTGTTGCACATGTCCGAAGGCCACGCACAGTGGGAGCAGGCTATGCGCATAGGGTTGGGCGCAAGCCTTGACGATAGGTCAGACCCTATGGCAAACCCATGCTGCTAACAACCGGAGACAAAAGTGCAGCCCAACTGAATGAAACAAACGACAATGCCCTCAAGCACTTGCACCACTTACATAATGATCCACAAAGATCCAGAACACAATGCAGCTGGCCATTACCCAACATATACCATCATAAACAGTAGACTGTTCTACTCCAAGCTTGCCGGAGACTATCCAATATGATTTCCCTTTAAACAATAAAACACAACCAAATAAAAAAAAGATATAACAGACCACTTTGCCATCCGTAAATGGAAATCGCAGACCTGTAAACGGCGCCTAATTTATGAATGTGCTACTGAACCATCCAAATGGTGAGAAGGGGTTGTACTAAGTACACGTAATACAAAGAGTGTAATTCAAAAATAATATCTGTAATTTTCGAGGCTTTAAAACTGAAAACTATACGTTATACAACAAAAATATTGCTATCTTTTGTTATTGTTATTACTGGAAAAAAAGGACCTGGAGATACGAGTTAAAAACGAGCAGCTGTGGCATTAGCCGAAACTGTTCACTTACATACACGCCCTTCCCTATACAAATACAATACTCGCCCAAAAGGCACCGGTACAGAAAACAGTCTAGACTAGAGCAACACTAGCCACTACTCACATGCTTCAGACGGCTTTCGACCATGACACTCGACTCGTGCTGCTGGTATTTTCTAGTCATTCATTTGGCGTAGAGCACTGGCTGGGGAGCAGATGTCTTCGCCTGTGATAGCAATCTTCCAGCAGCTGTTGCTTACATGAAGGAAGGGGAGACACACCCTCCTCAGAGCTTGGAGGGGTCCGAGTGGGGGAGGGCATCGGGTGGAGTGCAGCTGACAGCAGCACACTCGCAAGGGACAGTCACAACTGTAAAGTAGGCAGAGTTCAAGTTACCCATCCAGCGCCTGCTCAAGGCCAAACCCAAGGGTGCAGTTCGGGCAGCATAATACAGACCTACGGAATCTCCGTGCAGAAACTCTAGGGGTTGGAAAGTAATGGATTGGTGCTGGAACAGAAGCACGCAAATCCATGTCTACAATGGAAGGGTTTGGGGACGAGCTCTGTTACCGGGTATATTTTTGGGAAGGTGATTAAAATGTGCCCCATGCGCTCATGTCAAGTAGAACTGCATTCACAAGAACCACTATCCTAAATGTCTTCTCAACAGATAGAGCCTCATTTACTGGCCTATCAAACCTCCAGAACTTCACCGGGGAATGTGGTGTAGCTCATACTGCGACAGAAACCCTTCAAACACCTTACTATTTCTCCACTAGTGTCAAGGAGCTACAACGGACCCATTTCTTTATAACAGAAATACTTTAGCTCTTCAGTCCTGCTGTTCAGACTGCGGTTCGGAAATTAGTTGGTTTTCTGCTAAAACGGATTGTCAACTAAATAGCCTAAAAGCATTACTGGAGAAAAATATGGGTGGGATTTAGTCAAGAATGACCAATTGTAAATTTGGGGCTCTTTAGTTTTCCAACCGCCATCCTCAGATTCAGATCACGAATGACTGTTCTTAATCTCAGAGGGATGTTTGTCCTTTTTGAAGGCAAAACAAGATTTTCTTACAGGAAGAGGATAAAGTATAGGTAATAGATTAATTCTGAAGAAGCTAAGTTGGGGGTTGCAGGGCATGACTGATAAATACAAAGGGGTAGACTTTTCCTAGTGCCGAGAAGGCAATGGTGCAAAACAGCACCGAAGTGTTAAATCAAAATCACGTTTCTCATGTCCTCATAAGCTCTAGACTAAAGTAAAACATTGAGATAAGCTAACCAAGAGAAGGCAATACGATTCACACACCAATTCTATGCACACTTCTTTGGAGCATCAGTTACTACAAGCATCTTAGCTTAAAATTCAGAGACATTTGAGGAACTTGAAGTGACAAATTCCAAAACGTAAAAAAATGAGGTAATAAATGCAGGCAGGTTCATAGCTCAATAAGGAAAAAAGAGGAACTAAGAGCTCCAGCAGCATGGCTTCTGCCTCATGCGCCAACATTTCAGAGGACTTTCTTAGATGCTAGACTGCTTCACAAGATATTTCTCGAGTCATCTTGAGTTGCAGAGAAGGTGCTGAAAATGTCTTGATGCACAACAAATTGCCATATATACACCTCTACAGCGAGATGCTCCATTGCAGGGCCTTGTCAAACCTTACGTCATGCTCATGACTGGAACACACGAGGCATCTGGATGCCTTGGATTCAGGGAAGCAACATCTTGGAGCAGGAACCAGTCAATCAGTGGAGTGGTCCTCAACTAAATTATGTGCAGAATAACTGGCAAAATATCCTGCACAACTAGAGAGGACATGGCACCGATCAAAACTGAGCAGGGATGTTGCTTTCTACCAAGTCCTTGGGGCAGTGGGCAAGTTCTATGGAACCAAGAGATTAAATAAGCAACTGTGTTTTGCTACAGAACTAAAGGGCAACTTCTATTTGTTTTTTTCAGCCACAATAGATTTGACAGTTTAAAAAAATGTATACTGTCCATTAAGTGTTTGGCACTAGTCTGTTAAGTTTGGGGGTCATATAATATTTTTGAGTACTGCAGGCTAAAAGGCGAGGATTACCTTTTAGTCAGGCCAATCTGCCACCCACCATGCTTTTACATTTGGTGTGTATGTTTTTCTATAGCAGTGCCACTTTTTTTCTGATAGGGATGTTGGAACTGTGATACTGATTCTGAAGCTTCATTTTAAAAACACTAGGGAATCTATGCCCCTGTTAGGGTTTTTTGGGGATTCTTGTCTAAACTTCATTAGTGTATCAACATGAAGGACAGTAAGTACAACAGCTCTGATCTTCCATCTGATCAACTACTCATATATATGATCTAAAGAAGCCAAAAAAATCACCTTCACCAAACAATTTATTATTAACACCCCTATCAACCTTGATTGGGTAGTGTGCAACTAATACAGGAGAGACACAGATCAATTTAGTAAATATTTCAGTGACAGGCTCATGATCCAGAGAAGGGAGGGCCTTAACTCATGCGAGTTAACAGTTAAAAAACAAAAAAAAACAAAAGGAAGAACACCAAAGGAAAAATAAGTTAAAATGAAAATTGTAATGGGGAAAGGAAAAGAAAAATATATAGTGTACCTACTTTAATACAAATGTGAATGAGAAATAACAAATAGTTTGAATGAAAATAATAAATGCTTTACCATACTAGACAAACGGTAAGTAACAGTATTTCATTCCATAAGAGAGTACGATGATTACTCCAGTGGTTAGTTAGGGAAATATAATGCTCGAAAACTAACACTGCCTAATATCATGAAGCCAATGATTAACTGTTAGCAGATTCATTTTCAAGCCGAAGTCTAAACATCATATGGCTAGAAGTGATTATTGAGGTAAAAAGTAGTCGCTGATCACTTCTTGAGACTTTTGTAGTGACTGTCTATTACTAAAAAAAAAAAAAGATCAATAAAACATTCAGTTTCAGGTTTATTAGTCCCAATTAGTTAACTCAAAAAATGTATTATCCTAGAATAAGTTGTTGTTTGGAAAACTAAAAAACATACAGGGATATTTTATTATTTGATCTAAAAATAATTTGAGACTTAAGGGATTAAAGCTTCCAGGTAGTAAAGCTGTGATGGTTCAAATATTCTGCAGAACAAAAAAAGTTTAGTAAAAGCTCACACCTTTTACACTATACATTTAAAAACAATATTAGACTCAGCACCACAACACTCTAAACCAAGAGAAGGTCGAGTTCTCTGGTGACGAAGTCGTTCTGTGCAACTGTAACATGTCTTATGGCAAACATGCTGCAAACGATTAACGGTAAGTACCCCCTGGTAACTAACCGCGTTCCAGATTGAGAAATGACCAGTCTTCGCTGTGAAAAGATGAGAAGCAAAATTACATTTTTATTTATACAAATGAAAGTAAAACTCTTTAATCATAAATAAACTTTTCCAAATTTAGCTACTATGGAAAGTTCTAAATATTGTTCGGCAGTAATTTGAATCACCAGGAACACATTGCTAGACTAGGGGGATAAGACTGTTCCAAATTTTAAGTCTTTGCCCATCTCAAGGGTATTAAAACCTTTATATAATGCAAATAATGCATGCTCTTTAGCATTAAGTTTTCGAATTATTCTGCAGATACGACCTTCTGGAACTTTAAAATGCAAAATAAACACTAATAAAAAAAACCCACAACAGTAGCACACTGATCTGGCTAAAAAAAGAAATTCAAAAGGCATTTACAATTCTGTCAGAGGAAAAAACACTCTCCTTGCGTTACTTTTAATGCTTCCTATTTTCTACTAAATCTCATAACCATTTCTAACAGCACCAATTCTAATAAACCTTGCATCTTATTCTGCTATACTCAATTGCCTACAGTATGTGGACACCCTATGTCAGAAGTGTACTGTGTAGTTGCAGGACAGCCAAACCCACTGTAAATCCTACAATGCCCTGCACCTACAATGGACAGACTTTGCTATATCATATTATTGGAGGTTTGTACAGAGTCCACCTAACTCCAAGGTGAGAGTCTTCAGGTCTTCATCATCTTCCACTTTTTATACAAGACCACCGTGGAATTGTATTTAGCTACCTGCGAGTACACAATATAGTGCTTCTAGGAGAAGCGACTTACATAGCGAAAAAGAGTAACTAGGGCCCTCACAGTTTGTTGATTTGTGGGATGTGTGATGTACAGTGTTGTAGAGTGACATTTCTATATTTATAAGGACAATAACTTCATCTATACATTTTGTGGGGAGCAATAAGTTTAGACAGTTTAAAACTGCATGCTTATATCACACCACGGTACCACATAATTACTATATTAAAAATCAGGTGCATCACAGTGGCATTTAGCTAGGAAGAATCAGCTGTTACAGTTAACAGTCGAGCAGCAAGAGGGGGCTTTGAAGGCAGTGCCGAGTGCCAAGTGCATGCCTCTGGGGGTAGAGCATTTTACCATTAGTCTCCGTTCTCTTTATCGAGCTGCGCAAAAGAGGAGGACCTGTGGATTAAAGGTTTCGCATACAAAAAATACCAAACACAATAAGAGGTTTTGAAGATGGTTAAAATACAATCACACACTTGGAAAATCTGTCAAACAACTTTCTTCACTTAAACAATAAGTGAACACCAATAACGATGTAAAGGAATGTAATTTACAGAGAAATCTGAACAGCAGTAGTTTGTATGATAAATGATGCGCAACTGTAAGAGTGGCTGTTTTAGGGGTGATATTTTCATACACTCCCATTATAAACCAATGGTTCAACTGATACTCATGTCAACTGCTCATACATTAAAACAAGGATCTTTTGCCTATTAGGAATGTCAAGTGTGGGGGCGTGGCCAGGCGGCGTACGAAATGGCCGCCTGACTCCGGAGCTCCGCCGGGACCGTTGGTGTCCTACAACATCCGTAGCTAATCCGAGCTGAGGGGCTTGCCCATGAATGCCCCCCAGCTCCCCCAGGCCCAGTGACCCACCGGAGCGCTTGAGCGGACGCCGGAGACCTGTGGACGGCTCGGCACGGCGGCCGCGACTGGCGGCGGCGGCTGAGTGCCTCGCTCCCGGAGCTGCGGTGCCGCCCCTTTTGCCACCTGAGGCCCCGGCTTCGGCCGACGCGGGACGCAACCGGAGGGGCGCCATCGGCGGAGGACGCCGTCCATATGCGGAGCTGAGGTGCCGCTGGCCTCCGACTGCCTGACGGCGCCGGCTGCGTGGCCCTGCAGCCTTGGGGGGCCGGCGGACTGCTGCGACTAAAGCGGAACACAGAGGCGTGGTGTACAGCGGCATGGGTCCTACTGCAGGGTGCTGAGACTGGCGGCGCCAGAATCGCGGAGGTAGGCCATTTCCCTGACTGCTGTCGCAGGAGCGAGGGGAGGAGACCAGCTGGGGCTGCTGCTGCGGGGTGACCTGTGTTGCCTGCCCGGTTGGGGGCCATCTTTTGCGGCTCCTGGGGCGGCCTGGACATTTGAGAACCGGCGGCAGGGGGTGGCTGAGGCCACGGACCCCATAACGTGCACGCAGGGCTCACTGGAGGACCCCCCGCCCTGAGCTGATACCAGGAGAGTGCCGGTGGTGCCAGGGTTGCGCCCAGACTCCACGTGGGCGACCGGAGCTGGCGCGGACCCGCGGGCGCACTAGCGCAAAGGCGGACGGAGGGACGTTTGGCCCCAGAGGTACCGGCGGCACCATGCGACCCAAAGGGGGCGCCACGACCCAGTCCAACAAGCTGGATAACTATACGGTAGCTAGACCGGCGGAGCAGCCTGGAGGGACGACGAAGGAGGCCGCGGGCCAGGCGGAACCCTCCCGGATGTCCATAATGGCCGCAATTCAAACCCTGGGCACCAACCTGGAGACGAAAATGGACAAGATCACGATAGAGGTGAACCTGCTCCGGGCCGACTTGGGGACCACCACGGACCGCTCTAAAACCAATGCAGCGGACATCAAAGGCCTGCAGGAATAGGAGAAGCGGCTCGAGGGGAGGGTCAACGAACTAGTGCACCACCACCGGCTGATGGCCCTACGGCTCGACGACCAGGAAGGCAGGGTTCGGAGAAGCAACATTCGCGTGGTAGGTGTGGCGGAAGGACTTGAGGGGGAATGTATGGAGCTCTTTCTTGAGGATTTGATCCTCCACCACCTTAAGCCCAAGAGACTTTCTAAGCTCTTCACTGTCGAGCGGGCGCACAGGGCCCCGATCCCGAAACCTAAACTGGGGGCCCTACCGCGAACAATTATTGTTAAAATATTGAACTACCGAGACCGCGATGCAATTCTCCAGGCTGCTAGACAACATGGTGATTTACAGTACGAGGGAGCCACGGTTCGCTTCTTCCCGGACTTCACGCTCCAGGTTCAGCAGGAGAGGCGCTCCTTTCAGGGGGTGAAGGCGGCATTACGAGACCGTGGGATTCGGTACATGATGTTCTTTCCCGCCAAACTGAAGATCATAGCTGGCGGCAAATCCCTTTTCTTCACTTCGCCGGCGGCGGTGCAGGAGTGGCTGGATACGGATGGGACTGCGGGGGCCCCTTGGCGAGACGGTGCACAATGGCGAGGCGCAGGGCACTCCTCCCCGGGGTCGGCGACGGGGCGAGTGGAAGGAGGAGAGCAGAGCCAGCGGTCTTGGCGTTCAAGATCGAATAGTCCCCGCTGGGACTCACCCAGAGACGACGCAGCGAGATGAGGCCACGAACGCTCGACTGAGAAGCCGTCGGACAGTAAAGTATTAAAGTTGTTGCCTGTAAGACTGGCTTGCTCCACGAGGCGCTGTGACTGCAGGCCCGAGGTTGCTGAGCCGGGCTCACTATTTAGCGGATGCACTTAGGGCCTGGGGGGCTGAGTGAATTGGGCACCACGGGCGGGCGGCCAGGAGGGGGCTGGCCCACGAACTTCCCACGTAGAGTTCCTCAGTGGGCTCTCACCGGGGTAGGGTTGGGCGACAGGCGCTCTGCTAATTGGGGCAGTGGGTAGTTTGGAACCCACGGAGCAGGGGGCAGGGAGGGGGGGGGTTTGTTTTGCAAGGGGGGTAGGGATGTTGGAGACAGTTGTTGGGGGGGGGGGGGGTGGAGTGCATGGGATGTCAGGTCCCAGACCGCGGGTATTGAGTACACTTGCGGGGTGAGAACCAGGGAGGGGCGGGGAGTTGGGGTTCCTTTATGGTCACACGAACTATGTTGTCACTCAGTCAGCAGGAACACCGGGGTGGTGGGACGAAGCACCCTGCGAAGCAAAGGCTATGGATAGACGATGGGAGAAGAGCCTAAAAGTTCTCAGCTGGAATGTTAACGGGTTAGGAGACAGGCTTAAACGTACTATAGTCCTACAATCCCTCAAGCGGCACCAGCCGGACGTAGTGCTAATGCAAGAAACTCATTTGATGGGTAATGTCTGCCAGGCCCTCAATAGGTGTGGCTACACTTTAGCGGCGCACTCTGGCTTCACCTCCGGTTCAAGGGGGGTGGGGATTCTCCTGCGTCGCTCACTGCCCTTCCATATAGACCTTATCAAAACTGACCCACAGGGCCGCTTCACGGCGGTTTCTGGACGGTGGGAGGGCCGCACGCTTAACCTACTCTCTATATACATCCCGCCTGGCTTCCAGGCCCGGGCCTTCGCGGATCTGGGCGCGCTGCTCCTTTCTCTTCCCGGGGGTCAGTTGATGCTGGGGGGGGGGGGGGACTTTAATGCAGTGGTGTCAGGAACCCGAGATAGGCAGCCCCCCAGAGACCTGCCCCGGGGGCAGGGGTGGTTGGCGGAATTTCTTGAGACCTTCGGACTTACTGACGTCTGGCGCCTGCTCCACCCTACGGACACACAATTTACCTTCTTCTCGGGGTCGCATCATTCATTCTCCCGATTAGACTACATCCTTACCCTTCTGCACCACGATATGACAGTCCTGGAGGCAGAGCTTCTGCCTAGAGGTATTTCCGACCACTCACCGGTCCGTACACACATCGTATTTGGGAATCGCCGGGAGGGCTGCATAGCACCCATAAATGCTTGGCACTTAAAACATGAGGACACCAGAAAACATATGTCCGACTCCATCTCGCAGTACTTCGAAGAGAATGTGGGTTCTGTAGACTCCCCCGTCACCTTATGGGAGGCATTTAAACCCGTGATTAGAGGGGAGGCGCTCTCGGTCGTCTCGGCTAGACGGCGGGAGCGGCGCCTGCAGGTTACTACGATCGATGTGGAATTGGAGGTTCTGGAGGGGGAGGCGACGGAGGGTGGGGACAGGGACGTCAGGCACAAACTGCAGTTGAAGGCGGCGGAGTATAGAGCACTGGTTACCCAAGAGGCCCAGACCGTGGCTCATCATAAGCTAGGCAGAATATATGACCAGGGCGATAAAGCCGGGAAATTGATAGCCTGGCTTAAGAAAAATTAACAGGCCAGTAAGGTGGTGCCAGAAATACGCACCGAGTCTGGGATTGTAGTGACAGAGCCCCGGGGAATAGTGGAACAGTTTGCGAGACACTTCCAGCAGGTCTATAGGCGTGAGTCGGACCGGCCGGAGGAGGACTCCAGGGTCCTCTTAACCGACATTCGCATGCCCTCCCTCTCGGAAGAAGATCGGGAGGCTATGGATAGCCCGATCACTGAGGCCGAACTACAGCGTGCAATAGGGGAACTTCGCCCTGGTAAGGCTCTCGGACCCAATGGCCTCCCGATAGAGCTCTACAAGCTCCGGCCTGACGTCACTAGTAAGTACTTGAAACTCATGTTCGAACAGAGCAAGGAGATGGGGGTGCTGCCCCGTGATCAGCGCATCGCGACTATAGTGGCAATACCGAAAGAGGGGAAACCCAAAGACTCCTGTGCGTCATACAGGCCAATTTCGCTCCTCAACGCGGAGCCCAAAATACTGGCAAAGACGCTGGCCAACAGGCTCAAGGCGGTGCTTCCTTCGTTGGTCCACCCGGACCAATCAGGTTTCATGCCCCACCGTAACACGGCCCTCAACATTAGACGGTTACACGGCGTTCTGGGGCAGCGCCACAGACTGCAGGAGGACGCAGTGGTGGTCTCCCTGGACGCCACCATGGCCTTCGACACCTTAGAGTGGCCATACATGTTCGCAGTCCTGCGCAAACTAGGATTTGGACCTCAATTCATAGCTTGGGTGCGTCTATTATACACCGAACCCCTGGCACAGGTACTGGTTAACAACAAGCTGTTCGAGGAGTTCACGCCTGAAAGAGGGACTAGGCAGGGCTGCCCCCTCTCTCCCCTTCTCTTCGCCCTTTCCCTAGAGCCGCTCGCGGCCTGGATTAGGCAGGACGTCGACCTAAAAGGTATAGCATGGACGGAAGGGTGGGAGGATAGAATATCCCTCTACGCCGACGACATTCTCCTGTACCTTTGCAGGCCACGCAGGTCGCTCATTGTGGCACTCGACATATTTGCCAGTTTCGGGCGTAACTCTGGCTTCCGGATCAACTGGGCCAAATCACATCTTTACGTCTTGCGGGGTAACCCTCCGAGGCTTCCGGACACGTGCCCGATCAAGGTGGCGGAGGACGGGTTCCGGTACTTGGGAATATTCATCACCACTAACAAGACCCTGTTATACGAGCAGAATCTCAAGCCACCAATGGTTCGGCTACAGAGGGAGGCCAAAGCCTGGCAGCGCCTACCACTGTCTTTGTTGGGCCGGGCAGCCTTATTCAAGATGCTGGGGTTGCCACGGTTCCTCTATGCACTACAAAACTATCCCGACTTGGTCCCTAACGCCTACTTCGTGGCGATAGAGGCTGCGCTGCGCAACCTCCTCTGGGCCGGGTCGCCCCGAATCTCATTGACTAAACTCACATTGGGGTGGTATGACGGCGGTATAGCCCTCCCTGACATTCGTAAATACTACTGGGCGGCCCATCTCACAGCGATCAATCAGGGGACGTATGGCGACGGGAACGATCCAGCCTACGGTATGGATAGATGGCTGCTTCCCGGAGGGAACTATGAGAGAGCACTCTACTCTAAACGGGGTACACATAATCTCACTGGCCCTACACTTCACTCGGTACAGGTCTGGCACATTGCTCAGAGGAAGCTCGGATGGTCGGGAGTCCTAACACTAGCCACGCCACTCTGGGCCTCTGAAAAACTGGGCAATCTGGGACGCACCAAGGGCTTCCGCAACTGGGACTTGATCGGCATCTCCCAAACAGGGATATCTGGGGCCCCACAGGGATCCGCATGTTCGCCCAACTGCGAGACACATATGACCTGGCACACACTGAATACTTTAGATACCTACAGGTGCGACACTCCCTACAGGCCAATATCCCACCAGAGACCAAACCACCACAAACCTCCCCGCTTGAAGATAGGTTACTGGATGGACACCTCACAGAACACGCCATATCCCTTACGTATAAAAAACTAATCAACAACCCCCCCCCGATACGCTCCTGCCCCTTAGAGAAAAGTGGGTCGCTGATGGGCTGGAGATAGACGACGAGGAATGGCTCCATGTTTTGGCTTCCCCACGGGAGGTCGGGATATCAGCCCGACTGCGACTTATCCAACTAAAGATCCTACATAGAATTTATATCTCCTGCACTAGGCTACACACAATGGGTAGGGCGGACACAGTACTCTGTAGAAGGGGATGTGGGGGTACGGGTACCTTCTTCCATGTGTTGTGGGACTGCCCGAAGATTCAACGGTATTGGAGAAGGGTGGTACAGTGTATGGTGGAGGTATGGGAGGTGGAAATTCGCCCGGAGGCCAAGAGGTGTCTCCTTAACATATGGGAGCCAACGGACCTGCCACCGAAGGGGAGGCTCTGGGTGACGCTCGGACAAATGGTAGCAAAAAGGAACATTGCCAGACTCTGGGGATGCTCGATTCCACCAAAACTGTCGGACTGGCACGGCGATATGGACTGGTGTATGCTGCAAGAAAAAACTGTATATATAGCGAGAGGGTGCCCCCAGAAGTTGGTGGAAGTGTGGTCCAAATGGAATGATTTCAGGGGGGGCATTTGCGAGCCTCCTACCGCCGAGCAGGACGGCGCAGGGGCTGAGTAGGACTCCCAACGCTCCTGTTGCTCCCGGTGCTATAGAGTGGGTGCTGAGGTCGCCTCACCGGTACGGAGGTATTTACGATGTTCAAGTGGTGACCTGTTTTGGGGTGTTGGGGGGGGGGGGGGTGGGTTCAGTTAATCGTTAGGCGCCCTGGCGCCATTGTGGTATTCTCCATCTGTTTTTATGGCTGTAACAAAGAGAAAATGAGTCCTGCACTATCCTTCTCTAACCTGTGAGACGCTTGCACCTTATACCGCCGCCGTACCCCCGGGTTGACGGCACCGGGCTGTGTTAGATACGACAAAGTGCATGTGTACAAACTGCGCGGCCAGCCCGAGGGGTTGTAGGCTAAAGCTGTGTATTGTGGAACACTACAATAAAGGTATTTAAAAAAAAAATAAAAAAAATAAAAAAATGTCATGTGTCAGTCCTCTCACAGACTGACATTTTCATAAATCAAATGTAAAAACATCACAGCCACTTAAAGTCCAGAGTCAAAATCTATTTTATGTGCAAAATCTTCATGTCATACCCCAACACAATTAGTCTCTAATCACATCATACAAGATGACACTGATTTTACATGTATCGAGTTACAAATGGCTACTGAGCAATGGCTGTTGGATGGGCGGCAGCTATTTCTAGTTAGACAAAAGATTATGGTGGGATAGGCACCCAATGAAAAATCGGTTATAGTCAGCATAAGACCATACCAAAACCAGCAAGTCTTGGAGATGATGAATGGGAGGGGGTGTCACACAAAGATCAGAAACTACAGGAGATGAGAGCCTTATGAAAATCTATTGTTTAAGATCTAGAGGTAAGAATGCTCTGGGGCCACAAGAAAGACTGGGAAAGTCATTCTTACTCTTTTTTTATTCCATCCTCTCAAGCATTTCCGGTTAGCATATCAAAAGTAACGGACAGGTCTAAAAACTCAAGAAGTCACATTGTATAATGTACAGTTTATCACAGACCTTAAACAAGGCAGTTCAGTCTCATGCCACGGGTGATTGAGAGACTCAAAGGGAGTGCGGCAACGATTCATCTCCTAAAGGACTGAAACTGTTCACTATGAATTCATAAACTTCATAACGCCCAATATGTTAGTAACAGAACGTAAGTTGGCACTCCTAAGCCATGCTGCCCTTTCAGTCTACACAAAATTTCTCTCTCAAAGGGAGAAATGTTGTACTCAGCAGTCGGATAAAAGATGTTAAAAAGTCAAATGAGCCTAATCAACACTCAGTCTGGGAGAGGAAAATAATTGAGCAACTCTAGCAGTGCAAACACTGTTACTCTCTACTGGTTTAAGAACTATTTACAAGAAACAAGAGCCACCAAAAAGACTACATCTTACAACCGTCCCTCATCTTATATGTGGACGAACCAAAGTCATATTTTTTCAATTCTGGGCATAAAATACTAACCCGGTTTGGTGGCCGAAGCCAGGAAACAATGTGAGATTCTCAGGATTACACAAGTTTGTCAAATTATTCATCCTCACTGTTATTCTTCCGGACTTGCACACCACACGAACATTCTTGCTGGAGCACTACACCAACCACACTTCCAGGAAATGAATTCCATTTTGTTTAACCAGCTTACCTTCAAACCCGCAAAACCAGTCAAGGAAGTCCTGCTAAGGGGACTGCTAATTTCTTTTTGAGACTCAAATACAGTTCTTGCACAGTGACCTTTAAGATCGTGTAAAACTACTTGAATCAAAGTAGGACTCACAAATAAAAAGCTATTCTGGTCTTCTGAATCACTCTTTGTTTGAAATACTCACAAAAACTAACAGATTGTGCGACTTTTAAATGAAGGAGCTCTGAGTGTTATGCTACAAACCCATACATAGACAAAATAGGAAGAAAGTCAAAAACATTCCTAATTGACTCCTATCTTGTTCCTTGGTATCTGAGCCAAAGTGAGAACCCACATTGTCGCACTGTTTTTTTGTCTAAACCAAAGCTGGGCTTAGCACTAAATACAAATAGTGTTTTAAACAGAGCAAAGCACTGCTAACACTAATCTTGTAGATAACTATAGATGAACCAGCCAGAAATCTACATCAACCCACAAGAACACCAAAAGAATAGCCAGTATCAAAGTAAGAAACTGAGGGAAATAGGAACATACATTAGGATCTAAACTCTGCAACAGCGCACCAATCTCCCTCACAAATGAGGAAAACTTGTGAACTTTCAAAGAGACACTTAATACTTATAACTTGCTGAATTATATTTATTGCAAACAACTGGAGTATGATTTTTACATCTATTGCTTTCTAAATTCTGGTTTCCAAAAGAACAAGTTACTTACCTTAGGTAATGCTTTGGTGGATACAGTATCAGCCTGTGGATTCCTCACCTTTTGAATTCCCCCAGAATTCCAAGGAAATTATTTTCTATCTCTCCCACGTCGACGAGGACATCATAATAGCATGGCTCCACTCGCGACACCGTATGACTTCACCGCAGCCATAAGACGACCTTGTCGGTGTGCGGACATCAGTTCCACCCATTGTTTCCGTGCCTTCAAGGCTAACGGACGGACCGACAACATAACACAAGTATACATAACATATATACCAATACATACAGTATATACATAAATGGAAAGGAAAAGCCAATAAACTAAGCATTTCCCAACAAACTGTATGGCATTAAAAATGACATAGAAAATAACAATGTCAGATAGTCAGAACCTTTTTCGGTATAAGCAGGAGGACAACGAGGAGGCGGGTGGGTCAGTGAGGAATCCACAGGCAGATACTGTATCCACCAGAAAAAGAGAGTTAGTGAAGGTAAGTAACTTGTCCTTCTGATGGATACATCTGCCTGTGGATTCCTCACCTTTAGAATTGAAACCCCAAGCTGTCCCTCTCGCGAGGAGGGTGTCCACCTGCCTATACCAAAAAATCTTGCAATACAGCGGGTGCAAAATGGCCGTCCCTCATAACCTCCGAATCCAAGCAGTAATGCTTCGTAAAGGTGTGGAGGGAGGCCCAAGTTGCCACCTTACTGATGTCTATGACAGGAACACCTCTAGCCAAAGCAGAAGAAGACTTAGCTCTGGTGAAATGAGCTCTAATACCTTCAGGCGGCTCCTTCTTGGCCAAGGCGTAGCAGATCTTGATGCACCAGATGATCCACCTGGAGAGTGTTCGTTTGTGGACAGCTTTGCCTTTCATTCGTCCAATGTAACCCACAAACAGCTGATCATACAGCCTTAGGTCCCTGGTTCTGTCCAGTTAGAAGCCGACAGCCCTCTTAGGATCCAGGCGGTGAAGTCCCTCCTCCTCCTTGGAAGGGTGAGGGGGAGACTAGAAGGTAGATAAGGTAATAGACTGCCCTATTTGGGAAGGATTGACCACCTTAGGCAGGAAAGCAGCCCTGGTCCTGAGAACCATCTTTTCTACATTAATGGTTAAAATCTGAGGTTTAGAACTAAGAGCCTGAAGCTCACTTACCCTCCTGGCTGAGGTAATAGAGATCAGAAAGACAGTCTTCAAAGAAAGAAGCCTCAACGGGCAACTATGAAGAGGCTCAAAAGGAGAACCCATTAGGAAAGTAAGAACCAAATTTAAATTCCACTGAGGCATAACAAAGGGAGCGGGAGGAAACCTATTGGTGAGGCCCTTACTGAACCTCATAACAATGGGGGACTTAATCAAAGAAGGCTGGTCCAGCAAACAGAGGAAAGCCGACAAGGCCGAAAAATAACCCTTTACAATAGCCACAGCACAACACTGCTGGGCCAAGAAAAGTGAAAAACTAAGAACTTCAGATAAATGGCCCTTCAAATGATCAATGGACCTCTCTTCAAACCATTTCACAAACTCTGACCACCTAGAGGAATAAATGGATTAGGTAGAGTGTCGCCTGGATGTTAAAATAACATCTACCACATCCGGTGGGAGAGAGAAAGAACTCAGATTGCCCTGTTCAATCTCCAGGCATAAAGGTGCAAGCTCTGGAGGTAAGGGTGTAGAATATACCCCTGCGACTGCGAGAGGAGGTCTGCCTTGAAAAGGAGACAGAGTGGTGCGATGAGAGGTGAAGTAGATCTGTACACCACACCCTTTTTGGCAAATCCGGAGCGATCAATATGACTTGGGCCCGGTCTTGGCGAATCTTCCTCAGAACTCGAGGAATCAAGGGTATGGGAGGAAACGAGTAAAGGAGTTGCGAGCTCAATCCAACTGAAACTTTCCCCCAACGCTCCCTGCATCGGATACTGAAGACTGCAGATTGACGGGCAGTGTGCATTCTCCTGAGTTGCAAAAAGGTCCTCCCCAGGCAACCCCCACATCCTAAAGATGAAATGGACCATCTCCAGATGAAGCCGCCACTCGTGATCCGCCGGAAATTGCTGACAGACTGTCCGCACACACATTTAGCACTCCTGCCAGATGATTTGCAATCGCACAAATCAGATGGTCCTGAGCCCAGGACCAGAGCCTCTCTACAGAGACGATACGACCCTACCTCTCCCTGTTTGTTTATGTACCACATTGTGGTAGTGTTGACCGTCAGGACTTGAACCGACTGACCGCGAAGGGAGAGATGGAAGGCTTTGAGAGCCAAACGTATTGCCCGCAATAACAGAAGGTTGAAGTGAAGCAACCTTTCTTCCGGAGACCAAAGACCCTTGATCTCCAGATCCCCCAGATGAGCACCCCACCCTAGAGTGGAGGCATCCGTGATCACTGTGGCCACTGGTGGAGGAGGTTGAAAGGGCTTTCCTTGAGACAGGTTGCCCGGCACACTCCACCAAGACAGCTCTGCTGGAGTCCCTCTGTAGATTCGGACCTTCTCCCCGAGATCTCCATTGTGCCGATACCACTGCCTGCGGAGCCACCACTGGAGTGCCCTCATGTGTCAGCTTGCATGGTTGACCAACAGTATGCAGGAAGGGAACAGACCGAGCAGGCGTAGGACCTTCAGGACTGGAACAACCGCTCCATCTCCTGACTGTCGAGAATCCTCTGAGGAGGCGGGAAAGCTCGACATACAGTCGTGTCAAGTACTGCCCCTATGAACAGGCTGAGCTGAGAGAGCACCAGGTGAGATTTGGGTACATTTATCGAGAAACCCAAGTTAAAACAACAGTTGCATTGTTACTTGCAAAAGATGCAATAGAATCTCTGGCGACTTGTATTTGAGCAGCCAGTCGTCCCGATAGGGGAAAACTGGAATCCCCAACTATGAGATGTGCTGCCACCACCGCCATCACCTTTGTGAAGACCCGTGGTGTGGAAGTGAGACCGAACGGGCAGACCACAAACTGGTAGTGCTGAGACCCTAGCGTAAACCGGAGATACTTCCGATGAGACTTCAGAATAGGGATGTGGAAATACGCATCCTGCAAGTAGATCAACACCATCCAGTCTTCCTGCTGCAGCGCCAGAAGAACCTGAGCTAGGGTCAACATCTTGAACTTTACCTGCCTGAGGTAAAGATACAAAACCCTGAGGTCCAAGATCAGTCTTAGCCGGCCGTCCTTCTTGGGAATCAGGAAATAACAGGACTACATTCCTGACCCCTTTCATGCTCCGGAACCACCTCTATCGCACCTTTATGTAGCAAGGCAAGAACCTCCTGCTGCAGAAGTAGCAAGTGGTCTTCTGAACACTAGCCCTGGCGAGGAGGGTAAGGAGGTGGAAATTCCTGAAAAGGTAGGGCGTAACCATTTTCTACAAGATTCAAAACTCACCGGTCTGAAGTAACCAATTTCCAATCTTGCACAAAATGGGACACCCTAACCCCTACAGGACCAGCATGCTCCAAGATGGGGGATCTAGAGCTGCTTTCCCGTGGTACCAGTGGGAGGGGCAGGGGAGGAGGAGGAGGAGGAAGACTGTTGTCGAAAGGCTCCCCGTAGACGGCCTCTACCTTTTCCTCTGTACGACCTGTACAGAGGGTTCTGCTGCTGTTGTGGCTGCTGACGGCCTTGAAAGGAAGCCGCCTTCCTAAAGCCTCGATACCTTTTGTATCCATAGGCCCTGGGCTGGGACTGCAGGCCTCAGGATCTTGCAGTAGCCCTAATGTTTTTGAAGCGCTGCAGCGCAGAATCCGCTTTTGTTCCAAACAATCATGTCCCATCGAAGGATAGATCTAACAAAGTAGCCAGCACATCCAGCGAGAAACCTGAAGAACTAAGCCAGGCATGCCTTCTAGTTGAAATCGAGGAGCCCATTACTCTGGCAACCGAACCTGCTGTGTCCAAACCCGACTGGATTACCTGATGGGCTGCAGCATGCGAATGTGAAAGCGCCTCCAGAAAATGAACCTGGTCATCTTCAGGAAGCTTAGGAGCTACTTGCTTGACTGAGTCCATCAGAGCACGAATGTACCTTCCTAGCAAACACGTGGCATTCAATGACTTCAGAGCCATGCTTGCTGAGGAAAATACCCTTTTGGCCGACTGTTTCACCTTCTTCAAGTCTCTATCCCCTGGTTTGGTGGGTAAGGATCTAGTCGACTGCTTGGAACAAGAAGCTTGAACCACCAAGCTTTCCGGAGATGGATGGGCAGAAAGGAATGCTGGATCACTAGGAGCAGGCCTATACCTCCTTGCCACTGATGTAGAAACTGCAGGAGAAGATACAGGCTTCTGCAACACCTCCATAATCGGTTCCGTCACCGCCTCATTGAAAGGCAGCAGAGATTCAACAGAAGAGGAGGGAGAATTTAACATCGCAGTCAGAATATTTGACTTCACCTCAGCTGAAGGTCCAACAACTCAGCAGCTTTCCCGAAGACTAAGTGATAAGGGCCAACATCCTGTGAAGGTAAAGCCTTTGGAGAACACCACTCCCACTCTGGGGAAGTATCCAGGCCACTGGCCTCACGTAGACCTTCAAATTCGTCCATGGAGTCGAGGATGTCCCCTGCCTCCTGTTCTTGCTGGTACTCCTGGAACGCTGCTTCAGGATTGGCATCCGCAGCACCAGCGACAATGGCGCTGAAAGAGGACCTTCCAAAGTGGGCAACGGCGCTGATCGAATCCGGGATGATGTCAGCCCAACACCGGACGGCGCAGGTGAATGAGGTATTGGAGCTGAAAATGTCGGTGCCGGAAACTGCCAAGATGGAGCAGTTGGCATGAAAGGCACGAAAGGTGCCTGGACATACTGTTGGGGATGCCCAAATTGAAGACAAGTGGACCCACGGGGCCAGAGGACACACCGGTAGGGTAGCATGCTCTTGCAAACATGCCAAACATCGCATTAAGGAAATACGAAGGATCTGATCCCGGCCCTGGAAAAGGAGGATAAGGATCCGGAATCCCGTGGTCTGGATCCATCCGAGGCCGTAAGGGGAGCTGAGGCGCAGGAGACATGGGCGCCGGCACAGATGAAACCGCAGGAAAAGACTCTCTGGTTGTCGGAGAATGCCTGGGCACCGGAGAATGCCTGGGCGCCGAAGTGCGGGCCGGAGTCGCTTGCGGAGAAGGAGATGAAATCTTTTTCACAACGTCGCTGTACGGGAGAGGCCGACCTCAAAGCCCTGCCCTTCGAAGATAGACGTTGTGACCCAGGTCTTCTCTTCTTCTTATGCTTCTTCGACTTCGAAGTATGCTAAGTTGACGACTTCGACCTCTTAAAACCCTCTTTTCCTTTTTCACCCGTGCCATGAAGAGCTTGATCTCATGTTCTTTCAGCGCCTTCAGGTTCATCTTCCGACAGCACAAACATCCTTCAACATTGTGGTCTGAAGAAAGACACCAGAGACAGTCGTCATGGGGGTCCGTGATGGACATATGGCCCCCACACTCCTTGCAGGGCTTGAAGCCAGACTTCTGCGAAGTAGCCATTCTCACTGCAACACGAATAAGAGGAGGAAACAAAGTATTCACAAGTAAAATGGAGAGTCCCAGAAAAAAAAACGTTTCGAGTCGACGGCGCGGAAAAAAGGAAACTGACGTCAGCACGCCAACGAGGTCTTCTTTTGGCTCCGGTGACGTCATACGGTGTCACGAGGGTAGCCGTGCGGTTATGACGTCCTCGTTGACGTGGGAGAGCTAGAAAAGGATTTCCGTGGAATGCTGGCGCAGCGGTAATTCAAAAGGTGAGGAATTCACAGGCAGATGTATCCATCAGAAAGCACTTGTACACACTAAAGTTAGAGATCACCACAAATATTTTGGAAAAGCTAATCAAAGTACAGAAGAAAGTTCAAATGTTAATGGTATGCTTTATATAGACCAAGAACTAATGTCTACACTTGAATATCTTAAAGAATCAATACGTTCTAGTCTTAACACTCCAATGAAGAAAGGGATTCAAACATGCAGAGTTAGCCAAACATTTGGGAAACTTTGAAGTTTTGTTCTCTAAACAAGAAGATATGCTCATTGACATTTACTCTTGGATTTTGCTCAACATTTTAACTAACTCATCTCTGAAATAGATTCCAAGATGGGCTGCTCAACCTGGACCAAAAAGAGCATGGATAACTGAGCTCATAGCTAACAACTGTATACTTTATATAGTGAAGCTGAAGCCCCATAAAACCAGATAAGCAACATAGTGGCCTATTTTACTCGATAAAACCAGGGATTTTCTCCCATTAGAGGAAAAGTGATTAACAAATTATTTTAACTCTACAATAGCCTGTCCTATATAAACCTTGCAATACCACAGATGAAAGACAATGTCACTTTGCTTTTGCTGCTATTTGAACTTAAATAGGCCTGAACAAAATGGAAAGACAAATCTTATGCATACATTAACTACTACCCATGCACAAACATTAACATTGTTATTTACCCGCCAAGAAAAAGCCCAGACACCAAAGAGAAGTTGTTTTTTTACTACCCAAGAAGCCCTTTTATTACAAATTTACAAATCATTGATATTATGAAAAACTAAATAAATCTTAAAACACAATATAACACTAGGGGCCAGATGTACGACCATAGCATTTTGCGACTCGCAAATTGAGAGTAGGAAAATGCTATGTATAACAGTGTCTGAGACACTGTTTGGAATGCCCAATGGGTTCGCAAATTGCATGCTTAATGCACATTAATGAGCACTCCCAGGGATGGTGGCCTGCTGGGGTCAGCAGACCACCTTGTCTGGGACTGCTTTTAAATAAAGCAGTTTTATTCAAATGCAGCCAGTTTCACTTAAAGGAAAATAATGCTGAGAAAGTCCTGCAGGATGAGGACACTCTTGTACCCATTACCCTTTTAATGCAATTAACCAAGAGTTCAATACTTTAATTTCATGTTGATTGACACTTGTGTCATTTGGTGAAGGGTGTGTCTCACTATTTCAAAGAATGCATGTCTGTTTACACTGTATGACTTTTCTTCTTGAAATGCCATTACACAATGTTGACCAGCAATAATTCTGTCCTATAAATCTGCTAAAAAAGGAATACATACTTACCAATGCATTTTCCTTTTTAAGGGCCTAGTGATTACCTTCGACCCAACATGATTAAAAAGAGAAAAGAACTGGGAGAAAAACAATGAAGAGAAAATGGAATGATATCTGGGCCAGTGCAGATAAGATAGTCTGTATTTCTAAATAAGAAAAACAACATCTACAATGTTGTGTTACTGATCTCATGCCTTGTACATTTGTGACCCAAATTGCAATACACATATAGTGGTTCAGTCCAAGATTGCTTAATTTTTTGGAAGGAGGTTGATTGAGAAAACAAACTAGTAAGAGGCTTCCAACTGAAACTCTTGGTACCACAAACTGATTTCCCAGTGAAGGAATGCTAACCCAATAGAAAAAAATATTAGCCATAGCCGATGCTGGCAGAAAAACAGCTAAACAAACCTTTGTGAGACCAAGAACCCACCCCTACGATACCGCCCTGATTGGTGAAGTGTGGAATATCATGGTTATAGAACAGACAACCTTCTCAGCCAATAAAAACTCAACCACAATTTCAGTTAAATGCTACATTAATATTAATCAACTGGAACAAAGTACTCTCCTGTCTGAATCTGGGCATTGACTGTCATGGTTTGTGTGGATGGTATAGAGAGAGGCTGGATCCAGACTACCAAAGGAGATACAGCCCAGGTAAGAAGTGCATATCAACTTTGTTCATAGGAAAAAATAACAGATCCCAAAAGACAATGCAATAGTCTTGATAATGTAAAATCAGATAATCCAAGAACGTTCATCTTGCTCTATTGCTGGTAACATTTGCATGTGAGAATAAGAGAATAGGTGTGGGTGTTAACGCGATAAAGGTTGTGATACATACAAGGAAAGAACATGCAGTGCAAAAATCAGAATGAGAGAAGTAAGCTAAAAGGGATGAATCACTTATGTGTAATATTAAAATTTAGCAAGAAAGGGGTAACTCTTGTAATTACGTAATGTTCTTCAGAACAGAAGCTAAAAAAATGAACGTTTCCCAAAAGGTCAATCTGGGTACGCCATGCAATTTGCTGGTCCACAGGCCAAGGAAACACTGATAAGCTACTCAGCTTAAGAACCAACAAAGCTATAACATCACAGAAACCAACAAAGAGACAGCAGTCCGAGCAAAACAAAAAAATAATAATAATGTGTCCGTGTTTTACAAAGACTTTTTGCAGTAAGTCAAACCAATACATAAACCACTAAGGACATCCTCTAGCAGGAAATGGATTAATACTGGAGCACTTTTTATTGCATAGAAATCACTTTAATTGCATATCATTCTATTTCTTTTATAAACTTTAGACAAGGCCTGGAAAAAATATGAACAATTAATGCAAGGATGACATGTCAGTTAAAACACACCCTACACTCAGTTATACAGAAGGCATGCCAAAATAATTAGCTACAGGGAGTTGAAGGCGATAAGCGTAAAGTGCTCACACCTATTGTGCCAACCGTTCAAAACTCACAAGACTGATAAAATTAAGATCTGCAGGGGTACAGTTCTGAGACTCTGGAAGCATTCTAGTATAATAAACCCCTTTACCATAGGTATGTAATAGCTGTTCAAGACCTGCTTGGTGCTAATGAAATGCTTCCAAACAAAATTGTTACAACTGCTAATTAAGGTTGATGGAAAACCAGGGGAAGAAAGGCAACTGGTAAAGTCAAAAACCATATCTTCATTGGCGGTCCTCTGGAAATCGGTGTACTGTTGCACTCATTGGAGTCAAACATAATATACAATTAATGCCTGTGGACGCACATCATTGATCTTTTACAAACATACAAATTAAATGCTACAAAAATTGTAATAAAGTGATTTTTTTTATTTTTAAACTGGATAGCTAATTTAGGTTTAAAGTACAGTTTACACTGCATTCCAGGACCTTGTCAGAGTGATGCTTAATTGATCAGAATGACCATGACATTTATGCCACTCTATTTACGACGACCTTCTGTTAATAAGTATCCATGAAGGAATACAGGTTAGTTCGCAAATGAGATCAGAACATAAAATTTAAACCAAGAATCTCAAACATACATGACAATAAGAAAAACGCGGGGCGTGGCCTAGAGGGGAATGGAGTAGGACATGTCTTGTCTGCTCTCTGATACACCGGGGCCCAAACAGCACCATCTACCACACCGGGACAGCCTAAAGGGCAGGAAAAAGCAGTGAAGTGGTACATATCCTACAGGCCCTACCGTGAAGAGACTGACGACACGACGGGGACCCGCTGTCTCGCGGAAGCTCGGCGTGTCCACTGGGAGCTCCAGTCGCCATCTTGCCTGGAGGGCCATGCTGGATCAGGCCAGCGGGGATTGACAACGGCCCGTCCGGCAGACGGACCATGAACTGTGCCTAAAGGGAGAGGCTGCCTCTTCTGTGACAACGGCCGGGGCTACACCACCAGAGAGCGGCTGTGTGAGGCAAGGGACAGATCGGAGGAGCAGCGCTGCGACCTGAGGCCGTGGGCCAGATGGCTGTGCTCCCCTGGGTATATATGCAGCCCATCACCTCTGGGAGCCTCCAGGGGAGATTTCTGACTGTGCCTGCCTACCGAGGGATACCCGGGCGGCGAGCCCCCTTACCTGCATCGGAGGTAGGGCGATCACCCACATCGCCCCCGGACCTGTGGGGAGCTTCTCTGGCACCGATGGCCCGGCGTGAGAGTTTCCAGAGGGTGGTGGGGATGCTGTGACTAGGTGTACCGGCCTACAGCTTTGCGCAGACTCGGCGGGAGTGCTCTACCTGCGGCCTGACATCTGGGGTGGCACGGAGGCGCTCCCCCTGCACCACAGTGACTGATTGACGAACCTGGCGCCGCAGAAGGTACCTGAACAACGAGGAAGACCTGGTCCCTGGATTCCCCAACTTGGTGAACGTTGTGAGATGTGCTCATGGGACTGCATCTGTTCGCCTTGAACCCCGGAAAGCACCCCGGCCATAGCGAAGGGAGAAGATGATGAGAAGCGAGCGCGGGGATTACATGATTCACCCGTGACCCCTGCGGCTTATCCCGGGGGGGGGGGGGGTGTGCGGCCTGTCTAGCCGACAATCTCACCCTTGAACAGAGTCCTGAGGGCCAAACCCTTGAGGCCTATCACCCCTTGTGGCCTTTCCCGGCAGCCAGAGGCCCTATCTGATTCAGGGGAGCTGGGGCTCACCGGCGGCTCTTGGTCTGTGGGGGGACCCTAAGAGTGCACTGTACTTACAGCCTGCGGCCAGACGGGGTGTGGAGCTGAGAACCCCGCAACTGTGCTCCTGTCAACGCCCATGGGGGCAGTGGATGCGGGCCCCCAGGATATGTCTTGGACGGGGAGAGTGTGGATAGCCCAGGAGCCCCCCCTCACACCGATGGAAAGACGCAGTACCGGATATCTTGACCAGGGTACACTTCTTTACCGAGAAAGAAGCGATATTGCAAGCTACTAGGGGCAAAGCTGATCTGGTGTTCCGGGGCCATACCGTACAACCGTATCAAGATCTGTCCCCTATTACACTATGAAAGCGACGAGAATTTAAACCGGTCACCGACAAGCTCCACAACCTGGGGGTTTGCTATCAGTGGGGTCACCCCTTCGCCCTCTTGTTCCTGTGGGAGGGCAGACGCCGCTCACCTAGATCACTTACGGAGGCGAAACATCTGGTGGGACTTCCTGATGACACCGTGTTGACCCTCCAACCCGAGTCCCACCCGGAAGAGGTCTTCGACCAGTTTGGGCCACGGTCAAAATGCAATGCACCAATAAACAACAGGCAGAGGCATCCAATCAGGAAATCAAACGGGATATCATCCATATCCATAGTCTCGTGGTTGGGGGAGGGGGTCACGAGGGTGGAACCTTTCCTGCACGCTTTACCACAAGCTCCCTCTGAACAAGAATACTCCACTTCTCCTGGCCATTATGCTTCTACTGACGCTGTGCCGTGAACTCACTTGCATTCTACTAGTAGCGCTAGACTGCGCTGTTTAGGAGAGACTCCCTGTCCAAGCTCTGCAAGGGTCTTTGCTCCCTCCACCACCCCCCCCGATAACCATCCCCGACGAGGGTGACTCCTCCAGCGGGTCCAGAGCACCCGGTGTCGGCCTCCGCGATGTGTGGAAGTCACTGTTGGGCCCTGTTGGCCCGTTTTGACAATTGATTTGAACTTTTTTTTCTTTTCAGGTCGACTCATATTGCCGGTCGGCTCTGCCAAGATTGGTAAGGGTCCTGCCCAATAGCAGGAAAGGCAGGAGGCATAGGTGTACGCAAATATACTTCTCCCCTACACTGCCATGTACAACTGACTGCCAAGGCTGGGGTTTGAAGTGGGTTCTCTTTAGGCTGCTACCCTCTTGGGTGTGAGTGGGGTGATGTCGCCTTCCCCTTACTTATAGGTGCGGGGCGCTCCTTAGACATATCCTCCTGCCTGCTTTCGCGCACTCCACACGCATTGTCTGCAATCATGTCAATGGCGGGAGGCATTAAATTGATATCTGTGAATGTGCGTGGCATTAACTCCTTAAACAAGCACAAGCAAAAATGGCGATACATACTGCAACATGACCCCGATGTCATCCTCCGCAGGAGACCCACCTGCTGAAGGCTGATAGCCATCGCATGGCGCATCCAAGATACCCCAAACGACACTGGGCGTACGCGAGTACGAAGACACTATGGGTGGGCATTCTCTGTAAGGCAGGGTTCTATAAGACTACTAAGACAGTCCGAGATGGGGAGGAATGCTATCTCACTCTACATCGCCTGATGGGTCAGAGGAAGCTTACGCTACTTAACATTTATGCGCCAAATAACTCAAGACACATGCCGCAGACGGATTTTGCAAGAACTAGAGGGGTGGGAGGAGATATCTTAGTTTGTGGGGATTTTAACCTGGTGTAGGACCCCACCCTTAACAGTAGTGGAGCTACATTCCAACATGCTCGTCGTCCCAACTCGGGCGTGATATTGAAAACCTGGGCTTAGTTGATGTGTGGCGCTACAAACATCCTGACACACTGGACTACTCCTTTTACTCACAAGTACACTCCTACATCGACTATGCCCTCATTAACCACTCTCTCCTTCGCCGCCTAGACACCATACAGCTGTCGGACAGCCTTATCTCTGACCATGCACACGCTGACATGGGAGGGTAGTAGCTACTCCACAAGCGCCCTACCGCCCTGGCGCTTGCCCCCACACCTTTTGCAAAACCCAGCACATGTGGCCGAAATTCGAAAAGGTGTCACTGAATACTTCTCCATCAACGCCCTCCATGAAACCTCACTGCATTCTCTCTGGGATGACTTTAAAGCTACTATCAGGGGCGCGATCACATCCATCGCAGTAGCCCTAGGGCAGGAGTCTAAACTAGTGGAATCCAACCTCACACCGGAAATCAAACAATTGGAGCAGCAGGACAAAGCTAAACCCTCACGCCGCACCAAACAACAGCTTGCAGTGCTGCGGGGCCAACTTGGTGCACATCGAACGGGGAGGGCTGAGCGGGCACTCTTGGCATTGAAGCAACGCTACTATGAGGGGGGTGACATGGTGGGCAGGCTCTTAACCCGCAGGCTCCATCAGGCGCGTGGTAAGACCCATATTGCTAAACTGCAATCAGATGACAGGGGTTGGGTGACGTCAGAAAGAGACTAACTTCAGATTTTCCACAGTTCCTATCAAATGTTATACACTCAGGAAGAACCGCCCCCGGGATGATCAAATGTTACCTTGATGCCAGTGACTGGGAGCCTGTGCATCCACGTCACATAGATCTCCTTGATGCGCTGATTACTCTTGAGGCGCTCCAGAAGGCTGTCAAGGAACTTCCCCTGGGTAAAACTCCCAGGCCAGATGGCCTCCCAGTTACCTGTTATAGACTCTTTCTACCCCAGCTGCAAGATCACCTTGTACGGCTGTTTAACTCTTTCTCACAATAGACAGGACTCAGGCCTATGATAGCTTCGGTCGAAATCACTCTCATGCACAAGGCAGGTACAGACCCAGCCTTGTACTCCTCTTACCGTCCTATAGCCCTGCTCAACAAGGACGCAAAGTTGTTTACTAAAATATTAGCCCAGCGGCTGGAACCTACCTTCTGGGCTTTATCGGCCCGGATAAACGAATAGTTTCTTACCTGTCGGTGTAGTTTTGCAGCTTGAAGATCTTTCTGGATTCACTTTGCTGTGCATTATTCCACGATCTTGTAGTTGGGTCCGGATTCGTAGTCTTTTCTTTTTTTTTTTTTGTAGCCCAGGTGGGCGTCGACGACCCACCATTTGGTGCACCTCCCGTGACGTCATCGTGCTTACGGCGGAAGTCCCATCTTTGGGGCGCCATCTTCGGGTTCTTTTTTCCTCTCGTTTTTTTTTTTTTCTTTAACCCTAGGCGATTGACTAATCCTTTATGTCCATTTTTCTGTACTATTTCCTTCCTTCTGATTTTCCTTATTTCACCCCCTCTTCCTCCATCCTCATCTTCCTGGCGGAGGTGGGCGGGTTCGCTAGTGAATCCAGAAAGATCTTCAAGCTGCAAAACTACACCGACAGGTAAGAAACTATTCGTTTTGCAGCGTGAATCTTTCTGGATTCACTATGCTGTGCATAGATTTTGTAGCGGTTTTCCTAATTTTGTGGTGGCTGGGTGGTAGATGAGCGTTGGTCGTTGAAAATGTGTTGAAGCACCTTCTGTCCAACCTGTGCTTCCTTGTTCATCTGAATGTCCACGCAGTAGTGTTTTGTGAACGTGTGCACAGATGCCCAAGTTGCCGCTAGACATATGTCCTGAATGGGCGTGTTCGCCAGAAAGGCAACGGTTGCCCCCTTTTTCCTTGTGGAGTGAGCCTGAGGCCCCTCCGCTAGCTCCTGTCCAGCCTGTTTGTGGCAGAATTGAATAGTGAGGGCGATCCATCTCGCGATGGTGCCCTTAGTCACTGGCCTACCCATGAAGCTAGCAGCAAAGGACACAAACAACTGCTTTGCTTTTCTGAGTTCCTTGGTCCTCTCAATGTAGTGCATCACCGCTCTTCTAGCGTCAAGAGTGTGTAGAGCCTTTTCTGCGTTTGAAGTCAGGTTTTGGAAGAAACTCGGTATCTGAATACTCTGGTTCATGTGGAACGCCGACACCACCTTGGGCATGAAGTGTGGGTCTGTTCTCAGGACAATCCTGTCCTTGTGAATCTGAATGTAGGGTTCCTGTAGCGTTAGCGCCTGAAGCTCGCTCACCCTGCGTAGCGAGGTTATGGCTACCAGAAAGGCCGTTTTCATAGTCAACATTTGCAGTGAGGCCTTGTGAATGGGTTCAAACGGTGCCTTCATGAGCTCCGTCAGGACCACGTTGAGATTCCATGCTGGCGGCGGCAACCTTTTAGGAGGAGCAATTCTTTTGGCTCCTTCCATGAATCTCTTAACAACTTGCGATGTGAAGAAACTTCCACCCATCTCTCCTCTGGTGTAGGCTACGATCGCCGCTAGGTGTACCCTTAGGGAGGTCGAGCAGAGGTTATTCTTTAGAAGGTGTGTGAGGTACCTCAGTACTGTTGAGTCTCTTGTCATCGTATTTTGCAGCCCCTTCTTCCTGCACCACATAGTAAATCTCTGCCATTTCGCGCTGTAGCATTTGCGTGTAGTTGGTTTTCTTGCCTCCCGCAGCACCCGCATAGTGCTTGGAGGCAAACTAAGGTGAGCGAACTCTAGGTCTTCAGGAGCCATGCCGCCAGGCTGAGGCTCTCTGGCTCCGGGTGTAGGACCTCTCCGTTTTGCATGGAGAGCAGGTCTCTTCTTCTCGTGAACCTGTGGGGATTGCCTTGCGCCATTTCCAGAATTTGGGAGAACCATGTCTGCCTCGCCCACTGCGGAGCCACTAGGATCAGTGTCATGTTGCTGGTTCTGCACTTGTCGAGCACTCTGTGTAACAGGGGTATCGGTGGAAAGGCGTAGGCAAATGTCCTTGACCAGCTTATCCATAGGGCATTGCCCAGGGACTGCTGTTCTGGTTGCCTGGAAGCGAAGCTTTGGCATTTTGCATTTTGGCGTGTTGCAAACAGGTCTATTGTGGGGGTTCCCCATCTCTGGAATAGCTTCTGCGTTTCCTGGCCATTGAGCTCCCACTCGTGCGATGCAGAGGTCTGCCTGCTTAGCCAGTCTGCCTCCACATTCTCCTTCCCTGGAAGGTGAATTGCCAGTAGATCTATCCTGAGAGGTATGGCCCATCTCCAAATCTCCTGTGCCAGAGAGGAGAGGGGGAACGACTGAGTCCCCCCCTGCTTGTTGATATAGAACATTGCCGTGGTGTTGTCTGTTTGGACCAACACCCTCTGGTTGTACAGGTGTCTCTGGAATGCCTTCAGGGCTAGCAGGATGGTTTTCAATTCGAGGTAATTGATATGGCGTACCGCATCTGCTGGAGCCCACAGACCCCTCACTCTGAGATTGTCCATGTGCGCTCCCCATCCCTTTTGAGATGCGTCCGTGGTAATGGTCATTGTTGGGTTTGGTGGTGTCAGGCTCTTCCCTGTTGTCAGGTTGTCTCTGTTCCACCAAATCATCTCCTCCTGCACTGCGTGCGTAACAACCACTAGATCCTCCCAACTTCCGTTTGCTTGTGACCATTGCTGTTGTAGCCATTCTTGGAATGGTCTCATGTGCAGGCATACATTCGGCACCAGCTGGATACACGACGCCATCATCCCCATGATCTTGCTCACTGACCTCACTGTCAGAGCTCGCCCCTTCTGGTAGAGACGCGTCTCCTTCAGTAGGGCATCTGTTCTCCTGTCGCTGGGCACCACTGTGCTGTTCAGGGTGTTGATTTTTGCTCCCAGGAAAATCTTCACCTGCTCTGGTTCCAGCGATGACTTCCCCCAGTGTATCGAGAACCCCAGGTTCGTCAGTGTCTGTCACGCGTGCTGCGTGTCTCTCGCACTTCTCGCGTGTGTCTGCCTTGACCAGCCAGTCGTCTAGGTAGGGGTAGACATGGATCCCCTCCCTTCGTAGGTGGGCTGCGACTGCCGACAGGCATTTCGTAAACAACCTTGGCGCTGATTTTAGCCCGAAGGCCAGGGTTGTGAACTGGTAATGCTCCTGGTTGATGTTGAACCTTAGAAGACCCTTGTGTCTTCTGTTTATTGGAATGTGCAGGTATGCATCCTTGAGGTCCACGGTGACCATGAAGTCCCCGTCCCTTATTTGGGGCAGCACCTCCTGCAGCGAAGTCATTTTGAACTTTTGCATTCTGATGAATTTGTTTATGTACCGCAGGTCCAGGATGGGTCTGAGGTTTCCGTCTACTTTCGGCACCACGAAGAAGTTAGAGTAGACCCCCTTGTTCCGTTCTCTGAACGGCACTGCCTCTATGGCTCTTTTTTCTAGTAGTTTCAGTGTTTCTTCTCTGAGTAGGGCAAGCTCTTGACCCGATCTCTGCCTTCTTTTTGGTTTTCTGTCTGGAGGTCTTTTCTCCAAATCCACGCAGTATCCGTATTGCATGACGTTCAGTATCCACTTGTCTGTGGTTATACGTCGCCACTCCTGAAGGTAGAGACTCAGTCTTCTGCCTACTGGTGTTGGATGATCGTAGGCTTTTGGTTTTCCTCTCCCCCCTGATGTTACTGCATTGCGCCTCACCCCTGGGAGTATGTTGTGGGTAGGCGTCCTTCTGCGTGCTGAGTCACTTGGATGAGGGTTGGTCACCCCCTCTTCTCCTTTGGCCACGTCCGTTTCCT
Source organism: Triturus cristatus (assembly GCF_964204655.1). Lineage (NCBI taxonomy): Eukaryota > Metazoa > Chordata > Amphibia > Caudata > Salamandridae > Triturus > Triturus cristatus. The sequence goes on from NC_140594.1 coordinate 585,246,230, forward strand.
CTCCCGCGAAAGGACTGCCCCCGAGGTTGGTACTGCCAGCTTTGCTTCTGTTGACCTTGTTGTCCGTGACTATCACCCTGCTGCCCTTGCTGGAACGCCTGGTGCGACGCTCCCTGCTGGCTTCCTCCCCGACCGTAGGGTCTCCTAGAGGGATTGCCTCTCCTCATCCACCTGAGCTGTAGGGCCCCCATGGACCTTGCCATCTCGTTTTCTTTTTTCAGCTGGGTGAGTTTCTCGTCTACTGTTGCTCCGAACAGTGTTTCGCCGTTGAAGGGGTTGCTGAGAATGTTGTTCTGCACCTCCTGTTTGAATCCCGAGATTCTTAGCCATGCATGTCTTCTCTCGGTGACCCCTATGGCCATTAGTCTGGCCGAAGTCTCGGCCCCGTCCAACGCCGTCTTAATGCAAGAGTTTGCGATGTTTTTACCTTCTTCCACCAGGTGGGAGGCTCTTTGGCGGTATTCTTCGGGGAGGTGTTTTACTAGTTCCCCCATCTCGTCCCAGTGCTGGTACTGGTGTCTATTGAGCAGTGCATTTGAATTCGCCATGCGCCAGTGCATTGCGGCGTTCCTCTCGACCTTTCTTCCTGTGAGGTCCATCCTCCTGCTCTCTTTATCGGGTGGTGGCCCCGAAGTCGCTGGCACGTTGGCCCTTCTCCTAGCCGTGGAAGCTATGATGGAGTCGGCCGTGATACTACCCTTGATGTAAGGGGGTCCAGAGAAGAGTGCTTATACTTTTTCTCCGTCCTGGGCGTGATCGAACGGCAACTCGCTGGTTCCTTAAAGGCTTCTCTTCCCTGATTCATCACACTTTGTAGCATGGGAAGGAATTGGCTCCTCGTCTGGATGGGGAGCAGGGTCTCGAGGAGGAAATCGGCTTTCGGCCTCTCTTCTTCCAGTTTCACGCCGAAGGCTGTTGCTGCGCTCTTGACCACCATATTGTACACCCCGATGTCGTCGGGCGGCGAAGGCCTCGAAGGGTACGTGTCCACGGCCTCCTCTGGGTTTTCGGTGTCGAGATCCTGCCATTCTATCTCGTGGCTGGTTGATGGCGCCGAGCTGTAGAACGACTGCTGGTCGTCTTCTTCGGCTTCGCCCTCATAATAGGTCTCATCTTCCTCTTCGAGATCTCTCTGCAGCCCCTCGGTGTCGAAATCGTTCTGATCCTCGATTTCGACGACGTCCGTCGGCGGAGCCGTTGGAATTTTGTATTCCTTCATCTTGGCGTCGAACTCCTTCTTCCTCTGAAGGATGCTCTCCATTTCGGCCTCGAGCCTCCTCTTCTTTTTCTCCATCTCGGAGATGGTTTCGGCGTCGACCGCGGGCCTCTTCGACGGAACTTGCGTCGACGCCGGCTTGTCCTTCTGCGTCGAGCGCCCCGTTTCATGGGTTGTCTTCGACGAACCTAGCCTTTCGGCGTCCTTCGGCACCAGGGAGTCCTTTTCGAAGGATCCGCTCGGCCTCTTGTCCATGGCTCCACCCTTGGTCGTCGAAGTTTTCGGCGCCGGGGCTCCCTTTGTGGACTTTGACTCAGATTTTCTCGAGTCACCCTCGGGTTTTTGAGGCGTTTTCGGGTGTTTTGAACTCAACGACTCTCTTACCTCGTCTTGAGTCTTCTTGTCGGTCTCTACGACCGTGAAGTTTTCGGGTCCCTCGGCGACGTTGTCCTCATCGTCTGTGGAGAGGCCCAGATCGTAGAGCGACGGGGCTTTACCCTTGCCTTCCATGCTAGCGTTGGCTCTTCCCTGACGTTCTCTCACCCGGAGCGTCTTCGGCGCGAAGGCTGAGCAGGCGTTGCAGTCCTTGCTCAGGTGGTCAACCGGTAGGCAGAGATTGCAGACCGGATGCTGGTCCTTCTGCGCGAACTTGTGGTGGCAGTTAGGGCAGAACTTGAATGGCGTCTTGTCCATTGCTCTCAGGGCCTCTGAGTGCGCATTCTCCAAGGGCGTCGAAGAAAAGGTGGAACTCTTCCTTCTTCGCGCTCCGGATGTTATATTTTCCTCTCCTGTGATCTTTTCGTAGTTATTTATCGACGAAACTCGCTTTTCCTTCTTCTTCCTCCGACTGAAATCCTGGAGCTTCCCGATGACGATCCAGACCCAACGGCGGAAAAAAGAATCTGAAGATGGCGCCCCACAGGTGGAACTTCCGCAGGAAGCACGACAACGTCACGGGAGGTGCACCAAATGGTGGGTCGTCGCCGCCCACCTGGGCTACAAAAAAAAAAAAAAAACCAAAGAAAAGACTACGAATCCGGATCCAACCACAAGATCGTGGAATAATGCACAGCATAGTGAATCCAGAAAGATTCCCGCTGCAAAAGTTAGCTTTATACGCCACAGAGAGGGTGCAGAAAACGTTCACCGCACAGCTCAGCTAGTGGAGAAGGCACACCGCCACGAACATACACGCATGCCTTCTCTCGCTGGACAAAGAGAAAGCAGTTGATAGGGTAAACTGGACCTTACTCTGCGTGGTACTGGAAAGGATTGGGCTGAGGCGGGGTTTGCTCTCCAAAATAAAGGCCTCATATAAAACACCGGTGGCCAAGGTGTGGGTAAACGAGCAGCTCACAAAACCCACTACCATCCTATGTGGTACACAACAGGGATGCCCACTATCACCCTTATTGTTTGCCCTGGCAGTCAAACCTCTAGCTATTACGATTCGCAACAGATGTGGTGAGAGGTATCTCTTTTGGGAGCCAACCCCACAAGGTTAGTCTCTTTGCAGACAATGTACGCCTTACACTCTCTCACCCCGAGATCTCCCTCCCAGGAGTTATGAATTGCCTCCAGGCCCATGAGGTAGTATCGGCCTTTCGGATTAACATGATCAAATTTTCAGTGCTCAACTTGAACATCTCTGCTCAGGAGCACCCAGCCCTACAACGCTTAGCACCAGTTCAGTGGTCCTAGGCTGCCCCTAAATACTTAGGTCTCAATATCACCCCTACACTTTCCTCCTGGTCTCAAGGTAACTGGCCCCACCTACGCCGCTACATCTTGGCCGACTTTCAGAGATGGAAGCCCCTATACATTTCCTGGTTGGGGTGTGTGAATGTTGTGAAAATGAATGTACTCCCACAGGTTCTCTAGCTCTTTCAGACTCGGCCTAGGCCGATCTTGCAAGATGATGCATCTTGCGGCTACAACGTGACATCCGGACCTTTATCTGAAATGGAAAGCGCCCCCGGATAACAAACGAGCTGTTGATGCTCCTACGGCATTGAGGAGGTCTGGCGTGCCCCAATCTTCTGGAGTATTACTGGGCCGCTCACTTGCGTTGTATCTCCGAGTGGGTGATCTGAGAGAGTGAGAAGCACTGGTTCCATTTGGACCGAGCGGTAGCATGCATACCACTATGGGACTTGGCATGGCTGCCTAAACATGCCCGCCCATGCAGTGCGTACATTGCCACCCCGATCTGGAAGGTATTTGAAATCTTGGACAAAGTGGTTCTTAAAAAGGGTCTGACTACCTTCCCCTCCCCAAAAACACCGATCACACGCAACTCCGAATTCCCCACAGCATTCTCTCCTCTTTCATTTTGTCACTGGAGCGAAAGGGAATGTTGGACACCCTTTGACCTGTTCATAGGGAACAGCATGAAGTCCTGCGATCGGTGCAAAATATGCGCTGATAGTTGGATATACAGTAACAGAATTTGAGGAAAAAGAAAATCTCCGATCAACAGCAGGTAAAAGGGTAGAAAAGCACTAGTTAGATATCCGAACATTAGTTTTCAAATGGCATATTAGGTCCACCAAAGTACCGTTGCAAATTCTAAAGCCTTTAATCAGCACACCAGTCCCCAAACCAAAAACAGATTAATTTAAATATCAATAACACAGTTGGTTAGCTTGCTCCCGCTCCAATGAGAAAATCACAATCTACCAAAACAAGTGGGGCTATTCAACGGTAACCTCCATTTCTGTAATTTAATCTTAAACTTATGAAAAACTTTACAAATTTTGTCTAGTCACAAAATCAGAGTGTAAAATTACTCATAGGTGTAGACTTGCATGCTTTCACCCCCTGAAAAAACAGGAATGGAGCCACATTTATGAGTAGATGTTACGACTGCTAATAAAAAACAGTATTAAATCCAGCACCACACATGGCCACCAACACCCTCCCATAAAAAGTAATGGTGGTAGGGACCAAAAATAAAGCCTAACAGGAAATAATGTTAAATTAAATTATCTAAACTAATAACATTATGAATACATATAATTTGAATTTAGAAATGAATGTAACCTTTTAATAAGATATCATTAAAGTACTGTTAATTCTTTCCATCACTTTTAAACATTATTAATGTATAATCAACATCTGTTTACGTTAGATGGGAATTTATTTTTAACTTCAGAAAAAATGCATTTAATATACTTAAATTAAAGATTAATTAAACATTAGGAGGATAGTGAAGTAGCATTATGTTGTTTGATATTTAAAATACCTATATAAAATTAATTTACATTAATATTTAAATATTTTAACTTTTACTAAGCTTTTAAAAAATGTTGCCACAGGGAGAGCTCCACGCCGACTGTGGAGTCTCCCTATAGTTAAGTATGGGGAAAAGGATAAAAGCTTAACTAAATTAAGATTTGCAAAAATATTTATGTCAAATATTAATATAAATTTTATATATTTTAAATGTAGAACAAAAAAGAAAGTGCTTAAACACAACTTAATTTTGAATTACATCTTTAATATAAATATATTAAAATAAATAAATAAAATATTTTTCTGAAGTTTAAATTAATGGAACTTCCACTTATGTTAGAACAATTATATATTATGCGTTAATTGTTCAAACTGATTTATAGAATTATCACTAGAAAGGTTACATTCATAAAATCAAAAAAGGTTAAAATATTTTATACTTAAATAATGAAGGCTTTATTTTTAGAGTTTATTAACATCAAATAATATTTATTTAGAACTATTTAAAAAAAATTAATTTAATGTAACACTTTTATGGGGTTTTCATTGTAAGTCCCTAGGGTGTTACCAACGATTGGCCATATGCGGTGCTGTATTAACTCCAGCTCTGAACTGAAGTAATTTACTACTGTTTTGGGTCTCTTTCAGGCTATAGTAACTTTAAGAGTGTGGTTTGTGAAGAGCAGTGTGCTTACTCTTTTGTGGATGTATGCATGTCCTTCCCTAAACCCCTCTTTAACCCTCTTCTTGCGTCTCCCTTAACCCCTCCATTTTGTAGGGAGTATCCCATCTTTCAAGTCATTCCCCTGGTCCCTCCCACATTTACTACTAAGTAGTAATCTTAAAAGTGTAACGCTCTCCCCATTGAAAAGATGAGAGAAAGGGAGGTGGAGATTTACACTCTTAGGTTTGTTAACAGCATTTTATAATAATTTAGTACTACTACTACACGTATTACAAAATGATGTTAATGAATAAGCTCCAACAATGTTAATGAATAAGCTCCAACGTCTCCTAAGTCACTAATTTTCCAATCCACACTAATACATGTTAAAAAATGGCAAAGGGAATGTGCAGGCGGTTTTCAGACATGCAACATCATAACAGAATCTACTCACCATGGGATCCATTTGGCTGCCCAGGGGATTCATGCTCGGCATTACCAACCAGTGAGGCAGGCAAGCAAGAGTAAGATTCACAACGCAATCATTCAGTGTAGACTGCGTTTCTTAGGAGCTGAAAAAGCGAAAGATAAAAAAGTCTAAAGTAGATTCTAGAAAACTGGATAATAACAGACAAACAGAAAACATCAAAATCCATGCAAACTGAATAAACACCTGGCAAACCAATGAGTGGCAACTTACAAAAATCATTCTGTGTTACTGTTTCACAGTGACATTGGGTATAACAGCCAAAGAAACAGCCAAAGAAATAACCAGGAAAAAAACAGATCCTGTGGCTTTCCGTTATTAGTGTGCCCTGGGAGCAAAGTCAACTATGTTCAAAGTCTCATGTGACTTTCGAGACACCAAAAATAGGTCAAGACTGCGGAGGTGGCCAGGGAGGCAACCACAATGGCTGCCTGGTAGAGAAACTCCCTACTCTAAATCCATCAACATTCTACATGCAACAACCTCCACTGGCTGTGTACAGGGCAGAAGTTCTGGCAGCTGAATATGAGAACGAGTGCTGAGAACCTGAGAATGCAGCAAGCTGAGGAAACCGATCAGAGATGAGCCAGGCAGAGCCTGTTATTCAACGCATATGAGGGGACACACCGTAGTCTGAAATAGCCTCTTGAGGAGTCTACTTAAGTCGAAATGAGGTCGGAGAGGCTGCACTAAAAAAGAGGGGGGTTAACTCTTTCATCCAGCAATATACTGGTGATTTGACAGAGATCCCAACCAACAACCCCCAATTTTGGAGAACAGATTTACTGAGAATGTTTGAAGTAAAAGACAATCTAAAAACAGACTGAGTTTGAGGGACTGAATATGTTCCCGATGGATGACTGTCGTAGGACTCATTTTGGTTTGGTGACTTCTCACTCTCTCTCCGCTCCAATATGTCGAGATATACAGGAATTTAAAAGGAGAAAAAAAAACAAGTATTATAAAGTCATCCTGTAGCCCTGTCTACCCCCATTTCTTTACAGAAAGATACTGGTGTTATCTGACTCAGACTGTACCCTGGGTCCTGGTAATCAGGCTCAGGGCTACGAGTAAAAGGGTACAAGTAATGGGGTACACTTACAACTTGCCCTATAAGTCCCTAGTAGATAATAGGGTCAAGGGGTGCAATCTACCTATTAGTCCCTTGTATATAATGGAGCACGGAGGTTAGAGGCATAGCAGATTTCCTGCACTTGCATGTGTATGCTACTGTGTTCCTGCCGTCCTTTTAAAGGCAGTCCTGTCTTTCAGCCCGTCTTTAAAAGTAAATTCTCACAATTGGTATTAACAGACAATATCAGTCCCTAGTATACAATAGGTCTACGGCAGGGGTCTCCAACCTTTTCTGTAGTGAGAGCTACTTCTGATCAGTGAAAATCATTGTGAGCTACTGAAGGCCAAGCAGCTTGCACACTGTAACCAGACAACTCCACGCCCAGCTTCACTGATTTAAAGCCTAATGTCCATAGAGCCAGATACTATGGTTTGAACAAAATACTTTGACTAGGGGTACTATGGCAGGGCTGCCATGTGCGTCAGTGAGAGCGTGGTCTTTGGGGATGTATGAACATGTGCACATATGAATGGGATATATATGTGTATAGGTGACAGAGCCTGTGTCGTATATACTGGTGGTACAGGACATACATTTTCACCATATGTGTCACCGTCCCATGTAAAACACAAGAATACAACCACTTTCATTAAATGGGAGAAATTAAAAGTTATAAATTTTGCACCGTGCCTACCAGCAAGAGGACTGATGTGTCTAAAGGAGACAGTTTGAAAAGGCAGAACATTTAACTGAACAGTTTTCTATGTTTATTTGGATTTCATAATACTCATTTCAATATTCTCCCATTTCAAAGAGTCACATTTACAAACAGCAGGCATCCTGCTCCCAGTGGCCTGTAGACACACACAGCCATATGTATAACAGGAAAATATGCAGCCATTTGATTAAATGAGAGTAATTTTAGGTGAAAAAACATGCTTCATAAAACAGTTAAGATGTAATTGAAAGTGGAGAAAAACATTAATTAAGACTTAATAGCTCATAAAAAAACTTTTCTTCACTTTAAATTTCTCCCATATAAAAAACGACTATTTTTCAGTTAGAAATATGGCAGTGTCTATTAGCCACTGAGAGCAAGAGGCCTGCTGTTATTTAATGCAACACTTTGAAATGGGAGAAAACAAAAATGAAGAGTTAACTTAATCATTAAGTTAACACTTCACTTGAATTTTCTCACATTTAAAAGCATTCAGAAACACCATTTTGTTCTTATTCTCCAATATTGAGTTGGCAAGGACTTATTTAACAGTTAAATACCTCAGTGCTTCAGTCTTCCACCTCTGTGCCACAGCCTGGTTCTTAAATCCGACTGAGTGCTGCTCACTATCAGGTCCTGCTACCTGCAACCTTGTGATAATGTAACAAACACAGCCTTCCCTTAACTTTAAAAGGAACATGTGACACTGTGCTTATTTAAAAATCAACTCAAGGCTGCGAGGTACTTTGAGGGTGTATGTGAGCTACTGGTAGCTTGCAATCGACTGGTTGGAGACACCTGGGCTAGGGGGGTTCAAACTACCTATACATTCCTAATATGTAATAGGGCATGGAAATTTAGAGGCCCAGCAGATTTCCTGCACTTGCATGTGTGCACAGCTGAGTGCACACAGGCATTGTCTTTAAAAGTAATTATGTGGAAACTCAACTTTGGTGGCATGGGCACTTAAAAAGTGATTATCAACCTTATTTGTACATATTAGGCACCCCCAGGTCTCCCTAGGTGTCCCAGGGGAGGGTGGGGGGGGACATGTAACTATAAGCAGGGATCTTATCAAATAGGGTTTATATGCCCTGGTGAGGAAACACAGTCCATTTAATTTTCCCCATTGTAGATACTGAGCTCCATATACCAACATTGCAATATTTTATGTAGATATAACTATTGCTAGGAAAGGAGTAAATATAATTCAAGAACTTAAAAGAGTGGTGTTGATAAATGCAACAACTTGCCACAGTTGAATTTATCATACCCACTACAGAAAAGAAGTTATGGAACTTTCTCTTCTGCAAGGCAAAATCCAGCCTCCTAGTGGTCTCTGTTGATTGATCAGCCTTAACAGGCTTGGCCAGGCAGCTTTGATTAGGTGTGAAGTACCCTGGCTTGAGCAGAGGTTATCTGATTGAGAGAGCTCTGCAGCTGGGGAGGATGGGTCCTGCAAATGGGGCTGGGTAAATCAAACTGAGCTCAAATAGAGAACAGTTCCATAAGGAATGCCAGGCGTACCTACCCCCACATTTTGTACACCAGCCAGACGGCTGGCTTAGGACAGGAATTTGCAGAGGTCAGGGGGAGAAGAGCTAATGGAAATGAGACACTATGGGTTGGTTTAGCTAGCTCTTACTCCTCTGGAGTGAAATCATTCATGTTGGATTTTGGAAGTGAAGTGCTTTGTGGGACAAGAAGATGCCACACTTTGGAGGACATTGTCATACTTTTGGGTGGCACCCAGCATCTCTTTGGCTAGAGGTGCCACCTGCTTGTCGCCCCAGAATGCTGATAAATATGCGATAGCTACATAGTCTCTCAGATCTGCTGCCTAAAATTACAAGGAAAAGAAGAAGGACTGCCCTGCTGAAATCTGGATTTGCACCCAAAGGCTTGCACTGTGAATGACTGCGCCAGCTGCACAATCTGGTACTACAGCCAGAGGACTGTGCCTTGCTTCAAGAAGGATTAAGGAGTGGACTCCCTGCAAGCTACAGGTTAACAGAATCCACCCAGAGTCACCATCCTGGAGTGTGTCCCGTGGACTTTTAAGGATCTAGGCAGGGAAATTGCAGTCCAGATTTCCCAGAGACTATCTAGGAGATTCCAAACCTTTGGACTGGTGATTTGGACACTTTGAACCTACAAGGAGACCTTCAGTAAGTTCCATAAGATGACCGACCCAATCGCGAGAGTCAAGCAGACTACCTTCAACCGCGACCCGGACAGGATTTCAGTTTCGTCCGGCTGAAAGCTCCAAACTCCCAGGATTTGTGGCGTCTAAATTGTTCATAAAAATATTTCCTATTTTTTTTAATTGGGGTGGAATTTTTATAGTGTGGGGTGTCTGTCTTATTTGATGTATTGGTGGTGTTAAATGCTTTACACTTCTGTCTCTTAAGTTAGGTCTGACTGCTCGTTGTCCGCTACTAAAGGTAGAGAAAAGGGCTAATTTACTAAGACTTTTACTAGTCCCTATACCGTGGTAATGGCCTTATTAATACTGGTAGGTGCATACTTACCCCTACCAATAATCAACTTTCCGACAAGTATAGAAAAGGGTATGATCAAGCACCGACATCCAAGGCTCACAACTGAACTCAAAACTATACTTTCTTGGGGAGCACCGCTTCCACTCATTCACCACTGCAGACCTGAAGACACCACTCCCCAGACGCAGATTAGTTTAAATCAAGGCCTGGAGTCAAAAATTAGCAATGTCTTGGCAGCAGTACAAGAATCTACAAATGCCTTAGAACAGAAAACTGATAGTCGCCACTGATATCTTCCTTCGAGCTAACTTCCATAAAATATATGGAAGAGTAGGTGTTGAGGAAAGATGTCACACAAAGCTATGGATGAAGTGAAAACATGCAGACAACTGTTGTGAAACTTTAATCTCTCTCCCTACAACAAGCAACAAAAGTGTAGAATGCCAAGAGGTGAGCAAGGCATAATGTGTGCATAGTAGGTGTTCAGGAGTAGGCTGAAGGCCCATTAATTGAACTCTTAATAGAAAATTTTAATCTATAAAGAAATTAAACTGAAGGGTATTTCATCTTCCTTCTGGATGGCACATGAACACAAGTGCACTGGTACTGCGGCCTAAAACTGGGCCTCACCAAGGGCAGTCATCACAAACGTCCTCAACATAAGAGACTGGGATGATATTCTTCAGGCATTCAGACTTTAAAGTCCAGTGATACCGGCAGGGGTAAGAATCTTTTTTTTTTTTTAACAGACAGCACAACAGCAGCATTGCACGTTTGAAGCAGTGAAATAAGAACTCCAAAAGAAAGCAAACATATGATGCTTCTTTTTGCGCACATTTGAATAATTGCAAGGGGAAAACACTGTATGTTCTATTGCCAGACACTATCTGCAACTTGCTAGAAGGATGGACACAGCATGTAAGATGTAAGACAAGAGAGAAAACTGAAAGATTACTTAAAAAACACGTGAAGGTATAAGAAGAAACTCCTCTCCTGCTGTAACTCAAACTTACTGCATTAGACAGGTAGTGGGAGAAAGTTCAATCACTAAAGAGACGGCAAATGCAATAAGCCAGCTACAAACTGGTAGGACTCCATTCCATAAAGAGTTTCTATTAAAATAAATGTAAAACTGTCCAACCTCCATTCCACCAATACAAAGCCTGTGACACAAGCTTCAACCTGCTTAAGTCGAAGGTATACTGCTGATTGAATTGTATATGGCCACTGTAATTAATGTGCATAAACCTAGTAAACATTTGCATGACTGCTACTCGTATAGGCTAATCTCACTTCTCAATGGGAAGAATAGGATAACAGCCAAGATTTTAGCAAATGGTCTATATGGGATCATATGGAGCCATACAGATCAATAACAGTCTTGTATAATATTGGGATATGTGGTAATAGATCAGGTTTTCACATTAATAGGTCGAAATCAATATTTTCTTTGACAAACTGCATACATCCGGTTTCATTCTCCTATCTGTTAGGAATATCTAGAAAAGGATTTAAAAACCTAGTGATATAGGTCTCTGACAACACAGAGACATTCTATAATTGACTAGCAAATGATAACACAAGAGCACTGACCAATTAATCCAGGATTATAAATGTTCTTGTCCAGAACAGTTCAGAAAACAGGCCAATTGAACAGGTCTTTTCACATTAAAATCATAAATATTAAGACAACCAAGAGTGCACACACTAAATAAATGCAGCTCACAGTCCTTTGGCTACTAATCACAATTCTTATAAAAGCGAAAAATCTGTAGTTCCACCTTGTATGGATTTTTTTTATCACCCCCAGCTTTCGTTCGTCTGGATAGCTCTCTGAGCAAATTTGCCTTAGATGCCATAAACTGAGACATAGCATTCAGCGGCATCAGCATACTGACCGCTTAGAGCTTCATCATGGATATTATGAGCTGAACAACAGCAAAAGGTTAATGTTGACACTGTAACTGAGGCAGACAGACCCTTAAGTCATACACTGCCTTTAAGAAGAGTTTGGTGTCACCCTTCAGTGGCAATTCTCTAGAGCCGAGGTCTTCAATTTATGGGATGGGGCGTGACTGCCAGGGGGGCCATGGAGTTATGGGGATGGTGGGGGGGGGGGGGGGGGGGGGGGGGGGAGGATGGGTGCACATTTTCCCAGCCTTATTATCGGCAAACATAGGATTTATGAAAAAGACAACCTTTCCACTTCACAGTTAATTCCGATAGTTAAAATGCTTCAGCTGGAGTGTCATTCAGGAAGTGTCCTGTGCTGTGAAACCGAAGCCGGGCAGACTGCTAAACAAGCCTTCCAGCCAGGGTACCTGCTTAAATGAAAGAAATGCAAATGTGCGCTACGAGTAAATCTGCAAAAGTAAAGGGTAATATGCAAATGTAAAGGATGCTTGGGAGCCCGTACAGTGTTTAATTGATCGCATCATTCACAGGTTTGTGATGACAAAGATGTATTCTTTTTGAGTGGTAGTGCAAGGAGTTAACAAAAGCTGTGAAGTGTGTGCTTTTAGTAGTAATTGAATTTACATAGCCCTTACCACCCTGAGGTTGTGTTGAGGGATAGTTATGTAAAATAAATTGCATTATGTAAAGCCTGGGTATTACTAAAATCTGTATTATTGTCATACCATTTTATCATAAAACGTTTTGCACATTTTGTGGCAGTCTCTTTTATACTGTGTGTAATGCAAGTATAAAATAATGACATACATATTCACAGTGCTTTCTGTCACAGGATGTGACCTCGGGGCACTACAAATTCACAAGTCACTATTTTCCACTGCACCAACCAAGATTTAATTCAGTGGCTCTCTGGTTACACACAGACCTCTGCAGTGCATCAACTAATAAAGGTTTCATAATGTTCTATCATGGATTTTCCACTGAGTAACTATTTCCCCACCATAAAAATTATTTGCCATGGGAATTGGGGGCGTTTATGGTTGTCGATTATGAGGACTACCAGGTTCTAGAAATGTTTGTCAGGAGGGGAGGTCCTTATGCCTAAAAAAACTTGACGGGGGGCGGAGGTCTCAGCATCAAAAAGTTGGAAGAGCTTTGGTCTAGAGTGGCATGCAAAAAAAAAAAAAAATGCTAATTCTGTGCTTCAAAATTATTGCCAATTCCTACCCCTTTCCAACAAAATACAAATCAGTGGCACATGCATTAAGACAAATTTTGTCTTTCAACCAGTTTGTGGTGAATACGTTTTTGTGTCTACGACCAACTGACAAGTTGCTCTAAAACTTTCTGCCATGCACTCCGATAGCACATACTCCTTGACTGTCCCATTTCAAAGTGCCATAGTATAGGTCTGTAAAAGAGCAACCCTTTGCTGCTAGGGGAAGATATATATCCAAATACTGTTTGAAATCCTATATACGATTCATTAATACAGAGGATTTACTGCTAGAATTGAACTCTAAGATCAGCTTCCATTATTGATCTAGATTTCAAAATAGAAGTGTGTACACATATTTGTTAAAGTAGTTATAGATGCCCACTTCGTCTACATGGCTCAGATCTGTACAATCCTACTTCACCACTGGTATAAGAATTTAGCCTGGCTGACTATGAATGAATCACATCCTCGACTAGGATTCTGGGATAAACTAGAGATATTCTCAGAAGATAACAATATTTTTTAGATTTAGACATCTTAATGGCCATAATAGCCTAAAGCAGACTTGTTGAGAGATCTGACACTGTAGTGAGCAAATGAACACCTATGATAACCTGCCTGCGGCATCTGGGGTCCACTATGATCCTACTTAAACCTTCAGGTCCAGAAAGTTTTAACTCACATAAAGCAGAATGTGCAAAATAGGTAACAATGAGCGCTAGAAGATTCAATAGTTTGCTTACATTTTACAAACTGATGTCCAGAAATACTAATTACAATGATGGGATGCATAGTAAATAATATAAGATGGGCGGACGTGGATTAGTGTTGAACTTTAGATATGTATACTGTCTGTGCAAGGTCTATGACTGCATGAAATGCTGTAGTAAGTACACACACTCGACTCTGAAGCATTGCTAATTGGAAGGTGGGTGGAGGTAGAAAGGAGCAGCCAATTCAATTGTGAGAAGTAATTATTATGCTGTAACCGAAATAAAAAAAAAAATTCAGGTAATTGCTTTTTGAATGCTCAAAGGATATAGATAAATTGTTTGATGTTCCTACAGAGATACAGCAGTAATATCTTGTCTGCCAATTTAGGAATACAATTACAGCTGACTCTGCCCCTCTAGTTGAACTACTGAAGGGTGGCAGAGTAAAAATGGGGACTGGAACAGGATTGTCAGTGATATGTTTCTCATCTATGCAGAGATGACGATCAGTTGCTTGCTTTCAAAATAACATATACCCAACAATATATGAACATTGTGAAAACAATTACAAAATTTGCAGTCAGTTGTAATAAACTTCAGTGATGGTTATAAAAATAACTTTAAAAACCATTGCTCCAATGCATTACTTAAGGGGTTGAGGCATGAAAATAGTTTTAAAAAACCAACAACTCAAAGGAAAATCAGTGTCAAACCAAGGGCAATATGTAATAATCCCCACGTATGCGAAAAGGCATCAACTCTTTGCAGAATTCAATTAGTTATTAAATGTATAATCACTGATATAGTGCTTTGTTAATTAATCACACCTGCACAGCATCACCCACAACTGCAATGGCATAATGTCAAACTTTCCACATGGACACACTTTTGCATGGATAAGGAAAGACAATAAAATGGAATAACCATCGGCTTATAGGTTATATTGTCTTGATTATGTTTGGTTTAGTGGTGTTACTACAAAGTGTGTATAGCGCTAACGTTTTAAATGGTTTGAAAGCGTTAGAGTGAAAGTGAGTAAGTATTGAGTAGGCATGTCAAAGGACGTTACTTTTTTCTGAATAATTTGGGGGCAAAGGGGGAGAGGAGGAATCAAATGTCCTTTAAGCTCACAGTGCTATTTACACAAGAACTTTGGTTCTTATTGTGCGCCCAAGGCTGTATTATGTTTATGCTTATTTTATACAAGTGTTTTTAGGTGGTGTACGACAGTACAGTTGATTTGGCAGTGCTTAGCCAACTATTGACTTTGGGGGCTTGTTGCGCACATGATGGCTAGGGGGTTCAGTCTAGCGTTTGCTGTTTGAGTCTATTTATATGTGGAATTAGAACATGGAGTAAGGTGTCATTGTTAGTCATAAAGCGCGGATTGCTTTCTAATAAAAAACCCACATAGGTTATCAGAGTTGTGTTGGTTGGTGTAAAAAGGGCCATCAATAAACTGAATGAGGGGGGTGGTTACGCGCGGCAGCATGATGGCCGCGTTTTGAGACAGCTCCGGACCCTCCGAACCGAAACCCATCGATCCGCAACATCTATCCGTGTCCCGTAGTGGGGGACTGCCACCTAAAGCGACTGGGACTCTTACCGACCCGCTTTCCCGCCCAGCCGCGCTCGGACTGACGGTGCGCTGCCCGCCGCAACCTGCGGCCTTACCGGACTGTAGCCGCGTCCTCGAGTGTTCCCGGAAGCCGCTGTGGCCGCGCTGACATGAGGGCGTGCCACTAATCTACACTGTGGCTGGCGGCCTGGTCCGTGAGGAGTGGGCCAACTTGAAGCAGCTGCGGAGGTGATCTCTCTTCCTCCCGGGGGTCCCCAGTGCCCGACTCTTGTGACGGTGAGTCCGCCTGCCCTTGGGGAAAGCACTGGTGTGACTCGTGCTGCCCTGCGGTTTGACTCCTTATTCTTGACCGTTGACTTCCGGCGGTCACCCCATTGTGGACTGTTTTTTCTGTTTAGTTTTTTCTTCCCTCTGTTCAGGGGGTGGGTGGAGGGTCGGGGAGATGGAGCTTTATTCCCTGCACTTAGCTACTGTTGGTATTTTTGGGGCAACAGGCACTCTGCACAGTTTGTTCATTGGGCCGGTTAATGCCCGGGGTGCAGGGGGGCTGGGAGGGGGGTATTGGGTCGGGGGTTGGAGGTTTTGGGTTGTTCATTGTGGTTTCTTCGGCATCACTGCTTAATATGGCTTTGAGAGACAGACTCACATATGATACTCCATCATGGGAATGCACTGGGACAAAAGCTTCACCCTAATTAGTTGGAACATGAATGGGCTGGGGGACAAGGTAAAACGCACTATCTTCCTGCAGTATGTAAAACGGCACTCCCCGGATGTGATCCTCCTCCAGGAATCGCATCTAGTCGGTAATATTTGTAAAGCCCTAAATAGGTGGGTGGGGGTACAGGCTCCTTGCCCACCCGGGCTTCACCACTGGGTCTAGGGTAGTGGGAATCATGGCTAAAAACTCCTTCCCCTTTTCAGTTCAGTCTTCGCACGCTGATGCACGCAGGAGGTATATCGCACTCACTGGACAATGGGAGGGTAAGGCATTAACCCTAGTGTCGGTGTATGTCCCGCCTGGACTGCAATCTTAGACATTTGCGGATCTGAGCACTCTGCTCCTCTCCCTCCCAGAGGGCCTGCTGCTGGTGGGGGGCGACTTTAATGCTGTGGCAACTGATACACTGGACCGCCAACCCCCTTGTGTGATGGGGCCCTCGAGTAGTTGGCTCCCCGACTTCCTTGAGGTGTTCGGCCTTTCAGACACTTGGAGGGCGTTTCACCCCGGGGATTTGTAATACACCTTTTTCTCGGGCGCTCACCGTAGCTCCTCCCGCATCGACCATTTACTCCTGCCTGCCTCTCAACTCCTGCACGTACATGAGGTCCGTCACCTCGCACGCGGCATATCCAACCACTTCCCCGTGTGGGCCAGGTTGGTGCTGGAGGACCAGCGGATTGACATGGTGGCGCCCGTTAGCCCCTGGTACTTGCGAAACCCCAATTTTCGCAAAGACCTGCAGAAGGCAATCAACTGTTACTTTTAGGAGAACCTTGACTCTGTTCTCCCCCCCCCCCCCCCCAAACACTCTAGGAAGCGTTTGAATCAGTTGTGGGGGGGACAGCCCTCTCTCTTATAGCGGGGGTCAAGAAAGAAAATTCCAAAGAGCTTGAGGTGGTCGAAAGGGAAGTCCTACGATTAGAAGCAGACGTTGGGGAGGGGGGGGGGGGGGGACACCCTAGAGGCAACGTACCTCTTGCAATTGAAGACGGATGAATATAAAGCCATTGCCACCTATCGGGCCAAATCCTGGGGGAAGGAGAGAGACGATAGGGTGTATGAATGGGGGGGGACAAAGCCGGGAAACTTATTGCCTGGTTGGACAAGAAGGAAAGGGCCAATCGCCTTGAGCCTGAGCGGACGACCAATTCGGGTGCGAAGATCATAGATCCAGTTCACATTGCCGACGAGTTCGCTGCACACTGTATATGAGGCACAGTCGACCCTCCTTGAAACGGACTATGCCAACCTCCTTCGAGACATCCAACTCCCGGTCCTCTCCGAGGAAGATCGGAATTTTTTTAGATAGCGACATTACTAACGACGAGATTGCACATGCGATCAGAGCTCTCAGACCGGGAAAAGTGATGGGGCCTAATGGGTTACCCATTGAGTTCTATTATCTGCGTCCCGACAAGCTTGCCCCACATCTGAGGGCTATGTTCGAGGAGAGTAGAAAAGTGGGGGAGTTGCCGCCTGACCAACGACTGGCATCGATAGTGGTCATCCCCAAGGAGGGAAAGCCGAGAGACAGATGCGCCTCTTATCGATCCATCTCCCTGCTCAATGCCGAGCCGAAAATCCTCGCCAAACTTTTGGCCACCCGACTGTCGCGAGTGATTAGTGCCTTGGTACACCTGGATCAATCGGGCTTTATGCCCCAGCGCAACACTGCCCTGAACCTGCGACGAGTGTATGGAGTGATAGGGAGGGCTGGCACTGTCCAAGAGGACGCTGTGATCTTGTCCTTGGATGCCTCCCTGGCGTTTGATACTATTGAATGGTCCTACCTCTTTGCCGTACTTTTCAAGTTGGGGTTTGGGCCGCAATTTATATCATGGGTCAGACTCCTCTATTCCGCACCTCTGGCACAGGTGGTGGTTAACAATAAACAATTCGATTCCTTTACTCGAGGTACTAGGCAGGGGTGCCCGTTGTCGCCCCTGCTCTTCGCCTTATCCTTGGAACCTCTTGCTGCCTGGATCCGGTGCGATTTGGCCATACGTGGTCTGCGGAGTGGGAAGACCGCATCTCACTTTATGCGGATGACGTTCTCCTTTACTTGCCCTCCCCAAGACGTCCCTCCGATGTGTTTTAGACATCTTCACATCCTTCGGCAGGTTTTCGGGCTATTCTATCAACTGGAATAAATCTCTCCTTTACATCCTGTCTGGAGAGGCTCCAGCTCTCCCCAGAGATTGTCCAATAAAGGTGGTGTCAGATGGGTTTCGCTACCTGGGGATCTTTGTCACCGCCGATCCCAAGCTCCGTTATGAGAGGAATCTGCTTCCGCCCCTACAGTGCCTGCGGCGTGATGTTGCCAACTGGAGGGCGCTCCCTCTCTCACTGCTCGGTCGAGCCGCTCTTTTTAAAATGATGTCCCTGCCCCGCTTCCTCTATGCACAACAGAACTATCCCATCCCAGTTCGATATTTTAAAGAAATCGAGGACTTACAGAGGCAGTGGTTACGGGATGTGAGACCTAGAATAGCGCTTAAACTAGTTCTCAACTGGTACGACGGCGGTATCAGCCTCCCCGACATAAAGAAATATTACTGGGCAGCCCACCTTGTTGCCATCAACCACGGTACATACCGTGCTCCGGGAGATCCGGGCTATGCCATGGATAGATGGCTGCTTCCGGGTGGGACGTACAACAAAGCCCTCTATGCCAATCCCAAGAAACTCCCCTTGACTGGGCCCACCTCACACTCGGTCCAGGTATGGCATGCGGTCAACAAAGGTTTAGGTTGAGACCGTACACTGACGCTTGCGACCCCCTTGTGGGATTCGGATCAACTAGGTAGTTTACACTCCTCCAAAGGTTTTGATAAGTGGGACCTCATTGGTATCTCTCGGGTGGGCGACCTCTGGGTGAAGGGTGGCAAGCTCAGCTTTGGCCAGTTGCAACAACAGTACGAGCTCGCGGACTGAGTTCTTTCGCTACCTGCAGGTCCGACATGCACTAACCACAGCCCAAAAGAAGAGCTCCCCCCTCCCCGACTCCTCCCCCCTAGAAGAGAAGTTGTTGGACGGGCTGCTTCCACGGAAAGCTCTCTCATTAACCTACAAGAAGCTTGTCAACAACACACCAGATCCCCTGGATAAATTGCATGAGTCGTGGGAGAGAGATGGCTTGCTACTCGACGACCAGGAGTGGAGAGAGGCGGTGGCCTCCCCCAGGGAGGTGGCGATCTCTGCACGTCTCCGTCTGGTGCAATTGAAAATTCTCCACAGAACTTACATCACTGGGCCCCAGCTGGTCCGCATGGGGCGTGGAGAGTGTGTGGACTGCAGACGACAGTGTGTACAAGTCGCCACCTTCATGCATATTCTCTGGGAATGTGAGCAGATTCAGAGATATTGGAGGGGGATACATATGGACATGAGTGAGGTCCTTCATAAGGACATTCGCCCAGAGGTTAAGAAATGTTTACTTAATGTGTGGGAGCCCACTGACTTGACGGGGGCGGAAAGGTTGTGGGTCACTCTGGGAGACGCTGACGCAAAAAGAGACATTGCCCAGCTATGGAGAGAGCTTTCACCCCCTACTCTTGCCACATGGAAACAAAATCTTGACTGGTGCATGTTTAGGGAGAAAACTGTCTATGTGGCAAGAGGCTGCCCCCAAAAATGGTCCTTAGTGTGGGCCAAGTGGAACTCTTACAGGGGAGATATTTGTGTTGCACCGAAGGCCCCCCTTGGCGACGAACCTGTGTCCCCTTAATGATTCTTCCCGACTCACGTTCTGTTTCCTGTAATCGCCTCGTTTCCCAAATGAAATGTAATATTTATTATGCCTTATTTTCCTTTTCATGTGAAATGCCGCCTGTTTGCTTTTTGTTATAAAATTAATAAAAAGATAATTAAAAAAAATAAACTGACTAAGGGTTGCCTATTAGTTTTAGGGGCTGGAGCATGAGAATAGTCACAGGAAAGGTAGTAACAAGAGTTGCTTTTATACATTCATGTGGTGCTTTTGGAGGGTGAGAAACCAGTCTTCGCTTTCCTGTGGAAAAAAAGCAGAAGAAAAGCAATTATTTACAGCCCCAGATATAAGCTTACTGTAGTCATATGGTTAGGCTTAAGGCATTAACAAATATGCAATCGGTAGGGTGTGGCTACGCAGGCAATGGAGGAAGACGTGCTCGTGTAGAGCTCAGTCGGTGGCTCCTCAGGCTAGCCTCAATTATCCGGATACGTTGCACCACCGAGACTGGATTTCACCTCAGCAACTGCTGCACCTGCCCTGAGGTCCCGCTGCAAGTTTTGGGACAATCGAGCTGGAACTTCCGCGCCGGGGCCGGCGGCCCTTCCTGAGGCCTGGTGAGGCGCTGCCGGGTGAACGTGGCCGCTCACGCGAGCCCGGGGATAGGCTCCGCCCACTAGGCCTCACACTGTGGCTCACACTACGCCGATTGCAAGCAGCTGAACTGTGGTGGTCGATTTCTGCCTTGCTGAGGCGGCACTGCCTCGGGGACTGCTGCCTGGCCTGCCGAGGACTCGCTGCTGCTCTCGGCGACTCGACCCCCCGCATGTGAACCTGTGGCAAGAATGTAGGATCGGCGCAGTCGGCGCTGGGCGAGCACCGGCGGCTGGAGATGGAGGCTGTCTAGACCCCTCGAGGTGAGCCCCCGCACTGGCTGCCCACGTCTGGGCTGCGATCCCCGTGTGCCTGTGGTCTTGTTGAGCCCCGGAGCTGCGAGACGTCCCCAGTGAAATAGGGTATAAGCCTCCGCCTGCTGCAACAGAAGTAAGTGACGCAGCAGACAAGCGAGGCCGTAAGTGCACCTCGCTGCGACTGTGGCGGGCTGAGGAACTCTCAGCAGTGTTCCTAGGATATGCGGGGAGGTTGCCATCGCGTAACAATCCTACGGCAGATGGGACTGGGAACGCGAGGAGTGTGCAAATGTTGAGCGGCGCACGGATTACTTGGTCCCCGAAAAGTGGTCCTGGAATTAGTCCTTGCAGCTAACTGCACAATATTTCTGCGGACTGGATCTGCCGGAGGGCTGCGCACTATTGGCACATGCGGATGCACAAGAGCTCCCATAAGACAGGTACAAACTGGAGACAACCCCTGGGATATAGTGGAAATTTCTCACTGCCTGGCTGTGACTGCACCGAAAGCTAGTCTGAGGGATGCACACCTGAACACATAGCCCCTTCTAGATCGATGCCACGGGGTGGGCGCCTCAAGACAAACGTGCCCGACACCACAGTTTCACCCCTGCGGCCCAGGACCAAGGCGAGCAGAATGGCAGGTACAGAAACTCAGGCCAGCATGTCCAGCAAGCTAGATGCGGACCTAGCCGCTGTGGAGAAATTGGGGGGGGGGGGGGGGGGGGAGTCTTTGAATCACACCCGAACTACCTTGGAAGGTAAAATAGATAAAGCAGTCATAGATCTAACGCTTCTTCATGCAGACCATCACAAATTGGCGGACTGCACTGGCGCGCTTGAGGCTACGACGGCAGAGATATCGCCTCGAGTGATAGAAGCAGACAAACATATACACCAACAATTCAACAGAGTGGACTTTGAGGACAGAGAAGAAGACGCGGAAGGTCGGGCCCGGCGCAACAACGTGCGAGTGATAGGCCTGCCGAAGGGAACGGAAGGGAGAAACCCCGTTGCCGATGTAGAATCTTGGCTGCACACCCTTTTGCCAGCAGAAGTCCTCTCCCCGTATTTTGTGGTAGAAAGAGCGCACCGATTATCAGCCAGGCCCCTGCCATCAGGGTCCAATCCCAGACCACTATTGATCCGGCTGTTATAGAGACAGAGACACGATATTGCAGGAAACCAGGAAACTGCACGAAATCCAAGTGGAGAATCAAAAGATAATATTTTTTCCTAACTACACTATCCAAGTGCAAAAAAAAGGAGATATTCTTACATGGTGGTGAAGAGACGCCTCCGGCAGAATGATTCAAAATACTCATTATTCCGCCACGTCTGCGAGTATTGGCGAATGGCAAAACACACTTTTTCACCACATCTGAGGAGGCTGAGGACTGGCTTGATACATACTCTCCTTCGGGGGCTGAGTCACTGCCTGAACGTGCAAATACCAAAACAGCTGGCGAGGCTTATCATCGTCGCCGCCCTAGAGGGAAAAAGTCAAGGCAACTATCGCTCTCTCAAAAGACAGGCCCAGATCCAGTCCAAGTGCTGCAGGGCCAGCGAGGTGCCCTTCAAGCAGTGGCAAGTATCAGCGGGATGCAGATGGAGGAGAGTACGTCCATCTCCAGCCAGCAAGATCAGGCCAGTGATGCTGATGACCTTTCAGATGACCCTCTTACCACGCAAGACTCTTGTGAACTGCCGAATGTCACTCCTCAGACTGCTGATGACATTGCTTGATGACCGCTGCAGTATCCTCCTGTTTGAAACTAACTGTATCTCGTGACTGTAACCGCAAGTATATGGTTATGTGTGGTGAATTATCGTGCAAATTTAGATGTGCAAAAAATATATTATGATGTGTTCCGCTCTAATATCGTCAATTGTATATGCAGCTTCCCCGCTATTCAGTGAAACAATATTTCCAACACTGCATAGTGGCCCCATTTTCCATTAGCAGAGGCCATCAGCCATTTCTGGTGGGTACAACACTGAAAGATTCATGACTGTCCAATAGCTGGGGAGCCCCGAGGAGACCCTCTTCTCCTCTAGACACATACATAAGGTAGAGCGCAGCACACATCCCCAATCTAGATTGTATGATGCTTTTGCATATGGTTTGGATGACTGCCTGTTGCACACTCGCCTTTTTGGTATTTATTTTTAGTTTGGGCGATTGCCTGTTGCATAGAAGCCCGTACGATATGTTCATTTTAATTTTTATTGCTGCTAATTATTATAATTACTTTTTTGTTCAGCATGCCATATTTCACGTATTGAGATGGGACTCTGGTGACATCACCATGCACAAAGGGATGCATTCTAGGACTGCCCCAATATGTGTGGCATTGACCCCCCCCCCCCCCCCCCCCACCTCCTACCTCCTACATTGGCCTGGCCAGGCCACAAGCGCTGCTAGTTTCCAAAGGGTATGGCACCTATAAAGATTGTGACCTGGAATGTGAGGGGTATCCATAGTCCATCACGCTGCTATCACATCTATTCATATTTGAAACGTCACCATGTCCAAATAGCATTATTACAGGAGAGACACTTACATAGGTCAGAGGTAACACAGCTGCATAGGCGTTGGAGGGGCCAACTATATGCAACAGGTTATTCGGCGTGGGGCGCTGGTGTGGGTTAAGCCAGGGACCCTCTTTCAAGTGGTAGACTCCTTTATAGATGCCGAGGGTAGATACGTCATTATCAAGGGCGTCCTAGACAGGAGGCAAATTCTATTGGCTTTGCTGTATGCGCCCAACACAGAACAGATGGCCTTTTTTGGAACTAATCTCCCTTAAACTAGCCGAGTGGCATGATATTCCCATGATACTGGGTGGTGACTATAATAGCGTGTTGGATGCATCATTGGACCGCTCTTTTCCTCCCTTACCTGGCACGGCTACACACACAGCTTTGAACCATTGGGCTGCGCACAGTGGAGATTGTCTGACGCTTGGCGCCATCATAACCCCCAAGACAAGGTATACTCCTATTATTCGGGAGCACACGGACTCCATGTGCGCCTAGATCGCTTCATGGAGTCAAATGAACTTGTCCCGAGCATCTCGGGGTCCTACTACATGGGGCGGACACATTCGGACCACAATCCGCATATAGCGGAGCTGCGGTGGGAGGACGAAATCCCGCCAATCCCAATATGGCGACTTCAACCAGATACTCTATTAGATGCACCCTTCCGGGATTTACTGGCTACCAATGTGGCCCAATATTTTGATGAGAATGCGGGCACAGCTTCGTCGCTGCTGGTGGAGTGGGATGCTCTCAAGGTGGTAATAAGGGGTCATTATCTGGGTACTGAGGCCGGCATTAGAGTACAGCTGGAAAAAGATCTTACCGCTTTGGAGGGGCGGCTGGCGGACGAGGAACGTGAGGCGATTGAGGGGTCCCAGAGGCAACTGGATAGTAGCAGAGAGGAACATGAACGATTGCTAGAGCGGCTGCGGTGCCTCAATTATGCTGCACACTCGGGGGACAAAGCTGGAAAACTACTTACGTGGCTAATCCGACAAGATGAGACACAGTCCCCTGTCACATCCATGCAAACATCAACAGGGGGTGTAGCGTACACAGAGCGAGACATACATGATGCGTTTGTGACTCATTATAGAGGCCTATATAAATCCCACACAATACCTTCACACAAGCTACACCCCCGGAGTTACAGCTCTACCTAGATGGGAAGGAACTGCCACAACTCACACGCACACAAAAAACGGAATTAAACGCTCCTCTCTCCGTAGAGGAAATACGGGACAGCATATTCGCATTATTGAATGGGAAATCGCCAGGGCCAGACGGCATACCGACCGAATTTTATAAGGCTTATGCGTATATATTGGTACCGCAGCTGTTGAAGGTATATGAGGCTGCTTTGGATGAATCTGCACTCACTGATATGCAAAATGAGGTCCTGCTAGTGTCTCTCCTTAAACCAGACAAAAATCCTGAATCCTAGGGCTCCTATTGTCCATTAGCGCTTAACACCGATAATAAAGTCTTCGCATCACTACTCGCCAGGCGTCCCTCACCATTAGTGAAAACGCTGGTACATCCAGACCAAAACGGTTTTGTTCCCACCAGAAATACCTCACTCAACCTCCAACGTTTTTTTCGGATACAGCAGTATGCAATATACATAGCTGGCCTCGCTCTGGTTGTCTGGTGCTAGATCTGGAAAAGACCTTCGACTCTACGAAGTGGCCTTACCTGGCGGAAGTGCTGAACAAATATGAACTCAATGATTACTATTTAAATATGGTCCAACTGCTGTATCAATGCCCTACGGTTCGGGTCCGTAACGGCAGGCTTATTTCAGACCCAATCAGGGTGAGACGGGGAACACGTCAAGGCTGTCCGTTTTCTCCACTACTTTTTTCCCTGGCCATGGAGCCACTGGCAATGCTACTTCGTAGCAGCGGTGAGGAGTGGGGCATACCACAGGGTGATGGGATGCATGCTCTGTCTCTGTATGCTGATGACTTATTGTTGTATGTACGGGACATTACTGACATTCCCACATCTATAGCGGATGTGTTGAGGGCTTTTGAGGAGATGTCGGGTCTCCGGGTTAACTGGGCCAAATCAGGAGTCTATCCCTTTAATACGCACATGGCAGAAACGGATGTCCACATTAATGGCTCATTGCTTTCGCGGTACCCAACCACCTTTCGCTATCTTGGGATATTTATATATCGGACACCGGATGACTTGCTGCAAGGCAATTTAATGAGAGTAATTTCAGCAATAAGGGCCCAAATGCAATTTTGGAAGTCGCTCTCATTGAATATTATGAGTCGTATTACCCTGCTAAAGATGATAGTTCTTCCCAAGTTACTGCATTATTTCTCGATTCTTCCAGAATACGTCCCAACCAAAACTTTCCGTGAACTGGAACGGTTGTTCCGAGACTTTATATGGAACAAGGGCAGACCCCGAGTCGCACTATGGAAACTATAAGTTCCCATCAGCCAGGGAGGGTTGGCCGTTCCTAACATGGAATTGTACTATATAGCAGCCCAGCTACAGTGGGTGACGAAGTGGCTCAATGGCAATTGCCTGGAAGACACGGCGATCTTGCAGCAACCGTGGACCTACGCCCAAATCTATCACTTATTTCATCCAGTAGCCAGGCCCCCACGTCAATCTCAATTGCATTTGAGATTAGCATATAGATGCTATAAGAGGAGCTTATGTTTCACCCGCACGGTGCTCCCATATGCCCCGATATTGCCAGTCTTCGGGACACCAAGGGGAAAGATGGGTACTTCCGAAGAGACTCTCACGCATTGGCGAACGGCAGGTGTGTACACCCTGGGCGACCTTTACAGGGACGGTACATTATTAACGTTTGAGGCATTGGTGGACGACACTGACTTGCCTGTAGGGCAATTCTTATTTCACACCTCTCTCACGAGAGCCCTATCAGCTGCTTGGGGAGATTTAACAATTGAGCCACCAATAAACTTATTAATACAGTACTTACACGTCATGGGGGCGGGATCGCATATAGTGCATTGGCTGGTGACGGCCTTACTGACACACACAATGAAACTAATGCGGACTCTTCGCACCCACTGGGAAGCAGACCAAGGCCAACCCTGAACCGATAAAGAATGGGACACCATCCTGGCCAGCTCCACCCATAGTCTGAGAAGCTCCAAATTCAAGTTAAAACAAACATATCTTACAGAGTGCGCACCTCTCCCCCGATAAAATTAACAGATACTTCAAGATTGCTACTTCTGAATGCCCACGCTGTAGGCGGCTCGATGCGGATCTACTAGATATGTTGTGGTCCTCTGCATCCCTTCAAAATTATTGGCAAGAGGTGACCACAGTCCTGGCGCTTTGCACTGACACATCATTGCCTCCCACATGGGAAGTCTGCATATTAGGGGTTTATGTAAGGAACACGAAAAACAAAGTTGCTCACGGTTCAAGGACTTGGGATTGATCGTTGCAAAACACTTAATTACTAAACGATGGAAGCATGCAGAACCTCCAGAGTCGATCTGCTGGTGTACATCTCTCATGATATGGGTGCAGGCGGAAAGTACATTACACAGGGAGGAAACGGCAGGGCTGCGTAAGTACCCCAAAGCACAACACTGGGACACTATACTCTCAGCCTTCACTAATGGGGAAAATGGAGCAGATGAAGATACCCACCCAGCGGGCACATAAATTTCATGCTAGGGATCCCGTGGTATGGGAAGATACGGTACTAACCAACAGAAATCACAACATATTAGATACTGCTGCACTGAAACAGACCGGTATGGAAGACCCCCTACCCCTTGTCATCCAACCGTCCGCCGCCACAATACTAACCCTCTGCATCTTCGTGAACCCAAGTCCCATCCTGCGAGTCACTTCACTTCACTGTCCAGCTCAAGATGCTTAGTCCCATACGCAAACGTGTAATGATTGTTTTATTTGTTTATTAATGGCAGCCCAATTAGTATGTTGTTAGCAGATGTTAATCAGTTAATATATGTCTTTTTGGCACATTTTCTTTTATCTTTCATTTTTTTTCTTTTCCTCTTGTGTAAAATCTTTTTATTGGAATATTGTAACAGTTGTGCACTGTTTTTTAATTTTTTTATACGTTTGCCAGCAATGTGTACGCTAGATACCAATATATTGATTGCAACACACCATGCTATCGTGTAGTGTTGCCGATTTCAATGGAGGACTAGAACTAATGATGTCGTGGTATTGATAGGCAATCACAAAGTTACAAAGGTTACTAATTGCTGGTGTTATATAGGTAAACTATGGCATATTGTAAACACATTCCTGGAATGCATACTGCCGATTTACACAATGTTCTTATGATATTTCTATGTACAGTTCTGCATTGTGCACTTGAAGGCTCTGCATTGTTCTGTAATGTGTGAAAAAGGGAAAATAAGAAAAGATTTATTTATTATCTACTGGCGGTCGCCAGTAGATAGTTATAGTTAGGACCTATTTTCCATAGGAAATCCGCAACATTCTATTTGGAATAACGTTAGTGCCGGTTGACGAATCCTCGCGAAATTTTCCAAACTTTTGGCCAGCTTCGCTCCGCTCCTACCCTGAAAGTTTTGCGGAGATCCGTCAAGCGGGGGCCGAGAAAAAAGGGGGGTCCCAAAACGCGTTTTCCCCATGCAATTTCCCATAGGATCTGTTGTCGCAGCTACAGCCCGAACCGCTGAACGGAATGACACCAAATTTAGCAAAGAGGTAGTCCTCAGTTCGGACTCGTGCCTTTTGCATATATGGTGTGAATCTGTTCAGTAGTTCCTGAGAAAATTAGGGTAAAAAAGTTAGTGATATCTATGGCCGCGGAGGATCCGCGGACCGTACCCGCACCGTAAGCGCACCCTCCCCGAACCGAGCACCTTCCCGATCGCACGCTGAATGCTAATTGGCTGTCGAGTGTCTCTCTACATTCGAAACCAGGAACTGTTGGCGGCCATTTTCTGCCTCGGTAGAAGCGAGGCTGAAGATGCAAGGAGAATTAAGTGTGTAAAACATATAAAGGGGGCAGAGTGGAAATACTTTGACCCTCTAGAGGTGCTTAGGGGGTCCCAGAAGGATCCCCTGGGGCCCCACTTTTTAAAAAAAAAAACACGGGGAAATGCGCGCATGGTGCGCTTATCCTATTGCGTTGGATGCACGGATTCTCTCGCGGTGGGTGCGCGGATCCACGGCAACGTTTTTTGAAAAACGACAAGAAATCATTGGTTGCATGACAACTTTCTACACTGAAAGGTAGGGTGTATATTTCTGTTTTTTAAAGGTATGATTGTTATTGGTTAACAAAAACAGATTGTAAGGAACATTATATATGATAAGCTGATATGTTGAAAAGTCAAGCACACTTCCTGTCTTGTGTAGGAACATTGTGTGTTGAACTTGTGACCTGTGAGCTCAGTGCAGTGTTCCATGACCTGTTTCTATGGTAACAGGCAGAAAGCAGATTGGTGGAAGGGTTGAAATGTATTTCAGTTGGAAAGGGTTGAAATGTTTAACCAATATAAATGTGTTTGCTTTTGAGTTTATGTGCGAAGGATTGTGATTTGATGTTTACATGTATATGTGTGGAAAATGAAAGGGAAACCTTTTCATTCTTTGCTTTTGCTGAGAGGTGCACAGTGCAGAGATTCTGTAAAAGAAAATATGGTGAGTGACTGATATACTTCTTAATCTACAAAAGAACTTGAAAGAGGAGTTATTTAATTGTGAGGGGATGTATGCAGACTATTTTGATTTTAATCAGACTAATGTATTTTTCCTGCTAAAGTGTAGGGAGTACTTTTTTTCTCTACAATGGGTGTGCATGTTGAAACCATTCTGTGATAAGCATTTGTTTATTTCATGTGTTTGTAAACAGATAACTGTGCAGTTTTTATATTTTGGTAGAATTGGAAACCATCATGGTTTATGAATTTGTGAAATGAGTTATGTTATGTTTCTATACTAAAATGTAGTACTACTTCTAGATGAAGAAATGTGTTTTGGTATAGTGCAAGGGATAGTGTTGTTTGTCTAGAATCACACAGTGAGTGTGTGTGCATTTGCGAACCACTGTGAGAGAAGCATTTGGTAACATTGTGTATTTGCTGACAGATAACTGTTTTAACTTGTCATGTTGTGAAGTTTTAGAAGCATCAGAATCCAGTCTTTGGTTATGCGTTGATTAAATGAGTCATGCTTTGACACGGATGTGCTATACTTAAATATGTAGATTGTGTTCAGTACCATTAACTCTTCTAGACTAGTGAATGAGTTTTGGTAAACTCCTAGGATAGTGTTGATTGTCTAAAATCACACAGTGAGTCTGTGTGCATTTGGGTAAGGATTGTGAGAGAAGCATTTGGTAACATCGTGCATTTACTGACAGATAAGTTGTAAAACCTGTCATGTTGTCAAGTTTTAGTAGCATTAGAAGCCAGTCTTTGCTTATGCGTTGATTAAATTAGTCAGGCATTGACATTAAAGTGTAGTCGTGAAATATGTACATTGTGTGCAGTTCCTTTACCACTTCAACTGTAGTGAATGAGTTTTGGTAAACTCCTAGGGATAGTGTTGTTTGTCTAGAATCACACTGTGAGTCGGTGTGCATTTGGAAACCACTGTGAGAGAAGTGTTTGGTAACATCGTGTATTTGGTGACAGATAAGTTGTAAAACATGTCATGTTGTCATGTTTTAGTAGCATTAGAAGACAGTTATGGCTTATGCTTTCATTATATGAGTAAGGCATTGACAGTAAATTGCAGTTGTGAAATATGTAGATTGTGTGCAGTTCCCTTACCACTTGCACTGTAGTGAATGAGTTTTGGTAAACTTATAGGGATAGTGGTGCTTGTCTAGAATCACACTGTGAGTTAGTGTGTATTTGGGATCACTGTGAGAGAAGCATTTGGTAACATCATGTATTTGCTGACAGATAACTGTTTTAAAACCTGTCATGTTGTGAAGTTTTAGTAGGATTAGAATCCAGTCTTTGCTTATGCGTTGATTAAATGAGTCATGCTTGGACACTGATGTGGTGTACTTAAATATGTAGATTGTGTGCAGTACCATTAACTCTTCGAGTAGTGAATGAGTTTTGGTAAACTCCTAGGATAGTGTTGCTTGTCTAAAATCACACTGTGAGTCTGTGTGCATTTGGGTAAGGATTGTGAGAGAAGCATTTGGTAACATCGTGTATTTGCTGACATATACCGGTTTTAAAACCGGTCATTTTGTGAAGTTTTAGTAGCATTAGAATCCAGTCTTTGCTTATGCTTTGATTATATGAGTCAGGCTTTGACATAAAAGTGCAGTCCTGAAATATGAAGATTGTGTGCAGTTCACTTACCACTTCCACAGTAGTGAATGATTTTTGGTAAACTCCTAGGTATAGTGGTTGTTGTCTAGAATCACACTGAGTCTGTGTGCATTTGAGAACCACTGTGAGAGAAGAATTTGGTAACATCGTGTATTTGCTGACAGATAACTAATTTAAAACCTCTCATGTTGTCAAGTTTTAGTAGCATTAGAAGCTAGTCTTTGCTTATGCATTGATAAAATGAGTCAGGGTTTGACACTAAGGTGCAGTACCATGTACTATTCTGTTCACTGTGGCAGAACTGAAAATTTAAAAGTTTTACCTAAGCACTGTCCTAGAAGTAGTCTGATTATTTAGTCAGTTTCTAAGTACAAAATAGACTGCTTCAAATGTCTATGCAGTATGCATGTAGTGTTCTAACATACTATACACTTGTCTTTCACACCTTCAATTCCCCAGTCAGTATCCGTTCACTTACAGCAAACACCCTGTCACTCCATTTGCACTCCTCTAGTGACCCATTCAGCATCATGTACTAATCCATTCACTGTGCCAAACCCTAATAAATTCACCCAGGCACTCTCCTTGCAGTACTCTAATCATTCAGTCAGTACCAAAGTACTCATCCAGTGACCCAGGCCTTATATGGACTGCTTCAAACCCTTATCCACTATGCATGCAGTCCTCTAACCACCTACACAATTGTCTTTCTCACCTTCAATTCCCTAGTCAGTATCCATACACTTCCAGGAAATACCCTTTGCAGTCCTCTAGTGACCCATTCAGCACCATGTACTAATCCATTCACTGTGCTAAAACCCAAACACTTATAAATTCACCAAGATACTATCTTTGCAGTACTTTAATCATTCAGTCAGTGCCTAAGTATTCATACACTGAGCCAGGCCTTAGCACATGGAGTGCTTCAAACCCCTATGCACTATGCATGCAGTCTTCTAACCACCTAGACACTTGTCTTTCACACTTTCAATTTCCTAGTCAGTATCCGTACAGTCCAGCACTTGTGACTGCCTTTGCACTCCTCTAGTGACCCATTCAGTACCAAGTACTAATCCATTCCCTGTGCGAAAAGCCTAGCACTTATAAATTCACCTAGGCACTCTCCTTGCTGTACTCGAATCATTCAGTCAGTACCCAAGTAGTTATGCAGTGAGCCAGGCCTTAGCACATGGACTGCTTTAAATGCCTATGCAGTATGGATGCAGTCCTCTAATCACCTACACAGTTGTGTTTCACACCTTCAATTCCCTAGTTAGTATTCATACTCTTCTAGCAAACACCCTGTCACTCACCCAGTGTGTCTCCTTATAGTACTTTAATCATTTAGTCAGTTAGCATTTAGTCTTTTAGTGAGGTAGGCTTTAGGGCATGAACTGCTTCAAAGTAGTATGCACTATGCATGTAGTGTTTTAACGATCGTCACACTTGTGGTTCAGGGCTATAGTTTCTTAGTCAGTTTTTATATAAAATGTGTTTGTACAGTAATGGAATAGTATAAATTTGAAAGTTATTAATATACATTTGTGTTTCTTTTTTACAGATACAGAACAGGAGTGTTTCTCATCTGTTTGCACTCTTCTCGTGCAAGATTGTTTGGATGAAGTGTCCTTAGGTGTTTCATCATACTTGCTGTGCCGCACGAGTATTTTTTGTTAGGATCCCCTCGTAACAGAACTCTTTGGCAAATCTTGCGAATGAAGAAGGTGGCATTGGTCTTTGTTTGCCCCTTGGAAAAAGTTAAAAATGTCTTCACCACTGAAGACAAGCATTTACAATGCAACGGTCTCGGCATTGTTAAAGTTAGAGCTATTGGCATTGCTCATGACAATGCAGTTTCTTTAAATGTTTTAAAAACAAAAACAAACAAAAATAATGTCATGAGCAATGCCAATAGCTCTAACTTTACCAATGCCGAGACCATTGCATTGTAAATGCTTGTTCTCATCTTCCTCCTCTTGTCTCTCACCTTTGATTCACTCACTTCAGTAGCCTCGTCTGTATTCAACAACTTCTGCGCTTCTCGGTCGACCGCCGCAGCGTCATTGGCTGCTAGTATCACTGACGTCACACTAAGAGAGGCGAGTGTTGAATAGCATGGGCACAAAGAAAACGGGGATACTAAGAAAACGAAGAACACGAGATAGGGTGGCAAAGGGAAGAGAGTACGTTACATTCATTGTAACAGGAAAATACTGGTCATTTTTCAATGTAATCTCTTTTCGTCTCACTAGTGAAGTTCCGCTTGCACTGAGTGTATGCACAGTCCATACTGAGAGGACCCGACGTGGGAGACTGCAGTGAGTCAAGATCTCCCCGTCGCTCTACATACTGAGTGCCAGAGGAGGCTGGACGCACGCTTGCAAAATTAGGGACAGAAGTCTATACATAGCAGGCATCGTGTTGCAATACACACCTCAGATTTGTTTTTGTGTCTTGTAAATGTCCACAGATGCTTTCTTTTCGTTGTGAAATGTTTATAGTTTGTTGATCGGCAGTTGTGCTGCACGTCTATGAACGACTATTTGATCTGTCAGTGGCGAGGAAACCTGGCGATTAGAGAAACCCGCGGTTCACCTTCGGTTGCAGGGCAAGATTCGAACCGTCGTGTGAACTTTGGTGTAAGAAAACAGCAGCACTCGATGCACCAGGCGTGGATAAGCCCCCTTACCGGGACACAAACGCAGAGGGGTTTTAATGCATGTGTACCGATCACAATGTGCTCTTTGTCTGCTACAGCCGACAACATCTTTCCGTTGCACAGAGCACCTGAAAGTGGATTTCAATGCCAACGCCTGCTGGATAGTAGGGTGTGGGAATTTGTAATTGCATTTATATAGCGCGAATATGACACGCCCCTCTTTCTACACACCCCACGTGCCTCTTGCTGGAGGAGGATGTAAACATCCCCGTGTTGGAAGCAGTATCCAGCAGCTCTGCAGTGGCGTTAACATTTTGTTGAGTGCTCCATAATGACTGAACTAATAGTGTACGACGCGCGGGCTCAACACAAGTCTATGGTTTACTATTGTAACTGATTGGAAACAACAACGCCTGCGTTACAGAGAGGGGCGTGACTCAAAAGACTGCGCTTTCACAATTGTAAACCTTCGCCAAATGTTGTCTGCATGCCAGTGAACACTGTCTGATTGTGTGATCATGTTGATGGTACATACATGATTATGGACAGTGTGTGGCTTCATACACTTGTACCACGTGTCGTGAGTACATGATCGTATGATTAGCGCGGAAGGAGGGATGTGGCAGAACAGGGCAATGAAGAGTATCTGAGGCAATGGCAGGGGTGGGTGACTGTGATGCGGGGGAACCGGGTTCAAGCCAGCGCTCTGATACCTTTGGAGTGCCTGTACAAAAGTTTAAAATCACAGAGAGAGAGACACAACTGCCTTTCTCCGAGGCGAAGCAGAAATGCCTCGGAGAAAGGCAGCGGAGCTTTCGGATTCGGGGGCGTGTTCTCCTCCTGCCATTGGCTGGAGGAGATCATTAGATTTCTTGAAAAAAACACGCCCCCGAATCCGAAAAGGACGGGGCCTGTTCGGAGTGACGGACCTCTTCTCCAATGGCTGGCCAGCATTCAAGAGGCCAGCCAATGGAGCACAGGGGCGGGTTCAAGCCCCTCTTCTCCAAGTCATTAAATCTCCGACTTCCGGTTCTGCCTTCGGCAGACCGGCGGTCCTCGACCTAAAAAACGTTGTGGGCGTGGTGCCTTCTGCAAAAAAATTCTCAGATTTGGTAAATATTTTAAAGCGGCAACATTTACAGTTTTTGTAAGTTAAACGTATAAAATTTTGTTAGCTGTATACATTTTATATATCTGTGATTTGTTTCTTGTGGTATTTTGTTGAGAATACCATGGTGGTTTTTTTTTAACAATCTTTTTGATTTTCCAGGTCTGTCGTCGACATCCGTGGTTCCCACAGGAGTGTTCCGCCTTGTTGTTTTGTATTATTGTTTATTAGTTTATTGTTTATGTTAATAAAAAAATAAAGTTTGAAAATAGTTTATCGTTTATATATTTATTATTATAAAAAATAAAGTTTGAAAAAAACAATTAATAATGTTTTTGGTTGTTCTCTTAACTGCTGTGGGACTCTTTCTTGTTCTTATTACTGTTATTTGATGGAGTCCACCATGGTGTTAAATTCTGGGGCACTTATCGCTGGAATACTAGTGATATCTGCAGTTTGCACCAACTTCTGAATAGTGTGTTAGATTTATCTCAACTTTACTTCCGTTAAAGTGCTGATAATGAAATGGAGAGTAGCCGTTCCCGTGCAAAAAGACATGAGGTGCACCTTTGCGATTTATTCTAAATACTAAAATCCTGTATTGTATTGCACTGAGGTATTGGCTGCACTTACAGTGTACACACAAAATCTATTAAGAAATCTCATTGTATTTATATTGATTGAGAATAGTGCGTCAGGTGCTGGATCTTGACGAGATACACTGCTCAGTTCGTATATTATTGTGCACACGAAAAAAATCACATCACAACTTTCACACCAATTGCAATCCGAAACAAATTCCGGCGATAAGACACGTTAGCACCAGGGATTTTACACCTGCTTTCTGCTGGTGTTAAGCAGGACAACTACCTGCACCATGAAAGGGAACACAGCCAAGAGCCACACCAGAACACCCACAGGTGCCATAGTGTCAATGAGCAGGATACAGGGATACCCATGAGGGCCAGAAGACTCATCTCAACAACTCCAGGACCGCCAATGCCCCCCAAACCCACATCTTAGTAAGTGTGTCCCTGTGGTCATTGTCTTAGCATGATAGGCACGAGCCCTGCAACATCACAGTGTGCTGTCACCACAGCGTTGGCAGTGAGCCTGGATGTGTAGCTACGTACGCATCCTCCTGCATGCACAACTGGCGTGTGCTGGTCTGTTGTTCACAGGTCAGTGCAGGGGTGTGCCTATCCGGCAAGGGGAACGGGGTGTCTCGGACATGTCCGTGTACAGGAAGTGCGGTAAGTGTGTCTCTGTGTTCTGGTGTGACCTGTTACAAGAGTCGATGTTGTAAAGTGGCATGCACCACCTCCAAACGGCACTGTGATGTTGTTGTTGGATTGTAGCAGGACATGCGCAAATAGGCATTACAATGGCGTGCCGTACGAGTGCACGAGATACAACAGCTCACCGTACAAAAGTGTGGGGGCTTGTGGGAGGGAGGTGCAGCCGTTTGGCAACATAACACACAGTGAACTCGACCATGTGCCACATGCTGGGCATCTCATCCATGATGACCACGGTCGCAGACATCCCACAACACCAACGACTGGCCTTTGTACACATCCTGTATGAATGCAGCGTGTGATGTTGGCAGGTTGTGTGACTTGTGCTCCTTGTTGGTGTCATTCTGCCATTCTGCCCATCTCCCCCCATCTCCCCCAACTCCCTGCTTCTTCCTCTTCCTAGTGCTGTTGCGTCTATAATTTTGTTGCTGCACACAAATACATGTAAAGAATAAATTAGAATAGTTCTTTGATTCTTTTAGGTTTCAAAACTTCTCTATTGGTTTCTTTTTAATTTTCCATATGAACCGTTTTTTTAAATATTCAACAGCACATAGAAGTCAGAAGTGCAACGTATTCTATCAACACACTTTCTAGAACATTCTACAATACGTGCAGGTTAAAAGTTCATCAATTTTTTAAAACTTTACGATATTTTTGTAACATTTTCTTGAACATTTAACGACACATGCAGGTTAAAAGTTGACGATTGTTTTAGGTTTGAATAGTGCCTGCCAAATGCAAGTAGCAGGTGTGGTTGAGCTGAGCAAATTTTATCTTATGATATGTACTCCACGTTGAAACTGCTTTTTCTTAACCAATCACAAAGATGCTTTCCACAAAACTAATGTGCACCCTACTTTTAAAAAAGAATGCTTTTCATGATATCTTCAGAGATAAGTTATATTAGCATTTAAAAAAACCTTTGAAATTCACTGAAAAAACCATAGGTTTCATGCACGTTATAGTTAGGAATTGGCATTTAAAAAACCTTTGAAATTCACTGAAAAAACCAAAGGTTTCAGGGGCGTTATAGTTTGGAATTGGCATTGTAAAACTACCTCTTAAAACGCGCCACAGGGCGTGTTTGCACACGTCACCTCAGGCCCCGTCCCCTCACTTACCCACTGTGTAAACACGCCCTGTGGTCGTTTTAAGTTGGGAGGTTAAGTCCCCTTGAATCCTGAGGGTCCCTAGGGTCCAGACCAGACCACTAGGTACCTCCAGTAAGCGCCACAGAGCTGCGTTGCAGAGAGATGTAAAAAGGGGCACGGCCTAGACCACCTCTCTGCAACGCAGCTCAGTGGCGCTTACTGGAAGCACCTGGTGGGCTAGTTAGCCCCCAGGGGCCCTCAGGATTGAAGGGGAATTATTTCCCCAACTTAAAACGCGCCATAGGGCGTGTTTGCACACGTCACCTCAGGCCCCGTCCCCTTCCTTCCCCACTGTGTAAACATGCCCTGTGGCCGTTTAAGTTGGGAGATTAAGTCCCCTTGAATCCTGAGGATCCCTAGGGGCAAAATAGCCCACTAGGTACGTCCAGTAAGCGCCATTGCAGAGAGGTGTAAAAAGGGGCACGGCCTGCACCACCTCTCTGCAACGCAGAGCAGTGGCACTTACTGGAAGCACCTGGAGGGCTAGTTGGCCCCCAGGGTCCCTCAGGATTGAAAGGGAATTATTTCCCCAACTTAAAACGCGCCACAGGGCGTGTTTGCACACGTCACCTCAGGCCCCGTCCCCTCCCTTCACCACTGTGTAAACGCGCCCTGTGGCTGTTCTAACTTGAGAGATTAAGTCCCCTTGAATCCTAAGGGTCCCTAGGGTCAAACTAGCCCACTAGGTACCTCCAGTAAGCGCCACAGAGCTGCGTTGCATAGAGGTGTAAAAAGGGGCGTGGCCTCAGAACACCTGTCTGCAACGCAGCTCCCTGGCGCACACTGGAGATACCTGTTGGGCTAGTTGGCCCTCAGGGACCCTCAGTATTGAAGGGGAATTAATTCCCCAACTTACAACTGGCCAGGGGGCACGTTTGCAGAGTGCTGCAAGGAGGGGGCGTGGCCTCCAGCGCGATGCCGGTCTTTTATTTTTTTTAAGGAGGGCTGTGTGGCCCCCCCTTCTTTTTCTAATTTACTGGCCCCGGGGACCCCAACCCCCGAGTCATGGCCTTTTTTTCCTTTAGGAGGGGGGCTGCGTTGCCCCCCCTTCTCAGGCCACTTATGGCCCCAGGTACCCCATCCCCCAGGGCCGGCCTTTGTTTTTTATTATTTTAAAAAAATATCTATTTATAGAAACACCTACGACATGCTGGACAAACCTTATGTACCTATCACCATGACGATTTGCGTGATACTCTTTAAAAGGCGACTATGCATACAATGAATCCACGTGGAATGTATTTACACCGCTAGTGAAGCTCGGACGTGTCTGACGCCCTACCGTGCCTAATCCCGGCGCCCCCGCCGGTGGGTACTCTCCAAGTAGACACCCTTGTCATTTATTTATACAAACATGGGTAGCTATTGACGGGCACATTTAATACACACGCACACCAAGCCATTCAAAGGGGATTCGACAAAAATTCAACCAAACTATGCAAGAAACCCCCCTCACGGTTAATAAAACACACATCCACCGCCGACTGTGTAATAATTTTCTTGAGAGTCACAGCATGATCCTGGCTGAGCCCAATGCTGTGTTACACCCACCAGTACCCGCCGAGTGCCACACACCTCTGTGTTGTATTCCACCAGCTAGTACGTATGCTATGACACTCTCTAGCCCATGTGCACTGTAACACCACCCCGTGAATATGTCATGCCACACTTGCCTTCGCACGGGTTATATTGCCCCATCTAACGTGCCTTCCTCGATGTGTATGTTATAACGCACAGCGCTATGCCATACATATTACAATCTGGGATCCATATCTTTGTCACAGTACATATGCAACGTTACACTCCCCAGCACATATTTTATATTACAACTTTAGAGACTAGTTAGGTTACACAACACTGCCCTGTGCATATTACACTCCAAGGCGCATATTGCATAGCACGCGCTAGTGCCTGTGCTATCTCGCGCTCTCCAATGAATCTGTCATTGCGCACAATGTATTGCATATTATATTTCACGCCCCGGTTCATCTTATATCTCACTTTTTGGTGCATAGTTTATACCATATACTATATCTAGTTTTCATTTTCAATCGTGCACTCAGGACCATGTTCTATATAACACTGCGTCCACCTACCCTTTTCACGGGCATTACATTTTGCAATGGGGGGTGGAGGGTCTGGGGGTGTTTCTGCCAAGTGAGCCCGGAGTCACAGTCACAAACGTCCTCTTCTTCCTGAATAAAAGTGAGTTTATGCTGCATACTTGTTCATATTTTAAGTAGTTAGCACAGACACACATTTTAAAAACAATAAAGTTCCTAATACCCACCTTCTCTGAACAGTTAGCTTGCTGCCCCATCCACCTCCTCCCTATCCTCTGTTGTCTGAATCCATGGACTAGCCTCCTCCCTCCTGCCATGCATGGTCTGATGTGCTGCCACTGCCCTCCATTTAGCATGATGTACCAGTCCACTCCTCCTGCCATCCATTGCCCAATTCGATGGCCCATCATTGACCTCCTGCTTAGCCTCTGTGCTTAGCTTGCTGCCCATATTCTCCTTCCCCCTGCTCTCCGATGTCTTTGTGCATGCCCCTGCTCCATCCTTTTTGCCCACCATGTTTCATGGACCTGCCACTCCTATCTACTCTGAGTGTTCTGTTGAGCTGCCACTCCCCTCACACCTGCCTAGCATTGTCAGATGACTGTAACCTGTCCCTGTCACCTCCACCCTGCCTGTCCACATGCCATGCCCCTATCCCCTTCCTCCTGTCCTCCATGGTCCATTTTACTGCCACACCCTTCTGCCCTCCCTGGTCTGTTGTGCTGCAACTGCTCCTCCTGCCTGCCCCGCGTGGTCTGTTGTGAGGCCCCTTCCCTTGAACTCTCTTGTCTGTGCCCAGGTCCTGACCCTCCCTTCTATCCTCCTTTGTGCATGCCCCTGCACCCTCCTTCTTGCCCATCATAGCCATTGTGCTGCCACTAACCCTCCCGCTTGCCATGCATGGTCTTCTGTGCTGCCATGGCCCCTCCCACCTTCCCTCCATGGTCTGTGTGTATGCCATCATAGTCTCACTGTTGCGCTCCATGGTGTGTCTTGTTTCTAGTGCCCATCCTGCCTGACCTCCATGGTCATCTTGCTGCTCCTGCCCTGCCCCCTTGCCCCCAGCCCTCTGTTTCCATGTGCAGACCCCTATTCCATCCCTCCTGGCTTGTCTGTTCCATTGTAATGCCCCTGATCCATCCCTCCTGCCCTTTATGGTCTGTTATGCTGCAGCTTTCTCTCCTGTCTGTCCATTATGGTCAGCTAGCTACCAAAAACTTGCCAACACTATGGGAACCTTTGTACCCTCATTTAACTCCATAGTCCATCTATGGCTTCACTGGATTTTAATTTCTATTTCGTCTTTACTGTTTTATACTGTGTTTTTTTCCTTAATGCCTAGGTTTAAATGTTTCCCCATAAAGGTCTCCAACTGCTACTTTGATTCTTCTGTACTACTTAAATGTTTAAACACAATATAGCTAGAACCACTACTGGGTTGATTTTAGACAAAAGAACAGTGTAGGTAGCAAACTCAAAGTGATGTCACCTATCAAATTTAAGCCTGCTGCGGAATAGCCGTTGCATCTTTAGTGTGTACTCCCTTGTTTATGTTGATGTGTTTCGGTCATCTGAGTTTTTGGTCTGTACTTTATGTTTTATCCATCAGTTGATGCTAGTAACAACCAAGTCCATGACAGGAGTTTTCAATCCTTAATGAATAGGTCTAAATTTAACTTACTAAGAAGTGTAACAGTCTGTTGCAGCCTCTGTGTACTCTACAGACTTGAAAGTATGTTTATCTGGCAAGGTGGAACTACAGCTTAATTTTCTCCCTCAACCCCTCCCCACACACACAGTTTCAAACACAGCAATCTGAAGCCACCTTTGAGGACTTAAATCCTCGATGCGCGCCCTCACTCAAACTTCTACTTTCTCACTGCACAGTAACAAAATAAGACTTTTTCACCATGCTTCACAAACATACAATACAGGCAACTTAGAAGCACCAGTGAAAAAATGTCCTTATGTGTGGATAAGCAGCATTTGCCACAGGCACCTTCTTCTGTAGCACGCTAATAGCAATCAAAGTGCACAGATTTATTGGTTAAGTGCTACAATATCAGTAAATGTCAATAAATTGATAGCTTTTATGCACTTACCATGTTAAAGCCCTCTGCCCCAACAAAATAACAATCATACAAATGAGACTCTAATGGAAAATGACAATAAAAGGTTGCAAATGGGGGGGGGGGGGGTCCACAGTCTGCAAAAGTACAGAGGTGGACATGGTTTGAGGGAAAGAAAGACATGATCCTCATGAAAACAGAATAAACCACTGGTGGCTGTGGCAGGAAATGAATGGACCAGTGACAGCGAGTGAGGCTAGGTTATCCAATGAAGAACAATAACACATCATGGTGTAGAAGATTACAAAGCTGAATAAACAATCAGTGACGAAAGAATCTCATTTGAGCCAAAACATAAGGGCTGCAGTATTTATTGCACGAGAGTCCGCAAATGAGCAGAGTGGATGTTACAAATAGGTTTAAGCACTACAGCAAATGGCGAAGGAAATTAGGTGGTCTGGGAGAAACAGACTTAAACATTGAGGCACACGAGACATGTAACGTTCAGGGGGGTCAGAATGGGAAAACAGCAAGACAGGTAGGAGGATGAGTGAAATTATGGCAGGGTAGAGAGTTGAAGATGGTCTGGAAAGGATCAAGAAGTGATAAGGATAATTGCAAGAGGGGAAAAGATATGGGTGAGTAGGATGAGGGCCGAAGATCAGCAGAATGGAATAAGGGCAAGTACATTGTGGGACAAGAAGATGAGCATGGTTCAGGGGTAAAGGGTAGGTAGTTAGAGGGTGATAAGTAAGGAAATGGATGCAGTGCAAGAATTACTGAAATTTAAACAGGAGAGTGATATTGGAAGGTAAATAGGATGATGACTGTTGGGTAATGGACAAGTGCAGGAGAGAGGCAAGGAAGTGCAAAACAGGTGTTGCCAAACACAAGGCAGGGGGGTAGATGAGCAGGAGGGGAAGAACAGAGAAGGAGAATATGAGGAGTGGTTGGACGACTACAGCACTACAACAAGCATTTACAATGCAATAGGTCTCGCATTTGCGAGAGTTTATGCTATTGGCATTGTAAATGACAATGCCTTTTATTTATTTGTTTAAAAAACCAACACATTAATAAAAGGCATTGTAATCTACAATGCCAATAGCTCAAACTTCAGTAAATGCGAGACCTATTGCATTGCAAATGCTTGTTCTATTTTCTCTCGTAGGGCTCCTGCACTTTATCATACAACCTTCCAAACGGCATCTGCATGATTAAATGACCAGTAGGAGCCCAGACTGCATCGTTTCGACATTTTCTCTGCCTGCTGCTGAAAAATGGAAAGAGGCTGGAGAGCGCAGCGATGGTAGGGAAATGTAATGTGTAGAGGCTTTTGCAGTCCACCACAGTAGCGCAGGGCTCTGGAATGTGCGTGTTATGGCTAAACAGTTTTACAAGCAGTGATGACACATGGCAGCGATGGGGGTGGGTGGGGGGGGGGGGGGGGGGAGCATGATAAAATTGGGCTCATGTAGAAAATAAGAAAGGCACATAGCCGCCCCTCAGGCCCTGAAGCCCCAACATGCTTAAAAACATTGCACCACTATTCTATTGTGATCGGATAAGAATGTAAAAAGGCACTCTTAATCAGGCTCTAGAATTTCCATCTACATATTATTGTCTGCATTACCTTATTACAAGAAAGCCAGGACTGGAAACCATGTCAGACTTGTCATTGAGTAAGTCGGTCACCTAACGTATGCTCCTTTGACCCCCTTCTACACCCACCACTAGGTCCACTGGATTTATGTAATTCTGTGGCTGCGACATTTTCTAGATAATTATATATTTGACGCACTGCCATATAATCAATCATCTTCTGCATTAATTGCAGATTTTAAGAAAAAAGTATTTCTAGCTAGACAAGAGAAAAAATTACTAAATACACTGCCACCCGTGTTGCTACACAGTGACAGGCCCTGTGCTGCTCAGTGGCAGGTCACCTTTTAGCTGCTGATCGCTGTATATAAGAGTTAAACGGATGTTTCCAATTAGCGTTTTGGTTTACATGGACTACTGCATACGGAATGTTTATTTTTCTGTTACTTTGCTTACATTCATATTTTAGCTCACACATATCACGTATCTCTTAAATTGGTTGCACCAACGTCCAAAATTCTTCCCTCGAACATACCGGCCAAATTGTTCTAGTAGGGGCTGTTTGCCATTCCAATCGGATCTTATGCTACTCTGCTTTACACACGATTGCCTGCCCTCCCTCCCCGCCAGCCCCAGATAAGAAAGTGTATGTTACGGTGTCCCTTGACTGCACCGCTTCGCTTTTTACTTTTCATTACTCTCCTTTTTTCTCACCAGCGTGTGTGTATAGGAATCATGGTTCAGGGACGCCACCATGTCCGTTGGCCAGACAACCGCTCGTGACGTCACTAGGCGCTGTCCGTGCCCTTCAAGTCTTTCAGCGCTGTTGCCCCTCTGCTCTGCTTGGATGTCCGATTTCAGCGTAGTTGTGCAGTGAAATACAGAGGGTCGGGATCCCTCTACCCAGAGGTGGATTTGTTACGAGAAACTGGGCCGAGACTGGAGAAACCCTATCTGGTACGTCATACAAAGTTTAACCAATCACCAGGAGAAAATAAAGGGCAGCTGAGAGTTACAGGACACAAGAATCTGTGATTGGTCAGTGTTCTCTGGCTTGGAGTGGGTAGTTGCCGTGGAACCCCTTATGAATAAGAGGCAAGTCTTAGCAGCCCTCCTTTAACAAGCATTGAAATAGAAAGGGGATGTAACGGGGAATTTTATACTTCAGTGTCTGAAAAGAGTCTTCGAATCAGATGGCATGGTCGGCGATTTTGGATTGGGATCACAACCTTTTACTTCAACTACAGGAACTTCAGAAAAACAATCCAAAGGTTCCGTTTTTAAA
The DNA here is from genome assembly GCF_964204655.1 of Triturus cristatus. Taxonomy (NCBI): domain Eukaryota; kingdom Metazoa; phylum Chordata; class Amphibia; order Caudata; family Salamandridae; genus Triturus; species Triturus cristatus. Next base: position 585,289,986 of record NC_140594.1, read on the forward strand.
AAACACAGGAAAATATGCAGGTGGTTTTCTAACGTTATGTACCATTTTAACAGTTAGACGCACAGTTTTTAGGTCTCGGCTAGCGAAGGCTGCGCTTGCGCAGTCTCGCTGGCGAGATTTAATGACTTGGAGAAGAGGGGCTTGAACCCGCCTCTCTTCTCTCCTCTTCTCCATTGGCAGGCCTCTTAAATGCTGGTCAGCCATTGGAGAAGAGGTTTGTCTCTCCAAACAAGCACCGTCTCTTTGCGATTCGGGGGCGTGTTTTTTTCGAATCTTTCTCTGGGCGTGTTTTGCCCAAGACAGCATGTCGTGCTCACACTGCCTACACGCGCCAGTCAGCTCTCTGAGTGGTTGGCAACTACCAAATAAGCACTGTGATTGGTGGACCTTGTCAACCAATCAGAGAGCCTACTGTCGCGTGCAGGCAGCATGGGGTCCCTAAGGCACTGCGACGCGCATCCCACCTGCTTCCTCCCTACCTCCATGGTCCTCTCCCATCATCCACCCCGGCCTGCACCTCGCCCCTCGTGTCCCCTCCCCCTCTTTCATCTCTCCCCCCTCCCCGGCCTGCCACTCGCCGCTCCTGTCTTCCTGTTTCCTCCCATCCGGTCTCCTCCCCTGCTCTCCTTCCCCCCCACCTCTCCCAGCCCCTCCGGAAGTCTCTCTCCATCATGGCCGCTAAGTCGGGCGGTGGCTCGGCGGGGTTCGGTGGGGGCCCAGGTCCCGCGGGAGTACCGGCTGCGGGACTGCCTGTGAGTGCTGCTGGCGCTCCGTCGCAAGCCCGGACCAGGCGTCGCCTAGCAACAGCTACCGCTGCTGGAAAAGCCATGCTCGAGGGCGGGCGGGGCTGCCTTGTTAAGCTGAGCACATGAGCCCCCCGCCCCCATGCAGCATGGAGCTTCTCTAACACCGGTACTTCTTGCGCTGCACCCCCAGCGCTCGCACTCACCCCATCTCCCCCGGGGCTCTCCCGCCGGGCTCCGTGTCTCCCGCCTCTCCGCCCCCTCGCTCCGGATCTGCAGACCGGCTGCAACTTCGGGATCCACGGCCTGCTCGCCCCGCCAGTCAGGGAACGGCGGGCGCGGCCCTCCTTTTCCTGTGGCCGCTGGTTCCTGTGTCAAGTTGGTGATGATTTGTAAAACAGTTCAGCAGGTTAGTGCACATAAACAAAAATAATGTCATGAGCAATGCCAATAGCTCTAACTTTAACAATGCCGAGACCGTTGCATTGTAAATGCTTGTTAATTTTAGATATCTCCGATAATTTAATTAATTCTGGCAGCAGAAAAAAGCAAATAAGTAGTGGCAAAGCAACGAGATCTGACCTGGGCAAGACGGTGGCAAGATAGAGCAATGGTAACATTTTTGTACATGCCACTTGGGTGATTTAATGCAGGAGGACGGGGGGAGTGGGTTCAGGGCATGCGGGATGCATACTTCCTGAAAAGCGCGAGCAAGTCTGAGCAGGGTGGGTGGAGCCTAAAGCCGACAGGGCGGATACCAACCCCGCTTCCACAGGCCCCGGACACAGAAGCAACGACAATAGACCTCACCGAGGCGAAGCAGCGCATGTGCTGCATTCGCAGGCGAGACCTACAAACTGATGAGGACTAACAAGCAGGGGAAGGAAGAGGACTAGTAGGCAGGAAAAGGAACAGAGGAGCAGAACTGAGAAAAGGAGTACATTAATGTGGCACAGTCAAGGCCTGTGAAATTGATGAGGACCAGAGGGGACACAGATGTGGTTGTGAAAGGATGAGGAGGAAGTGGGAGTCCCACAGATGAGGAGCCGTTGCGAAGGAAGTGAGGACGCCAACTGAGAAGAAGCCAAGGGAGAGGGCAGGCCACCAACAAAGAGGGGTGGGGAGGCCCAACGACTGGGAGCCGTGGGGTTGGAGGCCCATCGACAAGAAGCCAACATGGTGGGCAGGCCCACTGACAAGGGGCCAAGGGGGTGAGTAGGCCCACCGACAAGGAGCCACAGGATGGGAGGACCACAGACAAGGAGCCATGAGGGAGGGGTGGGGGGAAGCTCACAGACGTGAAGCCATGGAGGAGGGGAGATGCACACATGAGAAGCTGTATTGGAGGGAAGCCCCGCAGACGAGCAGGTGTGGTAGATTGAGGAGGCCTGCAGACGAGGCGTAGTAGCGGAGGGGTCAGGAAGGCCCACAGATGAGGAGCCGTGGTTGAGGGGGTGTGGAGGCCCAGATGAGGAGTTGTGATGGAGGGAAGGGGCTGAGGAGGCCCAAAGATGAGGAGTCGTGATGGAGGGAAGGGGCTGAGGAGGCCCACAGACTAGGAGCCGTGATGGAGGGAAGGGGCTGAGAAGGCCCACAGACGAGGAGCCGTGATGGAGGGAAGGGGCTGAGGAGTCCAACAGACGAGGAGCCGTGATGGAGGGAAGGGGCTGAGGAGGCCCACAGACGAGGAGCCGTGGTGGAGGGAAGGGGGTAATGAAGCCCACAGATGAGGAGCCGTCGTGGAGGGGTTGGGAGGCCCACAGACGAGGAGCCGTGGTGGAGGGAAGGGGGTAATGAAGCCCACAGATGAGGAGCTGTCGTGGAGGGGTTGGGAGGCCCACAGACGAGGAGCCTTGGCAGAGAGGGTTGGAAGGCACACATGGTGAAGGGTGGTGCAAAGACCCACAGACCAGGAGCCGAGTGGAGTGAATGGGGAGGCCCACAGTCGAAGAGGAATACGGGTGGGGAGGTACATGTCCTCAGACGAGGCATCGTGGGGGAGGAGAGGCCAAGAGGTGGGGGAGCAGTGGGGGAGAATGGTGGGGAGCCCTGTGGGAGCGGAGGTTGAGAGAACCACAGATGAGGAGCCTTGGGGGAGGGAAAGGACTAAAGACGTGAAGTCATGGGGGAGTGGAGGGAATGGGCCATAGAGGAGCGGCTGTGGGGGGTTGGGGGATGACCAGAGGAGCTGAAGGTGGGTGGGGCTGGGGAGGCCCACAGATGAGCAGAGGGTTTAGGTTCACAGACGAGGAGCAGTGGGTGCGCAGTTAGGTGGGGGGGTAGGCTGGGGAAACCCACCCAGGAGTGGGGACACCCACTCACCCAAGTGAGGAGCCGCAGTTGGGAAAGGAGGGCCCCAAGTGTGGGTGGTTCTGGGGACACCCACTCCAGCGAGGAGCCGGAGATGGTGGGGGACGCCTACCTAGGACCGGAGCTGGGGTGGGTAGGAGACACAAACCCAGGTGAGGATCCAAGGGTTGGAAACGAGAAGCTCCCAGGAGAGGAGCCGGGGCAGTGAGTTAGTGAGCAAGGCTTGGAACCAGGTTGTGTGGGGACACCCACCCAGGTGAGGGGCCATGGGGGCTACTGTATAATGAGTAATGTCTATTAAAAACTGCTATAAGTTTGTAAACTTGAAGAAAGCATGGATTACAACGTAGGTTTTAAATGCAACTTTTTAATGAAGTTTGTAAAAATACAGGACACTGATGGTTGTGTTTAAATACTCTTTGCTTTGTAGATACCCCTGACGAAGGGAATGTTTATTCCCGAAATGCATTGGGTGATGCCAATAAAATTGTGATTTGTGGAAACGCACGCTCCATTTGTGTTTGAGTCATCAGTCACAGCATGAGAGACGCATGAGTAAAGTAAATTGATTAAGCAAATGTGAAAAGAGGATTAAAATGGTAAAGATAAGGAGTACACAGAGAAGCATGGGAACATTTGATTTATTGGATTCATACAGTCCAGGTTCTGGCTGTGCAGCCGGAATGGTTCCAGGATGTGGTTCCTTCATGTTTTGTTGTCATTGAAAAAGCGCAATGGGAAAGGGCACGTACCATGCTTGCACGCCTTTATAAGCTTTAACAGAGAAACATGACGAACATTAGGATGACTAAAGAAGAAAAAAGGTGTGCATCTCACCATCTTCCAATGTTTTTCACAATAGTTTTTGTCCCACGGAGAGATTGCACCCAACAACACTCGATAAATTGATGATGAAATGGAAGATTTGCATGGAAATGATATTGTCTGCAGTTATGTTAAAACACCTTTGGAGTGACGTTTCCCACCATTAATGGCTTGGCAGAACAGGGGACAATCAACGTCGATTCTAAGAAAACGAGACCTTAAAGTTGTGTTTTATGTGCATGCTAAAGTGTCTTTTCATTCTAGTTTAAACACTGCATCGGTAATCATGTGCGCGTATGTGCCGTTGTTTTTTATCGTTTGAGTTTAGCGAGGGGGGTTTACCTTTTTCCATGACTGGGTTTGGGTAGGAGTTGTTTTGAATGGGCAAGTGTATGACGAATGGCATGTTGGGATACGTAGTTTTGAGCAATTTAACTATGGGAATTGAAGGCATGGAATTTTGCACCAGAGTTTAGGTATCAGGGGTGCACACGTGACTGTCCATCTGTTGGCAATTATCAAGCGTATATAAGGCTCGGATAACCCCGTAGCATGAAATGAGGTTCTTGTTTAAATAGAGTAATGTGCTTCGGCACATTTAACATGGAGCAGTGTGGCAGCAGTTGAGAGACGAATGGAATTGAAGTGTCAACTTGGGATGCCATTCTTTTAAAAGAAATTTCGTACGCATGTCACAGTGAGTGGAGGGAAGAGTGTGGAGACAGTAGGGCTGATTAGTATAATGGAGGGATAACAACTTGAGAAAAGGTTACGTTATGAAGGGTTTCAGGTTAGTTGTTTGAACCTAAGTTCAGAAGGGGGTGAACAGAGTTGGTAAAACAGAAATGGGATCGTAGAGTTGGGGTTAAGGCATGTATAAATGAGTAATGTTTATTAAAAACTGCTAGAAGTTTGTAAACTTGAAGAAAGCACGGATTACTACGTAGGTTTTAAATGCAACTTTTTAATGAAGTTAGTAAAAATACAGGACACTGATGGTGGTGTTTGAATACTCTCTTTGCTTTGTAGATACACCTGACGAAGGGAATGTTTATTCCCGAAATGCATTGGGTGATGCCAATAAAATCGTGATTTGTGGAAACGCACGCTCCATTTGTGTTTGAGTCATCAGTCACAGCATGAGACACATGAGTAAAATAAATTGATTAAGCAAATGTGAAAAGAGGATTAAAATGGTAAAAATAAGGAGTACACAGAGAAGCATGCGAACATTTGATTTATTGGACTCATACAGTCCAGGTTTTGGCTGTGCAGCCGGAATGGTTCCAGGATGTGGTTCCTTTGTGTTTTGTTGGCTACTGATGAGGAGCAGGGAGGTCCACAGACATGGAGAGTAGGAGCCCACATATGAAAAGGCCTCTGATGAGGAACAGGGGATACAGAGGGAAGAGACCCACAGACAATAAGAACATGTGATTGGAGGATTCCAAATGAGGCACACAGGGTGAAAACAAGGTGCTCTAAGGCCAAGTAACATATGGACGAGGCACACTGGAAAATGCAGAAGGGGAGGAGAGGCCCACAGCCCAAGAGCCGGGGGGGCACAGACAAGATGCTGGGGAGCAGGGGCCCCCAGCCAAGAAATCCGGGAGGCGACGAGACGGCCCCCGGCCAAGGAGCCCGGGAGGCGACGAGAAGGCCCCCGGCCAAGGAGCCCGGGAGGCGACGAGAAGGCCCCCGGCCAAGGAGCCCGGTAGGCCACGAGAAGGCCCCCAGCCAAGGAGCCCGGTAGGCCACGAGAAGGCCCCAAGCCAAGGAACCCTGGAGGGCACGAGATACCCCCAGCCAAGGAACCCCGGAGGGGGCGAGAGGCACACTGGAAAATGCAGAAGGGGAGGAAAGGCCCACAGTCAAGAAAACTGGGAGGAGAGGCTCACAGCCCCAAGAGCCCGGGGGAGGGGGGGGGGGGCACAGACAAGGAGCTGGGGAGCAGGGGTCTACAGACAAAGAGCCGGGGAGGAGGGGCCCACAGAGAAAGAGCCAGGGAGGAGACGAGAGACCCCCAGTCAAGGAGCCCGGGAGGCGACGAGAGACCCCCAGTCAAGGAGCCCGGGAGGCGACGAGAGACCCTCAGCCAAGGAGCCCGGGAGTCGACGAGAAGGCCCCTAGCCAAGGAGCCCGGGAGGCGACGAGAAGGCCCCCAGCCAAGGAGCCCGGGAGGCGACGAGAAGGCCCCCAGCCAAGGAGCCCGGGAAGCGACGAGAAGGCCCCCAGCCAAGGAGCCCGGGAGGCGGCGAGAAGGCTCCCAGCCAAGGAGCCCGGGAGGCGGCGAGAAGGCCCCCAGCCAAGCCCGGGGGGGGGCACGGGAGGCCCACAGACCAGGAGCCGGGGGCACGGGAGGCCCACAGACCAGGAGCCGGGGGCACGGGAGGCCCACAGACCAGGAGCCGGGGGCACGGGAGGCCCACAGACCAGGAGCCGGGGGCACGGGAGGCCCACAGACCAGGAGCCGGGGGCACGGGAGGCCCACAGACCAGGAGCCGGGGGCACGGGAGGCCCACAGACCAGGAGCCGGGGGCACGGGAGGCCCACAGACCAGGAGCCGGGGGCACGGGAGGCCCACAGACCAGGAGCCGGGGGCACGGGAGGCCCACAGACCAGGAGCCGGGGGCACGGGAGGCCCACAGACCAGGAGCCGGGGGCACGGGAGGCCCACAGACCAGGAGCCGGGGGCACGGGAGGCCCACAGACCAGGAGCCGGGGGCACGGGAGGCCCACAGACCAGGAGCCGGGGGCACGGGAGGCCCACAGACCAGGAGCCGGGGGCACGGGAGGCCCACAGACCAGGAGCCGGGGGCACGTGAGGCCCACAGACCAGGAGCCGGGGGCACGGGAGGCCCACAGACCAGGAGCCGGGGGCACGGGAGGCCCACAGACCAGGAGCCGGGGGCACGGGAGGCCGAAAGACCAGGAGCCGGGGGCACAAGAAGCACAAATACAAGTAATAGAGGAGATCCACTGACATGGAGAGAGCCCAGAGACGAAAAGACACTCTGATGAGGAGAGGGGTTGAGTAGTCAAGGGATACAGAGGGATTGCTACAAATGTTTAAAAGAATAAATAAAAAAATAAGTTGTGCAGCCGTCTTTTTTTCTGTTTATTTACTATTTTAGCTTTCGCAGCACGCCGTGCTTTAGCTTTAGATGGTTAAAGCTAAAGTGAAGCATGCTGCCTTGCCTATAAACGTAAATAAATGCAGGATCTGCCCGCATTTGCTTTTTTATTTATTGACTTTTGTAGCAGACTACCGTCAGCTCAGCCAGGCACTGGTGAAAAACACAACCAATTCCAGAACCAGACATAAACAGTCAAGGAGAACTGGGGACAGGACAAGATATGCAACCGTTTGCACCTGCTTTGTAAGGTAAAGGGGAGAAGTAAGTACCTGCAATGTTTTATATGATACAGAATCTCAGGCAACAAAAGTAGGAAAGTAAAAGGAAATTATCTGCAATCACCATCACTAGTGCGAACAAGTCAAGGACAGGTGTGCAGATAGGAATGCTGTAATCCAGACCAGAAGCTTAGACGGGCAGGTACAGGTAGGTAGACATGCAAAGGTATTGTATGCAAAGATCTCTGAAAGGCCTGCACCTACCAATGACAAAGTAACTACACAAGATTCAATTTAGCTCCTAGATTATCAAGTGAGCAAAATAAAGCCAGTAGTCGTAGATTAGCTCAAGCAGATAAAATAGGCAACAAGAAAAAAAAACATAATTAAACAGCAGTAAATACTTTACATGAGCTCCAATATCTAAGGAAAAATCACAAGGGGGTGGCTGCAGATAGTGTTCAGTAAATAGCTAACAATAGATTGGGTAGGGAATGAGAGAAGCAGGCAGCTGCAAATCAAGTGCAACAGCCCAGATCAAAAAAAATAATAATAAAAACAGACCGTATAGCAAGACAGCTGATAAAACCGTCCAAGTCAACAAGTAAGGAAAGTATAGACATGACAATCCTATATATTAGTTCAAACCTATTGACAGTCAGTACAGCTGACGTTTGCAGATATGGTTCACCAGGAAGGTGAGCATGAGAGGAAATTATAGGCTGCAGCTTCATGTACTTGTCAGATGTTTGTACAGCAAGTGGTGAATTCTACAGAAAGAGAGCCAGAGAAGATGCTCAAACTCTCAGGTTGGACAAGTGCATTCCCAGCAGATCCCAAGTCCCGACCAAAAAAGTTTAGCAGAGGCACAGAACTCTCAGGATAACAGAGAAGAGTACTTACTGACAGCCAGCTCTACCAAGACAGGCGAAACTGGACTAAATGTGCACATACTAATCAATGGCTTGGAGCGGAGGAAAGGACAGTGTGGGTGACATGGCGCACACTGCAAAAGCAGAAACTGAGACTGGGACACACAGGCATAAAGAAAGGAAAACACCCACTGGTAAAGGTAATTGACCAAAACCACGTTCACCATTTGGTTACTCTCCAAGTTTCAGCATAAACACACATGAAAAGAATGAAATGCCACTAACATAAGAATAAACTGACAATTTGGGAAGAAAAGTAAGGAACTATGAAGGAACTATAAAGAGAACAACATCCTGGACTCGTCCCAATCCGGCTTCCGCAGCAACCACAGCACCGAAACAGCCCTCATCGCCGCCACCGACATCAGAGCCCTGCTGGACAACGAAGAAACCACGGCCCTCATCCTCCTGGACCTTTTCTGCTGCCTTCAACACCATCTGCCACCAAACCCTACGCACACGCCTCCACAACGCAGGGATCTGTGACAAAGCCCTGTACTGCACCACCTCCTTCCTCACCGGCAGAACCCAGAGTGTCCGCCTCCCCCATTCCGATCTAAAGACACCAAGATCATCTGCGGCGTACCCCAAGGATCATCCCTCAGTCCGACACTCTTCAACATCTACATGGCACCGCTCGCCAACATAGTCCGATCGCACGACCTCAACATCATCTCATACGCCGACAACACCCAGCTGATCCTCTCCCTCACCAAGGCCCCCACCACCGCCAAAACCAACCTCCACGAAGGAATGAAGGCCATCGCCAAACGGATGAGGAACAACCGCCTGAAACTGAACTCGGACAAGACGAAGGTCCTCATCCTCGGCTCCACCGCCTCCGCCTGGGACGACTCCTGGTGGCCAGCTGCACTGGGACCCGCACCATCGCCCACTGACCACGCTCGCAACCTGGGGTTCATCCTGGACTCATCACTCTCAATGACCCAGCAAGTCAACGCCGTCTCCTCCTGCTTCAACACCCTCCGCATGCTCCTCAAGATCTACAGACGGATCCCCACCGGAACCAGAAGGACGGTCACCCAGGCCCTCGTCAGCAGCAGACTGAACTACGGCAACGCCCTCTACGCGTGAACCTCTGCAAAACTCCAGAAACCACTACAACGCATACAGAACGCTTCTGCAAGCCTCATCCTCGACATCCCCCGCCACAGCCACATCACACCCCACCTGAGAGACCTGCACTGGCTCCCCGTCAACAAGAGGATCACCTTCAAGCTCCTCGCCCACACTCATAAAGCACTCCACAACACCGGACCAACATATCTCAACGAACGACTCACCTTCTACACCCCAAACTGCCAGCTTTGCTCCGCTGACTTCGCCATCGTCCCCGGATCCGACGAGCGACCGCCGGCGGCAGATTATTCTCCCACCTCGCCACCAAGACATGGAACACCCTCCCCATCCGCCTGCGACAGACCCAGGAACTGCTGGCCTTCAGGAGACTTCTCAAGACCTGGTTGTTCGAGCAGTAGCAGCACCCCCCCTCCAACCAGCGCCTTGAGACCCTCACGGTTGAGTAGTGCGCTCTACAAATGTTGATTGATTTATTGAAGGCTAACACGAATACAAGGGAGAAATAGGGGGCATAAGCAATCACTGGAACAAGGAGTTACATACATGTCACCAACAACCATACCAACATCAGGTTATGACTACTACTGCTTTTGGACCAGAGACAGTGACTTTAGAACTGAAAAGGACATGCACACTGATGTGGAGAATGCCAACAGTTGGTCACAAGGAGAAAATCATGAGATTGTTAAACACATCTACAGCCAGATAAGTAAATTGGTCACCAGCAGAGGGCAAAGGAATTGTGTACATTGGGATAAGGCAAAAAGACAAAGTGACAGGGAAACACGCAAGAAGGCACTTGGCGAGCGAAACACTTTCAAGTCTAGTGGAACAAAGGAATAGCAACTCACTACATAACACAAAGATGCCAGTAGGCATGGAGAGAAACAAAGGACTCCAGCACAAACAGATATGTACAGCACACCTAAACCTGAAAAAACACACCCTACGACTAAGGCACTCTTTTGCACAGGCAAGAACACGCAGATGATACTAAACTATGCTAGTACAGATACCCATTTCAGTGATTACACCAACAAAACTCTCTAAATACAGCAGACTTTTATATTACAACTTTGGAAGCGTAGAATGGGATAACTAGGTAGATGAACAGAACTTGTGAATAAGCAGTATAGGAGGAACTCCCACAAAACCAGCAAACATCAGTGTGGCGCAAAAAGATGCATTGGGACCAAGAAAACTGATGCCAAGTAAGAAAGGACTAACGCTGGGGATGGAAACGTCTCCAAACAGAAGGCAGGAACCACACAACTCAAACTAGAAAGAATGAAGCAGACTGTGAAATACTGGAAAAAGGAAAGTCCAAGAGAACCATAATAGAGATCATGAGTACCCGAGACACAAAAGCCCTGGAACATAGTACCCGCATTCAGAATTGTAGACGGGGAGTATACTGACACATCTCTGCACTGCTAGGTGCCCCTTAGTTGCTACCAGGTTAAGGGGAATGGTCTAGGCGCCAATATCAACGCAACTACAGCTTTCTTAATCCACCAATAGCGCAACAACACTAGTGAAGAGGCTAGGAGGACAGCAATTCCTGTTAAGTCACTGCAGAAAATTGTGCAACAAGTGTGAGTAGCTCAGTGCCATCAAAAATTAAGAGGACACCACCTTAAATCCACCCCTAGATGGAATGGCATGATATACCTACCACGACTTGCCATACCTTCACATGTTGCTAGAAAGTTGCATTATCAGACTCCTATCAAACTAACCCATCACTAGTAGATAAGAGTGAGAGAAATTGGAAGTACATGATTAACAATAGCAAGAACACATGATCAATTTAGGAAGACACTGGCAAAGAGAAGTAAGGAAACACGATTAGCGAATAAAATACTACCAGTATCGAATAGCAGTGATAGCCTAATTGTATAACTAGACCTCCCCAGGTGACTGTGTTGTTATGCAACCTATTAACATGCTCTGCAAGCCATGGTATAGTGCCGAGCAACAAATAAAACAACAAATTAAACTATGTAAAAACATTAATTATACTGGTTGTGCCTAAGATGGCACAGTTTCCACACACGGAAGTAACGCTTGTGATAGGCTGACATACTGACTACAGTTCAGAGCCACAAAAGCTACACAGAGACGGCGCAACCTAACCAGAGCTCCGACACACAGAGTGAAAACAATGAAAAGTCTCTACACGTACAAGGTGTATCAGTTATGGAATGCAAAGGTGTCTTAGGATATGGAGGAAGGGTGTAAAGATTAACATACCTGCACCACCGGCAATCAGGGAGTTCGGCACCTCTCCAGGATACTGATGCCTTTGTTGTTGTTACCTGCTATCTAGCTCTTCTGCTGGTCCAGGAAATCGGCAGCAGGAGTCTCCTTCGGGACCCCATTCTCCACCTCACCTAGCCGAAAATGTGAAACTTCGCCATGGTGAGGAGGGCTGGCTCTGGCGCTATGGGTGGGAGGAGGAGCCAAACAGACAGTTTACCCCAGGCGGAGAGCAGTGAAAACATGAGACTGCTCATCCGGCCTTAGTGGCAAACATTGAAAATGGACTTGCCTTGGTTGCAGTCTGCCACTGTTGACTGATCACAAGGCGGCCATTGTTGAAAGGAGTTATAAAAAGTGTGCACATGGTCAGCTGTAGGATGTGGTCGAAATATTTCTACAACAGCCCATATATTTTTGTTATAAAAAGAAAAAATTAGATCCTGTAGCTGCCAGTAAACTTATCCCAGCGGGCTGTGGAACGTTGTGAAAGCGATCAGACAATGCATAGTAAAGCTCTAAGCACATGCACAATATATAAAGCATTCTAATATCGCAACAATAAGTATTCCTATTATGAATGCATCTTACTGTGGCATTAGTGCTACATGCATGTGAAGGTTCTTTGCCTCGATTTATAGTAGCATCCATGGAAATCTTTCTGAACATAACAGTGTTGCATAGGAGTTTGAGAGATGGATGGGTAGGGAGAGTGGCTGCGCCGCAAAATGATGTCGTTTCCTACCGGAGTTGTAAAAATAATCGGGTATCCAGCAGCGTGGAATTTATATTACAAACGCTGCTTCCCCACGCCTCCTCCCGAAAAATAAGCAAAAAATGCAAAGAGCTGGAGAGCAGAGCACCAGACTAAGGTGAAGCACACATGAAAAGCGCTCCTAAAGGAATAATAAAAAAATTTAAAGAAAGAGCTATGGGCAAAAAGTGATGGCGGAAAGTAACATTCTAAAAACAAGCCACAAATGCAAATCCGTTGACCCCAAGTTGCAAAAAGCAGGAGGGAGGCTGCAGCGGGAGAGAGAGAGAGCGAACTGGGAGGAGAAGTCGGCTGCAGCCCAGGAGAGGGAGCAAGTGTGGCTGCGGGCAGGTCCTGAGGTTAAAGAAGCAGAAAATGAGAAAAGACTGCACCAAAACTTAAATAACAAAGTGAAGAACAGGGGGTGTCCTCATGGGAGGGTACAATAAGAAACAAGCATTTTCAATGCAAAAGGCCTCGCATTAATGAGAGTTTGAGCTATTGGCATAGTAAATGACAATGCCTTTTATTTTATGTGTTTTCAAAACAGATAACAGGCATTGTCATTTACAATGCCAATAGATTAAAACTCTCGCAAATGTGTGCTATCAAAATTTTTAAAAAGTATTAGGAGAGAGCGTGTCCTGTTGCAGGCAGGACAAAGCTATTTGAGAAAATGGTGCTTGGAGGCTGTAATTAAAGCCTACCGAGCAACAACACACGTAACGGGATGTCGCCATGAGAGGTTACAAAATGAGACAAGGCAGTACTGAGGAGGGACCCACTAAGCATTTTGACCAACTAACAGCCACAGTTTACAGTGGACAATGACACAAGCCAATGGAAAGTGTGGGCAGAGAGTGGGTGGAGCTTCAAGTCCCTACCTCAATACAGAATGCCTCGCAGAGCAGTACATGCGCTGGCCAGGATCGACCTAAAGATCAGCCTTAAAGAGAGTATTCACAATCTAAATTGGAGCCTGACCTCTGCAAATGGACCAGTGCAACTCAACACAATATAGGTTGTTACACACTCTCCCTGCAACTCACTGGTGTGTCATGGGGAGGGAGGGGGGCAGGTGGTGGTGGAATGGGGAGGGGCGGGAGAGTCTCCCTAGAGAGAAACCTTCTCAAGTTCACAGTACAAAGCAAATAAGCATAAACAGTTACAGAAGAATTTCAAAGGAATACATTTTCTGCACATTACAAGTTACAAATACAACCCCAAAAAAACGACAGTGGAGTTGTTAGACGACCAGATGGCACTCTGTATACGTACGAGAAAGTTCTAAAATACTGAACCGTGTCCTGTCCAGACCTCAGTGAACACGACAGCTTATCTACACAAATATATAGAAAAAAAAGTTCCACTATCGCTACTGAAATACACTACATTGAACCTGGACTTTTGTTGTGAGAGAACTAACAAAATACAAATGGATACAAAACAAGCATTGGCCAAAGCCAAAAGTTCTGTGTTTAATGTACTAAGCATGCAGTGTTAGCACATTAGTGTGAGGCACATGGGAGGAAACCTACAGAATAGGATGGAGAGGGAAGCTGCAAAGTAGTCCTCATGCAGTTTAATGCAATTAATGAGGTGGAGGTGAAGGTTAATCAAAACAGCCCACAGGAGATAAATACTGGGCCAACTAAAAACGTGATGGATAAAGTCAAGCCAATGGCTAGAGGATGCTGGTCAAAAAAAGTGAATGCTGGAAATGGTGCACCCAACGGTTACTCCATGTTTAATGTTAACAAGTCTGCTCGACAACTCTGCTGTAGAAAATTCAGATCCCCAAAATCTCCATTTAATGTAACCAAGTGAAACTTCATAAGTTTTCCCTTGTTCGATTTAACTATACAAACTGAAAAGAATTTGCATCAAATTAAGTTTAAAGCAACAAAGTTAAAATGCAAACACAAAATGTATTAAATTTGAGCATAAATGAAAACAAGGTGCTCATCATGTTTTGCCAGTTCATACACAGGATCAACTGACAAAATAAAAAATATAAATTACCCCACTGACCTCAACACACCAAACTCATCTTCAATATTTGAGAGTTAAAAACCAAATTTCACACATTCATGAGGTTACCACAGAATGAATACTACACTTTTTTTTTTGTTAAAAGATTTTTATTGATTTTTTCACACTCAAAGTCCTGTGGACCAACATTACACACGTTCGCATCATACTAGGAATCCCCCATCAAAATACACATCAAGAGAAATCCATGCTGCTACGTTCCTACCCTATATCCCCCACCCACTGCCCCCTCTACCCCCACCCCCCCAGTCAGTGTGCCCGCAGCAACCCCTCATTAACCGCCGTCCATCGGGCCCTATGGCCTGAGGAATGAATACTACACTTATATAGTAATGTAAAGGGACCGAATTAGCAGTGTCTGAGCAGAACAAATCGTAGAATTTTGGTCATTGTCAGGGCCACTGGAATAATGCACTGCTGCATTGATTTTCCAATGATTATAGGTTTGCCACATTATTTATCATCTGCTGCATAACCTGCAGAGTTTAACAAGAAAAAACAATTGTTTCTACCTCAAACGTTGCTAAAAAATAAAGCAACACTTATTGCAGTGAAAAGCCCTTTAGCAAGCCCGGACTGTTACTCTTCTGTTGCTTATTGCTATATTTGAGTATTAAACTTCCGCAAATGTGCAACTAATACCCAGACAGTGTTATCAAGTTTAGAAATGAAAAAAAGTAATGAAGTATGTGCAGCATTATGCCGCATAATTGGCCTTTTCTAGACTCAATTTACTCAACCCTGCCGCATAATTTGGCCCAGTCCTGCCACATAATTCCAGTGACCCTGATTATTGTATATATTGTATTATAATATGTATTACTGCTTGCTATGTTGGATTGCCACTATGGTTCATATTATGCCATAATTTAGATTACCAAACTGTACAGTGGGAAGCAAGCGTTGTACATGTTTATCATAAATACACAATGCAAAATGGACCCGTACTGCTCTTCCCTCAACTATACAATTTATTCTATAACGTATTGATTCCTACCAAGTGAATTCAAATATAAAGTGATGCATTAAACGGAAATTGTCTCGAAATGATATTCTGAATAGACCTTCGAGATGAGACTGCCTCCCTTGGCTTGCTGCATAGAAGTCCAAGCAAAAACAAAAATAATGCAGCGGAATTGATACAGCAACAGTTATTTCTATAGCTAATGGAAACCTAAATTATTCCATCAATGAGAAATTATTCTCTAACCAACCAATTGTCTTAATTCAAAAAACACACTCACATTAGGTTGTAGGTCCAATGTATATCATTATGCATCCAGTTTTTAGGTCTCGCTGAGACAGCGAAAGCTGTCTCTTTGATTAGGTCTCGCTGAGACAGCGAAAGCTGTCTCTTTGAGACATTTTGTAAGTGGGCTTTCAAAAGTGCTACCCACATGGTTTTGCTGGCCTAGGGCTTGATGGCGTGCACGTGCACAGCTGCTCCTTGCATTCCCCCCTCCCTTCTCACCCAGCCCTTTGATGCTCTGCTCGATTACTTTCACTTTCGCTGCTTTGATGTTTGATCGCAAACGCGATCACTCCCGCTTGGCATAGCCTGTACTTGTTCTCTTTGTCCTCACATATGCTCTTCCCTCTATGTTAACCCCGTGATGCAGCCGCAGTAAGTTCAATTCATTCTTAATTTTAGATTTTTGTAATACGCTATTTGACCGAAATCTGGTAGTAAGTGGTTAAGCCTCCTTTTTTTCTGGCACTTCAGCTAACAATAGCTCTCCCCTTTCGCGCCATTGGCCTCGCTCGCGGCCATTAGCAGCTCTGAGATTAGAAAACGTTTCTCAAGCGTCGTGTGTAGTCCAGCATTTACCTCGGTGTGCGGCCGGAGTCGAACTTTATCTGCCCTGTGATTGGCCGCCTGATTACACTTTATAGACATATTCGGAATAATGAGTGCGAAAGTAGCTTTCGTAGACACAAAAGAGAGCATGGATTGCTTTAATCACATGTTTTGGTGTATGCATTAAACACCTCAGGGCGAGTTACTTTGGTGTGATTGCCCTGCTGACGAGTATGTTCTGCCAGAGGCACAAAATGGTCCGCTGCTTGGAAGAGAGCGCCCTGCCGGAATGCTAAAGTGTGTCTCTGATAAAAGACCTGTTCAAACGAGCTATCACAGACGCTTTACTGCTGATAGTTTCAGCAGCACCAGATACGAAGATTGTGTCTGCCCAATCAGATGAGCTTTCCGCTCATCGGAATCTAGCGCTTTTATGGAAGAGTTGAGCTGGTGCCGGTACTTCTAGTTCAATATTCTCTCGAGACATATACCCGAGTAAACACCTGATATTGTAACTCAGTGAGCTGAACTCCCACCGAGAAACCCACACGCCACAGGTTCAAAACGCACCACAGTTGGTGCAGCTTTTCATCACTATGCAGTTAATTAAAAAAGTTCAGGTAATTTTGTTCTCGGTAACACCGGTTAAGTATAAAAACAATTTAGATTGTTTCACATAATTAGATTCTAGGAGGTTTTTCACATTTACATTTGTAGTTATAGATATTCTTGTTTTTCTGGTATTATGTTTATTTATTTGTTTTTCTACGCATAAATTGGATTGCAACAAATATTATCCGATGCGTGACTGCCTAAAGGGTGCCTGTGGTTTAGTCATACAGACTATACCTAAACACTCCTAAGAAAACATTAGCCTTGTTATGCATGCACAAATGCAGCTACTCGGGCTTCAGTGGGTAATTCTTTCCTTTCTAATCTCCCTTATGCTGTGAGTTTCAACAGTTATTGGCCTACATTATTGATCCCATGAAGAGATGATTAAAATAAGTTCTGTTGTCTGGTTTTAAAACATCCTATACTTAAAAGAAACAGTGACTAGGTTCTGGCATTTGATTAGACCTGAGGGATCGTAAAATCTGGCTATTAAATTAATCAAGGTTGGTGAATAGTGGTGACATGGTATGCCAATGCAAATATTTCTGTATAGAGGTATGCACCTTCGGATTAACATTGAGATTGGCTTGCACTTAACATAGAACTGTGTCTAACATGGTCACAGTGATACACCCATTCTTGACACACACAACCTTCCACACATTCCTAAAACACATACACATACAAATATATTCTAACATAGATAAACAAGCATTGGCATAGCCAATAGGTCTCACCTTTGGCACCTTATAAGTGTTTAGCCATGCAACAGTTGATGTTGATGCACCAAGGATATTGTGCTGCATAACTAAATACTTATAAGGTTCCAAAAGCGAGACCTATTGGCTATGCCAATGCTTGTTTTTATATATATATTTGTGTGTTTATCACATGAACAATGCACATTTACTTACACAACGTAAAAAAATAACGTAAAAAAATACATACAAACAGTACACTTATGTATCTGAAAACAGGAAACAGAATCCTTGGAGCCCTAATATTAGTTGTGCTGCGAAGAAAACTTACAAACACCAAAAATACAATTCGCAGTTCACATCAATCAAGATCGCCCTCATGTCCATACCTCTTAGGGTATTTGTCATTGCACCCTACTATTTACTGGAGTTGCATTTTTTTCTTTTATACATGAATTCAGACGCGTTTCAGCCCATTTAGTTTGGGCCTCATCAGGACTAGGGGCCAAAGGAAACCTTGCCAAAGGGCCTGCTTCAAGGCCTGAGTGAAAGTTTCCAACCTCGGCCGAACTTATCACAACGGGTTATTTACGCCACATCTGCGGTTGACGGAGGTTGATTCAAAAGCCGTCAATCTTCGCTCGAGTGGTTCAAAATAATCAGTTAACCCACTTCTCCCTGGTAAAAACTCATGGGCAGTCGGTCTCTGGGTGGACCCTTCCTTTCACGGGATCCCTGTTTGTGCTGCATACAAGTAGCAAAATTAAATGGTTGCATTAATTGAAAATGGAATTAATTGAATCCTTGCATCATAACCCAAGATAATCTATAACTTTTTAAGGACTCACAAACCTGAAAGAGAAATTATTCCTATGCGTGTTAGATGACTCCAGTGTGTATTGGTTCCTGACCCCATTTTCAACAATTGTTTAAGACGCCTGGAAGCTACCTTTAAGTCTTTTGTGTTAATCAGTAATATAAGTTCCGCTTCATGCGGTCCTATTTCCCTTGACACACGTTGACATCATGTATGGCTGGTGCTCGAGCCCCACACCGGTGCACCCACAGGTGTTGGTGGTATTATGGTGTTGGTGGCATTATACAAAGTCCACCTACCCTCCCCAGTCTGTAAAGTTTCATAGGAATTTATGCAGCCACTTTCTGACTACAGGTTAAAAAAAAAAAAAAACAACGAATGTAAGTACCTATTCAAAACCCTGAAGGCAAGTAGTGTTTGTCGAAACTCAAAACAAACATTGCAGGGTGTAGGTACTAACACAAATACATATTGTTGATAAAAAATATGTATGCTAAGGTGCCTTAGTGCATGAGGTTGCGGAGTAAGATGGAGCTCGTCAGCAGATTACATCTCAGAGGTTTCCCCCCCCACCTTCAAATAGCTAAATCTATCTCTACGAAAAGCCACACGCCCCAGAGGACGCCACAAAGGCTGGGGCGTGAAATGCCACACAGCTTTGGTTGTATTTTTGGCCAGGCTATAAGCAACAGAGGCCAGGGTGTAACCTTCACTGTAGCCCATCCAACTAGTGGCCATGTTTACAACCCCGAGGGTAAGAGCATTTCATTTTACCGTTCGTGATTCTCCTTTTGGGGTGCCACAAATTAACTGCGGTAGAGCCGGGGAAGGACAAATATTGATGTTAAATTATCAATGAGGGTTAAAAAAAAAAAAAAACACAACAACAACAACAACAACAACAAAAACTAATAAGCTAATTCATCAAAACGGCTAAATCGCTAAAAAAAGAGAAATGTTAATGCAGTATTAAGCTTGAAAGAGCTCGTTAGAATAAAAAAACCAGCACTGCTGTTAGTCATCTCACTGTTCAAGCACATTAAATAATTAAAACTGCATGCGCACGACATGGCAGCGTGCTTGTCGGTGAAACCGGCAAAAAGCATCTTCAATATGTGGGCTCTTTTAAATATGGTGCTCAGTCTTTATTCACTTCACTCATGCAGAATCCTGAACTCTGCACGAGGGAACTAAGAATGATAAACCACTGTTTATCGTAAATCTAAATTATGGCCTAAGTTACAAGTCATCAATCCGCAGTAAGCCTTCTGAGCTCTGTAGGACTCATCCCACCTAAAACAAGCAATAAAAATAAAGTGCAATCGTAAAACCTTCTGTGATTACTTACAACTGCTGTAAAAACAAGCGGCACTGAAAGCGATCGCGAAAGCAATCGCTATTGTGTAAAAAAAAAAAAAAAAAAAAACGCTAGTGGTGCGGGCGTGACCCACAGCGAGCCATATGTTTTCAAGTATCGCGCCTGTGTCTGGGCACGATAATTGAAACCACATGGGCTTTGGTGCGCGTAACAGACACCAATAGGCCATGGGCGCAGCAATGCGCCCGCCTTTGGCCTATTCCGTGCTTTGTTTAAAAAAAAAAACACACACTCAAAGCCCAATAAAGGAAGCCAAAACTAAAATCACACTCGCGAGCGTGTACAATTCCAAGGTCCGTTCCGGAACCCCGGATAAAAGGACTCTCGCTACGCACTGCATCGCTAGGCGCAAGACCTAAAAAGGTGGTCAGAAGGAGGGACATCTAAGCCTATTGACCAATGAAAAGCCACCATTTACAAAGGGCAGTGACGGGAACCAATTAAAAAGATGGGTGGAAAGTATGCGGAGCTTCATGCCCATATCCTGAATACAGCATGTCTCGAAGAGACAGAGCAAGCACTGCCTAGGCGACACCTAAAAAAGGGGAGGCATACAGACAAACAAGAAAGGACCAAGAACGAACAACAAGGGCGCTAGGTACGAGAGGCATAAGCAGTAATAGGGGTACTAGCAGACAAGCAAAAGGTGTGGACAAGCAGACATGGGCAAATCCATTAGGTCTCGCCTATGCAAGAGCTATTGGCTTTACCAATAGGTTTTAGCCAAGTTATACACAAAGGTGGCAGCCGTTCAGCATGGCTAAAAGTTAATGGGAACAAAGGAGAGTGGAGTGTCATAAAGCGGAGTTGAGTGTTATGCTGTGGTGTGGAGTGGCAAAGAGTTGAACGGAGTGGAGTTATGTGGGGTGTCATGGAGTGTTGTGGGAGTGGAGTAGAGTAGCAAAGAGTGGAGTAGAGTGGCAAAGAGTGGAGCAGAGCTGAGTGGCGTAGAGTGAAGTAGAGTGTTGTGGAGTGGTGTAGAGCAGAGTGTTGTGTTAATTACAGTGGAGTACTGTGTTGCACAGTAGAGAGGAATAGAGTTGTGGAGTGGCATAGAGTGGAGTGATGTGTTGTAAAACAGAGAGGAGCAAAGTGGAATGGAGTGACAGAGGACATTGCGGAGAGTGGCACAGAGTGTTGTAGAGTGCAGTGGCATAGAGAGGAGTAGTGTGTCAATATATTTTAATGAAGTAGAGCATCTTAGAGTGTAGTGTCGTGGAGTAGAGTGGCCTAGAGTGAAGTGGCGTAAAGTATAGTGGTGCAGAGTAGATTGGCATAGAGTGCATTGGTTTTGAGTTAAGTGGTGTAGAATGCATTGGCATAGAGTGCATTGGTTTTGAGTTAAGTGGTGTAGAATGCATTAGCGTAGAGTGCAGTGACGTAGAGTGCAATCTACTCTCCTTCAGTGGCAGAAAGTAGATTGTTTCAGAGTGAAGTGGCGTGGAGTGGTGCAGGGTAGAGCGTAGAGTGGCGTATTGTGCAGAGGTGTACAGTAGAGTCAAGTGACGGAGTGGTGCAGAATAGATTAGAGTGGCGTAGAGTGGTGTGGAGTGATGCAGAGTGTAATGGCGAAGAGTGGCACACAGTTGAGAGGTGCAGAGTAGAGTACAGTGGTGAAGAGAGCAGTTGCGTAAAGTACAGTGGTGAAGAGAGCAGTGGCGTAAAGTACAGTGGCAGCGTGGCATAGAGTGCAGTGATGTAGAGTACTATGATGTAGAGTGGTGTAGTGGTGCAGAGTAGAGTGCCTTTCAGTTCAGTGGGGGAGAGTGCAGTTTTGTAGAGTGCAGTGGCACAGTGTAGAGTGGTGCACAGAGCAGTGGCGTAGAGTATAGTGGTGCAGATGATAATAGAATGGCAGAGTACAGTGGTGTAGAATAGAGTAGCATAGAGTTCAGTGGTGTAGAGTGGAATAGAGCGCATATAGTGCAGCGAGGTACAGAGCAATGGTGTAGAGTGGTCTTGAAGAGTAGAGTGTTAAAGAACGTAGTAGTGTAAACTAGAGTGGTGCAGAGCAGAGTGGCTTATCGTGCAGTGGAGAAAAGTATTGCTGAGTAGAGTATAGCGAGAGTGCAGTGGTGTAGAGTAGTTGGTGTAGAGTGCATTGGTTTTGAGCAAAGGGGTGTTTAGTGCATTGGCCTAGAGTGCAGTGATTTAAAGTAGAGTGGCGTAGAAGGCAGAGGCGTAGAAGGCAGAGGCGTAGAGAGGTGCAGCGCAGAGTGGCGTTGAATAGAGTGCAGAGGAGTACAATTCAGTGGCAGAGAGTGCAGTGTTGCAGAGTAGACTGTTGTAGAGTGCAGTGGTGTATCGTAGAGTTGAGTGGTGTATCATAGTCTGGCGTACAGTACAATGGTGCAGAGTAGAATAGAGTGGCGTAGAGTGCAGTGACGTGGAGAACAATGGCGTAGAGCGCAGTGCTGTAAAGTCTTGTAGAGTATAGTGGAACAGAGTAGATTGGCATTGAGTACAGTGGTGTAGAGTGCATTGGTTTTAAATAAAGTGGTGTTGAGTGCAGAGGCACAGAGTAGATTGTTTCAGAGTAGAGTGTTGCATGGTAGATTAGTCACGAAGAGTGCAGTGGTACAGAGTAGATAAGAGTGGCGAGACTTTATTGACAGAGTGCACTGGCGTAGAGTGCAGCAGAGTAGAGTGCAGCAACGTGGAATAGTACAGAATGAGGTAAAGTGGAATATGCATATTGTGGTAGCACACTGCCATTACAGACAACACATCTTCACTTGAAAAGCCCATTACATTTGCACAGACATACAGTTTTACTGATAAAAGTATACAGCACACAAACGATAATATGTGGAAATGTCATCAACTTGTGTACCGATTTGTTTTGATCCTATTAAAATACTTTTTTCAACACACTTCAGAGAATTACCCAAAAGTATGCTTAATTTGTCCTTTTCTTATTCCGTACTATCTGCACAGTTTACTTAGAGACATTTAAATTTTGTTGTGTGCTAGAAAAAAAACGGTTAACAGCCTTTTTCAAGCACTCCCCCAGTGACCAGCATGATAATCACATAAATCCTCTCACTTTCAAGTCAAAGAAAGACAAATAAAAGACCAAGCTTCCGGGAAGACAGAGCCTGACATTTGACCTCTGTCTTGGAATGCACAGCAAATGTGACAAGAACAAGATTTAAATACCTATTTACAGAAATCCAGTACTGGTGGGAGAATGCAGTAAATAGAGTGTGGGCAACGGAAGAGAAGAACTCAAGCTCAACAGCCAAAAACAAATATAGTCACAAATAGAAAGCAAGCAAATGTGAGTTACAAACCACAACGCCAATGGTAAACAATGGGCAGAATGCATTCTCAGAGAAACTTTCCGAATGCCCCCAAAATGTTGTTAGCAAACCAGACAGCTGTGCTGTCTGCTAAGCTTTAAAATAATAAAGGGAGGACGTACAGATGTGTAAACAGGCAAGGCGGTACCAACACGAACAACAAGGGCCCAAGCATAGGCACCACGGCACTAAGTTCAGGTAACAAGGCACTAGGTAGAGCCAACAAGGCACTTGCAACATTCGGTCACTGAGACGAGGAAAAATGAATACGAAAAGAACATAGATATGTTAACAAAATAATGAGGGCTACGTGAACGAAGAGGGATACATGAACAATAGGGGGACTAGCAACAGGCTTCCATGCAAATAAGCACTATGGGGGACATACAAATAAACAATAGTGGGGACATTCAAATAAGCAATGGGGGCGGGAGGGCATGCAACTAAGCAACAGTGAGACATGCAAATAAGCAACAGTGAGACATGCAAATAATCGACAGGGGGGCATGCAAATAAGCAACAAGTGGAAATGTAAATAATCAACAGACGGGCAAGCTAACGAGCAACATGACCGCTGACTTCTGACCGAGGGCAGTAATCACCAAGGAGTAGTAAGAGATGAGAGTTTTTTTAGGGCCAGAAGTAGTGTGTAAGTATGTTTTAAAATTAAAAATGGCTGTGGTTTTGAGTTAAGGAGCGTTTGGTGGATGTAGTATGCAGCAGAAATGGGAGGTATTGTGAGTTGCATATGTGGTGAATGCAAGACAGCAAATGAGTTACATCTAGAGGGCACTACTAGTAAAGTAAACGGGAGTAGTTTATAGGAATTTCTAATTTGGCAATGCATGCATTTGAAACTAGACACAAAAGTCGATGAGTGCACAGCACGGTGACATCTAGAGCTGAAAACAACAGGGAGGTGGCAGGCCATGTGTTGCTGCTTCTTGCTCTGTACTTCGTGCATTCGGATATCTCTACTCCCGAAGTCTTCTACTTCCCCCCATCATTTCGCCGGCCTCCCCACTACACATCCCAGCTCCACCTCCCAACTTCCCGTCTATGGACCCTTTTCCCGCCTACCCCATCTCACCTGCACAGTATCCGCCATTTTGGCCCATTCATGCTCCTCTCTCTCGATCCCTCACTCTGCGCGCACCGCCCCCTCCCAACTCGTCGCACAATGCGCGTGCGCCCTGGCAAGTATCCCACCGTACGCTCAGAGAGCAACAGCCTTGGCAACGAGAAAAGTACTCCCTTTGCTTAGCGCACAATGCTTCCTAGAATGGAGACAGCGCGATGACGATTTCACGTAATAGAAAAACGTAATCCAAACGTGACAGCGAGGAGGGATAGGGGGCTTTTCAGCTTTGTTTACATGTTTCTTAAAGGGGCCTTAACACAAAGAGAAAGGGAATCCGTTTAGAAGAACAGCGGTCACCGCAGCAGAGCCAGCAACTGTCAACAAGATCTCTATGACAACGTTCGAGAACTGCTTAGAGGGGAAATTAACGAAATCGAGAAAGCTTAATTTTTCATATTTAGGTAGCATTATGCTGGAGAAAGTAAAAATAAGATTTTTTTGATGTAAGTCTCATGCCTAAATCGGATGTGTTGGCATGTATTTTGGCAACATTGATCATTTTGGTGTTTATTTATTAAAACAATACATAACGAATGCAGATGGATAGTAAGCAGTTGTTTATGTGTCCCATACAGGGACGTTTACCCTGGTAATGCCCATGTTGTCTCTGTATTGCGCACAGTATATGAACCATTGTGAATACTATTTCTCCACACAAAAGTCAAAGTTATTTTGTCACTATAATCCATGCTATCATTTAGGAATAAAAGTGAACATTTATAAAAAACAAAAGAGCAGAGGAATTTCTTTACCCCATGAACTCACATTAAAATAGGAGAATTTTAAGCTAAAATAAATATATTCTGGCTTAAATAAATCTATTCTGGTTTAGAAAATGGCTGAGGCTGTATCACAGTAAATGCAGGGTCAAAGTTGTAATGACTTAGAATCTCCTTATTGACCAGTTGCACATGCAGGAAACAGCTATTTGGAGCTTAAGTTCCTTTATATTCACAATCCTCTCTTAAGATTTATTTGACAGCTAATGGAGCAGGTAAAACAAAATTTTGTATACCTCCTCTAATTTGCATAAAATTAATTACCTAATCATACTAAAATTAATTTACATAACCTGTTTGAAGTGGAAGTGATACTAATCAATGTTTGTACCTTGATAAACACCGATAAACGTGGGACTAAATTGCGAATTGCATGGCAAAATTAAATAACTAATAATGGTACGCAAACTAACCTTAGATTGTGGTGGAATAGTAAAATTGCATGATTTATATTGCTTTGTGATTGTATTGTGGCTTAAAGTTATCATATGGTAAGTATTATCGCTTTAAATGTCGCTGCAGCTAGGAAAATACGAATATATATTGGGATTAGTGTGGGTTTGAACATTAGAATCTTCATTTCTACATATTAATTGCTGCTATGTCTATTTTCGCTTAGTCAATGTTCGGGCCTACTTGGCCGCAGTACTTAAGATGGCGTTCTCTAAAGCAGATGCCACCATGTGCGCGCAACGATTTCTGCGCATGCCCGAATGGCTCTTGAGATCACAAGGTGATTTGAACTCCTGACATCGTGTTCCTTGCCAAGGCCGATTTGTTGGGAACTTGACCGCAAGCCAGAAGATGATCGAATGAGAAGCTTGGGAGAAGACAAAGCATGAACCTGTCAATAGGACCCTTTTCACCTTGAAGAGATACATTTGCCGTTCCCGCCTGAGAAATGGAAAAATAACTTTCAATTTGTGACCCCTTGTGCCAAGTCACCATGAAGAACCATTTTGCGCTGGGAAAAAGTGAAATGAACTATTGATAACCCCGAACTGTCCAATCAGAACATTTGGTTTGCCCCTAAAGTTGCCATATCTTGTATGAAGTAATGAGGAAAAAGGGTATAAGAACCCTTCATCAGTCATTATTGTTGTTGTTGTTGTTGTTGGTGGAGTTGCGGTTGCGTTTATCTTTGGGTTAATTTTCCTTAAGTAGAAGTTCTTGTTGGGTGGTTGTTCTTTCCAAAATCTAAAATGTATTCTGTGCTGTCAGTTTGAGTGTGGAATTGATCCATGCTCCGAATTGATGTATGGACTTTGCTGAGTATCTGAACTTTATTACGCCGCTTCCCATAATTTACACAACGGTTTGATCCTTTTATGAGGGTCAGGTTGTCTTTTTCCTGAGGGAGTCTTCACCTGAGAATGCAGATAATTCCCTATCTGATCTGAAGCTATCATCATCTATCGATTGGTAAATGATTTACTGCATTTTTCTTAAATCTGTGTCAAAGAGTAATTCCTAAATATTTATTTTCTCTTTAATAAATCTAAATTTTAATTAATGAACTGTAATCAGTAAATGCAAGATTTAAAAGTTTGAATAATGTTTAGATAAACAAAATTGAAATAATAAGAAATGAGTCAGTGGTTCTTAAATTAATTACTGAAAATATCAAATGTTTTCTAGACTTTAATTGTGTCTTAGCTGGTTCTAATTCACCATCAACCAGTCCAGCTAGTTGGTCCATTGACCAAACAGTGGAGTGCCTTGATGATAAAGTCAGGATTCAGAAGACTGTATATAGAATGTATATATAATTTAGTAGAAAATTAGTCCTGATAGATAATAAGGTACCACTTGGTCCAGCAGCCTTTCTCCTGTGTACAGATTCGAGTGAGTTGTGTGGATGAGAAGCGTGTTGGTTTTATGGGCCCCACCAATGAATGAATGTATGAATGAACCATTGTGAATAGGGATCTGTGACATAAGGAGATTATGTAAATGTTGTCCTCCGTGCTGAATCAGTATTCCGTGGTAGCAGAGGTGATGGTTTCTATTGTATTAGTTTGGTTTTTATAGATTTATGCTCAACACTATATGATGACTATTGTTTACGTTAAGTGTAGTCGGAAAATTTGAAGTTTTCGGGAATTAGGGAGTGGATTTATGTGGCAAGAAAAGTCACATGGAATTAACATTGTCTGGTTTCAAGAATTGTGATAACACGGAATTGTGTTATGTTAGCGAAATCTCTGTATGAGTGAAATAGCAATAGGTTTTCTTGTGAAACTCTGGCCTTAATTCTCAGGAGCATTGTAGTCTCCACATGTGTTTTATCCCCAGAGAAACGGGTTTGCCTTTTTGCTTGATAGAAGGGTAAGGTAGAGGGAAGTGCTACTTTATCAGCAAAAACTGAAAATTCTGTGGTAGGGTAGAGGTAAGCCCTGCCTACTGGAAAGACAGAATTCTTGTGTAAATGAGCAAAGCTATCTCTTTGGTTTAGTGATACAGGCAATGGAGATGTGTTTATGTCGTTACTAACCGATTTTGATAAAAGAAAACCTAAAGAAAGTTTGCCGATTAAAATTTTGTAAAGGAGGGGTCAGCAAGAGCAGGAGTAGTGGGAAAGGCTGACGACAGAATAACTGCGCTGGGATTGGTCAGCTGCGGAAAAACAAAGCTTTCACTGATTGGTGCGTTAGTGTGAGATGCGCTAGGATTGGAGAATTACAAGAGTGACGTAGATGCTCTAGATTGGTGCGTTAGTGTGAGTCGCGCTAGGATTGGTCAGAAAACCGAGAAGCCGTGAAAAGGTGAATCGTGGAGCTTCATTGATTAAGAGATTGAAAAATAAAACAAGATGTATTATGATCCACCTGAAAAAGAGAAAAAGTAATGGTTTGGAAAAATCAAGAACCTATTTAAGAAAGATAAGCCGATTGTAATTAGAGAAGGACAGATACTTCCTCCGCCGAAAACGCCTGCATCCTTTATGGTGGCGAAATGTGGTTATCATACATGCATTTGGTTGGAAAATTGGGTAAAGTATACCAAAGTTGATGGAGTACTAGCGTTTCCGGAAAATGGTTCATTTAACCTAGCTGTACTACGAAATTTAAGATATCGAATGATGAGATTAGAACCAAAACCCAGACCTACCCAATTTGAAGCCTTGACTGAATGGGAAGAAGAGATGTATGAAGGAGAACGGCAACGGAGTGGTAGAAGGTATAATTATGTATTTGGTAGACATTATGGTCTAGAAAGTCATGATGACAGAATGAGAAGATGGCAAAATGCGAGCATGACTGAAGGCATGTTTCCTCTGAGAAGTGCTGGAGATACAGGTGGTAGAAAATGTACGGAGAAGAGAAATAATACAGAGTTAGACGGTTATAGATATGGAGTGAGTGAATCTGAGGATGAAGTGCTGGAAGACATTTTTTATAAAAACCACCTCCATATCAACAGGATTCTGTGATGGTGACGCCAAGGGCACCGCCAAAGGAAACTGTTATAAATAAAAGTTTTGAACATATACCGAATAAATTTGGGAAAAATATTAATGATTCAGAAATGTCACAAACATTAAGTTCTGATAATGAAAAGTCAGTAGAATTAGTTAGAACAACACAGGAATTACCTGAAAAGATTAGAGAATTAACAAAGAATATGGAATATGGAAGCAGTGACTGTGCCTGTAACTATAGGACCAGTGATACCAGTTTTTGAAAAACAAAAGGATAATGAGCATTGTTTGACAGTCCCATATAATGGTAGTATGCAAAAGGAGAAAGAAGAGAGTAGTTCAGGAGAAAATGAATGGAAGATTACTGCAGGAATATCAGGATTAAGTACACCTAAGAATCTGAGTGTAATCCAGAGTCCAGAAAATAAAACGCCTATGGCAACAGAATCAACCACAGAAACCCCAGAGAAAATTATAGATAAAATGAGATTAGTGACAACCCCTGTAGGATCAAGAGCTGAAGAATTAAGTGATTGGTTAAGAAGTTTACAGAAAAAAGACACAGAACCACAACCTTTAGATGTGAGATGTGGCAAAGTTAAAAGTAACTTTAGAGGAATTAATTGTAGGGACCATTCCCACTGAAAAATTAAAAGCATATCAAGATGAGGAATTAATGTTTTTATGTAAAAGCATTACTTGGAGAGCAAGGACTTTGCATGAAAAGTTAGAAGAGACAGCAAGTGAAATGGGAATAGATTTTGTAAAAATAAGGTAATTACAGAAGCCATACAAAGTAGATTTTACTGAAAAGGACATTGAAAATTTGAATACTGCAGGGAGAGTAACCCAAATTAAAGAGTTAATTGCATTATTGAGAAAATGGGGTGATGTGGACCGATGGAAAAGTAGATGGTTTAGAAAGAGAGAAGAAACTACAGACAAAGCCTCTCTAGCTTTCCCAATGAGAGAGAAAGAGCCAGTGGTAACAGAATGACCTATGAGAGAGATTCCTGGAGGAGGATATGTACATGTTCCATGGACTAGACAGGATATTTTGTCATTTACAAATTATTTTTCCAAGGTTGAGAGAGAAACCAGTTGAATAGTATAGACAGGTAGATAGGTTTGTCAAACTTTCAAAAGTATTATGGATAGATCTGAATGGTCTTTTTGTACCTGCAGATTTAAGGACAGAATGTAAGATCACTATAGATTGGCCAACACAAGAGTACCCTAGGGATCATAAGGCAGGAGCCCCTGATCCAGAAGTAATGAAAAAATATGATCAGATAATTACGTTTTTGAAAAATAAAGTACCTCCAAAAGAAACTGATTGGGTCAAAATTGACAGAACTTACCAGGAGGCTAAAGAATCAGTGCATGCATATTACGAGAGGTTACTGTTAGCTTTTAAGCAATACAGTGGAGATGAGAAACTAAGTGAAAAGAATTTGAGTAATTTTGTTTACAGATTCGTATATGGTTTAAGGCCTGAAGTTAGTGAAATGATTAAACAGCATACAGTAGACTGGCAAAATAAAAAGATAGTCGAAGTGTTGCGTCATGCAAAATATTTTAGTGATGAAATTGAAGCCATACAATGCAAGTTGAAAGCAAAGGCAATGTGGGTACAGGTTAAAGAAGCAGAGCGACAAGAGGCCCAGTTAATTGAACAAGCTAGTGGAATAGGGCAAGCAAGACCAAAACCTAACATTGGAAAGGAAAAAGGGCAGATTAGCATAGATGAAGCTAAATCGAAGTGGCCATGTCATAATTGCGAAAAGTTAGGACATTGGAAATCCGAGTGTTAATTTGCACCCGAAAGCTAATGGTGATAATTCATCATTGAATCCACAGGTGCAGAGTGAGGTGAGTTGCCAACCGCCACGACAGCAGCAGGTTGTTACCCAATAGTGTCAGGTGCCAAAGCCACCTTTTCCACAGAACATAAATCCTCAAATATACAGTAATGAGACAGGATTCTACAACGAAGAACAGGTAACAAAGCTAACGCGCGCTGGTGCCATTTTGCAGTATTGGCTGCAACGCGATGAAAGTGAGTCAGAGGAGAGTTATTGACGGTTCCTAGGAGAGGAAGAGGAGTGCGTACTTGGCGCAACTCTAGAAGTAGACCAGACTGGACCCTTTGTGGATGGAAAGGTGAATGAAGTAAATGTTACTTTCCTAGTGGACACTGGTGCTACTCGTTCAACTGTTAGATCAGCTGAAGTGAAAAATCTTCCTCTCTCGGGTGAGACAATCCAAGTGGTTGGAGTTTCAAATAAACAGATAAAAGCCCACCCTACCGAACCTGTCAAGGTTAGAATAGGGAAATTTGCTGATATGCATTGTTTTGTAGTGTGCAACACTAGTCCTGTAAATCTATTAGGAAGGGACTTACTTTGTAAAATGAACTGCACCTTCTTTTGTACACCTGATGGTATAGCTTTTGAAACGCCAGATGATGATGTTCTTTATAGAATGACAATGGCTAATCTAGAACCAGAAATTATCGATGCATTTGTTGTATTTGACCCAGAAGGAATACCTAAAGAATTAAAAGAAACAGTGAAAACAGAAGTGTGGGATTTCACAGGAGAAGATGTCGGATTAATGAAAAGGGTAGATCCTGTGAAAATAACTGTAAAAGAAGGAGTAAATTACCAGAACATTCCTCAATATAAATTGACACTAGAAATAGTTGCAGGAGTAACGCCTGTAATAGATAGAATGATTGAACAAGGAATTCTAAGAGAGATAATGAGCAGTCCATGTAATTCACCGATTATGGGTTTGAAAAAGCCGAATGGGACATTTAGAATAGTGCAGGATTTGAGAAAGGTGAATAAAATTGTTGTTCCTTGTTGTCCCATTGTGCCAAACCCTTCAGTAATCCTATATCAGATTCCCTTGTTGTGTGTAGATTTAGATTCCGTATATAGGTTTCCCGATTAATGCCCTTATATAGGTACAATTCATATTGCCCTTATTTAGGCATAGAAAATCCAGCCCTTATTTATGTATTGTCCATGCTAACCAAATACAGGCATGGTCTCCTACATCCGTCAATCCACGTCACAACGAGTTCTTGGAAAACCAGACTCTTAAGCCTTTAGGAATTTCCCTTGCTTGGATATAGATTTCTCCAAGAACTCATTTATTATGCATGAACATCTATTCCTTAGGGGTTCATTCATGACGTTCCGATGGCCGACTTTTACGTCAATACAGGCATTCCTAAACTTCAAGGTATAAATATACCTTCACTTACCCTGGCAAACCACGGTTCCGGTACAGTCCAGTTCTACTGCCCTACTTGTGGTTCGCCACGACAAGTTCGGAAGGAGATCGAGTTCCCGCCTGATGCACTGACCAGACGCTGTAATCCTCCTCGCAGAGAATCCAGCTCCAGTGTTTCTGACTCCCCTTGCGGGGTGCTAGATATCGAGTCCCGGAAAGAGATTCCAACCTCACACATTCTAAGGTATGGAGCAGACTAGAACTTAGAGAAACTTTTGGTAACTCTTGGCAAAACTAAAACTATAGCTAGCTATACTTTAGAAAATAGCACCTACTTCTTACCTCGTACTACACTTAGGTTAGGTACTACACTTAGGTGAGTATTCACATTTTAGCCTGTGTTATTTATGTATGTATTTTATGAATATATGTCATAGCTACAAACCATGCTATTGCAGTATTATTTTATCGTACTGCTAACCCTGTACGTATTGTACTTCGCATCCTGTCTTACGATTGTTGCAGTTCATATCTCTTGCATGAGAAATAAGACTGTTCAATAAACCCCTTTTTTATTGAAACGCCTGTCTCTCTATTTCTGTGCAACTCTGTAGAAACGAAGCATGCACGATTGACTGAGTGAAACTGTTATCTATTGTTTCCACGGTTCTGAGATTGTTCCGACTCTAAGGGAAACAAAGTTGTCATGTTTATGCGGTTGTCAGAAACTAATCCCTTCTTGTATATTCAAGAAGTTTTTAGTGACATCTGAGTTAGCTGGCACACACAAGTAATTAAGTTTAATGTATTCAATAGAGACATACTGACCTCAGTCCTATGCCAAAACTATAGTGTATATTATTCCAATGCGCAGAGCCTATCAGGAATATAGAAACTACACTACATGGTGCCCAACGGTTTGGTAAGGCACTAATGTAACGCTAGATACTGAAGTAACTCAGTCGTGCTTTTCTCAGAGACCCCTACTCATAATACTCCATAAGACGTCTGGAGTGGGTAGGGATAATATCCGCCATAGCTGAGTAGGACAAAAATCCAATGTATTAGCTGTTTGGTTTGTTCAACGTTGAAGGATACAGTGTTCCAAAATATTGTGCACCTTATCTTTGTTCCCTTAAAACTTGCTCTGAAACTTTCATTAAACAATGACCGAAAACAGCACAAACACCGATACTGGTGGAGCTGTACCCGACGAAGTCGCAGCAGCTTTTGATTATACAGGTTTGATGAAATCGATGAAAATGCGAAAATCATCGCTCCAAATTTAAGGAGAGCCATCACTTTAAAACTTATAAAACATGGCCTAACACCAAGAGGTGGTAGAGCAGTTTTTGTGATAGAGGCACATGAATCTCACCAGACAGAGGTATTCTATTCATGGATAGTATTCCCAGAATGAAATCCAGAAACTAAAACGTTTCACTTCTACAAAGAACATGAACCACCTGAGGAATATATTCCTTTCGAGGATATTGAAATTCCACTCACATACCAGGAGCATGATCTCTGGTTTAAAGGCGCCCTAAAACATTAAAATCACATTACCAGGCTCGGTCCACTAGGTAGACAAGGAGCAACATGGCCGATTTTAGCCGGCTACACACCTCATCCTGACATTGAAGAAATGACAGACGTAGAATTACTTGCTCAACTCAAAGAGTTGATAAACATTTATAGACAATTGGTTCAATATGTCATGAGGACTTTCACGGTCCAACCAACAATAGCCATTCCAAGACAAACCTCTCACCAGGGGAATGCGCTAAAAATCACACCACAGACTTTATATGCAGTCATGGGTAAAATGCCCACAAAACGTGAACAAATTCCGTTCTGGATAGCTCAAACAATTACTCAAATCGAAGCGGTATTTCCAAATACCAGCCCTTATGAGAAACATAGGATTCTAACAATCTGTTTACCAATGGGGATAACAGCACATCTGGAAGACTGCACCACTTGGGGCACAGTCTTTGCTGCTATCTACACTAAAACACATGGTGTTCCGTCTATGGCGGTAATACCTGATGTCCTGAAACAAATTCAAAACGAATACGGGGCAGAGCCTGCTCTGAATTTAGGTATGAAGTTACTGAAAAATTTCGACCAGGTCTCAACAATAATATTGTCTAATACTAAAGGAGAAGCAGCATCAGTAGCAATCCGCCAGAAATTAAGGGAATTTGATGTAACAAAACAACCACAAGAACTAGCCAGAATAATTGAAAAATCCTATGAAGAATTAGGCTGAGACAGTTTGAGAGGTAAACCAGTTAAACCACAACTGTCTGAAAATCTTGATAAGGCATTTACTAAAAACAATCCTACCTCTTCTAAAAAGAAGTGGGAAAATAACAAACAAAAGAGAAAGATTCTCAATCCCGAGGTAGGTCTCCTCAAAAGGAGCCCTCTGAAAGGAGGTATAACCTAAGGAATAGGGATAATTTGAGAAAACCTGACAGGTATCAAGATACTGATACACGTTCCTCTCGTACCTTTCAGATATCATCACAGACATCTGAAAGAAGAGGACGGTCAGAGAACAAAGAAGAACGCGTGAAGTCCAAAGACGATCAACACTTTCAGAAAAACAAACCAAAACCTCAATTCTCCAAAAAAAAGGTAGCAGGTCTGAAGATCAGACATGCCGAGGATTCTGAGAACAAAACTCAAGAACGGAAAATGGGCTCAGACAATATTGGACAGCACAGCAGAAGTTACAGTAGCTCGCCAGAACCTGAAGGGGCTTCTGGAGACAGTGGACCTCAATGAAGACATTCGACTTGAAACTGCAGACACCAGGGTTAGTTCTCCGCATAGGTTATATGAAATAACACTCCGGATGGAGGGAGACATACCAAGAAAAGTGAAAGCGCTCTTTTGGGAGCGACTTTCAAAGGGTTTATGATATACTTCTAGCAGAACAAGACTGGTCACCAGAATTTGTCAGAGAGTGCCCACATGACGAAGACATCATCTTGCCAGCCTTCTCTAACCATGTTCCAGTACATTTAAAATATACTTATGCCAGGAAATGGGCAGTGGCCCAGGCCCCAGCATTATATAAAAATCATGTAGGATGGGATGAGGACTCACCTCACCACAAAATCCCGTTAAAAAATCAACCAACTGCACAAAGGCAGTACCCGGTTAAGCAAGAAGCTAAAAAACAAGTCAGGGAGATCTTAGATCAACTTAAATACCAGGGGGTGATTGAAACATGCACCTCATCAATGAACAATCCTTTGTTTCCTGTCTCCAAACCAGACAATACATATCGTCTAGTTTTGGATTACAGACACCTAAACTCTTGTTGTAAAACATTTGTAGTGAAAAATGCACACAGTACAGCATTAATGAATAACATTGTGCGTAAAAAGTACAAAACCACATTAGACATTTCAAATGGTTTCTTTTGTCAAAATATTGCACCTGATAGTAGATATTCGACCGCTTTCTCAATAATGGGGACCCAGTGTCAATTTTGTCGACTCCAGCAGGGGTTCAAAAACAGCCCGGGGTTATTCTCTGCAAGAGTAACAGAGTTACTACAAATTTATGATGACGAGGCATTGTCATATGTCGATGATATATATCTGACAGACGATGACCTGGACAGACACTTGAACAAGGTAAACACCATTATATTGGGCTTCGCCTCTGAGGGTACAAATTCAACTTTAAAAAGTCCAGAATTGCCCATCTCAACGTCCTTTTCCTTGGATATGAACTATCAAGTGAAGGAAAAAGCCTGGCAGCCAACTTTTTAGAAAAGTGTGTGCTGCTCCAACCTCCAAAAACGCTGAAAAACTTACAGTCGATTCTAGGTTTCCTGAATTTTGGAAGAACACACATTCTAAACTACGCAGAGAGGGTTAAACCTCTCTACGAATTAATCAAACCTGATTTCAAAGCCACAACTTGGACACAAGAACACACAGAAATTCTGCGTGCACTTCAAACAGACATGTTAGCAACAAAACACTTGCAAACACGCGTTAACGTAAGCAACTTAGTGATCTGAATCATTCCGGGTCAATGCGGATTCACCTACTTAACTTTTAACGAAGGTGAAAAAGTACCAATTGCATACAAATCACACTTGTATACACAAGCAGAAATGAAATTCACTTCTACAGAAAAGATTCTGACAGCAGTTCAAACCACTGTAGCAAAATAAAGAGCCCTAGCACAGGGTAAAAGCATTATGGGCGTGACTCCTGTACCAGCCTTAGAGGCAGTTACTAAAGCTAGCATTCTGAATGCAAAAGCTTTACATCCAAGATGGATATAATGGGTTCATTTTCTTGCTGCAACTGATGTTGAATATGTTTTCGATCCTTACTTGAAAACACAAGCATTCCTGCAATACGAACATGAATGTCCTCTGCCTACTGAAATTCTCCCTCTTGATCAGTACGAATTTATAATTTATACTGACGGATCTGCACAACCCGCTACGGTGAGTAAACAAGCTTACAGTGCAGCATACGCGATCGTTAAAGGTCATATGCGCGATAGCAAATTCAGAGCAATGGTCACAAAAATGCAATCTCTAGGAGATTGTACAGCTCAGCGAGCTGAACTATAAGCATTTAAAATGGCACTTGAAAATACGGATCGCGAATTCCCCACACTCATAGTGTGTGATTC
The DNA here is from genome assembly GCF_964204655.1 of Triturus cristatus. Classification (NCBI taxonomy): domain Eukaryota; kingdom Metazoa; phylum Chordata; class Amphibia; order Caudata; family Salamandridae; genus Triturus; species Triturus cristatus. The sequence continues at coordinate 585,326,183 of NC_140594.1, forward strand.
TTTTTACTGTGTTCAATCTTACAATGAATATTTACAGAATTGGCTTCAAAATGGTTTCAAAGATGCAAAAGGTGGCACAATCAAGCATAAAATGCTTTGGGAACAAATAGTTAAGTTGCGAAACGGACTACACGTGATACACACGCTGAATCATCAACGTGATGGCGTTCACGCTGAAGGGAATTCATTGGCTGATGAAGCCGCGAAGGGGGCTGTGCAAACGACTTCCGTAGCTGCAATCACTCGTTCGAAAACAAATATAGACAGTGAAATAATGCTGGCTGCCAATGATTCAAGCAAAGGCAGCGGTGCAGCGTTACCTAAAAAATTTCCACTCATATATAATTGATGCGAACAGCGTTCCGTTTGTTCGAATCCCTGGAGTGGGGGATAGGGTAATACCAAACATGGAAAGAAGAGCAGCATTGATTTACCAAGCACATCTGGGAGAGGGTCTGACACATCATGGGATCTCTAAAACAATTTTAGAACTAAAAGAGATGTACTGGTGGCCAGGAATGAATACATTGATACACATTTTTATCAATGAATGCATAGACTGCAATAGAGATCGCAGTACAGAACGCCTCCAGGCACCTGTCTACAACGTAGCCAGCCCAGTACAGACACCATTATTAGACAGCATTAGACTATCTATGTGCAGGCGTCCTCTTGGACGAATGCAGTCCCACAAACACTAAATCAAGGTTCCTATGGATGTGGCCTCAGTGCTCGGCTGATGCTTGAACTGAAAAGATTTGCGAGTCTTTATCGGCACATTCGCAATAGGCACACTACATTCTGACCAGGGTCCTGCGTTTAGCACTCAAGCTTACAAAGAAGCCATGGTCAGTTTGGGCGTAGCATTGCGGTATTCTTCTCCATTCCATCCTGAGGGAAATTATGTTGTGGAAAGAAAAAAACGGGACATAAAGTAGTCTATAACACCTAGGGTATTAGGTTCGGGTGATGGGTGGGTCAAACACCTTTATGGGGTCCAGTGTGCACTTAACAACTTAACAACTTGCCAAGAAGTTCTCTAGGGGGTGTCACTCCATATGAAGTTCTATTTGGAACTAGAATGTTGGTACCGGACCTTGATATGCAAGGCACAGTGATGGAAAATAAGAAATTTGATATCAAAGATCGTTTGGCTGTTTTAAAGGACTTAAATGAACTAAGAACGAAACAAAGGAACGTGCTTCTGAAGCCAACCATCACTGAGGGAAAAAACGGCTGTCCCAGCAAGACCTGTCTGGATCCCAAAGCTTGGTGATCTAGTCAGAGAAGAGATCGCGGACAGAAAGGAATTTGGGCCTTCTTACAGACAACCAGTACCTGTCCTAGCAATCCACGGATCAAGAACAGTACTTTTGCCGCCCCTTGCTGGTAAAAAGGAGAAAAGATTTGCGTCCATCGATCTGATCAAACCACACTATGTGGCTGATACCAAGCAGTAGGCAGAGTGGACTCCACAGTATGGCTTTCGCAAGAAGCTTGGCACAATAGAGCAAGGTCTTAATTTAGATATAATCATGAATAAATATATAAAATAAAAAAAGGGAGCCTTATACTTGGCGTATGTCGATTTATCATCGGCATTTGATTGCATGAGGCACAATAATTTATGGCTGATTTTAGAGGAGCTGGGTCTCGAACCAGCGTTGATTTCCTTTTTAAGAGAATTATATTTGGGGGCAAAGGCTAGTGTGCGATATGGTATGGGTGGGGAATGTACAGGGTATTTTAAAGTTAGCAGGGGCGTGCGACAGGGTTGTGTCCTTGCCCCTTTCCTCTTCACACTTTATATAAATGATCTTGAAAAAGTACTAGTCAAAGAACATATAGACTTTCCAGCGGTAGTCAAACGACCAATCCCCGCACTACTATACGCTGATGATGCGGTCCTTATGGCCCGCACACCAATAGGATTACAAAGAGCAGTGACTAGCTTTGCAAAATTTATGAAGGAAAGGGGACTCTCCATTAATTCAACGAAAACTTTTGTTATGAATTGTGGAGCGGGTAGTATTAGAACAAGAACTATTTTTATAGAGGGGAAGAGGATTGAAAGCACTAAGGTTTTTCCCTACTTAGGAATTTTATTTGATCGATCTGGGTCATGGGTGCAGGCAGTAAAATCAAGAAGATTGTTGTACATTAAAACTCTGTCTGCGCTCATGAATTTTAGCAGGAGATTAGGTAAACGCCCCACGATGGAGTTACAGAACATTTATAAAGCAAAAAGTGTGACTGTAGCCACATACGGAGCAGGAATATGGTGCTACGTAGATGTAACTTCTCTACAGGCAGCTGAAAATATATTCCTGAGATTCTTATTAACAGTTCCAAAGAGTACTTCTTCGTTTGTTTGCCACACGGAATTAGGTCTCCTCTATTTGGAGGATATTATAAAAATTCAACCAGTTCTGTTGTGGCACAGAATATGGATTACAGAAGAAACACATTTTAATCGTAAAATCCTAGTTGACTGTGCTGGCCTAGATGGAGTGCTAAATATTAGATGGCTCTCTTATGTGAAAATTTTCTTATGCAATATAGGACACCGAAGTTTTTACGATGAACCACTCACTATGATAGGATATACCAGGAAAGAACTTAAGAATGATTGCCTGCAATATCTGATTGAAAGGAGACATAGTGCTGAGTCGAGTAAGGTAACAGTACAAGCCCATAACCTTACTCTAACGACTTTTTTAATGCAGCCATATTTACGCCTGATAACCAATGAGTATGATAGATTCTTATTGATCCGTTTTCGACTGGGGAACCTGTATAGATTATTAAGTTTTCCTATTATTAATGATTGGTCAAAGTTGTTATGTAAATGTCCGTGTGACAACACCTCTGATCAGTCGACTATTCATGTCCTGTTTCTCTGTAAATTTTATTCTCTACAAAGGAAAAGGTGGATAATCCCAATTGTAAAAACATTTGGATTGAGGCTATGTCGTCCAGCTTTTCTGGCTTTACAACAGCTAGACACAGTATTTGCTGTTGCCTCTGTTACTGCTTTTAAAAAAAGTATTTTTAAGCATAGGAAAACGATTATTACATGATATCTTGATAATGAATAGTTGTATATAAAAATGGAATTTATTGTAACTTTTACTCTGTACAGAATGTTTTATAAGAATTTTTACTCTGTGCTTTTATGGTTATTAAGATGTAACCGAATAAAGTAATTTTTTATTTGATTTGATTTGATTTGAGTGGACTCCGCCAATGTAGCAGACGCACTCCTCTAGCTACAATCCAAGAGGTTCAAACTGAAAGACTCATCACCTTTGAAGATTCTACAGTGAGAAATAAAGGACTAAGCAACAAAGCTATGGAACTCGTCCCTCTTGAAACCCAAATAACAGTTTGCCCTGATACACCTGTCTACAACGAAGTAACAAGTGATCAACTGGTTCCAGCGATTTCAACGAATCCTGATGCAATTCCAACCATTTACAGAACTGCCTCTGGCTATTTCATGAACTTTGATACGTTTTCTGAGGATCCCAGCGAACCTAAAACGATGCCAGCACAAAGAACTTTCAAAGAACAAGCAACAGACTTTTTTCATCTCCTGAAAAAGACTTACCTGGTTTCACCATGGATTGAACTATGGATTGTTTTGGGAACATTCTTTTTTCTACTATGGTTAGGTCTGGTAATAACTCTGGGTATGCTGGTAAGTGGAAGATATATTCAAATGGACACAGCAAGTAAAAGAGTGAACTTACTTCTCCAGCCACACAAATCATCCCATCGTGAAGCAAGAGACTTGTCAGCAGTGAACATCACAGCCGTTCCTATACATGATGGTATAGTTTGGGACAGAACTGAATATGACATTTTTGGCCCGTCGGAGCTTTTGAAGATTCCACATTTATTTAAGATTTCATTAAGTGACTTTATTGCCTCTAGTACCTTTTCTGATGATTGGGACTTCGAGACTGTTAATAACATGATGTCTGATCTAGAGATGTCTACAGTATTCACAAATCATGAATATTTAGAGGGTTCATCAGACTATGAACAAATGTATTGTTATAACCACTATGGTCATCATTTCTTGCATAAATCTGCAACACCTAGAAATGTATTTATGTATAACCAATGGGAACATTGTCCTACACCTCCAAAGGGTAGTTCGAAAACTGTTGCAATTACATTTTCATATTTTTCAGGCTACAATTTGTCTAATCCAGAAATGTTTTACTTTAAAAATGTGAACAAGACAGGAACGAAACATATGTTAACCAGTACGAAACAGATTTATTCTGCAGCCTTTATTGCCCAACTGTCTAGACAGGGTTTCGACTTTTGGAAAGACAGCATTGAGACAGAATCTGTCTGGGGTACAAAAGATTGGCAAGTACAGAGGGTTGAAGCTTTGTTTAGAACCTGTATCATCCCTGAGCAAATTATGTTTTTGAATGACACTGTCCAACAAACCTCTTACCTTGGGTTAGCTAAGATCAAAGACATGAACACACCGACCATACCTATACCTGCAAGTAATAGCACTACACGGGGGGAGGTCGGCGTACATAATATTTTGCATCACAACAGATCAGATCCAGAATGGAAATAATGGTTGCTCTGGCCCACAGACACGAATAACTGTCAAGATCGATTCCTGAACAAAACACAGGGTTTCACCATCAATAGGCCAGACCCACGCTATGTTCAAATACAGCATCCAGGGGTAGTAACAACATACAGTGTAGGGAAACTTTGCCTTGATTGGCTACAGAAAGCTACACTGAAGGATGTAAAACAACACTTAACTTTACTTCAAGAAGGCGCAGACCTTAGGGAATTCTTGCTAGGACCAAGAAAACCGTGTCGAAAACGTTTCTTATATGCCGGTATCTACGCTGCTTATAATGAAGCATGGAAGATTACCCAAGCAGAGACTGCAGAACGAATACGATTGTATTAATTTAGAGAAAACTCTCTCTGTAGTAGACAATGGGTTAACGACTCCGTCGTCCAGAATATATTAATTGGACAGCATTGTGTCTTCTGTCATAGACATCATGGAACAAAACTTGGTCATGTTGCAACATGGTCAGTCTCAGCTACGTTCTACCATGCTATTGGGCTGGACGCTACAAAACTTGCGTGCATGCTATGTGCCTTAGCGTTTAATCAACACTACGTCGCTGTTTTCAGAATTCAATCTCACTGATAAACAGATCAGACTGGCACAAAGGGGAGCAGACTACACTGTGCTGAGCATTGAAAAACTGGAAAAATTACCATTCACAGTGGCAGAAAAAACAGCTACTGAATGGCTCATCCATGGTAAAATTACTCTGCCTGTTACAACTTTCCATTTTCAGTGTTGCCTAAAACATATATCAGTAGGCTGATATGAAAGGTTGGGTAAAGGATACATCAAGACATCCTGGGATTTACCTTACACACATAGATGTTGGAGTAGGGAACATGAAGTGTTTCTTAGCGGTAAAAACTGCGAACACGCACTAAGCGGTTCTCTACTTTGTCAGGGTATTAACTTACACGGGGCCTGTGATGGTTCCACTACAAACTTATCCTGTCACCTGCAAGGATCACCGGCTGCAGTGATTAATCCAATTTTTGTCCAAATTTCTAATAGGAGTTACATTATGTTGAATGATCACAGCTGCTGTGACATGTTGCCAGGTATTGCATATCTAGTTACAGTTACATCCAGGGTCACTTGCTGTATGCAAGTCTTGTTTCCACAAATAGACACAGTCAGGGAGTCGTCTTTATGGCCTTCACTGAACATCTCTTCTATACGAATTGATACTCTAAGCAGAATGAAAGCCATTCTTTTACAGAAAACAGTGCCACTGACCTCGGCCAGAGAAACCTATGATCTCCAAGTCGCAAGGACTTCTGCCGAGATACATTCCCTTTTGTATACAAACTGCTCTGTACACTTCTCAGAAATGTTAGATCGTATCTTAAACATGTCTGATACGAGCGGTATTATACATGTATTTAAGAACGTATGTGCAGGACTGTTAGCACCTTTTCAAGCAGTCCTCGGCATATTTCCAAACTTTGTGCACTCTGTGTTTGGCGGACTGCCGCTCCTTTTAGCACTCGTTGCAGGGATCCTATTTTTGCTCCTACTGCTACGATATGGCAAGCCAAATCACCATTGACACCCAATTCACCATGGAGAGAGCTCTATTGGAGATGAAGTGTTGTGAGCGCATCGTCCAAATTTTGGGTTTGCCTCGTCTACGAGAATTAAACACCCCATGGTTTCTGTTATTCAGACCAATCTGGCAAGATTGCATCTTACCTGTTCTACGCTGCCTGCTCTGCGGTGAAGAATGCGTGCTAGACATCTGTTTAACACTCTCATCAGTCATGCCTACAGATACCGATACTCTGCTGGACCCGGTAACGGCCCATGCTCTGTGTTGTCCCCAGCGGCTACCAATCCTGATGACAGCATTCATTGAGATCTCACAGACACAAATTGCTACTGCTGAGGTACGAGAAGAAACATCAGGCACGCAGGTAACACCCGATTCGAACATTGTTGATGCAACCAATGCTGAAGGCGATAGTTCACATCTATGTGCATTTAATCTTCTAAACGAGGTATTCCAACTTTCACCTACAACGGTAGCTTTTTCAGACAAGGGACTAACTTTGGAACTTTTTTCCTATGATTAATTTTGTTTTCCAAATTTGATTTTTTTTTCATTTTTTGGCACAGTTATCTGCTTATAGTAGAACTATTCCTAGAGAACAGAATTCTTTGAAAATCTTCCAGGGACATTATGCCACCTTGTCACATCAACAATTGATTTGTGTTAACCTGATATGGAATGGTTTCGGCCCTTTTTCCTGTATTAACGAGCCATTTCATCATGTGTATATATTTCTGGTTCATTCTTTTTAGCATTACCAATGCACACATATGCTTAGAATGAAATATTGCTTTTAATAGGGGAGAGGAGTTGGCCTAACGGCTAGGGCGCACGATTGCGGACCTGGGGAACTGGGTTTGAGTCTTGGTAATGACGCTGAACATCCTGTGATTCTAGGCAAATCACTTAATCTCCTCGTGCCTAACAAAAAATGAATATGTGTCCTCATGTAAAGTAACTGGTGCTATGTAAAGCACTCTGATACCCGATTGGATTCGGGTCAAGTTCGCGCTATATAAATCTCTGCAAAAAAAAATATATATATATGTACAGCACCTTATGCATAGCAATGGTTTAGTACTGCATTTTTAGGACATATGCTTTTGATATGTTTTAGCATGTTTTAGCTGATCATGCTATACTCTCCTTTAGATACGTTTAGTATGTTTGGGATTTAGTAATGTCGTTCATACGAAACTGGAGTGGGTGTTGTGTGTAGATTTAGATTCCGTATATAGGTTTCCCGATTTATACCCTTATATAGGTGCAATTCATATTGCCCTTATTTAGGCATAGAAAATCCAGCCCTTATTTAGGCATTGTCCATGCTAACCAAATACAGGCATGGTCTCCTACATCCGTCAATCCACGTCACAACGAGTTCTTGGAAAACCAGACTCTTAAGCCTTTAGGAATTTCCCTTGCTTGGATATTGATTTCTCCAAGAACTCATTTATTATGCATGAACATCTATTCCTTAGGTGTTCATTCATGACGTTCTGATGCCCGACTTTTAAGTCAATACAGGCATTCCTAAACACCTTCAAGTTATAAATATACCTGCACTTGCCCTGGCAAAACACAGTTCCGGTACGGTCCAGTTCAACTGCCCTAATTGCGGTTCGCCACGACAAGTTCGGAAGGAGATCGAGATCCCGCCTGATGCACTGACCAGACGCTGTCATCCACCTCGCAGAGAATCCAGCTCCAGTGTTTCTGACTCCCCTTGCGGGGTGTTAGATATCGAGCCCCGGAAAGAGATTCCAACCTCACACATTCTAAGGTATGGAGCACACTAGAACTTAGAGAAACATTTGGCAACTCTTGGCAAAACTAAAACTATAGCTAGCTATACTTTAGAAAATAGCACCTACTTCTTACCTCATACTACACTTAGGTTAGGTACACTGGGTAGAACTATTTAGAAACATCAGATGAGTATTCACATTTTAGCCTGTGTTATTTATGTATGTATTTTATGAATACATGTCATAGCTACAAACCATGCTATTACAGTATTATTTTATCTTACTGCTAACCCTGTACGTATTGTACTTCGCATCCTGTCTTCCGATTGTAGCAGTTCATATCTCTTGCATGAGAAATAAGACTGTTCAATAAACCCCTTTTTTATTGAAACGCCTGTCTCTCTATTTCTGTGCACCTCTGTAGAAACGAAGCATGCGCGATTGACTGAGTGAAACTGTTATCTATTGTCTCCACGGTTCTGGGATTGTTCCGACTACCAACAAAGTAGTCATGTTTATGCGGTTGTCAGAAACTAATCCCTTCTTGTATATTCGAGAAGTTTCTAGTGACCTCTGAGTTAGCTGGCACACACAAGTAATTAAGTTTAATGTACTCGATAGAGACATACTGACCTTAGTTCTATGTCAAAACTATAGTGTATATTATTCCAATGCGCAGAGCCTATCAGGGATATAGGAACTACACTACACCCTATGATGCAGAATGGTACACAGTTATTGATTTGTGTCATGCTTTCTTTTCTATACCATTGCACCCGGATAGCCAACCAATTTTTGCGTTCCGGTTCGGCGAGCATATTTTGGCATGGTGCCGTATCCCTCAAGGGTATACAGAAAGTCCTTCAATATTTAACCAGATCTTAAAGAAATCATTGGATGATTTAAAAATGCCAGAAAGTTCAGTGCTAGTCCAATATATTGATGACTTGTTAGTGGCATCAAAAACGCAAGAAGCTTGTGTGGTTGACACAATTGCATTGTTAAATCATTTGGCAGATGAAGGACTTAAAGTATCACCATCGTAATTACAGTTTTGTCAGAAAGAAGTGCCATTCTTAGGTCATAAGATTGAAAAAGGCCTGAGAAAAGTAACATTGGATAGGATTAAAATCATTAAAGGAATGAGAGCCCCAATGACACAGAGAGAAGTCGGAATGTTTCTTGGAATGGTGGGGTACTGTCGCCAGTGGATTAGTAACTTTTCCTTGATTGCAAAGCCATTGGTGCGTCTGACAAAGAGTGATGTGAGAGATCCAATTGAGCTGAACAAAGAAGGGATGAAATCTTTTAAACAATTGAGAGAAGCTTGTGTGAAGCACCGGCTCTTGGAATGCCTGATTATGAAAAAGACTTTGAGCTTTTTTGCAGTGAAAGGTAGGGGTGCGCTCTTTCCGTGTTAGTGCAGAGACATGGAAAATAGAGACGGCCAATTGCATATTTTTCAGCTGTACTAGATCCAGTAGCTGTGGCTTTGCCTGGATGTTTGAAAGCAGTAGCTTCAACGTGTAAGAGTTTGGAACAAAGTGAAGGAATTATAATGGGATATCCTGTGAAAGTGTTTGTTCCACATGATGTGGCAATCCTTTTGACAAGAACTAAAACACAGTTCATGACGTATAGTTGTCTAACCAAATATGAAAAGGTGATTTTGGGTGATACAAATGTGAATCTTGTAAGATGCACCAATGTGAACCCATCGACATTACTGCCTGATGCTGTGGATGCGGAAGTAAAGGATGATGTTGATCATGATTGTCTGGAAGTGCTTGATTTTTGCACCAAACCACATCCTGATATAAAAGACATGCCTCTGAAAGAGTCGGACTATGTGATGTTTGTAGATGGGTCATGCCTAAGAACTGGAGAAGGAATTTTGAGTGCTGCATATGCTGTGTGCACTGAAGCAAGTGTACGATCTGCTCAAGTTGCTGAGTTGTTTGCACTGATTAGAGCATGCAAGTTGGGAAAGAATTTGCGAGTCACTGTGATTACTGACAGTCAGTATGGATTTGGAGTAGTTCATGATTTTGGGCAAATTTGGTCCCAGAGAGGTTTCTTGATGGCAAGTTGATTGAGGCGATACAGCTGCCTAAAGAAATAGCTGTCGTGAAATGTACAGCACATAAGAAAGGAACTGATTATGTGTCAGCAGGAAATGTGTATGCAAATGATATAGCCCAATACTGTGCTCGAAATTTGACTTCATTGAATCATAACCGGAAAAAGGAAATGGATTTATGTCCCTTGCTTTTTACTAACACAGTGAGTACATGGGATGAAGTGAGACAGTTACAGGAAGAAGCAGGGTAAGCGGAGAAAAAACAATGAATAAAATCAGGATGCACACATAGGTAGTAGACAAAGTTTGGGTTTACAGAGATGGAAGACCAGTAATGCCTGATAGCATGATCTCTACCATGGCACGGATGTACCATGGGCAGGCACACATAGGAAGGGATGCCATGATTAAACTTTTCAAACAAACTTGGTATAATGCCAAATTCCAGCTTATTGCTGAGAGCCTTTGCCAGAGATGTCTCATTTGTCAGCAATTTAATCCAGGAAGGAAAACTGTGGTGAGCTTGGGAACCATAGGATGGGAGGGAGGTCCTTTCACTTGTATGCAGCTTGATTTCATTGAAATGCCCTCATGCAACAGGTTAAGATATGTACTGGTAATTGTTTGTCTGTTTTCACGTTGGGTTGAGGCTTACCTGACCAGAAGAAATGATGGAGTCACTGTCGCAAAACTTCTACTGAGAGAGTTCATTCCTAGATTTGGTTTCCCAGTAACGATTGAAACAGATAGAGGGACACATTTCCAGAATGCAATTATAAAACTGATTTGTGAAGCATTAAATGTACAACAAAAATTGCATTGTGCCTACCGACCAGAGGCTTCTGGAGTGGTGGAACAAATGAATGGCACCATAAGGAACAGATTGGGAAAAATGTGTTTGGCCACAGGTCTTAAATGGCCAGATGTCTTGCCTCTTGTCTTAATGAGCATTAGATCAATTCCTGATAGGACGACTGGTCTGAGCCCTCATGAAATCATAATGGGCAGAGCAATGAGACATGTTTTCATTCCTGTCAACAAACTGCTGCCTGAAGTCATGGATTATTGTAAAGGATTGGCTGATATGGTACATTCTGTGTTTCATCAGGTTGAACCAGATGCGGCCACTCTTGAAAAGAAGCCAGCTCATGACTTGAGTCCTGGAGATTGGGTCTGAAAAAAAGTACACCCAAGAAGGAATTGTCTGGTTCCACGCTGGGGAATACCACGTCAAGTGATTCTGACAACGACAACTGCTTTGAAGTGTGCAGGGGTGAAGAACTGGATTCATGCCAGTCACACTCTTCGAGTCCCAGATCCAGAAGATCAATCTGAAGACCAACATCGGGAAGTGTCAGATACCAGTTCGGAATCAGAATCAGAAGAAACAAAAACAAGACAACAACCAGAAACAGATAAACAAGGCCGAAGAAAAATTGTTGGGCATGAAAATGTACCACTGATACGACGCCTTGAAATTTCCGATACTAGTTCTGAATCTGAGACGGAGCAAGCAGGAGTATGAAAAAGAACGAATCATGAAACTAGAGAAACTGAACAAGTAATCTTTGACCAAGAAATCCCGAGTACAAGTACAAGAGAAATTCCTCCAGAAATTATAGAGATAGAAGGAGAGGAATTAGATACAGAGCGTGAGGGTGAGGTGATTGCAGAAGAATCCTGAGGATGTTTAGGGACACAACCAAAACAGGTAGAAAAAGGGTCAGATAGTCAGCAGGAAGATTGTGTGGAAGAAACACGAGGAGGGATAGATTCAGACAGTGAACCTGAAATATTGAGGATAAAATCAAAGGAAAGCAATATTCAAACAGAGACTGAGTCAGAAGAAAGTGAAACAGGACATGAAGGAGGAAGAAAATTGAGAAAAAGGGCTTGGAAATCCGAACAAGAAGCGAAAGTATTAAAATTGAAACGGCCATTGAAAGGAGACATTTGGCCCAACAAAATCAAGAAGTTGAGCTACCGATTGACGAGAATAAAGCGTGATAATGCTGAACACGTGAATGAAGTGTCCAGTCAAGAAAAACAAGAGGACACGGATCAAAAGCACTTGAAACGCACAAAAAGAATAAAGAGACCAAATCCGAAGTACAAGTCACTGGAATGGACATATGTGGCACTTCCTGATAAACAAGAGGAAGCTGATAGCCAAGAAAGTCTAAGAGTCACTGTGCAGGAGGTGGATAAGGAAGAGGAAGATTCGGAAATCCTGAGAGTTATCTTGTCTGACACTAGAGAAGAAACGGATGATCAGGAATTTATGAATAAAGACTGTGAACCTATGGATAAGGATGATTCATACATGAATTAAGAGGACAAAAGAACTCGGAAAGGAATTGAAAAGCCTGGATAAGACACATGACCAGAAAGAACCAAGCAGGCAACTTACGCCTTAGGTTTAGACAAAGGTACATTTTGAAGAAAGAGGCTAAGTCAAAAGACACTGATCATTCACAAAATGGCAAACACCGAGAAAAGAAATCCAACCTGTGGATTGTTTCGGAGATGGTGTAAAATGTGTTTTTGTTGTACAGGATTATTAATGCTTGTTTGGATTATATTAGCAATAACAATTTCATTTAGAGTAACATTTGACAGACACTCAATGAATGGAACTATTAACCACAATTCTGATGACAGCCATATCACAAAACTGGTAGACAGAACAGAACTTCATAAAGATAAGTCCATAAATTATTTTTCTAAAAATGTTTTCTCAAAGTTATTGTATGAGTACGTAGAAACAATGGATGTTAGGGATTGTTACGTATGTATGCAGCTGCCTGCATCTGTATCTGAAGGTGGCACTTATCATCACCTTCCTTTAACATGGGATAACTTGTAGTGTCCTAGCCAGTTTGTTTTATAAAACAGACAAATTGGAATACTATTACACCATATTTCACACTAGGGGGTTATAACATAAGGAGTGAGTAGTAGCATCTGCATCACCACTCCAGAAAATGATCCTCACACAAAGTAATGGGACGCTGGTTCAAACGCAACCAAAATATATCCTGCTATACAGGGAAGAAGGAGGGGGAGTCTTTCTCTTAAAGACGAGAACCCTCACTCACCCAAGGGTGACATGCTTCATCATTGGGTCCCCTCTTACACACTGCAACCGCAAGGTATACAGTGTGGGCTACGACTCTCTCAATGGAGAGGAGCGTGAGGTGTTTTGTAAGGTTCCCAATTTAAGCAATGGGAGTGAGGGGCAGAGTGCAAATAAAAACCAAAATGTGTATTAAAACTAGCTCCCCTCTTACACACTGCAACCGCAAGGCATACAGTGTGGGCTACGACTCTCTCAATGGAGAGGAGCGTGAGGTGTTTTGTAAGGTTCCCAATTTAAGCAATGGGAGTGAGGGGCAGAGTGCAAATAAAGAACAAAATGTGTATTAAAACTAGCTCCTGGGTGACAAAACTAAATTTAATACATGTCCCCACCCATAGACTAGGATTAAAAAGATAGTGATATATAGGACTGAAAAAATTTCCTATTTGTCAGTGGTCAACATGTTTCTGCTAGATGACTAAAAGTTCGCGGCATTCGTCAGGACCTCAAACAATGTCACTCTGCTAAAGATTAGTGAGAAATAATAATATATTTAAAAACCATACTTCATTGTTATGGTAGTTACGACAAAGGTACCAGCTGCAGTCCGGTCCAATGTCTAGGCGGTAATATGAATTTACCTCCACCTTATGGGAGTTTTTTACCTCAGATCACAGATTTCTCAAGTTGGTCTGTGTTGGTGTTATGGGTCCCACCAATGAATGAATGTATGAATGAACCGTTGTGAATAGGGATCTGTGACATAAGGAAATTATGTAAATGTTGTCCTCCGCGCTGGGTCACAGCCGCTAATATCACTCAGGTAATCAGTTCAACGTATTTAATAATGTACAAAAGGCCTCTTTCATCAGAGGTTCATCTCGTCAGTAGCATGCAAATGCCAGTGCAACCTAGTTGATCCACCTTTGTCAATCACCATGAGTCAACTGATGTTTCCACCTGCGCATGTGTCTCATCCCCAAACACATCCCCGCACTGAGAGAAGACGCGCCACAAGCTTGGGCATTCACAACCACACAACAATGTTCCCAAAGCTTATGTCTGACCCAGCAGATGCAGATTCAGATTGTGCCAGGGCTCATGTCCCCACAGATGTTGGGACAAATATTGATTTAAACTGAATTGGATTTAGAAAGACAGATCTGGGAGGGTCACTGGCCAAGAGTATATATAAATTACCTACTGGAAGTTGCCAGTAGGTAGTTATAGTTAGGACCTAGTTTCCATTGGGAAACCTTTTTTTGACTTGCCTATATCTTTGATGCCGATTGGTGGATCGCCACACAATTTCCCCCCAAAAATTGTGCCGCTGGGTCTTATTGTGCAGGGAAAGTTTCAGGGTGATCCGCCAAGCGGGGGCCAAGAAAAAGGGGGTCAAAAAAGTGTGTTTCCTATGTTAATTCTCATAGGGATTTTAGACACAACTACAGCCTGAACCGCTTGACGGAATTACACCAAATTTGGCAGAAAGATAACTCTTCGTTCAGAAAGAGCATTTTTTTGTGATTTAGTGTAAATCCGTTCAGAAGTTTTTGAGTTATTATCAGGAAAATACATTTGTATATCTAGGGTTGCGAATACTTCATGACTAGTTTGTGACTAATCAAAAATGCACACGCCAAGAGGAATGACGTAAACGGTTGGCCGCAACCTGAGGACAAAGTTGCGTCCATCTTTTTTTCGATATTTTATGTAACGCGACACGGTCCTGGGGAGCTCAAAATAAATATTCAGAGTAATAGAAGAGGTCAGGGTACCTCTACCCTGACCCCATAGCTGGAATATAGGTGTGTTTGAGAGACCCTTTATGTGTAAAACATATTAAAAATTGCTTCTTTTTCCACGTGCAATGCTCACGAATGCGTGACACTGTGCGCGGCCTCCCACCCATGTAACGTTGTGACAAATTCACAATTATCGCTGAAAAAAAACCAAACATTCCCGACTCATTCAGACACCAATGCATTAACTGACAGACACACTAACACTCTGTTACACCCACTCACAGACCCACTCAGAGGCTCATGCGTCCACTCACAGACCCACTAAGACACTCATGCACCCACGCACAGACTCACTCAGAGACACACACCCACTCACAGACCCACTCAGAAACTCATGCAAACACTCACAGACCCACTCAGAGACTCACACACCCACTCCTACACCCAGAGACTCACACACCCACTCACAGACCCACTCAGACTCACACACCCACTCACAGACCAACACACTCATGCACCAACTCACTCACCCACTCAGACTCACATACCCACTCACAGACCCACTCAGACACTCACACATACACTCACAGACCCCCTCAGAGACTCATGCGCCTACTAACAGACCCACTCAGAGACTCATGCACCCACTCACAGACCCACTCAGAGACTCATGCACCAACTCACAGACCCACTAAGAGACTCTCGCACCCAACTTACAGCCCTACCCAGAGACTCAAGCACCCACACCCACACCCAGAGACTCACACACCCACTCACAGACCCACTCAGAGTCACGCACCCACTCACAGACCCTCACACTCAAGCACCAACTCAAAGACCCACTCAGGGACTCACAGACGCACCCACTCACAGACCCCCTCAGAGACTCATGCACCTACTAACAAAACCCACTCAGAGACCTACTCGGAGACTCGTGCACCCACTAAGACACTCATGCACCCACTCAGACTCACTCAGAGACTCATGCACCCACTCATAAACCCACTCAAAAACTCACGCTCCCACTCATAGACCCACTCTGAAACTCATGCACACACTCACAGACCCACTCAGTCACACTTCCACTCACAGGCCCACACCCTCACACACCTACTCAGGGGCTCACATAACCACTCAGACACTCACACACCCACTCACAAACCCTCTCAGAGGCTCATGCGCCTACTAACAGACACACTCAGAGACTCATGCACCCACTGAAAGAGTCATGCACCCACTCAAAGACCCACTAAGAGACTCACAAAATGTCTTGCTTCACCTATCAGATAATACAGAATCTGCCACACGGTGGCTCAAACCTAACGAAGCAGGAGACATTAACACAAAACAAACAACACCTTTAGAAAAGGGTTTTGTTTTACAAAATGCAAAGCCTCTCTTTTGAGAATAAGGCTTGGGGTTTTATTTTACACAATGCTCTCTAACAGAAAGGTTTCCCAGATTTCAAGTGTAGAATATTCAAATACACATAGAGATATATATATTCATATGCAAGCAATAATAACACACTTGGTAAATGCAACAGTTAAATGCATGAATAGTACCATGAATAAACAAGCAGCAAATAATATAAAATAACACTCAAGGAAATATAATATGCTGGACGTCCTGTAAGAGATCAGAAAGATATATACACTGAATACATCAAATAATTACTTTGGATGTGCACCTCACTCAGTCACACACCACAAAGAAAACACCTCAAATGATCAAAGCCACTGGCCACACATCACAATGGCAATAATCAAAGCTCAAACACCTGATGTGACCACAGCCACTGGAACCACGCATCACAATGGCACTAGTCAGAAACAAATCACCTCACCCGATCGTTCACTCAACATCCTTGCCAATTCTCACTGGGGGACCCGTTCACAGCTGGCTTGAACTCTCGACTGGGACTTAAGTTCCGTTTGTCTTACAGCAGTACGTCTACTCTCTAAGTGAGTGCCCAACTCAACTGTCAACAAACACCGGCTTTATAGTCTCAAAACTCGCGCTAGAAGGTTCGAGGAAAACTTCCTCCTGGGCCAGAGGAATCTGACCAGGCCTGGTCAGCTTCCAAGCAAGCATTCCATTGCAGGAAGGAGTTTCCACGTCCCCTCTCCAATCTCGCATGTTCCAGCCTTTATCTTGACTAAGCTCATGAAAGCCTTCCAGGGTACATTAAACAATCTCCCACAAAAACAATCCTTGTACCTGATTAACCCATACAACTTGCAAGCGCGGCTGTGCACGCAGATAAAGCTCAAGCGAGGCAGAGTCAAAATTGAGGATGACATGAGGCCATGTCAAAGCCAATAGTAAGAACTTCATAATACTTACCAACGTACAACACAATGCACATTTGTGCACCACTGCTTATAGCATCACATACTTCATCGCTCAATGTACAACACAGAGCTCATTTGTGCACCACTGCTCATAACACTGCAATTTGAGACCAAAAAGTACATTCCACACCTCTCTCTCTCTCGCATGCTTTCAAATGTACAGCTCACACGTTCTGTTCTTGGCAAGGCTGTTCTACTCAATGAGAGCTCCCACTGAAAGACTGCAAGATTATAAGAAATAAACCTGTAAGAGAAGCAAGGCATATGCAGAACGTTGTACATTCAGGCTAGGGTAAAATAACACACCAAAGTCAGTTAAAATAATGGTAGTCAAAGGTCATCACAGGGTGTCAGACCACAAGGGTACCTCTAGCACTACACACACCCAACTTACAGGCCTATTCAGATATTCATGCGCCCACTTACAGACCCACTCAGAGACTCACACACCCACTCCCACACCCAGAGACTCACATACCCACTCACAGACCCACTCAGAATTATGCACCCACTTATGCACCAACTCACAGATCCACTCATGCACCTACTCACAGACCCTCTAAGAGAATTATGCACCTACTAACAGTCCCACTCAGAGACTCATGCACCCAGAGACACACTCAGGGTCTCTTGCACCCGGCTCAGACACTCACGTACCCACTCAGACTCACTCAGAGACTCATGCACACACTCACTTACCCACTCAGTCAAACACCCACTCACAGACACTCTTGCACCAACTCACAGACCCACTCAGAGACTCACGCATCTACTCACAGACTCACATACCCACTCAGACCCACTCAGAGACACCTTGCGCCCACTCACAGACTCACTCTGAGAATCACGCGCCCACTCACACACCGACTCAGAGACTCACGCTCACTCTCTCAACATCTCAACTCACGAATAGAGCATAACTACTAAACACCCATCAAACTACCCACTGTTACCCAAACTCATGGTGAATAAAAAACTGCTGCAAAACTAATGCAATGCACAATCTGCAAACATCATATGACTGGGAAAGTATGGAATATACTTGGACAATATACTTTACATTCAAATGAATAGGGATCAGCTACAAGAACAGCAGGCGCAGGACATAGAGGAGGTTTACACAGAAGATATTGAAGATGAGGGGCTTCCCTAGAAGAGGGCAAGTGTGGCTTGGGAGTTCTTTTAAATCCCATCTGGGGAATCAAAAACTGCTGCAAAAATAGTGCAATGCACAACCTCTCTAGAGGGACGAACAAATAATTCTCATGTGGGACAACATCAATGTTATATCATCTTAAAACCTATCATAGAAAACGCCTGCAGCTGGAGATCAAGAAGAGGGAAGCTGGAGGACCATCTACATCAGTGGCAGCAGCAACAAATCCTGGCGAGAAAGTCCCATCAGAGGTACAGACCACTACAACAGATGCGGCTCCAGAGTTTTCAAGAATGGCCACGTATTGCATGGTCTGTAGTGTTAGAAGTGCTGGTGAGCAGTGTGTTACAGCTATTTGCAATGCTGCAAAAAAATCATACATGCCAATTTTTTTTCCCTTATATATTTTTTGCACATTTCTCATTGCACATTTTTCTACTTTCTCCTGTCCCTATTGCCATTTTTGTTACCACAAAAAAGAACAAAACATTTTATAAACTTTACAAAACCACAAAAAAAATAATTCAAAAACAAAACAGAAAATCATGTAACCGGGAAGTAAAAAAATACCATTGGATAATACACTTTTCAACTAAAACAATAAGAAGAACACGCCCATTTATCTATCTAGAACATTATTTAAGAGGAATTCATAGTGAGAAGATTTGTGCAATGCACAATATCTCACGAGACATTGTCAAGGGGTACACATAAAAAATATTCTTGTGGGACTATGTCCATGCTCTATCATCTAAAAACATACCATAGCAATAGTGTAAAAGCAGCAAGAAGGCAATGCAAGGTGGAAGGACCCTCGACTTAAGTAGCAGCAACAACAACACCGAGGCAAAGTGTCCATTCAGAGGTCCAATCTCAACTTCAAGATTTGGCTACACAGTTTTCCCAGATGGCATCTTACTGCATGGATTGTGGAGTTGTAGTGAGTGGTTTATGGAGTTGTAGTGAGTGCTTATGTTGGTTTATTTTTTATTTTTGGGCCTTCATAGTTTTGCTACATTAGCAGGCATTTTAGTATCTTACAAAATAGGTATCTAATATCTATGTGTTCATTTTATTCTCTTCTAATATTTTGTAACACATCTTACATATAACTTGCCTTATAGACAAGTCAAAGTGTTCCTCTACAAATAAATACACAGCTAACGTTTGCCAGTTATCATTAATTACTTTTCCTCTTTTTAAATATGTCAACAGTCTGTGTTTAAATCTTCTAGTAAGTGCATCGACAACATATACAAACATAGTCTTTTTTTTAGACCACACTGTGTTAGATTTTGTAATCTCTCCTTTAAAACTATCATCTGTAACATATGTGTCCTGTTCTGCAACTCCTTCTCTTAACAACTCTTCATTTTCCCTAGAATCCTGCTCAGGACCAAAGAAACTAAACAGCACATCACCGCAAACATTTTCTACGTCTACCACAGTACCATGCAAAAGTGTTCTATTAATTTCTCCTAAACATAAAGCAGGAGTTTTCACATAGTGCAGCCTCTTAACTAAAGTTCACATTGTTGAGTGGTGTACAGCTAACATCCTGAAATTATGAAAGGTGCTTTGGCACACTTTGTTTAAGAAACAAGATAGTGAGGGTCCCTGAAACTTTGCATGCTTTCTAATCTTGCATGGATCCAATCCTTGTAAACTACTTATTTTCTTTTTTAAACTTCACCTTGGAAAGATATGTAGAAATCTCTTTAATATAGCAATGGATTGCTCTCGAATACTACTACAATTCCATTTCTATACAGGCACTTGACTCCGCCTTCCTTGTACCTGTTCTCCAATAACTTGTTCTACATTTGTAGGTGCCATCACCTCTTTCGCTAAAGGAGTGACATTCTTCATTTCATAATATCGTCCTCTTTCATCAATAGCCTTAACTAATCTGTTATCCTGCAGACAGCTTTCTTCATTAAAGAAATGATATGTAGTAGAATTATGTATCCATTCTCCACTAAAAACTGTACAAAAGTTACTTCTATTCACTAATCTTTTTTTCTTGTTTTGTCTCCTCATACACAACCCCATTTTGTCAAGAGTCTTCATTCTATTTATAATCAAAATAAAAAGCTTCCTCTTCAAAGGGGCGGGCTGACTGGCGGGAGCCTGACATCAGCTGTTGATACGCTGCTGGCAGTGTCCTCCGAGAACCACAGCAGAAGCTTCTGAGGCGGTGAGTGGGGAACGAAATAACAACCTTATACGATCCCTTTGTGGGCTTTGAGAACCTTCTGGCACCTAATTTAATTCCCAATAAGAGCCCGACAATCTACTTTCAAATCTGAACTCGCTGAGCCTGATCCTAAAATGGCGCCTGCCTAGGTACTCTCACCATTGCGGGAAGATGTCCAATCAGCTGAGGGGGCTCAGATGTTCTCCCAGGATAAATGACATAACTGAGTTTAACGAAGCCATAGAACTTGAGGCATGCCGGCTGCTGAATCACGGTGGCCAATCAGACTCAACTTGCCTGACTATAAGATGGCAGCCAAGCTACAAACCCTTACTGATCCTACCATCCTCGCCAGCTCCACTCACCCGTCTCTGGACACAAAACCTTTGGTCACTTCCTGATCTTCACTCATCCAGCGGAGCCCGAACCACATGAACGATTCCGGGTGGAGCTGCACCGACAGCTATAGGGGAGATCGGCTCTGGCACACCGCTATGGCCGTCACCTACCCAGCTGGACTTCGAACATATGTTTTCGTCGCTTTTTCTGCTGTTGTTTTCTTCCTATTGACCCTTTTGATCCTTTGGCCCTCGACAAGTGTTTCAGCTTTGACGCCTTTTTGTAGGGAATGAAACATTCCACCGGCTGTGGAGACCTAGCTTTTTGACCATTGCCCGGTGGAGCTACCTTGTTAGCTATATAGGAGATGGGCTACGGACTTCCCCCTCGGCCGTCACCTACCCAGCCAGACATTGGGCAGACGTTCCTTCATCTCTCTACTGTATCCCCTCCCTGTTACCCTTTTACTTTACCCCCTCACCCTTCTACGCACCACTAATCAACAGATGTAACTTGTAACTTATGTATTTTTTTTGTAACAATGTTTTTTTGTAACCAATGTAACTTTCCTCATGTAAAGTGCTCTGATACCTCCGGGTCTAGCCAGCGCTCTAGAAAACTCAAGTAAATAAATAAAAAAATAAAATAAAGCAAAGGCCTTATCAACTAATATCGCAACTCTTTCTTTCTGTTTTGCTGCATGTCTCCTTCTTCTACACTTCTTAATATTTCTCAGTAGATTTATAACTACTGTACTATGAATCCTCCTAGCTCTGATTTCCTTAAACTGCTTTTGTCTCCTGGTTAAGGTGTATACGTATTTGCTACATTCTTTCCTGTTCTTGCTATATAGATTTTGTCCATTATTATTATTTCTCATATTTTAAATTGAATTTTCATTATTTCATAATTTTAGGAAATGTCTACATATATTTTTTTTAAATGGGTTGGTCCTCTTACCAATAGCTCTTTTTGTTGTTCAACAATTTTTCTTCAGTTTGCACCTTTTGAGTCTCATTCCTACATAGATACTGTACTTGCTTCTTTTCCTTTTCCCTCTGAACTTTTGCAGGCAATCTGTCTGTAAGTATGCAGATATTGTTCTGTAAAAAAACAAGAAAACTATATTTGACTTTTTTGTGTAGCCAATGTACCAGCTACTTTACTACTGGCTTACACATAATACAAAAATAGTTTTTATGTTATGTTGCAGTTTTAAATCTACAAATCAACTTACTGACATAACTTCAAGCACTTATTTCAATGTACCAATCCCAAACCAAAACACAAAACTTAAGTTATTACTTACCTTTTAATATTATAGCACTCTCTCCTACAATACAGCTGTACCATATTTCAGTTCTCACTTATACACGGTAAAAGACCACTTTATGTTTTTTGTAGTACATTTTAAAATAAACATCAACCAAAATGTAAAAGTACATGCAGTGTCTCAATAGTCTAAATCAGACAACACAACGGTGCCTCTCTACCACTGTGTCACTGGTAGATTTAGTGTTTCAGTACTTTTCAACTTAGATGTGTCGGATTTACATTTTGAGAAACACTGCATATAAAAATCTGCACAATAATCTGTATCACAGCATATAGCTCTCCAATTCTTCAGAGTACACGCAAACAATATATGACAGGTTACATATATAATTCACCAGATAGTTCTAAAAGAGTACACATTCCTCACTAAAATTTGTAAATACATGTGTTTGTGGTTGACTACAGCTATACTCCCTGGATGAATGGATGAGTGCATAGATAGTGCCTACATAATTACCTCAGAATATAAGTAGTGCCTGTATGATTCCCTGAGTAGGTACGAACTACATTAATGGTCTGATATTTGCATAGTTAGTGGCTGTTTATTCACATAACTATATTGCTACTATCTGGGTGATTGGATGAACGCATGGGTGTTGCCTGTGTAGTTCAATCAGTAGTCAGTCAGTCAGTCAAATTGCTTTATTTTGAT
Organism: Triturus cristatus; assembly: GCF_964204655.1. Classification (NCBI taxonomy): domain Eukaryota; kingdom Metazoa; phylum Chordata; class Amphibia; order Caudata; family Salamandridae; genus Triturus; species Triturus cristatus. The sequence goes on from NC_140594.1 coordinate 585,349,044, forward strand.
AACAAGTATCATAAAAGGAACTTCATTCATACAAGCCAAGAATAAAAGATACGAGTTATCATAAAAACAGTAAATAAAATAGATATATACATTTCATCCAGGGACAATATACAAAAGATTGATCGTTTTGTTAATAAGTATTAGCAGCAACACAATAATCCCTGGGCCAAGGTGGAGAGTTCATTTGTACATTTGATTAGTTTTAAAATATGATTTAGTAAGTGAGATTAGTTACGAAAAAATAAGAACATACATCTTTTAAAGCTATCTGAAAGCAATTTAAAAATATATAAAAATACATTCCCATTGTAAATTCATACCTCCCTAAGCAAGAATTTAGACCTGACAAGCCAAATACAGCCGTGATACTTTGCCACGCCACAGACAAAGAAGCTCTTGGATCTGATTTCAAGATCCGCAAGGCAACACTATGATCCGAGGTGACCAGTTGTCTGCAGATTGGTTTTAGCTATCTCGATCTGGCCCTGGAGTATGCTGGACATGCGAACATGAGGTGGGCCACGCTCTCTTTTGGTGCCTCACAGCAAGGGAAATCCGCGATTGTCTGACGAGGTGGACTCCATTTTGCAGTTAGCTCATGAACTAAGAGGGAGCCAACCCTAAACTGTATATAGAGTGCCCTATCTCTTGGGATCCGGATAAAATCTAGATATTGCTCTAAAAATATGTGCTGTTTGAGCTGGTAAAAATCATCTGCCATCCTACCTGCACTAGGGTTACTGAGTTCTAAAAGAGTACACATTCCTCACTAAAATTTGTAAATACATATGTTTGTGGTTGACTACAAGTATACTCCCTGGATGAATGGATGAGTGCATAGATAGTGCCTACATAATTACCTCAGAATATAGGTAGTGCCTGTATGATTCCCTGAGTAGGTACGAACTACATCGTTGGTCCGATATTTGCATAGTTAGTGGCTGTTTATTCACATAACTATATTGCTACTATCTGGGTGATTGGATGAACGCATGGGTGTTGCCTGTGTAGTTCAATCAGTACAAAATGAGTGCCTACTTGATCGGAAGAGTGTATGTGTAGTGCCTGGGTGATTGAATACGTCTAGATATCTCACTTGATGTATAATTGCAAACATGGCTATCTAAGAGTATACATTGCTCTTTTACTCAGCGTCCACATGCATCAATAAGTTTATATAACTGAAAACAACTATTATCCCCTTTTGAAAGCACAAAACCTTTCCCTAATGGCATACCCACATAATTTCACAAATACTTCTTGGGTCTTTAAAACACATATTCAGAATTTCTCAAAGAAAAGTTACATTCCAAGTGAAGCAAGCACACAAACTCTCAAAAGACATTCTTCACTATTACCCCTCCCCAATTGTAAACAGAGCAAAGAAATGAACCACCCTTAAGATATACATGACATTTTTAACAGCCTTTAAGAACATAGATCACCATGTAAACATATATGTGATTTCATAAAAGATAATCACCTTCAGGCCATCTTTCCAAAAATATATACTTCTCTGCATCTTTAAGTAAACAAAGCACTCTCATCGTACATATAACTATCTGCAACCAGAAAAAACACATCTCACTATCTAAACATATGCAAACTAATCATATAAGTTAAAAAACACATATACAAACACTTCCTAATACATACAGAACAAGTATTACTACTTTATCATTTATATACAGGCACAGCACATTTTCTTATGTTTTTTCATAACTACAGGACTCCTCTTTTATAATGTGACTAAAACTACCACAACTCCCAGAATGCAAATGATATAGATGTATCTATTCTGTACATAATGCTTATACATTTAAAACATTGTCATTGTTAATGGCATTGCTTATGGTAATTTTCAACAGTACTGACATCTTAAACACATACCCTCTGCCAGATACAGTTCATCTGATATATTTATTTTCACATAACTGTGATACCCCTTTTAATCTAAATCCAATATACATCTTCATTCCAAATGTACATTTTTTATATAATTAAAAAGTTGTATACATACCAGTGAATTGAGTTTGTAGATTATATTATTATTTTAGCTCTTTCTGGATAGTTTTGAGACTGTTAAGATTTGTAAAAACTAAGCACAAGAATGGTACACCACTCTTATAGAAAGCAACTCTAAAAAGGCAACCTCTTCAACTTTCCACTCTATCATCACGAGAAAGGCAGCAAATGAAATCATGTCTTTCATTTTAGACTACTGAATCACCACTTGTGAATGGTTAGCATCTGTTAACCCTGTCCCTCTCTTTCAAAATGAGGTTCCAGTCGGCGCATTTTCGCCATGATCGCGGAGACATCGTCTCAACAGTTTATTACACAGTGCCAAGTTGGAAATTAAAGCTTGCCATTCCTTAAATTGTGTCATCACTCCTCAACTTTAAAAAAATGTTCTGTCTCTTTAACACCCTTCCCCCCAACATACTCTTAGCTCAGTGTAACGTAGCAACCCAGTGGAACCAGTAGGTCACAAGTTCACAGCACATTTTAAAAGGAACATGTGACTTCCAAATAAGATACAGCAGGTGTGCTATACTTAGGCTTTCCTGTTTTCAGTTTCTATTTTTGGTGAATTCTGGTGGTGTTTTTTCAGTGTTTTCCAGTGATTTCAAAACCTCAAAAAAACAGTGCTTTTCAGTAGTTACTCATTTTCGCCCCAAAAAAAACAACTGAAACAGTGTTTTACCGGTGTTAATGGGACGCTTTGCTTTTATTATGGTTTGCTTTCTTAATTGGTGCATGGAATATAGACAGTCTATGTATAGTGTATATGAGGTTAAAATACATCTTTACAAGTCGAATTTATTGTAGTACACCATACAATATTTTTTCCGTGAATCTTTGGTCATTCGCGCTCTCTCTTTCCTACCCATGTATACTTTTATTTGGGAAAAGGCCCTCTCGACATTGGCACTTGAGACTGGCAACGCCAAAACAGACAGTACACAATTTGCCAACTCTGGCCACTGACGTAGCTGTCCATGCCAGTATTGGTCGCCACATAGATAAAATTGCATTTACGGCCTCTAGGACTGAGAACCACCGACTAATAATAATAATAATAATACTGATATTTGTAGAGCGCGAACAGCTACCTCACGAGAAGGTGTCCCGGCGCTAAGTGAGCAAAAATCAAAGAAGCAGGAGGCAGGGAGGAATGCTCAGGTTTTCTGCATAAAGAGCCAGGTCTTTAAAAGCCTCCTAAAGCTGGATTCTGTCGTGGCAGATTGGATGGCAGAAGGCAGGGCGTTCCAAAGTTTCGCCGTGCCGGCAGAGAAAGACCTGCCCCCAAGTCTGGCTTTTTTTGCTCGTGGGACAAGTAGCTGAAGCTGGGAGTTAGAACGCAAGTGCCTCTCCTGATGGTAGCGGGGGAGTCTGAGTTTTAAGTAATTGGGGCAGGTCCCTTTAAGTGCTCTAAACGCTAGGGTAAGAACTTTGAATTTTATTCTACTTGCCACTGGGAGCCAGTGCAGCTCGCGCAGATGCGGAGAGACATGCTGTCTGAAAGGAATGTGCTTTATCAGTCTCGCAGCCGCATTCTGTACGATCTGAAGGCGTTGCCCTAGATATTTAGGCAGGCCAAGATAAAGGCCGTTTGCGTAGTCTAATCTGGAAGTAACTGTCGCATGAACTACCGTTTTGCAACACTCTTCTGGTAGAAAAGAAAGGAACCTACGAAGGTTTCTGAGTTTGTAGAGACATCCAGTAGTAACCTGTTGTATGTGAGAGGAAAAAGAGAGATTCTCATCCCATTTTACTCCCAGATTCTTCGCATTGGTTCCAGGGGATGGTGGTGGGCCCATTTCAGGAGGCCACCATAGGTCCGAAGGAGGATGAGTGTTTTTACCAAAGAATATTACCTCCGTTTTGCTTGCATTCAATTTTAATTTGTTTGCATTCATCCAGCTGGCCACATCTCGAAGGCAGCCCCTCATTTTGCTAAAAGCTGCCTCCGACACATCCAAATAGGGGAAGACTAATTGCGTATCATCTGCATACGAAATTGCCTTAACCCCCCAATTGGCAATCAGAGTGAAAAGTGGGGCTAGATAAACATTAAAAAGAAGAGGGCTGAGTGCCGACCCCTGAGGGACGCCGCACCAAAGATGTTTTGGCTTAGAGGAGAAGGTGCCCAATGCCACTTTCTGAGAACGATCTGTGAGATAGGAGTGGAGCCAGCTCAGTGCCTTATCTTCCAGACCTATGTCCTTCAGACGTAGCAGCATTCTGCCGTGATCCACCGTATCAAAAGCGGCTGATAGATCCAGGAGCACCAGCATAGCTGATGCTCCTGAATCTAAGGACCACCTGATCGATTCGGCTACCTCAATAAGGGCGGTCTCGGTGCTGAAACCGGACCTGAAACCTGACTGTGTTTCATGAAGAATCCCTTTATCCTCAATAAAGCTGTTCAGTTGTCGTTGTATCAGCTTTTCGAGCATTTTACCTGGGGCTGCCAATAAGGAGATTGGGCGGAGATTACTTAGATCCTCGGGAGCACCATTGGGCTTCTTTTTCAGGGGGAGAAGTGTGGCATGTTTCCAACACTCAGGAAACGTACCTGTTTCAATGGATGTATTCCATATATGTAGGAGTGGTACTACAATAGCGTCCGACATCATTTTCCAGAGCTTAGGTGGGCAGGGGTCATCAGGGGCCCCTGATTTGCATTTTTGTATTTCCTTCAATGCTTCAGGGAGGGGGATAGGATGAAATTGAGATAAGGAAAGGGAGGGCAGCTCATTCTTTGTCATGTCTGCCATAACTGTGGGCTCAGGGCTCGTGAAGGTGTTATACACTTTCATAATTTTTTTGTCAAAGAAGTCCGAGATGTCTTCGCAGAGTCTCGCCGACGGGATAACTTCAGTCTCAATAGCCCTAGGTTTAAAAAAAGATTGAACAATCTTAAAGACTTCTTTACTTGATTGCTCCGCTAGATGAATGGAGTTCACAATGAATAGTTTTTTAGCTTTTTTTTATGGATTGATGGAGGCCGTGTAGAGCTCTTTTATAGCAAGTTTTTGCTGAATCACAATAGTTTACTCGCCAAAGGCGCTCCAGCCTTTTACAGTTGCTTTTTTCAGCCATCAGCTCTTTGGAGAACCAGGGGGCGGAGGGGGATTCTCTGCGTGACGTGGCAGTTTTTGCAGGAGCGATGGATTCCACTGTATTGCCTATCCAGTGATTCAATGCCACAGCATCAGAGTTGACGTCTTTCGTCAGGGCTAAGGGGGCAACAGTGAGGGCAGGGCATAGGGTGTTGGCTGATATATTATCCCAATTTCTACGCACATAAGAGCGTTTTCCCCTTGTCTGGCAGTGGGATGGAAAAGAGATTAAAAAGAGAATTAAAAAGTGATCCGTCCATAGCAGTGGTTGCGGAGTCTTAGTTGTCGTATCCAATATGTTGGAAAAAATTAAATCCAGCGTATGGCCTGACCGATGGGTAGGTCCAGAAATGATTTGAGTGAGGTTAGCAGCTTGCAACGTATTGATGAGTTGAGAGGCCTGGGGGCAGTCAGGTCTATCCGCATGGACATTGAAATCACCTACTATAATATAGTATGGGTGGGCAAGAGAACTTTGGACTATGACGTCCATAAGTTCACACGTATTTGTCGAGGAGCAATCCGGGGGTCTGTAGATAATCAGGCCGGCTAGAGACAGTTGGGGGTTTATTTGAAGGCAGAAGTGTAACCCCTCTATGCCAGAGATAGTGGTAGGTGTAGAGGACGCCAATATGTATTTATCCTTGAAGATAATAGCCACTCCGCCGCCCCTTCTATCCTCCTCTCTGTTCGAAAAGCTAATTTTGAAGCCCGGCGGGATAGCCAGAGTAATGGAGGCCAGATTGTCTTCCTTAAGCCATGTTTCAGTGAGGAATAAGGCGTCCCACTCAGAATCCGCCATTAGCAGCCAGATATCATAAGCATGCCTAGGGAGGGATCTGCAATTCAGTAGTCCAGCTCTAAAAAGAGTAGCAGAGGATTTCGCCGTGCGGCTGCTTTTTGTGTTTAAGAAAACATTATTTAGAGACGAGCCATCACTGAGTGTTTTGCAACAGAGCAAGCAAGATGGCGGTAAGTCAGAATTGGTCAAACCTGGTCGCCTGACAGGGTTTAGCTGTGTTCAGCGCCATTAGTTCCGACTTGGACCAGACTATCCTCTTAGTATCTAAGCGCTCACCGGCAGCGTAGCTGGCGCTGGCCGCGGTCTGGTCGCGGACGGGCGCAGACAGGCTTGCCTTAGGCGCGCCTTCGGCGCGCAAACGGCGCACCCGCTGCTCTCGTCCGCTGCGCGTCCGGAAAATGCACATTTTTATATTGTGAGGGGGGCGTGGCCTGAGGGTGGTAGGCGTGGCCTCAGTGTTCCCCGGTAATGGCGGCAAAAGTAAACAGTTTCCCTCGTCAGCGCGAAGGTCCGCTGCGCGAGGGTGCACGGGGAGAATGGCAGGTAAGTTTTAAAAACACACAATTATAGCAGCAAATAGTTTAAAATTATAGCAGCAAATAGTTAAAAACCACAGCGTTTCTCCCGGCTTCCGCCTCAGGAGGTTGACAGTGCTCTAATCGCGCTCGTAGTCAGCGCGCCTTAAGAGCTGAATGCGGGGGGCGTGGCCTGAGGGTGGTGGGCGTGGCCTCAGTGTTCCCCGGTAATGGCGGCAAAAGTAAACAGTTTCCCTCGTCAGCGCGAAGGTCCGCTGCACGAGGGTGCACGGGGAGAATGGCAGGTAAGTTTTAAAAACACACAATTATAGCAGCAAATAGTTTAAAATTATAGCAGCAAATAGTTAAAAACCACAGCGTTTCTCCCGGCTTCCGCCTCAGGAGGTTGACAGTGCTCTAATCGCGCTCGTAGTCAGCACTTTAAGAGCTGAATGCGGGGGGCGTGGCCTGAGGGTGGTGGGCGTGGCCTCAGTGTTCCCCGGTAATGGCGGCAAAAGTAAACAGTTTCCCTCGTCAGCGCGAAGGTCCGCTGCGCGAGGGTGCACGGGGAGAATGGCAGGTAAGTTTTAAAAACACACAATTATAGCAGCAAATAGTTTAAAATTATAGCAGCAAATAGTTAAAAACCACAGCGTTTCTCCCGGCTTCCGCCTCAGGAGGTTGACAGTGCTCTAATCGCGCTCGTAGTCAGCGCGCCTTAAGAGCTGAATGCGGGGGGCGTGGCCTGAGGGTGGTGGGCGTGGCCTCAGTGTTCCCCGGTAATGGCGGCAAAAGTAAACAGTTTCCCTCGTCAGCGCGAAGGTCCCCTGCGCGAGGGTGCACGGGGAGAATGGCAGGTAAGTTTTAAAAACACACAATTATAGCAGCAAATAGTTTAAAATTATAGCAGCAAATAGTTAAAAACCACAGCGTTTCTCCCGGCTTCCGCCTCAGGAGGTTGACAGTGCTCTAATCGCGCTCGTAGTCAGCGCGCCTTAAGAGCTGAATGCGGGGGGCGTGGCCTGAGGGTGGTGGGCGTGGCCACAGTGTTCCCCGGTAATGGCGGCAAAAGTAAACAGTTTCCCTCGTCAGCGCGAAGGTCCGCTGCGCGAGGGTGCACGGGGAGAATGGCAGGTAAGTTTTAAAAACACACAATTATAGCAGCAAATAGTTTAAAATTATAGCAGCAAATAGTTAAAAACCACAGCGTTTCTCCCGGCTTCCGCCTCAGGAGGTTGACAGTGCTCAACCTCCTCTAAATGACACAGTTGGGATTACTTTTTCTTTGCTGCCACACAAAACACAAAATGAGAAATATTTGCGTTTTAGTTCCCGCGCATAATGAAACAGTGCACCTGAATGGACTACAAAATCAATAGCATTCTTCATTAGCTCAGAAGATTGGAGAGCTGCTTTCAGCATACCATCTAGCAAATGGCATGGATCTCTTACAGGGAAACACTTCAGCTCAGGTATTGCTTTTGAAAGGTCATCACATAACTTTTTCATATACGTAGCGGAATCGCTGCAAATACAAACAATATCACTCCAATCTTTGTTAAACTTTGTAAGAACTCTCTGCAGCAGCATTCCAAGTGACACTGCGTTGCATGTTTCCAGTACATCTAGATCTGCCATGATGGTACGTCTGTACCATCCATTTTTTCCATCACAAAATGTGATTAGCACTGCCACTGCTGGGTCGCCACGCATCTCTGGGGTTTCATCAAGGGTAACAGAGATCTTTACATCACCCTGGAGTAACTCTGAAATATGTTCGATATCTGCAAGGAACACCTCTGGTAGGTATTTGTCATACATTTGTGTTGCTCTTGGTAATGTTTTGCATGCTGGTGCACGCTTGCGGAACAGATTGACATTGCAAATAACAATGCCTTTTATTTTTGTTTTAATTTTGAAAACATAAAAGAAGGCATTGTCATTTACAATGGCAATAGCTTAAACTTGCGTAAATGCGAAACCTATTGCATTGCAAATGCTTGTTTAGTGGGCCTCCAGGCATGGTAAGTGCCACACTCCATTAAAAAAAGTCTTGTGCCCGCACCCTCTCCTGCCTACCCCTTCTCCCAGTGAGATCAGCTAGACTACTGATGCCAGGGAACAACAAGAGGGGTCAATTCCAAGTAATATTATAGTCGGTAGATTTCGAATGCACGTGCTTATATAGCGTACATTCTGCCAGTGGTGTGGCCTCGCAGCGCTAATAGGAAAATAGGAACATAGGGCTTTGATGCGGCACATGCACGGTGTGAAGCGATATATAAATAAGTAATTTTTAAAACCTGTGAGGAAAGTGGTGGCATTAAAAGAGCGACCGATGTTCACACGACTATAAACACCAATCTCTTGGAAATGCGCCCACATACTGCACCGATGAGAGGTAATAATGCAGGGTTTTCAGTATTTTAATGACTAGGGATTATGAATGAAGCGGGATCAATTATGGGATTTAATAGAAAAAAACAAGTGAAGCAAGCGAGCAGCTAAAAGGTTAACAGAGTCACCGTTGTTAATAAAACTTGCTTCGGACATCTTTATATTTTTAAGATCGAAAAATATAGATTAGAAACTTCCCATAATGGGAAAAGTTAACAGTGGTACAGACACATTTTTTTTCATAATAAACGTCCTATTCAAGAACAGCTCTCGGGTTTTGTGGATATCAGAAGTTGAAGCGCTCGCCTCATTTGGGTGGAAGCGAAGTTATTTAAAGTTTTTGTAAAGCGCAACGCGGAGCCATTCAGTTACTTCGGAGCGCTGAGATTAGACGGTAGACATTAAAAGAACTAGGGGTGGAAGGCGGAGACCTATCGGAGTGGCAGTCACTGTTCCGACGTTTTTCAGTCACAACTCCTGAATCAAAATCAATTTCTTTTTCTCAGCTATCGAATCATACAACTGTCGAAGAGATTTTAAGCAAAATATGGGACGTGCTCTTGTAAATCGCTTCCCTTAAAACGTCCCAAAAACATTTCCCACAGAGTTGCAAATGGATAGTTGTTGCTTCATTTTCAATTACTCCAGTAAAAGATATCACACTCTGGGGTGTTTGGCGCGAGATCCTGCAACAGAAGTAAGGACGGTGACTGTCTGCCCCACCCATAGGCTGTCCTGTGCCGGAGACCACAAAACTGACCGGTTTCATGGACACATCCGCCTCCTCGGCAGGCAGGTCGTCTTTCGACGAAAATAGGAATACATTTACTACATCTTTAAGTTTGTTTACACGTGGACTCTACTGGCTTGCTTATTGAAGTATTCGCTTTTCACATTGCGCTACATATAGCATATGTGCCTTTTCTAAGCGCTGCATGTAAACAAATAATGCCCTATGGGCGGTGTTGGGATCCTGGCGCTTACAGCCTTTCTTAAACATGGCCGCAACTGCACATGTTCATGTGGGCTTTGGATACGTGTATTGCTAAGGGTCAGAGGCGCAACTAGAGCCAAATTTCGGGGGGGGCTGAACTTTAAGCAATAGGCAGAGTGGAGCTGCAGGGTCTCTTAGAAGGGGTGAAACAACAGCAAGGCCTCATTAACATGCAAATGGTCTTTTAAAGACCTGTGAAGTGCTTGGGTGCAGCTGCTTTTTTGCCTGGGAAGGTGTCTCATCCCGGGTTGCCACACACGACGGGGGGGGGGCTGAAGCCCTGTGAGTCCAATGGGTGTTGCGCGCCTGCTAAGGGTAGTTACCTTTAAGCACAAGGAATTTTCCAATTAGTGCCCGCGAAAGGACAGCGATCTCGGAGGGGGGTGGGGAGAGAACAAACAAGCTGACACACACACACGCACCTTGTGCACACACTGACTCGTGCTTACACGCACGCTGACACACACAGTCCTTACGGACACACACACAACTTGCACACAGGCGACACTCACACCCACCACTTAATCACACGCTGAGACACTTATGCACACACTCATACTTACACACAAGCTAACTTATTCTCGCACATACACACAACGACGCGCTAAAGCATGCACCCACAACCTCTCACACACGGACTCGGGTCAGGATGCGCCTGCTCTCCACCGCCTGCCCCCGAAGTGACCCAGGAGCGCCCACCCCACGGATCTGGACTGCTGGAGCCCGGGATGCGTCGCCTGTCAATTGGAGGATGGCCGCTCGCGTGAGATCAGGAAGAGTGCGATCTATCATCCGTCCTCGCCTTGGTGCGGCGCTGTAGAGGTTGTGGGAGCGAGCTTAGAAGTTGAGTCATATAGCGCCTAGATGCTCATATACATAACAGTTAGGGGAACCTGTGAGATCCGAGGTGATGTAGAAGGGAGGGACAAGAAGATGCGAGGTTATGAGTGGTTCCAGTGCAACCGTGCGGGCCGCAAGACTCAGGGGTCGGGTGCATTATCAGTTCGTATAGCGCCTAGTCTATTTCACACAGTCAGAGTGGCAGTGATTTGGGTATGGGGTGGAGAGAAATTATGTGTGTTAGTAAATTAACAGAGGGGGCAGAGCCTTATGCAGTGCTGACACCGAGCATGGTGACTTACATCAAGTACAGTGGACGTTATCTCCGCCCGGACTACTTAAACCGTCTTTGCTCAGCACTTCCCATTAGCTGCCTGACCCGGGACCGGGAAGGGCCATCCATTCATTGTGCTTCTCGGCAAAGACCTGTCCAGTGGGCTCTAAGGCTGACGTTGGGTGTGTGCCTGCGCCGCTGGAGTTTTTGTGTGGGGCCAGACAAAGTCCGGACAGCATTGGGGCTTTGCATCTAACGCTTTGGCTCCATCAAGTGGCCAAGTGGTGCAACAGCAAGGAAAATCAGTGACACTCGGTTTAAACCGAGTCAGCTGATTTTCACCCGGTAGGGTAGTGTCGGTTAGATTCGGTTTAAACCGAATTCCGGACAGCCTAGCTATACTCCACAGATTCAAAAGCATATCCATGTCTGTATTACATTTCTTTTTGTAAACAACAGCCAATAATATGACTTCATGCTAAGGCATTCAACACACTACCTAATTTTATCCACTTTCATGCTGAAAGCATCCAAAGAAATATATATTTAAAAAAACACCTCCATTTTAAATGCTTTTCCTTTGGAAAACTACCTCCTTCAGCTCCATTCTTCCCCTGACTACTATTGCTCCTTCACTTCAAAATGCTTAGAGTACGGATTGTGGTCCACAGATATATCTATAGGGCTAAAGAGGCTGCAAAACAATTTGACAGGGTCTTGGGTTTGCCAAATGTGCAGATTGCTTAGTTTGGCCAGAGAGGGTTAAAGTTTCATCAGTTGCTCGCTTTGGTTAAATTTATTGTGGATTCCCAAGCTCCTCACCTCATGATTGTGCACTGTGGTAGTAATGGCCTAGGCACATTGACTGGGGTAGGGCTGGAAATCCTAATGAAAGAAACCTTTGCAGAACTGATGTCCCTTTTACCTCACACTGACTTGGTGTACTCTAATATATGGCAAAGACAGAAATGGAAGTGGTCAAATCAATTCTGTCCACAGATTGACAAAGCCAGGAAACATCTTCATAAAACTGTTTCTGCGTGCCTCAGAGACTATCGCATGGGCTGTATCTGTAACAACAATCTGCATTTTGACATGCATTGAATTTATAGAAATGACGGAGTGCACTTTACAGATGAAGGCAACAGGGTGTTTATAAGTAACCTGGAACTCTGCATCCGGTCTTATGTATAGCAGCCATATACACACAACCAACACAACAGCTCATGTCAGAGCCACCCTAGTACCCGAAATATAGTGATTTTCTTTTTCTAAAAGGTTTTTTATTCACAATTTTTGCGACGACGGTGCGATCCCCGTGAACACGTTTCAAAAACAGAAAACAAAAGCTGACATTCAATGACCACTAGCACATCCAAAAATAATATGTAAAATATCCATTGTGAACATTGTCCTACACATATTACTATATACATACTTCTTTCAAAGCATGTTTTAACTCATATTTTTGTACTAAGTTTCTTTAAACGCCATCTTTCAGACCTATTTTACATTTTTGTGGTTATTCAGAACGTTGTAAACCGCGACGACTGTACCATTCCAAAAAGTGTAAAAGACATATATCCACACATTATACAGTAATTTACACACTAGGGGCGTCTTACAGTATTCTCTGAAGTCATGTTTTTTTCTAGAGAGTTTCTATAAAAACCATCTCTTAAACCTATATTCTGTTTTTGTGGTGACGCCGGAGATCGCAATGATTTTGGTAATCGTGATTCCCCCAGATACGTTGCAAAAACGGAAAACAAAAGCAGACATTTAAGGCCACCAACACATTCAAAAATAATATGTAAAAAAAATCCATTCTGAACATTGCACAACATATATTATATACATACGTCTTTCAAAGCATGTCTAAACTCATATTATTGAGCTAAGTTTCTTTAAAAACCATCTTTCAGACCAATTTTCCGTTTTTGCGGTTATTCGGGACATTGCGATAAACGATCACGCCTTTTTTATAAAGTCTAAAATACATATATACACACATATTACAGTATTTTACACACTAGGGGTTTCTTATAGTATTCTCTATTGTCATGTTTTATCAGAGAGTTTCTATAAAAACCATCTCTAAAACCTATTTTATATTTTCGCAATGAGGCCGGAGATCGCGATGACGTTGGTAATCATGATCCCCGCGGACAAGTTGCAAAAAGGGAACACAAAAGCTGGAATTTAAAAGCCACCACCACATTCAAAAATGAAAACTATATAATTAATTCTAACCATCACAGTAGATAACTTACTATATAAATAACTCCATGAAAACATTTAGCAGAATCTCAATGTCTCTATAACAATGTGTATTAATGATTCACTGATATATTTTTTTATATTTCCACCAATATTCACGACGATAGTCTCGATGTCCCTGTAATGATAGATGAGGGGGCCACGCTGGCAGTCGCAGTGTCATAGCGAATATCGCACATTATTTAAAAAATCAACTTTGGACACATAACTTGTGTCACTAACAGCCCCATTTCTTAACCATCGGGTCAGAGTATCTCCACCCTGACACCGTATATGGGCTTTCACACACATTTTCAACCCCGGAAACTGTTCTCGATAGATAAAACGGCAGCTGCAACTTTCTGTTCAGGTTGTGTCCAGCCAATCAAAGCAATCCCATTGGCGCGTGCATTGGCGATTAATTGCGAAATATCCACAGCCAGAGACATCACTATAATTTTAAGCTTAAATTTCTCAAAAACTACAGAACAGATTTACACCAAATTTCCAATGGGAATTAACATTCCAAACACACCCTTATTTCATGCCCCAAAGTTTCGGTCCCCACTGCACGGATTAAGTCAGCTAGTCCTGTAGCATCTTAGTTACTTACATATACAGCGACAAAGCCAGACAGGGACTGATACACTTATTTAGATGTGTACTGAAGAAGTGAAGCATTTAAAACCTGTTACCAAGATTTAAACTTTCTTTTTTCTATATAATTGGGACCTATGATGTAGGCCGTAGGTAGGCTCAAACTGATGCATACACTGACACACAGAGACACACTCTAATGCATATAGTAGCACACCCAGATACACAATGATGCATACACAAACACACTGAAGCACATACTCATGCGGACACTAACACACCCAGGTACACACAAGTGCACACGGTAACACATCCAGGCACACATTTATGTATATGCTGACACACCCATATACATTCTGATGTATAGAGTAGTACACCAGGCAGACACCAATATATACACATACATACCCAAGCAGACAGTGATGGATACACTGAGATATCCAGGTACACACTCATGCTACACTAACACACCAAATGACACTTATGCCTACAGTGACCCACTCAGACATACACTTATCCATACTCTAAGCTACCCTAGCAGACACTTACTAATGCATATGATGACACATCCAGGCACACACCGATGCATACACTGACATACCCAAGCATACACTGAGGCATGCGCTGACACACCCAGCCACACTCTCATACATACAGTAAGACAGTCAGGCACACAATGACGCACACACTAATACACCCAGTGACACACTGACCCATTCAGTAAGAAACCCAGGTAGAGACTGATGTAGATGCTATCAGTCCCATATACACTCTGATGCATGCAGTCGTACTACCAGGCACACAGTCATATATACACACCCAAGCAGACAGTGTTGGATACACTGAGCTATCTAGGCATACACTAACACAACAAATAACACACTTATGCATACATTGACAGACTCAGTCATGTTTCTCCATACAGTACTCTGGCACACACTGACACGTGTGCTTGGACACCCAAATACACACTGATGCATACACTGATATAGCCAGGCACACACTGATGCATACACTGACACAGGTAGAGACGCACAGATATAAACTTGAAAAGTAATAGACTTAGAGTGGTTATAATATAGTAACATAACTGTTTATGTCGGCAGTTAAATGCTTAAAATATGTAATTTAATAGTATAGTATGAAAAGCTAAATGTATTGATTTTTGTTTTTCCCAGACATCTACTTCTACTTAAAAACAGAGAGTTACAATGCCAAAAAAAGAGAGAAGAAAGAAACAAAAGAAAGGATACTATCTCCTTACAACAGGGAAACAGAAGGGACAGAATGTGGACAATGTGGTTCAAGAGAAAAGAGCTCATGGCAAGAAAACGAAGAAGTTTCTTAAAATAGTATGTGGAAAACTGCAAAGTGAACAAAAGCAAGTCAATAAAAAGCAAGGTTTCAAATCAGCCAAAAATGGACAAAAAGTAAGTGACATTAAGAGTACTAAATCGTATATAAAAGCTGATAGTTTAGCAAGAAGGCAGAGGCAGTTCAAGGAAATAAGAGTCAGAATGTTTCGTTGTAGGGAAATTCTGAACCTCATACGAACTATGAAGCAGTTTGAAAGGAGAAGAGAAACAGTCAAACAAAAGGAATGTGTTGAGGCTGTCTTTGATAAGGCATTTGCTCTGAAGAGGAAGCTATTTATTTTGATTCTGAGCAGAATGAGAACACTGGATAAAACAGTGTTGTATATGAAGAAAAGAAGCGAAAAAAAGATGTGAATAGAAGTAATTTTTTTACAATTTTCAGTGGGGAATGGAAGCATGCTTCTAGTACTAGGCCTTTCTTTAATGAAGAAAGTTACTTTCAAGAAAACAAATGAGTGCATGCAGTTGAAACAACATGTCGATGCTATAAGGTGAAGGATGGTACTCCCATTCCAAAAGAGGAGATGGTTCCTAGGAATGTTGGAAAAGTGATAGCTGAAGAGGTACAGGGAAGGCATAGATAGGCCTTTGTGTACAAATGGATCTATAGCAGTATTTGTAGTGTTCGGCAGGAATCAACTGATATATTGAAAGCTTTCCTACATCATTTCCCTTGCAAAAGTCTGAAACTGAAAATTGGGGTTTTGCAAGGATTAGATCCATGCAAAGTAAGGAAGTATACCTTATTTACAGGGACATTCAATAGCATGTCATCAAAGAAAGTGTGCCGAAGCACCTTTCATCATTTCAGAATGTTAGCTGTTCACCTCTCTAAATGTGAAATTTAGTAAGGAGTCATTACTATGTGAGAACCCCTGCCTTATGTTTAGGAGAAATGAATTGAGCTCTTTTGCATGGTACAGTAGCAGAGGTTAGTGAAGATGTTCAATTTAGTTTATTTGGTCTTGACGAGGAGTCTAGTGAAGATGAGGAGTTGGTATGTGCAGGTATGCAGGAAAAGGACACAGCTATTAGTACTGATAACTTTACACAAGAGATTGCAAAGTTTAACACAGTCTCTTCAGAGAAACCAAACAGTGTTTGTATTTGTTGTTGACGCACTCACTACAAAGTCAAACTTGTAATGTAGTTGTATTCTGAAAAACTGTACAGGGAACAAGGATTAGTGGCAAGAATTTGCTGTATATTTATTTGTGGAGGAGCACTTAGATTTTTCCATATCACAAATTATGTGTAAGTATTGATAAGCTAGGCTTCTCCAATGAGTAGCTCATGAGCTACTGGTAGCTCTCCAGGTACCTGTGAGAAGTTTTCCTGTGTGCAGCCCATCCTGCTTAATTGGAGGCTTTTGCTTGGTTTAATTAATATATGTATACCAAAACTGAAAAGAATATATTCAAGATGAAAATCTGTGTATTTTCAGAACTTTTTTCAGAAACTGAGGTTTAGAGAAAAATGGTTGAATTTGAAAAATATATTTAAAGCTGATATTTGAGTGATAAATTATGCAGCATGGGGGAAACATATTGCTCATGTTATTACCATGGTAGCGGGAGTATTGCAGCAATGACTGTTATGTATGACCCAAGTAGAGGCAATCCAAATATATAAAGCCTTTTCCACATTTCTGCTGGCAGCCATGCCTGATGCAATGAGGTGCTCACTACTGACAATTTAGCATGGGGGTATCAATTAGTGTAATCATGACTGATACAGTCAATATTACAACACTAATAATATTAGTAGGGACAAGTGTGCCTGGGCACTGAGATGGCTACGGAGAACCACGCCTCCGGGTAGCCACAGGAGACCTGCTGCCTCATCCCCAGTAATGGTGGCTCGTACCAGGCTGGCGTTCCAGTGAATGTTGTGGTCTGAGGTCCTCTGCGGTCCTCGAGAGAGATCGAGGTGCGGGTGGAGGCGAGACGAAGCGTCCGAGCTGCGAGTTTTTCTTTCCTGAAGTGCTTTCACTCCGGCGCTCGAGGTGCAGCGATAGCGTGAGCAGGATGCTGATTGTGGGGACGGACAGACAGCGGTCTCCTCTAATCTCCGTTATTCAGGCGAGAAGGCTCGGCTGCAGCGGGAGGTTGGGAGCGGTCGAATGGAGGTATGTCCACTCTGGAGCGCTGACGCCGCATGAAGCTCCAGGATGGCTTAAGGAGATATCAGCCGGGAAACCCTGGAATACCACGGAGAGCCCTTCAGAGAAGTAGATGGCGGCTTCTGCTACTTTGGCAGCTTTGCTGAGGAGGTGAGGTGGAGGCGGGCATTACAGGGATGTGGAATTCCTATAGCTCGACACCCAGGACATATTGTTTTGGGGTCAAGGTCAACAAGTTTTCAAGTGTATTTTGTCCTTGGGACAAGTAGGCCCAACCCCCTGCAGCACAAACCCTTTGGCTGCCAGTTTGCAGTACAACATTATGGATCAGGGAAGGGCACTGTCTGCAGTTAAGGTAACATTTTTGCACTTATGTTAATGCTGTCCAAACTTGTATTTATGGTTCATTAATTAGGAAGCCTTTATTATTAGGGTGAGCGCTCTAAGTAAATGTTGTAAGCTCCGACAGCACTACTGACAGTGGTTCCTGTATACAAATGTGTATACATGTTTTCAAAGTTTAGCAATATAAGGCTATGTATAATGCTCCCACAATGCTCTCTGATTTGATGCAAATATTTGCAGGAGCTTGAAAGCAAGATGATGATTCTTTGCTTTCAAAATAAAATGTTCATAAAAAAATGAAAGCAGGAAAAAAACATTTTAGCTAAACTACTGTAAAATATCAGGTACCATTTCTTTGCAGCATCATTGAGTAATATGTGTTGATGCATGCTAGTATTTCCCAAAAATATTCATAATGGAAAATCAGTGTAACTAGATTCAATAAGATTATGGGAAACAAACATAAACAAGCATTGACAAAGCCAGTAGGTCTGAACCTGGTGGTCAGTTTTTTAGTTTTGTCAATGTGTGACTTAATTTGGCATGGTTTTTGTAAAACCTTAATGGTGTGGGAGCAGCTGGGTCCTCACCATTATAACAAACATTGGCATGAGCAAAAATAGTTTTTTGTTCTCAAAAAGCACAATCTGCCACAGTAGTTACTGGTACTGAACAAAACTACTTTGTGTGCAGATATGCTCCTTGTGAAAGAGCAGAATGCGGTCACTCACAGTGAAGCGAGCCGATACAGAGAGAGAAAGAGACAGAATTTTAATAAACCCAAAAGGTCACGATCAACGCCAGACCAAATTTGGGGCACAATTATTAAAGAAAGTCTCAAAAGGGCACTCTTGGTATATGTCCTTGCATTAAGTTCATCTATACGGCTTTCATGAATTCCCAAGAATTAACAGAAGTAGGAAAAGAAATAGTACTCCTAAAAAATATTTATGGACTGCATTTTACCAAGAGTAAATTTGCATGTGTAGATTTGCTCATTCAAAAATGAGCGTTTGCAAGTTTACTTTCCCTCCAACAACTTTTTTCCCAACTCTGGAAGAAGGTTTACGTCTGCCATTGTCAGGAGTAAATTTGAAACATTTCTCAGTGTGGGGAAACATTTGAGAAGAGTTGTTGAAAACCCTTAAAACATGCACGTTAGAAGGTTTGCACAGACTCAAAAAGGCATTCTAACCCTGGAACTATTGCTTACCACTATCTTCAGCCCCAGTATGTAGATCTGCGGAAATGTGTCAACATAAGGGGTTTGCAAGTATTTAAACCCTACTATGGTATGAACGCTTGCATAATCAGAGAGGCTATATCAGAGCTCTTATATAATGAGATTGCTGCCACAATTTGTCGCTGCACTACATGGCACCAAATGGGCAAGTGGATTTTGTTACAGGACAAGTAGATTTATGAAGCAACCTGTCCCATGGACAAGTAGATATTTTATTTATTTCCACACCCCTGCATTAGCTTCCCAAACTGCGGCTGGGATTTTTTCGGCGGTTGCCTCACTGCTCTGTTGTGTTGCTGGTTCCCTGCGCTTCTCTGCTTGCAGCTTGGCTTGCTTGGCAGCAGCGAGAGACTGGGAAAGGTTGTCCACTCCCGATTACTGACTTCCGCTTTAAGAGAGATATTAGCAGGGAGGACCTCCGGAAAACGTTTACCAGAGAAAGACGCACAAAAAAGATACACCAAAGACACACTAAAGCTAAAGGGGGAAAAAATTAAAAGAGGTTAAGAAATGGTTAACTGTGAAGCATGGAAGCACAGTTGCTAAAGTCGACTCTGCAGCCTGTCTTAAAGCCAAAACACGCTTAGCCCAGGCAAAAGAAGCGGCACAAATAGCTAGTAAGGAGAATACTAGCAACTCCTGTGGCCCCGATAGTACCCTCGAGAGCTCGGAAGAGGACCTGTCTCCCATCACCTCTCCGGAACAGGAGGGATCATTGATGGATAAGACAAACTTGTCAGAAGCTGCAGCAGCGCCAACTAAGCCTCAGCAGGACAATTTGGTAGCAGATGGACTAAAGAAAAGACAAAAAGAGACAAAGCAATTTTCACTATTCCTAAAGAAAGCTGCCTCACAACCCCCCTCTCCAAGTTTTGGTCCTATCTCAAATGTATCTAAAGGCCTTCCAGTGGTACGAGTATTGCCAGCACTTCCAATAGACTCGGCTTCTAATGATAGGGAGAAATTACAATGCAATCTGGGACCCGATCATTTGATAGCCTCGGAGTCATATCTAGGTCAAAACCAAGGTCAAGATGCAGGTCAAGATGCGGCAACCTCATTAATAGTATCAACGGCAATGGAAACGATTGCTCCTAGCATAAATTACTCCCGGCAATATGGAACATCAGACGAAGGCAGAAAGATCGCCTTAAATGCTTTTGTAAACCCAACGTCGCCCCAATTACAACTTCAGTCACAATCCCTTTTGTTGCCTCAAGTATTACCAGAAGGTCAGCTGGCTCAGGAGGACATCACAGCTGGAAATATGTCTCCCGGTACAGATGAATTGCAAAGCAACCCTAGTCAAAGTACGGAGTCATCAGGTGCTTATCAATTAGATATTAGGGATATGTTGAATCTAATTTTGGATGAGGTCCGCAAGATGAAAAAAACTCAGAAATTGGAAATTGCCTCTTTGCATCAACAGCTAGGGAAAATTGAAGAGGCAATGTTTAGGGGGGTAAATGTAAACCCGACCCCAGTGGAAAACCCTGGCCCACTGCTCCACCCCAAGAGCACCTATTAGTAAATATAACACCCAAAATTAGCAAAATACTTAGGATTTCCAAAACGGGAGACAGGGCAGTAAAATTAATTCCTTCTGGCAACCTGGAACGTGGCGGGCATAGCAAATAAATTGGGTAATGATCAATGGGTAAAAATCTGGCTGGATTCGGATTTAATTTCTTTTCAGGAAACCTGGGCTACTGATCCCATTTTTGTATACGGGTATCGTTCCTTTCAATCAAAGGCAGTTCAAACCCAAGCAGGGAGGGCAAAGGGGGGTTTGTTAACTCTGATCCCAAATACATCGGAACTGAAAGTAAAACAGTTTATAGAAAATAACCCTCTCTTCCATGTTCTTATTATTGATTTGCCACTTCAGGGGTCCTGGCTTTTGATTAATTTTTATTATAATAATTTTGGGCCCAATATTCATTCAGCTGTGGATGAGGTGGATAAGGAACTGGAAGTTATTATGAAAACCCCAAAACTAAAAGTTCCGATAAACATCATCTGGCTGGGGGATTTTAAAATCCATCCCTGTAAATACAACTTCAAAAGGGTATGTGGTATGACCGATCTTGGGGGAAATTCATTACATCATTTCACCCACAGTGTTTATGGTAACAGCCTAAACTGTGTACTCTCGGCTAGGGATTTGGTGATTGTAAGTAACTACTCCTCTTCCACTGAAACCCTACCTAAAACCTTTCAATGCTTAGATCATAATCAACCATAGACTTCTTTTTAAGTTCAACCCAGTTAAATTATAGTTGTATCAATGCGGATGCCCTTTTCACAGCATTTAGTGATCACGCTATTTTAACCTGTGAATTCCGCTCTGCCCACAGAGAACCGCCTAGACATCAGGAAATAGCTCCACCTATAATCACGAGAAGAAATGGCTATCAACTGAAGTGGGCTCAAATTGAGAGTCCTAATATCCTTAAGGAAATGGTTAGCAATGCCCTACCTAGTATAGAAGTCTGTTTGGATCCGAATGGTTCTCCTAGTGCAATATTATCAGGCTTTGCTAACCTATTGGATAATATAAAACTTTCTTTAACTCGGTATACGCCTGATAGACCCAGAATGGCTAGTGGCTGGTTTGATTCCCCTTGCTCAAAAACAAGAAAGGCCCTAGTAACAGCTCTAAAGATACAACCTAGGGATGTATTATTAATTGCCTCACTACGTAGGGATTACAAGCTAGCAAGAAAAGCTAGGGAGAGGGTAAGGAGGTAGGGAATATGGGCCAGTCTAGAGGCAGCGTCAGTCTCAGGGAATATTAAAGAGTTTTGGGCAATAATTAATGCGCCCTATTTTATTACAAAAGGTGATCCCACCTTAGACTCACATTTACCCGAAGATGACTGGGTGGCTCACTATTCAAGTATTTTCTCAATTTATCCTTCTGACCTTACGTCCCACATTGTAGGACCTATGAATCCCCAACTAAGCTTAGTATTCACTATGGCTGAGGTTAAGTGGGGATTAGAGGCCTGCAGCAAGGGGAAAGCACCAGGCCCGGACGGAGTTCCAATCGACTTTTTCCAAACGGACCCAGATCTCTGGGTCCCTTTGCTGACAAATATTTTTAACAAGATAGCGTTACTCGGTCCCCTGCCATCATGGACAACGAGCCTAATAGTTCCAATTTTCAAGAAGGGAGATAAGGGAAACCCCCAAAATTATAGACCTAGCTCCCTTATTGATACAACCGCTAAACTGATGGGTCGTCTCCTTCTGTCCAGGCTTGAATCTTGGGCGTATGATAGGAATTTCCTAATGTTAACTCAGTATGGTTTTCAACAGGGTAAAGGCACTGTGGATCAGTGTCTGAACCTTACTCTCATTACGGACAAATATGTGAGGATTAAGGGTGGGAAACTATGTTCAGCCTTTATGGATTTAACGGCAGCGTTCGATTGCATTGCCCACTCGAAACTCTGGGAAATTGTGTTAGAGATGGGAGTTGATCAGCCTCTAATTGATTTTATTCGGCAACTCTATTCAGATGCTTCTGCTTCCGTTCGATATGGGAGAAATGGGGAAAGGACCCGCTCTTTTAAGATCTTAAGAGGGGCCAGGCAAGGCTGCGTCCTCGCACCATTTTTATTTTCTATTTATACAAATGGTGTGGAGGATGCGCTGGGGGAGTGTCTTTGGATGTCCCCATATGTGACTCCCATCGGCTCCCTATCTTGGCATATGCTGATGATGCCGTACTCCTGTCTGGAACTGGGGTGGGGCTCCAGCGGTTGATAACAGCATATACAGCTTTTATGAGCTCGCTGGACCTAAAGGTCAAAAAATCAAAGACATTCATTTTAATTGCAGGGGCAGGGAAAAAAGATAAAGTACCGCAGTTTCAGATGGACTCTAAGAAAATTGAAGTGGTTAATACCTTTTCCTATTTAGGAATCCTCTTCGATAAAAATCAGTCTTTGACACAGCAGGTGGAAGGTAGAGCATCGATGATGAACAGGAGCTTAGTGGCACTAAAAACATTTACTAGGCGGCTGGGTGCCAGAACCCTGGGCACTTTAATAAAGATCTTTATAGCAGGCAGATCAATGACGGCCAATAATGAGTTTTTAATACATGCCTTGGGCTATTTTAATACCAACCTTACTCCGGAATGTATCATAATGGTCGATGCCAAGAAATCATTCGACCTAGTAAACTGGAGAACCCTGTTTTTTACCCTCGGTCTCTTTGGCTTTCCCGCTCAGGTCGTCAACATGTTACGCAACATCTATCAGGGAGCCACGGCTCAGGTAGCAATAAATTCGAAACGAGCGGAAACCATAGAAATAAACCGTGGGACAAGACAGGGTTGTCCGCTCTCGTCACTGCTTTTTACTTTTTTTATTGAACCTCTTGTAATTAAAATACGAAATAATGCTGCTATTCAACCCCCCATCTCTGGTATGGCCAAGTTGAAACTTTTTGCTGACGACATTATTTTATATCTGAACCCTGACAAAGACAATTTTGAAATGGTTTTGAGGGAATTTAAGAATTTCGAACTAATTGGCGGCTATAGAATAAATTCTAATAAAACTGAAGTTGTTGCCCTCAATGCTAATTTGAATTTTCTTCAATCTTGTTTGAGAGCACAAGCTGCTAAGCTAGATCCAATTAGATATCTTGGGATATTTGTGAATAGTGAGTACCAACAGCTGTACCAATTGAATGATTTAAGAATGAAAGAGAAAATGAAGAAACTCCTGGAACAATGACTTCTACTCCCCCTTTCGTAAGTGGGTAGAGTTTCACTAATCAAAATGTCTATACTTCCGTTGCTCATATTTCTTTTGACTAATGTCCCAATTAAGATAAATTTGTCATTTTTTAGAGAAATTGAAACTGTATTCAGAGAATTTGTCTGGGGAAAGAAAGTATCAAGGGTTAAACTGACTGTGGTACAACTACCTATTGCACAAGGGGGCTTAGCTTTGCCTCATTTAAGAACGTATTATGAGGCCGCTTTTTAGATTTGGTATCTGGCTTGATAGTATCTAAATGTATTAGAGATAGCTTTTTTATAGACAAAATAACGCAAGAAATTGGTTCTCAAACTTGAGTGTTTTTAAAAACTTCCAAACTCCCTAAGAGAACAAGATATAAGACTTTAGGATTATTCCTTCAGACTTCAGTACTTTTTTAAAAAGACAGGCTCTTCGGGTCTGCAATATTTAAAATTGAGAGAATGTACCAGTCTCGGCCTCCAATTTAGATTAAGATATATTAATAGTCGGGAAGATTGTGGATTACTTGAGCTAAAACATTTTATAATTCAAAATAGGGTGACTTCCTGGCAAGAGGTAATGGTTAGGGCAGAGAGCCGCAGGAAACCCACCGTCTTTGAATATTTACAAGTTGTTCATTTATTAAAGAATACCAATGGCATTTTCGATGCTCCAGATCAACTTGTGGTAGCTCTCTATGGGGCTAAAGTCTGCGGTGTAGGGAACTGGTATCGGTTACTACATCAACGGGGTCAAGCTCCCATGATAGAGAGCCATTTGGCTAAAATTGCATGTGAAACACAATGTACTTTTTCCCTTAAAGATTGGGAGGCCCTATGCCACCTAGGAAGCAAATCCCTGCTCGCAGCGAATATTAAAAGGATGACCTTCTTATCACGTTGGCTTGCCTATTTGACTCCGGCTGCCCTAAAAAGAGATTTCCGGAAGTTGAAAGTAAGTGCTTTCGCTGTCAGGCGGATGGGGAAGGAGGATGGCACCATATCTTCTTTACATGCCCTAGGTTGAGGCCCTTCTGGGAGGCAATTTTCGCAGATATTGAGCTAGCAATTGGGAAGAGAGTTTCGCTTCAGGCCGAGGCCGCCCTGTTTGGCTTATGCAGAGATAGAATGATGCTAACAGAGGCCGAGAAAGTTTCTTTTTTTATCTCTTGTACTGTAGCCCGTTCATTCATTCTACAGAATTGGAAATCTAGTGAAGCTCCCTCTCTTTTTTTTTTTTTTTGTTTTTTTTTATTGAAAATCTTGTGTCAAAAATACAACTGATACAACCATAAATTGGCACAGAAAAAAAAGAATATAAATTGGCAAGCAGAAGGAAAAACAATACAGAATTACATGAATAAAATAATTTACACAATACGGAAATCAACCATTACACAAAGTACAGATTCCAAATTCTATCAAACTTCGTAATCCCGCCTATTCGCTGTGCATATCGCATTTCAGACTTTCTAACATTCCTAATTTTTTGCAACCAGGCAGTAAAGAGAGGGACATGAATTGACTTCCAGTTCTGCAGGATTAAAGACCTTGCAACTGCCATTGCAATAAATAATAATTTAACCCACTGTTCTGTCAAACCAAGATCGGAATCGTAGCCAAACAATATTAAATTAACATTATAAGTAATCCGAATCCCACAATACTTTTGCATATATTCGAATATCTCATTCCAAAACGGGATTATTTTAACACAGTTAGCTATAGTGTGGGACCAGTTTGCGGGAGTATATTGCTGGCATCTAAAACAATTGGCCGTAGTATTGGGAAACATTTTAGCAATGGCAGCAGGGGTACGGTACAGGAGCCATTTACTGAAAAACAGCATTCTTCTCCAATTAGATCCTCGAAGAACACTGAAATTCAGCTTATTTATCAATTTCCAAGTATTAATAGTGAGTACATGATTCTCCTGTTCTTGCCATTTTTTCATTGCTTTTTGACTAAGATCATCCGCAGTATATTCTGCAAGAACACGTTTCCATACCCCTGGCTTCCTCGTCCTACAAATCGTGAACAAATCGTCCCATAGTTGATTAGAGGAACCAATGCTGACTGGCTCAACTTGTACCAACGTTTTAAAAATAAAAGCATATGAACCAAGTAACATAAAGTTCCCAGGAATTAGAAGCTGCATCTCTCCAGGTAACAACCATGTCCCTTCCCTCAAAAAATCTGACAAAGAGTGAAATCCCAAAAGTGCCCATTGTGATACAGTATCAACTCGAATTTTTATTCCTAAATAAAAAAGAGCATTCCTTAAGGGAGTTCTAAGACTAAATTGCGGGAGAGAATATCTTTTAAGAAAGACATCCTGACGCTTAAAAAACCAGAGCATCGTCTTATAACGAGTAAGTTTCGGTAATTTAGGAATATGTAACGGGGAAGGAATCTGAACCTCATGACAAATTCTATTAATAAAGAAATTAATAAACACAGTTGGGGTCTGCATTCCGGATTTAAACCGCTCTAAATATTGGGCAAAATATGCGCTATAGTAATCTTTAATATTGGGTACCGCTAAACCTCCCAAATCTGTATCGGCGTAAAGGATCCGCATTGCGATCCTGGGACTTTTTTTTGCCCATATGAACCCTGTGAATAGTGATTGTACTTTTGAGAAGAAGCTACTGGGCAAAAAGCAAGGAATGGCAGAAAATAAAAAGTTAAATAGCGGCAGAATAGACATTTTTATAAGTGCCACTCGCCCTAGGATGGAAAATGGCAACGATTCCCATCTATTAAATAAAGATTGAACCTTGCGTAGAAGAGGATCAAAATTTAACATAACTAACTCGGAGACAAAAACCGAGTACATAATTCCTAGATACCTCTTCGGTCTAGGATTAATACAGCCGGATAAATCAGTATGTAGCTCAACCTCACCCCCCCCACAGACTAGTATTTCAGTTTTATTTTTATTAATGCGATAACCACCCAGATGTTCGAATTCCTCAAAAAGTTGAAGAGCGGCAGTTTGAGATTGAATATCCGACTTAATCAGTAATAAAATATCGTCGGCATATAGTTTGATTTTAGCCATAGAGGAAATAGGAGGAGAGATATTTTCGGATTCCCTGATGGCTATGGCTAATGGTTCAATAAAAAAAGCAAAAAGAATAGGGGACAAGGGGCAACCTTGCCTGGTGCCCCGCTGAACCGATACTTTACCGACCATGACTGAGTTAATGATTATATTTGCTTTGGCACCCGTGTACAAATTTTTAATTAAGCTAATAATCTGAGGAGGAATTCCAAAGTGATTTAAAATAACAAATAAGGTTGTCCATACCACTAAGTCAAAAGCTTTTTCCGCGTCTAATAATAAAATTAAAGCGGAAATTTTATTGGTCTGAAAATAATCTAAAGCCTCAACGAGAAAATGTGTATTTGTGGCTAATTGTCGACCTGCCACAAAGCCGTTCTGATCCGGGTGAATAAGATCCTTAGCAATATGATTGAAACGTATTGATAATAATTTGGTAAGGATCTTATAATCCGTGTTAAGTAATGTAATGGGCCTATATGAATTGGGATCTTTGGGATCTTTGCCTTTTTTTGGAAAACTCACAACTGTGCCCTCCCCAAAAGAGTCTGGAACTTGCCCACCCATTAACATATAATTAACTAATTGTAGTAGCAAATCCGAAAAGGCGCAGAAGAAAACCTTAAAAAATTCAGCGGGGAGGCCATCTGGGCCGCAGGCCTTACCGATTGGGAGGTTCTTGACCACTAATTCCAGCTCTGACTTTGAAAATAAACTCATCATTGCTCCACTATCTGCCTGAGATAAAGAAGGCATATCATATCTTGCTAAGAAATTTAAAAGCCTAGAATGGTCTATTTCCTGATGATGACTATATAACTGTTTATAGTGAGAAAGCATTATAGTACCAATCAGATCAAGCTGTGATGTGTCTAACAGAGTGATAGGAGATCTCAAAGTACGAATTGAATTTGCAGCGGCTTGCTCCTTAGCCTGCCAAGCAAGGAGTTTGCCAGAAAAATTACTCTCCTCATAACTCCTTTGAGATTGTATAAGGAATTGCTGTTCACTCTGTGTAGCAAAAAGCGTACTTAATTCACGTTTGGCCTCGTTTAATTTTTTTTGCGCAAGACTAGAGAAATTTGATTGTCGAAGCTGAGTCAGAGAACAGATTCTTTGATAGAGTAAGGTCCTCGTCTGTTTAATAGTACGCCATTCTTCTGCGTCTTTGGCGATAATAATACCACGAACAAAGGCTTTTAGTGAGTCCCAAATAATATGTAATGGGGCCGTGTGTGAATTACGAGCAATAAAGTCAGCAATTTCGGATTTTAAAAAGGATACCCAAATGCTATCTTGTAGATACATTTTATTAAATATCCATCTCTTAGGGGACTTAATTTCTTCCCCTACTGTAAACTCAATAACCAACATTGCGTGGTCTGAGAAGCCATTATGCAAAAATTTCTGATATGAAAACTCTAATGAATTGGAGGCCAGAAAGAAATCAATACGAGAGGAGGATCTATGTCTTCCCGACCAGTAACTAAATTCTTGTTTATGAGGAAATTTCAATCGCCATGGGTCACACAGATCAAGTAATGCGGAGTACTTCATAACAGACCTCAATGACTTTGGTTTAGATTGTTTCTTCGAAATACCCGTGGAATCAAGTTTTATGTCGATGAGGATATTAAAATCCCCGCCTATAACTATATCTCCTCTGACCAATAGTAATGATTGGAATAACTCCTCATAAATGGCGGCACTATCGTCCACCGGGGCATAATAACTAACAAAGGTAATTGGCCTATTCCTGTTTTTAATTACACAAGTAGCCCAACACCACCGCCCAGCTCCTCCATCTTCAAACTGAATAATTTCTGCATCTAAATTACGATTAATAAAAAGCGCAACTCCCCTTTGAGATTGTTGAGCACAGGAAAACCCACGATATAAGGACCAATTTTTGAACATTGAAAAAGAATTAATTTTCTCCACAGAAATATGAGTTTCTTGCAGCATCACAACTGCTGGGCGCTCTGTTTTAATCCAGAGCTCAATAGTACGCATTTTTTTTTTATTATTCAATCCGTTAACATTGAAAGAAACAACTCTAACCCCTCCAATAGACATTAATTGTTAAGAAATACTTCTTGCCAACAAAATTTTGCATAGTGAACCACAAGAATTTCATTTTTTCCATTTTTACCCTGCTTCCCTCTCCACCCAAGTGCGCTTCCCTCTACCCAAGTGCTCCCCCCCTAACCCTGGTCCCGTGGCCCTGTACTGCCTCTATATCTCCCTCCCACGCTGGCCACATGGCACCAACCCCTCTCATAAGAGCGCCTTGGAAGTGCGCCCCGAATCCCATGACCCCCAAGTTCCCACCTGCACCCCCCACCCCCTAACTAAAATATGCGAATACCCATCAAAACAAATCAAGCCATATTCCAACCTTAGCCTAACCTTAAGCCAACTTGTCAAGCATCTCCCGAGCCTCATCAACATCTGTAAACAGATAGAATTTGCCCTTGATCAAAACTTTTAATTTTGATTGCTGTGCAATCGATGCTTGAGCTCCTTTGTCCTTAAATAACTGAAGAATCTTTACAAAATCCTTTCTCCGTCTGGCAGCAGCAGCTGACATATCGGAAAAAATCCGACACTTAGTGGTGGGATTAACCTGAAATTGTCTTTGCTTAAAGGCCTGAGATAGGATTATTTCTTTAACCCGAACATCAGCAAAGTTAACAATGATAGTCCGAGGAAACGGAGAATTAGGGAATGGGCGAGCTGGTACTCGATGCGCCCTGGTAATTGTTAAATCTCCCTTAAACTCAGGGATGACCTCTTGAGAGAAAAAGGAAGTAATCCATTTTGTCATGTCCGATCCCTCGATATTTTCGGGTACACCTACTATTCGAAGGTTTGACCTTCTATTATAATTCTCTAACTCATCCAGTTTGAATTCGAAGGCCTTTGATAATTTAGAACCAGTGATGATCTCTTTTTGTGCAGTGATAAGATTGTCCTCCACCCTAGAAATTCTAGTCTCAGACTCTTGCAGACGATTAGAAAATGAAGCCATAGAATCTTCAATTTTGTCCAGACGCTTACAGATCGCCTCCGTTTCCATCTTTTGCATTTGCTTCATCTCTCTAATTTCTTGCAGGATTAAATTCAGCATATCCTTAACTGAGATCTGAAAGTCCCCCACAGTTTCAGTATCCATCCCCATAATCGGACTCTGAGACAAAGTCACCTCACTGGGAATAGTAGAAGAGGTACTGGAACCAGCCGCTGAAACAAAACGTTCAATGGGAGGGATAACTGTTGAAGAAGAAAGGTTTAAGGAAGTTGGAACACTTGAAGATACTGCCCCAGCACCAGCTGTATTATTAAGGTCGTATCTTGCTGCTTTTCGCTCAAACAACGGGAATTGTTTAGAAGCCTTGGAAGCCTTAGAAGCATAGAGTGGTGTGGCCTCTTTAGATGATGACTGTGAATCGAGTGAGTCCACCGGATTAAGGTTCTGATTTATCTCAGATAATTTAGCTTCTGAACCTAGTGGAACCACGGCTATTCCCCCCACTGGTGACTCAATTATCTCCTTTGCCGCACTAACAGTAGATTTGCAAGGACTCTGGTGGATAACCTGGGTCGGGCTGCCGCCTGAGAGACCATCCTCACCTTCTCCAGAGCTCTCAGAATTTTCAAGAGAGGAGATTTCTCTCTCCGCGGCTGACCCAGCCCGCTTGGCTCTTACGGAATTCTCTTTTAATTGCTGGCGTCGTATTTTGGCCTTGGCCTTCGCCGTCAATTGCTTACCCATTATTAAGACTGGTGATTGTGAAATAGCTTTACACCAGTGAGTATGAGTACCAGCGATAGCAGCGGTAGCAGCAGTGCGACAGTTGTATTAGAGGTGAAATTCAGCCCATCAAAAAAGTGCTGAAGACCGAGAATCTAGCCCACACAGCGGCTGCAGTACCAAATATAGAAGTGCAGCAGCTGGGCAGACAACTCTAGCAGCATGGACTAACACCTCTGTCTGTGCAACTGTATAAAGAGTCAGTAGTCAACCAATTGGATTACTGCTGCAACAAACTCCAGACTTACATTGCCAAATCCATCAAAGAAAAAAAAAAAAAAAAAACTAGAACTGAAGCTTGCGATTTCTGCATAGCTCACGCACTTTAACTGCTATCACTGGCGTTACACCAGTCTTTCCAAAAGATACAATATAGCCAGGGACTGGCCGCAGCAACGGAGGCAGCAGAAGTCTTTTACTGAAGTAATGAGAAATTACTGCAACAGTAGCTTAGCTCCCAACAATGTAGACCTCGGCGTTAATTAATGAAGACAGCTCACCGTGCTGAAAACTGTGAGCATATAACACTGCTGTGGTTCACATCTCCTCCAGATAATTCAAGTGCTTCAGGTGATTCAAACAGTCAGACAGTCAGACAGCTTCCCCCGATCAGTTATCGCTGTCCCGGTATTGCTGTATTGCTGTCCCAGTCCCGGTACCGGTATCGGTATCCCGCTGTTCCGCTGCTGTCCCGCTGCTAATCTCTACGATCGGACTCCAAAAGACAGGCTCTTCGGGTCTGCAATATTTAAAATTGAGAGAATGTACCAGTCTCGGCCTCCAATTTAGATTAAGATATATTAATAGTCGGGAAGATTGTGGATTACTTGAGCTAAAACATTTTATAATTCAAAATAGGGTGACTTCCTGGCAAGAGGTAATGGTTAGGGCAGAGAGCCGCAGGAAACCCACCGTCTTTGAATATTTACAAGTTGTTCATTTATTAAAGAATACCAATGGCATTTTCGATGCTCCAGATCAACTTGTGGTAGCTCTCTATGGGGCTAAAGTCTGCGGTGTAGGGAACTGGTATCGGTTACTACATCAACGGGGTCAAGCTCCCATGATAGAGAGCCATTTGGCTAAAATTGCATGTGAAACACAATGTACTTTTTCCCTTAAAGAATGGGAGGCCCTATGCCACCTAGGAAGCAAATCCCTGCTCGCAGCGAATATTAAAAGGATGACCTTCTTATCACGTTGGCTTGCCTATTTGACTCCGGCTGCCCTAAAAAGAGATTTCCGGAAGTTGAAAGTAAGTGCTTTCGCTGTCAGGCGGATGGGGAAGGAGGATGGCACCATATCTTCTTTACATGCCCTAGGTTGAGGCCCTTCTGGGAGGCAATTTTCGCAGATATTGAGCTAGCAATTGGGAAGAGAGTTTCGCTTCAGGCCGAGGCCGCCCTGTTTGGCTTATGCAGAGATAGAATAATGCTAACAGAGGCCGAGAAAGTTTCTTTTTTTATCTCTTGTACTGTAGCCCGTTCATTCATTCTACAGAATTGGAAATCTAGTGAAGCTCCCTCTCATCTGAAATGGTTTAATAAAATGAAAAGGACTAGAAATTTTGAGGAAGCATACGCTAGACGGATGGGAGCTACTAGGAAATTTGAAAAAAATTGGAAGTTTTTTAGTGATTTAGAAAAGCTAAAAGAGGAACTCTAACACTCGTTATTGATATCGATGTGGAAGTTTTAGCTGTTATTCGTGATTAAAAGGTACTAGCACTTTAGTTTTGCACTATAGAAGCACTAGCACTTTTCATGTTGTTGCACTTTATTAGATGATTTGCACAGTGCCATTTTATGGTTGAATATGTTATTAGCCGCTACAGTCATATTTTGTCTGTAACTTTATTATGAAACATGAAGCTATCGTATTTTTTGTACACATGGTTTTTTAAAGAATGATTTTAAGTATACTATGTATTTCATGTACTCAATGCTCTGCTCAATAAAAAATATATATATTTTTTTAAAACAACTAATAATATTAGTAATACGGGGTAATTTTTAGAGAACATAAGTAGCTCTTTATATATTAAAGGTTGAAGACCACTGAGTTAAAGGATAACAAAATGTCAGCTAGAGCAGTACATAAGTTAGAATGAATATCAATTCCAGAAGAACTTAGAGAATCAAATGTTTATGAATCAATTCTCATACAATGTATACATCCCTTTCAAAGAATAGTCCGTATGGAACCAAATATATCAAAATTACCACTGACAGAGCTACAGAAATACCTTAAAGGAAGAGTTTTCTACTTACCTTTAGACTTTACACATAATATATAAACTGTAGGGGTAGAGAGAGATTGATGAACCACTTATCATTCTAATAAATGTTGTGACTACCAAGAATAAAACAATCTGGCAAGAGTTAGTGGGTGTTAAAAAAGTAAAAAAGCGACATTATACCTGGTACAAAATATTATTATAAAAATGTTGATTTTGTTCAAGATGTAACATGTGTGGAGGAGGAAACATTACCATCAAGTGGACAGATTGAAAAAGTGGATCAGTCCAGATCAGAAGAAATTTATGAACACTACAGCATCCATCCACTGTATTCTAAAGAAGCTATTGGTGATGGTATTGATCTCTTTCAAATGAACCAAGCAAAAGGAGCTCCCATGAATGACTGGGAGAAAAGTTTAGAGGCTCGCTGTTTTCCACAACTATTACCCTCTGGAGCAGGGGGCTGGTATGATGACCATCTGGTACAAATACCAGCAGCTGAATACAGGTCAACCGTATTATAGTCAGAGTATCCTGAATTTTTACCAGTGTATTTCATACATATTCCATCTTCTATTTGAGAGTGACTTGTCTAGACTATCATATGCTGTAAACCCCATACTGAAGACAGGAGTTCCCTACAAAATCTCTCTGCAAAGCAATTAGTTGAAAAGTTCATGGGAAAGATGAGAAATTGAAATACAACTTGATTAATTTGATGGCGTGCCAATGTGGCACAAACGAGTATTGGTATCGTCGTCATGGAGAACTGAAATATATGTTAAGAAACCTAGGTGCACCTACTTTGTTTCTGACACTCAGTTGTGCTCAGTAAGCGTGGGATGACCTGCTTGAATTTTTGAGAGAAGTGAACTGTTGGAAACGGCCCTTTTTGCAGGGTTATCCCCAAACTTTTTGCTTCTTCCTCCTTTATTTTTTCTGACCCGTGGTTGTTGGCAATAGGACTGTGGGCACTTTACCACTGCTGATCAGTGCTAAAGTGCATATGCTCCCTTGGTAAATTGTTATATTGATTGGTTATCCATGATTGGTATATTTGTTTCACCTGTTAGCCCCTAGTAAAGTGCACTGAGTGTGCCAGGGCTGGTGATTCAAATGCTACTAGTGGGCTGCAGCACTGATTGTGCCACCCACAGGAGTAGCGCTAAAATGATGTCTTAGGCCTGCTTGCAGTGCCTATGTGCAGTCCAGGACTGCCATGTCGACCTGGCCAGTGCACCCACGGACCAGGCCTTATCCTTCCCTTTCTGTACATGTCAGGCATCCCTATACATGTACTTATAGCATGCACATGGAGCCGTTGGGGTCTACGATAGGGGACATAACTGATCACAAAATTCATATTTCCTCATTCCCTCCTTGTCCCCTACGGACCCTCAGGAGATATCGATCTTCATCAATCCATCGATCTGTTCATATAGCATCATTTGTTCTTCTTTCTTCTTCCGGGATTTTGAACGAAAACTTGGATGTGGGATACACGATGTGGCACACAGACCACAAATCGCTGGCCCACATTGTAGACATAAGCAGCAACTGAATAGTATGAGAAAGGTAATACCTAGGAAGGATAGCATTCTCCATCCCCAGGCTGACAACACGCCCCAGAACCAACCGGACCAAGTCCAGGTGCCTGGACTCTGGTGTATCTGGCTTACAATCTTATGAAGGCGGGTTATGGCTTTATATACTGACGGTGAATTTTCTGGTATGAAAATGCAGCAACTTGATCCGATGACCCTACAAGCTCCGCCCCTATCGGCCAGGATGACGTCAAGGACAAGACGATTTTGAAGCACAACAATCCGCATAGCAGACTGCTCTTCTGTTAAATTGCCTAAGGCGGAAATAGTTTCGTTCACTACTGCTTCAAGGGTTCTGGTTAATCTACGTATCAGTTTACTATTAGTGACTGTACCTATATAGGGAAAGAAACCTTTATTGAAATCTGTGTATTTTTCCCATGCTGTTTCAGTGTAATCGACAATTGGGAGATCTCTCTGCTGTCTATTGTGTACTAAATGAGTATTTCTATGATAATCAGGAGGAGCTAGGAAAACAGGTGGTAGAAGGAATGCTATGTAACAGGTACCATCCCAATCTAAAGGTAGACATATATATGCGGTCTGGCCACATATGAAGTAGGAATGATGGGAAGCTCTAAATGTAGACTTGCCTTGATCACTGAATTTTATTACAGTGGTGCATTTACTATGGCCCATGTGTATGGAACCATTCTTTCTTATACATAATTCCCCTTTTACTGGGAATACTGACATGGCGGGCAAGATTGGTGTAGCTTCAGATTCAACGTTCAGGATCATAAGGTTAAGTGTAAAATTACCTAATCCATATACTTCATTTTCTAGATCAGTTCCTGTTCTTCTGGGAAGTCCCTCCTTGTTAGGGTAGCAGACTTTAAGCAAAACTAAGTTCAGGTTTCCCCATACCCAGTTGTCTTGATAAACTGCGGAATTTGAATCTAGGGAATTAATCAAACTAAACCATGCTCCACAGGAGCCATTGTGTGTGAACGGATAGGGAAAGAGGGGCAAAACTCCCTTATAGTTCTGATAGGGAGGGAGTCGGCCACATATCCAACAATTTGTGGCATTGCTGGTTTGATGGGAATGATGTAACATACTAATGAATGTGTTGTTGCGCAGCGCAAATCTATAGGACAACTCATGCGGAGGTAATTCGCTAAAAGAATGTTCTGCAGTTACATTGTAAGCACGTTTAAGAATAGGGTAATACATGTGCAATAGTATGCTGATAATGATGATCAGAAGACTTAGAAAAAACAAAATTAATAATGTTACTGTGCAGTGACTACGAAATGATTTACAATACGCATGCTTCTTAAGCTGCATCTGATGATTTCTTTCTCTATTCCGGTCTAGAGGATACATGTCAGAGACAAATTCAACCGATTCACCTTGGAGAGGACTTAAACAATCAAATTGTCTGACTTACTAGACCTCAATTTTAGTTTGTAAAGTTCTGGTTTGGACTGCTCAACCAAGGGGAGTTTTGAGTCTGTCTGTGAGGGAATACAGGGTTGAGTATTCACACTGGATGGTAGTCCATAAAATTTCTTGATATGACTCGAGTGCAACCACCCTTTCCGTCCCTCGATCTTCACGGCTGTCCTTGTAGTGAGTAGAACCAACTTCGGTGACTTCCACCTAGGATCCAGTTGGGTCTTTCTGTCAAAATTCCTGACCAAAACGAGGTCACCAGGAACCACGTCATGGGGCTTCACCTCAGTATTGTCGGGAAAAGCTGCGGCTACCTGTGAACGACAAGATTGTAGTGCAGACATCAAGGAAGCCAGGTAATCTGTCAGCATATTACAGTCAACATCAGTGATTTTGCGAGGTATAGGCGTCCCCCACATATTTGGTGGTCTACCGAAGATCACCTCGTACGGGGATAGCCCTGTTCGAGAATGTGCTACCATTCTCATGTAAAAGAGCGCAACTGGTAAGGCTACTATCCAATCGACTCCTTTCTCTCTACATATTTTGGACAATCTAATTTTCAGAGTTTGATTATGGCGTTCCACGAGACCTGCTGCCTCGGGATGTCGGACACAGTGGAATTTCCATTGGTAGCCTAATAAAAGGGAAACGTGTTTCATTAGTTCGGATGAGAACGGCTGGCCGTTATCTGAGTAGACAACACGTGGTAAACCGTACCGTGGAAAGAATTCTCGAACTAACTGTTTGGCAGTAGTCGGGGCAGTGTAATCTGAAACCGGGTATGCTTCTGTCCAACGGGAAAGAGCACAGACAACTACGAGAACATATTTGAATCCTCGACATCGTTCCATCTGGATATAATCCATCTGGAGGACTTCAAAAGCATGATCGGGAGGTTGAAATCCACCCTGCTCTACGGGGATGCTTTTACCTGGATTAAACTGACAACATATCATACAGGTACGAACTTTTTGTTTAGCTGCTGCTCGCAAGTGTTTGTTGAACCAAATGTGTTGAATGCTGTCTAGCATAGCTTTTTCTCCTAGGTGCGCTGGACTATGTATAGTGTTAATGATGACTTGAACCATTGAGTCGGGAAGAAACCATATAGATTTTTCCTTCGTCATCCATCCTTGATCCGTTTGGATCCCTCCTAATTCAGTCCATTTCTTTATTTCTTCTGGTGTAGCATGTGTCTGTATGTCAATTACATCAAGGGCGGGATCCTTAACTGTCATGCAATGTGTTGGTGTCGGAACTATTGTCTTTGTCATGTCAGTTGTGTGAGTCTGATTCTGAGCAGTCTGTTTAGCTGTTCTGTCAGCTAGGTCATTACCCTGAGAAATGATATCGGTAACCTTTGTGTGGGCTTTACATTTCATAATCGATATTGCAGTAGGTAGATGAATCGCGTCTAATAGGGCTTGAATGAGGGGTCCGTGTTGGATGTGGGCACCGTGAGAAGTTAAATAACCTCTCTCTCGCCACAGTACGCCGAAGTCATGGACGACTCCGAATGCATAACGTGAATCTGTGTATATGTTGACTTTCTTATTTTTGGCTTGAATACAGGCTTGTGTCAGAGCGATGAGCTCTGCTGCTTGAGCTGACAACGTGTTAATACAGTTTGTTTCAATGACTTCAGTGTCTGTTGTGACTGCGTAAGCGGCCACCAACTCTCCTGTACTTGTTCTCATACATGACCCATCTACATATAATGTCAAGTCTGGATCTGACAAAGGGATATCTGTCAAGTCTTGTCTGGGTTTCGTCGTGATAGTAATGACTTCGACACAATCATGTGCCAATGGATCTGTTCCACCTACTGGTAACAGTGTGGCAGGATTTAACGTATTACAACGTCTGATTTCTATATGTGGCTGAAACAATGTTAATTCGTAACCGGTGAGTCTCGCTATAGTCAAGTGTATTGTTTGTGTGCGGTTCAAGAGAACCTCTACTGCGTGTGGTACTTGTACTGTCAATTGATGTCCTAACACTATGGCATCGCTTTGTCTGATTGCTAAAGCTGTTGCTGCCACCGATTTCAGGCACGCAGGGAGTGCCTGAGCTACTGGATCTAATGTACTAGAGAAATAAGCACATGGTTTGTGTGATCCTGCTTGTTCCTGAGTGAGTACTGACAAAGCAGTACCTTCGCGTTCTGTAACAAAGAGTGTAAACTGTTTACTGTAACATGGTGTTGCTAGGACAGGTGCTTGGCATAAAGCTTTCTTTAAGCTTTCAAAGGCGTGTGTATGTTCTGGAGTCCAAGGGAGGACAGTCGATGTGGCTGCCTCCTGTGTTGTCAACTGGATGAGTGGTTTTGCTAGAAATGCATATTGAGGGATCCACTGTCTACAGTATGAAGTGAGGCCTATAAAAGCCCGCACCTCCTTTTGTGTCTTGGGTGGTGGCATGTTAGCAATTAACTGGATGCGGTCGGGTGTAAGCTGCCTTCCCTCCTTGGACAGCGAGTGCCCAAGGTAAACAACTCGCTGGACACAGAATTGCAGCTTAGAAGGGGACACCTTGTGCCCCTTGTCGGCCAGAAATTTCAAAACCGTCAGTGACGCTTTTTCACATTCACGTTCGTTTCGGGCGGTGATCAGCAGATCATCGACATATTGAAGCAAGGCAGTGTTAACTGGCATGTGGATACTGTCAAGTTCTCGTTTCAGTGCTTGGCTATAGATGCTGGGGCTTTCTGTAAATCCTTGAGGTGCGCGTGTGAATTTAAAACTTCGTCCATTTAAACTGAATCCGAACAGATATTGACTTTCCGGATCGATTGGGACACTAAAGAAAGCATTCTTGAGATCAATTACAGTGAAGAACGTTGCTTCTGAGTCAATAGCGGTGAGTAATGAAGAGATATCTGGGACCACGGGGTATTGTGGTACAATACATTTGTTTAGTTCGCGCAGATCAATAACTAATTGATATACTGGTGGTGCTTTTGGATCCGTTCTTTTAAGAATCGGAAGTATCGGGGAATTACATACATTGGAGTCTGTTTCGACAACCACTCCTTGTGGAATGAGCTCGTCAATGATTTGCAGTAAAGCCACTACAGCATCTGGTGGTAACTTGTATTGTCGCATTCGTGGTAGTACTATTCCTGTTTTCAGTGTAACTCGATATGGTGTAATGTTCATGCAACCAACATCAGTGGGGCCTTGTGCCCATAAATGAGTAGGTAAATTCTGCAATCGGTGATCCATGTCTCTGGATACGTAGTGACCTTTAAAGTCACGTAAAAATAGTCGTACTCCTTCCGGAGAACAACATATTATGGCTCCTAGAGCTTTTAATGTTTTTATGCCTAACAAGTTTTCTGGACATGATTCAGTAAGCAATAAATCTGTAGTACATGTCAATGGACCGACCGTAAGTGGAAGAGGTTGTGTTACGTCATTTATTATAGGTTTTCCTGAGAATCCAAGGGAAATATTCTGTGAGCCTGAGAGGGGTGCCCCTGGAACTTCACTGCGTTTTATAGTTGTTCTGCTTGCCCCTGTATCAAGTAAAAACTTTCTGTCTTCCCCTAATAGTTCACTATGTACATAAGGTCCCTCTTGGTCTACAGGAACCTCAATAAGGGGTAAGCCAACTTCCCTCTCTAGGCTGTCTCATGAGTATCGCTGATAATCGGGATAATCTGTTTGTGCGTACTGATACATCTGTTGTGTCGTTGCTTGTGTTGCAGCAATAGGCTGCACTTGTGGTGATGCTACGATCTGTTGTGGAGCTGCCTGTTGTGGAGCTAGTTGTTGCGGAGCTAACCTAGGTTGTGCATGCTGAGGGATTTGTTGTTGATTCTGATCCTGTCTAGGTGGACGTGGTCTTTCCTGCGTTCTACCTGTGGCAATATTATGTTTCAGGGCTGGACAATCGTGTATATAATGACCTTGTTGTTTACAATAGTTGCATGTCCCTTTCGTTGGACCTGCGGAATCACCCTTTTGATGACCATCGGCTGGAACTGACTGTGCAACAAGCATTTTCATTTTTGTATCTTTCATACGTCTTTGTTCGTGTTCTTGTTCTTCTCTAATTCTATTGTGGTGATATTGTAACATCTGTAACATCTGTGATGGGGTATTACCTTGCCAGGTACTTTCGAATTTCAATACTCTATTCTTGACTTGCAGCAGAGAATTCTCAACTAATTTTGTCACAAACAGATGTGGATATGACTCACTACTGGCTTTTATGCCACTATTTATACTAAAACATTTTTCAAATCGGGAATAGAAATCACTAGTGTCTTCATCTGGCTTTTGTTTACAGGCTGAGATTGCACCCCAGTCTTCCTTTTTCGTAGTTAATAAACGTGGCAGTACCTGTATTAGTAATCCTGCTAGTGCTGTAGTCTTTTCCCCAAGCCCTGCTCCTGCAGCTCGGGCCTTTTCTTCGTTTTCTAATGCTGTCCAATCTATCTTTTGGTCTCCCACCTCCCATTCCTTTTCTTTGAGTTTTTCATAAACACCGGCGGGTAATAGGACTTTTAATATTTTCATAATGTCGGGGTAGGTATACTCTCCCATGAGTAACATGTCTTTTATCTCACGGTGGAAACCTGCTGGATCCTTGTCATGACTGGGTACTACTTTCTTCATTTCTAATAATTCCAGTTTAGTTATAGGCGTGTACACAAACACGCGTGTAAAATTATTACCGTCACTTCTGATTGGGTGTACTTCGCGCAACGGGTTCTGTCTATCTATGTGATACATTTTTCTTCCCATAATGGGAACTGGAACGTGTTCTGGACATACGAAATTTAAATATTGGTTTCGGGATTCTAGAATTTCTTCAATCAAATCAGTACCTGACCCTCTCCATGTATTCGTGAGTAGTTCTGTCAATATGTCAGGTAAGGGTCCTGGATCGGAGTGTTGGCTTTTATATAATATAAGGAGGTGTTGAATCATGTATATACTAGCTAAACGCTGTTCATATGGATCAAGATTCAGAAACGTGTGTGCAAGTACATCATCATTGTATTCGCCGGGACTGTCAGCCCATTGTACTGCTGATCTGGCTAATTCTTGTTCGTCCATGGAATTGAGCATGTGGTACCCCCTTCGATCTCGGAGTAATTTATCAGCGGCTTGGAATATGTGTTCAGGGGATTTTGTATTTAACATAGGGTTTGGAAAATGTCTATTATATTCTGGACGTATTGGACGTATCGGGTCGTTAAAACCTCTGGTATTATTATGGGGTCTTCCTCTACCTACATAAGCTATCGTTTCTAATTGCTCTGATTCTTGCTCCTCCTCTTCTTCTGATTCTACTCTGTCTGTTTCTCGTCTTTCTTTATGTATTCGTTCCACTTCCTTGTGGATCTTTCGACACATGGCGATTATACACGCCTGTCTATCATGTTTCTCTTCTGATATATTCTGACCCCATTTGGCAAGTCTTTGCATGGTATCGTGATCTGCCCCAGGCCTGTCTTGATTCCTAATTACACAATTTATGAAAAAACGTAGTAGTTGTCTTTGGACATCCACTTTCTGGTATTCCATAGCTTCGTTAATACTTTCTGGACCTCGCCCTGTTTGGACAAAGCGATATATTTCGTCTAGGTGTTCACCCATTCCTGGTATCGTCATTAAATATAATGTAGCTCGTCTTATACGTAGTGATGATATGAGCAATTTATCCTGTCTACCTGGTACTGGGTCGTATCTACAATCCACAAGCTGTTCTTTAAACATGTCGGATGTCGCTAGTTGGGGTGTACGTTGGAGTGCTAAATCTCTAAGAGTCTGTTTATTTCGCGGCGGTGTGGCAAACATGTCTGTCGTACCTCCTGTAGCACCATCTGAGGTGCTAGGCACGAAAGGATTCGTTGGGCGTAGGATAGAGATTGTAGATGCGGGAAAAACTGTAGAAACGGACGGGCCTGTTGGAACTTGTGTAGGAGTTTGTAGTTGCGGGGATACAGACGGATGCTCTTGGTGTTGAACACCATCGGCAAGCGGTGTGGGTGGTATGGCATTAGCATACTCGGGAGCTGCGTCATCTAAATAGGAGGAAAGGAAAACGTCCTTTGCTGTTTTGGGATGTGTTTTGGGATGTGCTTTTATCGGGAGCAATGGAGGAGTTAAGTCTTTTGGTATTTCCGGGGTAGCCTTAGGTAACCCTTCGGCCAGAAGAGGATACATACCATTCATAAGAGTGTTTCTTTGTCTATCTACTTGTTCTGATTTTACTCGGGTACCTTCCTCAAGTAATAGATTTTCTCTGGTTTTATTTGAATTCTCTCTACCTTTCTCTTCCTGTCTAAGTGCTTTTTCTGTACGTCTATATGATTCTTTACGCCATAATTCAATGGCATCTTTCTGTGACTGTCTGGCTTTCTTTTTCCATAATTCTTCTTCTACTCTCATGATGCAATCTGCATCCCAGGTCCCCGCTGCGGGCCATCTCTGACTCTCTGGTAATTCTTTGGTGTAGTCCACCCATAAATCAAGAAATAATACGGCATCTAGGCCATGCTTATGATACATAAAGTATCCTGGAGTGTCCCTAGGTGGAATGGGAACAGCTTCTTCGAGTACACCTTTTCTAGTTTTGATCTGTCTTAGTTTCGAAAAGAGCGGCATTTTTAGACCTTATTACTAGAACACACTTTATACAAGAAAATACAATAATGAACAGTCATTCACACCACAATATATAGAACGTATTTAAAACATTTAACACTTAAAAGTTTTACGAACAATGATAACTAATAGAAAACTAGTTACTGACATAATACTAACACTAGATAGTACTTATTTATATGCAAGACATACTATATATACTGCTAAACAGTACAGATACACTGCTAAAACAGTGCAGACCGGATTTGTGTACCCAAACCCGTCTTGACCGGCACAGACTATGTGCACGTTAAATGCCTCCCCGGTAATGGTACTCACCGGGTAGCTCGGAACGGAAGGCCTCGGAACGGAACTGAAACTGGACCGGACTGGACTCGACTCGACTGGACTCGGAACCTCGGAACCTGGTGGGTCTCTGTATACCTCGGATCTTGCTCTCTCAGCTAGGCTCTGGTCGGGATACTTCGCACTTCTCACCGCCTCGTCTGGGTGTTGATCGCAGCCTCAGTCGTCCCCGCTTGGCCGGAGGGAGATACAGGAAATCCTGCAGGTACGCGTTTTTGTCCGTTCAGCTGTGGCAGGAGACCGGGCCTGCAACGCACCGCCGGCGCGTGAGATGAGAAAGTGTCCCTGTTCGGGCGCCAATTTATGTGGTAAATATTTCGTTACCGGTACTATTTTTTATGCGGTAAAGTCTATTAAGAATAACTCAGTAAATATAAGAGGCAGAATCCGTGGTATTAGAGGTTTTAAAAGGCTTTATTCCTATACAAAGGAATACAATTCGAATTGTAGGCATTCTATTCCATCACCACGAAAGTTCAGGAAGGAAGGGCATACTTTATTGACAGATAGGCAGTTTTATAGAAAATACATTACAGTGAAACAGATGCAAGAGGCGTAACAGCTGATAGTATAGATAAGAGGTGCATACGTAACAATTAGAGGCGGTATATGGGCGTAATTTAATAAACGTCATCATACATGATGTCACAAATGGGTGGATCCATAAGAGAATCCTGCAATGTCAGCAGAAATATTTGGCAGAGATGCGCGCGCAGCCGCATGACGTGTGATTGACGTGCAACTAGAGGGTGAAGGGGACTTGACATTTAGCTCTACATGTGGAGACAGAAGTCTGGGGGTCATGTCAACCTAATCCCAAATCATATCTAATATCCTATGTTTAAAGAACTGTGTTATCCAAAAGGAAAGGTCTCTAGGATAGAATCTATTCTATACTGACTATACTGACTGTTAGTGCGTGTACAAGCGTCTAAGTGTCTACACTAGATGCGAGGGGGTAGGAATATTCCATGGTAATGGGGCTATGAATTACTTGCATGAGGACAGCGAGGCCTGGCCCTTTGCACGGTAGCTGGAGGAATGTTTACCTAAACTACTAGACAGGAATGCATCGGATGAGGAGCGGAGTAGATAATCTTGAAGGTGAAATACAGTTTTTGGCAGGCGACAGGCTGGATGAGGCACCGTTAGCCGCGCAGGGAGTAGGACAAAGTTCATGGACACAGATGCAGGCTCAGACTGGAGCTTTCAGAGGCAGAAGGCAGAAGGCAGGAAAAGGCTTGATGACAGAATTCGGGCCTACTCGCCTGAATCTGTAAAATGTGGAAAGTGAACCACATAAAGTCGGTGGCCTTTCATACTTAGGAATGGAATATCTGACCCATTCATGGTGGATCTGAAAGAGGACATGTTGACGGTGGACGCACATATATTTGCGTCTTCAAAACTGGAGCAGGAGGGAACATACATGTACTTATAGCATGCACATGGAGCCGTTGGGGTCTACGATAGGGGACATAACTGATCACAAAATTCATATTTCCTCATGATGACCATCTGGTACAAATACCAGCAGCTGAATACAGGTCAACCGTATTATAGTCAGAGTATCCTGAATTTTTACCAGTGTATTTCATACATATTCCATCTTCTATTTGAGAGTGACTTGTCTAGACTATCATATGCTGTAAACCCCATACTGAAGACAGGAGTTCCCTACAAAATCTCTCTGCAAAGCAATTAGTTGAAAAGTTCATGGGAAAGAT
This sequence comes from Triturus cristatus, assembly GCF_964204655.1. Lineage (NCBI taxonomy): Eukaryota > Metazoa > Chordata > Amphibia > Caudata > Salamandridae > Triturus > Triturus cristatus. The sequence continues at coordinate 585,393,513 of NC_140594.1, forward strand.
GAGAAATTGAAATACAACTTGATTAATTTGATGGCGTGCCAATGTGGCACAAACGAGTATTGGTATCGTCGTCATGGAGAACTGAAATATATGTTAAGAAACCTAGGTGCACCTACTTTGTTTCTGACACTCAGTTGTGCTCAGTAAGCGTGGGATGACCTGCTTGAATTTTTGAGAGAAGTGAACTGTTGGAAACGGCCCTTTTTGCAGGGTTATCCCCAAACTTTTTGCTTCTTCCTCCTTTATTTTTTCTGACCCGTGGTTGTTGGCAATAGGACTGTGGGCACTTTACCACTGCTGATCAGTGCTAAAGTGCATATGCTCCCTTGGTAAATTGTTATATTGATTGGTTATCCATGATTGGTATATTTGTTTCACCTGTTAGCCCCTAGTAAAGTGCACTGAGTGTGCCAGGGCTGGTGATTCAAATGCTACTAGTGGGCTGCAGCACTGATTGTGCCACCCACAGGAGTAGCGCTAAAATGATGTCTTAGGCCTGCTTGCAGTGCCTATGTGCAGTCCAGGACTGCCATGTCGACCTGGCCAGTGCACCCACGGACCAGGCCTTATCCTTCCCTTTCTGTACATGTCAGGCATCCCTATGGTGGCCCTAGGTACCCCCCTGGGCTGGGTGCAGTGTATCTGAAAGGTAGGGCATGTACTGAGGTGTGTAACATGCCCTGGTAGTGAATTACAGCCATTTTCGTTTTTCACTGCTGAGAGGCTATCTTGCCCATAGGATAGAATGGGGGAGGCTGTTTACATGGCTATCTTCCCATAAGGGCAAGATAGAAAATCCAAGTTTGGTATCTTTGTGTTCAGAATTTAATTATACATCTTTTTAGCAAGATGGTTTTTAAATTCACTGTGTGAGAATAGCACTTTTTAGAAAGTAGCTATTCTCCTGTTTAACCTTCCTGTGTGCCTGTGTGCTGGTTGGCTGACTGGTGTCATGTGATGGGATAGGTGGCTCCAGGAGTCTGGATGAGTCAGCAGCAGGGTGAATAGGGAGATCTGCTTTAGATGGGTGGGAGGAGTAGCCCCTGGGTTTGAATAGGGCTGCCTCTGCCAGCACAATGCTGGCTCCACCCCCTGCTGGCCAGGCTGAGGACTCTGCCTCTGCTGGCACAAAGAAGGCTCCACCTCCTGCTGAGCGTCTAACGACCCTGCCCCTCACTCTGAAAGGAACCAGGTGCTCCAGGGCAGAGCACACCCAGGAATCGGTTTGAGCAGGGGAATCCCCCCACTGAAACACAGAGAGACAAAGACTTGGAGGGGTATAAGAAGAGGACCCCAGACACCTAAACTTTAGATCACTTTGGAACTAAGAAGAAACCTCTGCCAAGGAGAAAGCTGAAAAGAACTGAAGAGGAGAAGACTGCCTGCTTGCTGTTTTGCTTTGCTGCCAAGGAGAGGGGAAGGACTTTGCTGTGTCCCCTTCTTTTGATTCTGATCTCCAAGGGCCTGAGAAGAGCTGGCTCCCTGTTAAGAAGTCCCAGGAACAAAAGGACTTCACCACCAGCTCCCCTGGAACTCTGCTGAAGGAGTTCAGACCTGCCTTGGAGTGCTTGCCCAGTCTTGGGGCCTCAGGAGGTCGTTTTGCTGTGTTTGGGAGCTGGGAAGCAGAAGCGTGAAAAAGAGTAACTGGTACCCAACGCATCATCCGATTGCGTGTCGCAAGAACGAGAGTGCGAGGAAAATTTCATCGCGGCGTCATCGCAGCACCCGGAGTCCCCGCATCGCCGAGTGCGTCGAGCATCGTTCCGGTGCGAGAAGATTCCTGACGCTGCGAGGGTGGTCGCAGAACCAGTTTGCGGGCCGCACCACTGCCGGTGCGTAAGGTATCCAGTCGCTGCGTGTGTCGACGCAGAGTCCCGTCCCGTGACGCATCGAGGGTTGCGGCGCCCAAAGTCAACGCTGCGCCGCGCACCGCGACGCATCAAGGGTTGCGGCGCCAGAAGTCAACGCCGCGCCGCGCATCGCGCCGCACCGAAGATCGTCGCATCGTACCTGTGCGTGAAGCTTCTCCCTAAGAAACCTACGCAACGAAAGCCAAAGTCATCGCATCCTCCCCCTACAGATCGGAGTCGGCGCATCCACCTCTGCTGCGTGAAGCAGGGCTGCTGCAAAGCCTCCCCAAGATCTCAGGAGTATCGCATCGCCTTTGCCATCTTCCTTGTTAGAGCTTTTGGGAACCTTATCGCAACTACAGGTACTGTTGGGCACGAGAGTGTCGCATTTTGTGCATTGAGAGTCGCATTGTGCAGGACACTGACTTTTACATCCTGGAGTACTTTCTGCAAACTCTTGAACTATCTTTAAAGTAATCTTTTTAATTGTATGTTGGTTTTTCTGTAGTATTTGGTCTTGTGAAGTTTTTAGTAAAGATACCTTATTTTTCTAAAACTGGTGTGGAGTAAATCTGTGGTGTTTTCACTGTGTTACTGTGAGTGTTGGTACAAATACTTTACACATTGCCTTTGATAGCCTAGACTGCTCAGGCCAAGCTACCTAGAGGGTGAGCAGGGGTTATCTTAACAGTGTATCCCCCTTTCCCTGACTAGAAGCAAGGGTCTCTACTTGGACAGTGGTACCTACCCTGCCAACTAGAGACCCCCAGATCTAACATGAACTCAAACATTAAAGACATCAATGTGAAGACAGAAGGAGAACTGTGCCATTTGGATCCTGCTGTTTGTAGATATTTTAACCACAGGTTTCAAGCAATGCTATCTTTCATCAGCAATAAAACAAATCCTCCTCTTGGCGAAGTAACTGAATTATTTTGCCGTAAAGAGTATCAAGCAAGAGGTGCTCCTCATATTTACATGCTTTTATGGTTAAAACTTGCACCGAACTTTGGAACAGATAGTGGTGAGTCTGTACTCTCTTAAAGCGCCATCCCAAAAGAAAGTGGTGAAAAAGGTCTGAGACACCAAGTTCTGTGCTTTCAGACACATAGATGTGGGAAGTACTGTTGTTGAAAATACAAATGCAAAGGAAAATGTTACTCAAGAATTCCATGACCTGTCATTTCCCAAGAAAGAGTGAACAGCTTTTTATTTTCAGTCAGACATACACTGACCCGAAAATCACCAACAAACACATACAATACAAGAAGAATAGAGGCCTCCAAGTATATTAATGAGTATAAACCTGGGATTCTCACAATGTGGAATGCTAATATGGATATACAATTTGTTGCAGACAACTCCATCCCTGTTGCTCGTCATGCTATTTCAAGTACTACAAAATCAGAGATGGCAGAGGTGAAAAAGATGTGTGAGATTTCAGTAGAAAAGGCTCTAACCAAGAAACAGTGCAACTTCAGCTTGACAATGCTTTCCCATGGAGATACTGGGTCCTACGAGTGCTGTGATCGGTTGATCTCGGCCAATTTGTCTTGAAGTCAAGGGGAATTGTTTGGGTAAGTCTAGGCCTAGCAAGCACACGAAATATAGTATTGAAGTCTTTCCCGGAAATTCAGAACCTAGCAGAGTTTGACCCGGAAAGTATAGACATTGTGAAATCAACTATGTTGAACACATACTATCCAAGAAGAAGTTCACATCTAGAAAACATGTACCTTTATGAAGTACTTTAACAATGCAGATATAGAAGCAATGTAACAGAAAACATAGAAGAAGGAAAATATGCAGTAGTTGGATGTGGTGGTTGTTTGGTTAGACACGCAAAAGGAAATCTAATTAACCATAGAAACCTTAGGGGCTCATTATCCTCCATCATCGCGGTGCTGGGACCTCCCGCCTGACATGCAGTAGTCCCACCAGCCCAATTAGCCTGGCTGCAGCACCATTTGCAATGTTAAAATGCCACTATGTGCATTTCCATGCACAACGTGGCAGGCACCGTGCGGTGCCTGCCACCTTGTGCATGGAAATGCACAAGTGGCTCTCCCACCACAGAGGGGGGCCCGTTAGCCTCTGCCAGCCTTTCCATGGCAGTTCCTCCGCCATGAAAAAGGCTGGCTGATGCCAGCATTGTGATCAGGTGGGCGGTGCCTGCTGGGCACCACCACAATATCCCCGGTCTTAACTGCTCTGCCAGGCAATCACAACCATTGCCTGTGGCGGGTGCTCTTTGCACCCACCACGCTCGTGGAACGATTCTCCCCACCATCCTAATGTGGCTGGGGAAATGGGAGCCAGATGGCGGAGGGACCGCCGGCCCGACGGTGGCAGTCCCTCCGCCGTTGTAATGAGCCCCATTATTTGCCAAACTGCAGACAAAAGAGAGTTTTTTATTTGGTACTTCTATAACTCTTTAAACTCAGGCATGCTGAATTCGAATTACTCGGAGGCTATAACTGCTACGGAGATTCTTTCTACGCGTGAAATATAGTATTTAGTGTTCAATCTTTCCAAACTATTTGCGAATTATAAATGTTGAAACTGAACAGGAAGAAAGAACTGCTACTGAGATAGCTAAGGAGAGTTCACAAAGCAGCCAAAGTTCTTAACCACTGAGTCAAGATCATCTTGGACAGCCAATTATTGAAAATGAAGCTGCAATAGTGATGAATGAAGTAGAAAGTGCAATTGAACAAGCGAGATAGGAGAGTGTTGATTTGGAGCAGTTAGTTGAACAACAAAACGACCAACAGAAAGAAAGTTATATGGAGGGTAAAAGAGAAAATAGAGCATAAATGCTCGTTGTTTAAGCTAAACTGCTATACATCAATTAAGCTGGTACCAGGAAAAGCTTTTTAATTAAAGTTCTCACTGCTTACCTACAGAAGACTACTTAATCAAATTTATTGTGTGAAATAACAGCACCAACTGGATTAGTTACACACAGCATTAAAGGAATTGCCTTACATTGACTACTTATGCTACCTGTTGAACATGACAATATACTGGAATACCAGAAGTTATCTGGTGAAGTTGGTCATGAAGTCTCAAGAGTACTGGAGAAACTGAAGCTTTTAATCATCAATTTTGTTGAGCATAGTCTCAAACGTAATGCTTACCTTAGTACATTTGAGAATGCTGCAGATTTTAAAAACAGAGTATGATGTGCTGTTTGGAGGAAGGCATTTAATTGTCTTCAGTGACCTACTGCAACTTACCCCTGTAAAAGGACTTCCTGTTTTCAAGACACTTCTCCATGATGAACCTCGGAATTCTTTTGGAAGTATTGGTAATGTAAACATTTGGATAAACTTCCAGTACAAGGAACTACTTAAAAATATGCGTCAGACATCTGATGTGGAATACGGAAATATTCTGAAAGACAGAGTAGGAGTTCTGACAAAAAAGGGGAAACGTTCCTTAGAAAGTCGTCTTATCAAGAAACTAATTTCCTCTAACCACACAGCGGCCCTGCTAATGTTCAATTTCATTGAAGAAGGGAAATCCATAGTCTGTTTAATGTTTATAATTCAGGAGTCCTCCAATTTTAACGAAGATTCAGTAAAACTGGACAATTTTAGAAATTTCAGCACTCGACAAAATGGAACACCAGGGAGTGACAGGACTGCTAAGTGTAAAATTACAAGCAAAATTGGATTAATTGAAGAAATCTGTATCCAGGACTGCAGAATGAGAAAAGTGTTTACACGTAGCAAGAACTGTAGAGTAATTTTGCGGCATAATTGAAATGTTGAGGCAGGATTAGTAAATGGTGAAATCGGTACAGTTATTGATTTAATTAATTTCCCAAATAGGGATGTGGTTGAATACTTAGCCATACAAATTGATCAGATTGATGGCATGAAGCAGATTGGCTGATGTGTTGTACGTTTTTTGCTTGTAAACAACTTATATGTCCTGCGGCAGCAGTTCCCAGTGAATCTAGCATATGCTGTAACTATTCATAAATCTCAAGGTTTAAATGTAGACACAGCTTTTATTAATATTGGTACTACTGAATTTAAATAAGGTATGTCATATGTTGCATTGTCTCGAGTAAGAACATTGTCTGGTTTGTTTTTGGTTGATTTTGATGACAGGAAGGTTAGTGCTGATGCATGTTGTGTCAGAGAGTACAATCGGTTAAGTAGTGTATATGCTTCTCATTTAGGACAGTATCCCATTTTTATAAAATGGATACTCTGTCCAAAGCAGAAGCTCACAAAATAATCTATGGATGTTGTTGAAAAGAAGGAAACAATGACAAGAAAGAACGTGCTAAGAAGAATAAACTGGAGAATGAGGGAGATATTGTGGGTTACAACTTGTCAAACCCTTCTAGTGTCAACTACTATGCACATGTTGTTCTCAATGCACTCTTTTATTTACCACATCTTATAAATGCAATTGAACAGAAACCACAGAGAAGATTATGTTCTGCACTGTGTGGTTTCCTGCAGCGTTTACATAGTGATAGGACTGAAATGCATTGTGCTTCAGGTATTCAAGATCTAGTATATATACGTAGTGGACCAGTGCTATTTACTTAGAATAGTCAACAATATGCACAGGAATTTCTAATTGTCATCCTTGGAGTTTTAGAAGAAGAAGAACTAAGTATTGAAGTCTTGTTTAGACTGAGTTACACATGGAACCATGACTGTGAAGATTGCTCTTTTACATCTACCACTCAAATCAATTCTGAGCGATTTCTGTACTTAACACTACCAGATTTTAAAACTGTGCCTTTTGACAGGTGATCAAAAAGGCTAACCTAAATATGACCGGCCCAAATTGTAGATCAGATGTTATGTCTACATTGTATATACAAAGAAGTGGAAAATACCTTATATTAATGCTACAACGATGCAGAGCAGATGTATCTAAATTGGAAACCGAAATTGCGAACTTTAAAACTGGACAAATGTCAATTTCTGGAAGAACCTATACTACTTTGGCTATCATCAAGTGTGCTTTATATCTATGAGTAGTATTGTACCAGATTTAATAATAAAATAGTTACTTTTAACATATGTTTGTTTAGATTAGCTCAGTAACTATTGGTAAAACAATTGAATAAATAATTGTAGTGAGTACAATGTATACTGTCACTTATTTGTAGTGATATACTGCGCAGTTTTGTTTCTGCAATCTATGCAGATTTTTTCTACAATCTATTTTACTACTGTTCAAAGATGAATCTTTATACAGTACAACATTTATTGTAATTGTAATTGCATTTATATAGCACTTACTACACCTGACGAGGTGTCAAAGCTCTTTTTCCGCAAGTAGCACGCTACTCTAGAACCCAAAAGGGATTAGGGGTGAATTAGTATAGGGAGATATTAAATTAATTTCAGCTGTGGACATGTGAGTTTGTTATTTGAATCGAAAAAGGATAGTAGAGGGGTAGAAGAGGGGAGGGTTTGCATTTATATAGTGCTTGCTACCCCTGATGAGGTGTTGAAGTGATTTTCAGCATGTAGCACACTACTCCGGAACCCAAACAGGATTAGTGGGGAATTAGTATAGAGAAATATAAAATTAATTTGAGCGGTGGACATGTTAATCTGTTAGTTGGATTGAAAAGGATAGTGGAGGGATAGAAGAGGTAAGGGTCTAGAAAGTTTTTTTTTATCTCATAGCAGTGGGAGGAGGTTTGGGATGAGTGAAAGGGGAGGTGAAGTGTGGAAGAGTTAGAGGAAAAGGTTTCAAAAGGCTTGTTTCGGAGATCTGAATAGTAAAAAACGTTATGAGATGAAGAACGGAGGGGTAGAGGATCATAGTAGCAGAATAGGGTTTTGGATGAGTCATTGAGTGGAGGTTTAGGATGTATTGAAAGAGATATAGGGTGAGATATAGGGTAGTGCATTGGAGATGCTGAATTAGAAGTAGAGTAACACAAATAAAGATTCATAAGTACATGGAAGGGATATATGTATAAGAAAGGTAATATATGTAGATTTACGTTGTATTTAATAAACTCAGACTTTCATAAAGCTGTACTTTAAAATTAATGTATTTGTTTTTATATTGTTTTTGTAATTCAATAGTGAAATAATTGTTGATAAATAGTTATGATAAAAGATTTACTTATTTATGTAGTCACCTATATACATTTAAAATTTTTTATCTAACCATAAGTAATAGGTACAATTGTTAAGCAGAACTAACAAATATCTATATATTGATAAACATAATTATTATTCATGTTTATGCAAAGAAATACACATATGTAGGCACACATCTATAGTCCAAATAAATGCTTATATACAGAGGGATATGGTGTATACATCTGTTTGAGTATGGTAGTTATGTGGGGAAGAGCCAACTCTTGAGTAGTCTTCTGAAGATAAGGTAGTTATCCGTGGATCTTATGTTTGGGAGTAAAGTGTTCCATTGTTTGGCTGCTTGAACAGAGAAGGATGTGCCACCTATGGTTGTTTTCTTGTATGATGGAATTGTGAGGCAAAGTGCCAATCTAGAGTGGAGGTTCCTTTGTTGAATGTATTTAGTGACATTATTCCTGATGAAGAGCGGTCCTGATCCATGTATCGCTTTGTGGGTGATACAAAGCAGCTTGAATGTGGATCTTCTAGCAACCGGTAACCAATGTAGGGCCTTCAAGGCATGGGAGATGTGGGCTTGTGGCTTTATGTGTAAGAGTAGTCTAGCAGCTGAGTTCTTAATCCATTGTAGTCTTTTCATAGTTGTTAAAGATGATCCGTGGTAGAGGCTATTGGTGTAATCGAGTTTAGACAGAACAAAAAAGATAGCAATCTGGACCTTGTGTTGAAATCCCACGTGGGGGACGATGCGTCACAGAATTTTTATACTAACAAAGCTTGATCTTGGTAATTGTGAGTTTTCTTACTTCCTTAGATACTTTAGGCGTTGTTCTCAGATCGTCGCTCCAGGCGGTGAGTGGGTCATACGTTTTTCAAATCGCCACACATGAGTATTTCCGTTTTGGAAGCATTCAATTTGAGATTGCTCCATGTCATCCACAGATCCACGGCTCTTGGACAACTGAAAATATGTGACTTTCCACTTTTCCTTGGGGCTTTCCAGTTTAAGGAGTATTTGTGTGTCATCTGCATAGTTATAGATTATTTATAGTTATTGAGGTTAAATTGATTGATCAGTGCTGTAATGACTTTCATGCAAGTGTTGAAAAGCATGGGTGAAATGATTGAGCCTTGAGGCACCGCTGCTTTTGTGAAGTACTGTTTGGATGAGAAAGGGAGGTGTGAATGACATTAGTTCTGTTTTGAAGGTAGGATGTGATCCATTTGAAAGCAGTCCTCTCCATGCCGGCTTCATAGAGTCTTTTTATTAGAGTGTCATGGACAACCATGTCAAAGGCATCTGAGAGGTCCAAGAGAAGTAGTGCAGCAGCAACCCTGTTCCAGTCAACTGTGTTCTTAACGTCATCCCAGATGGCAATGAGCGCAGATTCTGTGCCTCTTCCTGGACGGACTCCTGTCTGGAAGTCTGAAAGTATGGAATTATCTTCAATGAATTGTGACATCTGGGTGAATGCAGCTCTTTCTATTGGTTTGCCCAGGAAAGGACCATTTGTAATTGGTCTGTGGTTGTCGAGGTTAAGCGGGTTCAGATTTGTTTACTTTAGTAATGGGTGTATGTATGACTTTTTGAGATCATCTGGAAATATTCCGGTAGTTAAGGATTTGTTGATGAATTTTCTTACTGGTGTGGAAGTTGATGTAGTTTGAAGAATTTTCTTGAAGGTTTGTGGTGGACACAGGTCAGAAGGGCCGCCAGCAGGTCTGCTTGCTTTGACCAGGTCCATAATTTCATCAAGTGATATTCATTGGAAGGAATGGAGAGGCTAGGTTTGCATACTCTTGGAGTGTTTTCTTAGAAAAGGGTTGCTTCTGGTGTTTTAAATAGGAGTCCAACATGTCTGCTTTGGTCGTGTAATGAATTGCCAGTTTGTCTGTGAGTAATTGGTAGAGCTCCTTCTTGGCAATTTGGTGAGAATTTTACTGAATTTTTATTTGCACGTTTAGCATTTTGAATTCTATTTGAATAGTATTTTTTCTCAGATTTTTTGATCACTGACTGTTAAGTTTCTGTAGGTGAAGTTTGTCTTGATTGGTGTTTGTTTTGTGCAAGGTATGTTGCAGCTTTCTAATTTGCTGTTTTATCTCTGTATTTTTCCAAGGTGCCTGTTTTCCTTTGTTCTATTGGGTTGTTCTTATTGGTATTAGTATATCAAAAGCTTTCTGTAGCTATTCATGTCGCATTTGAATGGAATTGTGTCTAGATCTGTACTGGATGTTAGTTCTGTTTCTAAGAGTTCAAAATTGAGTTTCTTCTATGGTCAATAGGTGGATGCATGTAAGGTAGTTTTAGGTGTGTTGTTTTATGTTGGAAAGCAAGCAAATGGTGGTCTAACCATGTGACTGGAGTCATTGTTTGAAAGGTAACTAGTTCTTTATTTGCAAACACGACATCTACGATGCGTCTAGCGATGAGTGTAGGTTTGTGGACCATCTGATGTATGCTCAGTGTATCTAGTTTTTTTTGGACAAAACTTAATAGGAAACAATTCAACACAGGTAGTGCACAAACAATCAAAACATTTCAATTATGGTTTTCTATTAGTTAAATATGACAACTGCTGCACATATTAGTTCATTAATTCATTTTATTTCTTACTTTTTCGTTCCTATTTTTATATATATATACATGTGCAAAACTTTTCTTTGTATATGTTTTATATCAAAGTCATCATGTCATAACACATCCATGTAAACATTTGTAATTACATTATGCAATAGGTCACCAATAGGAGACAAGAATTGATGAAAAAACAAAAAGACAAAAGAAACAGAAGATAATAATAAGTTATGGCTAATATTTGATTCTACGCACGTTTCGGCGATCAGCCTTCTTCAGGTAGCCATAATCCTGATACCTCCTACAATAAGAAAAAATAAACTATAATTGTCTGTGCATACCATAACAACCTAAAGTGCGTACTCATAATTCTAAAATATCTATTTCCGTATTTACAAGATTTACAAACAAATATCTATTTACAATTTTACACCATTTCCTATACATATTCAATCTTGTTCATTTCCAAATCACCTTAGCAATCTGCAGTACTTTAAATGTGACCAATAAAGGCCCAGTTTGGAAGAGAGTTCAAAACATTCGGGTAAATTCAGTGTTTGTAGAGGCTATTCACTTCTGTATGGTAAGGTGTAATCAATTCATCTATAGTTCATTCTGTTTAAAGGGTACTCTAGGTACTCCCTTTAGCCCAAAAATTATATATATCTATGATACTGTCGTGACCTTTACTCCCTTTAGCCAAAAAATATATATATCTATGATACTGTTGTGACCTGATTATACACTATGGAGGGTAAAAATTGTAGCGAGAATGTAAACGAAATTCATTGGAATTCTATTTCTTTTCTGTTTACTCGCTCTACATACATTCCTGTTCGTATGTTTTATTTCATTACCTTATTGTGTGCCGTCACTCATATTACTCTATTGGGGGCAGGTCTGTTGACTTAGTATCAGGATACTTTTTCGCCGCTAATGGGTTATGCTCAAAGCTCTATAACAGAATAAAATAAAATAAGGTCATGGAGATGATTGTATGGCCCAGTTGGGCCTACTCTACCTATATAGTATGGACTGACTTACTTTTGGAGTTAAGTTCTTATGATGGGCGGGAAAGAGTAACAGGGACGTGCATCGAAGGAGGCTTGCTGCTGGATTAATATTGCTTTACAGTCTGCAGAAAAACACAACATCATGGTGTCTTAGCATTAATGTTTTGAAGTCGAGATATCCACGGCTGTTCCTATTAATCTATGCTGATTTTTAGGTACTTACTTAAGCACAGTACCAACGTGTAGTGTCCAGATTATCCCATCCAAACTATGGCGTGTCTATCAGTTGGTAAATATATTAAAGGTGAGGAGGAGTACAATGACGTCGTCTAGAGGAAAGAGGAATATGTTTAAATCTAGATGTATACTTTTAGTTGACTCGCGTATAAATCAACGGGAGACGCAACTTCTAATGTATTTACTTAATATCAAAATTGCACTCACCGGAACAACAACGCTACTTGCTCTTGCGAGTCTCGGCGTGTGCGTATATCGATCGTTGTTTTCCCTTTTCGGAGGGCGTGCGGTAACGTCATCTATAAATAAGTATATTTGTCTAGATTAATAATTTTCGTCCACCCCACGTTTAACGGCACAGATCGATGAACCTCCTCTATTTCCGCTAGTTACTAAGAGACCCGATTGTCACTTACCAAATGTTCGCCGTTCTCTGCTCATTCAATCTCAAGCGGTCGCGCCAGCGTGCAAACGCCGTCGATAACTAGCACTTCCGTTATATTGTATAAGCCTTTCTACCATTGGCTAATTTGTGATCCAAACTGGCCTATCGTGTGCTACATGGCAGTTGTTTCTATTTTAAAGGGGTATGCATGCATTGTTGATTACGCGTAGACATAATTATCTTCGGGAGGAAGCCAATCACTCGCTTCCCAATAGCAGCGTTCACAAACGAACTTAAAGGCGCAGATATTTAGTTCATCGTTTTTTTTAAAACAATGAACTGGTGCTTCTACATAGGAAGAGGTCGAGATAAGGCGATCGAGTCCATGAGTGACAATGTTTATAAAACCCACGGAAAATGATAATGAAACAGAAACATCTTTATATATTTCTTCCCTAGTCAAAACAAACGCCTAGACCGGATAGGATCAGAATGAGACAACCGTATCGCCTGGTATCCGAATTGGCTAGGACTATATATTTGTATTATGATGATGCAAATTGTCTAAAAAATTTTTGAGCAATATTTCTGTTGTACAGCTTGTCTCTGTACCTTAACCCTTGACCGGAAATTCCAAACGTAAGGATGCTGACTTAAAGCATTGAATTCATACCAGATTCATACATTTGTTAATGGCCCTCTTGATGCTTATTGCAGTTATGTACATCATATCAGTTATTGTAGCGGATAGCTTGACTCCACGGGATCTCATTATTTAAACCTTGCTTGTATGTGTCCAGCGAGAATATCCAAAAGACTTCTCTTCTTTTGCGTATCTCCATGCCCTGTACTCCACTAATATTGATTTTCTCCAATATCAACCATTTTATGCTTTCCGTGGGATGATTGGAATCAATAAAATGTTGTACTAGTGGTGCTTGTAGTTTTTTCGTTTTGATAGCTGACCTGTGTTCTGTTAGGCGAGTTGCCATTGATCTTGATGTTTCCCCTATGTAGGTTTTCTTACAGGGACATTGAATTGCATATATTATATTGGTGGTTTTGCAATTCGTGAAACTCTGCAGTTGTATTTCGACTCCATTGATGGAGTATTGTTTAACCTCTAGGGCAGACTTACAGGCAAGGCAAGACATACATCGATAGTTTCCTTTGACTGTGTGTAAACCTTCAATAGTAGTTTGTGCAGCAGTGATTATAGGTTTGTGCATACGGGACCTTGTCACCAAATCCTTCAAGTTTTTATTTTTCCGATAAGCAAACATTGGCTTGGGCAGGGGATTTGAGTCACTCCTTGTGGCATTTAAAATGTGCCAGCTTGAATTCACGATTTGGCGCACGGACTCATTCATGGTTGAATATCTCATAACCATTACCAAGCGTTTTGTTCTTTTGGAGGTTTCTTTTTCAGTAGACATTGACGGTCAAAATAGCGTGCCCTTTTAAAGGAGTCTCGCACTAGCCTTCTGGGATAACCTCTGGCTATAAATTTTGCCTTCATAATGTCCGATTGCTTGTCATAGTCCTCTATGTTGGTGCAGTTCCTTCGAAGACGAAGGAATTGCCCAAAAGGGATGGTTGACTTCTGTGCTGTGGGATGATAGCTAGAGAAATGCAGGAGCGTGTTCCTTGCTGTGGGTTTAGTAAATAAATCCACCACTAGCTGTTGTCCGATAGATTTAATTGTTACGTCTAGGAATTCAACTTTGCATTTGTCACTTACCGCCACAAAACGGATATTTGGATCACAAAGATTTAACCAGGAAACAAATTCCGTTAGGTCTTCTTCTGTCCCGTTCCAGATGTAGAAGACATCATCTATAAATCTAGACCAGTTAGTGATAGATTCACTAAATGGTGCAACTTCATTATATATGAAATGATGTTCATAATACGCCATAAAAATGTTTGCTACCGTGGGTGCACAGGAAGCACCCATGCTTACTCCTTGGGTTTGTTGGTACAGTGCACCATTAAATTCAAAGGTGTTTTCTTGAAGAATGATTTTAAGACATTCCAGTAAAAATTGTACAGGACAGTCAATTTCATAGGTTTCAATGAACCATTTTACTGCCGTTAATGCTGCTGCTTGTGGGACATTGCTATATAGTGCCTCTATGTCCATGGTAACCAGAAATTGTGATGACTGATTGAAGCTAATTTGTTCAATCTTGTTAATAATGTCACATGTATCTCTTATGTATGATTTTGTTTTAGGAATGTGGGGACGTAATATGGCATCGACATATTTGGATAGTGTCTCAGTTACCGACCCAATAGTGGTCACTATGGGTCTATACGGCGGATTAGTGACATTTTTATGTATCTTCGGTATACCATATATTGCAGCCATTTTTGGTTTAGGTACATTCAGGAAAATCGATTCTTGTTCACAAATGGCTCCTTCTTCTAAGCCTTTTTTCGTTAAGTCTCTTATTAGTTTGGATACTCTCCTGGTTGGATCAACACTTATGGGGGTGTAGTGGTTTTTGTCAGACAACATCATAGTCATGTTAGTGACATATCGGTCTGTATCTATTAACACTATACCCCCACCTTTGTCGCAGCTTTTGATGGTGATATCCGTATTGTTTTTGAGTTTCACAAGGGCCTGGTATTCCTCACGAGGTATGTTATATTTGGGTACTGGAATAAATTTGGTGGCTGCTGTTATTTTATTAAATACCACATGCTCAAAGATGGCCACCTCAGGTCCTACCTGCTCCAATGTCGGAGTAAATGTGGATGGAGGTGCTAACCCTGATCTATTGGGGGTACCTGATATTTGTGGGGGCCTATCCTCAAAGAAGGCCCGCAATCTGATCTTACGAAAAAATGAAATGAGATCTTGGAAAAGCTCAAACTTATTAGTTTTGGTGTGTGGGATGAAAGATAGCCCTTTTGTTAACATGGATTCAGTCTGACTGTCAATTTCGATGGTACTTAGATTGAAAATTGGAATTTGGTTTATTCGCGCCAATAGTGGGCATGTCTGGTCGTCAGAACTTGAGGATCGTCCTGATAGAAATTCTGTGCTTGGGGGTAGTTGTATCCCTGTTGATAATTGCCCCGTTGACGTCGTTGGTACCTGGGTCGCCATCTGGTTCTTTGGGCTCCTCGCCGGGCTAAAAAACCAGGCCGATCGCCCCTATTGTCCCCTCGGCCCTGACGGCCTCCCGTATTGGCTTGATATTGATTGTAGCCCTCTCCTTCTGAGTCTGTAGTATCCGAGAAGGTTACTATTTTCTTGACAGATCTATCATTTCTAGACTGAAATTGGTCTTCCTCAACTGGCAGTTGTTGATAAAAATTATCTGCCAAATATGGATAAATTTTTTCCTGAGTGGTGTATCTTACATCTTTTTTGAGCTTATCTGTTTTTCGTTTCATCAGGTATTCATGGTAGGATACCATCTCTGCTTCTACCTCTTCTAATTTCTTTTTCGCTTCCTCGATTGCCTGGTCATTTTTGATTTTGTTTTCTAGTTCTTGGATTTCCTCCATTAATGTTTGTATCATCTCTTTAGATGTTTCTACAATAAGGATCATTAGATCCCGAGAACATCTATTTGCTATGTGTGACCAGCGTTCTAGGAATTTTCGAATTTTTACAAACAGACTTGGAATGTTTCTCACCCTTAGTCCTTGTGGGATGACTCCTACCTTTAGGTACTCCAACATGAAATGGCCATGCATTTCAATGCGTTTGGCTTTTTTCTTTAATGATGTTAATTTGTTAAGGTCTTCATTGCCCACTATGCTGGTTATGAGTCCCATTTGACCACTTACAGTGAAATCGCCTAACAAGGACACTAAGTCCTCATCTGAAAAACCGAATGTTTGGAGTTTCTCCATCTTGTTAGGAATTTAATGCCAGGCAATGGTGATCGCTGTAGTATTATACTAATGTATTAAAGAACCTCCACAATCAAGATTGGTAACCCCAGTATTTGGAAATGCTGGTTATTTCTAGGTGTATTTGGAAATGAATTTATACATG
The DNA here is from genome assembly GCF_964204655.1 of Triturus cristatus. Taxonomy (NCBI): domain Eukaryota; kingdom Metazoa; phylum Chordata; class Amphibia; order Caudata; family Salamandridae; genus Triturus; species Triturus cristatus. The sequence continues at coordinate 585,409,686 of NC_140594.1, forward strand.
CACTTTTATACTAACCACATACATGCTACCCCACATGGACCGGCCATGGAGAAAATATATCGTAATTTAACAAGGGTACCCCTAAATTAGATTTCCTATTATAGGGTTTTAAAGCAAAAATTTTTTGGACAAAACTTAATAGGAAACAATTCAACACAGGTAGTGCACAAACAATCAAAACATTTCAATTATGGTTTTCTATTGGTTAAATATGACAACTGCTGCACATATTAGTTCATTAATTCATTTTATTTCTTACTTTTTCGTTCCTATTTTTATATATATATACATGTGCAAAACTTTTCTTTGTATATGTTTTATATCAAAGTCATCATGTCATAACACATCCATGTAAACATTTGTAATTACATTATGCAATAGGTCACCAATAGGAGACAAGAATTGATGAAAAAACAAAAAGACAAAAGAAACAGAAGATAATAATAAGTTATGGCTAATATTTGATTCTACGCGCGTTTCGGCGATCAGCCTTCTTCAGGTAGCCATAATCCTGATACCTCCTACAATAAGAAAAAATAAACTATAATTGTCTGTGCATACCATAACAACCTAAAGTGCGTACTCATAATTCTAAAATATCTATTTCCGTATTTACAAGATTTACAAACAAATATCTATTTACAATTTTATACCATTTCCTATACATATTCAATCTTGTTCATTTCCAAATCACCTTAGCAATCTGCAGTACTTTAAATGTGACCAATAAAGGCCCAGTTTGGAAGAGAGTTCAAAACATTCGGGTAAATTCAGTGTTTGTAGAGGCTATTCACTTCTGTATGGTACGGTGTAATCAATTCATCTATAGTTCATTCTGTTTAAAGGGTACTCTAGGTACTCCCTTTAGCCCAAAAATTATATATATCTATGATACTGTCGTGACCTTTACTCCCTTTAGCCAAAAAATATATATATCTATGATACTGTTGTGACCTGATTATACACTACGGAGGGTAAAAATTGTAGCGAGAATGTAAACGAAATTCATTGGAATTCTATTTCTTTTCTGTTTACTCGCTCTACATACATTCCTGTTCGTATGTTTTATTTCATTACCTTATTGTGTGCCGTCACTCATATTACTCTATTGGGGGCAGGTCTGTTGACTTAGTATCAGGATACTTTTTCGCCGCTAATGGGTTATGCTCAAAGCTCTATAACAGAATAAAATAAAATAAGGTCATGGAGATGATTGTATGGCCCAGTTGGGCCTACTCTACCTATATAGTATGGACTGACTTACTTTTGGAGTTAAGTTCTTATGATGGGCGGGAAAGAGTAACAGGGACGTGCATCGAAGGAGGCTTGCTGCTGGATTAATATTGCTTTACAGTCTGCAGAAAAACACAACATCATGGTGTCTTAGCATTAATGTTTTGAAGTCGAGATATCCACGGCTGTTCCTATTAATCTATGCTGATTTTTAGGTACTTACTTAAGCACAGTACCAACGTGTAGTGTCCAGATTATCCCATCCAAACTATGGCGTGTCTATCAGTTGGTAAATATATTAAAGGTGAGGAGGAGTACAATGACGTCGTCTAGAGGAAAGAGGAATATGTTTAAATCTAGATGTATACTTTTAGTTGACTCGCGTATAAATCAACGGGAGACGCAACTTCTAATGTATTTACTTAATATCAAAATTGCACTCACCGGAACAACAACGCTACTTGCTCTTGCGAGTCTCGGCGTGTGCGTATATCGATCGTTGTTTTCCCTTTTCGGAGGGCGTGCGGTAACGTCATCTATAAATAAGTATATTTGTATAGATTAATAATTTTCGTCCACCCCACGTTTAACGGCACAGATCGATGCACCTCCTCTATTTCCGCTAGTTACTAAGAGACCCGATTGTCACTTACCAAATGTTCGCCGTTCTCTGCTCATTCAATCTCAAGCGGTCGCGCCAGCGTGCAAACGCCGTCGATAACTAGCACTTCCGTTATATTGTATAAGCCTTTCTACCATTGGCTAATTTGTGATCCAAACTGGCCTATCGTGTGCTACATGGCAGTTGTTTCTATTTTAAAGGGGTATGCATGCATTGTTGATTACGCGTAGACATAATTATCTTCGGGAGGAAGCCAATCACTCGCTTCCCAATAGCAGCGTTCACAAACGAACTTAAAGGCGCAGATATTTAGTTCATCGTTTTTTTTAAAACAATGAACTGGTGCTTCTACATAGGAAGAGGTCGAGATAAGGCGATCGAGTCCATGAGTGACAATGTTTATAAAACCCACGGAAAATGATAATGAAACAGAAACATCTTTATATATTTCTTCCCTAGTCAAAACAAACGCCTAGACCGGATAGGATCAGAATGAGACAACCGTATCGCCTGGTATCCGAATTGGCTAGGACTATATATTTGTATTATGATGATGCAAATTGTCTAAAAAATTTTTGAGCAATATTTCTGTTGTACAGCTTGTCTCTGTACCTTAACCCTTGACCGGAAATTCCAAACGTAAGGATGCTGACTTAAAGCATTGAATTCATACCAGATTCATACATTTGTTAATGGCCCTCTTGATGCTTATTGCAGTTATGTACATCATATCAGTTATTGTAGCGGATAGCTTGACTCCACGGGATCTCATTATTTAAACCTTGCTTGTATGTGTCCAGCGAGAATATCCAAAAGACTTCTCTTCTTTTGCGTATCTCCATGCCCTGTACTCCACTAATATTGATTTTCTCCAATATCAACCATTTTATGCTTTCCGTGGGATGATTGGAATCAATAAAATGTTGTACTAGTGGTGCTTGTAGTTTTTTCGTTTTGATAGCTGACCTGTGTTCTGTTAGGCGAGTTGCCTTTGATCTTGATGTTTCCCCTATGTAGGTTTTCTTACAGGGACATTGAATTGCATATATTATATTGGTGGTTTTGCAATTCGTGAAACTCTGCAGTTGTATTTCGACTCCATTGATGGAGTATTGTTTAACCTCTAGGGCAGACTTACAGGCAAGGCAAGACATACATCGATAGTTTCCTTTGACTGTGTGTAAACCTTCAATAGTAGTTTGTGCAGCAGTGATTGTAGGTTTGTGCATACGGGACCTTGTCACCAAATCCTTCAAGTTTTTATTTTTCCGATAAGCAAACATTGGCTTGGGCAGGGGATTTGAGTCACTCCTTGTGGCATTTAAAACGTGCCAGCTTGAATTCACGATTTGGCGCACGGACTCATTCATGGTTGAATATCTCATAACCATTACCAAGCGTTTTTGTTCTTTTGGAGGTTTCTTTTTCAGTAGACATTGACGGTCAAAATAGCGTGCCCTTTTAAAGGAGTCTCGCACTAGCCTTCTGGGATAACCTCTGGCTATAAATTTTGCCTTCATAATGTCCGATTGCTTGTCATAGTCCTCTATGTTGGTGCAGTTCCTTCGAAGACGAAGGAATTGCCCAAAAGGGATGGTTGACTTCTGTGCTGTGGGATGATAGCTAGAGAAATGCAGGAGCGTGTTCCTTGCTGTGGGTTTAGTAAATAAATCCACCACTAGCTGTTGTCCGATAGATTTAATTGTTACGTCTAGGAATTCAACTTTGCATTTGTCACTTACTGCCACAAAACGGATATTTGGATCACAAAGATTTAACCAGGAAACAAATTCCGTTAGGTCTTCTTCTGTCCCGTTCCAGATGTAGAAGACATCATCTATAAATCTAGACCAGTTAGTGATAGATTCACTAAATGGTGCAACTTCATTATATATGAAATGATGTTCATAATACGCCATAAAAATGTTTGCTACCGTGGGTGCACAGGAAGCACCCATGCTTACTCCTTGGGTTTGTTGGTACAGTGCACCATTAAATTCAAAGGTGTTTTCTTGAAGAATGATTTTAAGACATTCCAGTAAAAATTGTACAGGACAGTCAATTTCATAGGTTTCAATGAACCATTTTACTGCCGTTAATGCTGCTGCTTGTGGGACATTGCTATATAGTGCCTCTATGTCCATGGTAACCAGAAATTGTGATGACTGATTGAAGCTAATTTGTTCAATCTTGTTAATAATGTCACATGTATCTCTTATGTATGATTTTGTTTTAGGAATGTGGGGACGTAATATGGCATCGACATATTTGGATAGTGTCTCAGTTACCGACCCAATAGTGGTCACTATGGGTCTATACGGCGGATTAGTGACATTTTTATGTATCTTCGGTATACCATATATTGCAGCCATTTTTGGTTTAGGTACATTCAGGAAAATCGATTCTTGTTCACAAATGGCTCCTTCTTCTAAGCCTTTTTTCGTTAAGTCTCTTATTAGTTTGGATACTCTCCTGGTTGGATCAACACTTATGGGGGTGTAGTGGTTTTTGTCAGACAACATCATAGTCATGTTAGTGACATATCGGTCTGTATCTATTAACACTATACCCCCACCTTTGTCGCAGCTTTTGATGGTGATATCCGTATTGTTTTTGAGTTTCACAAGGGCCTGGTATTCCTCACGAGGTATGTTATATTTGGGTACTGGAATAAATTTGGTGGCTGCTGTTATTTTATTAAATACCACATGCTCAAAGATGGCCACCTCAGGTCCTACCTGCTCCAATGTCGGAGTAAATGTGGATGGAGGTGCTAACCCTGATCTATTGGGGGTACCTGATATTTGTGGGGGCCTATCCTCAAAGAAGGCCCGCAATCTGATCTTACGAAAAAATGAAATGAGATCTTGGAAAAGCTCAAACTTATTAGTTTTGGTGTGTGGGATGAAAGATAGCCCTTTTGTTAACATGGATTCAGTCTGACTGTCAATTTCGATGGTACTTAGATTGAAAATTGGAATTTGGTTTATTCGCGCCAATAGTGGGCATGTCTGGTCGTCAGAACTTGAGGATCGTCCTGATAGAAATTCTGTGCTTGGGAGTAGTTGTATCCCTGTTGATAATTGCCCCGTTGACGTCGTTGGTACCTGGGTCGCCATCTGGTTCTTTGGGCTCCTCGCCGGGCTAAAAAACCAGGCCGATCGCCCCTATTGTCCCCTCGGCCCTGACGGCCTCCCGTATTGGCTTGATATTGATTGTAGCCCTCTCCTTCTGAGTCTGTAGTATCCGAGAAGGTTACTATTTTCTTGACAGATCTATCATTTCTAGACTGAAATTGGTCTTCCTCAACTGGCAGTTGTTGATAAAAATGATCTGCCAAATATGGATAAATTTTTTCCTGAGTGGTGTATCTTACATCTTTTTTGAGCTTATCTGTTTTTCGTTTCATCAGGTATTCATGGTAGGATACCATCTCTGCTTCTACCTCTTCTAATTTCTTTTTCGCTTCCTCGATTGCCTGGTCATTTTTGATTTTGTTTTCTAGTTCTTGGATTTCCTCCATTAATGTTTGTATCATCTCTTTAGATGTTTCTACAATAAGGATCATTAGATCCCGAGAACATCTATTTGCTATGTGTGACCAGCGTTCTAGGAATTTTCGAATTTTTACAAACAGACTTGGAATGTTTCTCACCCTTAGTCCTTGTGGGATGACTCCTACCTTTAGGTACTCCAACATGAAATGGCCATGCATTTCAATGCGTTTGGCTTTTTTCTTTAATGATGTTAATTTGTTAAGGTCTTCATTGCCCACTATGCTGGTTATGAGTCCCATTTGACCACTTACAGTGAAATCGCCTAACAAGGACACTAAGTCCTCATCTGAAAAACCGAATGTTTGGAGTTTCTCCATCTTGTTAGGAATTTAATGCCAGGCAATGGTGATCGCTGTAGTATTATACTAATGTATTAAAGAACCTCCACAATCAAGATTGGTAACCCCAGTATTTGGAAATGCTGGTTATTTCTAGGTGTATTTGGAAATGAATTTATACATGCACTTTTATACTAACCACATACATGCTACCCCACATGGACCGGCCATGGAGAAAATATATCGTAATTTAACAAGGGTACCCCTAAATTAGATTTCCTATTATAGGGTTTTAAAGCAAAAATTTTTTGGACAAAACTTAATAGGAAACAATTCAACACAGGTAGTGCACAAACAATCAAAACATTTCAATTATGGTTTTCTATTGGTTAAATATGACAACTGCTGCACATATTAGTTCATTAATTCATTTTATTTCTTACTTTTTCGTTCCTATTTTTATATATATATACATGTGCAAAACTTTTCTTTGTATATGTTTTATATCAAAGTCATCATGTCATAACACATCCATGTAAACATTTGTAATTACATTATGCAATAGGTCACCAATAGGAGACAAGAATTGATGAAAAAACAAAAAGACAAAAGAAACAGAAGATAATAATAAGTTATGGCTAATATTTGATTCTACGCGCGTTTCGGCGATCAGCCTTCTTCAGGTAGCCATAATCCTGATACCTCCTACAATAAGAAAAAATAAACTATAATTGTCTGTGCATACCATAACAACCTAAAGTGCGTACTCATAATTCTAAAATATCTATTTCCGTATTTACAAGATTTACAAACAAATATCTATTTACAATTTTATACCATTTCCTATACATATTCAATCTTGTTCATTTCCAAATCACCTTAGCAATCTGCAGTACTTTAAATGTGACCAATAAAGGCCCAGTTTGGAAGAGAGTTCAAAACATTCGGGTAAATTCAGTGTTTGTAGAGGCTATTCACTTCTGTATGGTACGGTGTAATCAATTCATCTATAGTTCATTCTGTTTAAAGGGTACTCTAGGTACTCCCTTTAGCCCAAAAATTATATATATCTATGATACTGTCGTGACCTTTACTCCCTTTAGCCAAAAAATATATATATCTATGATACTGTTGTGACCTGATTATACACTATGGAGGGTAAAAATTGTAGCGAGAATGTAAACGAAATTCATTGGAATTCTATTTCTTTTCTGTTTACTCGCTCTACATACATTCCTGTTCGTATGTTTTATTTCATTACCTTATTGTGTGCCGTCACTCATATTACTCTATTGGGGGCAGGTCTGTTGACTTAGTATCAGGATACTTTTTCGCCGCTAATGGGTTATGCTCAAAGCTCTATAACAGAATAAAATAAAATAAGGTCATGGAGATGATTGTATGGCCCAGTTGGGCCTACTCTACCTATATAGTATGGACTGACTTACTTTTGGAGTTAAGTTCTTATGATGGGCGGGAAAGAGTAACAGGGACGTGCATCGAAGGAGGCTTGCTGCTGGATTAATATTGCTTTACAGTCTGCAGAAAAACACAACATCATGGTGTCTTAGCATTAATGTTTTGAAGTCGAGATATCCACGGCTGTTCCTATTAATCTATGCTGATTTTTAGGTACTTACTTAAGCACAGTACCAACGTGTAGTGTCCAGATTATCCCATCCAAACTATGGCGTGTCTATCAGTTGGTAAATATATTAAAGGTGAGGAGGAGTACAATGACGTCGTCTAGAGGAAAGAGGAATATGTTTAAATCTAGATGTATACTTTTAGTTGACTCGCGTATAAATCAACGGGAGACGCAACTTCTAATGTATTTACTTAATATCAAAATTGCACTCACCGGAACAACAACGCTACTTGCTCTTGCGAGTCTCGGCGTGTGCGTATATCGATCGTTGTTTTCCCTTTTCGGAGGGCGTGCGGTAACGTCATCTATAAATAAGTATATTTGTATAGATTAATAATTTTCGTCCACCCCACGTTTAACGGCACAGATCGATGCACCTCCTCTATTTCCGCTAGTTACTAAGAGACCCGATTGTCACTTACCAAATGTTCGCCGTTCTCTGCTCATTCAATCTCAAGCGGTCGCGCCAGCGTGCAAACGCCGTCGATAACTAGCACTTCCGTTATATTGTATAAGCCTTTCTACCATTGGCTAATTTGTGATCCAAACTGGCCTATCGTGTGCTACATGGCAGTTGTTTCTATTTTAAAGGGGTATGCATGCATTGTTGATTACGCGTAGACATAATTATCTTCGGGAGGAAGCCAATCACTCGCTTCCCAATAGCAGCGTTCACAAACGAACTTAAAGGCGCAGATATTTAGTTCATCGTTTTTTTTAAAACAATGAACTGGTGCTTCTACATAGGAAGAGGTCGAGATAAGGCGATCGAGTCCATGAGTGACAATGTTTATAAAACCCACGGAAAATGATAATGAAACAGAAACATCTTTATATATTTCTTCCCTAGTCAAAACAAACGCCTAGACCGGATAGGATCAGAATGAGACAACCGTATCGCCTGGTATCCGAATTGGCTAGGACTATATATTTGTATTATGATGATGCAAATTGTCTAAAAAAATTTTGAGCAATATTTCTGTTGTACAGCTTGTCTCTGTACCTTAACCCTTGACCGGAAATTCCAAACGTAAGGATGCTGACTTAAAGCATTGAATTCATACCAGATTCATACATTTGTTAATGGCCCTCTTGATGCTTATTGCAGTTATGTACATCATATCAGTTATTGTAGCGGATAGCTTGACTCCACGGGATCTCATTATTTAAACCTTGCTTGTATGTGTCCAGCGAGAATATCCAAAAGACTTCTCTTCTTTTGCGTATCTCCATGCCCTGTACTCCACTAATATTGATTTTCTCCAATATCAACCATTTTATGCTTTCCGTGGGATGATTGGAATCAATAAAATGTTGTACTAGTGGTGCTTGTAGTTTTTTCGTTTTGATAGCTGACCTGTGTTCTGTTAGGCGAGTTGCCTTTGATCTTGATGTTTCCCCTATGTAGGTTTTCTTACAGGGACATTGAATTGCATATATTATATTGGTGGTTTTGCAATTCGTGAAACTCTGCAGTTGTATTTCGACTCCATTGATGGAGTATTGTTTAACCTCTAGGGCAGACTTACAGGCAAGGCAAGACATACATCGATAGTTTCCTTTGACTGTGTGTAAACCTTCAATAGTAGTTTGTGCAGCAGTGATTGTAGGTTTGTGCATACGGGACCTTGTCACCAAATCCTTCAAGTTTTTATTTTTCCGATAAGCAAACATTGGCTTGGGCAGGGGATTTGAGTCACTCCTTGTGGCATTTAAAATGTGCCAGCTTGAATTCACGATTTGGCGCACGGACTCATTCATGGTTGAATATCTCATAACCATTACCAAGCGTTTTTGTTCTTTTGGAGGTTTCTTTTTCAGTAGACATTGACGGTCAAAATAGCGTGCCCTTTTAAAGGAGTCTCGCACTAGCCTTCTGGGATAACCTCTGGCTATAAATTTTGCCTTCATAATGTCCGATTGCTTGTCATAGTCCTCTATGTTGGTGCAGTTCCTTCGAAGACGAAGGAATTGCCCAAAAGGGATGGTTGACTTCTGTGCTGTGGGATGATAGCTAGAGAAATGCAGGAGCGTGTTCCTTGCTGTGGGTTTAGTAAATAAATCCACCACTAGCTGTTGTCCGATAGATTTAATTGTTACGTCTAGGAATTCAACTTTGCATTTGTCACTTACTGCCACAAAACGGATATTTGGATCACAAAGATTTAACCAGGAAACAAATTCCGTTAGGTCTTCTTCTGTCCCGTTCCAGATGTAGAAGACATCATCTATAAATCTAGACCAGTTAGTGATAGATTCACTAAATGGTGCAACTTCATTATATATGAAATGATGTTCATAATACGCCATAAAAATGTTTGCTACCGTGGGTGCACAGGAAGCACCCATGCTTACTCCTTGGGTTTGTTGGTACAGTGCACCATTAAATTCAAAGGTGTTTTCTTGAAGAATGATTTTAAGACATTCCAGTAAAAATTGTACAGGACAGTCAATTTCATAGGTTTCAATGAACCATTTTACTGCCGTTAATGCTGCTGCTTGTGGGACATTGCTATATAGTGCCTCTATGTCCATGGTAACCAGAAATTGTGATGACTGATTGAAGCTAATTTGTTCAATCTTGTTAATAATGTCACATGTATCTCTTATGTATGATTTTGTTTTAGGAATGTGGGGACGTAATATGGCATCGACATATTTGGATAGTGTCTCAGTTACCGACCCAATAGTGGTCACTATGGGTCTATACGGCGGATTAGTGACATTTTTATGTATCTTCGGTATACCATATATTGCAGCCATTTTTGGTTTAGGTACATTCAGGAAAATCGATTCTTGTTCACAAATGGCTCCTTCTTCTAAGCCTTTTTTCGTTAAGTCTCTTATTAGTTTGGATACTCTCCTGGTTGGATCAACACTTATGGGGGTGTAGTGGTTTTTGTCAGACAACATCATAGTCATGTTAGTGACATATCGGTCTGTATCTATTAACACTATACCCCCACCTTTGTCGCAGCTTTTGATGGTGATATCCGTATTGTTTTTGAGTTTCACAAGGGCCTGGTATTCCTCACGAGGTATGTTATATTTGGGTACTGGAATAAATTTGGTGGCTGCTGTTATTTTATTAAATACCACATGCTCAAAGATGGCCACCTCAGGTCCTACCTGCTCCAATGTCGGAGTAAATGTGGATGGAGGTGCTAACCCTGATCTATTGGGGGTACCTGATATTTGTGGGGGCCTATCCTCAAAGAAGGCCCGCAATCTGATCTTACGAAAAAATGAAATGAGATCTTGGAAAAGCTCAAACTTATTAGTTTTGGTGTGTGGGATGAAAGATAGCCCTTTTGTTAACATGGATTCAGTCTGACTGTCAATTTCGATGGTACTTAGATTGAAAATTGGAATTTGGTTTATTCGCGCCAATAGTGGGCATGTCTGGTCGTCAGAACTTGAGGATCGTCCTGATAGAAATTCTGTGCTTGGGGGTAGTTGTATCCCTGTTGATAATTGCCCCGTTGACGTCGTTGGTACCTGGGTCGCCATCTGGTTCTTTGGGCTCCTCGCCGGGCTAAAAAACCAGGCCGATCGCCCCTATTGTCCCCTCGGCCCTGACGGCCTCCCGTATTGGCTTGATATTGATTGTAGCCCTCTCCTTCTGAGTCTGTAGTATCCGAGAAGGTTACTATTTTCTTGACAGATCTATCATTTCTAGACTGAAATTGGTCTTCCTCAACTGGCAGTTGTTGATAAAAATGATCTGCCAAATATGGATAAATTTTTTCCTGAGTGGTGTATCTTACATCTTTTTTGAGCTTATCTGTTTTTCGTTTCATCAGGTATTCATGGTAGGATACCATCTCTGCTTCTACCTCTTCTAATTTCTTTTTCGCTTCCTCGATTGCCTGGTCATTTTTGATTTTGTTTTCTAGTTCTTGGATTTCCTCCATTAATGTTTGTATCATCTCTTTAGATGTTTCTACAATAAGGATCATTAGATCCCGAGAACATCTATTTGCTATGTGTGACCAGCGTTCTAGGAATTTTCGAATTTTTACAAACAGACTTGGAATGTTTCTCACCCTTAGTCCTTGTGGGATGACTCCTACCTTTAGGTACTCCAACATGAAATGGCCATGCATTTCAATGCGTTTGGCTTTTTTCTTTAATGATGTTAATTTGTTAAGGTCTTCATTGCCCACTATGCTGGTTATGAGTCCCATTTGACCACTTACAGTGAAATCGCCTAACAAGGACACTAAGTCCTCATCTGAAAAACCGAATGTTTGGAGTTTCTCCATCTTGTTAGGAATTTAATGCCAGGCAATGGTGATCGCTGTAGTATTATACTAATGTATTAAAGAACCTCCACAATCAAGATTGGTAACCCCAGTATTTGGAAATGCTGGTTATTTCTAGGTGTATTTGGAAATGAATTTATACATGCACTTTTATACTAACCACATACATGCTACCCCACATGGACCGGCCATGGAGAAAATATATCGTAATTTAACAAGGGTACCCCTAAATTAGATTTCCTATTATAGGGTTTTAAAGCAAAAATTTTTTGGACAAAACTTAATAGGAAACAATTCAACACAGGTAGTGCACAAACAATCAAAACATTTCAATTATGGTTTTCTATTGGTTAAATATGACAACTGCTGCACATATTAGTTCATTAATTCATTTTATTTCTTACTTTTTCGTTCCTATTTTTATATATATATACATGTGCAAAACTTTTCTTTGTATATGTTTTATATCAAAGTCATCATGTCATAACACATCCATGTAAACATTTGTAATTACATTATGCAATAGGTCACCAATAGGAGACAAGAATTGATGAAAAAACAAAAAGACAAAAGAAACAGAAGATAATAATAAGTTATGGCTAATATTTGATTCTACGCGCGTTTCGGCGATCAGCCTTCTTCAGGTAGCCATAATCCTGATACCTCCTACAATAAGAAAAAATAAACTATAATTGTCTGTGCATACCATAACAACCTAAAGTGCGTACTCATAATTCTAAAATATCTATTTCCGTATTTACAAGATTTACAAACAAATATCTATTTACAATTTTATACCATTTCCTATACATATTCAATCTTGTTCATTTCCAAATCACCTTAGCAATCTGCAGTACTTTAAATGTGACCAATAAAGGCCCAGTTTGGAAGAGAGTTCAAAACATTCGGGTAAATTCAGTGTTTGTAGAGGCTATTCACTTCTGTATGGTACGGTGTAATCAATTCATCTATAGTTCATTCTGTTTAAAGGGTACTCTAGGTACTCCCTTTAGCCCAAAAATTATATATATCTATGATACTGTCGTGACCTTTACTCCCTTTAGCCAAAAAATATATATATCTATGATACTGTTGTGACCTGATTATACACTATGGAGGGTAAAAATTGTAGCGAGAATGTAAACGAAATTCATTGGAATTCTATTTCTTTTCTGTTTACTCGCTCTACATACATTCCTGTTCGTATGTTTTATTTCATTACCTTATTGTGTGCCGTCACTCATATTACTCTATTGGGGGCAGGTCTGTTGACTTAGTATCAGGATACTTTTTCGCCGCTAATGGGTTATGCTCAAAGCTCTATAACAGAATAAAATAAAATAAGGTCATGGAGATGATTGTATGGCCCAGTTGGGCCTACTCTACCTATATAGTATGGACTGACTTACTTTTGGAGTTAAGTTCTTATGATGGGCGGGAAAGAGTAACAGGGACGTGCATCGAAGGAGGCTTGCTGCTGGATTAATATTGCTTTACAGTCTGCAGAAAAACACAACATCATGGTGTCTTAGCATTAATGTTTTGAAGTCGAGATATCCACGGCTGTTCCTATTAATCTATGCTGATTTTTAGGTACTTACTTAAGCACAGTACCAACGTGTAGTGTCCAGATTATCCCATCCAAACTATGGCGTGTCTATCAGTTGGTAAATATATTAAAGGTGAGGAGGAGTACAATGACGTCGTCTAGAGGAAAGAGGAATATGTTTAAATCTAGATGTATACTTTTAGTTGACTCGCGTATAAATCAACGGGAGACGCAACTTCTAATATATTTACTTAATATCAAAATTGCACTCACCGGAACAACAACGCTACTTGCTCTTGCGAGTCTCGGCGTGTGCGTATATCGATCGTTGTTTTCCCTTTTCGGAGGGCGTGCGGTAACGTCATCTATAAATAAGTATATTTGTCTAGATTAATAATTTTCGTCCACTCCACGTTTAACGGCACAGATCGATGCACCTCCTCTATTTCCGCTAGTTACTAAGAGACCCGATTGTCACTTACCAAATGTTCGCTGTTCTCTGCTCATTCAATCTCAAGCGGTCGCGCCAGCGTGCAAACGCCGTCGATAACTAGCACTTCCGTTATATTGTATAAGCCTTTCTACCATTGGCTAATTTGTGATCCAAACTGGCCTATCGTGTGCTACATGGCAGTTGTTTCTATTTTAAAGGGGTATGCATGCATTGTTGATTACGCGTAGACATAATTATCTTCGGGAGGAAGCCAATCACTCGCTTCCCAATAGCAGCGTTCACAAACGAACTTAAAGGCGCAGATATTTAGTTCATCGTTTTTTTTAAAACAATGAACTGGTGCTTCTACATAGGAAGAGGTCGAGATAAGGCGATCGAGTCCATGAGTGACAATGTTTATAAAACCCACGGAAAATGATAATGAAACAGAAACATCTTTATATATTTCTTCCCTAGTCAAAACAAACGCCTAGACCGGATAGGATCAGAATGAGACAACCGTATCGCCTGGTATCCGAATTGGCTAGGACTATATATTTGTATTATGATGATGCAAATTGTCTAAAAATTTTTTTAGCAATATTTCTGTTGTACAGCTTGTCTCTGTACCTTAACCCTTGACCGGAAATTCCAAACGTAAGGATGCTGACTTAAAGCATTGAATTCATACCAGATTCATACATTTGTTAATGGCCCTCTTGATGCTTATTGCAGTTATGTACATCATATCAGTTATTGTAGCGGATAGCTTGACTCCACGGGATCTCATTATTTAAACCTTGCTTGTATGTGTCCAGCGAGAATATCCAAAAGACTTCTCTTCTTTTGCGTATCTCCATGCCCTGTACTCCACTAATATTGATTTTCTCCAATATCAACCATTTTATGCTTTCCGTGGGATGATTGGAATCAATAAAATGTTGTGCTCAGTGTATCTAGGCCAGTGATTGCTTTCGGATGTAGCATACTGGGTTTGTCAAACAAATGTTTAGGTCTCCCAGAATGCATAGATTGGAGTGTAATGTTATAAGGTTTGAATCTGTGCAAGCAGTGTGTCTGGGAATGTTGCATTGCTAGGTGGAGGTCTGTAAAGGAGGAGGAAGTTACAGGAGGAAGATGGTGTAGTGTTGAATCTGGTGAAGAGGGCCTCCCAACCTTGTATGGAGATGTTGTCAGCTTTAGTGACATTTAATATTTACTTGAAGACAACAGCTAGGCTCTCTTTTGCCTATACAATGTTGTGTGATTGTTTGATAGCCTGGAAGACCGACTTCATGAAGCACTGGAGCCATGTCATCTCCCAACCATGATTCAGTTGTGAAGAGTAAGTTGGTTGTGTGTCAGTGAGAAGTTTGTAGATGTGATGCTTGTTTTTAGAGAGGGATTGTGCATTTATTAGTAGACAGTTTAGAGAATGTGCTTTGGTGATAGTGTGACTTTGTTTTGTAGAAGAGAGACAAGTATTTTGTGGGCTTGTAGCAGGTGTGTCCTTAGTGATGGTATTAGCTGTATATGGATAGCGATAGTGTAGCTGTTCTGTATCGTATTCCTCATCCAGCAGGCTAAGAAGGCATTTTGATGGGTCTGCGTGTGTAGGTGGTGAAGATGGTCTTTGAGAGTTAGCTAGTGAGCTGAGTTGTTTTTATAGAGTAGCCTTGTTGTGTAGTAGATATGGTGATGGGAATTTGTGAAGAGTGGCATGTTGCTTATTTTGTTTACGTCCGTTTAGGGTGGAAGGCGTATGAGTTAGGGGTGGTGGTGCAGCATGTGGGTCATGTTATAAGGTTCTAAATTGCCCAATGGATGAGAGGCGGTTAAAAGAGAGTTTCTGTGTTGCTGTATATGTGTTAGATGTGGGGAAGAGAGAAAGTTGAGCAGTGGAGCTGGTTTAGGGTGTATATTATTTGTGTTGTAAGGAAGATGGGAGTGGGTGTATTTTTCCAGTTTGTGATCGAAAGTATTATGAGGTGTTGTGTGTGTGAGATTTTTTTGTGCTGGTGTGCTTGTTATGTTTTGTTTTTGAGGAGTAGTGACAGGAGGTGATGATGTATTTGTTTTCTGTTGAAAACTTGAATGGAAAGTATTGCTGGTGAGTGGAAGTTGCAAGGTAAAAGGGGTAGCGATGTGTTTTGGTGTGTGAGAGGGGATGAACAAGAGTTTTTTTTGTTGTTGTTTTTTTAATTGAGTTTTCGTCAAAAAAGGAATACAAAGAAAACAAAGCCAGTATTGTGTTACAGTGACGTAAAGAATATAGCAGTCATGATCAATAAGTTACATCAGATCAGTAATAATATTGAGTGGCCCGCCTGTACCACGCACCAAAATGGTTACAGTGACAGCAACTTCAGGCAAAAATCTACAGTATAAAACACAATGCTATCTGACAGTCGGTGTAGGGTGCATGACCAGGAAAGGGACAAGCAGGCTCTACCCATGGGCAATTAAGATGTAGAAATAATTAAAGTGGCAGTGAAAGCGACGTGCAACCAAATGTTCACACCACCACTGTATCGGCCTCTGTGTGCACAAGTGTCAAAGAACCAGGCTGACTCCGAGCCCACGTCAAAAAAGGTTCCCATATGTCGCGGGGTCTTGAGGTCGGGGGCATAAGTTCCCAAAACATGCTCAGCTGAGTGTGGCCATATGTTACATCATTTATCCAACCCTTGATTGAGAGCACCCTCTTCCTCCCCCAGTGGAGTGCAACTTGTCGCTTGGCAAAGAGCAGTAGCAGAGCATGTAGTTTACGCTGCTTAGGCAGAGTGTCTTTAACATACCCCTATAGGCCCAGTGCTGGGGACGGATCATCAGTTCTGACAATGATTTGGTTCACTGCTATAAAAAGTTTGGACCAGAATTCGGCTATGTGTGGACAGTCCCACGCCACATGCAGAAATGAGGCCGGGGTGTATCTGCATCTCCAGCAGCTTTCGTCGTCCCTGAGCTTCATGCGACATAGACTCACAGGTGTTCTGTAGTATCTGTGTAAGTACTTGAAGTGGATCAAACATAATCTGTAATTTGGGGATAGTTCAGTCAGCTGTCCACAACAAAAATCCCATTGGGCCTCAGTTAGTGGAGTGGGAAGCTCGCTATTCCAGCATTGGAAGGAATTAGGTTTCACCAATGGGTTTGTGTTTTGCATTAGGGTGTATATGCGTGTGACGAGTTTTTTGGGAGAGGGAGATTTCATCACATTTTCCAGTGCCGGTAGTGATGGGGGAGCAGTAGGCAAGCCATCCCATAGGGCACAACACTCTGCTCGTAGTTTATGATATAAAAAGAGCTCAGCAAAAGATATCGTCCTTTCAGCGCCAGCCTCAGGAGGCGGCCTGAATGTGTCTCCAGGATACAGATCTGCAAACGTATGCAGGTTCATATCATTAGTGTGGGTCTTACCGACCCCATCTCGAATACATGGCAACATTGGATTATGTGCCAGCGGGTTGGACGGAGCGTATAACAGCGGAGTGACAGCTCTTTTGCGCAATTCTCCCCAAACAAACCTCAGAGTCTCAGCCATATCTATGACTCGGTGTGGATGCCGTGGGGCCTGGTAAAGTGCAACCTGTATCGGAACAGGGGCAACTGCATCTATCTCAAGTGCCATATGGGGCTGGTAGGGAATCGGATGGACCGAATAATGCAAAAATTGGGCCTAGGCACACAGTGCATATAAATGCAAATCTGGCGCCGCCAAGCCCCCTTGTCGCAATGGGAGAGTCAGTAGGTCCTAGGACACCCTGGCCTGACCACCGGCCCAGATCAGGGCAATCAACTGTGATTTAAGGGTATTAAAAAAAAATTGTGTGAGAGGAAGTGGGATATTAACGAACAGGTATAGAAACTTCGATAAGATAACCATTTTGGCTAATGCTATCTTCCCGGCCAGAGTCAGTGGCATTTTGGACCAAAGTTCAACCTTTTCTTCAAGCCAGGTGACCGCCCTTCCAAAGTTTAGCCTCCATATCTCCTGCGTATCCCGACTCACCCACACGCCTAAATATTTAACTGCTTCGGCCTCCCATCTCAGAAGAAATTCAGATTCCACCTGGGGCGTGCCATCCGTCAGAGGAAACACCACCGACTTTTCCCAGTTAACTGAGATGCTGGCTAGTCCACCAAATCGGATAAGTTCTCCAAGGACTGGGTCAAGGCTTTCCTCTGGATTAATGATGTATAATGTCACATCATCCGCATAGAGCAAAATGAGTAGGCTTCTAGTGTTAAAGCCAATGCCACGAGCTGTGTGGTGTTGCCTAATGCGGGTGGCTAGGGGCTCCATCGCAATGGCGAATTGCAAGGGAGCTAGCGGACACCCCTGCCTGGTACCCCGCGAAATCGGGAATGGATCAGTAATCAAACCGTTAACCCTAATCCGGCCCGCTGGTAAGGTATACAACAGCTTAATACGGTTAATGAAAAGCGGGCTGAACCCCATACAATTTAGAATAGCAAACAAATAAGGCCACTCAAGTGTATCAAATGCCTTTGTGGCATCGAGGAAGACAACAGCAGCGTGCACTGTAGGATGAAGATAATGTAGCGCAGAAAAAATGGTACGCAAATTTTGAGCGGTTGACCTCGCAGGAATGAACCCCAACTGGTCTGGGAGCACAATCATGGGGAGCAGAGGCTGTAGACGATTTGCAATCAGCTTTGAAAGGATCTTAACATCCACGTTAATGAGCGAGAGCGGCCTGTAGGAATCGATCTCAGTTTCTGACTTGCCGGGTTTTAACAGGGTAATAATTATCGCTTCTCTCATGGACTTAGATAGACCATCCTCCTCCAGAGCCTCCTCATACACCGCCAATAACCGGGGCGCCAATTCCTCCACGTAGGTCTTATAGAAAGAGGTGGTCAGGGTGTCAGGGCCTGGGGCTTTATCGAGTGGCAGGCCTTTTATAACCTGAGCTACATCCACAACAGTAATGGGGAGATCCATATATTCTCTATGGTTTTGATTAAACCAAACTAGGGCAATGGAATCAAGGAATTCTTGCATCCCTGTTCTGCTTGGGTTTTTGGATCAGATAGAACCCGCTCATCAGAGCCTCACTAACCCAGCCAGAACGTTACCCCCTCCCCCTCCCTAGGGCCTATTTACAATAGGTAACCACATATATCTACCACCTAAGGACAGGGAATTCCTACTATACATACCAAGACCTCTTATAATCGGCGGCCTCGCGATCCCATACGGATCCAGACCTCTCTGCCCATACGACAGTATCACAAGTGGCGGCCTCGCGATCCCATACGAATCCAGACCTCTCTACCCAGACGGCAGTCTCAGCACAAGTGGCGGCCTCGCGATCCCATATGAATCCAGACCTCTCTACCCAGACGGCAGTCTCAGCACAAGTGGCGGCCTCGCGATCCCATACGAATCCAGACCTCTCTACCCAGACGGCAGTCTCAGCACAAGTGGCGGCCTCGCGATCCCATACGAATCCAGACCTCTCTACCCAGACGGCAGTCTCAGCACAATCGGCGGCCTCGCGATCCCATACGGATCCAGACCTCTCTAGCCAGACGACAGTTCATACGACAGTTCATCCTATGATCACCATAACATACAAAAAGGGAATCAGTCTCACTATTCATCAGATCACACAAGGACTGCCAGTTCGAGCATAGCCTGTTCTCCCGTTCGAGGGGCTCCTCTCTCCCTTATTCAGTTACCACTTACCTGATCAGGGTTAACATCTGTTCATGTAGCCGCAGCTGACTAGAAGAATAGGCTACCCTCTCATACAAGAACACGCAGCACATGTTGGTTCACTACAAACTGGGTACTTTATTACTCATTACATACGCAATCACATAACATTACAATATAACACATAACCTGCAAAGAAAAGTGAAAGATTAAGTTGTGCACTCTAATAAGAAAGGGTCGACATCACCTTAGTAGTGTGTAGCCTGCACTCAGTGGTCATCAAGGTTCCCTTCTCGTCTGTGCCTCGGCTCGCCTGGAAGTCACACCTCCGCAGTCACGGATACACGTCTGCACCACTATGCGCTGTTCTCTTCATCCTTCTCCGAGTCACTGGGACCTCTTCCTTATCGGCTACTCTCTCCTCTCTGGCTATTCTGCTAGGAGAGTATCTGTCTCTCGGTTTTTCTCCGCCTCCAAGATGGCGTCTGTCTTCCCTGGAATAAGTAGTAGCTTTACTGCTAACGGCTAGATGCCGCCTACGGACTGAACATGTAACTGCCTCAGACTTTCACTAATATAGAGGTGCGTTTCCTCATGGAAAATTCCGGCCCGTAACCTGCCGCCCACCAAATTCTTGTACCTCCCCGTACCAAGGACACGTTCCCAGCCGGCCGGCCTGATGTAGTGTCTTCGGCATGAAGAAAAATACAATCCTTCGATAAGGGCCGGCCTGAACCGGTTCTCTCCAAGCGAATAACACCTCATAACTAAAACATTACATTTGACCTAGAAGCATCCCAAGCTGCCGGAGCAGAAAGAAAGATGGAGTCTCTCCCGTTTGAGGCCTACCAGGCCTGAATTCAGCACGGCTCCATGAAATACCCTCACTACAGGACAGGTTATCCCTAATACTAACGAATCTATCCCCTAGGCTATGTGTGCAAGCCCTGATCTATGGGGAAGAGCACAGGATCATGTCGAAGTGCCTAGTAAATAGGCTCCATTCACTACTCTAACCCTTAGACTTGAATGGTAAGAGACTGAAGTCACATTCAATCACCTTTCCTCACAAGAAGGCCGGGAAAATCGAGCAGAACATTTCACCCTTGACTTCAGTCTATTATACATCCATTAAACAGAACTAATATCTGTGGAAGAATAATATGAAACAAAACTAACTGATCTATGTCTAGTACCAGGTGTGCAGAATTGAAGTAGTGAAGGAATACACTGAATAAAGTAACAGATAGAAATCAAAATGCCGATAGTAACCAGAATACCTCCTAATATCTGACGTAACATATGCAAATCAGGTAACCAATTAAAGAGCCAGTCAAACCAGCCCTGGTCAATGTGTTTTCTAACTTCTTCTGTCAAGTCATGTAGTTTATCAATGTGAGCTTGAATGGATTTTGTATGATCAGACAAGTTAAAACAACAAAGACCCTCAAAATCAGAACAATCGTGTCCATGTTTAAGCAAAAGATAATCAATGGCCGCTCGATTTTGCAAGATAGCTCTACGTTCACCCTGGGCGTCTAATAGCATGTCAGACAGGACTGTAGAAGTATGATTAATGGATTTTACCATCCAGCAGGCCATTTTCCCAATAGATTTGGCATTATAAACTGCCAAAGCAGGAACACCAACAATTGAAATAGCCAGGCTAAGGTATTCAGACTTGGAATATAAATGCAAAGATGAGTCACAATCCTCCTGTAACCTCACTGTATCTCGAATCACACGAGAGTTGGCATTCGGATGTGATGAAAACATTAACAAGCTCAGTCTAGTAATGGCACAAGGGCCTCCAGAAATATTTGCGGGGATATATGGCCAGGAAGTATTACCACATGAGAAAAGCCATCCGGCAGGTAGTAACATCGTGCGATAATGACTGGGGGTAACTACCAAACTCTTGCAAGTCATGTTATTCTGAACAGAAGTACATGTTTTCGGTGTCCTTTGAAGGCACAAAGTTCGTTCATGAGCGGTGAATGAAGTGGCACCTTTCAATCTTAAACGCATACATTCAGAAATCGCACTAGGATCACAAGTAAGGAAAAAACACAAATCACCCTGTGTGATATTATAGGTAACTATTTGGGACTGGATGGGGGGTATCGGGTCTGACAGTACAGTACACAAGGGGCAATACTCATGGGTAGCAAAATCGCCCAGAAGAACATTGGGGCGAGCATTCGATATATTGAAAATATGAGTCAAAGTCTCCAATGAAGCAGGGACAGCAACTAAACAAGTCGCTAGAATGTCAGTCACCGATCTCATCGGTGTCAAGCAGAAATGAGGGGCTTTAGTCACTCGTTTGGCTAACGTAGTCCAAAAGTTCGACGACGAATCCCACGCAGCGAAGGAACGCGACACTCGGGTTCTCAACTCAGCCCGGGTTGATGGGATCCCTCCTCTCTCGTCGTACCAGCCCAAAAGGAGTCCAACGCCGACACATCCTGCAGCAACAATCCAAAGAATGATCTGAAAGAGAATCAAATACAGGCATTATTCATTCTCGTAAGTAACATTTGTCAGCCGGGACTGCTTCCCAGCTATCTTTCCCTGGTCTCATAACTAAAATGGTGTTGTCTTGACCGGTTGCAATGACCTCTGCTTGTTCAGGGGGATTCTTAGGCGACTGCACCCAAACTCTGGCCCCAGGATTATCTGTGGAGCCAAAACCTTTCTGGCCTCGTACAGTTAGCAACGTTGGGGCAGTGCCTTTTGTGATCTCACCACTGAAAACAGGCATTATTAGCAATTGAGCCACTCGGTCAGTTTGATGTATCAGTAAGTCAACCTCACTGCTATTCAGCAGGAGCACCTTAATCTCTCCCTGATAATCACTGTCAATGATTCCTCCAAGCACCTGAACGCCTTTTACAGCCAGCCCCGATCTAGGGGCGATTAATCCGAAATTCCCAGTTGGTATATGAACACCAACACCAGTTTCAATGATGACTTGATTCTTACTTTTTATAACGGTGTCATCCATGGCATGCAAGTCTAAACCTGCCGACCCTGGGGTCGCTCTACATGGAGCCAAAGCTCCGGAAGTAATTTCCCAGTACATCACAGTCTCTCTGATTTCATTGGGCTTAGCATCAACATTCGGAGGAAACAAACGCATAAGTGGGGATTCAGCATTTAGAAAAGGACGGTTATTCAAAATCAATAGCGCTTGAGGCAAAAAGTCTCGCCAATTCTTATACTTGTCATCTGTTAATTTACGTAACTGATCTTTCAACAGCCCATTCAACCTCTCCACAAGACCCGAGGCCTGTGGATAATATGGTATATGAAACACCCATTCAATATTGTTTTCCACACAGAATTCCTGTACCAATCTTCCACGAAAATGGGATGCATTATCAGATTGAATTTGGAATGGCACACCATAATACATCATAATCAATTGCAATGTTTTAATAGTATTCAATTGGGTAGCTTGCTTACAAGGAAGGGCCACCAGCAGGCCACTGTATGTATCAACAATAGTGCAAACATATTGACAATTCCTACTCATAGGAAGTGGACCGATGTAATCAATCTGCCAAATTTGAGCGGGCAATTTCCCGCGATGTAAATGACCTTTAACAATTTGGGGCACTTTGCGCTGCCTGATATGCTGACAAATGGGACAATGTAGAATAACATTTTTGATTAAATCTAGGGGAATATAAATTCCTCGATCAGCAGCCCACCTGCTAGTGGCTTTCTCTCCAAAGTGTCCTGCTTTCTGGTGGGCCCATTTCGCCAATCCCGCAATATCAGAATCTTGCCTGTCCACCACTGCCTCAGCAATTTTAGATTTCTCATCTGCAATGTTATGAAAGAATTTGTCAAGAGAGTCTATCGGGGTATGAGCATCCACATGGAAGATTGTAACAGTACTCTGTGGGAGCATTTCCCAAATCTCCTGCCATAATTCTTTTCCCCACAGTTCTTTTGAATGCAATTTCCAACTATGGGAATGCCAAGTCGGTAACCAAACTGCCAGTCCATTGGCAGTAGACCAAGAATCGGTGAACATATGACATGTGCCAGGTAACTCTTGTTTCAGAACTTGATAAACAGCATAGAGTTCAGCAAATTGGCTGCTCTTACCCTCACCAGTTGTACTCAGCAATTTTTGTGTGATCGGATTATAGGACACCGCCTTCCAATGCCGTTTCGTCCCTATGAACCTTGCTGAACCATCCGTAAACCAGACATGGTTTCTGTCCTCCGCGGACAAATCATCAAAAGGTCTACCCCACTTAACAGGAGACTCCTGTACTAAAGGTACGGAACATTCACTCTCAGTCTCAGTCGATGGCGCCCGCGCCACCTGCTCATGCAAAGATGCAACTCCTTTTTGTCCCACACGTGCCCTGTCTTGTATATACCATTTCCATTTAATCACACTCGCCTCTTGAGCGTGTCCAATTCGGTGAGTTTTCGGCGAACTCATAACCCACTGCATGATAGGAATTTCAGGTCGCAAAACTATATCATGTCCCAAAGTCAATTGCTCAGTATCCACCAGAGCCCAATAACATGCAAGTAACTGTTTCTCAAAAGGTGTATAACGCTCACCAGCATCAGGTAACTTTTTGGTCCAGAAACCTAACGGTACTCTACTCTTGCCTTGTTTCTGCCACAAACTCCAATTCGCATAAAGGCCTTGTACAGACACATTCAAATCCACATCACCGTCACATACAGGCCATAAATCCAGAGCATGCTGAATTGCTTCTTTTGCCAGACTGAACGCATCTTGCTGTGGTTTATCCCATTCAAATGCATTCTTTTTACGAGTGACATGGTACAAAGGGGCCAATATTTGACTCAAATGAGGAATATGCTGGCGCCAAAAACCAAACAAACCAATGAAGCTTTGGGCTTCTTTCCTATTCCTCGGAACTGCAAAATCAAGAAATTTCTGTTTAACCTGAGGGATCACTTCTCGGTGCCCCTCATGCCAATTAATACCCAAATATTTCACAGCCTGGGACGGACCTTGTAATTTATCCGGGTTGATTGCCCAACCTTTCTCACGCAGGCACTCAATGACTCTGTCCAATTGGGTCTGAACTTCCTCTTGTGTTTCGCCTTGGATCAAAATATCATCAATATAGTGACATATCTGAATTTGCGGATGAACCGGTACCTCAGCCAAATGCTCTGCCACCAGCCGGTGACATATCGTAGGACTATGCACATAGCCCTGGGGAAGACTTCTAAACGTCATCTGACGCCCGTTCCACGTAAAACTGAATTGTTCCTGACACTCAGGGGCAATCGGAATCGAAAAGAAAGCATTAGCAATATCAATGGACGCATACCATGTACCTGGATGTTTTTGGATTCTTTCAATTAGGGTAATAACATCCGGTACTGCAACAGTCAAAGAGGGTGTGTGTCTATTCAATTCTCGATAATCAACAGTCATGCGCCAAGAATTATCACTCTTACGTACAGGCCAAACAGGATTATTCCAAGCAGAAGTAACTGGGGTTTTAACTCCTGCATCCACCAACTCCTGAATAGTGGTACTAATCTCTTCATGACCACCTGGAATACGATACTGCTTCTGACAAACCACTTTTGTCGCCTGGGGAACTTTTATGGGGGGCATTCTTAAATGTCCAACCCGTACAGGCCTGGACGATATATAATGTTTAGTTCCAAATTGGTAACATCCATCATCTAAGTGCAAAGTCATTCCTTTCAAAATATCAATTCCAATTATGAATTCTAAGAGTGGCACCACTAATACAGAGTATTCTTTTCTAGGAATTCTACCTATTCTCATTTCAAGTAAAGTTTGAACTGCGGGAGTTTCCTTTCCACCTAATCCGGTAATTGTAAAAGGCTGACCTTTAAACTTCTTTGATTTTCCATGAATAAGAGTGGCCTCCGCTCCTGTATCTACCAATGCTCGGGCCCTTTGGACATTACGATGTCTCCAATAAATATCAATATCTACATAGGGTCTATTATCTCTGTGAGCCCATCTGTGTACTGGAGCTTGACCTATTTCCTAGTCATTTTTACTGCGTTCTGTGTACCAGGATAAATCAGGATAAAGACTCTCACGTTTCTCAGGTATCGATACCTCCTGTTCATATCCATCTCTATTACGAAATGGATTCCTGTCCTCTGCATTGTACTGCGGGTTTCGATCGGCCAATCTGTGTCGATCCTCTCTCCTTCTCAACTCAGGGGATTGATCCCTATCATCTCTACGTCTGCTGTTAACATAATCATCTCTCCCCCTTTCTCTTTCCCCCTCTCTCTCTCTGTCTCTCTCACGACGGGGGGACAAATCACGTACATAACGTCGATCATCACGACGATTAGAGCGCCCACGGCGGTCGTCATCACCGCTACCGTCAGAAAAACCACGATCATACTCAGTCGTCCGAACACGCCGGGCACCCTCCTTTCGATCCAAGCCACGTTTGCGAAACATTTCCCACAAACGAGGAGTAGTCTCACCGTCAATGTCCTCCTTCCGCACACCATCGGCCATAAGACCAAAAAACATATCACGTCTAGTAAGTTTATTGTCACCAGGAGTACGAGTGTCAGGCCGGGACTGCCGTTCAGGTTTAAACCACTCACCCAACTCACCGAGTTGGCGTACCGATTCCAGCACCATAGATAAAATGTTACCAGTCTGATTAATCAATAAAGTCATCATGACCTGCTTATAAGCAACAGGGGAAGAACGAATAATACGATTCCGCACAGAAGATGTCAACAAACCATCAAGCAACCTGTCAGCAGTATTCAGAAAAATTGCCGTTTTCATCACCTCCTCTTTGAGACGTTGTGCAGCATCGCGCAAAGTATACCACGGTTTGTCATTCACAGGCCAGTCAGACTCAGTAGGATATTTTTGATTACAACCCTCAGTCGCCAATTGAAGCAAAGTAATTTGACCACCACCATTAAAGTTACGAAAATGATCCTGTACAGTGGAATCCGAACTCAAGGAACAAAACTTCAAACAATCGCCAGCATCCAACATAATGCCAGTAGCGCCCAGTTCATAAAGGCGCACCATCCATGTGAGTAAGGTCTCACCAGCTCGCTGCCGAAATCGCTGCAAAATATCACTAATTTCTTGTTGAATAAAATCCTCCAGAGAGTCTAAAGCAATACCATTCGGAGCACCGGGAGCCTGCTGCAACTTCCGCCGAAAAACTGGATGCACCGAGACCGCGGGACGAGCATCACAAGGAGCTCGATCAGTACACGTAGAGGAACAATCAGTGTAAGAAGCATCGACCCCACTCGAAGGACGAGCGCAATCACGGGGTGCACCATCAGAGGCGCAAGAAGCAGACTTACAATCACGGCCGGAGCGAGAGGACTCGCGCTTGGCAGACTCCTCACCCGAGGAACGAGAATCACTCGAGTTCCAGATATTACCATCCCATTCATCAGGATTCCAATCCAGTCCGGCTTTCGCCACGACCAGACGCACCTTTCGCGTCGAAACCCGACCACGCCGATTCTTGTATTTATAACGAGCAATTCGCACAGCCGCCCTCTCGGCAATAGTTTGGTACGTCTCAAGTTTGTCAGCAAGCAACTTATTTTGACACCGCAACAAAGTATGAGCATTCTGAATCTCAACAAAGTTCGCTTCCACATCCTTATGCAATTTCTGTAACTTCAACAACCTCTCATGCAGAATCCTGTACGCAGACAGAACAATCCAACCTCTGCGCCCCAAAACGGGAAGCTCATCACCCTTAGATACCGGCGCCTTCTGTAAACAAGTAATCACATTAGCCGGCTCCGCCAGCTCCAAAAAAGAATTCCAATTCTCACTCAAACCAGTAGAATCAGCCCACTCACGGGCTAAGGCTTCATAAGGCGTTGAATCCCAGCCGGGAATATCAACGGGCAACTTAAAAGTAGATTTCGACTTTCTAGAAAACATCTCGGAAAAGAAAGAAAAAAAAAAACTATACACACAATTATGTACAAATAATATACAAACAAAACCACGCACGCGCCGAAAGCAAACACGATACAACCACAACGCACACAGGTTTCGTAAACGGTTCGTGACGCCAAATGTTCTGCTTGGGTTTTCGGATCAGATAGAACCCGCTCATCAGAGCCTCACTAACCCAGCCAGAACGTTACCCCCTCCCCCTCCCTAGGGCCTATTTACAATAGGTAACCACATATATCTACCACCTAAGGACAGGGAATTCCTACTATACATACCAAGACCTCTTATAATCGGCGGCCTCGCGATCCCATACGGATCCAGACCTCTCTGCCCATACGACAGTATCACAAGTGGCGGCCTCGCGATCCCATACGAATCCAGACCTCTCTACCCAGACGGCAGTCTCAGCACAAGTGGCGGCCTCGCGATCCCATACGAATCCAGACCTCTCTACCCAGACGGCAGTCTCAGCACAAGTGGCGGCCTCGCGATCCCATACGAATCCAGACCTCTCTACCCAGACGGCAGTCTCAGCACAAGTGGCGGCCTCGCGATCCCATACGAATCCAGACCTCTCTACCCAGACGGCAGTCTCAGCACAATCGGCGGCCTCGCGATCCCATACGGATCCAGACCTCTCTACCCAGACGACAGTTCATACGACAGTTCATCCTATGATCACCATAACATACAAAAAGGGAATCAGTCTCACTATTCATCAGATCACACAAGGACTGCCAGTTCGAACATAGACTGTTCTCCGGTTCGAGGGGCTCCTCTCTCCCTTATTCAGTTACCACTTACCTGATCAGGGTTAACATCTGTTCATGTAGCCGCAGCTGACTAGAAGAATAGGCTACCCTCTCATACAAGAACACGCAGCACATGTTGGTTCACTACAAACTGGGTACTTTATTACTCATTACATACGCAATCACATAACATTACAATATAACACATAACCTGCAAAGAAAAGTGAAAGATTAAGTTGTGCACTCTAATAAGAAAGGGTCGACATCACCTTAGTAGTGTGTAGCCTGCACTCAGTGGTCATCTAGGTTCCCTTCTCGTCTGTGCCTCGGCTCGCCTGGAAGTCACACCTCCGTAGTCACGGATACACGTCTGCACCACTATGCGCTGTTCCCTTCACCCTTCTCCGAGTCACTGGGACCTCTTCCTTATCGGCTACTCTCTCCTCTCTGGCTATTCTGCTAGGAGAGTATCTGTCTCTCGGTTTTTCTCCGCCTCCAAGATGGCGTCTGTCTTCCCTGGAATAAGTAGTAGCTTTACTGCTAACGGCTAGATGCCGCCTACGGACTGAACATGTAACTGCCTCAGACTTTCACTAATATAGAGGTGCGTTTCCTCATGGAAAATTCCGGCCCGTAACCTGCCGCCCACCAAATTCTTGTACCTCCCCGTACCAAGGACACGTTCCCAGCCGGCCGGCCTGATGTAGTGTCTTCGGCATGAAGAAAAATACAATCCTTCGATAAGGGCCGGCCTGAACCGGTTCTCTCCAAGCGAATAACACCTCATAACTAAAACATTACATTTGACCTAGAAGCATCCCAAGCTGCCGGAGCAGAAAGAAAGATGGAGTCTCTCCCGTTTGAGGCCTACCAGGCCTGAATTCAGCACGGCTCCATGAAATACCCTCACTACAGGACAGGTTATCCCTAATACTAACGAATCTATCCCCTAGGCTATGTGTGCAAGCCCTGATCTATGGGGAAGAGCACAGGATCATGTCGAAGTGCCTAGTAAATAGGCTCCATTCACTACTCTAACCCTTAGACTTGAATGGTAAGAGACTGAAGTCACATTCAATCACCTTTCCTCACAAGAAGGCCGGGAAAATCGAGCAGAACAATCCCCCAGGGCACTTTTGCTGGGTGGCAGTGTAAAGGTGGGAGTAGAAGTCAGAAATAGCATCTATGATGCTCGTCTGTCCCCTGATGACGTCCCCTTGAGTGATATGAAGTTCATGTATAAACATGGCAGATCTAGATGGGCGGATCCTACCAGATAGTGTGCGGCCCGAACGATCTCCCTCACCATATCTCCGTGCCTCAGCGTATGTACCCAGGAACTTGACCTCACGTTGAGCCTCTTCGGCAAATTCTAAAAGCTTAGCTTTAAGGTGAGTAGCAGTATCTAGCTCGCCAGTAGAGTAGAACTGGTTTTCAAGGTCTTTTATCTGGGCTTCCAGGGAACTTAGTGTGCCTCTATTTGCCTTCAGTACTCCCGCTGTCTAGCAATGAACTGTCCTCTAATGACAACCTTGAATGCTTCCCACAGTGAAGCCTCAGTGTCTACTGAACCTGTATTGTGAGTGAAGTAGTCTTGAATGTCCGAACGTATTTCCTCTTTGAAGCATCGTCTAGTAAAGCATGTGGCGGAAGGCGCCAGGTAAAGGCACGGGGGTGCACCCGGGATCTGCAACCTCAGCAGGCAGGGGGCATGGTCGGCTAGGGAGCATGCTAAATGCGAGACCTCCAAGGACCATGTGGCTATGTCTCGTGAAACCAACCAGAAGTCCAACTTAGACCAGGCATTATGGTGGCTAGATATACACGTACCCTCTCTAAGTAGGGGGTGTTGTCTCCGCCAAATATCAATTAGCTCACCATCAGACATTATACTGTGTAAGGCGGCGCTCGCATTTGGATGTAGGGAACGAGTAGCGCCTAGCCTGTCCAGTTTATCATTCAATATCGCATTAAAGTCACCACCCCACAATATCGTAGTACAACCTGTTATTTTGACCCTGTTCCAAATGTCGTGGAAACTTTCTGGTGAGTCGACATTGGGGCCATATACAGCAATCATCACTAGTGAAATGCTGCATAGAATGCCACTTATGAGAAGAAACCTCCCCTCAGGATCTGAGTATGTGTGTCCCTCTCGCCAGTCCACTCCCCACCTAATCAACACAGCCACCCCACGGGCATAATTAGAATACAAGGAAGAGTATACTTCTCACCACCTATTGTGACGAAGTTTCTGCGATGGTGTAACATTGAGATGTGTTTTCTGCAATAAACAAACATCAATATTGTGCCTGGCTAAATATGCATGCACTAATCTTGCCTTCCTGTTGTCATTCAACCCTCGGATGTTCCAAGTAAGGACGTTTAAAGCGTTAGCGTGTCATCTTGTGTATAAAGCCTAACTACGGGCCATGAGCAGTGGCAGCGCGACCCCACCCAAGTGCAGTTCAAATGACCCGATCCATGACTGACAAACATACTGGCTGCGAACAATAGAACATTCCCTACCCAGTGCCCTCCTCCCACTCCAACCCCCCAATTAGGTTGTAGAGTACCCTTCCCAAAACAGAAACACGAAAAACTACTTTGCAATGAAGGGAAACTTCCCATGAGGGCATGGAGACACCAGCAACTTCCCTGCTCGCACAGGGTGGCCAGGAGTACTGCAGAGAGGCTGTCGGCCTATATTAACAAAAGCAGGTACTATAAAGGGACCTCAGGCTGCAGAGTCATAGGAACCACATAACAGAACCATATAAAGTTGAAAATGAATTAAGAGTAGAAGGAAAGTAGGACCAATAAGCAAGGTAGACCCCATCTGGCTCTATTGTGACACAGTTATACAGTTGGAAAGGAAGGTGCACTCTATTGCGAGTCATGCAAAACCAATACTTGTAGTAGAAATAGTTTTCTTCTTTTATTTGTCGTCTTGATTAAAAAACACAGGCACACAGCCAACGCGTTTCGTTCCCTTGTGCCTTGGGAACTTCGTCAGGGCTGTAATAATTATAGAAAACCCACATAAATACACATGTAAAATACATATATAAATCACAATATACAAAACATAAACAATAATGACAAAAATAAAAAATAAAAAGATCAAAACATAACAAACTCAGAATTTGTACAATAAACACAACAACAAAGAGAAATACCTACAATCACAATCAAAGTCTATTTCTAAAAGCAAACTGCACGTACAGTATATGACATCTGAAAGTAGAAACGCTCATATTTCGCTTAACTTATACCTACTAAGGGGAGACGCTGTGCAGGACCTTTTCTTTTATACACTGCGAGTTTGGGTGTTTTAATTTTAAATTAACACTTTATGGGGTATTTAAACTGAATTCAGGCAATTTTGGTGTGTTGGAATGATTTTCGGAGTATCCGTCTTTATTAAATAGTGGTACTCTATGTTATGCTGATCTATTCTGTTAATATATCGTTATAATACCGCAATTCTGGGTTCTTAGATGGAATCAATCGTTGCCACAAATAGGTATTCCTTGAATGCTCTTCTCCTGTTATGTTCCACACAACATATTCTTATATATTTAGTTATTGAAAATCATAACTTGCAGTCCGGTTTTTTTACTGGTCTTGATGATGAATTCTGTACACGCTGTTGTG
Source organism: Triturus cristatus (assembly GCF_964204655.1). Taxonomy (NCBI): domain Eukaryota; kingdom Metazoa; phylum Chordata; class Amphibia; order Caudata; family Salamandridae; genus Triturus; species Triturus cristatus. The sequence goes on from NC_140594.1 coordinate 585,441,335, forward strand.
GGAACTAATTGTGTTTCATTGATGTTTGTGTTATGACACTATATATATGTGTTTTCTTAGAAACTGGCTTCCAATTATAATTTTTTCCTTTTAGAATTATATGTACTTGCGACTTTGAATATCAGACTAGATTCCTGTGAATCCACTGATTAGTTACCTTAATTTGGGTTGGTTTGAACACTCTTGATACCTGTAGTAAGGTAAGGAGGGCTTGCAATTGATCTTTATTCCAAATTTATTTTCCTTTTTGGATGTTGCATTTCTGATTACGATTGATTTTGTCCCTGCGCCATATGGAGGTTTCAATATCCTGCACCGTGGTTACTTTTGGTGCTCTTGGTATTTTGTTGTTTAATTTGATTTTTTCGTGGGGTTTGTGGCATATCTTGGTCACTTTCTTTCTTATTCTAATTATTTCTATACTTGCGTATTTCTTTGGAGATGGTTGATTTGGACAAGATATTTGCGCACTCTGTTTCTTTCCCTGTTTCCCTTGTCTTTTCTTTCTTCTGATCATTTCTCTTTTTCATTTTTATTTTATTCTTACTTATTACTATTTGCTCTTTTATTTTTTAGTTGTTCTTTCCCCACCATTTGATTTGTGTACAGTGGTCATGTGTTATTTCATTTGTTAAAAGTAATATATTTGTCTTCGTTCTGCACGATGGTTATGTCCCACCTTAATGTTGTTAAGCGAAATATGAACGTTTCTACTTTCAGATGTCAAAAACTGTACGTGCAGTTTGTTTTTAGAAATAGACTTTGATTGTGATTGTAGGTATTTCTCTTTGTTGTTGTGTTTATTGTACAAATTCTGAGTTTGTTATGTTTTGATCTTTTTATTTTTTATTTCTGTCATTATTGTTTATGTTTTGTATATTGCGATTTATATATGTATTTTACATGTGCATTTATGTGGGTTTTCTATAATTTATTACAGCCCTGATGAAGTTCCCAGGGCACAAGGGAACAAAACGTGTTGGCTGTGTGCCTGTGTTTTTTAATCAAGACGACAAATAAAAGAAGAAAACTATTTCTACTACAAGTATTGGTTTTGCATGACTCGCAATAGAGTGCACCTTCCTTTCTTTTTGTGGACTTTGTGGGAAACAAGTATCTTTAAACAGCAGATACTGGAAGTTGTTGCATTCGTATGCCTATATGGATGATTAATGGAACTTTAAGTGCTTGACCTAGGTCAGCTGTTTGTTTTCTTTGTTGTTTTTCAGTTATACAGTTTGCAGAGTCTTGGAATTCCCAGTCAGTCATTGTCACTGAGATGATCCTCTGGAGCTTTCCCTGTCATTCTGGTGTCTTTAAGATTCCCTCCACCGACATGTTTGGCGAACTTTAAGGCGGATTTTGCATCTGCAAAGTAATGTGCCGTACCGTCGTGCGAGACCTTTAGTTTGGCAGGGTATAGCAAAGAGTACGGGATCTATGCCTGCATTAGGATGCATTTGGTGGGAAGGAACTCCCGATGTGCCGCCTGGACCGCTGGAGTAAAGTCCGGATAGAAGGAAATATTGTTACCTTTGTGGGACATCTGTCCTTTTTCCCTGGCCAATCGCAGAATAAGATCGCGATCTTGATAGGGGACGCTCTGATTGCCGTGAGGGGAACGGCTTCTCCCTGCTACATCCCGCGCCAGTATATGCCGTGAGGGGAACGGCTTTAATCTTTCCATTAAGCGCCGTGAGGTGAACATCTTTAATTTTTCCATTAAGCGCCATGAGGGGAACGGCCGGGCCAAACCACAAGCCCCAGCAGCCCCTGCTGCCAGCAACGCCTACCTGACGCCGCACCTGCCCCCGGAGGCCCTTCAAAAGCAACGAGCGCCCCATGCTTGATAGGGGACGCTCTGATTGCCGTGAGAGGAACGGCTTCTCCCTGCTACATCCCGCGCCAGTATATGCCGTGAGGGGAACGGCTTTAATCTTTCCATTAAGCGCCGTGAGGGGAACATCTTTAATTTTTCCATTAAGCGCCGTGAGGGGAACGGCCGGGCCAAACCACAAGCCCCAGCAGCCCCTGCTGCCAGCAACGCCTACCTGACACCGCACCTGCCCCCGGAGGTGCTTCAAAAGCAACGAGCGCCCCATGCAGCGCGGGATGCTCTGATTGCCGTGAGGGGAAGGCTTCTCCCTGCCACATCCCGCGCCAGTATATGCCGTGAGGGGAAGGGCTTTAATCTTTCCATTAAGCGCCGTGAGGGCAACGGCTTTAATCTTTCCATTAAGCGCCGTGAGGGGAACGGCCGGGCCAAACCACAAGCCCCAGCAGTCCCTGCTGCCAGCAACGCCTACCTGACGCCGCACCTGCCCCCGGAGGCGCTTCAAAAGCAACGAGCGCCCCATGCAGCGCGGGACGCTCTGATTGCCGTGAGGGGAACGGCTTCTCCCTGCTACATCCCACGCCAGTATATGCCGTGAGGGGAACGGTTTTAATCTTTCCATTAAGCGCCGTGAGGGGAACGGCTGGGCCAAACCACAAGCCCCAGCAGCCCCCTGCTGCCAGCAACGCCTACCTGACGCTTCAAAAGCAACGAGAGCCACACGCAGAGCGGGACGCGTGTGGGCAGTGCCCGGGCGATGCCCGGGCCATGGGCAGGCCCGTCCTGCGCCCGTCATCACCAGGAAGAGGCAGGGCAGGGCCAGCCCTCATGGTTCCATTTCTCACCATCTTGTGTTACCACCAGTGAGCAAGCTTCCAACTTATAAGGTATTTCCTGCAACTGACTTGCTCTTGTTTTGTTGAACCCCTCCCCGTTTGCTGCTGCATAGACTGTCTGTGTTAATGCTTCAAGAGGCCTGAATTCCTGCATGATTAGTCAATCTAGCCAGTTTTGGCTCATAAGACTCGTCGTGACGCCCTTTTTCCGGGGTTTAGTAAAGACCTAATGACTGGCCGACCCTTGAAGGACTGTTAGGCCGTGCAGGACTCAAAGCTATTGATGTTGGTGTCTTGGTATAACTGCAAGTGGACGGTCGGGCCCCCTAATGGGTTTAAGGAGAGTGGGTCACTAGCTACAGGACCTCTGCGCTAATTGATCCCCCGGTTGTAAGCTGGTTGTGGGCTCTGTTTTATAGGAAAAGGTGTCTAAGTTTGATACTTCCAATGCTGGAACGCAAGGTTCCTGTATCCCAGAATGGGGAAGAGGCTGGGGCCTCCCAGATCTACAACTAGGGTTGAATCCTCAGTGTCTCAAACTTCTATAGATAAAATGCTTCAGAGGGCCATAGGGGTGGTCAATACGGAAATCGAGCTTATGGAAAGGAGGCTCTCCCTTACTCCGGATTTGTTTATTCCACCCTCAAACGCCTTCGCCTTGTCCACTGAGACCCCACTCCAGTTAGAAGTTCACCCCCCACTATCCCCATCTCCAACCGCCTTTATTCCAGCTATTGCGGCCCCATCCCAGTTGGAAGCCCCCCTTTAGTAATTCCTAGTGAGGCTCCAAACAAGGGAACAGTGCAGAAGAAGGCAATTACATCTAGTATCCCCAAGTCAGGGAAACGCAAACAGCAATCGGAGATTGGCCCAAAAAGAAAAAGAACTTGCGAGGGCCCTCTATCCAACTTAGAGGGAGTATGTGGGGAAGTTCAGAATCAGGGTGACTTTCAGGACGTTAACATCGATCACTCCTATCCTACATGGGCCAAGAACTTGATGAACGATGTTCAGAGCATAGTGAGAGCCATAATTAGAGAAGAACTGGCCCCTGTCATTAGTCGTTTAGACAACCTAGAAAGGATCACTGTACCAAGGGAAGCTAGCAGAACAGAACAACAAACATGTCCTTCTAATATGCCCAGGGGAGGGATTGATTTGGGTTGCCAGGCAGCCATCCATACTACCACTACTCCCCTTGCAAAGGGAGTCCACAACAATTATGAAGCCCCCCCAGTTAGACATAAGACGAAGGGTCAGAGTGGTGTCACACAGCAAAGCAACACAAATTTAAGTTTAGAGGGTAGGGCTAAATCTAGCTCTGACCCCCCTAGATCTTTGGCCATTCAGAGGCCAATCGACCCAGGCTCCAAGACCAACCTGATGGAGCAACCACCACTTGTTGACAGTGAGGGGAAGCATGCAAGCACAAACTCTAACTTGCCCTACATAAACCTCCCCCCGCATGTTCCCCCTATGTGGCAATTCTGACAGGAATCCCACCAATCGAAAATAGCAATAAGGAAACTCACCTCGAGCTTCGTAACAAATGCTTATTCTGGCTTGCTAGATATAAGCAGTTTGATTACGCTCAAGCCGACGAGATCATAATGGTCCGTAGAGTAGGGTGGGTGGGCAATGATGAAAAAATAGATCATGGGGACTGTGCAGTTATCAATTTTAAAAAGCCATTCACTGTTACTAACCTACTCAGATCCTCTCCTTATCATTCTAATGTTCCAACTAGAATGAATCTCCGCCCTCTGGAATTTATTTATCCTTCTCATCAGGCAAACCACAGGGGCCATGATATTAATTCCACCTTGACTGGGGGCCCTAGACCCCTAATCCAAGGATGCCAGGATGTTTCTCATCCACGATTTCTGTTTAACATCCCGGTTAACAACAGATATGATAGCTTGGAGGTGGTGGAATGACTGAGGAAAGGGACAATTATGGAAGGGAATCCAGGACCACACAGCCAGGGCCCGAAGTGTAATGCTGGGAATTGTTTGAGGCGAAAACCTAGGGATAGGAGTTTATACCTCTCCAGTTAATAAACTCTCCTTGTGAAACCATCCACCCTAGGGGGCCCCCTGTTACCATCTCTAACGCCCCAGATAGTGCGTTAAGGAAAGACAGTAAGTCCCATTATGCTCTAGATAATTACCATCTAGTACAACAAGGGGATAGAGTGGCCCCTAATAACAGCGCTGTTGATGCCTTGAGAAGGAAAAGAGGTCCAGACAACAGTATTAGGGTTCTATCATGGAATCTGGCGGACCTTAAAAATAAACTATACTGTCCAGAATGGGGGCTTTTTGTGGCAGAGCAGGACATCTGTCTTTTTCAGGAGGCATGGGCGAGGGAAGAGCTTCAGCAGGTGGGTTTTGCCTCTTTCAATTCCTTTGCTACCTTTGGGGGAAGGGGGAAACCCTCAGGTGGTTTGTCTATCTGGGTGGGCACCCATTTGGGTTGTAGAGCCAATCAGTTGGTAACCCCTGCAAATGACATCCAGTGTGTTCTGCTCACTTTTCCCTCCTCTGTAAAAATCGCCCTAATTAACGTGTATTCCAGACCTGTCAGTAACAGCCAGGAATCTGCTACCATCGATCAGTTAGGGCTCTTTATTCTAACTCTGGACTCAGCTGTCCGGCTCATTATTGGGGGTGATTTTAATTGTCAATATGAACCCCTTACTGATCAGGATCACTTCATGCTCAGTTAGGAGGATATTCTCTGGTCAGTCCCTGACCCCCAGATTAGTCCCATCAGGATCTGGTCACCACTGGCAATACAACTTAATTCACTCTCATTGGCCTTGTCACTAAGGGCATGTAATGGGCGTACCAAATCGGACCGCCCTGGACAACTTACACTTAATCGAGTAGGTCAAGCATCCTTACTTGACTACATTCTAGTAGAAACAAGATCGTGGGGATGGGTCCTTGACTTTCGAATCACTGTTAGACATGATAGTGATCATAACGCCTTGATCTTGAGAGCAGAGGACCTTGGTATTTCTAATTCTGCTGCCCCGGTGGATAGACTGCCCGAGCACTAACATTTACTAACAATAGAAGGAATGTTAGATGGGGCTATATACAACACTCACCCCTTAAGCTGGCCAAAGTTTATCAGGCAGCCATTCCGTCACTGACTAAAATGTGGGAGGTAGTGCAGGCGGGGGGTCCCCTACTGGAGCTGGACAAGGCAGGTCTTACGCACCAAGAGCTACTGGAGAAGTTGGTGGCTGTATTCCATCCCCTGGTGCGGAGGAGGGAACCCAAACGATTTTAGTGTCCCTGGTTTAATGACAAGTGCCGTATGGCCAAGCAAGCCCTACTAGCGGCATTGAAAGCGAAGGACAAGCCCTCAATTAAATATACCCGGACCGGTTATAAAGAGATAACCAAACAGCAAAAGAAAAAGTGGGAAAGTGACAGATGGGAAACTCAGGATTGCCCTAGATAATAAAGATTTGAAAACTTTTTGGGCAATAGTAAGCTCTGGTGATAGGGAAGGGAGCTTGGCGATAGAGCCAAACATAGCTCCCGAAGTATGAGAGTCCCACTTCGAGTCGCTGTACTCAGCTAGGAAAAACAGTCCTGACTGTACCGGCAATCACGCTGTAATATTAGAACCTGACAGTGAGGGGATCACTGAGATCACCATGACCGAAGTGGGCAACGCTATTAATGGACTCCACAGCAATAAAGCGCCAGGCCTAGATAAACTACCAGGTGACCTTTACAAAGAGGAACCCAAAATCTGGGTACCCTATCTGTGGGTCCTATTTAATGCTGTTATGAAAGGCATGAAGCCCCCGGACACATGGTGTGGGGCCGAGATTGTTCCTATACACATAAAAGGTTGCCCTCTTCTACCAACCAATTACAGGCCGATCAGTTTAATCGATATCACCCAAAAACTTTTCGGTCGGTCCTTTTAGATCGGCTCCAGGGCTGGATGGAAGAAAAGAAGATTTTGACCCCATATCAGGCTGGCTTCAGATCAAACATGTCAACCGTGGACCAGATTTTCGGACTCCAACTGCTTTTCTGGAAAACGGTGACACTAGAGGGTGGCAGCCTCTACTTAATTTTTGTTGATCTGAAGTTAGCTTTTGATCGTGTACCTAGAGAACGACTCTGGGAAGTGCTCAGAGATCTGGGAATTCCATATTATCTCCTTAATGTCATTGTAAGGCTCCATCAAGACAACTTTGCCCAAGTGAGATGTGGAAAATACGGGGAGCTTACCTCGCGCTTCCCAGTTAAGAAAGGGGTTCGCCAGGGCTGTGTCCTGCCCCCACTTTATTCTGCCTCTTTGTCAATGGGCTCATTGACCATCTCAATAGAATTAAAGACAATGATGCCCCAAAGTTAGCCTCAGGGAGGGTGCCGGTACTGATGTTCGCAGACGACACCCTCCTACTTGCTAAAACACCAATGGGTATTCAGCATATTCTTGATGGGTTTGTAAATTTCTGCAAGCTCTGGGGATTGGAGATCAATATTTTAAAAACAAAGTATATGGTCTTCAACCCCCCTAAAACTACTCGCCCCAACCAATCTCTTTGTGGAATTCCCCTGGAAAGAGTTAAGGTGTTTGATTATTTGGGTGTAACTTTGTCCGAACACTTTGAATGGGGGGCCACAGATGACAAAGGCAAGGCTCAGGCTTACACAGACGGTGGTTGGGATTATGAAATTACATAGCTCCTCTGCATTTAAACCGGCGGGCCCTGTGGTGGAAGTTTATAAGGCACAAGCGGGGTGCTACTTTATATGGGGCAGAACTGTGGGGGCACCGCCCCTCTTCTGAGTTGAGTAAGGTGGAGAATAGCTTCGTGCGGCAGCGCCTAGGCCTCCCTCGTAGTACTCCCCTGCTGCCCATTCGCATGGACTTGAGTATTAGGCCCATACATGAGGAGATTGCCCTTAGACCCATCACATTTTGGTGCCGTCTATGGGCGACCCCGGAACTGTCCACCTTTAGGGCTGAGCTTAAGGAGTTTTTAGCTCCCTGTACTCTTAAGAAAATTTCCTGGGTAAACCATATAAGAGACCACGCATTTAAGTTAGGTATGCCAGATTTATGGAGGACACCTGACATAACATGCCCAATGACCCCAAGGGTGGCTCTAGTTGGATGTTATAGATCCCACAAACTAGCGGTTACCCAGGAAAGTTCTTCTCACGGTCGTTTGACTATAGAGTTTCTCTAAGTCAAAGACGTGTTCAAAAGAGAATCCTTTCTGGATACCATCGAACCCCCTCTAGCCATGAAACTTTATGTTCAGTTTAGGATAGGGTCCCCCCCACTTCGTTCTTTTACCAGCAAATGGGCTAAAGAAAGCAATAGTGAGTGCCCCGCTTGTAAGTACAAGGAAGAGTCGATTACCCACATTTTCTTTTTTTCGTCCAGCCTATCTCACGCCGCGCAAGCGTTGGTTAATCCAACTCTGCAAGAACATCTGCTTTGTGTGTTGCGTGGAGGCACTGAGGGTTTTTCAATATGTTACTCACCCGCCAATAGTGTTTGCTGTTTCACGATTTTTAAACTCAATGTGGTTCATTAGGTGTCCCATTTTAAAGTAGTTGATTCCGGGAGGAGAGAAATAGTTGATTACGCATAGGATTGTTTTTTATCATTTATGAGTCCCCTCTGGATCTAGATTATATCCATTCCTAACTTTGTAAAAGTTTTATCTTCATTTTTATTGTATCCTTTTTAAATCCTTTTTATGACATAAAAAAAAAATATATATATATATATATCACCATTTATATGGCTGAGTTCCCTTTTTCTTCCTTATGTGTATCTTTGTAAAACTGTTGTGAATTTAACGAAAATGAACTCGTTAATATTGAATGTACTATTGCAAATATTTTTTAAGCGTGTTAATGTTTTATTGTCAAATGTACTTTTTCTTGTGGCCGAAATAAAGTTTTTGGAATGGAATGGATAGTTCAACAACTTTGTCAGAATTGGTCTGGGTGTCGCACCAACGGGAGGCTTAGGCCCCAGGGATCTATGTGCCCTCTCCACCATGAATACTGATGACAGATGACGATCAATGAGTTTGTGTAGTAGATCCAACACAAAGGTCTCCATCTTGGAAATGGCGGTAGTCTCTGGAAATCCGGTGATGCGAAGGTTATTCCGCCTTCACCTCGCCTCCAAATCATCATTCTTGGCCCTGATGATCCCCAGCAACTTATCCATATGTAGCAACTGCTCTTTAGCGTCACCCTGGAATTCATGGAACTCCGTTTGCCGATTTTCCAGCACATCTAGTCGAGTTTAATGCGTCGCCACTTGCGTCTTCACCGAGTCTAGCTGCGCAGTTAGGGTATTCAATTTGGTGTTGATGCTACGCAAGCTAGAACGCATCTCCAGCATGAGGGACCGCAGATCTTCCCCGTGATCTTTCGCCAACGACTCATGTTGGCCATCCCCCTGCGCATCTGAGACCGGCTCTGTGTGTCTTGTGGCGCGTTTATTCTCGAAAGTCAATTTAGGTTGCTAGGCATCTTGCTTCCCCATGTTTCCAGTGGCTGGGTATGCGCACCAAGCTCAGTGATACCCACACTTGTGCCTATCGGGTCCTCGGCCTCACAGCTGGCCACCAAGGCTGGGGCACGAGCACTATATCGGGGCCTCTTAGTTGCCAGTACAGTCCAGGCCACACACCTTACCACAGGGACCACTCAGGACAAGGCGTGGTTCGTAACAGCGAGACTCCAGTCTAGGCCAGGCACCACCACAACCAACAATGAGATAGCGCGGTAGGGGCAGAGGCAACCTCGGGAACCAAGGCTCACAAAAGCACGGTTGTCAGGGAGCCACCAGTCTCAGCAGCATACGGGGCACACTACACCACATCCATTGCCCACGACCGTGCAGTAAGCCGCGGTGGCATTATAATGTCTGAGTAGGCATCAGTCGTGGCCAGTGCTCGGCAGATCGCGCAGCAGAACAGCTGATCCCAGACCTCTGTCCCAGGTCGCGTGGTGCAAAAGAGAATGAGGGATTTCAAAGATGGGGCAGCAGGCGTATAGGGCCTTTACGAGGGTGGTGCACTCCCCACCATTATCTCTTCGCGCCTCGCCAGATGTCCTACTCAATGACGCGCTCCCACAGCCGGAATACCGCACCCGCAACTCCAGCCACGGCCTGCTGAGAATGGTAAAAAGCTGTATTCAAAGAGGAATCCAGGGGTGGCATGGAATGGGTGCAATACATGGTCAAAGGTGATGCGTGCTAAGCACTCAGGCTCTGCCAAGCAGGCCATTTGGTGTGGCTTCTGGGCACAGAGAGTAACCAAAGGCAGCATTTTGAGCTCAGCAAGAAAATCAGTGAGGAAGCACATGTCCAATACCTATAGGCATGGCTGAACTGCAGTGGGGAGCAGGCAAGGCAAGACCAAGAACCTTGTTCTGCATTCCGCACTGGGCGTAGGTATTAGGTGCAGGGAGTGGCTGGAAGCCAAGCCTTATGCCCAGCACCACATGGAAACAGACAAATGTTGCTGTCTGTAGGCTTCTGCATCTAGTAGAAGGGAACTGGGTACAAGGTTAGTCATACTCACACATCCTAAGGTCTGATCATATTGTGTGTAGGTAAAGCCCATGTTGAGGGACAGGAAACCCATCATGAGCTCACAGTGTACTGAGAATGGCCACAGTGGGGTTTTGGGCAGGTGGACTGGGTACAGTTCACTGCCAAAAGCCAGGTCTTGAAATTCAAACTTGCTGGACACAGCTGAAGCCTATGCCCAGTGGGCTCCAGGGACCAGGTGTCTGGGTGCCATCCCTGCACCCATGCCTACTGGGCATGCCTACTGAATGTCGGACTATTGGAATGGGATGTGACAGAATGCCATGTACCTGGAGATTTTACAGGAGTGGCTGAAGCCCAAGTCTTGAGGAGAGTGGGGGAACATGGGTTTAGGAAAAGGCCAAAAGCCACTGCTTGTACAATGCACCATGACCCCATAAGGCAAGGTTGATCCTTGCCCTTTAATCTCTGGAAGAGTCAGATGGGGTACACAGAATTGCTGAATAGGGTGCAGGCTCTGCACAACTGTGTGCAGTATACAGAGCCTGCTTTGCCGAAGGCTCTTGGAACAGGGACACCCAGAGTCAGCCGTACACAGGCACAATAAATAGTGTGATATACTGTTACAGCATAAGTAATGTGTACTATTTTGTTTCTGAAAATTTGTGAATATAATACTAACTTATATTTATGTTCTTTTTTAACAGTGGTTGGAGTTATACGTCTTTAGATGTGTCAACATACTTGTAGCGCCACACAGTTATCTCTTAGACGTACCCCTGGAGAGAGTCTTGACGCATAAAGAGCACTTGACATGCTTTGCCACTACTTTCTTTTATCCGGAGGGAATGGTGAAAAACTCCAATGGAATTTATAGCCGCTCTGCTAGGTGTTGCTCCTCCGAAAAATGCAGTTCAACAGCGTGTGGCAGCTCATCCTCACTGCCACCAGATGCCATTTTATTTGCAAATGATTTAAAAAACATTTTTGAATAAGAAAAGAGCCGGTGCTGAATTGAGAACAGGGTTTTTTTCTACAATCTTTATGATTGTTTTTTCCCCACTGTTCAAGGATGAATCCTTATACAGTACATTGAAATACTATTACTGTACTGCATAAAAAAAGTCAACTGTTTTGTTTATAATGTGAACTTATGCATTGCAGAAACTAAAGGTTTATTGTGGAATATTGTAAAAAGTAATACTAACTTCTATTTATGTTCTTTTTCTTTTTAAACAGATGAATAACATGATCCATTGGAGTAAAGTCATTTCCTAATTACTTCTTTCTATGCAGTTTAACAAACGTACTTTGTCAAGGTACACACCAAAGGAGAGCCTGATACAGCCACTGAAACATACAGCTACACACCTATACAATCACAATCACACTCAGTCTCTCTCCCATGTAACCAGTAACACACCTAATCACTCACCCACACAGTTGCTAACACATCCACTCATTCACCTAAACAGTCACTCATACACCCAGTTAGTCACAAATATGGCTACTAACACAGCCAGTCAGTCACCCATACAGCTAGTGTCCCACACACTCAGTCTCTCATTCAGTCATTGTCACAGGCACTCACCCATACAGACACTGATGCACAGAGTCACTCGCCCATACATGTAACTCATACAGCCACTCAGTCACTCAGTCACCTATACAGCTAGTAACACAGCCAGTCAATCACCAACTCAGCTAGTGACATACACATACTCAGTCTCTTATACAGTCAGTGCCACAGGTACTCACCCATACAGACACTAACACACCCACTCATTTACCCAGACAGGTACTAACATACCCACTCACTCACCCATACAGTCACTCGTACATCCACTCAGTTACCTAAACAATCATTAACATACCCTATCACTCTCCCACGTAACCACTGACACACCCACTCACTCACCCATGTACCCACTCATGCATCCTCTCATTCACCATTTACAGCCACTCACACACCCACTCACTTACCTATACAAACACACACACACTCATTCACAAACCCATAAAGCCACTCAAACAACCATTCAGTCACTCAGACATCCACTTACTCACACACCCACTCAGTCACCCATATGGCCACTTATGCATCCACTTGCTCACCCATACAGCCACTCATGTACCTATTCATGCACCCATACACTGACACACACACCCACTCACTCGCTTATACAGCCTCTCATGCATCCACTAACTTACCCATACAAACACACACACTCATTCACGAACCCATACAGTCACTGTCATACCCACTCACTAAAACACTCACACATCCAGTTACTCACTCATGCACCCACTCACTAACAGAAACTCACTCACTCATACTCTTTCTTATACATAAACACGCCTACAGTTTTTTGTTTTTAACCAAGAAAGGTGGTTCTAATGAGAACCCTTGATTTTTTTAGTGATTTTTTAGAATGTTTCTTTTTTTCTTTACCAATAAAATAAGGACTGGAAAAAGTTTTAGAATGTTTTCTTTTTTTCTTTACCAATAAAATAAGGACTGGAAAAAGTATTCAGTGAAAAAGCTCAAAACTGGAGATACAAGTGTCATTCTAGAAAAAAGAAAAAATATAACACATGGTGTTTTGCTGCTTCTAGAACTGCAGCAACTGAATGTTTCCCTACAGTGAACGTTTTTGCAGTCCAAACAAAATTCTTAGCAGCTCCGGGGACTTCTCAGGGAGTTGTTGGTCAACCTTGGTAGGTATTGGGTCCCCTGATGCAATTGCTGTCACACTTGAAGTGGAAAAATCTTGTGCTCTGCGCTCCCTCTCTGCACTGGTGAGTTGTTTGGAGTAGTAAGTCTTTAGGTACGTCAGCATACTCATTGTATCACACAAACATTTCTTCAATTTACCCCTGGGGAGGATCCTCTTACATAGAGAGCACTTCACATGCTTTGCCCCATTTTTTTTCCTCCCGGAGGGTATGGTGAAAAATTCCTACACAATGGATTGGCTCTTCACCTGGGAGTCTTCCTCTGATGATACTGTCTTTCACAGGGTGTGGCTTCTGATCTCCACTGTCACCACATGCCATTTTAATTTTAAATGCAAACCAAAAAACTCCAAAATGATTTTTCCAAAAGGAAAACAGCAGGTGCTGAAAGATGAACCTCCAATGAAATTCCTTGAATCCCTAGTCAGGTGATTTTTTTTTTTTTGAATGCCAACGTAGTCGCGATAACGGGAAATGTAATAAAACAGAATTGAAATATAACATGACTTTTGAATATATCACTTTATATGTTATATTATTAAACTTCTGATCACAAACATTAATTATAATATGTGTCTATATGTTTTTTAGACTGCCTAAAAATCACGCCAAAATTGCTAATAACTGCGGTAGCGGAATATACATATTGCAACTTTTCGCAACAAATTCGCAAATTTAAATTTAAAAAAAATGCCTTATGGGCACATCTGTTTCTTGATACCCAAGAAAATGAGGACATCTCCACCAAACAAAGAAGCACGTGCTTCATACAGTTAGGAGAGAGTACTCTTCTTTGATGGAGATGCGCCTCTTTGTGGTCTCGTTGTCTTCTCTATAGGAAGATACATGTTATCACAGATTTCTGGATGAAGACACACAGAGAACATTGTGGAAATGCAGAGAAGTTTGCTGAAGACATTTTCTCATGATCCATTATGCAGCTATTGTGTAGAAAATGCACCTGGCATTTACCATACGAGGTAGCACTTTGTAACGGTAGGCAAGGATCGAGGTCTAGGCAAGGTCGTTTTAAGCTCGGTTTTATTTTTCTGTACACACGTCTTTTGTGTGAAGCCAGAGTTTTTGAACAGGGATAACACGTCTTATCCGTTTTTGGTCAGGGGGCTTCTGGTTATTCTGTCCTTCTTCATCAGGAGGTGGTCTTCCTCTCTTTGTCCGGGTACTCGGGTCAATCGGGTGGAAGAAAAGAAGGGAAAAGGTTGTAATTGCCTCTGAATAATAATGAAAATAGGGAAGGGAGTGAGGGAACACCCTTGTCGTGCCGTACGTTCTAAGAGTGTGTTATGGTGTTCGGAAACCAGGTAGCAGTAGGTAAGAGAGAGAGAGAGACACCCTATTAGTCAGTTTTCTCCCTCCTCCCGACTCACCCCTGCAAAGCGTTCCCATGCCTGAGTGAGCCATGCTCCTCCAGGAGCGTGGCTGGCCGCAGCTCAGAAACGTTGGCCTCCTGGCTTTCCAGTTGTCCCAGATTCCCCTGGAGTCTTCCTCAGGAGCGGTTGTTTCTCGGCTGGCGTCTCCGGTAGTCCTCTCGCGGCCACTTCCAGCTCCTCGCCTCCGCGTCTTCCGGAAGGTTCACACACCTCGTTCCGCCTTCCCTTATTGGACCAGGTCTGATGACGTCCGTCTCATGGGTGGCGGCATCTGTGGCTGTATTGCAATTAAAGGGACCATGATTAAAGAAAAAGGTGTCCGCCACATGTGGGGTGTTTGGCCTGGCAGTCCAGTCATCCTGCTGAGAGGAGAAAAGAGGACCGGTTGAAGGCGGCACAGTCCACCAGTCTTCTGTAGGTTTGTTTCCCTCCTGGGTAGCACTGGGACCGTGACACACCTACTAATTAACCAGTACAAACTATTTCAGCTGGGTAGACATTTTGTGCAAAACTGAGGACTTTTGTTGGATATATGATAAGGGGATATTTCTTTGTGGCCCTGATACTCATTTCACAGATATTAAACCTCAACAGGAAGCACTTACAAATATTTGGCAAAGGCAAAGCAAGTGTATTTTCTCTACAACCACACATTGAAAAACAATCTGAAATCCTTGATAAAGGTGAAAGCATTGTTTATTTATCAGAGCGCAATCTGTATTGACTGTGATGAATGGGTTCTTTTTTGCCTCTCCTGGTGAGTGTTCCGCCACCACTCACTGGTGAACCCAACACTGCAGGAGCGAAGAGTGTCCCAATCCGCTACCCATGCTTTAACCACTGTTGCCCATACATATATATATCGGCAACCGCAGAAGAAGGCACTGAGAGAAGGTGGGGTAAAACAAGGAAAAAGAAAACAAAACAAGGTTGACTATCCGTCTAGGCTCCCCTCTCTCTGGCTGTAGACGGAACACAGGGAAGGAACAGGTAGCATTTGGGAAAGAGAACAAGAAGAAAGTATTAAGCAGTGTGTGCTGTGAATATCACCATTCATAAATGACCAGGTACACATTCATGAACAGGAATGTATATATGTCTTACCCCTTTCTTATAGTCTTTGTCCAAGACGGTAAGAAAAAAACAACCTGGGTTCTACTCCATCCTGTTGTGGTGTAACAAGTATGATGTAGTCACTGGAAACACAAAGATTGTCCAAGCCAAATAACACTTAGTGCCTCCTTCTTAAAACAGGAGAAAAATACCTAACAAGGCAAAAAAGCAGTTTATATGCTAAAAATAGTAAGGGATACTTTTTAGTTGCTCTGCTTTGAAACGCTTCGTAGAAGCGCCCTGTAGTGAAGATAGCGATTTAGATGCACACATTGCTATGTTAGCATAAGCGCGTTAGATTTTAGAAACCCATCTTGCCACTTTTGCTGCTTTTGCACACGACACTGCAGAGACATGTTATTATTTGAAAACTGCTTGCTTGCCTTTTCTTCACATGAGAACTGTCTGTTGTTCACATCCCTAGACGTGCACTGCGACCTTGAACTGAACATTGTGTTCAAAACACTCTGAGCCGCCAGACAATGTATGTTTTTGAGTTCAGGTTGATCGGCCCACTCTCTAGCCATATTATACACACAGATGCAAATACCTGAATGTCGAGAGCCTTTAATATTACAGTTTGCATGCGTTAGAAACACATTCTGGAGAAGAACATTTCCAGGCGCAGAGCAAAGCTGATCCTGTGATGTGATTCAGCTAAGCTGATCTTTACGGTATGGGGTTCCCCATTAAAGCCTAGAGACCTTCTATTAGCCTAATAATATTAGTTTACTAGCGAAAGGAAGGTAGCTGCATTTCACTGTCATTTATACTATGATTTCTCCTTTCATTTTCTATGGTATTGTAACAATGCTGATGGTTTTAATTATAATCATTTGTCTGCTTATGTTAGCCAAAGTACTGCATCTTATGACACGTAGTTTATAAAATAAACCTTTTAAACGTTATCGTGTCTCTGATTACTCTTGTTGTGGACTGATATGAGAATAATAACGAACAGGTATTTCTGATTCCCACCATTCCTGAGAGTACTCTAAGTCGCTTGTTCTGGGTTGTCTATACATTGGGACCTCCGAGAGATTACGGATAACGAATGGGACACTGATGCTGGTCGGATAGGGGTTCTGGGTACTAAGGTGAGTTTTTTGGTACACCACAATTCACTGAGGTCCTAGTTTCCTGCACATAGTTCTGTGCATGAGCAGAATCCCTGCAACATGGCGCACCTAACGTTTGGTCTTTTGATTTGAAACGCCTTAGTAGTGCTTATATTAGTCCACAACACCCTCACTCTTGTTTCCGGATAACGGGAGTGACGGATTTCACCTACCTGTTAGTAAACTAATAGGTTCATACAAGCTTGTAAATTAAAAAGGTGTTTTATATTTCTGAACCCTTGTGCTACTGTAAAATCCGTAGTTGTTCTTCTCTGTGTCCTTATGGCGGTCAAAATTGCAGCACATAGTCGTACGCCTCTGCGGCGTCATTTGACGCAGTATTGGGTACCGGACGATGAGATGGCCGTAATTTTTGTGGTGACTGCGGACGCGTCCCACCCTTACGAGTTGTTTTACTCTTGGGTAACTCTGCCGGAAGTGAATGCAAATGATAAGACGTTTCACTCGTATACTCACACACGGGTCACAGCAAATTATACGCCATACAGGGCGTTGGAGATTCCCCTTTCAGCCTGGCAGCATAGCATTTGGTTTAATGGCGCCCTTCCCCATGCGGTTGCACCGGCTAGACTCGGCCCTTTGTCGATTCCAGGGGCCACATGGCCGGTGCTGGCCGGATTTACGCCTCACCCCCGCTATTTGACTATTGCGGTGGACGAATTGCGTACACTCCATATAGCCCTTATTACAGTATATAGGGCTTTGGTGCAATACGTTTCGCGCAATGTGCAGGTGGGGGTACCTGCTGTTGCGGGACTACCAGCTGGTCACCCTGTGGTTGTTATTAGCCCTGTCATAGTTAATTCGGTGATGGGCAAGCGCCCCCAGAATAAGGACGATTTGCCTTATTGGCTTGCCGAGAAATTTGACCAACTGGAAGCGGTGTTTCCACACTCTACATCTGTGGAGAAACACAGAATCCTCACCATTAGTTTGCCGAAAGACTTAATCCCAGAAGTGTCCGATTGTGACAACTGGGATAAGGTTTTTGCCGCGGTCTACTCGAAGTGCTTTGGCACTCCGTCTATGGCTGTGCTTCCCTCCGTCATTAAATGTGTTCAAGATAACCACGGTCCGGAGGCGGCTGTTGAGTTGGGAATGCGACTTGTCGGAGTATTCGACGTAGTTTCCTCTCTCGTCCTTGTTAATCTCAAGGGAGATGCGGTACAATTTCAAGTGGCTAATGGCTTAGCCCGCGTCGATGAACTCGATAAGCCGAAAGAGTTGCCTAAAATTATTGCTGAGGCGTATAGAACAATTGGCCGCAGTAGTTTAGGGATTAAACCAACTATAGTCATTCCTGACCTGATACAACAAACTAAGGTGAGCTCGTCTGTTAAAGACGATCGTCCAACTTTTCCAAAACAAAATTGGCTCCAAAAGAAACAGGGAAAGCAGCAATAGAAACAGGGGTCTCGTCCTGCGTCTCCCGTACAGCCGACTAGTGAACACACATACAATTTGCGCGAACGCACTAGTATTAGGTCACCTGATAGATTTCAGGTTACTGAACAATGCTCTCCTCGTTCTTCACAGGAAACATCGGCCTCACAGTCCGGTGGCGGAGAACGCGGCAAAGGTCGGGGTGCCCAACAAGGTCGTGAGCAACCCCGTCAGGCTGATGGTAAAGGAAAACAAGACAAGTTTGCAAGTCAACGTTCCCCGTTTCAGAAGAAGTTTGCTGCGCTAACAGCGAGGTATGCCACAGATAGTGCGGACGCAGATTCGGAACCTGACATGGGCGCTAACGCTGCTCGACAGCGCAGTGGAGGTTACAGTAGTGCGGCAATCACTACGTCCATTTCTGGAGGCGACAGCAACTGACACATTCATTACTGTAGAAACTGCGGACACTAGAGTGGCTCCCCCTGACAGACTATATGACATAGTACTCTTAATTGAAGGTGGCATACAATGCACAATACTAGGGATTTTTTGGGATAATCTGACCTCTTCCTATGACATTCTCTTGGCAGAGGCAGACTGGCCCCCGACTTTCATTTTAGATGCTCCCAGAGGGGAGGAGGTAATCCTCCCGTCCTTTGCGCATACGGTGCCAAAGGAGCATGCTGAAAGGTTTGCCGAAGAGTGGGCTCAGGTGCTTGCACCGGCTTTGTATCGTACTCAGGTGGGCTGGGATAAATTGTGCCCCAGCCATGAGATTCCCTTACGGTCTATGCCTCATCCACAACCCCAATATCCCATGCGCCGCGAAGCTAGATCTCACGTCGCGGAAATCCTTGAGCAATTGGAATATCAGGGTGTTATTGAAACATGTGTGTCAACAATGAATAATCCTTTATTCACTGTAACGAAGCCTGATGGGCCGTAACGCCTAGTTTTGGATTACCGGCATTTAAACTCTCATTGCCGGACATGCGCGGTACAGAATACCCACAGTTCTGCCCTAGTTGATAGTCTTGTGCGTAAAAGGTTTAAAACCACACTTGACATATCCAATGGCTTTTACAGCCATAACCTGTCCTCTGTTAGTAGTCAGTGGACAGCGTTTACTTCTGGCGGCAAGCAAAAACAATTTAAAAGATTGGCCATGGGCTATAAAAACAGCCCTGGCGTCTTTGCCGCACGTGTAGTCTCTCTGTTAGAGAGCATTGACCCAGATGCGTACTCGTATGTTGATGATATATATCTCACGGATGACGAGTTGTGGCCGCATCTGTGTCACGTTGATCGCATTATTGTTATGTTTGCAGACTTCGGTTACAAATTCAACTTTGCGAAGTCTCACATTGCAGAGTATACAGTGTTGTTTTTGGGCTACGAGCTCAACAATGAGGGTCGAGGGTTAGCTCCTCACTTTCTGGAGAAGTGCGCATGTTTGCGTGCTTCAACAACACTGAAAAAATTACAATCTTTACTGGGCTTTCTGAATTTCGGTCGTACGTACATTCCCGATTATGCCCAGCATATCAAGCCACTATATGCCTTGGTACAACCAACTTTTTCCAAATCGAGCTGGCTGCCAGAACATTCAGCTATTTTGCAGTCATTGCAGGCTGATCTTCTTGCTTCAAAATACTTACTGACACGTGATAACCACACAAACCTGGTAATAAGAATTGTGCCAGGCGCAGTGGGTTTCACCTACTTAACGTTCAATGAGGGCGACACCGTCCCCAATGCATACAAATCACACCTGTACACTTCGGCTGAACTGCGCTTTTCCTCTGTCGAAAAAGTTTTGACTGAGGTGCAGATGGCGATTCTTAAAGAACGAGCGCTGTCGCAAGGAAAACGCATGTTGGTGGTCACACCGTATCCTGGCCTAGAGGCAGTGACGAAAGCCAGTGTACCCAATTCCAAAGCTTTGCATCCACGTTGGATACAAAGGGCCACTTCCCTGACATCGCCAGATGTCACTTATATCTTTGATGCCTCATTACAGACGCAGGAGTACTTGCAATATGAATCCGTTCATCCGTCTCCTCTGTCTTTGCGCCCGCTCGAAGATTACCATTGTGTCATTTATACTGACGAAAATCCGATTGGCCGCACTCTACTAGTCCTACCAGCGTGTTACCCAAAAGAATTGTGGTCCATGAAGTAGCGTCGGCAGATACGTCTATGCCAAAAGTTTAAAATGAAAATAAGTGTCACGTTAGCCATCCCTGGACACGAGTTTCGAGGTAGTTGCCTCTCGTCAGCAGGGAGTAGGTATGTGTGTAGGGTTGCTGCGTAGGCTGCCAAAAAATATTCTCAGGTAAAGTACCGCTTAAGGCGCGCAGGTGCGTAGCCATGGGCTCGTCAGCCCCACCGGCTCAAGGGAGCCTGAATGTAAACAAAAATCCGTTTGGCCGCACTCTGCTAGTCCTACCAGCGTGTTACCCCAAAGAATTGTGGTCCATGAAGTAGCGTCGGCGGGTACGCCTATGCCAAAAGTTTAAAATGAAAATAAGTGTCGCGTTAGCCATCCCTGGACACGTGTTTCGAGGTAGTTGCCTCTCGTCAGCAGGGAGTAGGTATGTGTGTAGGGTTGCTGCGTAGGCTGCCAAAAAATATTCTCAGGTAAAGTACCGCTCAAGGCGCGCAGGTGCGTAGCCATGGGCTCGTCAGCCCCACCGGCTCAAGGGAGCCTGAATGTAAACAAAAATCCGATTGGCCGCACTCTGCTAGTCCTACCAGCGTGTTACCCCAAAGAATTGTGGTCCATGAAGTAGCGTCGGCGGGTACGCCTATGCCAAAAGTTTAATATGAAAATAAGTGTCGCGTTAGCCATCCCTGGACACGTGTTTCAAGGTAGTTGCCTCTCGTCAGCAGGGAGTAGGTATGTTTGTAGGGTTGCTGCGTAGGCTGCCAAAAAATATTCTCAGGTAAAGTACCGCTCAAGGCGCGCAGGTGCGTAGCCATGGGCTCGTCAGCCCCACCGGCTCAAGGGAGCCTGAATGTAAACAAAAATCCGATTGGCCGCACTCTGCTAGTCCTACCAGCGTGTTACCCCAAAGAATTGTGGTCCATGAAGTAGCGTCGGCGGGTACGCCTATGCCAAAAGTTTTAAATGAAAATAAGTGTCACGTTAGCCATCCCTGGACACGTGTTTCGAGGTAGTTGCATCTCGTCAGCAGGGTGTAGGTATGTGTGTAGGATTGCTGCGTAGGCTGCCAAAAAATATTCTCAGGTAAAGTACCGCTCAAGGCGCGCAGGTGCGTAGCCATGGGCTCGTCCGTCCCACCGGCTCAAGGGAGCCTGAATGTAAACAAAAATCTGATTGGCCGCACTCTGCTAGTCCTACCAGCGTGTTACCCCAAAGAATTGTGGTCCATGAAGTAGCGTCGGCGGGTACGCCTATGCCAAAAGTTTAAAATGAAAATAAGTGTCCCACACACATACCTACTCCCTGCTGACGAGAGGCAACTACCTCGAAACACGTGTCCAGGGATGGCTAACGCGACACTTATTTTCATTTTAAACTTTTGGCATAGGCGTACCCGCCGACGCTTCTTCATGGACCACAATTCTTTGGGGTAACACGCTGGTAGGACTAGCAGAGTGCGGCCAATTGGATTTTTGTTTACATTCAGGCTCCCTTGAGCCGGTGGGGCTGACGAGCCCATGGCTACGCACCTGCGCGCCTTGAGTGGGACTTTACCTGAAAATATGTTTTGGCAGCCTACGCAGCAACCCTACACACATACCTACTCCATGCTGACGAGAGGCAACTACTTCGAAACACGTGTCCAGGGATGGCTAACGCGACACTTATTTTCATTTTAAAGTTTTGGCATAGGCGTACCCGCCGACGCTTCTTCATGGACCACAATTCTTTGGGGTAACACGCTGGTAGGACTAGCAGAGTGCGGCCAATCGGATTTTTGTTTACATTCAGGCTCCCTTGAGCCGGTGGGGCTTACGAGCCCATGGCTACGCACCTGCATGCCTTGAGTGGTACTTTACCTGAAAATATGTTTTGGCAGCCTACGCAGCAACCCTACACACATACCTACTCCCTGTTGACGAGAGGCAACTACCTCGAAACACGTGTCCAGGGATGGCTAACGCGACACTTATTTTCATTTTAAACTTTTGGCATAGGCGTACCCGCCAACGCTTCTTCATGGACCACAATTCTTTGGGGTAACACGCTGGTAGGACTAGCAGAGTGCGGCCAATCGGATTTTTGTTTACATTCAGGCTCCCTTGAGCCGGTGGGGCTGACGAGCCCATGGCTACGCACCTGCGCGCCTTGAGTGGTACTTTTCCTGAAAATATGTTTTGGCAGCCTACGCAGCAACCCTACACACATACCTACTCCCTGTTGACGAGAGGCAACTACCTCGAAACACGTGTCCAGGGATGGCTAACGCAACACTTATTTTCAATTTAAACTTTTGGCATAGGCGTACCCGCCGACGCTTCTTCATGGACCACAATTCTTTGGGGTAACACGCTGGTAGGACTAGCAGAGTGCGGCCAATCGGATTTTTGTGTACATTCAGGCTCCCTTGAGCCGGTGGGGCTGACGAGCCCATGGCTACGCACCTGCGCGCCTTGAGTGGTACTTTACCTGAAAATATGTTTTGGCAGCCTACGCAGCAACCCTACACACATACCTACTCCCTACTGACGAGAGGCAACTACCTCGAAACACGTGTCCAGGGATGGCTAACGTGACACTTATTTTCATTTTAAACTTTTGGCATAGGCGTACCCGCCGACGCTTCTTCATGGACCACAATTCTTTGGGGTAACACGCTGGTAGGACTAGCAGAGTGCGGCCAATCGGATTTTTGTTTACATTCAGGCTCCCTTGAGCCGGTGGGGCTGACGAGCCCATGGCTACGCACCTGCGCGCCTTGAGTGGTACTTTACCTGAAAATATGTTTTAGCAGCCTACGCAGCAACCCTACACACATACCTACTCCCTGCTGACGAGAGGCAACTACCTCGAAACACGTGTCCAGGGATGGCTAACGCGACACTTATTTTCATTTTAAACTTTTGGCATAGGCGTACTCGCCGACGGTTCTTCATGGACCACAATTCTTTGGGGTAACACGCTGGTAGGACTAGCAGAGTGCGGCCAATCGGATTTTGGTTTACATTCAGGCTCCCTTGAGCCGGTGGGGCTGACGAGCCCATGGCTACGCACTTGCGCGCATTGAGTGGTACTTTACCTGAAAATATGTTTTGGCAGCCTACGCAGCAACCCTACACACATACCTACTCCCTGCTGACGAGAGGCAACTACCTCGAAACACGTGTCCAGGGATGGCTAACGCGACACTTATTTTCATTTTAAACTTTTGGCATAGGCGTACCCGCCGACGCTTCTTCATGGACCACAATTCTTTGGGGTAACACGCTGGTAGGACTAGCAGAGTGCGGCCAATCGGATTTTTGTTTACATTCAGGCTCCCTTGAGCTGGTGGGGCTGACGAGCCCATGGCTACGCACCTGCGCGCCTTGAGTGGTACTTTACCTGAAAATATGTTTTGGCAGCCTACGCAGCAACACTACACACATACCTACTCCCTGCTGACGAGAGGCAACTACCTCGAAACACGTGTCCAGGGATGGCTAACGCGACACTTATTTTCATTTTAAACTTTTGGCATAGGCGCACCCGCCGACGCTTCTTCATGGACCACAATTCTTTGGGGTAACACGCTGGTAGGTCTAGCAGAGTGCGGCCAATCGGATTTTTGTTTACATTCAGGCTCCCTTGAGCCGGTGGGGCTGACCAGGCCATGGCTACACACCTGCGCGCCTTGAGTGGTACTTTACCTGAAAATATGTTTTGGCAGCCTACGCAGCAACCCTACACACATACCTACTCCCTGCTGACGAGAGGCAACTACCTCGAAACACGTGTCCAGGGATGGCTAACGCGACAATTATTTTCATTTTAACCTTTTGGCATAGGCGTACCCGCCGACGCTTCTTCATGGACTACAATTCTTTGGGGTAACACGCTGGTAGGACTAGCAGAGTGCGGCCAATCGGATTTTTGTTTACATTCAGGCTCCCTTGAGCTGGTGGGGCTGACGAGCCCATGGCTACGCACCTGCGCGCCTTGAGTGGTACTTTACCTGAAAATATGTTTTGGCAGCCTACGCAGCAACCGTACACACATACCTACTCCCTGCTGACGAGAGGCAACTACCTCGAAACACGTGTCCAGGGATGGCTAACGCGACACTTATTTTCATTTTAAACTTTTGGCATAGGCGTACCCGCCGACGCTTCTTCATGGACCACAATTCTTTGGGGTAACACGCTGGTAGGACTAGCAGAGTGCGGCCAATCGGATTTTTGTTTACATTCAGGCTCCCTTGAGCCGGTGGGGCTGACGAGCCCATGGCTACGCACCTGCGCGGCTTGAGTGGTACTTTACCTAAAAATATGTTTTGGTAGCCTACGCAGCAACCCTACACACATACCTACTCCCTGCTGACGAGAGGCAACTACCTCGAAACACGTGTCCAGGGATGGCTAACGCGACACTTATTTTCATTTTAAACTTTTGGCAGAGGCGTACCCGCCGACGCTTCTTCATGGACCACAATTCTTTGGGGTAACACGTTGGTAGGACTAGCAGAATGCGGCCAATCGGATTTTTGTTTACATTCAGGCTCCCTTGAGCCGGTGGGGCTGACGAGCCCATGGCTACGCACCTGCGCGCCTTGAGTGGTACTTTACCTGAAAATATGTTTTGGCAGCCTACGCAGCAACCCTACACACATACCTACTCCCTGCTGACGAGAGGCAACTATCTCGAAACACGTGTCCAGGGATGGCTAACGCGACACTTATTTTCATTTTAAACTTTTGGCATAGGTGTACCCGCCGACGCTTCTTCATGGACCACAATTCTTTGGGGTAACACGCTGGTAGGACTAGCAGAGTGCGGCCAATCGGATTTTTGTTTACATTCAGGCTCCCTTGAGCCGGTGGGGCTGACGAGCCCATGGCTACGCACCTGCGCGCCTTGAGTGGTACTTTACCTGAAAATATGTTTTGGCAGCCTACGCAGCAACCCTACACACATACCTACTCCCTGCTGACGAGAGGCAACTACCTCGAAACACGTGTCCAGGGATGGCTAACGCGACACTTATTTTCATTTTAAACTTTTGGCATAGGCGTACCCGCCGATGCTTCTTCATGGACCACAATTCTTTGGGGTAACACGCTGGTAGGACTAGCAGAGTGCGGCCAATCAGATTTTTGTTTACATTCAGGCTCCCTTGAGCCGGTGGGGCTGACGAGCCCATGGCTACGCACCTGCGCGCCTTGAGTGGTACTTTACCTGAAAATATGTTTTGGCAGCCTACGCAGCAACCCTACACACATACCTACTCCCTGCTGACGAGAGGCAACTACCTCGAAACACGTGTCCAGGGATGGCTAACGCGACACTTATTTTCATTTTAAACTTTTGGCATAGGCGTACCCGCCGACGCTTCTTCATGGACCACAATTCTTTGGGGTAACACGCTGGTAGGACTAGCAGAGTGCGGCCAATCGGATTTTTGTTTACATTCAGGCTCCCTTGAGCCGGTGGGGCTGACGAGCCCATGGCTACGCACCTGCGCGCCTTGAGTGGTACTTTACCTGAAAATATGTTTTGGCAGCCTACGCAGCAACCCTACACACATACCTACTTCCTGCTGACGAGAGGCAACTACCTCGAAACACGTGTCCAGGGATTGCTAACGCGACACTTATTTTCATTTTAAACTTTTGGCATAGGCGTACCCGCTGACGCTTCTTCATGGACCACATTTCTTTGGGGTAACACGCTGGTAGGACTAGCAGAGTGCGGCCAATCGGATTTTTGTTTACATTCAGGCTCCCTTGAGCCGGTGGGGCTGACGAGCCCATGGCTACGCACCTGCGCGCCTTGAGTGGTACTTTACCTGAAAATATGTTTTGGCAGCCTACGCAGCAACCCTACACACATACCTACTCCCTGCTGACGAGAGGCAACTACCTCGAAACACGTGTCCAGGGATGGCTAACGCGACACTTATTTTCATTTTAAACTTTTGGCATAGGCGTACCCGCCGACGCTTCTTCATGGGCCACAATTCTTTGGGGTAACACGCTGGTAGGACTAGCAGAGTGCGGCCAATCGGATTTTTGTTTACATTCAGGCTCCCTTGAGCCGGTGGGGCTGATGAGCCCATGGCTACGCACCTGCGCGCCTTGAGTGGTACTTTACCTGAAAATATGTTTTGGCAGCCTACGCAGCAACCCTACACACATAATACTCCCTGCTGACGAGAGGCAACTACCTCGAAACACGTGTCCAGGGATGGCTAACGCGACACTTATTTTCATTTTAAACTTTTGGCATAGGCGTACCCGCCGACGCTTCTTCATGGACCACAATTCTTTGGGGTAACACGCTGGTAGGACTAGCAGAGTGCGGCCAATCGGATTTTTGTTTACATTCAGGCTCCCTTGAGCCGGTGGGGCTGACGAGCCCATGGCTACGCACCTGCGCGCCTTGAGTGGTACTTTACCTGAAAATATGTTTTGGCAGCCTACGCAGCAACCCTACACACATACCTACTCCCTGCTGACGAGAGGCAACTACCTTGAAACACGTGTCCAGGGATGGCTAACGCGACACTTATTTTCATTTTAAACTTTTGGCATAGGCGTACTCGCCGACGGTTCTTCATGGACCACAATTCTTTGGGGTAACACGCTGGTAGGACTAGCAGAGTGCGGCCAATCGGATTTTTGTTTACATTCAGGCTCCCTTGAGCCGGTGGGGCTGACGAGCCCATGGCTACGCACCTGCGCGCATTGAGTGGTACTTTACCTGAAAATATGTTTTGGCAGCCTACGCAGCAACCCTACACACATACCTACTCCCTGCTGACGAGAGGCAACTACCTCGAAACACGTGTCCAGGGATGGCTAACGCGACACTTATTTTCATTTTAAACTTTTGGCATAGGCGTACCCGCCGACGCTTCTTCATGGACCACAATTCTTTGGGGTAACACGCTGGTAGGACTAGCAGAGTGCGGCCAATCGGATTTTTGTTTACATTCAGGCTCCCTTGAGCTGGTGGGGCTGACGAGCCCATGGCTACGCACCTGCGCGCCTTGAGTGGTACTTTACCTGAAAATATGTTTTGGCAGCCTACGCAGCAACACTACACACATACCTACTCCCTGCTGACGAGAGGCAACTACCTCGAAACACGTGTCCAGGGATGGCTAACGCGACACTTATTTTCATTTTAAACTTTTGGCATAGGCGTACCCGCCGACGCTTCTTCATGGACCACAATTCTTTGGGGTAACACGCTGGTAGGACTAGCAGAGTGCGGCCAATCGGATTTTTGTTTACATTCAGGCTCCCTTGAGCCGGTGGGGCTGACGAGCCCATGGCTACGCACCTGCGCGCCTTGAGTGGTACTTTACCTAAAAATATGTTTTGGCAGCCTACGCAGCAACCCTACACACATACCTACTCCCTGCTGACGAGAGGCAACTACCTCGAAACACGTGTCCAGGGATGGCTAACGCGACACTTATTTTCATTTTAAACTTTTGGCATAGGCCTACCCGCCGACGCTTCTTCATGGACCACAATTCTTTGGGGTAACACGCTGGTAGGACTAGCAGAGTGCGGCCAATCGGATTTTTGTTTACATTCAGGCTCCCTTGAGCCGGTGGGGCTGACGAGCCCATGGCTACGCACCTGCGCGCCTTGAGTGGTACTTTACCTGAAAATATGTTTTGGCAGCCTACGCAGCAACCCTACACACATACCTACTCCCTGCTGACGAGAGGCAACTATCTCGAAACACGTGTCCAGGGATGGCTAACGCGACACTTATTTTCATTTTAAACTTTTGGCATAGGCGTACCCGCCGACGCTTCTTCATGGACCACAATTCTTTGGGGTAACACGCTGGTAGGACTAGCAGAGTGCGGCCAATCGGATTTTTGTTTACATTCAGGCTCCCTTGAGCCGGTGGGGCTGACGAGCCCATGGCTACGCACCTGCGCGCCTTGAGTGGTACTTTACTTGAAAATATGTTTTGGCAGCCTACGCAGCAACCCTACACACATACCTACTCCCTGCTGACGAGAGGCAACTACCTCGAAACACGTGTCCAGGGATGGCTAACGCGACACTTATTTTCATTTTAAACTTTTGGCATAGGCGTACCCGCCGATGCTTCTTCATGGACCACAATTCTTTGGGGTAACACGCTGGTAGGACTAGCAGAGTGCGGCCAATCGGATTTTTGTTTACATTCAGGCTCCCTTGAGCCGGTGGGGCTGACGAGCCCATGGCTACGCACCTGCGCGCCTTGAGTGGTACTTTACCTGAAAATATGTTTTGGCAGCCTACGCAGCAACCCTACACACATACCTACTCCCTGCTGACGAGAGGCAACTACCTCGAAACACGTGTCCAGGGATGGCTAACGCGACACTTATTTTCATTTTAAACTTTTGGCATAGGCGTACCCGCCGAAGCTTCTTCATGGACCACAATTCTTTGGGGTAACACGCTGGTAGGACTAGCAGAGTGCGGCCAATCGGATTTTTGTTTACATTCAGGCTCCCTTGAGCCGGTGGGGCTGACGAGCCCATGGCTACGCACCTGCGCGCCTTGAGTGGTACTTTACCTGAAAATATGTTTTGGCAGCCTACGCAGCAACCCTACACACATACCTACTCCCTGCTGACGAGAGGCAACTACCTCGAAACACGTGTCCAGGGATGGCTAACGCGACACTTATTTTCATTTTAAACTTTTGGCATAGGCGCACCCGCTGACGCTTCTTCATGGACCACAATTCTTTGGGGTAACACGCTGGTAGGACTAGCAGAGTGCGGCCAATCGGATTTTTGTTTACATTCAGGCTCCCTTGAGCCGGTGGGGCTGACGAGCCGATGGCTACGCACCTGCGCGCCTTGAGTGGTACTTTACCTGAAAATATGTTTTGGCAGCCTACGCAGCAACCCTACACACATACCTACTCCTTGCTGACGAGAGGCAACTACCTCGAAACACGTGTCCAGGGATGGCTAACGCGACACTTATTTTCATTTTAAACTTTTGGCATAGGCGTACCCGCCGACGCTTCTTCATGGACCACAATTCTTTGGGGTAACACGCTGGTAGGACTAGCAGAGTGCGGCCAATCGGATTTTTGTTTACATTCAGGCTCCCTTGAGCCGGTGGGGCTGACGAGCCCATGGCTACGCACCTGCGCGCCTTGAGTGGTACTTTACCTGAAAATATGTTTTGGCAGCCTACGCAGCAACCCTACACACATACCTACTCCCTGCTGACGAGAGGCAACTACCTCGAAACACGTGTCCAGGGATGGCTAACGCAACACTTATTTTCATTTTAAACTTTTGGCATAGGCGTACCCGCCGACGCTTCTTCATGGACCACAATACTTTGGGGTAACACGCTGGTAGGACTAGCAGAGTGCGGCCAATCGGATTTTTGTTTACATTCAGGCTCCCTTGAGCCGGTGGGGCTGACGACCCCATGGCTACGCATCTGCGCGCTTTGAGTGGTACTTTACCTGAAAATATGTTTTGGCAGCCTACGCAGCAACCCTACACACATAATACTCCCTGCTGACGAGAGGCAACTACCTCGAAACACGTGTCCAGGGATGGCTAACGCGACACTTATTTTCATTTTAAACTTTTGGCATAGGCGTACCCGCCGACGCTTCTTCATGGACCACAATTCTTTGGGGTAACACGCTGGTAGGACTAGCAGAGTGCGGCCAATCGGATTTTTGTTTACATTCAGGCTCCCTTGAGCCGGTGGGGCTGACGAGCCCATGGCTACGTACCTGCGCGCCTTGAGTGGTACTTTACCTGAAAATATG
The DNA here is from genome assembly GCF_964204655.1 of Triturus cristatus. Classification (NCBI taxonomy): domain Eukaryota; kingdom Metazoa; phylum Chordata; class Amphibia; order Caudata; family Salamandridae; genus Triturus; species Triturus cristatus. The sequence goes on from NC_140594.1 coordinate 585,471,301, forward strand.
TTTTGGCAGCCTACGCAGCAACCCTACACACATACCTACTCCCTGCTGACGAGAGGCAACTACCTCGAAACACGTGTCCAGGGATGGCTAACGCGACACTTATTTTCATTTTAAACTTTTGGCATAGGCGTACCCGCCGACGCTTCTCCATGGACCACAATTCTTTGGGGTAACACGCTGGTAGGACTAGCAGAGTGCGGCCAATCGGATTTTTGTTTACATTCAGGCTCCCTTGAGCCGGTGGGGCTGACGAGCCCATGGCTACGCACCTGCGCGCCTTGAGTGGTACTTTACCTGAAAATATGTTTTGGCAGCCTACGCAGCAACCCTACACACATACCTACTCCCTGCTGACGAGAGGCAACTACCTCGAAACACGTGTCCAGGGATGGCTAACGCGACACTTATTTTCATTTTAAACTTTTGGCATAGGCGTACCCGCTGACGCTTCTTCATGGACCACAATTCTTTGGGGTAACACGCTGGTAGGACTAGCAGAGTGCGGCCAATCGGATTTTTGTTTACATTCAGGCTCCCTTGAGCCGGTTGGGCTGACGAGCCCATGGCTACGCACCTGCGCGCCTTGAGTGGTACTTTACCTGAAAATATGTTTTGGCAGCCTACGCAGCAACCCTACACACATACCTACTCCCTGCTGACGAGAGGCAACTACCTCGAAACACGTGTCCAGGGATGGCTAACGCGACACTTATTTTCATTTTAAACTTTTGGCATAGGCGTACCCGCCGACGCTTCTTCATGGACCACAATTCTTTGGGGTAACACGCTGGTAGGACTAGCAGAGTGCGGCCAATCGGATTTTTGTTTACATTCAGGCTCCCTTGAGCCTTTGGGGCTGACGAGCCCATGGCTACGCACCTGCGCGCCTTGAGTGGTACTTTACCTGAAAATATGTTTTGGCAGCCTATAACGTCCAACATGCACTTAATATTCTCCCTAGAAGGTCTCTGGGTGGGCGGACCCCATACATAATGCTCTTTGGCATTGAAATGTTTATCCGGGACCCTGATGGTCTAGACATGGCGGCGTCTGCCGCACCCTTTGACGTAGATGATCACTGTGGCCGATTCTTCTTAGTATGACTCCAGCGGTCTCTTGCCCTGCGATGCTGAGAAATTCTGTTTTGGCTCCGGCTCCTACCACCATGCCCTATGTTGCCATCGAGATGCATACAGTTACTGATCCTTTGTTGCTACCACCGGCTGGTGGTCTACCTGAAGATACTGAGTATGCTTATCCTGCAGATGTAACATTAACTGTTTTACAATCAACCGCAGTTACACAGTCACGTTTCTCCTTTGATACTAACTCTATGACTTCCAGGGCCCCATCAAAAGTTTCTATTTTTGCTGTTTGGTTTAAAAGACATTTTTTGATTCCCCCTTGGACTTACATTTGGCAAATGCTCATATGTATTTCTTTATTTTTGTCCATCGGATTTGTGGTGGTATTTTTTCGTCTAGTGAACGGGCACTATCTAAAAGAAAGATCTACAATTAGACTAATTGATGGAACTTTGGCCCCCCACTCCTCATCACACATCATGAAGAGAGACCAGACTTTTGTGAATATTACTGCCTGGCCTGTGTTAGATGGGATTGCGTGGGATGCTGTTAAATTTCAGATTCATGGTCTAACTGAGGTTATCAATGTACCAAATGTATTTCGTGTTTCTATGGGTGATGTGGTTAAACAAAACATCCGCTCTGATGATTGGGACGTTCAGGCCATAGAAGCATTGTTTTCTGATTTGAAATATTATGCTGCTTTTGATGCTGAAGATTTGTATTTAGACACTGCTAATTACGGAGAATTGTTTTGCTATCAACATTATGGCAATCATTTCCTGCATAAAGCCAATACATATCGTAATTTTGTGAATTATACACAATGGGAACATTGTCCAACGCCAATTTTAGGCAGCTCCAGCACCTTAGTGAACACATTTGCTATTTTACTGACTTCAGTGTTTCAAAACCTGCCGCCTTTTATTTTAAAATGGCAGCGGAGTCTGCCTCGAAGGTTAGGCTGACACACACTAAATTATTATATTCCAAATCCTTTATGGATGATTTAGCGGTCAGGGGTTACGTTCTGTTGAAAGATACTATTGATCTTAAATCTGTTTGGGGTTCTAAACCATGGCAGGTACAAGGAACAGAAGCTTTGCATTGTGCCTGCCTCATCCCGAACCACATATTGTAATTGAATTCGACTATTTTTCAGACCATCTGTTTTGGATTGGCTACTTCTAACAAGCTGAATTCCCCCTCTATTCCAGATCTTGGTGCTAATCCAAATTGGGATAATCATACAGATCTGTCCCTTGATGAGTTGCAGTTATACATTACTAATACATCCTTCAATATTTCCAAATTCCACTCCGAAGGATGGTTGACTTGGCAGACGAGTTCAGATTCCTGTCAACATAATTTTTTGTGTCTGCAGCCTGGGTACACGCAGGATCGTGTAGACCCCCGCTTTGAATCTTCTCATTCTGTTACTACCTACTCTGTTGGGAAGTTATGCCAGTCTTGGCTGCAACACTCCACCTTGGCATCTATTAAAGTTCATTTATCTAAATTACATGACAAAATAGATTTGAATGATTTTGTTAAGGGTCCTGTGGGTGGCAGGTCAAAAAGATGGGTGTATGCTAAATATAACGAGGTTTGGAAGTTATCACAAATTGAAGCTGCTTCCAGATTGAGAGCTATTGATCAAGCCAATATGGAAAAAGTGCTAACTGTTATAGATAATAGCATTAACACCCTTTCTTCCAGAATTTACACATTAGATAATATTGTTTCATCTGTTGTTGATATCGTGCAAGATGATGTGTCTGTTTTGTATCATGGTCAGAATCAATTGCGTTCTATATTGCAGTTTGCATGGACGTTGCAAACGTTAAAAGCTGGGAAAGTCCCCTGGGACTACATGAATACTTTGCCATTATTCCTTCCTTTTAATCTAACTGCGAAACAACAATTCATGTTCATGAAAGATGCGACATACTCATTACTGCATATTGAAAAGTTAGAACCTTTGCCTTTCGCAGTGGCCGAATTGAACTCAGCTGTGTGGCTTATCCACGGGTTAATTACATTGCCATTTCCATTGATTAAATTCAGTTCGTGCATGAAGCATTATGTCCTAGGCAGACATGAACCGTTGGGTACTGCTTTCCTGCATGAAGTATGGTCACTCCCATTTACATACAGATGCATGATACAAGGTAAAGAAGTTTATTTGAAGGGGGAGGAATGTTCTTCCACACCTGATCACTCTGTAGTCTGTAGTCACATCCAATTGCATGGCGCGTGCAATGTGCAAGCGTCTAATTTAGCATGCGTCCTGAAAGGGATTCCGGTGCCAGCTATTACACCTTCTTTCACGTTGCTAGCTAACGGTAGTTATTTGCTTTTGAATAACGAGGCTTGCTGCGGAATGCTAGTGGGAATTCCCTACATTGTGACTGTATCACAGAGAGTAGTCTGCTGGTAAATGTCCTTTTCCCACCCCCGCATGGGCGGCTGGATGTATCCATCTGACCTTCCATTCCAACCTTGAAAGCAGAGTTCAACAAGATGAGCAGAATAAGGGCTCTATTGTCTCAAAAAGAAGTCGCTCTGACTTCGTCCCGTGAAACATTTGTCCTTCCCGTAGCCAACACCCGTACAGAGGTGCAGGCGCTTTTAAATACTGATCCCCCACTTCATTTTGGTGCCCTGATTCAAACTATATTTAACGCCTCGTCAACAACTGACTTGGAGCATTTTTTCAAAATTGTGGGCTCCGGCCTCGTGACCTTCTTCCAAACTATTTTTGGTGTGATACCGGCCTTTTTTCATTCTATTTTTTCCAGCGTCTTTGGAGGGCTCCCATTGATTCTCGCGGCTGGTGTGCTGCTGTTGGTCTGCATACTGCGCAATGGCTGCACACTGTGTGTCACGCAACAGCCTGTCCCGGCTGCTCCATCTTCGTAACAGCATGCTTGAATACTATGGAACTTTACCACTGGCAACCCTCAGCATGGCCTATGGATTGTCCTTCCGGTTTGCATACTCTACATGCGTACAACCTGTTTTTCATTGCCTAGATTGTCCTTTTGAATGGGCTCTGGATTTGTGCTTGTCAAACTCGGTGTCTCCTGCCCCGGATTATGATCGACTAATGAGTCCTTTAGTGGCTCATGCGTTGGACTGTTCTGGTGTTAGGATTATGGGCTGTGGAGCGGCACATGGAGTCCTTGGGAATTGGGACATCGGAACGGCAGCGTATGACTTCTTGGCACAAAGTTATTTAGAAGAACACGCCAGTTGTCCTCTGAACGTGCTAGAGGCTCCAGTGGTCGAAGAACATGTATGTTCATTTACCTTGTTAGACTGGATGGCGGACACTTTTGCAACTCGTTTCAATGACTTCCTTTTGGAAGCTGTTGCTACGTACTGTGCTTACACGTTTATGGATTAACTTCATTATCGTCCAAGCTTCCCTAGACCCAAACCACACATTTTGTTTTGTAGATTGTGTGTTCCTACATCTAGGCTCGTTGAGCCTTTGCATGATGTATTGACTTACCATTTTCTTTTTTCTCCTTCATTTTGGTTTTTTTACGTTTTTTTCGAACTTTCACTGCTCTTTATTTGGATTTGCAATACATGCACTTGGTTCTGCTCTATCGAACTTGAACTCTGCATTCCTTTTTGTATCCCTATTTGTTCATAGTCCGATCAAGGGGGGGTTTAGTGAAGGTAGCGATTTAGATGCATACATTGCTATGTTAGTATAAGCGCGTTAGATTTTAGAAAGCCATCTTGCCACTTTTGCTGCTTTTGCACACAACACTGCAGAGACATGTTATTATTTGAAAACTGCTGGCTTGCCTTTTCTTCACATGAGAACTGTCTGTTGTTCACATCCCTAGACGTGCACTGCGACCTTGGTCTGAACATTGTGTGCAAAACACTCTGAGCTGCCAGACAATGTATGTTTTTGAGTTCAGGTTGATCGGCCCACTCTCTAGCCATATTATACACATAGCTGCAAATACCTGAATGTCGAGAGCCTTTAATATTACAGAAACACATTCTGGAGAAGAACATTTCCAGGCGCAGAGCAAAGCTGATCCTGTGATGTGATTCACCTAAGCTGATCTTTACGGTATGGGGTTCCCCATTCAAGCCTAGAGACCTTCTATTAGCCTAATAATATTAGTTTACTAGCGAAAGGAAGGTGGCTGCATTCCACTGTCATTTATACTATGATTTCTCCTTTCATTTTCTATGGTATTGTAACAATGCTGATGGTTTTAATTATAATCATTTGTCTGCTTATGTTAGCCAAAGTACTGCATCTTATGATACGTAGTTAATAAAATAAACCTTTTAAACGTTACCGTGTCTCTGATTACTCTTGTTGTGGACTGATATGAGAATAATAACGAACAGGTTTTTCTGATTCCCACCATTCCTGAGAGTACTCTAAGTCACGTGTTCTGGGTTGTCTATACATTGGGACCTCCGAGAGAATATGGATAACGAATGGGACACTGATGCTGGTCGGATAGGGGTTCTGGGTACTGAGGTGAGTTTTTTGGTTCACCACAATTCACTGAGGTCCTGGTTTCCTGCGCATAGTTCTGTGCATGAGCAGAATCCCTGCAACATGGCGCACCTAACGTTTGGTCTTTTGATTTGAAACGCCTTAGTAGTGCTTATATTAGTCCACAACACCCTCACTCTTGTTTCCGGATAACGGGAATGATGGATTTCACCTACCTGTTAGTAAACTAATGGGTTGTTACAAGCTTGTAAATTAAAAAGGTGTTTTATATTTCTGAACCCTTGTGCTACTGTAAAATCCGTAGTTGTTCTTCTCTGTGTCCTTATGGCGGTCGAAATTGCAGCACATAGTCGTACGCCTCTGCGGCGTCATTTGACGCAGTATGGGGTACCGGACAATGGGATGGCCGTAATTTTTGTGGTGAGTGCGGACGCGTCTCACCCTTACGAGTTGTTTTACTCTTGGGTAACTCTGCCGGCAGTGAATGCGAATGATAAGACGTTTCACTCGTATACTCACACACGGGTCACGGCAAATTATACGCCATACAGGACGCTGGAGATTCCCCTTTCAGCCTGGCAGCATAGCATTTGGTTTAATGGCGCCCTTTCCCATGCGGTTGCACCGGCTAGACTCGGCCCTTTGTCGATTCCAGGGGCCACGTGGCCGGTGCTGGACGGATTTACGCCTCACCCCCGCTATTTGACTATTGCGGTGGATGAATTGCGTACACTCCATATAGCCCTTATTACAGTATATAGGGCTTTGGTGCAATACGTTTCGCGCAATGTGCAGGTGGGGGCACCTGCTGTTGCGGGACTACCAGCTGGTCACCCTGCGGTTGGTATTAGCCCTGTCATAGTTAATTCGGTGATGGGCAAGCGCCCCCAGAATAAGGACGATTTGCCTTATTGGCTTGCCGAGAAAATTGACCAACTGAAAGCGGTGTTTCCACACTCTACATCTGTGGAGAAACACAGAATCCTCACCATTAGTTTGCCGAAAGACTTAGTCCCAGAAGTGTCCGATTGTGACAACTGGGGTAAGGTTTTTGCCGCGGTCTACTCGAAGTGCTTTGGCACTCCGTCTATGGCTGTGCTTCCCTCCGTCATTAAACGTGTTCAAGATAACCACGGTCCAGAGGCGGCTGTTGAGTTGGGAATGCGACTTGTCGGAGTATTCGACGTAGTTGCCTCTCTCGTCGTTGGTAATCTCAAGGGAGATGCGGTACAATTTCAAGTGGCTAATGGCTTAGCCCGCGTCGATGAACTCGATAAGCCGAAAGAGTTGCCTAAAATTATTGCTGAGGCGTATAGAACAATTGGCCGCAGTAGTTTAGGGATTAAACCAACTATAGTCATTCCTGACCTGATACAACAAACTAAGGTGAGCTCGTCTGTTAAAGACGATCGTCCAACTTTTCCAAAACAAAATTGGCGACAAAAGAAACAGGGAAAGCAGCAATAAAAACAGGGGTCTCGTCCTGCGTCTCCCATACAGCCGACTAGTGAACGCACATACAATTTGCGCGATCGCACTAGTATTAGGTCACCTGATAGATTTCAGGTTACTGAACAACGCTCTCCTCGTTCTTCACAGGAAACATCGGCCTCACAGTCCGGTGGCGGAGAACGTGGCAAAGGTCGGGGTGCCCAACAAGGTCGTGAGCAACCCCGTCAGGCTGATGGTAAAGGAAAGCAAGACGAGTTTGCACGTCAACGTTCCCCGTTTCAGAAGAAGAAGGTTGCTGCGCTAACAGCGAGGTATGCCACAGATAGTGCGGACGCAGCTTCGGAACCTGACATGGGCGCTAACGCTGCTCGACAGCGCAGCGGAGGTTACAGTAGTGCGGCAATCACTACGTCCATTTCTGGAGGCGACAGCAACTGACACATTCATTACTGTAGAAACTGCGGACACTAGAGTGGCTCCCCCTGACAGACTATATGACATAGTACTCTTAATTGAAGGTGGCATACAATGCACAATACAAGGGATTTTTTGGGATAATCTGACCTCTTCCTATGACATTCTCTTGGCAGAGGCAGACTGGCCCCGACTTTCATTTTAGATGCTCCCAGAGGGGAGGAGGTAATCCTCCCGTCCTTTGCGCATACGGTGCCAAAGGAGCATGCTGAAAGGTTTGCCGAAGAGTGGGCTCAGGTGCTTGCACCGGCTTTGTATCGTACTCAGGTGGGCTGGGATAAATTGTCCCCCAGCCATGAGATTCCCTTACGGTCTATGCCTCAACCACAACCCCAATATCCCATGCGCCGCAAAGCTAGATCTCACGTCGCGGAAATCCTTGAGCAATTGGAATATCAGGGTGTTATTGAAACATGTGTGTCACCAATGAATAATCCTTTATTCACTGTAACGAAGCCTGATGGGTCGTACCACCTAGTTTTGGATTACCGGCATTTAAACTCTCATTGCCGGACATGCGCGGTACAGAATACCCACAGTTCTGCCCTAGTTGATAGTCTTGTGCGTAAAAGGTTTAAAACCACACTTGACATATCCAATGGCTTTTACAGCCATAACCTGTCCTCTGTTAGTAGTCAGTGGACAGCGTTTACTTCTGACGGCAAGCAAAAACAATTTAAAAGATTGGCCATGGGCTATACAAACAGCCCTGGCATCTTTGCCGCACGTGTAGTCTCTCTGTTAGAGAGCATTGACCCAGATGCGTACTCGTATGTTGATGAAATATATCTCACGGATGACGAGTTGTGGCCGCATCTGTGTCACGTTGATCGCATTATTGTTATGTTTGCAGACTTCGGATACAAATTCAACTTTGCGAAGTCTCACATTGCAGAGTACACAGTGTTGTTTTTGGGCTACGAGCTCAACAATAAAGGTCGAGGCTTAGCTCCTCACTTTCTGGAGAAGTACGCATGTTTGCGTGCTTCAACAACACTGAAAAAATTACAATCTTTACTGGGCTTTCTGAATTTCGGTCGTACGTACATTCCCGATTAAGCCCAGCATATTAAGCCACTATATGCCTTGGTATAACCAACTTTTTCCAAATCGAGCTGGCTGCCAGAACATTCAGCTATTTTGCAGTCATTGCAGGCTGATCTTCTTGCTTCAAAATGCTTACTGACACGTGATAACCACACAAACCTAGTAATAAGAATTGTGCCAGGCGCAGTGGGTTTCACGTACTTACCGTTCAATGAGGGCGATACCGTCCCCAATGCATACAAATCACACCTGTACACTTCGGTTGAACTGCGCTTTTCCTCTGTTGAAAAAGTTTTGACTGCGGTGCAGATGGCGATTCTTAAAGAACGAGCGCTGTCGCAAGGAAAACGCATGTTGGTGGTCACACCGTATCCTGGCCTCGAGGCAGTGACGAAAGCCAGTGTACCCAATTCCAAAGCTTTGCATCCACGTTGGATACAATGGGCCACTTCCCTGACATCGACAGATGTCACTTATATCTTTGATGCCTCATTACAGACGCATGAGTACTTGCAATATGAATTCGTTCATCCGTCTCCTCTGTCTATGCGCCCGCTCGAAGATTACCATTGTGTCATTTATACTGACGGTTCGGTGCAACCGGCAACGGAATCGAAGCACGCCTATTCAGCAGCTTGCGCAATTGTGGCAGGTACTTTCGTAAATGGTGAATTCCAATCTGATGTCATGCATACGCAGTCATTGGGTGATTGTACCGCACAGTTAGCGGAGCTCCGTGCTCTGGTGCTTGCACTGGAGTTTGCTGATCCTTGAGTCACCACTCTTATAGAAAGTGACTTGTTTTACTGTGTTCAGTCCTTCAACGGCAATATATTCTTTTGGTCTCAAAATGAATATCGTAATTCCAAAGGTAGCACAATTAAGCATAAAATGCTTTGGGTTCGAGTGGCAGAGCTTAAAGAACATCTTTCTCTCGTGAATGTAATTCACACTCTTGGGCACCAGCGAGTTGGTGTCCACGCTGTCGGTAACAGCTTAGCTGACGAAGCAGCGAAAACAATATGTGGCGACATATCTAGTAGCAGCAGTTACAAGATCCAAAAGTAAGATCAATGATGACATTTTGGCAGCTATCGCTGCAACAGAGAAGGGAAGTAATTACCCGAGAGGTTTCCCTTCTCGTTACCATTATCACTTAAGTCCTGATAACGTCCCATTAGTGAGAATTAACGACGTTGGTGACAGATTGATTCCCAACGCGGACTGCAGACCATCGTTGATATCAGCGGCTCACAAGGGTATGGCGTCTGCCCATGCCGGCGTTGCAGCAACGGTTTCTCTGTTACAACAACGTTACTGGTGGCGCGGGTTATATAAACAGGCTCGCACTTATGTTCTTGATTGTGACATTTGCCAGGAGATTAAACCTTCAACTGCTGCGCGTCCACCACAAACTCAGTTGTATATATCCAATAAACCACTTGGGTGTGTTTATCTGGATCACTGCGGTCTATTCTCCTCTGATACTGCGTACAAGTATATCTTAGTTGCAGTGGATTCGTGCACACGTTTTCTGTGGGTATGGCCACAAAGGAGTGCTGATGCCCGTACTGTCATCAGGGCTTTGCGTGTCTTTGTGGGAAGTTTTGTGTGTGGTACCTTTCATTCTGATCAGGGCCCTGCGTTCGCCTCTAAGGCGTACAAAGAAGCCATGAAAAATTTGGGGGTCCAAGTCAAGTTTTCGTCTCTATACCGACCTGAGGGTAATAGTGTAGTGGAGCCGATGAATCGTGACTTAAAGCAATCCTTGACAGCTAGGGTTTTAGGCACTGGCCAGAACTGGTTAGCCCATTTGTATAACATCCAACGTGCACTTAATATTCTCCCTAGAAGGTCTCTGGGTGGGCGGACCCCATACATGATGCTCTTTGGCATTGAAATGTTTGTCCGGGACCTTGATGGTCTAGACATGGCGGCGTCTGCCGCACCCTTTGACGTAGATGATCACTGTGCTGTGTTACAGAGTCTAAAAGAGACTAGAGATAGTCTCGCGAAGGAACACTTGCCCTCCACATCTGATGCTGAACTTCAGATTCCGGTAGTCGGCTGGCTACCTCGAGTTGGTGACCTGGTCCGTGAGAAGGTGGAGAACAAGAAGGAGTTTGGCCCCTCTTATCGTGCCCCGGTTCCAGTGCTCGGCGTGCAGGGTACAAGAACAGTCATTTTACCTCCACTTCCTGGTCGCAAGGATAACAGGTACATCTCCATTGACAATGTCAAACTACAGCGAGTGGCCGATTCTTCTTAGTATGACTCCAGCGGTCTCTTGCCCTGCAATGCTGAGAAATTCTGTTTTGGCTCCGGCTCCTACCACCATGCCTGATGTTGCCATCGAGATGCATACAGTTACTGATCCTTTGTTGCTACCACCGGCTGATGGTCTACCTGAAGATACTAAGTATGCTTATCCTGCAGATGTAACATTACCTGTTTTACAATCAACCGCAGTTACACAGTCACGTTTCTCCTTTGATACTAACTCTATGACTTCCAGGGCCCCATCAAAAGTTTCTATTTTTGCTGTTTGGTTTAAAAGACATTTTTTGATTCCCCCTTGGACTTACATTTGGCTAATGCTCATATGTATTTTTTTATTTTTGTCCATTGGATTTGTGGTGGTATTTTTTCGTCTAGTGAATGGGCACTACCTAAAAGAAAGATCTACAATTAGACTTATTGATGGAACTTTGGCCCCCCACTCCTCATCACACATCATGAAGAGAGACCAGACTTTTGTGAATATTACTGCCTGGCCTGTGTTAGATGGGATTGCATGGGATGCTGTTAAATTTCAGATTCATGGTCCAACTGAGGTTATCAATGTACCAAATGTATTTCGTGTTTCTATGGGTGATGTGGTTAAACAAAACATCCGCTCTGATGATTGGGACGGTCAGGCCATAGAAGCATTGTTTTCTGGTTTGAAATATTATGCCGCTTTGGATGCTGAAGATTTGTATTTAGACACTGCTAATTACGGAGAATTGTTTTGCTATCAACATTATGGCAATCATTTCCTGCATAAAGCCAATACATATCGTAATTTTGTGAATTATACACAATGGGAACATTGTCCAACACCAATGTTAGGCAGCTCCAGCACCTTAGTGAACACATTTGCCTATTTTACTGACTTCAGTGTTTCAAAACCTGCCGCCTTTTATTTTAAAATGGCAGCGGAGTCTGCCTCGAAGGTTAGGCTGACACACACTAAATTATTATATTCCAAATCCTTTATGGATGATTTAGCGGTCAGGGGTTACGATCTGTGGAAAGATACTATAGATCTTAAATCTGTTTTGGGGTTCTAAACCATGGCAGGTACAAGGAACAGAAGCTTTGCATCGTGCCTGCCTCATCCCGAACCACATATTGTTTTTCAATTCGACTATTTTTCAGACCACCTGTTTTGGATTGGCTACTTCTAAAAAGCTGAATTCCCCCTCTATTCCAGATCTTGGTGCTTATCCAAATTGGGATAATCATACAGATCTGTCCCTTGATGAGTTGCAGTTATACATTACTAATACATCCTTCAATATTTCCAAATTCCACTCCGAAGGATGGTTTGGCAGACGAGTTCAGATTCCTGTCAACATCGTTTTTTGGGTCTGCAGCCTGGGTATACGCAGGATCGTGTAGACCCCCGCTTTGAATCTTCTCATTCTGTTACTACCTACTCTGTTGGGAAGTTATGCCAGTCTTGGCTGCAACACTCCACCTTGGCATCTATTAAAGTTCATTTATCTAAATTACATGACAAAATAGATTTGAATGATTTTGTTAAGGGTCCTGTGGGTGGCAGGTCCAAAAGATGGGTGTATGCTATTTATAATGAGGTTTGGAAGTTATCACAAATTGAAGCTGCTTCCAGATTGAGAGCTATTGATCAAGCCAATATGGAAAAAGTGCTAACTGTTATAGATAATAGCATTAACACCCTTTCTTCCAGAATTTACACATTAGATAATATTGTTTCATCTGTTGTTGATATCGTGCAAGATGATGTGTCTGTTTTGTATCATGGTCAGAATCAATTGCGTTCTATATTGCAGTTTGCATGGACGTTGCAAACGTTAAAAGCTGGGATAGTCCCCTGGGACTACATGAATACTTTGCCATTATTCCTTCCTTTTAATCTAACTGCGAAACAACAATTCATGTTCATGAAAGATGCGACATACTCATTACTGCATATTGAAAAGTTAGAACCTTTGCCTTTCTCAGTGGCCGAATTGAACTCAGCTGTGTGGCTTATCCACGGGTTAATCACATTGCCATTTCCATTGTTTAAATTCAGTTCGTGCATGAAGCATTATGCCCTAGGCAGATATGAACCGTTGGGTACTGCTTTCCTGCATGAAGTATGGTCACTCCCATTTACATACAGATGCATGAGAGAAAGTAAAGAAGTTTATTTGAAGGGGGAGGAATGTTCTTCCACACCTGATCACTCTGTAGTCTGTAGTCACATCCAATTGCATGGCGCGTGCAATGTGCAAGCGCCTAATTTAGCATGAGTCCTGAAAGGGATTCCGGTGCCAGCTATTACACCTTCTTTCACGTTGCTAGCTAACGGTAGTTATTTGCTTTTGAATAACGAGGCTTGCTGCGGAATGCTAGTGGGAATTCCCTACATTGTGACTGTATCACAGAGAGTAGTCTGCTGGAAAAATGTCCTTTTCCCACCCCCGCATGGGCGGCTGGATGTATCCATCTGACCTTCCATTCCAACCTTGAAAGCAGAGTTCAACAAGATGAGCAGAATAAGGGCTCTATTGTCTCAAAAAGAAGTCGCTCTGACTTCGTCCCGTGAAACATTTGTCCTTCACGTAGCCAACACCCGTACAGAGGTGCAGGCGCTTTTAAATACTGATCTCCCACTTCATTTTGGTGCCCTGATTCAAACTATATATAACGCCTCGTCAACAACTGGCTTGGCGCATTTTTTCAAAATTGTGGGCTCCGGCCTCGTGACCTCCTTCCAAACTATTTTTGGTGTGATACCGGCCTTTTTTCATTCTATTTTTTCCAGCGTCTTTGGAGGGCTCCCATTGATTCTCGCGGCTCGCGTGCTGCTGATGGTTTGCATACTGCGCAATGGCTGCACACTGTGTGTCACGCAACAGCCTGTCCCGGCTGCTCCATCTTCGTAACCGGATGCTTGAATACTATGGAACTTTACCACTTGCAACCCTCAGCATGGCCTATGGATTGTCCTTCCGGTTTGCATACTTTACATGCGTACAACCTGTTTTTCATTGCCTAGATTGAACTTTTGAATGGGCTCTGGATTTGTGCTTGTCAAACTCGGTGTCTCCTGCCCCGGATTATGATCGACTAATGAGTCCATTAGTGGCTCATGAGTTGGACTGTTCTGGTGTTAGGATTATGGCTTGTGGAGCGGCACATGGAGTCCTTGGGAATTGGGACATCGGAACGGCAGCGTATGACTTCTTGGCACGAAGTTATTTAGAAGAACATGCCAGTTGTCCTCTGAACGTGCTAGAGGCTCCAGTGGTCGAAGAACATGTATGTTCATTTACCTTGTTAGACTGGATGGCGGACACTTTTGCAACTCGTTCCAATGACCTCCTTTTGGAAGCTGTTGCTACGTACTGTGCTTACACGTTTATGGATTAACTTCATTATCGTCCAAGCTTCCCTAGACCCAAACCACACATTTTTTGTAGGATTGTGTGTTCCTACATCTAGGCTCGTTGAGCCTTTGCATGATGTATTGACTTACCATTTTCTTTTTTCTCCTTCATTTTGTTTTTTTTAACGTTTTTTTCGAACTTTAACTGCTCTTTATTTGGATTTCCAATACATGCACTTGGTTCTGCTCTGTCGAACTTGAACTCTGCGTTCCTTTTTGTATCCCTATTTGTTCGTAGTCCGATCAAGGGGGGGTGTAGTGAAGGTAGCGATTTAGATGCATAAATTGCTATGTTAGCATAAGCGCGTTAGATTTTAGAAAGCCATCTTGCCACTGTTGCTGCTTTTGCACACAACATTGCAGAGACATGTTATTATTTGAAAACTGCTTGCTTGCCTTTTCTTCACATGAGAACTGGCGGTTGTTCACATCCCTAGACGTGCACTGCGACCTTGGTCTGAACATTGTGTGGAAAACACTCTGAGCCGTCAGACAATGTATGTTTTTGAGTTTAGGTTGGTCAGCCCACTCTCTAGCCATAATATGCACACAGCTGCAAATACCTGAATGTCGAGAGCCTTTAATATTACAGTTTGCATGCGTTAGAAACACATTCTGGAGAAGAACACTTCCAGGCGCAGAGCAAAGCTGATCCTGTGATGTGATTCACCTAAGCTGATCTTTACGGTATGGGGTTCCCCATTCAAGCCTAGAGACCTTCTATTAGCCTAATAATATTAGTTTACTAGCGAAAGGAAGGTGGCTGCATTCCACTGTCATTTATACTATGATTTCTCCTTTCATTTTCTATGGTATTGTAACAATGCTGATGGTTTTAATTATAATCATTTGTCTGCTTATGTTAGCCAAAGTACTGCATCTTAGGACACGTAGTTTATAAAATAAACCTTTTAAACTTTACTGTGTCTCTGATTACTCTTGTTGTGGACTGATATGAGAATAATAACGAACAGGTATTTCTGATTCCCACCATTCCTGAGAATACTCTAAGTTGCTTGTTCTGGGTTGTCTATACATTGGGACCTCTGAGAGAATACGGATAACAAATGGGACACTGATGCTGGTCGGATATGGGTTCTGGGTACTGAGGTGAGTTTTTTGGTACACCACAATTCACTGAGGTCCTGGTTTCCTGCGCATAGTTCTGTGCATGAGCAGAATTCCTGCAACAGCCCAAGAAACCCACAACGAAAGCGATAGGTTAGAAAAGTGAGGTAGCAAAATCGAAGATGAGACGGGGAAAACTAATGTCCTTCCCATGTACTACTGCCAATTTGCAAAATAAATATACGATTACCACACCGGAGTGCTGTAGGCTCCTTCTTTCATGTTAAAGGAACCATTTGAATTCAATATATATGTATACATTATCTACTGGCGGTTGCCAGTAGATAGTTATAGTTAGGACCGTGTTTCCATAGGAAATCTCAAAATTCTATTTTGAATAACTTTGGCGCCGGTTGACGAATCCTCGCGAAATTTTCAAAACTAATGGGGCGCTCCTCTGAGCTCCTACCCTGAAAGACTCGGGGGGATTCGTGAAGCGGTGGCCGAGAAAAAAGGGGGGTCCCAAAACGCGTTTTCTCCATGCATTTTCCCATAGGACCTTTAGTCGAAGGTACAGCCCGAACGGCTGAACAGAATTACTTGAAATTTGGCAGAGAGGTAGTCCTCAGGTCAGGGATGTGCCTTTTGCATATATGGCGTCAATCTGTTCAGTAGTTCCTGAGAAAATTGCAGTTAAAAGCACATACATATCTATATGCGCGCACCGTACGCGCACCGTACACGCACAGTGCGCGCACCCTAACGTGCGCGAGCGTAATTCTGATTGGTGGATTCCTGACAGTCAACATTCGAATCGGTCGAAATCAGGAAGTGTCGGCCGCCATTTTGTGTGTTGTGTGTGTGACAGGGAAAAAGAAAGGTGGAGAACGTGAAAAGGGGTCAGGGTAGAGAGTTCCTGACCCCCTAGCCTTTGTCAGGGGGTCCCTGAAGGACCCCGAAGGGTGAAAAAAACATTTTATTTTTTTTCAAAAAATTGCGGGGTGAGTTTTAGAGGCAGAAGAAAGCTAAAAACACAAGTGGAAAACGTGAAAAGGGGGCAGGGTAGAGAGTCCCTGACCCCCTAGGCCTTCTCAGGGGGACCATGAAAGACCCCTTAGGTCACACAAAAAAGAAAAAAATTTAAAAATATCGCGGGGTGCGCGCACCGTGCACGTACGGTGCGCGCACGGTGGCAAAAAAATATAAAAAAAATAGATTAAAAAAACAAGTTTAAGTGTTTAGATGTTGGTTGGCTCTAAAAAGAGCAGTTGTGTTCATTGAGTGTTTTTTTGTACCTACAAGTAAGTACTGATGCAGAGTCGAAAGTTCAAGAGGAAGACTCTGTTGCCTTCATCTGTGAAATGAACACCATCTCCTCTATAAATGCCTTGCATGTTGTAACGCAAGTTGTTGTGGTATATAGAACCCATACCATAGTCTCTGAGGAAAGCAGAAACAGACTTATTGACGTGCTTTCTTGCTTTGTCAATCTGCCGACACAATTGGTTGGACCAGTTCTACTTTTGCCTTTGGCATATATTAGAATATACAAAGGTAGTTTGTGGAAAAAGTGACATCAATTGCACAAAGGTGTCCTTAACAAGCATTTCCAGACCTACCCCAGTTAAAGTGCCTAGGTCATTTCCACCACAGTGCACAATTATAAGGTCAGGCTGTGGGAGATGTAGACAAGATTTCACCAAAGGCATTAATTGGTGCCACTTTAACCCTCTCTGACCAATCCATTTAATGTCTACATTTGGCAAAGCAAGGTCTTTGAAAATACCTCTTTTGTTCTGCATACTTTTCACTCCAGAAGACATAGCTATGACCTACAATCCACACTGTGAACATCTTTCAAGGAGATCTGGATGCACTCAGAAGGTGTCTTTCAGTAGAATGGCAATATGAAAAGAAAGATAGTTGTAAAATGGAGGCTTACATACTTTTTTTAAAAATAAAATGAGCTCATTGGCTGTTTCAGACCATTCTACACTAAAAACTAGGCTGCATGTTTACATTTTTAAAAGCATGTTTTGTATTGGTTCAGAAAAATGTGTTCCCACAGAAGATTACTTTGGATATGCTGTTAGGTTTGAAAAGTCAAGCACTCTTGCTCTTTGGATTAGAAACATTGTGTGCTGAACTTCTGACCTCTCTGCTCACACCAGTGTTCCATGACCTGTTGCTATGGTAGGAGGCAGAAGTCATGTTGGGGGTAGGGATCATTTGGAAAGGGTTGAAATTTGCAACCAATAGAAATGTGTGTTTCCATTTGAAAAATTGTGGGAAGCACTGTGATTTGAAGTTCACATGTATATGTGTGAAAAAAGAGAGGGAAACATTGCCATTTACTGGTTCTGCTGAGAGGGGTACAGTTCAGAGATTCTGGCTCTGATAATCTGCTGTGTGAGTGCCACATTTCTTTCTCAACTAACTACTTTTAAAGGTGAGTTATGAATTTGAGAGGGGATGTATGTGGTGCATTTTGATATAAAAAATGTAAATGAGATTCTTGTTTTAAAGTTGTGTTTTACATTTTATGTTTTGGAAGATATTTAACTGCCTTGAACTTGCCAGATAATGGAGTATGTCTTCACCATAAGTAAAGGTGTACTGGTATCACCCAGGAATATTGTTTTCTGTCTAGAATCACACCATGAGTCTGTGTGCACAAAGGAATTTTTGTCAGAGATTTAATTTGTGTTGGTCTGGTTCTGTAACACTTGCATTCGTAGGAAAGGGGCAGCTTGTTTTGCTGAAGTGTGATGGCTAGCATTCAGCACAAATCAACATTTCACAAATGAGAGGGAAGTGCTAACACATTTGCAAACAACAGGGTAGGTTTTCCTTCCACTCCTGCAATGGGTGAGGTAGTTCCTATGTATTACAAACTGCATTTAAAACTTATCACACATTTACTCTTACATACATCTCTGCAGTCTTCATGCAGTTGTGCAAGCGTCCATGCAGATCTCTCTTGCACCTGACAATACACAGTCTCCAGAACCATACTTTTAGCACACAGGCAGCTGCTTCTCCTGCACTCCCATGCTAAGTATTCAGCACTGTGTGGTATTTCAGATAGTAGTGTGTAACGCTACCACATTCAACATCACCAAGCCTCATTTCCTTTGCTCTAGTCTAATCACTCACCCAGGTTCCACATGCTCATGCTGTAAAGTAGTTGTTAGGACATGTGCTCTTTTCTGTCTCTCTAAACAATAAGGTAAATGTGTCAGGCTGTAAGAGTAATTATCACTTGCAAAACCACAGTGGTAAATGTGCTTTGAAATTGCCAATGAAAAATCGTTTTATGCCTAGAATCACACCATGAGTCTGTGTGCACACAGAAATTGTTGTCAGACATTTAATTCGTGTTGGTCTGGTTCTGTAAGACTTGCATTCACAGGAAAGGGGCAGCTTGTTTTCTTGAACTGTGATGGCTAGCATTCAGCACAAATCAATATCTCACAAATGAGAGGCAAATGCTAACAAATTTGAAATCAACATGGTAGATTTTCCTTACACTCCTGCCATGGGTGAGGTAGATCCTACATGTTCAAAACTCAAATTAACCCTTACACCACATGTACTCTTACATACATCTGTGCAGTCTTCATGCAGTTCTGCAAGCGTACATGCAGATCTCTCTTGCACCTGACAATACACAGTGCCCAGAAACATACTTTTAGCACAAAGGCAGTTGCTTCTCCTGCACTCCCATGCTAAGTATTCAGCACTGTGTGGTATTTCAGATAGCAGTGTGTAATGCTAACACATTCAACATCACCAAGGCTCATTTCCTTTGCTCTAGTCTAATCACTCACCCAGGTTCCACATGCTCATGCTCTCAAGTAGCTGTTAGGACATGTGCTCTTTTCTGCCTCTCTAAACTATAACGAAAATGTGTCAGGCTCTTACAGTAATTATCACTTGCAAAACCACAGTGGTAAATCTGCTTTGAAATTGCCAATCAAAAATCGTTTTCTGCCTAGAATCACACCATGAGTCTGTGTGCACACAGGAATTGTTGTCAGATATTTAATTCGTGTTGGTCTGGTTCTGTAAGACTTGCATTCGCAGGAAAGGGGCAGCTGGTTTTCTTGAACTGTGATGGCTAGCATTCAGCACAAATCAATATCTCACAAAAGAGAGGCAAATGCTAACACATTTGAAAACAACAGGGTAGATTTTCCTTACACTCCTGCAATGGGTGACGTAGATCCTACGTGTTCAAAACTCCAATTAACCCTTACCCCACATGTACTCTTACATACATCTGTGCAGTCTTCATGCAGTTCTGCAAGCGTCCATGCAGATCTCTCTTGCACCTGACAATACACAGTGTCCAGAAACATACTTTTAGCACACAGGCAGTTGCTTCTCCTGCACTCCCATGCTTACTATTCAGCACTGTATGGTATTTTAGATAGTAGTGTGTAACGCTACCACATTCAACGTCACCAAGGATCATTTCCTTTGCTCTAGTCTAATCACTCACCCAGGTTCCACATGCTCATGCTCTCAAGTAGCTGTTAGGACATGTGCTCTTTTCTGCCTCTCTAAACTATAAGGAAAATGTGTCAGGCTGTTACAGTAATTATCACTTGCAAAACCACAGTGGTAAATGTGCTTTGAAATTGCCAATGAAAAATCGTTTTCTGCCTAGAATCACACCATGAGTCTGTGTGCACACAGGAATTGTTGTCAGAGATTTAATTTGTGTTGCTCTTGTTCTGTAAGACTTGCATTCGCAGGAAAGGGGCAGCTGGTTTTCTTGAACTGTGATGGCTAGTATTCAGCACAAATCAATATCTCACAAATGAGAGGCAAATGCTAACACATTTGAAAACAACAGGGTAGATTTTCCTTACACTCCTGCAATGGGTGAGGTAGATCCTACGTGTTTAAAACTCCAATTAACCCTTACCCCACATGTACTCTTACATACATCTCTGCAGTCTTCATGCAGTTGTGCAAGCGTCCATGCAGATCTCTCTTGCACCTGACAATACACAGTCTCCAGAAACACACTCTTAGCACACAGGCAGCTGCTTCTCCTGCACTCCCATGCTAACTATTCAGCACTGTATGGTATTTTAGATAGTAGTGTGTAACACTACCACATTCAACGTCACCAAGGATCATTTCCTTTGCTCTAGTCTAATCACTCACCCAGGTTCCACATGCTCATGCTCTCAAGTAGCTGTTAGGACATGTGCTCTTTTCTGCCTCTCTAAACTATAAGGAAAATGTGTCAGGCTGTTACAATAATTATCACTTGCAAAACCACAGTAGTAAATGTGCTTTGAAATTGCCAATCAAATATTGTTTTCTGCCTAGAATCACACCATGAGTCTGTGTGCACACAGGATTGTTGTCAGAGATTTAATTTGTGTAGCTTTTATTGTGTAAGACTTGCAGTCGTAGGAAAGGGATAGCTCATATGATATGTTTTGAAAAGCTCATAAAAAATATAGTAATATATATAAATTACATTAAGGTATTTTTTTTTTTTAGTTTCTTTCAGGTATTGCTGAACAAGACGGAAATAAATTAAAGATGCCTATAAAATCAAGAAAGAGAAAAGAACAGCAACAACATCTATATTTGAAGACAACTGGACAACAAAAATTAGTTGAAGAACCTCATGTTGGAAACAAGAAAAAGCCTTCTGGTAAGCAGACTAAGGATTTTTTAAAAAAATATCCTCAAGCAAAGAAAAAATGTAAAAAATATATCCACTGGAAATAGTATTTCAAGTAGAAAACAACAAGACAATCGACAGAATATACTAAATGCTAATGTACAAACAGAAGTAAGAAAGAATGACTTAAAAAGAAAAATAGATTTTAAAAACCTTCGTAGAAAAATGTTTCAGAGAAGAGTGATGTTCAATTTGCTAAAGGATGTGAAAAAATATAGGAAGAAAGCCAAATTTTATAAGAAAAAGAAACATTTTGAATCAATTGTTGAAAAGGCTTTGGAATTAAAAAGAAAACTATTCATTTTACTTTTGAACAGGATCCGTACATTAGATAAATTAGTGAATGTAATGAAGTCAAAAAGCAAAAGAAAAAGAGAAGTGAAAAAAAAACTTTTGTAAAGTCTTCTTAGGAGAATGGAAGCATAGTTCAAGTACTGAACCATTTTTTAATGAAGAGAGTTATCTTCAAAGTAATAGTTTGCTGCATGCAGTTGACACCAGTGGTCGAGCATATGAAGTTAAGGATGGTTGTGTAATGGAAAAGGAGAAAATGGTTCCAAGAAATGAGGAAGAAGTGTTAGCTGATGAGGTTATGGGGAGACGTCCTAAAGCCCCAGTGTACACTTGGAATTGTAGTAGTATTTGTACAGTACGACAGGAATCTATTGATAAATTTCGTGACTTTCTAAGAGAATATAGTAAAAAAAGTGTTAAACAGAAGATTAAGGTGCTTCAAAGACTAGATCTATGCAGAGTGAGAGAGAATACTGGTTTGCAAGGACATTCTCTGGCTTGTCTTTCTAGGAAAGTTTGTCAAAGTGTTTTTCACCATTTTAGGATGCTGGCAGTTCATCATACTGAAATGAGAAAGTTTGTGAGAAGATTGTATTTTGCTAAAAGTCCAGCACTAAAGTTACATGAGTTGAATAGTGCTCTGTTCCGTGGATCTGTAACAGATGTGAAGAAGGTTTGTGAGGATATTGAGTTTTGTTACTTTGGTCCAGAGCAAGAAAGTGCAGGAAATGACACAGTTATTGAAGAAAATGTGGAAGAGAATGTAGAACCCACTGTTAGTAAAACATTTGAAGATCAAATGACAAAATTTACTATCATCTCTAATGAAAGACCAAATATTACTTGTATTTGTTGCCGGAGAAGCCAATATAAAACTCAAACAAGGAATGTTGATCTCTATAAAAAAAGTGAAAAAGAAAATAATTCTAAGTGGAAGGATTTTGCTACATATTTATTTCTGGAAAATTTGGTTTGGGTGAAGATCAGCGTATTTGTAAATACTGTTATAACAAGTTAGAAGAAAATAAAATGCCTGCTAGAGCTGTACATAATAATTTAGAATTGGTTGATATTCCTGCAGAACTTAGTGATTTAAATACGTATGAGTCTATACTCATTCAATGTGTCCATCCGTTTCAGACTATAGTTCGTATGGAGCCCAAAACAGGCAAATTACCTCCTACAGATTTACAAAGAGTTTTAAAAGGAAGAGTTGTCTATTTGCCATTAGATTTGAAAAAAAATATTGAAACAATTGATGCAGATAGTTTGGAAACTGAACCATTAGTTATTCTGGTTAATGGTGTACCTACAAAGAATAAACAAAAATTGGCAGGAGCTAGTGGATGTACGAAAAGTGCAAAGAGCAAATTTATATTTGAAAAGAAATAATAAATGGTATGAATCAATTTATATGGATGAAGATGAAGAAGATTTACTAGCAGACACAGGAATACCAACTGGGCAAATTGAAAAAGTGGATAAGTCAAAAGAAGAAGAAATGTATGAACATTTCAGCATACATCCTCTTCATTCTAAAGAAGTTATGGGAAACACTATTGATCTCTTTCAGATTAAAAAAGCAAAAGGAACTCCTGTGAGTGTATGGGAGGAGAGCTTGGAAGCTCGTTGTTTTCCCCAGCTGTTTCCTACAGGAAAAGGTGGACGATATGATGAACGTCCAGTACAGATTCCTGCTTCTGAGTATCGGACTACAAGATTATATGCAGAAGATCCAAGATTTCATCAAAGTATTCCATATTTGTTCCATCTTTTATTTGAAAGTGACTTATCAGCACTATCTTATGCAGTAAATCACATTTTGAAAACTGAAGTACATCTACATAATGTGTCTGCAAAGGATTTTCTGAACAAAGTGCAACAGCGAGATGATCATTTGGAATCTCAATTGATTAATCTAATGGCTTGTCAGCGTGGGACTAATGAATATTGGTACCGACGCCATGGAGAATTGAAATGTATGTTACGGAATTTAGGAACTCCTACATGGTTCCTTACCCTAACCTGTGCAGAGTACGCTTGGGATGATTTACTGGATTTTCTTCGAGAGGCAAATTCAAATATTGAAAACATCCAATACAAGACAGCAGGAGAATTGTGCTCATTGGATCCGGTTAATGTTTGCAGATATTTCAATCATAGATTTGAGGCTATGATGTCCTTCATCTGCAATAAAAAAAATCCACCTCTTGGAGAAGTTGTGGATTTCTTTTGGAGAAAAGAGTACCAAGCAAGAGGTGCTCCTCATATTCATATGCTGTTGTGGATCAAGGATGCCCCAAAATTTGGAACAGATTCTGATGATGCAGTTTTATCTTTCATTGAAGGATATGCAACATGTGCTATACCTAAAAGCACAGAAGAAAAAAATTTAAAAGAGCAAGTTTTACATTTCCAAAGTCATTGGTGTGGAAAATACTGTCGACGAAAGTACAAGAGTAAAGATAAATTCTACACAAAATGTCGATTTGGATTTCCACGACCTGTTCTTTCAAAAGGAAGAGTAAACAGTTTTATGTCAGCTGTGCGACATACTATTACAAGAAAATCGCCTAAGAATACCTACAACCTAAGAAGAAAAGAAGAGTCAAAATATATAAATGACTACAACCCAGTCATTTTATCCATGTGGAATGCTAACATGGATATTCAGTATGTAGCTGACAATTCTATTGCTGTTGCTCGGTATGTCACATCTTACATCACTAAATCAGAGAAAACGGAATTGAAAGAAATGTGGGAAGAGATTTCTCACGAGAAGACTGTCAGTAAAAAGCTATACAGTTTCAGTTTAAAGATATTATCGCATCGAGAAATTGGGTCATACGAATGCTCAGACAGGTTATCATCTGCAAGTCTGTACTCCAAATCCAGAAGAATAATTTGGGTAAGTTTAGGCCTTGCAGGAATGCGAAATCGGGTACTGAAATCTATTCGAGAAATTGAATATTTAGCAGAGTACAAACCTGAAAGTACAGACATTTTAAGAACAAACATGTTGGACACATATTACCCAAAGAGAAGTCATCATCTTGAGAACATGTGTCTCTATGAAGTGCTGCAGAACTACATTTATAAACGGAATGCCACATAAGACATCAACAATGGAAAATATAAAGTCATTGGTGAGGAAGGATGTTTGGTAAAACAAACAAAAGGAAGTTTGTTTAATCACAGGAAGCTGAGTTGCGACACTACTGACAAGAAGGAATTTTACCACTTAGCACTTTTACAGTTGTTTAAACCATGGCGCTCAGAGGATGAATTACTTGGACATTTTCAAAGCTATGAAGATTCCTTTAATGCATGCAAAGATACCATAGAATGCAGTACTTTCACAACTTATGTACAAATGTTAAATGAAGAAATTGAACAAGAAGCAACAATTGCAGCTGAAGTAGCTAGAGACAGTTCTCAAGACAGTCAAAGTTCTGGGACACTCAGTCAAGATCCCCTAGGACAACCAATCGTAGAAAATGAAGCTGCAATAGCCATGACTGAAGTGGAAACAGCTATGAATCAAGCTCAGGAAGATTTAATAAACCTACCAAATTTGGAACAGCAACTGAATGATGAACAACAACAAATTTATGAGGAAGTCACAAAACAAATTGATCATGGATTACTACATGAAAATAAAGAGTGCTCATGCACATCATTTGAACCAATCAGAATGTATGTGAGTGGACAAGCTGGAACCGGAAAAAGTTTCTTGATTAAAGTAATTAGAAGCTACCTACAGAAAAAAACTGATTCAACTTTGTCTTGTGTTGTTACTGCTCCAACTGGGTTAGCAGCATATAACATAAAAGGAATTACCCTCCATCGTTTGCTAATGTTACCAGTAGATCATGAGAACAAAATACAATACCACAAGCTAACAGGAGAAGCATGTTTTGAAGTTTCAAGAGTATTGAAAAAAATGAAAGTTCTCATTATTGATGAGGTAAGCATGGTATCAAACTTAATGCTTGCCTTTGTGCATTTAAGAATGCAGCAAATTATAAAGACAAACTATGACGTGCTATTTGGAGGAAAACATGTTATAGTTTTTGGGGATCTACTGCAGCTCACACCAGTTAAAGGACAACTAGTATTTCATACTCTTACACATGAAGATACGAAAAAGTCGTTAGGAAGTATAGGTAATGTGAATATTTGGACATACTTTCAGTACAAAGAACTCATTACCAATATGCAGCAAGCAAATGATGATGATAATGCAAGTATTCTCAAAGATATCAGAATTGGACTACTCACAGAACATGGAAGAAAAGCTTTACAGAGTCGATTGCTATGTAATTTGTTTCCAACAGAACAAATAGTTCCAGAGAAAATATACAAGAAAATTGCTGGAAAAAATACTGTAATCTGCTTAATGCCAACACTACATGAATGCTCTATATTCAATCAAGGACTTTTGAAATTGGAAAATGAAGAGATTGTAAAACTGGAAGCTGTGGATAAAATACAGCATGAAGGAATAACTATTATATCGACAAGCAAATTGACAATTAAATTGGATTCTCTAGAGAAAAACATTTCGAAAACAGCTGGTTTAGAAAAGAATCTGTATGTATGTATGAACTGTCGAGTAATTTTAAGACGTAATTTGGATGTAGAAAAAGGTTTAGTGAATGGAGCTATGGGTAAAGTTGTGGGTTTTGTTAATTACCAGAAAAAAGATAGAATTGAATTTTTAAAAATAAAATTTGATCAGATTGAAGAGGTTAAAGACATTAGTCGTTGTTCAGTTCGTTTCTTGCTTGTGAAAGACTTATATGTACGTAGGAAGCAGTTTCCGTTTTCTCTAGCATATGCTGTAACTATTCACAAATCTCAAGGATTAACTGTAGATAGTGCTTTTGTAAACATTGGATCCACTGTGTTTAAAGAAGGTATGGCATATGTTGCTTTGTCACGCGTGAAAAAAATATCTGGTTTATTCATGATAGACTTTGATGAGTCAAAAGTTAGTGCTGATGCAAACTGTGTAAAGGAATATAATAGATTAAGAAGAAGCTATGCTCCTCATTTAGGTCAGTATCCTGTGTTTGAAAAACGTGTTGTTTGTCGGAAAAGGAGAATTGAGAATATCTGTAATGAGGATGTACAGAAGAGAAAACAAAAGGAGAGTGATGTGATTCCAAGCAAAAAGAAAAAGGACAATGTTGAAGAGGTTGTTGGTTGTCATTTTGAAAATAGCTCTGGTGTCAACTGCTACGCTAATGTAGTGCTGAATGTTGTATTTTATCTTGAAAGTTAGCAAGAGCAGATAATACTAAATCATGAAAAAAGATTCTGTCCTCTGCTGAGTTTTCTTTATGAGAAGCTGGGTAATGATAAAACTAAAATAGAAAGTGCTTCTGATGTTAGAAATCTTTTAGATGTATGTTCAGGATGTACACAGTTTACTCAAAATGTCCAGCAAGATGCACAGGAATTCTTAATGTATATGCTTATGGTACTGGAAGATGAAGGGGTAGAAATAGAAAATATGTTTGGTCTCTCTTATAAATGGGAACATAGTTGTGAAAACTGTTTGAACACATGCAGCTCTAATGTTGATTCTGAAAGGTTCATATATTTAACATTACCAGAGAGTAAATCAGTGACTTTTAGTAAATTAGTTAAAGATGCAAATCACAACATGGAATGTTCTCAATGTAAATCAGAAATGTTATCAATGTTATTTTTAAAGAAATATGGACAGTATGTAAGTTTAATGATGCAACGTTGTAGAGCTGATGGAACAAAATTGGACACTTTAATAAAGAAGTTTACAGGAAATCAATTATCAATATCAGGAAAAACTTTTGTTGCAGTTGCAATAATTTTCCATGATGGACTTTCTATAACTTCTGGTCATTACACAGTGTATCTAAAATGTGAAAAAGGCTGGACACTGTGTAATGATTCTCAATTGATTTTCAAGCAACTTTTGCCTGCAGAATTACCAAATTCCTACTTAATTTTTCTAAAACCAAAATTTTAGATATAAATTGCAGCATCTGAAGAAACCATTATTTCGATTTTATAGGATTAATATTGGATATTTCACCAAAAAATAATTAAAAAATTACCATTTGGCCTCATGGCAAGGTAAAAATTTCTATTGTGGACTTCTTTGACAGATATTATTTTGGTGTATGAGCTTAAGCAACAAGATTTACTGACGTTATTTATTGGAAATAGTTATTGTTCTTAGATGATATTTATAATATATATGTTACATTTCTATCAAGGTATGTTTAACTGAGGAGAGATTAAGGGCTTTTTTTAAACAATCTTTCAGATTGTTAATTTTTTTGCCCGCTGTTAAGTGATGAATGCAATTGATTTCACAATTTGCAGTGAAATTCAATATATTCTGAAAACAGCAAAAAAGGGCAAAAAATTACTTTGTTAAATATGAAAATATGTGTACTGTATTCTAAAATGTATTGTTAAATATTACTACTTTTTTTCTTTTTTTTCAGATCGAGAAAGAAAATTTTGGAAATGTAATCCTTTTTTCTAGCAATTAAAAAAAACCATTTATTTATAATTAAGTTATTTTGTTGGTCAGGTAAGTTTGAAATATCTGTATTTCTCACCCCTTCACTTTCATGCTCCCTTTTCTTCACTTCTGCTCACTCTGCTTTTCTCATTCCCCTTCTCTCTCTCTTCTTCCTTTACTGCTCTTTCGTAACTCCCTCACTCCTTCTCTACTACTCCCCTAGGTTTACTGCCTCCATCACTACTTTTTCAACCATGTATCTCTCCCTGTCTCCATGTGTCTCAGTCATTCTAACTGCCTTACTCCTTCTCAGTTCCTTGCTCTCTGTCTCTTTTTCTGTCTCTCTCCCTTTGTCTGTCTTACCCTTAATTTGCTTAACATCTCTGGGGAAGATTAACAAGGCCTCTGCACCACCACTATGTCACTTTTCATAACGTACTGGTGGCGCAGGGAGCTCCTTCATATTTACAAGGAGAGGAAAAGCCACCCTGCGTTACTTTTCCTCTCCACATAAATACAGCCACTTCACACGCAGCACTGTGCGTTGAAGGGGCGTTCCATGGGTGTTGTTGTGGGTGTTCCCACGCAACACACAAAGAACTAGACACATCTCCAGGTTTACGAGAAATCGTAACTCTGGAGATGCGTGTGAATGCTACGCCACCCTAGAGGTGGTGTTGCGAGGTACAACGAGGAGAAATGTTTTTATTTCTCCTCGTTTTTTCCTCTTTTAGTGCGTCCTCCATTCTACAGCACGCACTGAAAGAGGAAAAAGCCTCTTGTGATTGTTTTTGTGCAGGAAGGTGTCCCTTCCTGCACAAGAACAATCTCCCCACCACGCAGGCATCCTTGTACCATGGTGCAAGGGAGCCTGTGCCGGCGCATGGCTGCAGTCTGTATGCCTGCGCAGGGGAAGCATAGAGATGCGTCAAAAAAATTGTATAACAAATAGAATTAAAAATAAAGTTTAAGTGTTTGGATGTTGGTTGGCTCTAAAAAGAGCCATTGTGTTAATTGAGTGTTTTTTGGTACCTATAAGTAAGTATCGATGCAGAGTGTAAAGATCAAGAGGAAGACTCTGTTCCCTTCATCTGTGAAATGTACACCGTCTACTCTATAAATGCCTTGCCAATCCCCTCACTATTTCTTCTTATTTCGTGGGACAAGGAGCAGAACAGGTATCAATTTTAGTTGTAAATGACAGAAGAGCACTCTACTTCAGGGAGTGAGGAGGACATCTGGATGCACTCAGAAGCATTGGTTCATAGTAGTTTCTCTTCCAGAATCTTCATACACCATAGCCACTCCCCTCACTATTTCTTCTTATTACCTGGGACAAGGAGCTGAGCAGCAATCAATTTTAATTGAAAATGGTAGAACAGCAGTGTATTTCAGGGAGTGAGGAGGAGACCTGGATGCACTCTGAAGGTGTCTTTCAATAGAATGACAAAATGAAAAGAAAGGTAGTTGTAAAATGGAGGCTTATATACTTTTTTTTAATAAAAAGAACTCATTGGCTGTTTCAGACCATTCAACACTAAAAACTAGGCTGTATGTTTACATTTTTAAAAGCATGTTTTGTATTGGTTCAGAAAAATTTGTTCCCACAGAACATTACTTTGGATTTGCTGTTAGGTTTGAAAAGTCAAGCACTCTTGCTCTTTGGATTAGAAACATTATGTGCTGAACTTCTGACGTCTCTGCACACTCAAGTGTTACATGATCTAATGCTATGCTAGCAGGCAGAAGTCATATTGGGGGTAGAAATCATTTGGAAAGGGTTAAAATATGCAAAAAAAGAAATGTGTGTTTCCATTTTAAAAAAAAGGTGGAGAACGTGAAAAGGGGGCAGGGTATAGAGTTCCTGACCCCCTACCTTTTGGCAGGAGGTCCCTGAAGGACCATGAAGGGTGAAAAAAACATTTTATTTTTTATAAAAAAATCCAGAGGTGCGCGCACGGCGGGGAAAAAAACAAAAAAAAAGATTAAAAAAAAAAAAGTGTTTAGATTTTAGGTGGCTCTAAAAAGAGCCGTTGTGTTAATTGAGGGACAGAGGAAGAAAAGAATGGCAAATATTATAGGGTGCCGCACGTGTGCTGCTGTTTCTTGATCTCTATTAGGGGAATGCTGGTCTCCCCCAAAGCAAGAAGAGCATTACACGTATTGCACCTTATATGCACCCTCTTAAACAGAGGGTGTATATCCAGAGGAGCTGAAGAAGGTGAAGCTGCCGCCGCAGATGAAGTGTTCGGCTGAGCTGCCGATGATGTACTCGACTGAGCTGCTGCGGATGTGCTCGGCTGAGCTGCTGGAGGGTTATCTCTAGCAGCTCGAGCATAAGCCACAGGATGTACATCCCTAACATGCCTGATCATAGTGAAGATACTAAAAGAGTACTTCTTTTTAGGATCTCCTCTTGATAAGACATGATCACAAAGAGTGCAGGTGGCTTTGGGAGCATTCACTTTCTTCTGCCCCTCTGGAAATCTAAAAAATTGCCAAATAAAAGAGTCTTTCTGTTTCCTCTGTCTCTGTCTCACAAGGGTCTCCTGCTCACTCCCAGAAGATGGCTGCTGCTCTGCCATTGTGTCACAAAAACAGTTCAGCTCCTTCTCCCAGGGAATCAGAAGAAATAATGAGGGGAGTGGGTGTGGTGCGCACGGTACAAGCATGCATGCATGTACGTAGGACGCGCGCAAGCGCGTACGACGCACGCGCGCATGCGCGTACGGACCACGCGAACATGCGCGTACGGAGCACACGCGTACGGAGCACACGCGTACGGAGCATGCGCGAAAGGAGCACGCGCGCATGCGTGTACGGAGCACGCGCGTACGCATCATGCACGAAGTACGCATGCGCACGTAAATCACGTACGCATGCGCACACGGAGCACGTACGCATGCAAGCCACGTGACATCACTGCAAGGTTTTTTAAATGCTAATTCCTAACTATAACGTGTGTGAAACCTATGGTTTTTTCAGTGAATTTGCAAGGTTTTTTAAATGCTAATTCCTAACTATAATGTGTGTGAAACCTATGTTTTTTTCAGTGAATTTGCAAGGTTTTTTAAATGCTAATTCCTAACTATAACGTGTGTGAAACCTAAGGTTTTTTAAGTGAATAATATCATATATATATACATCGTTTGGAGACATGACTTGGTGTTATGGAAACCCCTTCACTGTATGGGCTCCTGAGGTGAACTCCAATGTCCAGCATGCAGCGGTGGGGCAGGGACAGCGCAAGGAGCTTCACACCTGTGAGGCAGAGGAGGGGCGTGATCACATGATTGGGAGTGGTCACAGCTTTTAAACATCACAGCAATGGACCCCCTGTAAAGAACACATCTGAAACTTGCACTGAGGAAGTCAATTGAAGGCTGAAACGCGTCGCCAAACATTTCAGGGACCCTTTGTTTGCCAGCGCAATAAAGCCATTCTATTGTTCCCCCGGAGCTGTGTCACACTCTTTTCTTGAGATGGAGAGAGACTGGTTGCTGTATTTTGCCAGTTAGCATGTGCTGGCTTATGACCGCCCTCTCGGTCTGGAGCTACGCGACTCACCTGCTATAGTGTTGGTATTTTTCATGAAGCTGCATTTGCGTCACCCCCCCGGTGCCGGATTCCCATATGGTGGTTTTTGTCGCATGGGGAGAGAGGAGACAGAATCTGTCTGCCTGATAAGGGGGACAAAGGATGGCTTTTTACCTGCTTCGAGACTGCAGGGGCGTGGGAGCATCGGCCAAACATCGTTTGGAGACATCACTTGGTGTTATGGAAACCCCTTCACTGTATGGGCTTCTGAGGTGAACTCCAACGTCCAGCATGCAGCAGTGGGGCAGGCACAGCGCAAGGAGCTTCACACCTGTGAGGCAGAGGAGGGGCGTAATCACATGATTGGGAGTGGTCACAGCTTTTAAACATCACAGCAATGGACCCCCTTAAAGGACACATCTGAAACGGGCACTGAAGAACCCATTTGAAGGCTGAAATGCGTCTGCCGAGCGTCTCAGGGACCCTTTGTATACCAGCGCAATAAAGCCATTTTATTGTTCCCCTGGAGCTGTGTCACACTCTTTTCTTGAGTTGGAGAGAGACTGGTTGCTATATATATATATATATCTATATATTATCTACTGGCGGTCGCCAGTAGATAGTTATAGTTAGGACCGTGTTTCCATAGGAAATCCGCAACATTCTATTTGGAATAACTTTGGCGCCGGTTGACGAATCCTCGCTAAATTTTCAAAATAGGTGGGGCGCTCCGCTCCGCTCCTACCCTGAAAGTCTCGGGGGGATTCGTCAAGCGGGGGCTGAGAAAAAAGGAGGGTCCCAAAACGCGTTTTCCCCATGCAATTTTCCATAGGGACCTTTAGTCCAAGGTACAGCCCGAACGGCTGAACAGAATTACTTGAAATTTGGCAGAGAGGTAGTCCTCAGGTCAGGGATGTGCCTTTTGCAGGTCTGGTGTCAATCTGTTCAGTAGTTCCTGAGAAAATCAAAAGTAAAATCATATATATATGTGGGCGGAGCCTAACCACACATCTCATCCTGAGATCTGATTGGCTGTCAGCACTTCATCCAAGAAGTGTTGGCAGCCATCTTGGGACCAATATACATGCTAGCACCTCATTAAAAAGCATTGCAGTTAATAGAAGGTTTTAAGACTTTAGTTACATTATAAATCATTTGTTGATGGTACCATACTCATTTTAGGAATTGTGGTATGTTCTACGGTGATTTCACCATGTGAAAAAGCCTTCTGCTGGGATATCATGATTGAGAGAAAAATATTTTCTCATGCTTTTCCCACAGAGGTTTGGAAGGTGATCTATAAGCTAAACTGAGAGCTTATTTTCTGTAAATTCACATTATCTTTCTCAGTCATGTGAGAATGAAGTCTGACATTCTCAGTAAAACATGTACATCCAACAAGGGCAGAGACTGTCAGTTGATTCCTTTGTGTTCTACTGCAGCTTCCCAGAGTGTTCCAAAGAACAACTAGAGCGCTAACAGTCCTACTTATGATAAACGTATGGCACACCTGAAGCCATCTTGCTTGGATTAAAGTGGTAACTCTTAAAACATTTAATTTAAAAAGGAACAAAATGAGGGGGTTCATTTTTCCATAAAAAGTATGATTAGTGCTGCAGAAAGAAAAATTAGGGCACATTTTGAGTGACTTCTCAAATCCTCTTATATTTCATTAAAAAATTCTGACATGCAGACTGAAACATGCACTTTCAATACCAGCAGCAGTTTTCCCTGGTGAGCAGTAGCTTTACTACAGTGATCTAATGAGCAAAAAGAGTGCTAACATTCTGAATTTATGGCAAATGTGTGACACATCTGAATGCCTTTGGAATCAAAGTAAAAAACTGAAAGTATTTCCTACTGAGGAGACTGCAGTAAATGAGGAAATTAGGAAACTTCATAACAAATAAGTCTGCCAAGATGGCCACCAGAGACAAAAGAGCCCAAATGTAGCCCAAATATCACCCAGATGTAGCCCAAGTATAGCCCAATGACAGAATGTCCCAGAGTGTTCTTAAAAACAACTAGAGCGCTTACTGTCTTCATTATGACAAAAGTATGGCACACCTGAAGCCATCTTGATTGGAATAAACTGGGAACACTTAAAACATTTAATTTAAAAAGGAACACAATGAGGGGGTTCATTTTGCCATAGAAATTATGATTAATGCTGAAGAAAGAAAATGAGGGCACATTTTGAGTGACTTCTCAAATCCTCTTCTATTTCATTAAAAAATTCTGACATGCAGACTGAAACATGCACTTTTAATACCAGGAGCAGACTTCCATGGTGAACAGTAGTTTTACTACAGTGATCTAATGAGCAACTAGAGTGCTAACATTCAGAATTTATGGCAAATGTGTGACATATCTGAATACCTTCATGATGGAATCAAAGTAAAAAACTGAAAGCATTTCCTACTGAGGAGACTGCAGTACATGAGGAAATTAGGAAACTTCATAACAAATAAATCTCCCAAGATGGCCACCGGAGACAAAAGAGCCCAAATGTAGCCCAAAATCACCCAGATGTAGCCCAAATATAGCCCAATGACAGAAGTGTGCACAACACTTATTATTTTGTGTTTTTGCAGTGTTATATAGTGCATACTTGTCAGGTATTGGAGTGCTTTACATGAACATTGGTTACATCACACAAGAACAAATTCATTTTGGTTGTAGACATGGGGAGACTAAGTGATTTGACCAGAATCACAGAATGTTGAGCTGAAGCAGAAACTCCAACCTGGTTCCCCAGTTGCAAAGTCTGCAGTTCTGGAAGTAACACAACATCCTCTCCCCTAAGTGCAACATTTAATCAAGTGGTCAACTGGATAAAAAAACATAAAGGTAACAAATAATTTAAAAGTGCTTTCTCGCTATTTGAAAACTCAGAAAATATGTCCTTATTTTAGTCTTTTAGAGCACTAACCATAATTTTGATGCCAATAAGACCCTCTCATAAATGTAATTTCTAAAGGAAATGCTCTAGGTATTACAGTTTTGATTACATCAAGATGACGTCAGGCGTTCCACACTTTTGTAATAAATATAGAATGTTAGCAATCTAGTTATTCATTAGGATACTTTTGAGAGGCAGAGGCCAGGGGCACGGACTCTGAAAATTGAAGGCAGGTAGGAGGGTGCAAAGGCAACAATTTAACCACACTGAGCAGGCAGGAAGGGCCGTGGCAGCACAACAGACTATGGAGGGCAGTGGAAAGGGGGGCACGGGCAACAAACCAACAATACAGGACTTGCAAGAGAGGCTGTGGCAATGTAATAGATCATTGTGGGCAGAAGGAAGAGGCAATCGTAGTACAACCATACATGCCAACAGACCCGATTCAGTCAGGAAACGTCCAATGTTTTTAAGCTCAAATGGGCTTTATTTTATCTGTCTCCTGTCTACAATCTCCTCTTTTTCAATGTAACTCAAATGGGAAAATCAATACCCCAGTTTTTTTTCAAAATCTCCCTCTTAGCAAGTTCAAAATGTTCGCAAGTATGGTACATTGGATCATGGAAGGAAATGGGGTAGGGACATGGACTTGGATAACAGAGGACAGGAGGGACATGGAGAGGTGCACCAAACTGACCCTGCAGGGCAGGCATCAGGGTTTGCAGCAGCACAATACACCACACAGGGCATGCGGGATGGGAGTGCAGCACAACAATCCATAGAAAGCAAGAGGGAGGGGACAGGACCATGCACATGGACAACAGAGAACAGAGGGGCAAGAGGCAGGACCATAATGGACAGACAGGAGAGAAAGCTGCAGCATAACAGACCATAAAGGGCAGGAGGGATGGATCAGGGGCATTACAATGGAACAGACAAGCCAGGAGAGAGGGAGTAGGGGTCTGCACATGTAAACAGAGGGCTGGGGGCAAGGGGGCAGGGCAGGAGCAGCAAGATAGCCATGGAGGTCAGGCAGGATGGGCACTAGAAGCAAGACACACCATGAAGAGCAACAGTGAGACTGTGGTGGCATACACACAGAACATGGAGGGAGGGTGGGAGGGGTTCAGGGGCAGCTAACTGACCACACAGGGAAGGTGGGAGGGGCCATGGCAGCACAGAAGACCATGCATGGCAAGTGGGAGGGTTAGTGGTAGCACAATGGCTATGATGGGCAAGAAGGAGGGTGCAGGGGCATGCACAAAGGACGATGGAGGATAGAAGGGAGGGTCAGGACCTGTGCACAGACAAGAAAGTTCAGGGGAAGGGGCCTCACAACAGACCGCACGGGGCAGGCAGGAGGAGCAGTTGCAGCACAACAGACCAGGGAGGGCAGAAGGGTGTGGCAGTACAATGGACCATGTAGGACAGGAGGAAGAGGATAGGGGCATGGCATGTGGACATGCAGGGTGGAGGTGGCAGGGACAGGTTACAGTCATCTGACAATGCTAGGCAGGTGGGAGGGGAGTGGCAGCTCAACAGAACACTCAGAGTAGATAGGAGTGGCAGGTCCATGGAACATGGTGGGCAAAAGGATGGAGCAGGGGCATGCACAAAGACATCGGAGGGCAGGGGGAAGGAGAATAGGGGCAGCAAGCTAAACACAGAGTTTAAGCAGGAGGTCAATGATGGGGCATAGAATTGGGCAATGGAGGGCAGGAGGAGTGGACTGGTACATCATACTAAATTGAGGGCAGTGGCAGCACATCAGACCATGCATGGCAGGAGGGAGGAGGCTAGTCCATGGATTCACACAACAGAGGAAAGGGAGGAGGGGGATGGGGCAGCAAGCTAACTGTTCAGAGAAGGCGGGTATTAGGAACTTTATTGTTTTTAAACCGTGTGTCTGTGCGAACTACTTAAAATATGAACAAGTATGCAGCATAATCTCACTTTTATTCAGGAAGAAGAGGACGTTTGTGACTGTGACTCGGGGCTCACTTGGCAGAAACACCCCCTGACCCTCCACCCCCTATCGCAAAATGTAATGCCCGTGAAAAGGGTAGGTGAACACAATGTTATATAGAACATAGTCCTGAGAGCACGATTGAAAATGAAAACTAGATATAGTGTATGGTATAAACTATGCACCAAAAAGTGTGAGATGAACCGGGCGTGAAATATAATATGCAATACATTGTGCGCAATGACAGATTCATTGGAGAGCGCGAGATAGCAGAGGCACTAGCGCGTGCTATGCGATATGCGCCTTGGAGTGTAATATGCACAGGGCAGTGTTGTGTAACCTAACTAGTCTCTAAAGTTGTAATATAAAATATGTGCTGGGGAGTGTAACGTTGCATATGCACTGTGACAAAGATATGGATCCCAGATTGTAATATGTATGGCATAGGACTGTGCGTTATAACATAGGCATCGAGGAAGGCACGTTAGATGGGGCAATATAACCCGTGCAAAGACAAGTGTGGCATGACATATTCACGGGGTGGTGTTACAGTGCACATGGGCACACATGATGCTTCGACACTGTAACTGTGTATTCTACTATGCTGTCTGAGACTGTATGTCATTATGCCACGTATGATTATGATATCGTATTATGTTTTGTTGTTTATTTGATTGGTTGTGTAAAATCAATAAAAAACAGATCTAAAAAAAAAACCAGTGCACATGGGCTAGAGAGTGTCATAGCATATGCACTAGCTAGTGGAATACAACACAGAGGTGTGTGGCACTCAGCAGGCAATGGTGGGTGTAACACAGCATTGGGCTCTGCCAGGAGCGCGCTGTGACTCTCAAGTGATGTTCGTCCCCTTTCCAGAGAGTAAAATAAAAAGTATTACACATCCGGCAGTGGATGTGGGTTTTATTAACCGTGAGGGGGGTTTCTTGCATAGTTTTGGTCGAATTTTTGTCGAATCCCCTTTGAATGGCTTGGTGTGCATGTGTATTAAATGTGCCCGTCAATAGATACCCATGTTTGTATAAATAAACGACAAGGGTGTCTACCGGGATTAGGCACGGTAGGGCATCAGACAAGTCAGAGCTTCACTAGTGGTGTAAATACATTCCACGTGGATTCATTGTATGCATAGTCGCCTTTTAATGAATATCACGCAAATCGTCATGGTGATAGGTACGTACGGTTTGTCCAGCATGTCCTAGGTGTGTCTATAAATATATATTTTTTTAAAATAATAAAAAACAGTGGCCGGCCCTGGGGATTGGGGTCAAAAAAATATACTTAGGAGACAGGCCCTGGGGGATGGGGTCATCAGGGCAATAAATTAGAATAAGAAGGAGAACCACACAGCCCCCCTTCTTAAAAAATTAAAATAAATAAAAGACTGGCATTGTACCGGAGGCCACGCCCCCTCCTTGCAGCACTCTGCAAACGCGCCCCCTGGCGAGTTGTTAGTTGGGGAATTAATTCCTCTTCAATACTGAGAGTCCCTGAGGGCCAACTAGCCCAACAGGCATCTCCAGCATGCACCAGGGAGCTGCGCTGCAGACAGGTGTTCTGAGGCCAAGCCCCTTTTTACACCTCTCTGCAACGCAGCTCTGTGGTGCTTACTGGAGGTACCTAGTGGTCTAGTTTGACCCTAGGGACCCTTAGGATTCAAGGGGACTTAATCTCTCAACTTAGAACAGCCACAGGGCGCGTTTACACAGTGGTGAAGGGAGGGGACGGGGCCTGAGGTGACATGTGCAAACACGCACTATGGCACGTTTTAAATTGGGGATATAATTTTCCTTCAATACTGAGGGCCCCTGGGGGCTAACTAGCGCACCAAGTGCTTCCAGTAAGCGCCACTGAGCTGCATTGCAGAGAGGTGGTCCAGGCCGTGCCACTTTTTACACCTCTCTGCAACGCAGCTCTGTGGCACTTACTGGAGGTACCTAGTGGGCTAGTTGGACCCTAGGGACCCTCAGGATTCAAATGAACTTAATCTCCCAACTAAAAACGGACACAGGGCGTGTTTACACAGTGGTGAAGGGAGGGGACGGAGCCTGAGTTAACGTGTGCAAAAACGCCCTGTGGCCTGTTTTAAGAGGTAGTTTTAATCCCCCTGCCCTAATATATACTAGGGGCTTACAGAGGAGGTCATGCTAATCACAGGGGGACCCCAACGCATAATGTTCCCTAGTGTATGTAGGTGTTTTCACTGTATTCTAAGTGTCTTTTAACATAGCACTGGCTCTAGGACTGGTTAGTCAGACTCAGTTACCACCAGTATCCGTCTGAAAAAGTTGAGGGTACAGGATGATTTTGCAACAAGGCTTCTTTCTGCTCTTCTTTTTGTTCTTTCTGCTCGTTATCCTTCTTCCTGCACTTTTCTTCGTCTTTGAGGACTTCTGTTGCTTCTTTCTGCACTTCTTTTTTTTCTTTCTGTGCATTTTGTCTTCTTTCTTCACATGTCCTATCTCTGTAGGCATAGTTAGAAATTAGCATTTAAAAAACCTTTGAAATTCACAGAAAAAACCATAGGTTTCAGGCACGTTATAGTTAGGAATTAGCATTTAAAAAACCTCAGAAATTCACTGAAAAAACCATAGGTTTCAGGGGTGTTATAGTTAGCTGGACTTTTCACTTCTACAAAACCATTGAAATTCCCCCGTTATAGTTAGTTCAGCTAACTATAACTCGCGCGCCCGCAATGCACTGCTGATGACGTCACATATTACATCACTCATGACATGGTCAGTGACATCACTCATGACATCACTGATGACATCCTAAATGCAGTGCATTGCGGGCACATGAGTTATAGTTAGCTGAACTAACTATAACGGGGGAATTTCAATGGTTTTGTAGAAGTGAAAAGTCCAGCTAACTATAACACCCCTGAAACCTATGGTTTTTTCAGTGAATTTCTGAGGTTTTTTAAATGCTAATTCCTAACTATAACGTGCCTGAAACCTATGTTTTTTTCTGTGAATATATATATATATATATATTACCTACTGGCGGTCGCCAGTAGGTAGTTATAGTTAGGACCTATTTTCCATAGGAAATCGACAACATTCTATTCCCAATAAGTCTGGCGCCGGTTGATGAATCCTCACGAAATTTTCCAGACCTTTGGCCAGCTCCACCCCGCTCCTATCCTGAAAGTTTTTCGGTGATTCGTCAAGCGGGGGCCGAGAAAAAAGGGGGGTCCCAAAACACGTTTTCCCCATGCAATTTCCCATAGGATCTGTTGTCACAGCTATAGCCCGAACCGCTGAACGGAATGACACCAAATTTGGCAAAGAGGTAGTCCTCAGTTCAGACTCGTGCCTTTTGCTTAAATGGTGTAAATCCGTTCAGTAGTTCCTGTTAAATGTACATATATATCTATAGTCAGGTTGCTACATGCCTCCTTATGATTGGTCTAAACTCCACCAATAGGGAACAGAATGAAAATTTAAATGAAGAATGCAAGCTGTGCCTAATTGAAATGATTTTACGCACTGAAGAAGGCTTATGCCGAAATGCATTTGCGCAATAAAATCACCGTACACTCCCGAGAGTGCTCCGCGATTCGTAGTTGTTGTGTAACAGATGCGGTTCACCCCCCGCCATTGGAAGCACCCGCCGAGTGTTCGACAAGCCTGGGTGAACGAAGATGTTGTTTATGTTGGCAAGTCTGAACCACTGCTAGCGGCTCCCGGCAACCGAAGAGGATGTGGGCTATACAAGTCCAAGGTTACCTACCATACGAGGGATACCTACGGGATACCGTGAGAACGAACTAAGCAGCAGGCGAGGAAGATAGGCGCAGCAAGCAGATGTGAGTGACTATCAAGGCGGCATAATATTTAGCAATGAGGAATGGCAAATATTACAACATACCAATGTGGGACATGATTGTATATCAACATTGCATTATGGGACATTGATGCCTTTCCAGGTTGCTACATGCCTCCTTATGATTGGTCCAAACTCCACCAATAGGGAACACAATTAAAATTTAAATGAAGAATGCAAGCTGTGCCTAATTGAAATGATTTTACGCACTGAAGAAGGCTTATGCCGAAATGCATTTGGGCAATAAAATCACCGTAAACTCCCGAGAGTGCTCCGCGATTCGTAGTTGTTGTGTAACAGATGCGGTTCACCCCCGCCATCGGAAGCACCCGCCGAGTGTTCGACAAGCCTGGGTGAACGAAGATGTTGTTTATGTTGGCAAGTCTGAACCACTGCTAGCGGCTCCCGGCAACCGAAGAGGATGTGGGCTATACAAGTCCAAGGTTACCTACCATACGAGGGATACCTACGGGATACCGTGAGAACGAACTAAGCAGCAGGCGAGGAACTATAGAGGCGGCATAATATTTAGCAATGAAGAATGGCAAATATTACAACATACCAATGTGGGACATGATTGTATATCAACATTGCATTATGGGACATTGATGCCTTTCCAGGTTGCTACATGCCTCCTTATGATTGGTCCAAACTCCACCAATAGTGAACAGAATGAAAATTTAAATGAAGAATGCAAGCTGTGCCTAATTGAAATGATTTTACGCACTGAAGAAGGCTTATGCCGAAATGCATTTGCGCAATAAAATCACCGTAAACTCCCGAGAGTGCTCCGCGATTCGTAGTTGTTGTGTAACAGATGCGGTTCACCCCCGCCATTGGAAGCACCCGCCGAGTGTTCGACAAGCCTGGGTGAACGAAGATGTTGTTTATGTTGGCAAGTCTGAACCACTGCTAGCGGCTCCCGGCAACCGAAGAGGATGTGGGCTATACAAGTCCAAGGTTACCTACCATACGAGGGATACCTACGGGATACCGTGAGAACGAACTAAGCAGCAGGCGAGGAACTATAGAGGCGGCATAATATTTAGCAATGAGGAATAGCAAATATTACAACATACCAATGTGGGACATGATTGTATATCAACATTGCATTATGGGACATTGATGCCTTTCCAGGTTGCTACATGCCTCCTTATGATTGGTCCAAACTCCACCAATAGGGAACAGAATGAAAATTTAAATGAAGAATGCAAGCTGTGCCTAATTGAAATCATTTTACGCACTGAAGAAGGCTTATGCCGAAATGCATTTGCGCAATAAAATCACCGTAAACTCCCGAGA
Organism: Triturus cristatus; assembly: GCF_964204655.1. Lineage (NCBI taxonomy): Eukaryota > Metazoa > Chordata > Amphibia > Caudata > Salamandridae > Triturus > Triturus cristatus. The sequence goes on from NC_140594.1 coordinate 585,512,685, forward strand.
GTGCTCCGCGATTCGTAGTTGTTGTGTAACAGATGCGGTTCACCCCCGCCATTGGAAGCACCCGCCGAGTGTTCGTCAAGCCTGGGTGAACGAAGATGTTGTTTATGTTGGCAAGTCTGAACCACTGTTAGCGGCTCCCGGCAACCGAAGAGGATGTGGGCTATACAAGTCCAAGGTTACCTACCATACGAGGGATACCTACGGGATACCGTGAGAACGAACTAAGCAGCAGGCGAGGAAGATAGGCGCAGCAAGCAGATGTGAGTGACTATAGAGGCGGCATAATATTTAGCAATGAGGAATGGCAAATATTACAACATACCAATGTGGGACATGATTGTATATCAACATTGCATTATGGGACATTGATGCCTTTCCAGGTTGCTACATGCCTCCGTATGATTGGTCCAAACTCCACCAATAGGGAACAGAATGAAAATTTAAATGAAGAATGCAAGCTGTGCCTAATTGAAATGATTTTACGCACTGAAGAAGGCTTGTGCCGAAATGCATTTGCGCAATAAAATCACCGTAAACTCCCGAGAGTGCTCCGCGATTCGTAGATGTTGTGTAACAGATGCGGTTCACCCCCCGCCATTGGAAGCACCCGCCGAGTGTTCGACAAGCCTGGGTGAACGAAGATGTTTATATATATATATATATATATATATATATATATATATATATATATATATATATATATATATATATATATATATATATATATATATATATGGTCAAACCAGAGTTGCCCTTGCAACAGAGACGCACTCCTCCAGCCGGTGATTTATCACAAACCTTTTTATTGTTTCAGAACAGGCATTTTCATTCCAAATCCTTTTCATCCCCCAGCCTGATGCGTTTCAAAGCTTCATGCTTTTTCTTCAGAGGCTTTTGGACTGCAAGTGGCATTTTGGCTCCCACAGTTCCCTGCGTTGTCATCTTTTATTGGCCTCCGGTGTGCCTGCTTCAGTGCTAAATACTATTGCACGCCGGAACTTGTGGTTCAGCTCAAAATTAATTAATAAACTCCAGTGCTTTTCGTGCAGTTCAAATGCAATTCAAGGATCATTAAAACCCTCCAGTGGGCTTCAGAAGGCAAAGTCCTGTTCTATAATTAGAAACCAGCTGCGCCGATCAAGTTTCCCCAAATAGTTTAGGAAAGTCGGACCCTTTTGAAATCTGTAGGGTGGTGCGTTTCTCTCACGGCTGGGCTAGCCGTGTATTTAGTCAAACCAGAGTTGCCCTTGCAACAGAGACGCACTCCTCCAGCCGGTGATTTATCACAAACCTTTTTATTGTTTCAGAACAGGCATTTTCATTCCAAATCCTTTTCATCCCCCAGCCTGACGCGTTTCAAAGCTTCATGCTTTTTCTTCAGAGGCTTTTGGACTGCAAGTGGCATTTTGGCTCCCACAGTTCCCTGCGTTGTCATCTTTTATTGGCCTCCGGTGTGCCTGCTTCAGTGCTAAATACTATTGCACGCCGGAACTTGTGGTTCAGCTCAAAATTAATTAATAAACTCCAGTGCTTTTCGTGCAGTTCAAATGCAATTCAAGGATCATTAAAACCCTCCAGTGGGCTTCAGAAGGCAAAGTCCTGTTCTATAATTAGAAACCAGCTGCGCCGATCAAGTTTCCCCAAATAGTTTAGGAAAGTCGGACCCTTTTGAAATCTGTAGGGTGGTGCGTTTCTCTCACGGCTGGGCTAGCCGTGTATTTAGTCAAACCAGAGTTGCCCTTGCAACAGAGACGCACTCCTCCAGCCGGTGATTTATCACAAACCTTTTTATTGTTTCAGAACAGGCATTTTCATTCCAAATCCTTTTCATCCCCCAGCCTGACGCGTTTCAAAGCTTCATGCTTTTTCTTCAGAGGCTTTTGGACTGCAAGTGGCATTTTGGCTCCCACAGTTCCCTGCGTTGTCATCTTTTATTGGCCTCCGGTGTGCCTGCTTCAGTGCTAAATACTATTGCACGCCGGAACTTGTGGTTCAGCTCAAAATTAATTAATAAACTCCAGTGCTTTTCGTGCAGTTCAAATGCAATTCAAGGATCATTAAAACCCTCCAGTGGGCTTCAGAAGGCAAAGTCCTGTTCTATAATTAGAAACCAGCTGCGCCGATCAAGTTTCCCCAAATAGTTTAGGAAAGTCGGACCCTTTTGAAATCTGTAGGGTGGTGCGTTTCTCTCACGGCTGGGCTAGCCGTGTATTTAGTCAAACCAGAGTTGCCCTTGCAACAGAGACGCACTCCTCCAGCCGGTGATTTATCACAAACCTTTTTATTGTTTCAGAACAGGCATTTTCATTCCAAATCCTTTTCATCCCCCAGCCTGACGCGTTTCAAAGCTTCATGCTTTTTCTTCAGAGGCTTTTGGACTGCAAGTGGCATTTTGGCTCCCACAGTTCTCTGCGTTGTCATCTTTTATTGGCCTCCGGTGTGCCTGCTTCAGTGCTAAATACTATTGCACGCCGGAACTTGTGGTTCAGCTCAAAATTAAATAATAAACTCCAGTGCTTTTCGTGCAGTTCAAATGCAATTCAAGGATCATTAAAACCCTCCAGTGGGCTTCAGAAGGCAAAGTCCTGTTCTATAATTAGAAATCAGCTGCGCCGATCAAGTTTCCCCAAATAGTTTAGGAAAGTCGGACCCTTTTGAAATCTGTAGGGTGGTGCGTTTCTCTCACGGCTGGGCTAGCCGTGTATTTAGTCAAACCAGAGTTGCCCTTGCAACAGAGACGCACTCCTCCAGCCGGTGATTTATCACAAACCTTTTTATTGTTTCAGAACAGGCATTTTCATTCCAAATCCTTTTCATCCCCCAGCCTGACGCGTTTCAAAGCTTCATGCTTTTTCTTCAGAGGCTTTTGGACTGCAAGTGGCATTTTGGCTCCCACAGTTCCATGCGTTGTCATCTTTTATTGGCCTCCGGTGTGCCTGCTTCAGTGCTAAATACTATTGCACGCCGGAACTTGTGGTTCAGCTCAAAATTAATTAATAAACTCCAGTGCTTTTCGTGCAGTTCAAATGCAATTCAAGGATCATTAAAACCCTCCAGTGGGCTTCAGAAGGCAAAGTCCTGTTCTATAATTAGAAACCAGCTGCGCCGATCAAGTTTCCCCAAATAGTTTAGGAAATTCGGACCCTTTTGAAATCTGTAGGGTGGTGCGTTTCTCTCACGGCTGGGCTAGCCGTGTATTTAGTCAAACCAGAGTTGCCCTTGCAACAGAGACGCACTGCTCCAGCCGGTGATTTATCACAAACCTTTTTATTGTTTCAGAACAGGCATTTTCATTCCAAATCCTTTTCATCCCCCAGCCTGACGCGTTTCAAAGCTTCATGCTTTTTCTTCAGAGGCTTTTGGACTGCAAGTGGCATTTTGGCTCCCACAGTTCCCTGCGTTGTCATCTTTTATTGGCCTCCGGTGTGCCTGCTTCAGTGCTAAATACTATTGCACGCCGGAACTTGTGGTTCAGCTCAAAATTAATTAATAAACTCCAGTGCTTTTCGTGCAGTTCAAATGCAATTCAAGGATCATTAAAACCCTCCAGTGGGCTTCAGCAGGCAAAGTCCTGTTCTATAATTAGAAACCAGCTGCGCCGATCAAGTTTCCCCAAATAGTTTAGGAAAGTCGGACCCTTTTGAAATCTGTAGGGTGGTGCGTTTCTCTCACGGCTGGGCTAGCCGTGTATTTAGTCAAACCAGAGTTGCCCTTGCAACAGAGACGCACTCCTCCAGCCGGTGATTTATCACAAACCTTTTTATTGTTTCAGAACAGGCATTTTCATTCCAAATCCTTTTCATCCCCCAGCCTGACGCGTTTCAAAGCTTCATGCTTTTTCTTCAGAGGCTTTTGGACTGCAAGTGGCATTTTGGCTCCCACAGTTCCCTGCGTTGTCATCTTTTATTGGCCTCCGGTGTGCCTGCTTCAGTGCTAAATACTATTGCACGCCGGAACTTGTGGTTCAGCTCAAAATTAATTAATAAACTCCAGTGCTTTTCGTGCAGTTCAAATGCAATTCAAGGATCATTAAAACCCTCCAGTGGGCTTCAGAAGGCAAAGTCCTGTTCTATAATTAGAAACCAGCTGCGCCGATCAAGTTTCCCCAAATAGTTTAGGAAAGTCGGACCCTTTTGAAATCTGTAGGGTGGTGCGTTTCTCTCACGGCTGGGCTAGCCGTGTATTTAGTCAAACCAGAGTTGCCCTTGCAACAGAGACGCACTCCTCCAGCCGGTGATTTATCACAAACCTTTTTATTGTTTCAGAACAGGCATTTTCATTCCAAATCCTTTTCATCCCCCAGCCTGACGCGTTTCAAAGCTTCATGCTTTTTCTTCAGAGGCTTTTGGAAAAGGATTTGGAATGAAAATGCCTGTTCTGAAACAATAAAAAGGTTTGTGATAAATCACCGGCTGGAGGAGTGCGTCTCTGTTGCAAGGGCAACTCTGGTTTGACTAAATACACGGCTAGCCCAGCCGTGAGAGAAACGCACCACCCTACAGATTTCAAAAGGGTCCGACTTTCCTAAACTATTTGGGGAAACTTGATCGGCGCAGCTGGTTTCTAATTATAGAACAGGACTTTGCCTTCTGAAGCCCACTGGAGCTTTTTAATGATCCTTGAATTGCATTTGAACTGCACGAAAAGCACTGGAGTTTATTAATTAATTTTGAGCTGAACCACAAGTTCCGGCGTGCAATAGTATTTAGCACTGAAGCAGGCACACCGGAGGCCAATAAAAGATGACAACGCAGGGAACTGTGGAAGCCAAAATGCCACTTGCAGTCCAAAAGCCTCTGAAGAAAAAGCATGAAGCTTTGAAACGCGTCAGGCTGGGGGATGAAAAGGATTTGGAATGAAAATGCCTGTTCTGAAACAATAAAAAGGTTTGTGATAAATCACCGGCTGGAGGAGTGCGTCTCTGTTGCAAGGGCAACTCTGGTTCGATATATATATATATATATATATATATATATATATATATATATATATATATATATATATATATATATATATATATATATATATATATATTATATATATATATATATATATATATATATCGAGCCACACTCTCAGAAGTTACCGGGACGCTTATACCGCGGTGCCATCTCAGGGTCCGAGAATCCCTGTCTCAGATTGAGTTCCACAATGCAACAACGCATCCAATGCACTCCTTCCCAATGAAAGTCCAAACACAGTCTTGCGGCTTCACGGTGGTTTATTCATCAAAATCAAGCCACTTTTACCCAACGCGTTTCGGCGTGACCGCCTTGATCACGGGTAGTTACACGCTTAGTGCTTTACAGATTTTAAGCAAAAAACGTGACGAAAATAATAAAAACAGAAATAGGACGTATACATAGGAACTTCAATTCATAGTTCCTGAATTGTCAGCCATCTTGAAGAGGTGCAATTTACATACAAAGAACTGCAAAATTGTAATAGTTCTTCTATTAATGACCCTTCTAAACATTCATCCATGTATAAATACAATAATTTGAAAACCTGCGCATAACAACAGTAATTGACAACACCTTAGATCGTAAACATATAATGTGTACTAAGCTCGCACGTGTTATAAACTAAATGCTTGTATTTAAATCTCAGAGATGTTTTGTGCACAATTTAATTATGTGTGAGAGTACTGACTGCTGCGCTACGATAAGTATCGGTTTTGGGTCTTTCAACACAACTTTTTTACTATATCTAGTAGTAACAAACATTACGCGCTGCCTATGAATAAAGCATAGTTAAGTTTCTAATGACGAAAGAGGAAGAGAGAGAAATATAGGTAAATCCCTACTCTCTAAGTCTCTAAGTACTGGCCTCTAATCAAGTGCAAGCATATCGTAAATAACAGACATCACTTTAGTAGGTATTGCAAATAAAATAATATCACAGGAAAGCTAAAGTAAACATTCCTGAAACGCTAGGTACAAATTTCTGGCTTATACTGAAATTCACGAGAATATCATAATGTCAAAATAAACACTTTCGAAATGCTGCAAATGACAAGGCAGAAATTTCAGCAGAGATAAAGCATCATTATACTCTACCATATATTGATAAACAAATCTCATTCAGAGTATATGTAAAATTATAATGGTTCCATAAAACCCCAGTGGGTGAAAATAAGTATATGAAAAAATATTAAATATGAATTTTTCATATGTGTAGAGGTATGCCAACTAAATGAAAACCCCAGTGGGTAAGCATTAAGAATTTAAGCAGAACAAGAGAAAAAAGTATTCATATGCTTATCAATTTGTGCAATGTGTTCAGAACAATTCTAAATTATGTAATTTATAGTCTATACATGCATTATATAACCCCAGTGGGTTATTGAATTCCTTTGCATAAACATCATGTCAGCATTATAGACAAGAATGTGAACGGTGTAACAGCACCATAAAACCCCAGTGGGTGAATATTAATTGATTAAGCAATTTTGTAACAACCATATGTTTGTCCATTTTTTCAATATGCTCAGATTTATGTTTCTTGATTTTTAATGCATTATATAACCCCAGTGGGTTATAGGACTCCTTAGCATGAACATCATACCAGATTTAAGGCAAAAATGTATATTGAGTCTGATTAAGCAGTAAACCTTCATATGTCTGCACCATCTAAAAAGTAAACAAAAAATAGGATATAATTATAAAATAGGCCAGTTGCAAATTAATAGAAAAAAACTGTTAAAAACATGGATGTCTTTGTAGAAGTGTTAAAAGTCAAAATCCACATAATGTTCACATAAAGTACATATTGCAAACAACCCGATTGAGGAGTTGGCTATTCACCAAGAAACCAGGCTAATTCTTCTTCAGAATTCAAACCCCATGGAATCTTGGTGTTGAGTTCTAAGATATAATGAGATTCAAGTTGTCGTAGCTTGCGAATTCTATCTCCCCCCCTGATGGTTGCCGGTATTCGGTCAATTACAAAGAATTTCAACAAATTGCGGTTGCTTTTGTGGAATTCCTCATAATGTCGTGCTATTGGGGAGAGTTTGTCCTTATTCTGAATCGCCCTCATGTGTTCCAAGATTCGTTTCTTGGCAGCAAACATAGTACTTCCTACGTATCTCTTGGCACAAGGGCAGTTCAGTACATATATGCAGTAGTCAGATAGACACGTTAAATGTTTCTCAATGAGTCTCTCTTCATCTGTGATAGGGTAATAAACTCTTTTCACATTTGAACTGAATTTGCAAGCTTTGCACACCATACAGGTGTAAAAACCCTGAATGTCTGTAGTTACTGTTCTTGCACTGCTCACTTCATTTTTACATAACTTGTTACGCAGGGAATTAGCCTTCCTATAAGTTACACTCGGTGCATCCTTGACAACTTCGTCTAATGTCGGTTCGGTTTTTAGGATGTCCCAGTGTTTCTTAAGACATCTTTTGACATCATATGATCCTGAATTATAGGTTGTTATGTACCTGACAACTTGGTTGGTACCATCATCTTGGTTATCTTTGGGGACCAGCAGGTCTGCATGTTTAAAATCATTGGCTTTCAGGCGTGCTTGTGTGATATCATGTAGTTTGTATCCCCTCTCCAGAAATCTTTCTTGCATTACATTGCATTCCTGTTCAAAATCAGAATCAGAGCTGCAGTTCCTCCGAGCCCGGAGGAGCTCACCAAATGGAATACTCTTAATAAGAGCCTTAGGGTGTCCACTTTCAGCGTGTAGTAGCGTATTCCCTGATGTTTTTTTGCGATACAGTTTAGAGATCAGTGTATCATTGACTACCTGAATCTGTAAATCTAAAAACTCAATTCTGGACGTACTTAAAGTCCCTTCAAATTTCAAATTGACCTCATTGTTATTGAGATCATCAATGAACTCTTTGGCAAGATCCTCACTGCCCTCCCAGATGATAAAAAGATCATCTATATATCGTAGCCATGTTTTTACATGGCCACGATAAAGGTTGTGCAGTTTAGGCACCTGCTGCTCCCAGTACCCCATAAAAAGGTTAGCATAACTAGGAGCAAAGCAGGTGCCCATGGCAGTACCCTGGGTTTGTCTGTAGAAGACATCGTTGAAGACAAAAAAGTTGTTCTCCAAACAATACCTGATCATCTCCAACACCATGTCTGTATGCTGCAGGAATGAGATGGAACGTGACATGAGGAAATGTTTACATGCTAGTATTCCATCTGAGTGTTTGATGGCCGTGTATAGACTACACACATCCAATGTAATCGGCAAGTAGTTCTCCTGCCAGGTCACTTTCTTGATCTTATTGAGAAAGTCCTGGCTATCTTTCAAATAGGAAGGTAATCTTTCTACATATACTCGTAAGAAGTAATCAATATATTTAGATGTTTTCTCCAACAGGGAGCCTATGGATGACACAATAGGTCTCCCTGGAGGGTTTGACATATCCTTATGCAATTTAGGCAAAAAATATAACAAAGCCACTTTGGGTGTACGGTTAAGTAGAAAGGAATATTCATTCCATTCCAAGATCCCTTGTGTGTGCCATGTCTTTAACATGTTGTGATACCGCATGTTAGATTCATCAATCACAATTTTCTCTACAACCTCATAACATTCTTTGACTTCTAACTGTCGTAGCCCTTCCTGGAGGTAATCACACGTGTTGAGAACAACAACGTTACCCCCCTTATCCGATTGTCGGATCACAATGTTCTTATCTGTTTGTAGGGATTTGACAGCTGCTCTCTGTTGTTTACTCAAGTTGTCATTGTGCCATTTATTTTTTCTTTTAGCCAGGGCTTTCAAGTCTGTGATTACAAGGGTTTCAAAAATGTCAATACCACTCGGAGGCATGGTGGGATTAAAGTTGGATTTAGGGGCAAAATCATTCTCACAATTAAGGTCTGTCTTAAAACCCAATGATTGGGCTGTAATGGGACCAGAGTCGATAGTGTCTTCACTCTCTAGTTCTTTTAACCCCTTCCATGCGGGGCGGATTCCCCCGCTGTGCTGAGCGCTGCTTGCGCGGGCGTGGTCATGACGGAACGGTTCCGTCATGAGCACAGCTCAACCGACGCTCATGACGGAACCGTTCCGTCATGAGCGTCGAAGGGGTTAAAGCAATTAGAGTATTGACTTCATTAATAGTGTCCTTCACAGGACTGATTTTAGTAGAGTGTTTCTGAGGTTGAATGTTTTTAACTTTCAATTTGTGCCACTTGTGCAGTCGTAATTTTCTTGTAAAGTGATACAAGTCAACCCTTTCTTTAGAATAAGAAAATGGGGCAGTAGGACAGAAAGACAGACCATACTGTAGTACATCATACTCAATACAGTTCAACAAATGATTAGAAAGATTTACCACATTTTGACAGTTCATAATTTTTTGTTTTTTTGACCCCTTGTTTCCATTCCCATAGGGGTTGTTGTGGTTCTTGCTCCATCCACCACGCCTGATTTGTTTCCAGTTGATGATTGTCCTCCTGCGTTTCTTCCTCTTCCTCTGCCTCGTCCTCTGTAGCCCCTTCCTCTTCCCCGACCACGATCTTTTTGCCAATTCTGTTGGTTCTGTGTTTGATTCATTAGACGGAATTCCTCCCAAAAATGTACTGGTCTAGGTAAAATTTTCTCAGTTGTTGTTCCGTCATCAGATATGTCACTTTCACTCACATCACTTTTGTCACTTTCTTCTCTTCCACTGGCTACAGTTTTGTCTTCTTCAGGTACACCCACATCCTTGCCTTTGATGTTATCAAATCTACGTCCAAAAGTGAAAATCCTGCCTGACTGATAGTCGATCTTGTCTCTGAGGAATTTCCGCTCTTTCTTGGCTATGATCTCTTCCTCATATTTTTCAAACCTTTTATTGATCTCCTCGAATTTGGTAGTAAACTTTTCCGGAGTTTCCTCCTTCAGTATTTCTTCCTTGAGATCAGAGATTAGTTTCAATAAGGTTGCACGCTCTTTCCAGGCATACTTAATTAGTATCGATAGCATTCTGTTGGAGCATTCCATTAAATTGCTTGCCCATTCGTTGGCAAGCTCCGGATCTTGGTCCTCGTAGGATGGGGCAATGAGAATGCGGAGACCTCTTGGGACTCTGCCTTCTTCTTGATATTTCTCTAATGTTAATGCCTCCCACCACTTTGAAATCTCCTTCTTCATTAATTTCTCCAACTTTTGGTATTTTTGATTTAAGGAGGTAGGTGTTGTTCCCATTTCCTGGGCAGGTAACTTGTCACTGATTATAGTAAACATGGACTTTGCTCTCAGCCTTCTACGTGCATCCATGTCTTCTTCCATAGTGGCTGATTAGATAATGTCAATTCGTATTGGTTTAATTTCAAACGTTGTTGACAGCCTTGTCTGAATTGAGACAGACCTGAGTGTGAGCACAGTCATTTGGGAGCCCCGACATAAATCGTAAGTCTATATAGACGTCGCTCGTGGGGGGGACGGTAGCGGTAGGAACAAAGATTTAGTGCTTAATGTCAATGTACTGTACAGATAAAAAAGGGGGGAGTTTTCTAACCCGTAATCACTGTCTTTGAATAAATGAGGATTACTCACATAGAGGGTTACTCCTTAGGATCCAGACTTCCCCGTCTTAGTCGTCGTACATGTGATCCAAACGGTAGTTTACGGTTGAAGTTCAAAGGTTCCCCTTGTCTTAATACATGCCAATAAAGTTTGCAGACCAATGCTCCGTACTGCGGTCGACCGGTAAATCAAAATTCATATCGAGCCACACTCTCAGAAGTTACCGGGACGCTTATACCGCGGTGCCATCTCAGGGTCCGAGAATCCCTGTCTCAGATTGAGTTCCACAATGCAACAACGCATCCAATGCACTCCTTCCCAATGAAAGTCCAAACACAGTCTTGCGGCTTCACGGTGGTTTATTCATCAAAATCAAGCCACTTTTACCCAACGCGTTTCGGCCTTGATCACGGGTAGTTACACGCTTAGTGCTTTACAGGTAGGTGGAACACATGAGGGCGATTCAGAATAAGGACAAACTCTCCCCAATAGCACAACATTATGAGGAATTCCACAAAAGCAACCGCAATTTGTTGAAATTCTTTGTAATTGACCGAATACCGGCAACCATCAGGGGGGGAGATAGAATTCGCAAGCTACGACAACTTGAATCTCATTATATCTTAGAACTCAACACCAAGATTCCATGGGGTTTGAATTCTGAAGAAGAATTAGCCTGGTTTCTTGGTGAATAGCCAACTCCTCAATCGGGTTGTTTGCAATATGTACTTTATGTGAACATTATGTGGATTTTGACTTTTAACACTTCTACAAAGACATCCATGTTTTTAACAGTTTTTTTCTATTAATTTGCAACTGGCCTATTTTATAATTATATCCTATTTTTTGTTTACTTTTTAGATGGTGCAGACATATGAAGGTTTACTGCTTAATCAGACTCAATATAAATTTTTGCCTTAAATCTGGTATGATGTTCATGCTAAGGAGTCCTATAACCCACTGGGGTTATATAATGCATTAAAAATCAAGAAACATAAATCTGAGCATATTGAAAAAATGGACAAACATATGGTTGTTACAAAATTGCTTAATCAATTAATATTCACCCACTGGGGTTTTATGGTGCTGTTACACCGTTCACATTCTTGTCTATAATGCTGACATGATGTTTATGCAAAGGAATTCAATAACCCACTGGGGTTATATAATGCATGTATAGACTATAAATTACATAATTTAGAATTGTTCTGAACACATTGCACAAATTGATAAGCATATGAATACATTTTTCTCTTGTTTTGCTTAAATTCTTAATGCTTACCCACTGGGGTTTTCATTTAGTTGGCATACCTCTACACATATGAAAAATTCATATTTAATATTTTTTCATATACTTATTTTCACCCACTGGGGTTTTATGGAACCATTATAATTTTACATATACTCTGAATGAGATTTGTTTATCAATATATGGTAGAGTATAATGATGCTTTATCTCTGCTGAAATTTCTGCCTTGTCATTTGCAGCATTTCGAAAGTGTTTATTTTGACATTATGATATTCTCGTGAATTTCAGTATAAGCCAGAAATTTGTACCTAGCGTTTCAGGAATGTTTACTTTAGCTTTCCTGTGATATTATTTTATTTGCAATACCTACTAAAGTGATGTCTGTTATTTACGATATGCTTGCACTTGATTAGAGGCCAGTACTTAGAGACTTAGAGAGTAGGGATTTACCTATATTTATGAGTGATGTCATCAGTGATGTCACTGACCATGTCATGAGTGATGTAATATGTGACGTCATCAGCAGTGCATTGCGGGGGCGCGAGTTATAGTTAGCGGAACTAACTATAACGGGGGCATTTCTAGGGTTTTATACGAGGGAAATGTCTAGCTGACTATAACGCCCCTGAAACCTATATTTTTTCAGTGAATTTCTAAGGTTTTTTAAATGCCAATTTCTAACTATAACACCCCTGAAACCTTTGGTTTTTTCAGTGAATATATATGTATATATATATATATTCACTGAAAAAACCATAGGTTTCAGGCACGTTATAATTAGGAATTAGCATTTAAAAAACCTTAGAAATTCACTGAAAAAAATATAGGTTTCAGGGGCGTTATAGTTAGCTGGACATTTCACTCGTACAAAACCATAGAAATTCCCCTGTTATAGTTAGTTCAGCTAACTATAACTCGCGCGCCCGCAATGCACAGCTGATGACGTCACATATTACATCACTCATGACATGGTCAGTGACATCACTCATGACATCACTGATGACATCTCAAATGATATCACTGATGATATCACTGATTACATCATCCTTGTGATAGAGTGGCAGACCTCCTCTCACCCTAATATAACCTTTGATACACACATTCAAAAATAGAAACTAAAATTTTCAAAAAGGTGGACATACCAATACCAGTTACAACAACCTATTCAGTAATTCCATGATCTACATACACATTCACTCATTCACCAACAGTCCTATATAGTCACTCACATGTACTCACTCATCATATGTACTCCTACACCTATACATCCTGTTACACACCGCCACTCATTCATAGAGTTACTCACACACATAGTCACTAATGCTAATAAAGAATCGAACATCCATTTACTTGCATATACCGTTATACACACACCATTACACTTCTACAGAAACGTACACATACTTACTCTCTTAAACAATCACTAATAGAAACACATACTTATTTATACAGGAACTCTTCCAATCTCTCACTCTCATATATACTCACTTTTATATACCAATACTCACATATACTAGTTTAAAACACATGTGTTACTCATAAAGACACTATTGAGACAGTCATTCACTCACTAACACACCCATACACACACTCATCCACCCATACAGTCCTGCACACATGCTCTCTTCAAAACACATACAAACAGTGAGTCACTCATTCATGCATCTATGCGCTAAGTAATACCCCCCACCGAACCACACAGACACTCAGACACTCATACTAATACTCAAAAAAACAACTAATAACCCATATAGACACTCATGTAGCTACCCACCAACCCATGTGAGGTAAGGTTGGCTCTTAAAAGAGCCGTTGGGTTAATACAGGGATGGAGGAAAGAAAGAATGATAAGACCACAACACGTTGTACACCTCATTGAAACCCTCCGAAATCGAGGGTTAATATCCAGAGGAGCAGAAGAAGGTGATGCTCCCACCTCAGAGGAAGGGCTCAGCTGAGCTGCCGATGATGTACTCGGCTGAGCTTCTGAGGTTGGGCTCCGGTGACTTACTGAAGAGTTTTCTTCAGTATGTCGAGCAAAGGTCCTGGGATGTTTATCCCTAATGTGTCTCATCATAGAGTGATTTCCAAAGGAATACTTCTTCCTTGGATCTCCTCTAGATAAAACACGGTCACAAAGTGTGCAAGTGACCAATGGAGCATTGACCTTTTTCTGCCCCTCTGGAAAAGTAAAATACTCCCACACAAAAGAATCCTTTTGTTTCCTCCTTCTCTGTCTGATGATGGTGCTGCTAGGCTCACTCTCAGAAGAGGTCTGCTGCTCTGCCATTGTATCTCAATGTCAATTCAGCTCCTTTTCCTAGGGTATCTCAAGCAGTAATGAGGGGAATGGGTGTGGTGTGGGAAGTTTCTGGAACTGAAAGTAGTTTCAACCAATGAAAAGTGTTCTTTGTGGATCACATGACCTACCGTGCGCGCTCCGTAAGCTTACGGTACGCGCTCGTAAACAAGTACGCATGCGCAAACGTGACGCTTACGGAGCGCTTACGGAGCGCGTACGTAAGACGCACTCGCGCATGCGCATTACATGCCCCTGAGTAACCGCGACGTTGCTTCCGCGCGACACGCATGCGTGTACGCGTACGTCACGTATGTATCACGTAAGCGCACTGTACTTATGACGTACGGAGCGCGTAGCGTCAGCTTACCGTACGCGCATCGTATCACGTAAGCGCACCATACTTATGACGTACGAAGCGCGTAGCGTCAGCTTACCGTACGCGCACGGAAAAAAATGCATTAAAAAAAAATAACCATTCCATAATGCAGGATATAGTACATATATTATTTTATACATAGGTTTACCAAAAATCTCAAAAAAAGATTTGCATTTAAAAAACCGTACAAATTCACTGAAAAAACCATAGGTTTCACACACGTTATAGTTAGGAATTAGCATTTAAAAAACCTTGCAAATTCACTGAAAAAACCATAGGTTTCACACATGTTATAGTTAGCTGGACATTTCACTCGTAAAAAACCAAGCTATACATATATTACAAATATTTATTTTTCATAAAGACACATATGTCATCAGTGATGTAATATTTGACATCATCAGCAGAGGATTGCGGTCGCGTGAGTTATAGTTGCCTGCACTAACTATAACGGGGGAATTTCATTGGTTTTTTACGAGTGAAATGTCCAGCTAACTATAACGTGTGAAACCTATGGTTTTTTCAGTGAATTTGCAAGGTTTTTTAAATGCTAATTCCTAACTATAACGTGTGTGAAACCTATGGTTTTTTCAGTGAATATATATATACATATTATCTACTGGCGGTCGCCAGTAGATAGTTATAGTTAGGACCTATCTTCCATAGGAAATCCGCAACATTCTATTCCCAATAAGTCTGGCGCCGGTTGATGAATCCTCGCGAAATTTTCCAAACTTTTGGCCAGCTCCGCTCTGCTCCTACCCTGAAAGTTTCGTGGTGATTCGTCAAGTGGGGGCAGAGAAAAAAGGGGGGTCCCAAAACGCATTTTCCCCATGCAATTTCCCATAGGAACTGTTGTCGCAGCTACAGCCCGAACCGCTGAACGGAATTACACCAAATTTGGCAAAGAGGTAGTCCTCAGTTCAGACTCATGCCTTTTGCATAAATGGTGTGAATCCGTTCAGTAGTTCCTGAGAAAATTAGAGTTAAAAGTACATAAATATCTATGGCCGGGGAGGATCCGCGGACCCTACCCGCACCGTAAGCGCACCCTCCCCGAACCGAGCGTGCACCCTCCCGATCGCGCGCTGAATGCTAATTGGCTGTCGAGTGTCTGTCTACATTCAAAACCAGGAACTGTTGGCGGCCATTTTCTGCCTCGGTAGAAGCGAGGCTGAAGAAGCAAGGGGAATAAGTGTGTAAAACATATAAAGGGGGCAGAGTGGAAATTCTCTGACCTTCTAGAGGTGCTTAGGGCGTTCCAGAAGGACCCCCTGGCCCCCCCTTTTTTTTTTTTTAAACGGCGGAATGCGCGCACGGTGCGCACATCCTATCGTGTTGGATGCACGGATTCTCTCGCGGTGGGTTCGCGGATCCAAGGAAAAAAAAAATGAAATTGTTGGGAGATAAAGATTAAGGTTAAGTGTTTTGTTCTTGAGTGGCTCTAAAAAGAGCCGTTGTGTTCATTCAGAGTTTTTGGTAAATATAAGTAAGTACCTATACAGAGTCTAAAGTTGTTGAGGAAGACTCTGTTTCCTTCATCAGTAAAGTGTACTCAATCTCTCCTATACATCTCTTGCATATGAAAGCGCAGATTGTTATTGTAAATGGACCCCATTCTGTAGTCTCGGAGAAAAGCAGAAACAGATTTATTCACATGTTTCCTAGCTTTCTCAATCTGTGGACAAAAATGATCGGACCAGTTCCATTTCTGCCTTTGGCATATGTTAGAATACACAAAGGCAGTTTTAGGGAAAAGTTAAATCAGTTCTGCAAAGGTGTCCTTCATAAGCATTTCCAGACCTACCCCAGTCAAAGTGCCTAGGTCATTGACACCACAGTGCACTATTATGAGGTCAAGGTGTTGGATATGCATGAAGGATTTCACCAATGGCATCAATTGGTGCCACTTTAACCCTCTCTGCCCAATCCATTTAATGTCTACATTTGGCAAACCTAGGTCTTTGTGAATGCCTTTGTTTTCTGCATACCTTTGGCTCCAGAAAACGTAGCTGTGTCCCACAATCCACACTGTAAGCATCTTGTAAGGAGGTCTGGATGCACTCATATGGTCTCTGTAAATGAAATGGCAGTTTGGAAAGTAAGATGTTTGTAAAATGGTGGCTAAGATGCAATTTTGAAAAAAGACAAGAAATCATTGGTTGTTTGACAACCTTCTACACTGAAAGGTAGGGTGTATATTTCTGTTTTTTAAACGCATGATTCTTATTGGTTAACAAAAACTGATTGTAAGGAACATTATATATGATAAGCTGATATGTTGAGAAGTCAAGCACACTTGCTGTCTTGATTAGCAACATTGTGTGTGCTGAACTTGTGACCTGTGTGCTCAATACAGTGTTCCATGACCTGTTTCTATGGTAACGGGCAGAAGGCAGATTGGGGGAAGGGTTGAAGTTTATGTAATTTAGAAAGGGTTGAAATGTTTAACCAATAGAAATGTGTGTTTGCTTTTGAATTTATGTGGGAAGGAATGTGATTTGATGTTTACATGTATATGTGTGGAAAATGAGAGGGAAACTTTGCCATTCTTTGGTTCTGCTGACAGTTGCACAGTGCAGAGATTCTGTATAAGAAAATCTGGTGTGTGACTGATATCTGGTGTGTGACTGATATACTTCTTAATCTACAAAACATCTTGAAAGGTGAGTTATTTAATTGTGAGGGGATGTATGTAGACTATTTTTATTTTAATCAGACTAATGTATTTGTTCTGCAAAAGTGTAGGGAGTACTTTTTTTTCTCTACAATCTTATTGACAGTGTGTGTGCATGTAGAAACCATTCTGTGATAAGCATTTGTTTTTTTCATGTGTTTGTAGACAGATAACTATGCAGTTTTTATATTTTGGTAGAATTAGATACCAGTCATTGTTTATGAATTTGTGAAATGAGTTATGTTTCTGCACTAAAATGTAGTACTCCTTGTAGATGAAGAAATGTGTTTTGGTATAGTGCAAGGGATGGTGTTGTTTGTCTAGAATCACACAGTGAGTGTGTGTGCATTTGGGAACCACTGTGAGAGAAGCATTTGGTAACATCGTGTATTTGCTGACAGATAACTCTTTTAAACCTGTCATGTTGTCAAGTTTTACTAGCATTAGAAGCCAGTCTTTGCTTATGCGTTGATTAAATGAGTCAGGCTTTGACACAAAAGTGCTCTCTTGAAATATGCACATTGTGTGCAGTTCCCTTACCACTTCCATAGTAGTAAATACGTTTTGGTAAACTCCTAGGAATAGTGGCTGTTGTCTAAAATCACACTGTGAGTCTGTGTGCATTTGGGAACCACTGTGAGAGAATCATTTGGTAACATCGTGTATTTGCTGACAGATAACTGTTTTAAAACCTGTCATGTTGTGAAGTTTTAGTAGCATTAGAATCCAGTCTTTACTTATGCGTTGATTAAATGAGTGAGGCTTTGACACAAAAGTGCAGTCCTGAAATATGTAGATTGTGTGCAGTTCCCTTACCACTTCTACTGTAGTGAATGAGTTTTGGTAAACTCCTAGGGATAGTGGTGCTTGTCTAGAATCACACTGTGAGTCTGTGTGCATTTTGGAACCACTGTGAGAGAAGCATTTGGTAACATTGTGTATTTTCTGACAGATAACTCTTTTAAAACGTGTCATGTTGTCAAGTTTTAGTAGTATTAGAATCCAGTCTTTGCTTATGCGTTGATTAAATGAGTCAGGCTTTGACACAAAAGTGCAGTCTTGAAATATGTACATTGTGTGCAGTTCCCTTACCACTTTCATAGTAGTGAATGGGTTTTGGTAAACTCCTAGGGATAGTGTTGTTTGTCTAGAATCACACTGTGAGTCTGTGTGCATTTGGGAACCACTGTGAGAGAAGTGTTTGGTAACATCGTGTATTTGCTGACAGATAACTATTTAAAAAAAAAAGTGCAGTCCTGAAATATGTAGATTGTGTGCAGTTCCCTTACCACTCCCACTGTAGTGCATGAGTTTTGGTAAACGTCTAGGGATAGTGGTGCTTGTCTACAATCACACTGTGAGTCTGTGTGCATTTGGGAACCACTGTGAGAGAAGCATTTGGTAACATCGTGTATTTGCTGATAGATAACTGTTTTAAAACCTGTCATGTTGTCAAGTTTTAGTAGCATTAGAAGCCAGTCTTTGCTTATGCTTTGATTAAATGAGTCAGGCTTTGACACAAAAGTGCAGTCCTGAAATATGTAGATTGTGTGCAGTTCCCTTACCACTTCCACTGTAGTGCATGAGTTTTGGTAAACGTCTAGGGATAGTGGTGCTTGTCTACAATCACACTGTGAGTCTGTGTGCATTTGGGAACCACTGTGAGAGAAGCATTTGGTAACATCGTGTATTTGCTGATAGATAACTGTTTTAAAACCTGTCATGTTGTCAAGTTTTAGTAGCATTAGAAGCCAGTCTTTGCTTATGCGTTGATTAAATGAGTCAGGCATTGACACTAAAGTGTAGTCGCGAAATATGTAGATTGTGTGCAGTTCCATTACCACTTCCACTGTAGGGAATGAGTTTTGGTAAACTCCTAGGGATAGTGGTGCTTGTCTAGAATCACACTGTGAGTCTGTGTGCATTTGGGAACCACTGTGAGAGAAGTGTTTGGTAACATCGTGTATTTGCTGACAGATAACTGTTTTAAAACGTGTCATGTTGTCAAGTTTTAGTAGCATTAGAAGATAGTTATGGCTTATGCTTTGATTAAATGAGTCAGGCATTGACACTAAAGTGTAGTCGTGAAATATGTAGATTGTGTGCAGTTCCCTTACCACTTCCACTGTAGTGAATGAGTTTTGGTAAACTCTTAGGGATAGTGGTGCTTGTCTAGAATCACACTGTGAGTGTGTGCGCATTTGGGAATCACTGTGAGAGAAGGATTGGGTAACGTCGTGTATTTTCTGACAGATAAGTCTTTTAAAACCGGTCATGTTGTCAAGTTTTAGTAGCATTAGAACCCAGTCTTTGCTTATGCGTTGATTAAATGAGTCAGGCTTTGACAGAAAAGTGCAGTCTTGAAATATGTATATTGTGTGCAGTTTCGTTAACACTTCCATAGTAGTGAATCAGTTTTGGTAAACTCCTAGGGATAGTGGTTGTTGTCGAGAATCACACTGTGAGTCTGTGTGCATTTGGGAACCACTGTGAGAGAAGCATTTGGTAACATCGTGTATTTGGTGGCAGATAACTGTTTTAAAACCTGTCATGTTGTCAAGTTTTAGTAGCATTAGAAGCCAGTCTTTGCTTATGCTTTGATTAAATGAGTCAGTCTTTGACACAAAAGTGCAGTCCTGAAATATGTAGATTGTGTGCAGTTCCCTTACCACCGCCACAGTAGTGAATGAGTTTTGGTAAACTTCTAGGGATAGTGGTTGTTGTCTAGAATCACACAGTGAGTCTGTGTGCATTTGGGAACCACTGTGAGAAAAGCATTTGGTAACATCATGTATTTGGTGGCAGATAACTGTTTTAAAACCTGTCATGTTGTCAAGTTTTAGTAGCATTAGAAGGCAGTCTTTGCTTATGCTTTGATTAAATGAGTCAGGCTTTGACACAAAAGTGCAGTCCTGAAATATGTAGATTGTGTGCAGTTCCCTTACCACTTCCACAGTAGTAAATGAGTTTTGGTAAACTTCTAGGGATAGTGGTTGTTGTCTAGAATCACACAGTGAGTCTGTGTGCATTTGGGAACCACTGTGAGAGAAGGATTGGGTAACATTGTGTATTTTCTGACAGATAAATCTTTTAAAACCGGTCATGTTGTCAAGTTTTAGTAGCATTAGAAGTTAGTCTTTGCTTATGCATTGATAAAATGAGTCAGGGTTTGACACTAAGGTGCAGTACCATGTACTATTCTCTTCACTGTGGCAGAACTGAAAATTTTAAAGTTTTACCTAGGCACTGTCCTAGTAGTAGTCTGATGATTTAGTCAGTTTCTAAGTACTTATGTTGTGAACCATTCATTACCAAATAGACTGCTTCAAATGTCTATGCAGTATGCATGTAGTGTTCTAACATACTATACACTTGTCTTTTACACCTTCAATTCCCTAGTCAGTATCCACACACTTCCAGGAAACACCCTGTCACTCCCTTTGCAGTCCTCTAGTGACACATTCAGCACCATGTACTAATCCATTCACTGTGCCAAAACCCAAACACTTATAAATTCACCAAGACACTCTCTTTCCAGTACTCTAATGATTCAGTCACTGCCTAAGTATACATGCACTGAGCCAGGCCTTAGCACATGGACTTCTTCAAACCCCTATCCACTATGCATGCAGTCTTCTAACCACCTAGACACTTGTCTTTCACACTTTCAATTCCCTAGTCAGTATCCATACATTCCAGCAAACATCCTGTCACTCCCTTTGCACTCTTCTAGTGACCCATTCAGTACCAAGTACTAATCCATTCCCTGCGCCAAAAGCCTACCACTTATAAATTCACCCAGGCAATCTTTTTGCTGTACTCTAATCATTCAGTCAGTACTCAAGTACTCATGCAGTGAGCCAGGCCTTATCACATAGACTGCTTCAAACGCCTGTTCACTATGGATGTAGTCCTCTAACCCCCTACACAGTTGTTTTTCACACCTTCAATTCCCTAGTCAGTATCCATACACTTCCAGGAAACACCCTGTCACTCCCTTTGCAGTCCTCTAGTGACCCATTCAGCACCATGTACTAATCCATTCACTGTGCCAAAACCCAAACACTTATAAATTCACCAAGACACTCTCTTTGCAGTACTCTAATCATTCAGTCAGTGCCTAAGTATTCATGCACTGAGCCAGGCCTTAGCACATGGACTGCTTCAAACCCCTATCCACTATGCATGCAGTCTTCTAACCACCTAGACACTTGTCTTTCAGAATTTAAATTCCCTAGTCAGTATCCATACGGTCCAGCAAACATCCTGTGACTCCCTTTGCACTCCTCTAGTGACCCATTCAGTACCAAGTACTAATCCATTCCCTGCCCCAAAAGCCTACCACTTATAAATTCACCCAGGCACTCTCCTTGCTGTAGTCTAATCATTCAGTCAGTACCCAAGTACTCATGCAGTGAGCCAGGCCTTAGCACATGGACTGCTTTAAATACCTATCCAGTATGCATTCAGTCCTCTAATCAGCTACACAGTTGTCTTTCACACCTTCAATTCCCCAGTTAGTATTCATACACTTCTAGCAAACACCCTGTTACTCACCCAGTGTGTCTCCTTATAGTACTGTAATCATTCAGTCAGTTAGCATGTAGTCTTTTAGTGAGGTAGGCTTTAGGGCATGAGCTGCTTCAAAGTATTATGCACTATGCATGTAGTGTTTTAACCATCGTCACACTTGTGGTTCAGGGCTATAGTTTCTTAGTCAGTTTTTATATAAAATGTGTTTGTACAGTAGTGGAATAGTGTAAATTTGAAAGTTATTAATATACATTTATTTGAGATTCTTTTTTACAGATACTGTTTTTCAACGTTAAAATAGAGAAATTATGCCAGAAAAAGAAAAGAAAAGAGACAGGAGGATTATCTGAAGAAACATCAACCACAAGACGAACAAGATAATGTGGCTAAAAGGAAAAAATCTTCTGGTAAGATCACGAAGCAATTTATTAAAAATGTTTGTAGGAGCAAACAGAATGTAGATAATGCTGGAACTTCTGAGAATTTTTCAAGTAAGAAAAAAATTCAAAATAAGAGGAAAAGTAAAAAAGCAAATGTTCAGTCAAAGGAGATAAAGTATGGTAAAAGAAGGCAAAATCAGTATAAGGAATTACGCAAAAAAATATTTTACAAGAGAGTAGTGCATAATTTGCTGAAAGATGTGAAGAAATATAAAAAGAGAGCTTTATTTTATAAAAAGAAGAAGCATATTGAAAGCATTGTGGAAAAGGCGTTTTGAATTAAAAAGGAAACTGTTTATTTTAGTGTTAAACAGAATTCGATCACTAGATAAACCAATATATGTAATGAAGGCCAAAAGTAGGAGGAAAAGAGTTATTAATAAAAAAAAAAATTGTGATTTTTTTGGGAGAATGGAAACACAGTTCTAGTTCAGAGCCTTTTTTTAATGAAGAGAGTTTTTCACTGAGCGAAAAATTATTGTATGCAGTTGACACCAGTGGTAGAGGTTATGCGGTTAGTGACGGTTGTCCAATGGAGAAAGAGAAACTGGTTGAAAGAAATGCAGAAGAAGTGATAGCTGATGAAGTTTTAGGGAGACGTGCTAAAAACCCTGTGTACACTTGGGATTGCAGTAGTGTTTGCAGTGTACGACAGGAATCTATTGAAAAATTATGTCGTTTTTTACGAGCCTATACTAAAAAAAAGTGTAAAATAAAGGATTAAGCTGTTGCAAGGACTAGACCCTTGCAGAGTGAGAAAACATACTGGTTTGCAAGGTCATTCTCTGGCTTGTCTTTCTAGGAAAGTGTGTCAAAGTGTTTTTCACCATTTCAGAATGCTGGCAGTACATCATACTCAAACGCGGAAGTTAGTGAGAAGGTTGTATTATGCAAAAAGTCCAGCACTAACGTTAAGTGAGTTGAACAGTGCTCTTTTGCGTGGGTCAGTATCAGATGCGAAGCAGGTCTGTGAGGATATTGAGTTTTGTTACTTTGGGCCTCAGCAAGATAGTGAAGAAACTGAAACATTAGTAGAACAAAATGTTGAAGACAATGTAGAACCCGTAATTACAGAAAAATTTGAGGATGAAATCACAAAGTTTAAGGTAATTTCAGGTGAAAGACCAAATGTTTCTTGTATTTGTTGTCGGCGAAGTCACTCTAAAAATCAGACTAGGGGTGTCAATCTGTATTTTAAAAGTGAAATAGACGATAATGATAAGTGGATGGAATTTGCAACTTATTTGTTGGTAGAGGATTGTTTTGATTTGGGATGTGAGCAGCGTATTTGCAAATATTGTTATTACAAATTAGATGAGAATAAAATGCCTGCTAGAGCTGTTCATAATAATCTAGAGTTGGTTGCTATTCCTCCAGAGCTGATAGATTTAAATATGTATGAGTCTATTCTCATACAATGTGCTCACCCGTTTCAGGCTATTGTTCGTATGGAGCCCAAAACAAGTAAATTACCTCCATCAGAGTTGCAAAGAGGATTGAAAGGAAGAGTTGTGTATTTACCATTAGATTTAAGGAAAAATATTGAAACTATTGGTGTAGATCATGCAGAAAATGAGCCACTAGTCATTCTAGTTAATGGTGTTCCTACTAAGAATAAGAAAATCTGGCAAGAGTTAGTGGATGTTAGAAAAGTGCAAAAGGCATCATTGTATCTGTTAAAAAATAATGAGTACTATAGAAATGTGTTTGTTGGAGAAGAAGAAATAGATTTAGCAGAAGATACTGAAACATTAAGTGGACAAATTGAAAAAGTGGACATGTCCAGATATGAAGAGATCTATGAACATTACAGTGTACATCCACTTCATTCCAAAGAGGTGATGGGGAATACAATTGAGTTGTTTCAAATGAAAAAAGCAACAGGAAGTCCCATGAGTGTATGGGAAGAGAGCTTGGAAGCTCGTTGTTTCCCGCAGTTGTTTCCAACAGGAAAAGGTGGACGATATGATGAACGTCCTGTGCAGATTCCTGCATCTGAATATCGGGCAACAAGATTATATGCAGAAGATCCAAGATTTCGTCAATGTATCCCTTATATGTTTCATCTTCTGTTTGAAAGTGACTTGTCTGGACTTTCATATGCAGTAAATCACATTTTAAAAACTGGAATGCATCTTCAAAATGTAACTGCAAAGGATTTTATGGATAAAGTGCATCAGAGAGATGATCATTTAGAATCTCAGTTGATTAATCTGATGGCAGGTCAGCTTGGGACTAATGAATATGGGTACCGTCGACATGGAGAACTGAAATGTATGCTACGGAACTTGGGAACTCCTACATGGTTCGTTACACTAAGCTGTGCTGAGTATGCTTGGGATGATTTACTTGAATTTCTTCGAGAGGCAAATTCCAATATAAAGAATATTGAATACAAGACACCTGGAGAATTGTGCTCTTTGGATCCTGTCAATGTATGCAGATATTTCAATCATAGATTTGAAGCTATGATGTCTTTCATCTGCAATAAAAAGAATCCTTCTCTTGGAGAAGTTGTGGATTTCTTTTGGAGAAAGGAGTATCAAGCAAGAGGTGCTCCTCACATACATATGTTGTTATGGGTCAAGGACGCCCCCAAATTTGGAACAGATTCAGATGAAACTGTTTTGTCTTTCATTGAAGATTATGCTACATGTGCCCTTCCCAATAGCAGAGAAGACAAAAACTTAAAACAACAAGTCTTACGATTTCAAAGCCACAGGTGTGGAAAATACTGTCGACGAAAGTACAAGTCAAAGGATAAGTTCTATACCAAATGTCGTTTTGGATTTCCACGTACTGTATTATCCAAAGGAAGAGTGAACAGTTTTATGTCAGCTGTACGACATACCATCACAAGAAAGTCTCCGAAAAACACCTACAACTTAAGAAGAAACGGAGAATCAAAATACATAAATGACTACAATCCAGTTATTTTATCCATATGGAATGCTAACATGGATATTCAGTACGTTGCGGACAATTCCATTGCTGTTGCTCGATATGCAACGTCTTACATTACTAAATCAGAAAAGACTGAATTGAAAGAAATGTGGGAAGAGATTTCTCACAAGAAGACTCTAAGTAAGAAATTATACAGTTTCAGTTTGAAGATGTTACCTCATCGTGAAATTGGAGCATATGAATGTTCAGATCGGTTATCATCTGCAAGTCTATATTCCAAAAGTAGAAGAATCATTTGCGTGAGTCTAGGTCTTGCAGGAATGCGAAATCGGGTACTGAGATCTGTTCAAGAAATTGAATATTTAGCAGAAAATTACCCAAAAAGTACAGATATTTTGAAAACGAATACGTTGGACACATACTATCCAAATAGAAGTCATCATCTTGAGAACATGTGTCTCTATGAAGTGCTGCAAAACTACACTTTTAAACGGAATACTACAGAGAACATCAACGATGGAAAATATGGAGTGATTGGTTCCGAAGGATGTCTGGTGAAACAAAGGAAAGGAAATTTAATTAATCACAGGAAACTGAGTTGCAACACTGCTGACAAAAGGGAATTTTACTATTTAGCCCTTTTGCAAATGTTCAAACCATGGCGTTCAGAACTGGAATTACTTGGAGATTTTCCCAGCTATGAAGAATCATTTAATGCTTGTAAAGATAGCATACAATGCAGTGCTTTCGCAAATTATGTGAAAATGTTGAATGATGAAATTGATCAAGAAGCTATATTTGCAGCTGAGATTGCTAGAGACAGTTCTCAAGACAGTCAAAGTTCTGCTGCACTGAGTCAAGATCCACTAGGACAACCAATTGTTGAAAATGAAGCAGGGATTGCAATGAATGAGGTGGAAACAGCAATGTATCAAGCACAAGAAGATGCAATACAGTTAGGAAACTTGGAAGAGCAACTAAATGTTGAACAGAAACAAATATATCAGCAAGTGAAAGAGCAGATTGACCATGGATTACTTCATGAAAAGAGAGGGTGCTCATGTACATCATTTCAACCTATCCGAATGTATGTGAGTGGTCAAGCTGGAACAGGAAAAAGTTTCTTAATTAAAGTAATTACAAGTTATCTGCAGAAAACAACTGATTCACATTTGTCTTGTGTTGTCACTGCTCCAACTGGGTTGGCAGCTCATAACATTAAAGGAATTACTTTACATCGTTTACTAATGCTGCCAGTAGAGCATGAGAACAAATTGGAATACCACAATCTATCTGGAGAAGCTTGTTGTGAAGTTTCAAGAGTCCTGAAGAAAATGACACTTCTCATTATTGATGAGGTGAGCATGGTCTCAAACTTGATGCTTGCCTTTTTGCATTTAAGAATGCAGCAAATTCTTAAAACAGAGTATGACGTGTTATTTGGAGGAAAACACGTCATAGTTTTTGGAGATCTACTGCAACTGACTCCGGTAAGAGGACAACCGGTATTTAAAACACTTGCCCATGAAGATACCAGAAAGTCTCTTGGCAGTGTTGGTAATGTGAACATTTGGAGTGATTTTGAATACAAAGAACTGACAACAAATATGCGACAGGCAAATGATGCTGAATATGGAAGTATTCTTCAAGATATAAGAATTGGAATTCTTTCAAAGCAAGGGAAAGAAGCTTTGGAGAGTCGATTACTTTGCAATGTCTTTCCAAATGAAAATGCAGTTCCTTCAAAAGTGTACGTGGAAATTGCTAAATATAAGTCAGTGATTTGCTTAATGCCAACACTGCGCGAGTGTTCAATATTCAACGAAGAATTATTTAAACTGGAAAATGAAGAAATTGTAAAAATGGAAGCCATCGATAAAATACTGCATGAAGGAATCACTATTATTTTGATGGGAAAGTTGAGATCAAAACTGGATTGTTTAGAAAAAAAAATATCTAAAACTGCTGGTTTAGAAAAGACACTATATGCGTGTGTAAACTGTCGGGTAATTTTAAGGCATAATTTGGATGTAGAGAAAGGTTTAGTTAATGGTGCAATGGGCAAAGTAGTGGATTTTGTGAGTTATCAGAAAAAAGAAGGAATTGAATTTTTAAAAATTTAATTTGATCAGA
The DNA here is from genome assembly GCF_964204655.1 of Triturus cristatus. Classification (NCBI taxonomy): domain Eukaryota; kingdom Metazoa; phylum Chordata; class Amphibia; order Caudata; family Salamandridae; genus Triturus; species Triturus cristatus. The sequence goes on from NC_140594.1 coordinate 585,539,796, forward strand.
TTGATGAAGTTAAAGAAATTGGTCGTTGTTCAGTTCATTTTTTGCTTGTTAAAGATTTATATGTCCGTAGGAAACAATTTCCATTTTCTCTGGCATATGCAGTGACTATTCATAAATCTCAAGGATTAAGTGTAGACAGTGCATTGGTGAACATTGCATCTACCGTATTTAAAGAGGGTATGGCATATGTTGCTTTGTCGCGAGTCAGAACATTATCCGGTTTGTTTTTGATTGATTTTGATGAGACAAAGGTTACTGCAGATGCAAACTGTGTAAAAGAGTATAATAGGTTAAGAAGGGTGTATGCTCCAAATTTAGGTCAATATCCTGTATTTGAAAAGCGTGTGGTTGGTCGAAAAAGAAGGTTAGAGAATATCTGTTCTGAAGGTGTCAAGAAGGGAAAAGAACAAGATAATGTTGTGATTGCAGGTAAAATGAAATTGGACACTGTTGGAGAGATTGTTGGTTATCAATTTGAAAATACTTCTGGTGTCAACTGCTATGCTAATGTAGTGGTCAATGTTGTTTTTTATCTTGAAGGTTTTCAAGAACAAATTATGCAGAATCGGCAAAAAAGATTTTGTTCTCTGTTGCATTCTGTTTATGAAAAATTGACAACAGATAGAAGTAAAACACAATCTGTTTCAGATGTTCGTAGTCTTTTGGATGTGTGTTCTGGTTCTACACAATTTACACAAAATATCCAACAAGATGCTCAGGAATATTTAATGTGTATGCTTACCATTTTTGAAAATGAAGGTGTAGAAATAGAAAATATTTTTGGCCTTTCTTACAAATGGGAACATTATTGTGAAAATTGCATGTATACATGTAGCACCAATGTAGACACTGAGAGATTTCTGTATTTAACATTACCAGACTGTAAATCAGTGTCTTTCAATAAATTTCTTAAAGGTGCAATTCAAAACATGGAGTGTAGCCAATGTAAATCAGAAATGTTATCCACATTATTCTTAACAAAATATGGAAAATACATAATTTTAATGATGCAACGTTGTACAGCTGACGGAAGAAAATTGGATACTTTAATAAAGCAATTTGTAGCAGCACAACTATCAATATCAGGAAGGACTTTTGTAGTAATTGCAATAATTTTCCATGATGGTCCTTCCACAACATCTGGACATTACACTGCCTATCTAAAATGTGACAAAGGCTGGACACTTTGTAATGATGCCCAGTTGGTTTTCAAACAACGTTTGCCTAGTGAATTACCAAATTCCTACCTAATATTTTTAAAGCCAAAGTTTTAGGAAGATAATTCACTCTCTGAGTATTTTATTATTATAATTTAATAGGACTACCATTGGACAATTTACATAAAGAAGGAGTGCAAAAATACCATTTGGCCTCAAGGAAAGGTATATTTTTGAATTATGGACTTTTTGGTGGTCATTCATTCGGTGAATTTTTTAATGCGAAAATATTTACAGTTTTTATAAGTTAAAGTTATAAAATTTTGTAAGCTGTAGAGCATTTCATATATGTGTGATTTGTATTTTCTGGTATTTTACTGAGTATAGTATGTTGTTTTATTTTTAACAATCTTTCTGATTGTTTTTTTTTGCCCGCTGTTAAGTGATGAGTACGATTGAAATCACTATTTCTAGTGAAATTCAATATATTCTGAGAACAGCAAAAAAGGCAAACAAATTACTTTGTTGAAATTATGCTGTGTTGTAAAAAATTTATTATTACATGTTAAAAAAAAAAATTCTTTTCTTTCACAGATCCAAATTTTTAAATAAGCAATTTATATGAATTTAGATTGCAATGAAAATCTGAAAAAAATGTATACCATTTTTTATTCCTAATATTGTGAAGGTAAGTTTAACTAAGTCTCAATATGCAGAATGACGAGGTCTGCAAGAAGCTACAAAGTTGAAACACGTTTCTAAAAACACTCTGTTTATACCTATGTAGTTTTGAAATCTGACCATAATCAGATATTATGTGACCTGCAAAAAAAGAGATTTGAGGGCTTCATAATATTTCCCATTGTACCTATTGAAGGACCGCAATCATTTCAATCATTCTTCTTTGAGCATCTTTGCAGACAAAACTCTGTGCTTACCTTATATCATTCGCAAGGAATTTTAAAACCGGAAATATGTCACTTTTTGTAACATAGTTATTGCGCACAACACTCTTTTATATTTACAAAGAGAGGAAAAGGCACTCTGTGTACTTTTTCTACTCCATGTAAATACAACCTCATCATACACACCACTTTGCGTTGAAAGGGTGTTCTATAAGTGTTGTTGTGCATGATTGCACTGAATACTCATAGAACAAGATATATCTCTAGATTTATCTGAAATCACAAATCCCGATATGTATGTGAATGCTGCACCATTCTAAAATTGGTGTAGGGAAGTACAATAAGGAAAAATATTTTTATTTCTCCACATTTTTATATCTTCAATGCATGCTAAAATGTTCAGCATACATTGAAGGAGAAAAATGCATTTTCTCATTGTTTTTGTGCAGGAAGGTGTGTCTTCCTGGAGAAAAACAAACAACACATGACACAGATATCCTTGCACTATGGTGCAAGGTTGCCTGTGTCACCACATGGCTGCAGTTTAAGCAGCCGTGCAGAGAGAAGCATAGATTTGCAACATATTTATGTACATCTGTTGCATCCCTGTGCTTCGGAAGTACTACAGCACACAGCAGTTAAAGAGGTTACTGTGTGATGCTGCAACACTTCCTCATAGTTCTGCACTTATACATTCACCATACGCTACTAATGCATTCATTCAGTCAATTACGTACTACACATACATTCATCTAAACTTTCACACACTAACAAAGAAAGTTAGCTCTTTTTTTAAACCAGGAAGGTTAGTTCTTACAAGAACTTTTTTTCTTCTTCTTTCTTCTTTTATATTTTTTTTTGGTTTTTCTAACAATTTTGTGACTTTTTGGGATTTTTTGAAAAAAAAAAAAAGAACCAGGAGAAACCAAACAATGAACTTCAGGGAACAATAAAAAAAACCAAAATAAAACCTAGCAAACCTAGTGCGGGCACTGAGGCCCCTGACGGTTGCTTGGCGGCCCTCTCTTCCACCCCTAACTATTTTCTCTACTGAGGAGGGAAGTTATCCCGAAACCCGAGCCATGTCTCGGGCGATATTTTAAAACCCGGGACATGTATCGGGTCTAGAGATCATCAGTTCAACAAGTACTTACTTGCACCCACTGGGGTGAACCACTCAAGAACTTCATGTACCAGCTTCCCTTGGGGCGACCCGGAGGAGGAGCTAGCGGAGTGCGGTCCATTGCGGTTGTTTATAAAAATGGCTCCCTCGAGCTTTGAGCTGACGAGCTCCTGGACGACGCCCCTGCGTGCCTGTGCGGGCACTGAGGCCCTTGACGGTTGCTTGGTGGCCCTCTCTTCCACCCCTAACTATTTTCTCTACTGAGGAGGGAAGTTATCCCGAAACCCGAGCCATGTCTCGGGCGATATTTTAAAACCCGGGACATGTATCGGGTCTAGAGATCATCAGTTCAACAAGTACTTACTTGCACCCACTGGGGTGAACCACTCAAGAACTCCATCAGAGATCATCAGTTCAACAAGTACTTACTTGCACCCACTGGGGTGAACCACTCAAGAACTTCATGTACCAGCTTCCCTTGGGGCGACCCGGAGGAGGAGCTAGCGGAGTGCGGTCCATTGCGGTTGTTTATAAAACCTAGCAAATGTGACTTTCTTACCGGCGGCAGATCAGATCAATCGACTGCTCCCCGTAGCACAAAGTTGCATTGCACTTAGTGCAGAGCACTTTTAAAAATTGAAATTGAGGACGGATGTCCAAATTTTGGGCTGATGGATGCACTCTTGAAGTGCTCGGCTACGATGAGGTGGAAGGCGCAGGAGCAGGAGTGTTTCTCATCCATTTGCACTCCTCTCGTGCAAGATTGTTTGGATGAAGGGTCCTTAGGTGCTTCATCATACTAGCCGTGCCGCACGAGTATTTCTTGTTAGGATCCGCTCGCGACAGCACTCTTTTGCAAATCTTGCATGTGACCTAGGTGGCATTGGTCTTATTCTGCCCCTCGGGGAAAGTAAAAAATGTCCACACCACTGAAGAAAAACGTTCTTTTTGTGGTGCCTCCACCAAAAATTCATCCTCAGATGTATGAGGAGATGCAGGTGATGCCTGCTGCCCTGAAGCCATTTTTAGGTGAAAAAAGTTAGAGCTAAGTGTAACCTTAGTCTAAAAAATCTTCTTCTCTCCAAAGAGATGCTCCTCCAAAGAAGATCAAAGAAGAATGATTGAATTGGGTGGGGTCTTTCAATAGTTAGAAGAGGAAGTATAATGAACCAATCAAATCTCTTTTTTTGCAGGTCACATGGGATCCGCGCACACTGCGCTTACGCAGCACGCACCCAGCGCGCATCCACGAAATTGAATTAAAAAAAATTATAGGATTAGATGTAAAAATATATTAGTTTTAAGACTAGTTTAGAGTTTGTTTTCAATTAATATTCACATGAAATACATATATATGTTTTTTTAAATGTTAAATATTTCGCGGGATCCGCGCACCTACCGCGTTATAGACGCACATGACGCATCGCGGAAGCGCATAAACATCGCGTTAAGTACATCGAACGTGTCGCGTATAGGCTGGGAGTCGCGTACCGGTCGCATTGCAATCGCGCACTAAACACGTACCCAACGCTTACCATGCGCAGATGCTATCGCGTAGGGATCGAGAACGGTGCGCTTAGGGTGCGCGGATCCAAAAACATTGAAAAAAATATATAAAATAAAGTTTTGAACATATAGTTAAAAAAATATGTTTGAAAAACCCATTAAGTTCAAATAATATTTTTTAATTTTTAAAAGAATTAATTGAAAAAATAAGTTTGAAAAATGGTGATAAAAAGTATTTTAAAAAAACGTAATTAATGAAATTGACACACTGAATTTGAAAAATATACAAAGCCAATCAAAATCATTAAACATGATATCTTCAGAGATAAGTTATAGATAGGAATTAGCATTTAAAAAACCTTTGAAATTCACTGAAAAAACCATAGGTTTCATGCACGTTATAGTTAGGAATTGGCATTATAAAAACCATTGAAATTCACTGAAAAAACCAAAGGTTTCAGGGGTGTTATAGTTAGGAATTGGCATTTAAAAAACCTTAGAAATTCACTGAAAAAACCATAGGTTTCAGGGGTGTTATAGTTAGCTGGACATTTCCCTCGTACAAAACCCTAGAAATTCCCCTGTTATAGTTAGTTCAGCTAACTATAACTCGCGCCCCCGCAATGCACTGCTGATGACGTCACATATGACATCACTCACGACATGGTCAGTGACATCACTGATGACATCACTGATGACATCTCAAATGACATCACTGATGACATCACTGATGACGTCATCCATGTGATAAATAACTGCATCTTCTCACACCCTAATTTAACCGTTGAAAACACCAACTCAAAATTTCAGATGTCCATTCTCAAAACCATGGATACTCCAATACCAATAACTACATACCCACTCATTAACTCTTAGGTCTACATACACCTCCACTCACTCACCTGTACAGTTACTCATACTTACAGTCCCTCCGTACAAGACTATCATATGCATTTATACACCTACATAGACACTCACACACCACCAATCATCCATAGAGGTACTCTCACACCTAGTCAGTCATGCAAATAATTAATCACACTCCCATTTACTCACCTATGCAGTTATACACACTCAAGTTCGCTTAGTCATAAAAATAGTACCACATTCTTACACTCTTATACAATCATTGATACAAGCACACACTCATCCATACAGCCACTCTCACAATCACACACTCTCACATATACCCACTTATATACTCTTACATGCATATATACTGCCTTTCACATATGTAGTTAGCCACACATGTACCACTGAGATATATATTCAATCCCTAACACACCCATACATACACTCACTCAACCATACAGTTCATCACAGATGCACTCTTAAAACCATGCACCCATAGAATCACCCACTCACACATCTATGCACAGAGTCACACACACCCTACCCACACAAACACTCAGGCACCCATACAGATAGTAAGACAACCAATCAATAACTCATATAGACACTCATATAGCTATTCACAAAACCATGCAGCCACTTATACACCAACAGACAGACACATACAGACATTCACACAGTTTAGTCACTAGTCTGCAGTAAGATACATTTAATGACTCACTTATAGAGTCAGTTACGCACCTAGAAAATCATCCATTCACACACTTGTACACCCACTCATTCTTCCACAGGCCTTTCACTATAAATATATAAAACATATTTAAACTTTACAGAAACACACAGTCACTGGATGACGTCATCAGTAATGTCATCAGTGATGTCATTTGAGATGTCATCAGTGATATCATCAGTGATGTCACTGACCATGTCATGAGTGATGTAATATGTGATGTCATCAGCAGTGCATTGCGGGGGCGCGAGTTATAGTTAGCTGAACTAACTATAACAGGGGAATTTCTAGGGTTTTGAATGAGGGAAATGTCCAGCTAACTATAACACCCCTGAAACCTATTGTTTTTTCAGTGAATTTCTAAGGTTTTTTAAATGCCAATTCCTAACTATAACGCTCCTGAAACCTTTGGTTTTTTCAGTGAAAAAAAAAAATAAAAAAAAATATATATATATATATATATATATATATATATATATATATTTATAACATAGGACTACCTGCAGAGGCAGTGACACCGGGGATAAGGGGTGTGAGAGGCCCTCTTCATCCAAACAGAGCTGTATTTATTACCAGGTTGTGGAATATATTACACTTTCCTTGCCTGCAGTATGGGCATTGGCACCCTTTCTAAACCATAGCTAAAATGTTACACTTAGAGAATGACAGATATCAGAGTCTTAACTAATGATAGTCTAGTAGTTGCAGTGTCACAGAAGATCAGTGGTATGAGAGACTTACTGCCCTCCAAATAGAGTGTGTATATTTTTCTTGGTTACACTAAGGCTATTGGCACTCTTTCTACTAGATAGAAAGATGGATCCCACTTGGTGATTGGGAGATTTGTGCCCTGCGCTAGGAGAGCTGCTCCACTCATAAAAAATAATGCATAGTGGTTTAGTAGGAGACTTCTTGCACTATGATCAACCTTCTGCATCAATCCCTGAGCAGGGATGTGTAGTGTCATGTGAGTTAGCAATAACAGAACCCTTTTGGCTCCTGATGGACTCCGTAGAACTTTGACTTTAGTGTTAGAGCATAGTGAAGTCAATGCTAGTTTAGAAAGTTGGGCTCTCGGTTACACGCAGAAGAATTAAGACGTGTTATACTAAGCTGAGTGTGTGTTTTAGTCATTAGCAGGTAACCAGACTGGTCGCTACAACTGGCAACAAGATAAAGGATAAGTAACCCACAGATAGACAGTGCACTTCCAGATAGTTTGCTGTGGTCCAGCAAACTGCTTGTGCATGCCACGTAGGCCTCAGTTGAAGTACCCAATCAGCATTTGGCATATGTGGAGTCAAAGTGCAACTCCAGCCTGTGTAAAGCAGTTGAAGATAATGAACTCTTCACTGAGAATTCTACACATCATTGGCCAAGAACCTGCTGGTAAGGTCGTAAAGAGAGGTACTGCACTATACACAACCTAAAGCTATACATCCTAAGGAGTGAAACCACTAAAGATGGATACAACCAGAAATTTAAGAGCAGCAAATAGTGACAGCAAATTGCGGGAAAACGCTGCAATGAGAAGTCCAGATGTCAGACAGTACAAAGAGACGCCTACAAACAAAGCAATTCTAATGCAAGAAACTGTCATCTGCTTACCAGAACTGAGTAACAAGAGTCATCATAGCACGGCGTTGGGTGGAGTGACCCCAGAGAAAGCACCCGGGGTTGTGCCTACTAAGTCGTCCATCCACAAAGTGGCACACCACCAAAGCTGCCGGGTGGTGGCTCAGAACAACTCCAAAGGTCTCCATAACAGTGAAGGGCTGCAATGGAGACCAAGAGGGAGATCAAGGTTCCATAGACTGTCAGGATGACCGAGAGGCCAGCACAGCACAGGGCCTTAGAGATGGATGGAGCAGGTCCAAGCGGATAGCAGCCAATGTCGTACAGAACTCTACCCTCCGTGTCAGCCAATCTCATATATGGTTACAATACCGCCGCCTTCTTGAAGCCACCACCATCATTCGATACCACCAAAAAGCAAAATATTGGCGACAGATGGACTGATTGGATAAACACATATGATGATTTAATTGATGCAGTAGGAGAAGAAATTACAAGAAGATTATCAAATACCTTACGAATCTTGCTGTAGAAGGTGTAAAAGAAGTCATAAAGAAAATACTGTGAGCTGACAAAACTACATACTGTCAAATCAAAGCAGCCATGAATCTCAAGTTCAATCCAATGCCAAATGTAGATTACAAAAAGTACACTTTCAATCGGGAATTACAGAAAGTTGGTGAAATCATCGTCACATTTGTTGAGAGACTAGATACGCTCATCAAACACTGTAGGTTCAATTAATTTAATGATGAGAAAGCAATATGTCTCAGAGTTATTGACAGATGCCTGTCAGATTCTTCAGCCGACTAATGCAGAGAGATACTCTTAGCCTGGAGCGGATTCTCATTGCTGTCAGAGCTGAAGAGCGTGCTGATCGACAAGTTGCTGACATGGAGGCCGGACGTGCCCTGAGTTAGTCGTTTATGAACATGAAAAGTAAGCCAAAGCACAAGGCAGAGGGACACAGAATGATGTCTCCACAGAAAAATAAGTTATGTTTCAGGTGTGGGTTTTCATTTCCATACAAAGATAAATGTCCCGCCATTAGACAGGTCTGCAAAGGCTTTGGGAAGGAAAATCATTTTGTAACAGTTTGAAGGCAAAGGAAAAAATAAGTGCGTCTCATCGCGGAGACAAAATGGCCACCCAAATGCTTCAGAATCGATGTTCGACACACACCCTCGAGGCCAAGCGACCACACCAATAGAGGCGTCAACGCCAAATGAAGTTGATCTTCATCTCAATCATCGTCAAACAGTTCTTCAGTATCAATATCAAGTGAGAGTGAAGAAGATGGTTGTGCAATGTCAATGTTTACCTCAGACAAGCGTGAGCATGTTGGACTGGCTGCATGTAAAGAGAATTGCAGGTCAAAGAAAATTTGACATGAAAAAGCATCAAAGTCATTCAAACATTCTCCAAAGATTACACTAAAAGTAAATTGCTGCTCAATACCTTTTATTATCAACAGGGTGCATTGATAAGCATTATGCCTGAGGAGAAATTCAGTGAACTAACTCCATTACCACAACTTACACCATCGAAAACTAAAGTGTATACATGGGCTGCCTCAACGCCATTAAAAAGTCAAGGTTCATTTGTATCAAAGCCGAAACACAAGAAAACAAAAGTACAAACACCCTTTCATGTACTTCAAGGTATGCCTTCAAGTGCCTGTGTACTCAACTTCAGCACAGCTGCTGATATTGGACTGATATCAGTGAACTATTATAACATGAATGTTCATCATGAAATAGTGGGTCAGTTCTCTTCGTTGTTTCATGGGTTGGGAAAACTCATGACGTTAACAGTACATATACAAATTCATGAGGACGTTTGTTCTATTGCTCGAAGACACAGATGAATTGCATTTCAGTTACAGGAAACTGGTGAAAAAGAGTTTGAATCATTATCAAACATGATTTAATTGAGTCCATAATTTCACTGGTCCAACATCACTGGTTTACCTCATAGTGGTAGTACCCAAAAAGTACAGTGAAGGAGCTGTATGCATCTGCGTGGATATATGTTAAGCGAACAAGGTAATTGAAAGAGAATGACATCCAGGTCCGCACATTGCCGACATGATAACACAACTGAATGGTGCAATGGTCTTCTCGCTCCTTGATTTGAATAAAGGATATCATCAGTTGGAACTCAGGAAGAGCTGCAGGTACATTACAACCTTTTCTACACATATTAGTCTGGTCCTATACAAAAGACTAAGTTTTGGTGTGTCATCAGCTGCAGAGCTGTTTCAAGTTGTAATTCGACGTATCATTCTACCTGTCATGAACATATTTAATTATAGTGATGACATATTAGTTTTCAGAGCTATCAGAAAGAGCACGATAAAGCTCTCATGCAAGTGTGTCGTTTACTTGCAGAGGCAAGTTTGACGTTGAATGCAGATAAATGTGAGTTCCATAAGACAAAGCTAAAATTCTTTGGCCATATCATATCTTTTCTGATGGGGTATGACACCTGATCCAGTTGAAGTGCAAGTGTTGTCAACTGCCAGTCCCCTACAAGATGTTTTCCATGTTACGCTAATTCCTTGGCATGGCCGGCTACTGTTCTAGATATATAGGAGACTTTGTCATTGTAAGTGCTCCGTTAAGATATTGAACGAAAAAGAATGTTACATTTCATTGGTCAAATGAATGCGAGCAGAGGTTCAAGAAAATCAAACAAGCTATTGAGAACTTTACTGAAATGGCATACTTTGATCCAAAACTTCATATTGCGGTTGTTGTTGGTGCTAGCCCCATTGGGTTAAGCGCAATCCGTGCACAGCACAGCGGACACCCAAATGCTCAAAGACATATTGTAGCATATGCGAGAAGAAGTTTGTTCCAAACAGAACGTGCTTATTCACAAACTGAGAAAGAAAGTTTAGCAGTGGTGTGGGCTTGTGAACATTTCCATGTATTTTTATAGGGAAAGGCTTTCACGCTTGTGCTAGATCAGCATGCATTTTTTACCATCTTTGGCAATCGAAGGGCAAAGATGACTCCTCGCATTGAACGTTGGGGTGTACGATTACTAGAATTCAACTACACAATCGTACACTGTCCAGGGAAGTATCAAAACCTGCCAACTACTTTTCACGAGTGCCTTTACAGTGTCATGGTACACCTTCCAAGACGTCTGGCGCCTATATCAATTTCATTGTGAAATTAAGCACACCAGCTGTCATTTTGTTAGAACAAATTGTCACTGCCATGAGTCAAGATAGTTACATGTTAAAACTAAAAGACATTATTGCACATCAGTCTTGGATCCAGCACACTCTACCTCTTACCAGTGACAGTGAATACCAGAAGTTAAAAAATTTGAAAGATAAACTATCTGTGATGCAAGAAGGTGTTATCCTGAGAGGATCGAAAATTGTTAGTCTGGAGAGTCTGCAACAACGATAGTTGAAGTGGCCCACAAAGGGCATTGTGGAATATTGATTATTCTTAAAGTGTTCTACATCAGAGACTCTTTGCTCCACTTGTGTGACCCGTGAGCTGAGGAGCTGAATGTTTGAGTTAATCTGGCCTAGTTGGGCGCTTGTCTCTTTATGGGCCTTCTCCTGTGAGATTTTCATCTCCCTGATAGCACCTAGTATTTGCTGAGAGATCTCTACAATTCGGATTGGGCTGGGTGTAGCAGGAGCAATTGGTCCACTACTATTGGCTGGGCCAGAAGAGAGATTGGACCCATGAAAGAGGCTTCACTTCTCCCACAAGAGATTTCCACTGCCTTCGATGGAATCGTTCTCTTCTGATGGTTTAATAAGGCATTGGTAATAGAACATAAACTGCCTGGGCTGACCACTGCCACACACTAGTCCTCCGTCTTGTTCTGGCCAGGAGCTTGATCTCTCTCCTCCCTGACTGATCTTTTGGGGCAGGAGGAACAGAACATAGAGTAAGTTGGCAGCTTTTTTGGTATAGCAGTGTTTCCAAGTGCAGGTTCATGGGAGGCATTATCGAATTCAGAAGATATGCATGCGGTAGATGGCTGGAAAATTAGGTTCTGAGATTGTGATGTTGCGACCTCCGCTAAATGCTCTTCCAGGTTTTTAACAGTGGCCATCTCCTTCCTACTCCCTTTCAGGGCAAGTATATCTAGAGATGAATCAGCTGTTAGTGAACTAATAAGACTGGTTTCATGAAGTCCTTCCATGGAAGCGGCCAGATGCCGTCCCTTATACATTCTCATCTAGGGGCTGTCTATTTGAAGAGTGACCTGCAGTTCCTCTTCTGAGATCTTGGCCCCAGGCATCAGGGCAGACGCTGTATTTGAGCGCTGCTTGGCTCCTTTTGCTGCTTTGCCGGACACACAAGCTTTTACTGAGATATCTCGAGAGAATCGCTTCATTTGATTGCAGGAGGCACAGTTAGACTTGCTTTAAAGTTGAAGAATGTGCTGGGGATACCCCAGGAGGTTGCAAGATATATTCACTGCTGTGCAGATGGTCTTGCAAAACTCCATTGGTCCCCAGCTTCTGGTAAGGCACCTATTAGTCCCACACATGCTACTCAGGTAACTCGAGTCGTCAGATCACCAAATCGAAAACTCACTGTAGCTCCTCAATGTAACATAGCACTGGAGCTGTTGTGCTGAATTATGGGCAGTTCGAGCTGCTTTAAATATAAATGGTATTCTGGAGCTACCTCCGGAGGTTCCAAACTGCATCAGATGCTATGTGTACCACCTCCACAACACGTCACAGGTTTCCAGCTCCTAGAAAGGCACCTATTGTGCCCATACAGGCTACTCAGGTTACTCAAGTCACCAATTCGAAGCTCACTGTAGATACCCATTGTAACGCAGTGCTGGAACTGTCGTACTGAATTGTGGGCTTTGTGAGACTTCCAGACACACTTTAGCGTTGCTGATCCTCTGCCTCTTTCCATGGCCCACTTACTACTGTTCCACAATTGTACCTGTGCTGTGTGCTATACCATTCCCCATGCCATCTCTACGGGTGCGGGGATAGTTCTTTAGAAAGCACTTAGTTTGTGTCCTTTTTTGTATGCCCCAGCACCACACAAATCACTATGGGGATACTCCTCAGTACCTTAAATTCCTGGGTAATGTTTAGCTCCTCCAATTTATGTCATGCTTTGCTCTGCACATGGCAGCAGTCAGGAGCAGGGGAGAGATAGGGTGAGGATGTAGCCTTACGGTTAGAGCGGTCGACCTCGAAGCTGGGTTTGAGTCTCGGCAAGGATGCTCAACATCCTGTGATTCTGGGCAAATCACTTAATCTCCCCGTGCCTTACAAAAATGAATGTGTACATCTGTAACGAAACTGGTGCTCATGTAATACCTGATGTCTCGGGTCTAGTTCGCGCTATATAAAACTCTTTAAAAAAATAAATATATATATATTACCTACTGGCGGTCGCCAGTAGGTAGTTATATTTAGGACCTATTTTCCATAGGAAATCCCCAACATTCTATTCCCAATAAGTCTGGCGCCAGTTGACGAATCCTCACAAAATTTTCCAAACTTTTGGCCAGCTCCGCTCCGCTCCTACCCTGACAATTTCGTGGTGATTCGTCAACCGGGGGCCAAGAAAAAAGGGGGGTCCCAAAACGCATTTTCCCCATGCAATTTCCCATAGGACCTGTTGTCGCAGCTACAGCCCGAACCGCTGAACGGAATGACACCAAATTTGGCAAAGAGGTAGTCCTCAGTTCAGACTCGTGCTTTTTGCATAAATGGTGTGAATCCGTTCAGTAGTTCCTGAGAAAATTAGAGTTAAAAGTACATAAATATCTATGGCCGCGGAGGATCCGCGGACCGTACCCGCACCGTGAGCGCACCCTCCCCGAACCGAGCACGCACCCTCCCGATCGCGCGCTGAATGCTAATTGGTTGTCGAGTGTCTCTCTACATTCGAAACCAGGAACTGTTGGCGGCCATTTTCTAACTCGATAGAAGCGAGCCTGAAGAAGCAAGGGGAATAAGTGAGTAAAACATTTAAAGGGGGCAGAGTGGAAATACTCTGACCCTCTAGAGGTGCTTAGGGGGTCCCAGAAGGACCCCCTGGGGCCCCCTTTTTTTTAAAAGACAAGAAATCCTTGGTTGTATGACTACTTTGTACACTGAAAAGTAGGGTGTATATTTCTGTTTTTCAAAGGTATGATTCTTATTGGTTAACAAAAACAGATTGTAAGGAACATTATATATGATTAGCTGATATGTTGAAAAGTGAAGCACACTTCCTCTCTTGTGTAGGAACATTGTGTGCTGAACTTCTGACCTGTGTGCTCAGTGCAGTGTTCCATGACCTGTTTCTATGGTAACAGGCAGAAGGCAGATTGGGGGAAGGGTTGAAATGTATTTCAGTTGGAAAGGGTTGAAATGTTTAACCAATAGAAATGTGTGTTTGCTTTTGAGTTTATGTGTGAAGGATTGTGATGTGATGTTTACATGTATATGTGTGGAAAATAAAAGGGAAACTTTTCCAATCTTTGTTTTTGCTGAGACATGCACAGTGCAGAGATTCTGTAAAAGAAAATATGGTGAGTGACTGATATACTTCTTAATCTACAAAAGAACTTGATGGATGAGTTATTTAATTGTGAGGGGATGTATGTAGATTATTTTGATTTTAATCAGACTAATGTATTTCTCCTGCTAAAGTGTAGGGAGTACTTTTTTTCTCTACAATCTTATTGACAGTGTGTGTGCATGTAGAAACCATTCTGTGATAAGCATTTGTGTTTTTCATGTGTTTACAGACAGATAACTGTGCTGTTTTTATATTTTGGTAGAATTAGAAACCAGTCATTGTTTATGAATTTGTGAAATGAGTTATGTTATGTTTCTACACTAAAATGTAGTACTACTTCTAGATGAAGAAATGTGTTTTGGTATAGTGCAAGGGATAGTGTTGTTTGTCTAGAATCACACAGTGAGTATGTGTGCATTTGGGAACCACTGTGAGAGAAGCATTTGGTAACATTGTGTATTTGCTGACAGATAACTGTTTTAACCTGTCATGTTGTGAAGTTTTAGTAGCATTAGAAGACAGTTATGGCTTATGCTTTGATTAAATGAGTCAGGCTTTGACAGAAAAGTGCAGTCCTGAAATATGTAGATTGTGTGCAGATCCCTTACAACTTGCACTGTAGTGAATGAGTTTTGGTAAACTCCTAGGGATAGTGGTGCTTGTCTAGAATCACACTGTGAGTTAGTGTGTATTTGGGATCACTGTGAGAGAAGCATTTGGTGACATCATGTATTTGCTGGCAGATAACTTTTTTAAAACCTGTCATGTTGTGAAGTTTTAGTAGCATTAGAATCCAGTCTTTGCTTATGCGTTGATTAAATGAGTCATGCTTTGACACTGATGTGCTGTACCTAAATATGTAGATTGTGTGCAGTACCATTAACTCTTCTAGACTAGTGAATGAGTTTTGGTAAACTCCTAGGATAGTAGTGCTTGTCTAAAATCACACTGTGAGTCTGTGTGCATTTGCGTAAGGATTGTGAGAGAAGCATTTGGTAACATCATGTATTTGCTGACAGATAACTGTTTTAAAACCGGTCATGTTGTCAAGTTTTAGTAGCATTAGAAGCCAGTCCTTGCTTATGCTTTGATTAAATGAGTCAGGCTTTGACACAAAAGTGCAGTCCTGAAATATGAAGATTGTGTGCAGTTCCCTTACCACTTCCACAGTAGTGAATTATTTTTGGTAAACTCCTAGGTATAGTGGTTGTTGTCTAGAATCACACTGTGAGTCTCTGTGCATTTGGGAACCACTGTGAGAGAAGCATTTGGTAACATCATGTATTTTTTAGCAGATAACTCTTTTAAAACCTGTCATGTTGTCAACTTTAGTAGCATTAGAAGCTAGTCTTTGCTTATGCATTTATAAAATGAGTCTGGGTTTGACACTAATATGCAGTACCATGTACTATTCTCTTCACTGTGGCAGAACTGAAAATTTACAAGTTTTACCTAAGCACTGTCCTAGAAGTAGTCTGAATATTTAGTCAGTTTCTAAGTACCAAATAGACTGCTTCAAATGTCTATGCAGTATGCATGTAGTGTTCTAACATACTATACACTTGTCTTTTACCCTTCAATTCCGTAGTCAGTATCCATACACTTCCAGGAAACACCCTGTCACTCCCTTTGCAGTCCTCTAGTCACCCATTCAACACCATGTACTAATCCATTCACTGTGCCAAAACCCAAACACTTATAAATTCACCAAGACACTCTCTTTCCAGTACTCTAATGATTCAGTCATGCACTGAGCCAGGCCTTAGCACATGGACTTCTTCAAACCCCTATCCACTATGCATGCAGTCCTCTAACCACCTACACACTTGTCTTTCACACCTTCAATTCCCCAGTCAGTATCCATACACTTCCAGCAGCAAATACCCTGTCACTCCTCTAGTGACCTTATTAAGCATCATGTACTAATCCATTCACTGCACCAAACCCTAATAAATTCACCCAGGCACTCTCCTTGCAGTACTCTAATCCTTCAGTCAGTACCCAAGTACTCATCCAGTGACCCAGGCCTTAGTATATGGACTGCTTCAAACCCCTATCCACTATGCATGCAGTCCTCTATCCACCTACACAATTGTCTTTCACACCTTCAATTCCCTAGTCAGTATCCATACACTTCCAGGAAACACCCTGTCACTCCCTTTGCAGTCTTCTAGTGACCCATTCAGCATCATGTACTAATCCATTCACTGTGCGAAAACTCAAACACTTATAAATTCACCAAGATACTGTCTTTGGAGTACTCTAATCATTCAGTCAGTGCCTAAGTATTCATGCACTGAGCCAGGCCTTAGCACATGGACTGCTTCAAACCCCTATCCACTATGCATGCAGTCTTCTAACCACCTAGACACTTGTCTTTCACACTTTCAATTTCCTAGTCAGTATCCATACAGACCAGCAAACATCTTGTCACTGCCTTAGCACTCCTCCAGTGACCCATTCAGTACCAAGTACTAATCCATTCCCTGTGCGAAAAGCCTAGCACTTATAAATTCACCTAGGCACTCTCCTTGCTGTACTCTAATCCTTCAGTCAGTACCCAAGTAGTCATGCAGTCAGCCAGGCCTTAGCACATGGACTGCTTTAAATGCCTATGCAGTATGGATGCAGTCCTCTAATCACCTACACGGTTGTGTTTCACACCTTCAATTACCTAGTTAGCATTCATACTCTTCTAGCAAACACCCTGTCACTCACCCAGTGTGTCTCCTTATAGTATTGTAATCATTTAGTCAGTTAGCATGTAGAGTTTTAGTGAGGTAGGCTTTAGGGCATGAACTGCTTCAAAGTAGTATGCACTATGCATGTAGTGTTTTAACCATCGTCACACTTGTGGTTCAGGGCCATAGTTTCTTAGTCAGTATTTATATAAAATGTGTTTGTACAGTAATGGAATAGTATAATTTTGAAAGCTATTAATATACATTTATTTGTGATTCTTTGTTACAGATACAGAACAGGAGTGTTTCTCATCTGTTTGCACTCTTCTCGTGCAAGATTGTTTGGATGAAGGGTCCTCAGGTGTTTCATCATACTTGCTGTGCCGCATGAGTATTTTTTGTTAGGATACCCTCGTAACAGAACTCTTTTGAAAATGTTGTGCATGAGAAAGGTGGTATTGGTCTTTGTTTGCCCCTCGAGAAAAGTAGAAAATTTCCACATCACTGAAGGAAAACGTTGTGGGCGTGGTGCATCCTCCAAAAATTCAACTTTAGATTTGGTGAATATTTTATAGCGACATCATTTACAGTTTTTGTAAGTTAAAGTAAAAAAATGTTGTTAGCTGTGTGCATTTTATATTTCTGTGATTTGTATTTTGAGAATGGCATGTTGTTTTTTTTTAACAATCTTTGAGATTGTGTTTTTTTGAGTGGTGAGTACGATTGAAATCACTATTTGTAGTGAAATTTAATATATTCTGAGAACAGCAAAAAAGGCAAAAAAATTACTTTGTGCAAATTATGCTGTGTTGTAAAAAATATATTATTACGTTATATATTTTTTTCCTTTTCTTTCACAGATCCAAATTTTAAAATAAGCAATTTATATGAATTTATATTTAAATGAAAAACAGAAAAAAATGTATACCGTTTTTTATTCCAATTACTGTGAAGGTAAGTTTAACTAAGTCTCAATATGCAGAATGAAGAGGCCTGCAAGAAGCTACAAAGTTGAAACACGTTTCTAAAAACACTCTGTTTATGTAGTTTTGAAATCTGACCATAATCAGATATCATGTGACCTGCAAAAAAAGAGATTTGAGGGGTTCATAATATTTCCCATTTTAGCTGTTGAAGGACCGCAATCATTTCAATCATTCTTCTTTGAACATCTTTGCAGACAAAACTCTGTGCTTACCTTCTATCATTCGCAAGGAAATTTAAAAACGGAAATATGTCACTTTTTGTAACATAGTTATTGTGCAAGATACTCTTTCATATTTACAAAGAGAGGAAAAGGCACTCTGTGCACTTTTTATACTCCATGTAAATATAACCTCATCATGTACACCACTTTGTGTTGAAAGGGGGTTCTATAAGTGTTGTTGTGCATGATTGCACTTAATACTCACAGAACAAGACACATGTCTAGATTTATCATAAATCATAAATCTCGATATGTGTGTGAATACTGCACCATTCTAAAATTGGTGTAGGAAAGCACAACGAGGAGAATTGTTTTAATTTCTCCACATTTTTATATCTTCAATGCATGCTGAAATGTTCAGCATACATTGAAGAGGAAAAATGCATTTTCTCATTGTTTTTGTGCAGGAAGGTGTGTCTTGCTGCAGAAAAACAAACAGCACATGACACAGATATCCTTGCACTATGGTGCAAGGGTGCCTGTGTCACCACATGTCTGCAGTTTAAGCAGCCGTGCAGAGAGAAGCATAGATTTGCAACATATTTATGTACATCTGTTGCATCCCTGTGCTTCGGAAGTACTACAGCACACTGCAGTTAAAGAGGTTACTGTGTGATACTGCAGCACTTCCTCATAGTTCTGCACTTATACATTCACTATACGCTACTAATGCATTTATTCAGTCAATTACATACTACACATACATTCATCTAAACCAGGGGTACTCATAGTATGGCCCGCGGGCCGCCAGCGGCCCGGCAAGTCTTTCTTGGCGGCCCGCGGACCTTGCAGACATCGTACCGGTGTTTTTTGGGTTTTTTAACAGTGTCAGCAAACAGACTCTGCTCTGTGGGGGCCGGGCGATTCAAGCGATAGTCCGAGTGGAGCTGCTGGGGCGCTAAGAGGTGAAATACAACAAAGTCTCGTTATCATGCAAATGGTCTCTTTAAGACCTGTGAAGTACTCGGGTGGGGCTGTGTGTGTGCCCTGGAAGGGAAGCTGCCTCAGCTGCCAAACAAGCGGAGGGGGGGTGGCGGGGGGGGAGAGGTGACAAAGAATGACAAGAGAACAGCAAGGTGTGAGAGTCGGGTAAGGGGACAGAGGGTGACAGAGGGCAGTAGGGAGAGACAGAAACAGACATAGACAGATAGAGATAGAGACTAACAGAGACAGGGACAGACAGAGACAGATAGGCCGAGACAGGGACAGACAGATAGAGGCAGAGACAGACAGAGAGGCAAAGAGACAGACGGAGAGGGAGACGGAGAGGGAGGGCGACAGAGAGAGAGGGAGACGGAGAGAGAGAGGGAGGGAGACGGGGAGAGAGAGGGAGACGGGGAGAGGGAGGGAGACGGGGAGGGAGGGAGACGGGGAGAGGAAGGGAGACGGGGAGAGGGAGGGAGACGGGGAGAGGGAGGGAGACGGAGACGGAGGGAGACTGAGAGGGAGGGAGACAGAGGGAGGGAGACTGAGAGGGAGGGAGACGTAGAGGGAGAGAGAGAGAGGGGGAGAGAGGGGGAGAGAGGGAGAGAGAGGGAGGGAGAGAGAGAGAGGGAGGGAGAGAGAGAGAGGGAGGGAGACAGGGAGGGAGGGAGACAGAGGGGGGAGACAGAGAGGGGGAGACAGAGAGGGGGAGACAGAGGGAGATGGAGAGGGAGGGAGACGGAGAGGGAGGGAGACGGAGAGGGAGGGAGAGAGACAGGGAGGGAGAGAGACAGAGAGGGAGGGAGAGAGAGAGAGGGAGGGAGACGGAGGAGGGAGGGAGATGGAGGAGGAAGGAAGATGGAGGAGGGAGGGAGATGGAGGAGGGAGGGAGATGGAGGGAGAGGGAGGGAGACGGAGGGAGAGAGAGGGAGATGGAGGGAGAGGGAGGGAGATGGAGGAGGGAGGGAGACGGAGGACGGAGGGAGACGGAGGAGGGACGGAGATGGAGGAGGGAGGGAGGGAGATAGAGAGAGGGAGAGAGAGATATGTGTATGCCAGGTCCGGTGGCTCAGTGGACGAAGGCGTCCGCTGCAGGGACCTGTGTTCCACCTCATGGTTGCTCTAGCCCCGCCCCCTCCCCCAATGACCCTGTCCCCAAGATGCGGCCCTCAGCCACAAACCACACTGTAAATTTGGCCCCCAAGAGAAAGTTTGTGAGTACCCCTGATCTAAACTAACACTAACAAAGAAATTTAGCTCTTTTTTTAAACCAGGAAAGTTAGTTCTTAGAAGAACTTTTTTTTTCTTCTTTCTTCTTTTATATATTTTTTTGGGTTTTCTGAACAATTTTTAATTTTGGGGGGTTTTTCTGCAAAAAAACCCCCAAAAAACAAAACAGGAGAAACCAAACAATGAACTTCAGGGAACAAGAAAAAAAACCAAAATAAAACCTAGCAAATGTGACTTTCTTGCCGGCGGCCGATCAGATCGATCGACTGCTCACCATAGCACAAAGTCTTATTGCACTTAGTGCAGAGCACTTTTAAAAATTGAAATTGAGGACGGATGTCCAAGGTTTGGGCTGATGGATGCACTCTTGATGTGCTCGGCTGCGATGAGGTGGATGGCGCAGGAGCAGGAGTGTTTCTCATCCGTCGGCACTCTTCTTGTGCAAGATTGTTCGGATGAAGGGTCCTCATGTGCTTCATCATACTTGCCATGCCGCAAGAGTATTTCTTTTTAGGATCCCCTCTCGACAGGACTCTTTTGCAAATCTTGCACGTGACCAAGGTGGTATTGGTCTTATTCTGCCCCTCGGGAAAAGTAAAACATTTCCACACCACTGAAGAAAAACGTTTTTTGGGTGGTGCCTCCGGCAAAAATTCATCCTCAGAAGTATGAGGTGATGCAGGTGATGCCTGCTGCCCTGAAGCCATTTTTGGTTGAAAAAGGTTAGAGCTAAGTGTAAACTTAGTCTAAAAAATCTTCTTCTCTTCAAAGAGATGGTGCTCTAAAGAAGGTCAAAGAAGAATGATTGAAATGGGTGGGGTCTTTCAATAGTTAGAAGAGGAAGTGTAATGAACCAATCAAATATCTTTTTTTGCTGGTCACATGGGATCCGCGCACCCTGCGCGTACGCAGCACGCACCCAGCGCGCATCCGCGAAATTGAATTAAAAAGAAATATAGGATTAGATGTAAAAATATATTACTTTTAAGACTAGTTTAGAGTTTGTCTTCAATTAATATTCAAATGAAATACATATATATATGTTTTTTTAAATGTTAAATATTTTGCGGGATCCGCGCACCTACCGCGTCATAGACGCACATGACGCATCGCGAGCACGTAAACGTCGCGTTACGTACATCGAATGTGTCGCGTATAGGCTGGGATTCGGGTTCCTGTCGCATTGCGATTGCGCACTAAACACGTACCCAACTCGTACCATGCGCGGATGCTATCGCGTAGGGATCGAGAACGGTGCGCATAGGGTGCGCGGATCCAAAAACATTGAAAAAACTATATAAAATACAGTTTTGAACATATAGTTAAAAAAATATTTTGAAAAATATAAAAAAATATGTTTGAAAAACCCATTAAGTTCAAATAACATTTTTTAATTTTTAAAAGAATTAATTGAAAAAATAAGTTTAAAAAATGGTGATAAAAAAGTATTTTAAAAAAAAGATAATTAATGAAATTGACACACTGAATTTGAAAAATATAGAAATCCAATCAAAATCATTAAACATGATCTCTTCAGAGATAAGTTATAGATAGGAATTAGCATTTAAAAAACCTTTGAAATTCACTAAAAAAAACATAGGTTTCAGGGGTGTTATAGTTAGCTGGACATGTCATTTGAGATGTCATCAGTGATGTCATCAGTGATGTCACTGACCATGTCATGAGTGATGTAATATGTGACATCATTAGCAGTGCATTGTGGGGGCGCGAGTTATAGTTAGCTGAACTAACTATAACGGGGGAATTTCTAGGTTTTTGTACGAGGGAAATGTCCAGCTAACTATAACGCCCCTGAAACCTATGGTTTTTTTAGTGAATATATATATGTATATATATATATATATATTATCTACTGGCGGTCGCCAGTAGATAGTTATAGTTAGGACCGTGTTCCCATAGGAAATCTGAAAATTCTATTTTGAATAACTTTGGCGCCGGTTGACGAATCCTCGCGAAAGTTTCAAAACTAATGGGGCGCTCCGCTCAGCTCATACCCTGAAAGTCTCGGGGTGATTCGTTAAGCGGGGGCTGAGAAAAAAGGGGGTCCCAAAACGCGTTTTCCCTATGCATTTTCCCATAGGACCTTTAGTCGAAGGTACAGCCCGAACGGCTGAACAGAATTTCTTGAAATTTGGCAAAGAGGTAGTCCTCAGGTCAGGCATGTGCCTTTTGCATATATGGAGTCAATCTGTTCAGCATCTCCTGAGAAAATTGCAGTTAAAAGTACATAAATATCTAATGGCGCGCACCATGCGCGCACCGTGCGCACACGGTGCGCGCACCCTAACGTGCGCGAGCGTAATTCTGATTGGTGGTTACATGTCAGTCAACGTTCTAATCGGTCGAAATCAGGAAGTGTCGTCCGCCATTTTGTTTGTTTTGGGTGCGACAGTGAAAAAGAGAGGTTGCGAACATGAAAAGGGGGCAGGGTAGAGAGTTCCTGACCCCCTAGCCTTTGTCAGGGGGTCCCTGAAGGACCCCGAAGGGTGAAAAAAACATTTTATTCTTTTTTTTTTTAAATCGCGGGGTGCACGCACGGTGAAAAACCTTAAAAATAAAAATAATAATACATACATAACTTAGCATTTAAAAAACCATACAAATTTACTTAAAAAACCATAGGTTTCACACACGTTATAGTTAGGAATTAGCATTTAAAAAACCTTGCAAATTCACTTAAAAAACCATAGGTTTCACACATGTTATAGTTAGGTGGACATTTCACTCGTAAAAAACCAATGAAATTCCCCCGTTATAGTTAGTTGAGATAACTATAACTTGCGCGACCGCCACTCTATCACAAGGATGATGTCATCAGTGATGTCATGAGTGATGCCACTGACCATGTCATGAGTGATGTAATATGTGACGTCATGAGCAGAGGATTGCGGGCGCGTGAGTTATAGTTATCTCAACTAACTATAACGGGGGAATTTCATTTGTTTTATACGAGTGAAATGTCCACCTAACTATAACATGTGTGAAACCTATGGTTTTTTTAAGTGAATTTCCAAGGTTTTTTTAAATGCTAATTCCTAACTATAACGTGTGTGAAACCTATGGTTTTTTAAGTGAATATATATATTATCTACTGGCGGTCGCCAGTAGATAGTTATAGTTAGGACCGAGTTCCCATAGGAAATCTGAAAATTCTATTTTGAATAACTTTGACGCTGGTTGACTTATCTTCGTGAAATTTTCAAAACTAATGGGGCGCTCCTCTCAGCTCCTACCCTGAAAGTCTCGGGATGATTCGTCAAGCGGGGGCTGAGAAAAAAGGGGGGTCTCAAAACGCATTTTCCCCATGCATTTTCCCATAGGACCTTTAGTCGAAGGTAGAGCCCGAACGGCTGAACAGAATTACTTGAAATTTGGCAAAGAGGTAGTCCTCAGGTCAGGCATGTGCCTTTTGCTTAAATGGTGTAAATCCGTTCAGTAGTTCCTGAGAAAATCAAAAGTAAAATCACATATATATCTGGGCGGAGCCTAACCACACATCTCATCTTGAGATCTGATTGGCTGTCAGCACTTCATCCAAGAAGTGTTGGCAGCCATCTTGGGACCAATATACATGATAGCACCTCATTAAAAAGCATTGCAGTTAATAGAAGGTTTTAAGACTTTAGTTACATTATAAATCATTTGTTGATGGTACCATACTCATTTTAGGAATTGTGGTGTGTTCTAAGGTGATTTTACCATGTGAAAAAGCCTTCTGCTGTGATATCATGAATCATGTTTGAGAGAAATCTATTTTCTCATGCTTTTCCCACAGAGGTTTGGAAGGTGATCTATAAGCTAACTGAGAGCATATTTTCTGTAAATTCACATTATCTTTCTCAGTCATGTGAGAATTAAGTCTGACATTCTCAGTAAAACATGTACATCCAACAAGGGCAGAGACTGTCAGTTGATTCCTTTGTGTTCTACTGCAGCTTCCCAGAGTGTTCTAAAGAACAACTAGAGCGCTAACAGTCCTACTTATGACAAACGTATGGCACACCTGAAGCCATCTTGGTTGGAATAAAGTGGTAATTCTCAAAATATTTAATTGAAAAAGGAACAAAATGAGGGGGTTCATTTTGCCATAGAAAGTATGATTAGTGCTGCAGAAAGAAAAATTAGGACACATTTTGAGTGACTTCTCAAATCCTCTTCTATTTCATTAAAAAATTCTGACATGCAGATTGAAACATGCACTTTCAATACCAGCAGCAGACTTTCCTGGTGAGCAGTAGCTTTACTACAGTGATCTAATAAGCAACTAGAGTGCTAACATTCTGAATTTATGGCAAATTTGTGACACATCTGAATGCCTTCTTGATGGAATCAAAGTAAAAAACTGAAAGTATTTCCTACTGTGGAGACTGTAGTAAATGAGGAAATTAGGAAACATCATAACAAATAAGTCTCCCAAAATGGCAACCAGGGACAAAAGAGCCCAAATGTAGCCCAAATATCACCCAGATGTAGCCCAAGTATAGCCCAATGACAGAATGTCCCAGAGTGTTCTAACGAACAACTAGAGCGCTAACAGTCTTACTTATGACAAAAGTATGGCACACCTGAAGCCATCTTGAATGGAATAAAGTGGTAACACTTAAAACATTTAATTTACAAAGGAACACAATGAGGGGATTCATTTTGTCATAGAAATTATGATTAGTGCTGCAGAAAGAAAAATTAGGGCACCTTTTGACTTCTCAAATCCTCTTCTATGTCATAAAAAAATTCTGACATGCAGACTGAAACATGCACTTTGAATACCAGCAACAGACTTCCCTGGTGAGTAGTAGCTTTACTAAAGTGATCTAATTAGCAGCTAGAGTGCTAACATTCAGAATTTATGGCAAATGTGTGACACATCTGAATGCCTTCTTGATGGAACCAAGTAAAAAACTGAAAGTATTTCCTACTGAGGAGACTGCAGTAAATGAGGAAATTAGGAAACTTCATAACAAATAAATCTCCCAAGATGGCCACCAGAGACAAAAGAGCCCAAATGTAGCCCAAATATCACCCAGATGTAGCCCAAGTACAGCCCAATGACAGAATGTCCCAGAGTGTTCTAACGAAGAACTAGAGCGCTAACAGTCTTACTTATGACAAAAGTATGGCACTCCTGAAGCCATCTTGATTGGAATAAAGTGGTAACACTTAAAACATTTAATTTACAAAGGAACAAAATGAGGGGGTTCATTTTGCCATAGAAATTATGATTAGTTCTGCAGAAAGAAAAATTAGGGCACATTTTGACTTCTCAAATCCTCTTCTATTTCATAAACAAATTCTGACATGCAGACTGAAACATGCACTTTGAATACCAGCAGCAGACTTCCCTGGTGAGCAGTAGTTTTACTACAGTGATCTAATGAGCAACTAGAGTGCTAACATTCAGAATTTATGGCAAATGTGTGACATATCTGAATGCCTTCTTGATGGAACCAAAATAAAAAACTGAAAGTATTCCCACTGAGGGGACTGCAGTAAATGAGGAAATTAGGAAACTTCATAACAAATAAATCTCCCAACATGGCCACCAGAGACAAAAGAGCCCAAATGTAGCCCAAATATCACCCAGATATAGCCCAAGTATAGCCTAATGACAGAATGTCCCAGAGTGTTCTTAAGAGTAACTAGAGCGCTTACTGTCTTACTTATGACAAAAGTATGGCACACCTGAAGCCATCTTGATTGGAATAAACTGGTAACACTTAAAACATTTAATTTAAAAAAGAACACAATGAGGGGGTTCATTTTGCCATAGAAATTATGATTAGTGCTGAAGAAAGAAAAATTAGGGCACATTTTGAGTGACTTCTCAAATCCTCTTCTATTTCATTAAAACATTCTGATATGCTGACTGAAACATGCACTTTTAATACCAGCAGCAGACTTCCGTGGTGAGCAGTAGCTTTACTACAGTGATCTAATGAGCAACTAGAGTGCTAACATTCAGAATTTATGGCAAATGTGTGATATATCTGAATACGTTTCCTACTGAGGAGACTGCAGTAAATGGGGAAATTAGGAAACTTCATAACAAATAAATCTCCCAAGATGGCCACCAGACACAAAAGAGCCTAAATGCAGCACAAATATCACCCAGGTGTAGCCCACATGTAGCCCAATGACAGAAGTTTGCAAAACACGTATTTCTTGTGTATTTGCAGTTTTATATAGTGCAGACTTGTTAGGTATTGGAATGCTTTACATGAGCATTGGTTACATCACACAAGATCAAATTCATTTTGGTTGTAGACATGGGGAGATTAAGGGATTTGACCACAATCACAGAATGTTGAGCTGAAGCATAAACTCCGACCTGGTTCCCCAGTTGCAAAGTCTGCAGCTCTGGAAGTAACACCACATCCTCTCCCCTAAGTGCAACATTTAATCAAGTGGTCAACTGGATAAAAAAACATAAAGATTACAAATAATTTAAAAGTTCTTTGTCGCTATTTGAAAACTCAGAAAATATGTCCTCATTTTAGTTTTTTAGAGCACTAACCATAATTTTGATGCAAATAAGACCCTCTCATGTATGTAATTTCTAAAGGAAATAGTCTAGGTATTACAGTTTTGATTACATCAAGATGACGTCAGGCGTTCCACACTTTTGTAATAAATATAGAATGTTAGCAATCTAGTTGTTCATTGGGATACTGTTGAGAGGCAGAGGCCAGGGGCACGGACTCTGAAAATTGAAGGCAGGTAGGAGAGTGCAGAGGCAACAATTTGACCACACTGGGCAGGCAGGAAGTGCAGTGGCAGCACAACAGACTATGGAGGGCAGTGGAAAGGGGGGCAGGGGCAACAAACCAACAATACAGGACTGGCAAGAGAGGCTGTGGCAATATAATAGACCATTGTGGGCAGAAGGAAGAGGCAGTGGTAGTACAACCATACATGCCAACAGACCCGTTTCAGCCAGGAAACGTCCAATGTTTTTAAGCTCAAATGGGCTTTATTTGATCTGTCTCATGTCTACAATCTCCTCTTTTTCAATGTAACTCAAGGGGGAAAATCAATACCCCAGTTTTTTTTTCAAAATCTCCCTCTTACCAAGTTCAAAATGTTCGCAAGTATGGTACATTGAATCATGGTAGGCAGTAGGAATTGGGGTAGGGACATGGACTCGGATAACAGAGGACAGGAGGGACATGGAGAGGTGCACCAAACTGACCCTAAAGGGCAGGCATCAGGGTTTGCAGCAGCACAATACACCACACAGCGCATGCGGGACGGGAGTGCAGCACAACAATCCATAGAAAGCAATAGGGAGGGGACAGGACCATGCACATGGACAACAGAGAACAGATGGGAAAGAGGCAATGGTAGTTAGCTGACCATAATGGACTGACTGGAGAGAAAGCTGCAGCATAACAGACCATAAAGGGCAGGAGGGACGGATCAGGGGCATTACAATGGAACAGACAAGCCAGGAGGGAGGGAATATGGGGTCTGCACATGGAAACAGAGGGCTGGGGGCAAGGTGGCAGGGCAGGAGCAGCAAGATGACCATGGAGGTCAGGCAGGATGGGCACTAGAAACAAGACACATCATGGAGAGCAACAATGAGACTATGGTGGCATACACACAGACCATGGAGGGAAGGTGGGAGGGGATCAGGGGCAGCTAGCTGACCACACAGGGAAGGTGGGAGGGGCCATGGCAGCCCAGAAGACCATGCATGGCAAGCGGGAGGGTTAGTGGCAGCACAATGGCTATGATGGGCAAGAAGGAGGGTGCAGGGGCATGCACAAAGGACCATGGAGGATAGAAGGGAGGGTCAGGACCTGGGCACAGACAAGAGAGTTCAGGGGAGGAGCAGTTGCAGCACAACAGATCAGGGAGGGCAGAAGGGTGTGGCAGTAAAATGGACCATGGAGGACAGGAGGAAGGGGATAGGGGCATGGCATGTGGACAGGCAGGGTGGAGGTGGCAGGGGCAGGTTACAGTCATCTGACAATGCTAGGCAGGTGGGAGGGGAGTGGCAGCTCAACAGAACACTCAGAGTAGATAGGAGTGGCAGGTCCATGGAACATAGTGGGCAAAAAGTATGGAGCAGGGGCATGCACAAAGACATCGGAGAGCAGGGGGAAGGAGAATAGGGGCAGCAAGCTAAGCACAGAGGCTAAGCAGGAGGTCAATGATGGGCCATAGAATTGGGCAATGGAGGGCAGGAGGAGTGGACTGGTACATCATGCTAAATGGAGGGCAGTGGCAGCACATCAGACCATGCATGGCAAGAGGGAGGAGGCTAGTCCATGGATTCAGACAACAGAGGATAGGGAGGAGGTGGATGGGGCAGCAAGCTAACTGTTCAGAGAAGGTGGGTATTAGGAACTTTATTGTTTTTAAAATGTGTGTCTGTGCAAACTACTTAAAATATGAACAAGTATGCAGCATAATCTCACTTTTATTCAGGAAGAAGAGGACGTTTGTGACTGTGACTCCGGGCTCACTTGGCAGAAACACCCCCTGACCCTCCACCCCCATCGCAAAATGTAATGCCCGTGAAAAGGGTAGGTGGACGCAGTGTTATATAGAACATAGTCCTGAGAGCACGATTGAAAATGAAAACTAGATGTAGTATATGGTATAAACTATGCACCAAAAAGTGTGATATAAGATGAACCGGGGCGTGAAATACAATATGCAATACATTGTGCGCAATTACAGATTCATTGGAGAGCACGAGATAGCAGAGGCACTAGCGCGTGCTATGCGATATGCGCCTTGGAGTGTAATATGCACAGGGCAGTGTTGTGTAACATAACTAGTCTCTAAAGTTGTAATATAAAATATGTGCTGGGGAGTGTCACGTTGCATATGCACTGTGACAAAGATATGGATCCCAGATTGTAATATGTATGGCATAGCGCTGTGCGTTATAACATACACATCGAGGAAGGCACGTTAGATGGGGCAATATAACCCGTGCGAAGGCAAGTGTGGCATGACATATTCACGGGGTAGTGTTACAGTGCACATGGGCTAGAGAGTGTCATAGTATACGCACTAGCTGGTGGAATACAACAAAGAGGTGTGAGGCAATCGGCGGGCACTGGTGGGTGTAACACAGCATTGGGCTCAGCCAGGAGCACGCTGTGACTCTCAAGTGAGGTTTGTCTCCTTTCCAGAGAGTAAAATAAAAAGTATTACACATCCGGCGGTGGATGTGTTTTTTATTAACCGTGAGGGGGGTTTCTTGCATAGTTTGGTCGAATTTTTGTCGAGTCCCCTTTGAATGGCTTGGTGTGCGTGTATATTAAATGTGCCCGTCAATAGCAACCCATGTTTGTATAAATAAACAACAAGGGTGTCTACTTGGAGAGTACCAACCGGCGGGGGCGCCGGGATTAGGCACGGTAGGGCGTCAGACACGTCAGTGCTTCACTAGCATTGTAAATACATTCCATGTGGATTCATTCTATGCATAGTCGCCTTTTAATGAATATCACGCAAATCGTCATGGTGATAGGTACATACGGTTTGTCCAGCATCTCCTAGGTGTTTCTATAAATATATATATTTTTTAAATAATAAAAAACAAAGGCCGGCCCCGGGGGATGGGGTCCCCGGAGCCATAAGTGGCCTGAGGAGGGGGGCAACGCAGCCCCCTCCTAAAGAATTTAAATTAAAAAAAGGCCTTGACCCGGGGGTTGGGGTCCCCGGGGCCGATTAAGGCCTTGGGAGGGCCACATTTATTTTTTTCAACAAAAAAAATAAGGGTGCAGGCCCTGGGGGATGGGGTCCCCAGGGCCAGTAAATTAGAAAAAGAAGGGGGGCCACACAGCCCTCCTTCTTAAAAAAATAAAATAAATAAAAGACCAGCATCGCGCTGGAGGCCATGCCCCCTCCTTGCAGCACTCTGCAAACGCACCCCCTGGCCAGTTGTAAGTTGGGGAATTAATTCCCCTTCAATACTGAGGGTCCCTGAGGGCCAACTAGCCCAACAAGTATCTCCAGTGTGCGCCAGGGAGCTGCGTTGCAGACAGGTGTTCTGAGGCCACGCCCCTTTTTACACCTCTATGCAACGCAGCTCTGTGGCGCTTACTGGAGGTACCTAGTGGGCTAGTTTGACCCTAGGGACCCTTAAGATTCAAGGGGACTTAATCTCTCAATTTAGAACGGCCACAGGGCGCGTTTACACAGTGGTGAAGGGAGGGGACGGGGCCTGAGGTGACGTGTGCAAACACGCCCTGTGGCACGTTTTAAGTTGGGGAAATAATTCCCTTTCAATCCTGAGGGACCCTGGGGGCCAACTAGCCCACCAGGTGATTCCAGTAAGTGCCACTGCTCTGCGTTGCAGTGAGGTGGTGCAGGCCGTGCCCCTTTTTACACCTCTCTGCAATGGCGCTATTTTGCCCCTAGGGATCCTCAGGATTCAAGGGGACTTAATCTCCCAACTTAAAAAACGGCCACAGGGCATGTTTACACAGTGGGGAAGGAAGGGGACGGGGCTGAGGTGACGTGTGCAAACACGCCCTCTGGCGCGTTTTAAGTTGGGGAAATAATTCCCCTTCAATCCTAAGGCCCCCCTGGGGGCTAACTAGCCCACCAGGTGCTTCCAGTAAGCGCCACTGAGCTGCGTTGCAGAGAGGTGGTCCAGGCCATGCCACTTTTTACACCTCTCTGCAACACAGCTCTGTGGCGCATACTGGAGGTACCTAGTGGGCTAGTTGGACCCTAGGGACCCTCAGGATTCAAATGAACTTAATCTCCCAACTAAAAACGGCCATAGGGCGTGTTTACACAGTGGTGAAGGGAGGGGACGGGGCCTGAGTTAACGTGTGCAAACAAGCCCTGTGGCGCGTTTTAAGTTGGGGAAATAATTCCCCTTCAATCCCGAGGGCCCCTGGGGGCTAACTAGCCCACCAGGTGCTTCCAGTAAGCGCCACTGAGCTGCGTTGCAGAGAGGTGGTCCAGGCCGTGCCACTTTTTACACCTCTCTGCAACGCAGCTCTGTGGCGCATACTGAAGGTACCTAGTGGGCTAGTTGGACCCTAGGGACCCTCAGGATTCAAATGAACTTAATCTCCCAACTAAAAATGGCCACAGGGCGTGTTTACACAGTGGTGAAGGGAGGGGACGGGGCCTGAGGTGACGTGTGCAAACACGCCCTGTGGCGCGTTTTAAGAGGTAGTTTTAATCCCTTGCCCTATTATATACTAGGGGCTTACAGAGGAGGTCATGCTGATCACAGGGGGACCCCAACGCATAGTGTTCCCTTGTGTATGTAGGCGTTTTCACTGTATTCTGAGTGTCTTTTAACATAGCACTGGCTCTACGACTGGTTAGTCAGACTCAGTTACCACCAGTATCCGTCTGAAAAAGTTGAGGGTACAGGATGATTTTGCAACAAGGCTTCTTTCTGCTCTTCTGTTTGTTCTTTCTGCACTTTATCCTTCTTCCTGCACTTTTCTTCGTCTTTGAGGACTTCTGTTGCTTCTTTCTGCATTTCTTTTTTTCTTTCTGTGCGTATTTTCTTCTTTCTTCACATGTCCTATCTCTGTAGGCATAGTTAGAAATTAGCATTTAAAAAACCTTTGAAATTCACTGAAAAAACCATAGGTTTCAGGCACGTTATAGTTAGGAATTAGCATTTAAAAAACCTTAGAAATTCACTGAAAAAACTATAGGTTTCAGGGGCGTTATAGTTAGCTGGACTTTTCACTCGTACAAAACCATTGAAATTCCCCCGTTATAGTTAGTTCAGCTAACTATAACTCGCGCACCCGCAATGCACTGCTGATGACGTCACATATTACATCACTCATGACATGGTCAGTGACATCACTCATGACATCACTCATGACATCTCAAATGACATCACTAATGACATCACTGATGACATCATCCTTATGATAGAGTGGCAGACCTCCTCTTCCCCTAATATAACCTTTGATACACACATTCAAAAATAGAAACTACAATGTTCAAAACGATGGACATACCAATACTAGTTACAACAACCTATTCAGTATGTCTAAGATCCACATACACATCCACTCATTCACCAACAGTCCTATACAGTCACTCATACATGTACTCACTCATCATATGTACTCACACACCTATACATCCTGTTACACAACACCACTCATCCATAGAGTTACTCACACACATAGTCACTCATGCTAATAAAGAATCAAACATCCATTTACTTGCATATACCGTTATACACACACCACTACACTTCTACAGAAATGTACACATACTTACTCTCTTAAACAATCACTAATAGAAACACATACTTATTTATACAGGACCTCTTCCAATCTCTCACTCTCACATATACTCACTTATATATACCAATACTCACATATACTAGTTTAAAACATATGTGTTACTAATAAAGACACTATTGAGACAGTCATTCACTCACTAACACACCCATGCACACACTCATCCACCCATACAGTCCTGCACACATGCTGTCTTCAACACATACAAACAGTGAGTCACTCATTCATGCACCTATGCACTACGTAATACCCCCACCGAACCATACAGACACTCAGACACTCATACTGATACTCAAAAAACCAACTAATAACCTATATAGACACTCATGTAGCTACTCACCAACCCATGCAGCCACTTATACACAAAGTGAGAGACTGATACAGATATTTATACATTTAAACATTACTCACTAAGCCATGTATTCACTAAGATACACTTAATCAGTCAGTTATACAATCAATTTTTCAAAAACAAATCATCCATTTAGACACTTATATACCCATTTATTCTTCCATTGACCTTGAGATATACATATATAAAACATATGTAATTTTCAGAAAAACACACATTCACTGGATGATGTCATCAGTGATGTCATTTGAGATGTCATGAGTGATGTCATGAGTGATGTCACTGACCATGTCATGAGTGATGTAATATGTGACGTCATAAGCAGTGCATTGCGGGCGCGCGAGTTATAGTTAGCTGAACTAACTATAACGGGGGAATTTCAATGGTTTTGAACAAGTGAAAAGTCCAGCTAACTATAACGCCCCTGAAACGTATGTTTTTTTCAGTGAATATATATATATATATTATCTACTGGCGGTCGCCAGTAGATAGTTATAGTTAGGACCGAGTTCCCATAGGAAATCTGAAAATTCTATTTTGAATAACTTTGGTGCCGGTTGACTTATCTTCGTGAAATTTTCAAAACTAATGGGGCTCTCCGCTCAGCTCCTACCCTGAAAGTCTCGGGGGGATTTGTCAAGCGGGGGCCGAGAACAAAGGGGGGTCCCAAAACGCGTTTTCCCCATGCATTTTCCCATAGGACCTTTAGTCGAAGGTACAGCCCGAACGGCTGAACAGAATTACTTGAAATTTGGCAAAGAGGTAGTCCTCAGGTCAGGGATGTGTCTTTTGCATATATGGAGTCAATCTGTTCAGTAGTTCCTGAGAAAATTGCAGTTAAAGTACATAAATATCTATAGCCGCGCACCGTGCGCGAGCGTAATTCTGATTGGTGGATTCATGACAGTCAACATTCGAATCGGTCGAAATCAGGAAGTGTCGGCTGACATTTTGTGTGTGTGACAGGGAAAAAGAAAGGTGGAGAATGTGAAAAGGGGGCAGGGTAGAGAGTTCCTGACCCCCTAGCCTTTGTCAGGGGGTCCCTGAAGGACCCCGAAGGGTGAAAAAAACATTTATTTTTTTTCAAAAAATCGCGGGGTGTGCGCACTCCCCAGCCGCCATTTTGAGTTTTAGAGGCAGAAGAGAGCTAAAAAGACAAGTGGAGAACGTGAAAAGGGGGCAGGGCAGAGAGTCCCTGACCCCCTAGGCCTTCTCAGGGAGACCATGAAAGACCCCTTAGGTCTAAAAAAAAACAATTTAAAAAAAATATCGCGAGGTGCGTGCACGGTGCGCGTACGGTGCGCCCACTGTGGCAAAAAAACCATAAAAAAATAGAATTAAACATCAAGTTTAAGTGTTCATTGAGTGTTTTTTTGTACCTACAAGTAAGTACCGATGCAGAGTCTAAAGTTCAAGAGGAAGACTCTGTTGCCTTCATCTGTGAAATGAACACCGTATCCTCTATAAATGCCTTGCATGTTGTAACGCAAGTTGTTGTGGTATATAGAACCCATACCATAGTCTCTGAGGAAAGCAGAAACAGACTTATTGACGTGCTTTCTTGCTTTGTCAATCCGCGGACAATATTGGTTGGACCAGTTCCACTTTTGCCTTTGGCATATATTAGAATATACAAAGGTAGTTTGTGGAAAAAGTGACATCAATTGCACAAAGGTGTCCTTAACAAGCATTTCCAGACCTACCCCAGTTAAAGTGCCTAGGTCATTTCCACCACAGTGCACAATTATAAGGTCAGGCTGTGGGAGATGTAGAAAGGATTTCACCAAAGGCATTAATTGGTGCCACTTTAACCCTCTCTGACCAATCCATTTAATGTCTACATTTGGCAAAGCAAGGTCTTTCAAAATACCTCTTTTTTCTGCATACTTTTCACTCCAGAAGACATAGCTATGACCTACAATCCACGCTGTGAACATCTTTCAAGGAGATCTGGATGCACTCAGAAGGTGTCTTTCAGTAGAATGGCAATATGAAAGGAAAGATAGTTGTAAAATGGAGGCTTACATACTTTTTTTTAAATAAAAAGAACTCATTGGCTGTTTTAGACCATTCAACACTAAAAACTAGGCTGTATGTTTAAATTTTTAAAAGCATGTTTTGTATTGGTTCAGAAAAATGTGTTCCGACAGAACATTACTTTGGATTTGCTGTTAGGTTGGAAAAGTCAAGCACTCTTGCTCTTTGGATTAGAAACATTGTGTGCTGAACTTCTGACCTCTCTGCTCACACCAGTGTTCCATGACCTGTTGCTATGGTAGCAGGCAGACGTCATGTTGGGGGTAGGGATCATTTAGAAAGGGTTGAAATTTGCAACCAATAGAAATGTGTGTTTCCATTTGAAAAAATGTGGGAAGCACTGTGATTTGAAGTTAACATGTATATGTGTGAAAAAAGAGAGGGAAACATTGCCATTTACTGGTTCTGCTGAGAGGTGTACAGTTCAGAGATTCTGGCTCTGATAATCTGCTGTGTGAGTGCCACATTTCTTTCTCAACTAACTACTTTTAAAGGTGAGTTATGAATTTGAGAGGGGATGTATGTGGTGCATTTTGATATAAAAAATATAAATGTGATTCTTGTTTTAAAGTTGTGTTTTACATTTTATGTTTTGGAAGATATTTAACTGACTTGAACTTGTAAGATATTATGGAGTATGTCTTCACCATAAGTTAAGGTGTACTGGTATCACCCAGGAATACTGTTTTCTGCCTAGAATCACACCATGAGTCTGTGTGCACAAAGGAATTGTTGTCAGAGATTTAATTCGTGGTGGTCTGGTTCTGTAAGACTTGCATTCGTAGGAAAGGTGCAGCTTGTTTTCTTGAACTGTGATGGCTAGCATTCAGCACAAATCAATATCTCACATATGAGAGGCAAATGCTAACACATTTGAAAACAACAGGGTAGATTTTCCTTACACTCCTGCAATGGGTGAGGTAGATCTTACATGTTCAAAACTCCAATTAACCCTTACCCCACATGTACTCTTACATACATCTCTGCAGTCTTCATGCAGTTGTGCAAGCGTCCATGCAGATCTCTCTTTCACCTGACAATACACAGTCTCCAGAAGCACGCTCTTAGCACACAGGCAGGTGCTTCTCCTGCACTCCCATGCTAAGTATTCAGCACTGTGTGGTATTTCAGATAGCAGTGAGTAACGCTAACACAATCAATATCACTAAGGCTCATTTCCTTTGCTGTAGTCTAATAACTCACCCAGGTTACACATGCTCATGCTCTCAAGTAGCTGTTAGGACATGTGCTCTTTTCTGCCTCTCTGAACTATAAGGAAAATGTGTCAGGCTGTTACAGTAATTATCACTTGCAAAACCACAGTAGTAAATGTGCTTTGAAATTGCCAATCAAATATCGTTTTCTGCCTAGAATCACACCATGAGTCTGTGTGCACAAAGGAATTGTTGTCAGAGATTTAATTCGTGATGGTCTGGTTCTGTAAGACTTGCATTCGTAGGAAAGGGGAAGCTTGTTTTCTTGAAGTGTGATGGCTAGCATTCAGCACAAATCACTATCTCACAGATGAGAGGCAAATGCAAACACATTTGAAAACAACAGGGTAGATTTTCCTTCCACTCCTGCCATGGGTGAGGTTGTTCCTACATGTTCCAAACTCCAATTAACCCTTACCATACATGTACTCTTACGTACATCTCTGCAGTCTTCATGCAGTTGTGCAAGCGTCCATGCAGATCTCTCTTGCACCTGACAATACACAGTCTCCAGAAGCACGCTCTTAGCACACAGGCAGGTGCTTCTCCTGCACTCCCATGCTTACTATTCAGCACTGTGTGGTATTTTAGATAGTAGTGTGTAACGCTACCACATTCAACATCACCAAGGCTCATTTCCTTTGCTCTAGTCTAATCACTCACCCAGGTTCCACATGCTAATGCTCTCAAGTAGCTGTTAGGACATGTGCTCTTTTCTGCATCTCTAAACTATAAGGAAAATGTGTCAGGCTGTTACAGTAATTATCACTTGCAAAACCACAGTAGTAAATGTGCTTTGAAATTGCCAATCAAATATCGTTTTCTGCCTAGAATCACACCATGAGTCTGTGTGCACACAGGAATTGTTGTCAGAGATTTAATTTGTGTAGCTTTTATTGTGTAAGACTTGCAGTCGTAGGAAAGGGACAGCTCATATGATAGGTTTTGAAAAGCTCATAAAAATATAGTAATATACTGAAATTACATAAAGGTATTTTTTTTTAGTTTCTTTTAGGTATTGCTGAACAACACTGAAATAAATTAAAGATGCCTATAAAATTAAGAAAGAGAAAAGAACAGCAACAACATCTATATTTGAAGACAACTGGACAACAAAAATTAGTTGAAGAGCCTCATGTTGGAAAAAAGAAAAAGCCTTCTGGTAAGCAGACTAAGGATTTTATAAAGAATATCCTCAAGCAAAGAAAAAATGTAAAAAATATATCCACTGGAAATAGTGTTTCAAGTAGAAAACAACAAGACAATCGACAGAATATACTAAATGCTAATGTACAATCAGAAGTAAGAAAGAATAACTTAAAAAAAGAAAAATAGATTTTAAAAACATTCGTAGAAAAATGTTTCAGAGAAGAGTGATGTTCAATTTGCTAAAGGATGTGAAAAAATATAGGAAGAAAGCCAAATTTTATAAGAAAAAGAAACATATTGAATCAATTGTTGCAAAGGCTTTGGAATTAAAAAGAAAACTATTCATTTTAATTTTGAACAGGATCCGTACATTAGATAAAATAGTCAATGTAATGAAGTCAAAAAGCAAAAGGAAAAGAGTAGTGAAAAAAAATAACTTTTGTAATGTGTTCTTAGGAGAATGGAAGCATAGTTCAAGTACTGAACCATTTTTTAATGAAGAGAGTTATCTTCAAAGTAATAGTTTGCTGCATGCAGTTGACACCAGTGGTCGAGCATATGAAGTTAAGGATGGTTGTGTAATGGAAAAGGAGAAAATGGTTCCAAGAAATGAGGAAGAAGTGTTAGCTGATGAGGTTATGGGGAGACGTCCTAAAGACCCAGTGTACACTTGGAATTGTAGTAGTATTTGTACTGTACGACAGGAATCTATTGATAAATTTCGTGACTTTCTAAGAGAATATAGTAAAAAAAGTGTTAAACAGAAGATTAAGGTGCTTCAAAGACTAGATCCATGCAGAGTGAGAGAGAATACTGGTTTGCAAGGACATTCTCTGGCTTGTCTTTCTAGGAAAGTTTGTCAAAGTGTTTTTCACCATTTTAGGATGCTGGCAGTTCATCATACTGAAATGAGAAAGTTTGTGAGAAGATTGTATTTTGCTAAAAGTCCAGCACTAAAGTTACATGAGTTGAATAGTGCTCTGTTCCGTGGATCTGTATCAGGTGTGAAGAAGGTTTGTGAGGATATTGAGTTTTGTTACTTTGGTCCAGAGCAAGAAAGTGCAGGAAATTACACAGTTATTGAAGAAAATGTGGAAGAGAATGTAGAACCCACTGTTAGTAAAACATTTGAAGATCAAATGACAAAATTTACTATCATCTCTAATGAAAGACCAAATATTACTTGTATTTGTTGCCGGAGAAGCCAATATAAAACTCAAACAAGGAATGTTGATCTCTATAAAAAAAGTGAAAAAGAAAATAATTATGAGTGGAAGGATTTTGCAACATATTTGTTTCTGGAAAATTGTTTTGAATTGGGTGAAAATCAGCGTATTTGTAAATACTGTTATAACAAGTTAGAAGAAAATAAAATGCCTGCTAGAGCTGTACATAATAATTTAGAATTGGTTGATATTCCTGCAGAACTTAGTGATTTAAATACGTATGAGTCTATACTCATTCAATGTGTCCATCCGTTTCAGACTGTAGTTCGTATGGAGCCCAAAACAGGCAAATTACCTCCTACAGATTTACAAAGAGTTTTAAAAGGAAGAGTTGTCTATTTGCCATTAGATTTGAAAAAAAATATTGAAACAATTGATGCAGATAGTTTGGAAACTGAACCATTAGTCATTCTGGTTGATGGTGTACCTACAAAGAATAAGAACATTTGGCAGGAGCTGGTAGATGTACGAAAAGTACAAAGAGCAAATTTATACTTGAAAAGAAATAATAAATGGTATGAATCAATTTATATGGATGAAGATGAAGAAGTTTTACTAGCAGACACAGGAATACCAACTGGGTAAATTGAAAAAGTGGATAAGTCAAAAGAAGAAGAAATGTATGAACATTTCAGCATACATCCTCTTCATTCTAAAGAAGTTATGGGAAACACTATTGATCTGTTTCAGATGAAAAAAGCAAAAGGAACTCCCGTGAGTGTATGGGAGGAGAGCTTGGAAGCTCGTTGTTTTCCCCAGCTGTTTCCTACAGGAAAAGGTGGACGATATGATGAACGTCCAGTACAGATTCCTGCTTCTGAGTATCGGACTACAAGATTATATGCAGAAGATCCAAGATTTCGTCAAAGTATTCCTTATTTGTTCCATCTTTTATTTGAAAGTGACTTATCTGCACTATCTTATGCAGTAAATCACATTTTAAACACTGGAGTACAGCTACATAATGTGTCTGCAAAGGATTTTCTGAACAAAGTGCAACAGCGAGATGATCATTTGGAATCACAATTGATTAATCTGATGGCTTGTCAGCGTGGGACTAATGAATATTGGTACCGACGCTATGGAGAATTGAAATGTATGTTACGGAATTTAGGAACTCCTACATGGTTCCTTACCCTAAACTGTGCTGAGTACGCTTGGGATGATTTACTGGATTTTCTTCGAGAGGCAAATTCAAATATTGAAAACATCCAATACAAGACAGCAGGAGAATTGTGCTCATTGGATCCGGTTAATGTTTGCAGATATTTCAATCATAGATTTGAGGCTATGATGTCCTTCATCTGCAATTAAAAAAATCCACCTCTTGAAGAAGTTGTGGATTTCTTTTGGAGAAAAGAGTACCAAGCAAGAGGTGCTCCTCATATTCATATGCTGTTGTGGATCAAGGATGCCCCAAAATTTGGAACAGATTCTGATGATGCAGTTTTATCTTTCATTGAAGGATATGCAACATGTGCTATACCTAAAAGCACAGAAGAAAAAAACTTAAAAGAGCAAGTTTTACGTTTCCAAAGTCATCGGTGTGGAAAATACTGTCGACGAAAGTACAAGAGTAAAGATAAATTCTACACAAAATGTCGATTTGGATTTCCACGACCTGTTCTTTCAAAAGGAAGAGTAAACAGTTTTATGTCAGCTGTGCGACATACTATTACAAGAAAATCGCCTAAAAATACCTACAACCTAAGAAGAAAAGAAGAGTCAAAATATATAAATGACTACAACCCAGTCATTTTATCCATGTGGAATGCTAACATGGGTATTCAGTAAGTAGCTGACAATTCTATTGCTGTTGCTCGGTATGTCACATCTTACATCACTAAATCTGAGAAAACGGAATTGAAAGAAATGTGGGAAGAGATTTCTCACGAGAAGACTGTCAGTAAAAAGCTATACAGTTTCAGTTTAAAGATGTTATCGCATCGAGAAATTGGCTCATAGGAATGCTCAGATATGTTATCATCTGCAAGTCTGTACTCCAAATCCAGAAGAATAATTTGGGTAAGTTTAGGCCTTGCAGGAATGCGAAATCGGGTATTGAAATCTATTCGAGAAATTGAATATTTAGCAGAGTACGAACCAGAAAGTACAGACATTTTAAGAACAAACATGTTGGACACATATTACCCAAAGAGAAGTTATCATCTTGAGAACATGTGTCTCTATGAAGTGCTGCAGAACTACATTTTTAAACGGAATACCACAGAAGACATCAAAAATGGTAAATATAAAGTCATTGGTGAGGAAGGATGTTTGGTAAAACAAACAAAAGGAAGTTTGATTAATCACAGAAAGCTGAGTTGCGACACTACTGACAAGAAGGAATTTTACCACTTAGCACTTTTACAGTTGTTTAAACCATGGCGTTCAGAGGATGAATTACTTGGACATTTTCAGAGCTATGAAGATTCCTTTAATGCATGCAAAGATACCATAGAATGCAGTACTTTCACAACTTATGTACAAATGTTAAATGAAGAAATTGAACAAGAAGCAACAATTGCAGCTGAAGTAGCTAGAGACAGTTCTCAAGACAGTCAAAGTTCTGGGACGC
The DNA here is from genome assembly GCF_964204655.1 of Triturus cristatus. Classification (NCBI taxonomy): domain Eukaryota; kingdom Metazoa; phylum Chordata; class Amphibia; order Caudata; family Salamandridae; genus Triturus; species Triturus cristatus. The sequence goes on from NC_140594.1 coordinate 585,581,038, forward strand.
TCAGTCAAGATCCCCTAGGACAACCAATCGTAGAAAATGAAGCTGCAATAGCCATGACTGAAGTGGAAACAGCTATGAATCAAGCTCAGGAAGATTTATTAAACTTACCAAATTTGGAACAGCAATTGAATGATGAACAACAACAAATTTATGAGGAAGTCACAAAACAAATTGATCATGGATTACTACATGAAAATAAAGAGTGCTCATGCACATCATTTGAACCAATCAGAATGTATGTGAGTGGACAAGCTGGAACCAGAAAAAGTTTCTTAATTAAAGTAATTAGAAGCTACCTACAGAAAAAAACTGATTCAACTTTGTCTTGTGTTGTTACTGCTCCAACTGGGTTTGCAGCATATAACATGAAAGGAATTACCCTCCATCGTTTGCTAATGTTACCAGTAGAGCATGAGAACAAAATACAATACCACAAGCTAACAGGAGAAGCATGTTTTGAAGTTTCAAGAGTATTGAAAAAAATGAAAGTTCTCATTATTGATGAGGTAAGCATGGTATCAATCTTAATGCTTGCCTTTGTGCATTTAAGAATGCAGCAAATTCTAAAGACAAACTATGACGTGCTATGTGGAGGAAAACATGTTATAGTTTTTGGGGATCTACTGCAGCTCACTCCAGTTAAAGGACAACCAGTATTTCATACTCTTACACATTAAGACACGAAAAAGTCATTAGGAAGTATAGGTAATGTGAATATTTGGACATACTTTGAGTACAAAGAACTCATTACCAATATGCGGCAAGCAAATGATGACGAATTTGCAAGTATTCCCAAAGATATCAGAATTGGACTACTCACAGAACATGGCAGAAAAGCTTTACAGAGTCGATTGCTATGTAATTTGTTTCAAACAGAACAAATAGTTCCAGAGAAAATATACAAGAAAATTGCTGGAAAAAATACTGTAATCTGCTTAATGCCAACACTACATGAATGATCTATATTCAATCAAGAACTTTTGAAATTGGAAAATGAAGAGATTATAAAACTGGAAGCTGTGGATAAAATACAGCATGAAGGAATAACTATTATATTGACAAGCAAATTGACAACTAAATTGGATTCTCTAGAGAAAAACATATCAAAAACAGCTGGTTTAGAAAAGAATATTTATGTATGTATGAACTGTCGAGAAATTTTAACACGTAATTTGGATGTAGAAAAAGGTTTAGTGAATGGAGCTATGGGTAAAGTTGTGGGTTTTGTTAATTACCAGAAAAAAGATGGAATTGAATTTTTAAAAATAAAATTTGATCAGATTGAAGAGGTTAAAGACATTATTCGTTGTTCAGTTTGTTTCTTGCTTGTGAAAGACTTATATGTACGTAGGAAGCAGTTTCCGTTTTCTCTAGCATATGCTGTAACTATTCACAAATCTTAAGGATTAACTGTAGATAGTGCTTTTGTAAACATTGGATCTACTGTGTTTAAAGAAGGTATGGCATATGTTGCTTTGTCACGCGTGAAAAAAATATCTGGTTTATTCATGATAGACTTTGATGAGTCAAAAGTTGGTGCTGATGCAAACTGTGTAAAGGAATATAATAGATTAAGAAAAAGCTATGCTCCTCATTTAGGTCAGTATCCTGTGTTTGAAAAACGTGTTGTTTGTCGGAAAAGGAGAATTGAGAATATCTGTAATGAGGATGTACAGAAGAGTAAACAAATAGAGACTGATGTGATTCCAAGCAAAAAGAAAAAGGACAATGCTGAAGAGGTTGTTGGTTGTCATTTTGAAAATAGCTCTGGTGTCAACTGCTACGCTAATGTAGTTCTGAATGTTGTATTTTATCTTGAAAGTTTGAAAGAGCAGATAATACTAAATCATGAAAAAAGATTCTGTTCTCTGCTGAGTTTCCTTTATGAGAAGCTGAGTAATGATAAAACTAAAATAGAAAGTGCTTCTGATGGTAGAAATATTTTAGATGTATGTTCAGGATGTACACAGTTTACTCAAAATGTCCAGCAAGATGCACAGGAATTCTTAATGTATATGATTATGGTACTGGAAGATGAAGGGGTAGAAATAGAAAATATGTTTGGTCTCTCTTATAAATGGGAACATAGTTGTGAAAACTGTTTGAACACATGCAGCTCTAATGTCGATTCTGAAAGGTTCATATATTTAACTTTACCAGAGAGTAAATCAGTGACTTTTAGTAAATGAGTTAAAGATGCAAATCACAACATGGAATGTTCTCAATGTAAATCAGAAATGTTATCAACGTTATTTTTAAAGAAATATGGACAGTATGTAATTTTAATGATGCAACGTTGTAGAGCTGATGGAACAAAATTTGACACTTTAATAAAGAACAGTTTATCTAAAATGTGAAAAAGGCTGGACACTGTGTAATGATTCACAATTGATTTTCAAGCAACGTTTGCCTGCAGAATTACCAAATTCCCACTTAATTTTTCTAAAACCAAAATTTTAGATACAAATTGCAGCATCTGAAGAAACCATTATTTCGATCTTATAGTATTACCATTGGATATTTCACCAAAAAATAATTTAAAAATTACCATTTGGCCTCATGGAAAGGTAACTGTTTCTATTTTGGACTTCTTTGACAGATATTATTTTGGTGTATGAGCTTAAGAAACAAGATTTACAGACGTTATTTATTGCAAATAGTTATTGTTCTTAGATGATATTTTTAATATATATGTTACATTTCTATCAAGGTATGTTTTACTGAGTAGAGATTCAGGGCTTTTTTAAAACAATCTTTCAGATTGTTAATTTGTTGCCCACTGTTAAGTGATGAATGCTATTGATTTCACAATTTGCAGTGAAATTCAATATATTCTGAAAACAGCAAAAAAAGGGCAAAAAATTACTTTGTTAAATATGAAAATATGTGTACTGTATTCTAAAATGTATTGTTAAATATTACTACTTTTTTTCTTTTTTTTCAGATCAAGAAAGAAAATTTAGGAAATGTAATCCTTTTTTCTAGCAATTAAAAAAAACATTTATTTATAATTAAGTTATTTTGTTGGTCAGGTAAGTTTGAAATATCTGTATTTCTCACCCCTTCACTTTCATGCTCCCTTTTCTTCACTTCTCCTCACTCTGCTTTTCTTATTCCCCTTCTCTCTCTCTCTTCTTCCTTTACTGCTCTTTCGTAACACCCTCACTCCTTCTATACTACTCCCCTAGGTTTACTGCCTCCATCACTACTTTTTCAACCATGTATCTCTCCCTGTCTCCATGTGTCTCAGTCATTCTAACTGCCTTACTCCTTCTCAGTTCCTTGCTCTCTGTCTCTGTTTCTGTCTCTCTCCCTTTGTCTGTCTTACCCTTAATTTGCTTAACATCTCTGGCGAAGATTAACAAGGCCCCTGCGCCACCACTACGTCACTTTTCATAACGTACTGGTGGCGCAGGGAGCTCCTCCATATTTACAAGGAGAGGAAAAGCCACCCTGCGTGACTTTTCCTCTCCACATAAATACAGCCACTTCACATGCAGCACTGTGTGTTGAAGGGGCGTTCCATGGGTGTTGTTGTGGGTGTTCCCACGCAACACACAAAGAACTAGACACATCTCCAGGTTTACGAGAAATCGTAACTCGGGAGATGCGTGTGAATGCCACGCCATCCTAGAGGTGGTGTTGCGAGGCACAACGAGGAGAAATGTTTTTATTTCTCCTCGTTTTTTCCTCTTTTAGTGCGTCCTCCATTCTACAGCACGCATTGAAAGAGGAAAAAGCCTCTTTTGATTGTTTTTGTGCAGGAAGGTGTCCCTTACTGCACAAGAACAATCTCCCCACCACGCAGGCATCCTTGAACCATGGTGCAAGGGAGCCTGCGCTGGCGCATGTCTGCAGTTTGTACGCCTGCGCAGGGGAAGCATAGAGATGCGACAAAAAAATCGTATAAAAAATAGAATTAAATATAAAGTTTAAGTGTTTGGATGTTGGTTGGCTCTAAAAAGAGCCATTGTGTTAATTGAGTGTTTTTTGGTACCTATAAGTAAGTATCGATGCAGAGTCTAAAGATCAAGAGGAAGACTGTGTTCCCTTCATCTGTGAAATGTACACCGTCTACTCTATAAATGCCTTGCCAATCCCCTCACTATTTCTTCTTATTTCGTGGGACAGGGAGCAGAACAGGTATCAATTTTATTTGTAAATGGCAGAAGAGCAATCTACTTCAGGGAGTGAGGAGGACATCTGGATGCACTCAGAAGCATTGGTTCATAGTAGTTTCTCTTCCAGAATCTTCATACACCATAGCCACTCCCCTCACTATTTCTTCTTATTACCTGGGACAAGGAGCTGAGCAGCAATCAATTTTACTTGAAAATGGTAGAACAGCAGTGTATTTCAGGGAGTGAGGAGGAGACCTGGATGCACTCTGAAGGTGTCTTTCAGTAGAATGACAAAATGAAAAGAAAGGTAGTTGTAAAATGGAGGCTTATATACTTTTTTTTTTTTTAAAGAACTCATTGGCTGTTTCAGACCATTTTACAATAAAAACTAGGCTGTATGTTTAAATTTTTAAAAGCATGTTTTGTATTGGTCCAGAAAAATGTGTTCCAACAGAACATTACTTTGGATTTGCTGTTAGGTTTGAAAAGTTAAGCAATCTTGCTGTTTGGATTTGAAACATTATGTGCTGAACTTCTGACGTCTCTGCACACACCAGTGTTCCATGATCTAATGCTATGCTAGCAGGCAGAAGTCATGTTGGGGGTTGAAATCATTTGGAAAGGGTTAAAATATGCAAAAAAAAGAAATGTGTGTTTCCATTTAAAAGAAAGGTGGAGAACGTGAAAAGGGGGCAGGGTACATAGTTCCTGACCCCCTAGCTTTTGTCAGGAGGTCCCTGAAGGACCATGAAGGGTGAAAAAACCATTTAAATTTTTTATAAAAAAATCGCGGGGTGCGCGTACCGTGCGCGCAGGGTGCGCGCACGGCGGGGAAAAAAACATTAAAAAAATAGAATTTAAAAAAAAAATTAAGTGTTTAGATGTTAGGTGGCTCTAAAAAGAGCTGTTGTGTTAATTGAGGGACAGAGGAAAAAAAAGACATGGCAAAAATTATAGGGTGTCGCATGTGTGCTGCTGTATCTTCCTCTCTATTAGCGGAATGCTGGTGTCCGCATAAGAGATAAGAGCATTACACAAGTTGCACCGTATATGCACCCTCTCAAACAGAGGGTGTATATCCAGATGAACCGAAGAAGGTGAAGCTGTCGCAGCAGATGAAGTGCTCTGCTGAACTGTCGATTATGTGCTCGGCTGAGCTGCTGCGGATGTGCTCGGCTGAGCTGCTGGAGGGTTTTCTCTAGCAGCTCGAGCATAAGCCACAGGATGTACATCTCTAACGTGCCTGATCATAGTGAAGATACTAAAAGAGTATTTCTTTTTAGGATCTCCTCTTGATAAGACACGATCACAAAGAGTGCAGGTGACTTTGGGAGCATTCACTTTCCTCTGCCCCAGTGGAAATGTAAAAAATTGCCATATAAAAGAGTCTTTCTGTTTCCTCTGTCTCTGTCTCACAAGGGTCTCCTGCTCACTCCCAGAAGATGACTGCTGCTCTGCCATTCTGAAGTACTGAAGTACTAGAAAAGCTGCTCAGCTCCTTCTCCCAGGGAATTAGAAGTAATAATGAGGGGAGTGGGTGTGGTGTTGGAAGTTTCTGGAACTGAAACTACTATAAACCAATGAAAAGTGTTGTTTCTTAATCACATGACCTGAAACTACTATAAACCAATAAAAAGTGTTGTTTCTTGATCACATGACTTACCATGCGCGCACTGAGCGCGTGCGGTGCGCGCACGGAGCACGCACGGTACAAGCACGCATGCGCGTACGGAGCACGTGCGTACGGAGCATGCGCGCATGCGCATACGTAGCACGCACGCATGCGCGAAAGGAGTACGCGCCCATGCGCGTACGGAGCACGCGCGTACTCATCACGCACGAAGTACGCATGCGCCCGTGGATCATGTACGCATGCGCACACGGAGCACGTACGCATGAGAGCAACGTGCGCGCACCGTAAAAAATCCTTAAAAAAAATGTTTAGAGGTTTATAGAAGATATTAACTATGCTGTTCAACTATATCCAAAATAAAAAAAAAAGGCTGAGCCATTCCATATTGCAGGATACAGTAAATCTATAATTATATACATAGGTAGCATATTGTATAATAAATAAATAAAAAATATAATAAAACATTCATAAATTAGCATTTAAAAAACCTTGCAAATTCACTAAAAAAACATAGGTTTCACACACGTTATAGTTAGGAATTAGCATTTAAAAAACCTTGCAAATTCACTGAAAAAACCATAGGTTTCACACATGTTATAGTTAGCTGGACATTTCACTCGTAAAAAACCAATGAAATTCCCCCGTTATAGTTAGTTCAGCTATCTATAACTCGCGCGCCCGCAATCCACTGCTGATGACGTCACATATTACATCACTCATGACATGGTCAGTGGCATCACTCTTGACATCACTCATGACATCATCCTTGTGATAGAGTGGCGGTCGCGCGAGTTATAGTTATCTGAACTAACTATAACGGTGGAATTTCATTGTTTTTTTACGAGTGAAATATCCACCTAACTATAACATGTGTGAAACCTATGGTTTTTAAGTGAATTTGCAAGGTTTTTTAAATGCTAATTCCTAACTATAACGTGTGTGAAACCTATGGTTTTTTCAGTGAATTTGTACGTTTTTTGAAATGCTAAGTCATGTATGTATTTTTATTTTTTTAATATTTTTATTTTTGATGGTTTTTCACCGTGCGCGCACAGTGCGCGCACCCCGGCGATTTAAAAAAAAATATATATATTTTTTTCTGCCTTCGGGGTCCTTCAGGGACCCCTGACAATGGCTAGGGGGTCAGGAACTCTCTACCCTTCCCCCTTTTCACGTTCGCCACCTTCCTTTTCCACTCTCGCACTGAAAACAAACAAAATGGCGACCGACACTTCCTGATTTCGACCAATTCGAACGTTGACTGACATGTAACAACCAATCAGAAACGGGTCTGTTGGCATGTATGGTTGTACTACCACTGCCTCTTCCTTCTGCCCACAATGGTCTATTATATTGCCACAGCCTCTCTTGCCAGTCCTGTATTGTTGGTTTGTTGCCCCAGCCCCCCTTTCCACTGCCCTCCATAGTCTGTTGTGCTGCCACTGCCCTTCCTGCCTGCCCAGTGTGGTGAAATTGTTGCCTATGCACTCTCCTACCTGCCTTCAATTTTCAGAGTCCGTGCCCCTGGCCTCTGCCTCTCAACAGTATCCCAATGACCAACTAGATTGTTAACATTCTATATTTATTACAAAAGTGTGGAACGCCTGACGTAATCTTGATGTAATCAAAACTGTAATATCTAGAGCATTTCCTTTAGAAATTACATATATGAGAGGGTCTTATTTGCATCAAAATTATGGTTTGTGCTCTAAAAAACTAAAATGAGGACATGTTTTTTGGGTTTTCAAATAGCGACAAAGATCTTTTAAATTATTTGTTATCTTTATGTTTTTTTATCCAGTCGACCACTTGAGTAAATGTTGCACCTAGGGGAGAGGATGTGGTGTTACTTCCAGAGCTGCAGACTTTGCAACTGGGGAACCAGGTTGGAGTTTCTGCTTCAGATCAACATTCTGTGATTCTGGTCAAATCACTTAATCTCCCCATGTCTACAACAAAAATAAATTTGATCTTGTGTGATGTAACCAATGCTCATGTAAAGCACTCCAATACCTGACAAGTCTGCACTATATAAAACTGCAAATACACAACAAATAAGTGTTTTGCACACTTCTGTCATTGGGCTACATGTGGGCTACATCTGGGTGATATTTGTGCTGCATTTGGGCTCTTTTGTCTCTGGTGGCCATCTTGGGAGATTTATTTGCTATGAAGTTTCCTAATTTCCTCATTTACTGCAGTCTCCTCAGTAGGAAATGCTTTCAGTTTTTTACTTTGATTCCATCAAGAAGGTATTCAGATATGTCACACATTTGCCATAAATTCTCAATGTTAGCACTCTAGTTGCTCATTAGACCCCTGTAGTAAAGCTACTGCTCACCAGGGAAGTCTGCTGCTTGTATTAAAAGTGCATGTTTCAGTCTGCATATCAGAATTTTTTAATGAAATAGAAGAGGATTTGAGAAGTCACTCAAAATGTGCCCTAATTTTTCTTTCTTCAGCACTAATCATAATTTCTATAGCAAAATGAACCCCCTCATTGTGTTCCTTTTTAAGTTAAATGTTTTAAGTGTTACCAGTTTATTCCAATCAAGATGGCTTCAGGTGTGCAACACGTTTGTCATAAATAGGACTGTTAGCGCTCTAGTTGTTCTTTAGAACACTCTGGGAAGCTGCAGTAGAACACAAAGGAATCAACTGACAGTCTCTGCCCTTGTTGGATGTACTTGTTTTACTGAGAATGCCAGACTTCATTCTCACATGACTGAGGAAGATAATGTGAATTTACAGAAAATATGCTCTCAGTTTAGCTTATCGAGCACCTTCCAAACCTCTGTGGGAAAAGCATGAGAAAATAGTTTTCTCTCAAACATGATTCATGATATCACAGCAGAAGGCTTTTTCACATGGTATAATCACCTTAGAACACACCACAATTCCTAAAATGAGTATGGTACCGTCAACAAATGATTTATGATGTAACTAAAGTCTTAAAACCTTCTATTAACTGCAATGCTTTTTAATGAGGTACTATCATGTATATTGGTCTCAAGATGGCTGCCAACACTTCTTGGATGAAGTACTGACAGCCAATCAGATCTCACGATGAGATGTGTGGTTAGGCTCCGCCCAGATATATATGTGATTTTGATTTTGATTTTCTCAGGAACTACTGAACGGATTTATACAATTTAAGCAAAAGGCACAAGTCTGAACTGAGGACTACCTCTTTGCCAAATTTGGTGTAATTCCGTTCAGCAGTTCGGGCTGTAGCTGCGTCAACAGGTCCTATGGGAAAATGCATGGGGAAAATGAGTTTTGGGACCCCCCTTTTTTCTCGGCCCCCGCTTGACGAATCACTGTGAATGTGTGTTTTTCTGAAAATTACATATGTTTTATATATGTACATCTCAAGGTCGATGGAAGAATAAATGGGTATATAAGTGTCTAAATGGATGATTTGTTTTTGAAAAATTGATTGTATAACTGACTGATTAAGTGTATCTTAGTGAATACATGGCTTAGTGAGTAATGTTTAAATATGTAAATATCTGTATCAGTCTCTCACTTTGTGTATAAGTGGCTGCATGGGTTGGTGAGTAGCTACATGAGTGTCTATATAGGTTATTAGTTGGTTTTTTGAGTATCAGTATGAGTGTCTGAGTGTCTGTTTGGTTCGGTGGGGGGTATTACGTAGTGCATAGGTGCATGAATCAGTGACTCACTGTTTGTATGTGTTGAAGACAGCATGTGTGCAGGACTGTATGGGTGGATGAGTGTGTGCATGGGTGTGTTAATGAGTGAATGACTGTCTCAATAGTGTCTTTATGAGTAACTACATATGTTTTAAACTAGTATATGTGACTATTGGTGTATATAAGTGAGTATATGTGAGAGTGAGAGATTGAAAGAGTTCCTGTATGAATAAGTATGTGTTTCTATAAGTGATTGTTTAAAAGACTAAGTATGTGTAAGTTTCTGTAGAAGTAAGTGTGGTGGTGTGTGTATAACTGTATATGCAAGTAAATGGATGTTTGATTCTTTATTAGCATGAGTGACTATGTGTGTGAGTAACTCTATGGATGAGTGGCATTGTGTAACAGGATGTATAGGTGTATGAGTACATATGATGAGTGAGTACATGTATGAGTGACTGTATAGGACTGTTGGTGAATGAGTGGATGTGTATCTGGATCTTAGAATTACTGAATAGGTTGTTGTAACTGGTATTGGTATGTCCATTGTTTTGAAAACTTTAGTTTCTATTTTTGAATGTGTGTATCAAAGGTTATATTGGGGGAGAGGAGGTCTGCCACTCTATCACAAGGATGATGTCATCAGTGATGTCATCAGTGATGTCATTTGAGATGTCATCAGTGATGTCATGAGTGATGTCACTGACCTTGTCATGAGTGATGTAATATGTGACGTCATCAGCAGTGCATTGCGGGCGCGCGAGTTATAGTTAGCTGAACTAACTATAACAGGGGAATTTCAATGGTTTTGTACGAGTGAAAAGTCCAGCTAACTATAACGCCCCTGAAACCTATGGTTTTTTCAGTGAATATATATATATATATATATATATGTATCAGTGTGCAATGCAAGCTTGTTGCTCATCGTTCCAATGACAGCCCCGGGGAAAGTGGAGGTCACAGACCAGTCTCCCCCCGGGGCTATTCGCGCAATGCCAAGGTGGGGGAGGGATTTAGAGTATTGGGGAAGGGGGCGGGAGTTTAAGAATGTATATAAGGTGTCGGGAGAGGACGATCCAGCTTCTTCCTGACACCTTAGCACCACCGGGGGGTTTAGAGATAAAAGTTTGTGCAGGTTATTGGGGCTGGTGGGCGGGTTCGCGAGGCGCAGTTCGGGGGCTGAGGTTGTGGGGATTCACTATGGGCTTACTGCGGCACTGGGGGGGCACCCAGCTGGGATGGGCACTGAGACCGTTCATGTCCTCGGGAACGGGGGTTCTGGGTACCGGCCTTTGGGCACATGAGCTTGATTCCGAGGGCAGGGGGGGCGGGTGCACTTGCGAGTAGTTTGGTGCCGCGGGGGGCGGGCGGATGTTGCCAGTTGGTCAGTGTCTGGGAATGGGCCTGGTGTGCGGTAATTTTTACGGTTGGGCCTGTTTTGTGAAGCGGCCCAGAGTCACACGGGCTGGGTGTAGGACGCCGTGGGGGAGTTATGCATGTCTCTTCCCGCAACCGGCGGAACTATGACACCTGCGGGTTAAGGCGTAGGGGGTAGGCCGCAGGCCCACTCCAGGCGAGAGACACTTTTCCGTGGCGGCCAGCGGAGGTAGCAATTTTGTTGTTGGAGGCGGCTGGTACCTCCCGCCCGGCCGGCACACTTGCGGGACACAGAGATTTGGGCATGGAGCTTAGGCGGGAACTGGAGGCTAGCCAGGGCCCTGCTAGCATGCAGCCAGCTAAGCGTGCGTGGGGAGCCACGATGCGCGGAGAGAGGGGGGTTGCCGCTGGGTTGGAGAGCCCCTGAGCCTGCTTCCAAGGGAAGGGGGGAGCAGGAGCATGGCGAGCGGTGACGGATGATGTATGCGCCTGCACCGAGAGGTCCGCGGGAGGCGGCTCGCAGGGGGTGGTGCCTGCGGTCCCTGTAGCATAGTGTGCCTCTGTGGAAGGACGCAAAGTGGGTTATACCGCCAGGAGGCGCGGAAGGTCCAGGCCGGGCGCCATGGTTCTTTTCGGTGGCTGGGGTGGGTCCTCCGTCTGGCGGGCGGGGCGGGGCTGGGTGAGGTTGGCCCAGGTCAGGAATGTTTTTACCGGGGGGCGGGCTTTCGGCGGGCCACGGGTGCTCGGGTGGGAGGGAGGGTGCGGGGGGGTTTGTTGGGTGCCACAGAGTTACCAGGGTAGGGGTGAGGGACTGCCAGCACCCCTTGAGGCCCGGTGGTGCTGGGGACCCTCCAGGTTGGAGCAGCCTGGAGGGGGAACCAGGACCGGGTGATTGATACCGGCAGTAATGGGGCATAGCCAGTGGGGTACATGACGGCCCCGGGGCGCTGGCTTGAAGCAGTAGGGGGGTCCGCGGCGGCCTGCCCCTCCAACAAGGGATCATGCAGCGCATTCTACAATGTAATTTACAATCTGTGAGCAATGAGTTTGTTTGGTGAGAGGATAAGGACTGGGAGTATGACGTGGTACGACTGGTTAGGAGTGTTGGATGATATAGGACATGGGAGGATAGCTGTGGCTGAGTGGGGTTTTCAGGAGGGAATTGGGGGTCTCTTTGTGTGGTGTGATGAGAAGTGCTGGGGAGTGTGACGTGGTGACGAGATGGGTGTGTTGACTGAGGACGTAAGTGCGGGGGCGGTTGCGGCTGAATGGGGTTCTTTCCTGGGGTGGGGGGAGCTGCAGTAATCAGCCTGTTTTAGTTTTACAGGAGGCAAGTATGGCCTCGGATGGACCGGTGGACTGGGAGCGACAGGGCGCAGCAGCGCCGGACGGGATGTGGAGGTCCTGGACGGACTCTCAGTTAACGGAATAAAGCGGGGCAGGGGTCACAGGAAGCATGTGTGAGAGGGGACTTCAGCTGGTCGGCTGGGGTGTGTGAGGTTTGTGAGGGATTTGGCACAGTGGCAGGAGCAGCGGTGGCATCCTGCTGGAGTAATGGGAGCCTGGCAATTTAGTGGGGATGGGTCCTGATGGACAATGTGATACCACATGCAATGAAGGGTCAACCAATGGATCCCAGATTGTTGCCGGCCAGGCTGGACGGGGGTGTCGTATGGGCCAGGGGTGCCAGTTATTGGAGGAGGACAACGGTCTCCACTAGGCCCACATCTTAGGGTGGGGGGGGGCGGGGCGGTTGCCCTGAGGATTCGCCTTGATGGCGTCGGCGCAGCAGGAGGGCTGGGAGTTTTGCAGGACAGAGCATGGGGCGAGGAGGGCTAAGATTTGCCCTGACTCGTCTAAACCAGAAGGGGCATCTATTTGTTGGCTAGCCTCTCCGCACAGCGAGGGTATACTTGTGTCATCAGCGGTTTCCCGAGTGATCACTTCACCAGGGGGTTGGGGACTTGAGAGGCACCCCCTTTCATAGGGGGTTAAACGGGGGCCACGCTGGGAGATCACAGGGCGAGCGTGCGAGAGTCACTGTGGCCTAATGGTTAAGGTCTTAGATTCCTGTTCGCTAGGTTGAGTGTTCAATTCCTGGTGTTTCACTGTATATGTTTCTTCAATTACGGGTTTAGGCTATAGTAATTTATCTAACAAAAGGGATGGATGGGGGGTCCGGAACAAGGGGTCCGTACACGGTTCCTAGAGGCCAGGGGCTTATGGCGCCCGTCTTTTTTAGATCAGCACCCGGTGCTGCAGCACAGAAAGGTGGTGTTCTCAGGCATGGGTTGGGGGCGTGTCGACTGGTTGCGAGGGGCGAGAGAGGCAGACACTTTGCAACAGGTGCACTATGACGAGGGATGGCAGACTATGGGGTTCAAGGCAACGGCAGGATTGGTGGTGTGGTGGATCGGCCACCGTAAGGGTGAGCTTGGTCAAATTCATTGACAAGGGGGTAGGGGATGTGCCTGGGGGCTGGGCAGGTATGGGGCTCTTGACGGACGTGTTTTTACACACCCGCTGGGCAAGCGTCATACAGTAGGGTGGGGGAGAGGTACGTCTACCTCGACCAGGATGGGGCGGGAGTCTCTGTCAGACCCTGGTTTATATAATCCGGGGTGGTATTTTGGGGGGCGCCACAGTCGTTGGTTTTCCTCGTGGAGTTTTTATAGAGCACTAGTGCGTCCCAGGGGTATCGGAAACAGTTTCGTCCGCTCAAGAAAGGAAACAATTGCCTTCCATCACAGGACGTGGGGATGCATAAAGATATATGGCCGATTTCAAACCTAGGTATGCTGTGAAGTGGAGCAGTATGCAATGGGTTGACGGTCGGTTTACCATCATCCTGTGGGCCAAAGTGAAAAGGGGGTCCATTGAGTTGGGGACGCCCTGGTTGGTTGACTTGGTCGGTAGTGTAGTGGTGAGGAGCAAGAGTTCAGGTCCTTGTTGAAGCGAGTGAAGGATGGGTTGTATCTGAGGTCAGTGCGTTTTGCAGCCTGGGGAACTTTACCAGAGGAGAATCGGCATTGGGTTGTTTTCTCATTTTCAGTTTCGGGGGGATGTGGAGGGAGTTGGTGCTCTCAGATCTCTTTTTTCCCAGCGTCGTTAGGCAGTTGGGGGGTTTGGACCGGGGGAGACCAGGTCTGGGCTGAGGACCATGAGAATGATTGAAAGGGGGCCTGGAATCTGGCAAGGGAGGTTGGTGGTTCGTCAACGGCTACGTGGGTCTAAGCAACGGGTACCTGTAGAGCAGGCAATGGGCGAGGATGGTTCAGAAATGTTGGGTGGGGGGTGCTGCACATGGGGGGAGATTCAAAGAACAGGGCTGTGGTATTTTCTGGAGGTTAGGTTGGGACTGGGGTGTTTTGGGGAGTAGTACTTGGGGACAGGACAATATGGTAGGGACGAGGCGTAAGCAAAGGGTCATGGGCTGGGATGAGAAGGTTGCTTGGGGCAGCTGGTGGGTTTAGAGTTGATCTAGGGGCTAGGTTTATCAGGCAGGGCAGACCAGTGTCGGGGCAGTTGAAACGTTTGTGAGGACGGAGTTTTGTGCCTGGGACAAGGGCAATTTTGGGGGTGGTTGGGTTCTTTTGGACGCAGTGGGCGGGTTCAGTGTTGGAAGGTCATAGTAAGCGGGGTAGCAGATAAAGGACTAAAGGAAAAGGGTCATAATGCTTGCAGGACTAATCATTCTTTTTCTGCTACAGGCAATGGGAGTAGATCGGGCCCCAGTGCAGTCGCCTGGTTGGGCGGCCATTCTCCTAGGCATTGGACAGCAAAGGAGGCGAACTAGCAGGCGTACAGACGTTACCAGGCGGCAAACACAGTCGTCGGGCTGTGAGACAATTGGGGAAACAGTGGAATGAAAATGGGGGGGGGGGGAGTTTTGGCCGGTACAGCTGACATGGTGTTACAAGAAACAAGAGGATATGGGGATACATGTGGGTGAAAGGAGTATTCTGGGATATGTCTGGTTTGGCTTTGCACTATTGGGACATGGAAAGGGATATGGTTCACTGACATGGAAGGTGGGGTAATTTTGGTTATGTGCATGATTGTACCTTGCAGAGGGGGGAGCAGGTTGCTATAAAACTGGATGGACAGGTAAAGGCCCGCTGGTAATGTGACTGCTTCGAAGGGAAACAGAAGCTTTTGTTTTACAGGAGAAACCTTTTATGGTCGAGGGTTGGGCCGGATGTTCTTTATTACACGAGCCGCAGGTTTAGGAGGTGGATGGCTGGTCACCCCGATTGCCCCCCCCTTTTTCACGGACAACAATTGGTCTGACCAGGTTACTTTTTATATGAGATGCGGGTACAGGCGGTGGATGGTCGTTCACCGCGGTGGTGGCACCTTTCATGGACAAGGTTTAGCCCAAAGGTGCTACTGGTTTACACATGACGTAGGCCCAGGTGGTGGATGGTCGTTCACCGTGTTGGGGGGGGGCACCTGGTATTGGCAAGATTTGGATCGGAACTGTTAATGGTTACATGGGATGCACGTTGCAGTGGTGGATGGTCGTCCACCGGGAACCGCAGTGTGGGGAAACTTTAGGTGCACAGGAACTGGAGGAGCAAGCGGTACTGCGTAGGTTTGGCACATTTCGCGACCAACGACTGTCACAACGATAGTACTTTTATACGGGACATAAGTTTAGGTGGTGGATTGGTCGTTCACCGGGTGCCACGGGAGTCGGCTGAGGTGAGGCGAAAGGTGCCCAGGAACTAAGAGGGGGGGTGGGGCAGGGAACCACCCTACGGGGGCTCCCTGGTTGGCGGTACTTTGGAGGGGTGGTGAGTCACATACGGGCGTATCCACCCCTCGGGGGGGAGATTGATACTCGGGGGACTGATAGCGGGGCGCGGAAGCAATGAAGGAGATTCAACAGAGGATGCTTGGAGGGCAAGTGAAGGTGAGAATAGGGAGAGGAAGGAGGTCACCGAGTGAATGGGGAAGAGTCAAACAGGTGAGATGGTTTTGAGAAGGATGAATGGAGAATGAGTCGGTATGGGATGGGAAAGTATATTTATTGCATTGATGTACTGTTTAATAAAGTTTACATGGTTGCAACCTTGTCCTAATAAAATGGCCTTTTACGCTTCAAGTAACAGCGTGGAGTGTAGTTATTGGGCGATGACGACCCCCGGGGGAAGTGAAGGTCGCAGACCAGTCTTCCCCCGGGGCCATTCGCGCAAGGCCGGAAGGACAAGGTGGGGGAGGGCTTTAGAGTATTGGGGAAGGGGTGGGAGTTTAAGAATGTATATAAGGTGTCGGGAAAGGAGGATCCGACCTCTTCCAGACACCTTAGCACCACCGGGGGGTTTAGAGATAAGAGTTTGTCCACCCACCCGCCCTACAGGTTTTCGGTGGAGGGCATGATGCTACGTCCGTCTTAGCGCGCAAGTTTAGGGCAGGTTGCAGGGTAGTGACATTGCAAGACTTTGGAGGGGTGGTGAGTCACTTACGGGCGGATCCACCCCTCGGGGGGGAGAACGGTACTCGGGTAACTGATAGCGGGGTGCGGAAGCAATGAAGGAGATTCAACAGAGGATGCTTGGAGGTCAAGTGAAAGTGAGAATGGGTAGAGGAAGGAGGTCACTGAGTGAATGGGGAAGAGTCAAACAGGTGAGATGGTTTTGAGAAGGATGAATGGAGAATGAGTCGATATGGGATGGGAAAGTATATTTATTGCATTGATGTACTTTTTAATAAGGTTTAAATGGTTGCATACTTGTCCTAATAAAATGGCTTTTTACTCTTCAAGTAACAGCATGGAGTGTAATTATTGCACAAAGGGCCGGCGGTGGGAGTCTGTCATGCAGTTTTCCACAAGAGCTGTGAGTGAATAGGCGGCGGTAGCTCAGGCGTCGTTGCCGGTGTGTGTCTGGTGGGACTCTGGGGGAGCGAGAGTCAAAGCAACAAGATGCAGCGATCGGGGCGATCACCGGTCACGCCCTTATATCCTGAGATGCGCCCCGATCACCCGGAAGCAGTTCGCAGCGAAGCATTATGGGAGCTCCCATGCCTAGTTGCCAATCCATCCTGTTTTCTAGTAGTTAAGTAGATGACCTTTGATCGAAGTTTACTGCTTCTACTCCTGGCTATATAGCCTTGACCAAATACTTGCATGATTCTGGGTGAAATCAGTTTCTCTCCTCAAATTGTAATGTGTGATGTGAAAAGCCATTGTTATATATGGCTTCCATATGAAGCCTCTAACTTAAAAAAACTGATCCAAATCCAATTATTCACTGCAGTGATGTCACAACAGTGGCTGCCCATTGTTGTGATGTCCTGTGGGAGAACACAAGTGGTCTTGTGTCTGCTTGAATCACCTTCTCCTATGCCATTGCAGGTCTATGCAGACCCACGCTAACAGGACAAAACAACTTGTGCCATCAGCGTGGTACCGGCGCTCCGCTGCCAATATGAGAGTGAAGAGGTGGCTTTGCACAGGGTGGGGGTGGATTACTGCAGATGGGAGGGGTGGACAATTTTCAAAGGGTGGTTTTGGGGTGGGTGGCAGGTAACCAAGATTGTTTTAAATATTTTTGTAGGCAGGCCCTGTTATGTATGACTCCCACATTACTCCTTTTCTCTGGCATATATCGCGGAAGCTGAGGCAGATGATGGGGAATACATGACATAAAATTACAGATGGTGAATTGTGAATAACTGGGTTCTATTTCACCTCAAGTTCTGAATGACTCAGACAACTCAAACTGTGCTCGTGGTGTCCATCTTATGTCATTCAGAACTCTTCAGTGCAAAACACCACCTTTTGTTCACAGTTAAGCATCTGGAAAGCTATATGTTATGTATGGCTTTCAGTGACAGCCAAGAGACTGAATACTAGATCTCAATCTGGTTAGACACTACTACGATTTCACCATAGTGGGAAACAAAAGTTATTTCCCACTGTTACCTCGTTATGAATAAATTCCATTCTGCTCTGACAGGACTGTCAGAGAGCCTATCGGTGCTGTTCTTGCTCTTTGCCCTGATGCAGAGCAGAGCTCATAGCTCTTCGTTGGGTGGGTGGGGGAATGCAAAGAGGATGGTCTGGGTGGGTTGAAAGAAACCAGGTATTTTCATATACTCAGTCAGGTAGGTGTGGATTGAGGAAAGGGTGGTGTAGGTGTCAGCGAACGATTTTAAAAAAAGGGTGGGGAGAGAGGGCTGTGTATGCTGAGGGCGGGTGGCATGACACAATGTATATTTACTTTGGATATTTGAGGGGGGTAATGGTGAGAGTGGGTGGTGTGGGAGAGTGACAGCCTAACAATTATTCTGTTTTTAGGGGAGATGTCTTGTTTGCCGGATGGTCAGGGTGGTGGAAGGATACCAAGTATAACAGGGGGCTTTAGCAGATTAGGCCATAATGTGTATGTATTACCCATATCTCCTCTGTTCCTGTATATCTACTACAAGTAGAGGCAGGTGAATTGGGTGCGCCATTCATAACATAAAAGTGTAAATGATTAACAGTGAATAAAGGGGATGTTTTTCACCTCAGGGTTCTGAGTGATCATAAACATCCTGGGCTTTACTCTTGTTGTCGATCTGATGTAACTCAGAAATCCTTAGTGAAAAACATACCTGTTATTCATGGCTACCCATCAAAAAAATTCTATATGTTAGGAATTGTGGCTTTCTTCAGTTCAAGCATAATGAGTTACAGCTATTGTGGGTTCTGAGCTTGGGACACTATCCAAAACAAGTGCGCCACAGGTGCAAGTGCAAGTGTTGCAGTGTGAGGCATGCGTAAATTTGTTTATTTTACAATTTAGCTACCTACTACTCTAACCGTACTGGGCCCTTTACAATTAGGCAGTCTGCAGCATTTCCATTACCACAGAGGCAATGATCCTCTGATGAATCTTTCTCGGCCAAAAGGAGGTGGAAATTAGGGTGACCAAACTCCACATTATCTTTCCAATGAGGCCCATCAATTCACAGCCAACTCACAGATGATTAGAGATCAGATTTAGGTACACCACTCTTAAGACCATGCTGTAGAAATAAAGAATTGCAGCTGGGAGAACCAACTTCCTACAGAAGTTAAGCCGAGTGAGGATTATGCAAACCAAAAGCTCTGCAATAGCCACAAAGAATAAAAGAAGTAAAACCTGATGTTCTGTTAGAGCTCTCTGATTCTCCCTACAATGCAATATAAGCAGTACAGCAGCACAGTTTAAGTGGAAGAGCCAACAAGACTCAATCATAGACTCAGACAGATTTAGATTAATTTGGTTATTGTATTAAAGATTCAAAATTGATTAAAGCCTAGGTTCAGGCTGAGTAGGATGGGAGGACGCTCTTTTCGTGTTCTGGCGGCTGATCTATGGAATTCCCTTCCTTTACATATTCGCGCCCTAAACAGCCTGACTCTTTTTAGACGCGCCATTAAAACACATCTGTTTGCCCCTGCTATCTGATTTCTCTTTTCTTGTCCTTGACCTGTTGTGTTGTGTACCTGATCAGGCGCCAGGACGCCCCTTCGCTGGGGCAGCTGTGCGCCTAATAAAAGTGAATAACATAACATAACATTAAAATAAGCAATTTCTTAAGAACTTCAGTCAAGAATATCACAGCTTGCATTAAAGCACCAAGCATTAGGCAAATCTTTATCGGGAGGTTATAAAGTTCAGTTTGCACAGTTGCAGAGTCCCACTACCTTTTAAGGCAGAAGGATGGTTCAAGTTCTAACAGCTCAAATCCTACTCAAAAAATGGGAAAGGTTCAAACTTAAAGTTCAGTAGGGGTGAGTCCATTAGCTTGGAGCTAAAGATATAATAGAAAATTGAAAAATAGAAATGCTTCGGCAAAGAAGGTCTCAGTCCATCAGCTACTGATTGTTGCATTGACAGTCTAAAGTTAAAGATTGATCAGCATAGCATCCAGGTCTCCAGTAGGAAAAATCAGAATGGCTTTTGTTGCCCCTCCTTTGAGGCTTCTTCTTTTATAGGGTTTTAAGCACTGCCCAGTGGTGTGGCATCACACCACCATCGAGAGCCCATCACATGTCAATAATCACATAGTGCCATCTAAAGCATTTGTAACATTGAGATGGTTTCCCATGCTAGTCATCAGTAACGAAAATTTGTAAGTTCACACAAGACTAGTATCAATATAAAAAGATACAAAGTAGTCTGTACATAGGCATAGATGAAAGCCTATTTTCACAGGAATATTTCACGGCGCACATTGAAGAAACATTCAGCAACATTTCACTTGCAAAAAACAACCCATTGTATTAAATCAGGGGAAAGGTCAGCACTAGAGAAAAAGCATTTCGAGAAGGCCTTTGAGCTAGCATTGCACATTTAAACAAAATGAACTCTAAACCCTTCTTCAAATATAATTCAATTAAATCAATTCAAATGAAGAATATATATAGAGCTTTCACAAAATATTATTACATGAAAATGGCTAATGTTAGAAATACCCTACTACTACAAAATGTCACAATATTCGTATAAATGCATGTTTTTCATATTTCATTTTACAAAATGTGTTTTTAATATGTAATAAACTATAGAGCCTCTAGTAGCATATTACAAAACATCAAGCTTGTACTTCATTGCTACACATTTGTGCACTGACTTTTTCAACAGGTGCATTCTCAGGAAAGAGCATGGAAAAAACTAGGCCACTTCACATAGCATCACAATTTTCATTATCATACGTTAATATGCAACATATGCATTAAATATTTATTATTGCAACTCCTTCATATGTATTAGTGTTGTCTTATAAATGTGTTTCCTTTGTCTCATGTTTTAAAGCACGCTTTTACAATGCTTCTACTACACTTGTCTCTGTTTCATATGTCACTGTGTCTAACGTGTGCAACATGTACTTTCAGACTTTAGTGTCTTACATGTATAAACATGTTGTGTATTATGATTTTTTTAAATCAAGCTACTTCACCAGCAAAAGGTAACCTTCTTTCGGTATTGCGCTCGGTAAAAACGTTATATGGCAAAAAACTGTTACATTGAATGAAAACAGAGAAAATTAAGAAAATTGCTTTAAAAAAACTTGTAACTACACAGAAATGGTACATATAATTCTTCATATTGGATTCTACCTTTAAACACTCTAATTCAGGGTAAATCATTGAAGTACATTCCGCATGTTCCCTATTGAAACAAAATAAAGTGAACAATCCTTTCATGACTGCACTTCAAATGACATGTTCTGGTGTTTTTCAGAAATACTAAATTGAAGTTGCATTTCTAAAATGGCAATCAACAGCATACTTTAAAAAAAATGCTGAGTCAAGAACTTTATGGTATAATGAGTGTGATCCCTGGCAGAGCGCATCTCTTCATGGGCCGTAATACAAATAGAGCGCACTGTCCCGCTCTTCAATGAGGGGAAACGTCCGTTACAACGTGTGCTAAACCACACATGCCGTTTCCCCACAAGCGCAACCACTCTTGCCTTAACCACACATATGCATGTCAAGACATATGCGCTGTCTAGATACTGGAATTGGCAGGACTGAGAACAGGAAGGACTGGGTGAGGAGGCAGTGAGGTAAGTGGGGCTGGGGTCAGGTTTTGGGGGGTAGTTTTTATGGGTTGGGGTCGTTTTTTTAGGGCTGGGGGTCAGGT
The DNA here is from genome assembly GCF_964204655.1 of Triturus cristatus. Lineage (NCBI taxonomy): Eukaryota > Metazoa > Chordata > Amphibia > Caudata > Salamandridae > Triturus > Triturus cristatus. The sequence goes on from NC_140594.1 coordinate 585,602,450, forward strand.
TTGTTTTCAGGGCTCATGGAGGGTCTGGGAAGTTTTTAGAGCTGTGGGGGGAGGGGGGGTTGGGGTAGTTTTTAAGGCTCAGAGGGAGTCTGGGTAGTTTTTAGGGCTGGGGGTAGGGGTACTTTTTAGAGCTCATGGGGGGGTTTGAGGAGTTTTTAGGGCTCAGCTGGGGCTGGGCTAACTGTTAGGGATAAGGGAGGCGGGCTCGTTTTTAGTGCTTAGGAGGGTCTGGGTAGTTTTTAAGGTTCGCGGGGGGGGCAGGGCAGTTTTTAGGGCTTGAGGGGGTCAGGTTTGTTTTTAGGTCTCAATGGGGCAGGGTAGTTTTATAGGGCTCAGGGGGTGGTTTTTAGGGTTTGGGGATGGGGTTGGGTGTGAACTTTACCACACATATCCCTTTAACAGTCTTGCCTTTACCACAAAATTGCATGGTAAAGGCATGCGTGATAAAGGCATGCGTCGTAAAGAAATGCGTTGTTCAGACACATTCATGGCTAGGGCAGCATTCTAGAGGCACGCGTGGTTCAGCCATGTGTACCTCGATCATATAACCTTCACTGAGGCCCATCTCTAGCTGGTTGCTCACAGCACAAACTGTTACAATGCACCCTTTTATAGTCAATGTGCTCTCGCTTCTGCACTGGGAACAGCACATTAATGAGATGCTCACTGGCTGTTTGATGCCACCACTCTGCTTCTCACAAGGACTGCAAACTTGGGCTCACATTTTAAGGTGACAGGAGTAAAGTGGGTAACTACACCCATCCTCCCAGATCCTCCCATCTATCACTGGGGACTTCTTTTTGTTGTATTAGCTGGCATTTGGATAGTGCCCAAATTACAACAGTGTGGATTGTTTCTGGGTGGACATGTAGGTGTGTTTGCAGAAGTATGTGGCTTTAGTCTGACATATGTGAGAAGAGTTGGGTGTAGTCAGGGTTGGACTGGTCATAGCAGGCACCGGGCATTTCCCTGGAGGGCTGGGGGTCGGTTTTGTGGTCGTGGGGGCTAGTTTTGTCACTAGGGGCTGGTTTTGCAGCACTGCTGCAATATTGACCCCTGTAACAAAAGAGGGAGTGGTGCTTCTTATTAGCACCCCCCTCCCGCTCCCGGGGCCGGTCGAGCAGCAGTCTGCCAGGGCTGGTTGCTGTTCCCAGTCTGGACCTGGGTGCAGTAATCTGTGTGTCACTTTTCCGCTAACCTGTTGCCTTCTCCCTATACATGAGATACTTATGATAACAAGTCTAGGGTAAACTTTGACTATCTATTCCGACGAAAATTGCGTGGGTGAGCAGATGAACGTTCACTAACACCTACCCATGGACTCCTAGATAGGCTCAGGAGGTCTTAGGTTTCTTTCATCTTTAGTTAATTCACTGTGCTTGGCAAAAAACCTCCTTAGTGAGGAATTGGGCTTCTGACCGGCAAAGTGGCTGCCAAAAATCCAGTGGAAAGTTGCCAAAATCCAACTCCCTTCATTGTCTCAGAGACTTGCTTGTACGACACTGGCAGCATATTTATAATTGAACAATGAGGCAGAAATCCTTGGGCAGACTCTCCTAAATTCCCTAAAAAGGCCTTATTTATATTTTGGCAAGGTGGGTGCTCCTTCAAAATGTGACCGATGGTCCCCTTTGATATATCTAGAGTGCCACTGACTAGGACGGAACAACCCCCACATTTATGATGGAGTTTCCTGTTCACCAAAATCTAAATACCATCCCCATCTAAATCAAATACAATGCTAGCAAGCAGGCCACAAGTGTGAATAGTGGATACCCATTTTCTTAAGTCAGTAAGAACAAAGTAGGGCAAGTATAATAGTAAAGAAAAGCATGTATGGATTACGTTAACTCTTTGGACGAAAACTTTGTGGGAGATATCATGGGTAGTAGGTATTTATTCATGCACATTTATGTGAAGTTTCATTCTAACTCTTCAACTGATAGTTTGACTTCAGTCATTTTCCCAGAACTTCAATTTTACATTGTACAAAGTGAAGCAAGTCTGATAGCACAAGACCGGTGCACATAAGCAATGGGACCACTTAGCCTGAGTTTTCCGCTTCTTTTCGTGCAAAGTAAAATCTCAGCATTTTATATCCGATTAACTGTTCTTTTCTTTTGCAGGAATGTTGTCAGCAAAGTGTTGAACCTTCAGCCTTGTATCAACCTCACAATAGATTATATGGAGGCTGGTTCTTCTACATCAGGGATATTGATGATAATGGGCAATTCATAGTCAAGGAAGGACACCAGTCTGCCTGGTGTAGTCCAAATATAGGCAAAATATGTACTTTATGTTGCCAACTGGATCAGGTGGATTACCTTGTCAACTTCTTGTACCAAGTGCATGTTAACTGGGTCACATCATGTGACAGAAGCAACTAGGCAATTTTATCAACTCCATCCTTGTACTTTTTATATTTATAGGTTCTGATAGTGGTATGCATTCTGCCGACTGATCTTAGACTGCGACAGGAGAGGTACTCTCATTGACTTAAAGGGAGGAAATGTACTTCCTGTGTGTCACTGAATTTTATAACTAGCAGTTCGCTGTAACACGAGGCATTGCTCTGACAAATGTGGAGCTATCTCAAAATGAAATCCCAAGGGAATCTTTGTAGTTACTTCATATTGTCCCACACGTCACCTTCCCAACACTGTACAGTTTGCTGAATAACTGTATTCCTGTATCAAAATTGTCTACAAAAGTTTATAACCTATATGAAAGAAAAAGTGAGCAAGTTCCTACATAATCTTATAGCTAGTTCCTGATGTGGAATGGGCAACCAGGAGGCTTACTTCTGGATTCCTTTCCAGTATGCATTCTGTGGCTGTATGCATAACTCTTGGGTAACATATCTTGATGCCATACCAATCTTTCTTGCATAGTATATACTTCCTGAACACCGCTATCCTTTGTACAATATTAAATACTCATTCTGCCCTGGAAAATAAACATTAGGAACCTTTGCTGAGAAATGTTTTACAACAAGCCAAATTTTGAACAGCCTGTCATGATATGGAAGGTTCCATGAAACTGCTGTAGAGTTATCATAGTAATATAGCATATGCTACAGAATCAAAACGGATCTCTGCTCATGACAAATGAAGTGGCCTGCAAAAAACAATGGATTTCAACCTAGATCTGTGACTGGGGGTGAATGTTTGATTTGTTCATCATTCCGTCCATCATCTATTCGTTTTGCATTTGTTGCCCCAAGTGTGAAGGGTATGCCCAGATGTGGGTCCCATGCTTGCTACGCCATCAGATTCAGGCTAGCCTAGCTGATGAGGGGTGATACCCTGAAACCGGTCCTAGGAGGCTTATTTCTGGTCCAGGGAGGACCTGGCCTGGCAGTCTGGACTGGACTGCTCCCATGGGGAGCAGGGTCAAAACTAATTTGCATTTAGCTGGTTCTAAACTGGATTGGCATGGTGTGCAAAACAACGGTTTGTGCTTTATTCCCATGAAAAATGTAAGGCTCAAAACTGTTTATATGAAATGGGACTCCGCATTGTGAATGCTGTAGTATGAGGTGGCAGAGTTCCTTCCTGCTCCTCTAAAAACTGTACAGCATGCAAGTTAGTTTTCTGTACAGTATCATTAACTTCCACAAAAAGTTGTAAATAGTCTATAGGCAAACAGTTTGCAGTATTGACTTTACATCCAGCAATTCCAGTGAAAAAAGGAATTGCAGACTGGAAACTACTAAGGGTTGCCAAGTGAACTCCCATGCTGTGCTCGGCATGGCACATGTTCGCACTCTGGATTGTACTTCAATCTTAGTTTGTTTCAATGGCACAGATTGTGCTTGTGATGGAACATCATGACTGATGCTGGAATGATGGGGGAAGCAGCCAGATACAGCAGTTTTACTGAGCCAGATTGGGGATGCGTAAGGCCCCAGTGAAATATGCTGAATTTGTCCAGGTGTAATTTGCCAACACCGGTACACATTTCAGTAGCACCCTCACGATATCCGCTTTCTGGTCGGAGCAGCAAAGTGCAGGCAGAAAGGGGGCTTTCTTATTTTAGATTCCAGCTGGATCTAAAACAAAGGCCGAATTTAAAGGGCCATCAGCCCTCCTTTGGTTAGAGTATGATACTGACTGGTAGTTATCCTGAGCCTAACACCTAGATGCCAACGCAATAGACAGGAAACAAAGACACACAGCTTATCACTCTAAAAGTACTTTGGAGCTACTACAATTGGAAGGCAATTTTTGGCTTAGTTCAATCCTTATATATGCATTGTTCATGCCCTATAAGAATGTCAGATGTATCGGTGTGTACAAGCATTTACACAAATAAAAACGTAAATAGCACTTATTCATTATTTTTAATTCCTTTAAAACACTGCTCATCCCAATGTAAGGTGTCAGAGCACATTACAACAGGTGCATACATTATACATTGACAATATATCCCACAAATGTTTAATCAATGTATAGGATGTTACATAAGACGATGCAGCTTTCAAGGTGTAGGAATCACACATAGGCTTTACTGGTAGGAATTATATGGTAAAAGTGCAACGCTGGGAGAAACACAAAGCCAGGATTTAAAACATAACTCTGTGCTTGGGGTTGTCTGTACTATTAAAGGATCTCTGTGTCAAAACCAGTAATCCACTTACTTATCTACATAAAATACAAGTCTCTCCTCTGCATGTTACATGATGTGCTTTGCAGGAGACATGTTAATCATCTCTGCTATTTTCTGAGTTACAACTGTGACTAGATAAAATACAAATGTCTCCAACAAGTGCATTAACCATCAGAGTTATCTTATCATTATTATTATCCCTGAGATTTACTGGGCACACAAAGCTCTCTGTAGCAGGTGCCTTAACCCCATTAGATATTTTAAAATGCAGCCTTTGCAACCAATAAAGCCAAAACAGATTTACTTTCACCTTCCTCCTTGTTGTTAATTTTGTTATGGCAGAGTTTAAAAAAAATACATATATAAGTTGACTGTCAAATGGCTTTTTATGACTCCGCCTTCGAGACCCCATCCCATTTTTGTTGCCAACTTGCTTGACCCCCAATTTATGGGTTCCCAAAATAAAGATATTCCAATTCCAGCACAATTACAATTCACTTGCAAATTTTGCCCGACTGAGGAGCTGGCAACCATGGTTTGTGACAGGAAAATCCAGTGGCAGAGAGTGAAGTAGCGTAGAGTGGCATGGAGTAGCATGTTGTAGAGCAGAGTGGAGTGAAGTATAGTGGAGTGGCATAGAGTGGAGACAAGTGGCATAGAATGGCATAGAGGGAGGTACACAGAGTGGAGTAGAGTGGAGTGGCATAGAGTGGTGTGTCCTAGAGTGAAGTGGCATAGAGTGGAGTAGTGTTGTATAGTTGTGTAGCATAGAGTGGAGTAGAGTATTGTGGAGTGTCGTAGTGTGGAATGGCGTAGAGTGGAGTAGAGTTTTGTAGAGTGAGGTGACATTCAGTGGCATAGAGTGGAGGGACATAGAGTGGAGTTGTGGAGCAGAGTGGAGTAGTGTGTAGGAACGTTATAGAGTGTTGTGAAGTGGCATAGAGTGGAGTAGAGTGTCGTAGAGTAGAGGGGTGTAGAGTGTTGTTGGTTGGCATAGAGTTGAGGGAGTGGAGGAACATTGAGTGGAGTGCCATAGAGTGGATTAAAGTGTCATACAGTGGAACAGAGTGGAGTGGCATAGAAGGAAGTGGAGTAGAATGGAGTGGAGTAGTTTAGAGTGGACTTAAGTGTCATAGAGTGGAGTGGTATAGTGTGGAGTAGAGTGCCACAGAGTGTCGGGAAGTGGCGTAGAACATAGGGGTGGAGAGTGGAGTGGGATAGAGTGTAGTGGCTTCCCTCAGAGTAGAGTGGAGAGGCATGTCATAAAGCGGCGTGGCGTAGAGTGGCATATTGCAGAGTGACTTAGAGTGGAGTGGTATAGACTGGAGTGGCGTAGAGTGAGTAGCATGTCATAGAGTGAAGTAGCATTTCGTAGAGTGGAGTAGCATGTCATAGAAAAGAGTTGAGGGGCATGTCATAGAGTGGAGTGGTGTGTCGTAGAGAGGAGTGAAGTGGCGTGTCGTGGATTGGCATGTCATTGAGTGTCTCAGAGCGGAGGGGCATAGAGTGGAGGGGCAGAGTGGAGTGGCGTAGAGTGGAGTACCATTTCATAGAGTGGAGTAGCATGTCATAGAGTAGAGTGGAGGTGTATTTCATAGAGTGGCATGTTGTAGAGTGGAGTGGCATGTCGTAGAGTGGCATAGAGTGGAGTTCCATAGAGTGGAGTGGCGTGTCCTAGAGTGGAGGGTCATAGAGTGGAGTGGAGTTTCGTGGAGTGGGGTTTCGCAGAGTGGAGTGGCATGTCCTAGAGTGGTGTGGCATGTGGTAGAGTGTCGTAGAAAGGAGGGGCGTAAATTGGAGAGGCGTAAAATGGAGGGGTGTAAAGTGGAGGGGCGTAGAGTGGAGGGGTGTAAAGTGGAGTGGCATGTTATAAACTAGAGTGGAGAAGCATACAGTGGAGTGGTTTGTCGTAGAGCAGAGTGGAGTAGCATGGGGTGGCATGTCGTAGAGTAGAGTGGAGTGGCGTATTGTAGAGTGGCGTGTCAGTGAGTGTCTTGGAGTGGAGTGGCTTACAGTGGAGTAGCATGTCGTAGAATGGAGTGGCGTGTCATAGAGTAGAGTAGAGTGAGTGGCATGCTCTTCAGTGGCATGTTGTAGAAAGGAGTGGCACAAAAATGTGCTTCATTTGTGCTTCATTTGTGCTTTCCAAATTTTGATATATTCTGAAATATCTACACAGTTCATTTACAGACATTTAAATGTTGTGTGCTAGAAAAAAACCTTTTCTTTCACAGCATGATTGCCACATAAATCCTCTCACTTTGAAGTCAGAGAAAGACAAGTAACCACTAAGCTTCCTCAGAAGATAGAGCCTGACATTCGACCTCTGTCTTTGAATGCACAGCAAATGTGACAGGATAAGAACAAAATGTAAATGCCTTTTATAGAAAATAAGCACTTGGGAAAGAATACAGCCTTGGTAAACAGATGATGCTTCAGAGGTGGGACTAACTCAAGCTGGAAAGCCTAAAACAAATAATGCCTGCAAATCGAAAGCAAGCAACTGTGAGTTGCAAAACAGAAAGCAAATGGTAAGTAATGGGCGGAATGCATTCCCAGAGAAGCTTTTAGACAGCCACTAAGATTTTGTCTCGCAACCAGACAGCTATGCTGCTTGTAGGCTTCAACCTAACAAGCTTTCAGAATGTCACCATGAAGTCTTTTGTAACCAGACAGCTGCTCTGTCTGGCAGGCTTATGTAGGAAAGTGTCCCTTTTTTACATGGTCACCCCCACTTTTTGTCTGGTATTCAGTGTAATTTGGTCAGGAAGTACACTTGGTTCCTACTCACCAGGTCCCCAGTGCCACATTTCTTTCCCTAAACTGTACAATTGTTCCCCCAGTTGACAATACCTTCCCCCCCTGCAAGTCCCTAGTAATTGGTAACCTAGATACCTAGGGCAGGGGCACTATAGAGGGTCCCCAAAGGCTGCAGCATGTATTGTGCCACCCTAAGGGACCCCTCACCTAACTCATGAAGACTGCCATTGCAGGCTGCATGTCTTGGTGCAGCCAAAAGTGAAAACACTACATGGCACACATCCCTGTGTGCCATGCTTGCAGACACTGCATGCAGTATAGGTAAGTCACCACTACAGCAGGGCCTACAGCCCAAAGGCAGGGTGCAGGACATGTGTGGACATATCTGCATGAATAGATATGCCCCTGTGCTGACAAATTCAATACTGACAGTGCAAGTGACCAGGGAAGCCATTTTAAGTATGTGTGCTGGACACTAGTAAAAACAAGCTCCCCAGCTACATAATGGCTTCACTGAAACCAAAGATGTTTCATGTCAAACATTGTTATATGGCCATTAGGGACATTGTCGACATTGCTAAGTTAACATGAGCTTTGCTGCCATGATGCTGCTTTTGCGCACGTTCCTACATGACTTTATTTGGCAAGACTCTGGTTGTGCCTTTCACATGAGAACTGTCTGCTTTTCGCATTCTCTGCTAGTTTCCTGGAGTTTAGTCTGAACACAATGTGCAAGGTCGATAAACAATGCCCTTGTTATTCTGTTCTGGTCAGTCCCTAGCACCTAGACAAAACATGCTAAATACAGCTGCACTGCTGGAGACTCATGCCTTGATATTACAGGGATGCATGTTGTTCAAACACACACTTGGAGAGAGACCTTTCCATGGAGAAGAGCTACGCTGGTCCTATGATGTAAACCTTCCATCTAGGCTTTAAGGTATGGGGTCTGCTGACAAAGCCCAGAGATCTTCTATTATATAATAATGCATCTTCCAGTCAAGGGGAGGGTGGTTAGGCCTTATAGTACTTTTTCCACTGACTGTATATGATGACATCCCCCTTTATATTCTATGGAATTGTAACAATGCTAATTGTTCTGAGTTTATGCATTTTGCTGCTGGTAGTAGCTCGTATACTGCATTATAGAGCACGATAGTTAAAATAAACATTTTGAACCTATTACAGTGACTCTGCCAATTCTTAATGTGGACAAGTACGAGTGAGTGAGCGAAAGGGTATGTCTTGCTATTGCAATTCCTGAGGGAGTCGAGAGTGTTGTGTTCTGGGTTGTCCCATCATTGGTAGCTTCGTGATTATGTAGAAGAACAAATGAGACACTATAGCTAGTGGGTTTGGGGATTTTGGGTACTAAGGTGGTAGGAAGGTACAACCCCTATACACCGAGGTCCTGTTTTCCGGCGCATAGTTCTGCGTATGTGCAGAATCCCCGCAACATGGCGAAGCCAACGTTTGGTCTGGTTCTTACCTGTGAGACTCCTGAGCAGTGCTTGTGCTTGTCCACGATTCCCTCACTTATGTTTCGGAGACGGTTGTGACGGTGTTGCCTCCTATATCGTGATATTTTATAGGTTTTTCAAGCTTGAATTTTAAAAGGTCTTTCGCTTTCTTATTAACCTGTTATTGCGCTGCCACGCATAGGTTGTTATTCTCTATAATTGATTATGGCGATTGTTATTGCGCCTCCTAACTGCGCACCGCTCAGGGCTTATTTGACTCAATATGGAGTACCTGATGCAGGTTTTGCGCTGATCTTTGTTGTGGAAGCGGATGCAGTTTACCTATTTGTTTGTCTCACATTACAACCTTTACGTCGTAGATACCTGAGGAATTTTTTTCTAAAGTACAACATCACCACAGCAGAAGAGGCCCGTAACTGTCTGCTGGCACCTCCTTCTGAACTAGTTTGTTTTAAAAAATGTTGCTTTTTTAAACAATTTTTAAATATATTTTAGAACAATGTTGGTTTATTATGTATGTCTCCGAGCACTTGCACTTTTTCTATTCATTATGCTGCTAGTTATTGAGTACTGTACGTTGAAATTGTATATTCTTGTCTTACCATGAGTTTTTATTTTTCACCTCAAATTGTACAACCCTGATTTTATTACGAAGTTTTTAATGTCCTTGCACTTTCATTATGCTGCTTGTTAGAATCCGGGTTGTCTGGTTGGCACAGGTAGGTACTTGTGACAAGCAGGGAACCTTTCCTCTAGTCAGGGTAAGGGGTTACACTACTAAAACAACCCCTGCTCACCCTCTAGGTAGCTTGGCGCGAGCAGACAAGGCTTATCTCAGAGCGTTATAGGTTAAGCATTTGTGAACACATACAGTAACCAAGTGACAACACTACAAATGGACACCACACAGGTATTTATATTAAAAATAAGGATTCTTTATATAGGATTATCACAAGACCATTGAACGATTAAAAATACACAATACGGTTTCTTAGTTGGTAGAAGGTTGCTTAGCTTCTCTTAAGTTCTTAAATGCGACACTTTAAGTCAATGTACCTTAGATGCGACACGAAGGGCAACGAAAGTGTTGCAGCGATGCAGATGCGTTGAAGTTCTTGGTGCAAAAGAAATAAGGATGGGATCTTCCAGATGCGTTACGCTTCTCCGATGTTGCGAGAAGGCTCGACTCGATGCGTCAGCTACAGCGGCGTCACCTTTGGCGAGATGCGACGACAGCGGCCCTGGCAGCGGCACTTTTCTCCGACGTTGCGAGACGTTTCCGCTCGATGCGATGCTGCAGCGGCGACACCCCTTCTGCGAGATGCGACGACAGCGGCTCCAACGGCGGCACGCTTCTCCGTGGATGCGAGGTGCTTTTCTGGATGCGGTGCAATGTGACAACTACGATACCTGCGATGGCGACACGCTTCCTCCTCGATGCGAGACTCTTCTCTCGATGCAGTGCAATGCGACAGCTACGATGGCTGCGATGGCGACACGCTTCTTCGGCGTTGCGAGACACTTCCGGAATGATGCGAGATGCTTCCGCTCGATGCGATGCTGCAGCGGCGACACTCTCTGCGAGATGCGACGGCAACAGCTCCGACGGCGGCACGCATGCTCTTCCTTGCGTCGCGCTTCCAGCTCCTTGCGACACGCAGTCCCTCAGAAGGCCCAACAACAGCAACAGGCACTTCCAAAAGACTCTGGGGAGCTGGGGGGGAAGTCCACTGGTCCTGGGACTTCGTTCAGGGGGCAAGCTCAGTTCAAGCCCTTGGAGATCTTTTCAAAGCACAAGTTGAAGCAAAGTCTTTAGTAGTCTTTCTCCTCTCCTTCAGCAGCAAGGCAACCACTGCAGGCCAATCCCCCAGGTCAGGGACAGTACTCCTCCTACAGCTTTCCCAGTTCCTTCTCCTCTGGCAGAGGTTCTTCTTGTTTCAGCAGGATCTAATTTCTTGGGAGCAGGGTCCCAATACTTATACCCCTAATTCCTTTCTTCCTCTGGGGTAGAGGGGCCTTTGCCCAGTCCAAACCAGTTCTTGAGCACTCTGTTGACATGACTCTGCCTTTCTATTCAGGGTGCAGGGCAGAGACATCAGCCGCTCCGCAGGAGGTGGAGCCAGCATTGTGGTAGCAGAGCACAACCCTATTCAGGGCCCAGGTGTACTCCTCCCACCCATCTGACTGCCAATCTTCCTATTCACCACCAGGCTACCTAGCCCTGCCCCTCTGGGTTTCCCCAGCCCTGTCACTCACACAACCAGACAGGCAGATACACATCATAGCAGAGGCGGGCTGAAATGGTCAGGCAAGCAAATACCAACTTTCTAAAAGTGGTATTTGCAAACACAGAATATTAAAATAAACTTTACTAAAAGATGTATTTTATTATTCTGAGTTCAGGCATACTAAATTCGAATTTCTACCATGTTCCCTGGGCCTGTTAGGATCATAGGATGTAACAATTCTAACAGCCCATTCTGGCCTATGGAGAACAGGTAGCCTTACAATAGTGAAAAACGAAAATGGCTGTAATTCACTATTAGGACATGCCACACACATCAAGGCTTGTCCTACCTTATGCTTACAATGCACCCTGCCCTTGGGCCTACCATAGGGGTGACTAATATGAAGTTAAGGGAAGGTTTAGGGACTGGTAAGTGTGGGCACTTACCCAGTCAGCATGACAGTACCAGACTGCACGCAGGTTCTGCAATGGCAGACCTTAGATACATTTTACCAGGCTGCTTCTGTGGGTGGCACAACCAGTGCTGCAAGCCCACCAGCAGCATTTGTATTTACAAGCCCTGGGCATTTCTGGGGCACTTTACTGGGGTCTGACAGTAAACCAAATAAGCCAATCATGGAATCCAACCAACATATACATTTTAAATAGGGAGCACTTGCACTGTGGCACTGGTTGGCAGTGGCACAGTGCTCTGAGCAGCTAACACCAGCAAAACACATGAGGCACAGCGACAAAAAGTGCAAGGGAGACTCACACCAAGGTGCCAGGTCTAACACGTGTCCCCTCCAGCTGAAAAGTGGGGAGAACTACCCTACCCCAGGGAGTTCCTCATCACTAAGGCGGAAAAATCTGGACAGACCGTCAGCATTGGCGTGATCTGTACCAGGGCAATGTTCCATCGTGAAATCCATACCCTGTAGGGAAATGGACCTCAGCAACTTTGGATTCTCACCCCTCATATGCATCAACCATCTGAGGGGCCTGTGGTCTGTCTGAACGATAAACTCTTTGGAGAAGTTGGGAGCCAAAAGCACGGGCGCCGTGCACATAGCAGCTTTCAGGGCCTCAAAAGATTTCTGACAGGTGTCAGTCCAGATCACCTTCCTGGGCTGCTTCCTTGAAGTCAGCGCTGTCAAGGGGGCAACAATGTTGCCATACCCCTTGACAAACCTCCTGTAGTACCCGGTGAGACCTAGGAAGGCTCTCACCTCTGTCTGGGTTTTTGGCGACTCCCAATTCAGGATGGTTTCTATCTTGGGTTGAAGGGGTGCCACCTGGCCACTCCCAACTTGGTGCCCCAAGTACACCACTGAGCCCTGCCCTATCTGGCACTTACTCGCCTTGATCGTGAGGCCTGCCCTCCGCAGAGCCATCAACACTTCCCAGAGGTGGCGCAGGTGTTCCTCCCACGTGGAGCTGAACACTGCGATGTCATCCAGGTAGGCTGCACTGAACGAATCCTGCCCAACCAACACCTGGTTGACCAACCTCTGGAAGGTGGCAGGGGCATTTTTCATCCCAAAGGGCATAACCCGGAACTGGTAATGCCCATCAGGGGTGGAAAATGCTGACCTCTCTTTGGCCCCATCGGTCATGGCGATCTGCCAGTACCCAGATGTTAAATCAAACGTGCTGAGGTAGTTGGCAGCCCCTAGCCGATCTATGAGCTCATCAGCTCTGGGGATGGGGTGTGCGTCAGTCCTGGTGCTCGAATTGAGTCCTCTGTAGTCCACACAGAACCGGAGTTCGGGTGTGGCTCCCGGCGCTGCAGCCTTTGGGACCAAGACCACTGGGTTGGCCCAAGGACTGCTTGAGGACTCAATTACCCCAAGGGCAAACATCTTGGAGACCTCCTCCTTGATGCAGGCCCTTACCCTGTCAGTCACCCTGTAGGCCTTGTGCCTCACAGGTTTACTATCTCAAGTGTCCACATCATGGACACACCAATCAGTGACACTGGGGACCAGGGAAAACAGGTCCGAAAAAAGTCCCAGCAGCTGGCGACAATCATTCTGTTGCTCAGGGGTCAGGGCGGAAGAGAGGATGACACCATCCATTGACCCATCTTGCTCCTTGGCTGACAGGAGGTCAGGAAGAGGCTCGGTCTCCTCCTCCATCCCAGCATCTGTCGCTAAGAGCATGCCCACTTGGGACCTCTCCAAGTGGGGCTTGAGGCGGTTGACATGTAGGACCCTTAAGGGGTTCCTAGGAGACTTCAGGTCCACCACGTGGGTAACAGGACTCTTGCGCTCCACAACCTCAAAGGGACCGGTCCACTTATCCTGGAGCGCACATGGCTCCACGGGGGCCAAGACCCACACCTTCTGTCCAGGCTGAAGCTCTACCAGAGTGGCATTCTGGTCGTACCACCGCGTCATCTCCTCCTGGCTGGCTTCCAGGTTTGCCTCAGCAAGTTCCCTGAAACGCCTAGTCTGGTTTCTGAAGGCCAGCATGTAGCTATATACATTCTGGGGAGGCTTCCTGGGAGATTGCTCCCAGCCTTCCTTGACCAGACTTAGAGGTCCTCTCACTGGGTGTCCGTACAGAAGCTCAAAGGGACTGAACCCTATAGACTTCTGTGGCACCTCTCTGTAAGCAAAGGGAAGGCATGGTAAGAGGACGTCCCACTTACGCCTCATGGGTCCTTCCAGGCCCATTATCATGCCTTTGAGGGTTTGGTTGAATCTCTCAACCAACCCGTTTCCTTGGGGGTGGTAAGGGGTGGTGAACTTGTAGGTTACACCACACTCTTGCCAAAGGGATTTCATATATTTAGATATGAAATTGGTACCTCGGTCAGACACCACCTCTAGAGGGAATCCCACTCGGGAGAAAATTCCCATCAGCGCCCGTCCCACCACGGGGGCTGTCACTGTCCTCAGAGGGATGGCTTCCGGGTACGGAGTGGCATGGTCCACCAGGACCAGGATGAACCTATTGCCCATCACTGTCCTGGGGTCCAGTGGCCCTACAATGTCAATCCCCACTCGCTGGAATGGGGTACCGACCACAGGGAATAGTTGGAGTGGAGCCTTCTGCTTCCTTCCACTCTTCCCACTTGCCTGCCAAGTTTGGCATGTTCTGCAGTGAGTATCTGAACTACTGCGCATTTGGGGCCAAAAGAAGTGGGTGACAAGCCTTTCAAAGGTCTTGTCCTGCCCCAAATGTTCTGCTAAGGGTACATCGTGAGCCAGCCCCAGTAGGAAGGCTCTGAAACGCTGGGGTACCACCAGCACACGGGCTGACCCAGGCTCAGCAACCTTAGGCTCAGAATACAGGAGGTCGTTCTCCCAGTAAATGAAATGAGTTCCGGACTGATCACCGTTGGCCTGGTCTGCAGCCTGCTGCCGCATACCCACAAGAGAAGGGCATTCTTTCTGCTCCCTGCAGAACTCTTCCTTGGAGGGTCCTCCTTCGTGCTGCCAATGGGTCAGCTCAGGCAGGTCCCCCAGTTCAGCTATCTGTTCCCCTGTAGGTTCCTGGGCATGCCCCTCAAGGTCTGCTTCCTCCTGGACTGTGGGAACTTCAGGAGCCGGTTTCCCGTGCCCCCTGCTCCTTCTCTTTAAGGCCGGTCCCTGGGCCTCCCTCTCAGGCTCCAGGAGCTCTTGAGCACCTCTACTGGCTGCCATGGACCGTGTGGTGACACACACCCAATCCGGCATACCCAACATCTCCAGGTGAGCACTTCGCTCCACCTTAGCCCAAGGTGAGCTCTCCAAGTCGTTCCCTAACAGACAGTCTACAGGCATGGCGGGCCTCACAGCTACTTGAAGAGTACCAGAGACCCCTCCCCCCACTGAAAGGGAACCTGAGCCACTGGGCAGTGACTCTCGGTGTTGTCAGCAGCAACAACCGGATAGAATGCTCCTGGGACAACCTGCTCCTGAGACACCAGGTGGCGCTTGACAGCCGTCACACTGGCTCCTGTGTCTCTGAGAGCTTCAACCCTATGGCCATTTATGGTCATCCACTGCCTGTATTTTTTAGTGTTCTCAGGCAGCTGGGTTTGGGGGACCACTTCACAGTCTCCTAATGAGACAAGGGACATCTCTGTGGGACCCCACCCACCTTGGACACCCATCTCCTCCCCCAGGGCTACACTAGTCACCTGCCGGGATGGAGCACCAGTGGGTGCTGGTTTACCAAATAATGGACACTTCATATCAGAGGCAAAATGCCCCATGTTACCACACTTGTAACATTTGATGGGCCCCTTCTGAACAGGTGTACCTGTCGGGGCCCTGGTCGGTTTCTGTGGTGGGGGAGACTGAGAACCTTTTCCTTGGTTCCCTTGGGGATAACTTTGGGGCCTCCTCTGGAACTCCCTCTGTTTACCCTTGTCCCCCCCACTCTTCTGCTGGGGACCCTGCCCACCTTTGGCAGAATCTCCCACTTGACCGCCTCCTCAGCAAGCTTCCTAGGGTTAGTCAGCCTACTATCAATCAGGTGCTGGCGTAGCTCAGGAAAACAATTACTGAACAAGTGCTCCCATGCTATTAAATCAAGAAGCCCTTGAAAATCATTAACCTTGCTACCCTTCACCCAACCATCCAGTGCTCTGCAAAAAAAGTCACATACTCAACATACGTACTGTTTGGAATCTTGGTGCAACCCCTGAACCTTTGCCTATACAACTCAGGGGTCAACCCATACCTAGACATCAAAGCAGCCTTCATATGGGGATAGGAATTATAATCATCTGAAGGCAAATCCAGCAGTGTATACCGCCCCTCACTAAGGAACCGTCCCCACAACCCCGCTCCCCAATCTTTCTCAGGGACCCGGTGGGAAGACATGGCTACCTCATAGGCCTTAAACCACTGCCCTATGTCATCATTCTTGAAGAATTCCTTAACCACATCCTTGGGTATGTACACCCTTGATTCTGTCTGCACTGACGGTGTGCTGCCACCAGAGGGAGTAGACTCTAAACTCTTAGCTTTCAGATCTAATTCCCTCAACATTGTTTCATGCTCCATTTGTATTCTTCTCTCTTCCAGAGCCAGCTTTTTGCTTTCTAGCTCCAGCTGCCCATTTAACTTGAGCTTTGCCATTTCCATTTCGTGCATCCTACCCTCTCTTCTATCTGCCAGCTCCTCTGGAGATATACTTTTCCTAGAAACACTGCTACCAGCAGGGGAAGGGCTTCTCCTTCCTCTTGAGCCCACTGGCCCATCCAGCTGTTCCTCTGCATCATCATCATCAGTGGCATTCCTTGCTTCTACCCAGGCCCTCAGCGCCTTGTAGAACTCTGCCTTGTTTTTACATCCAGTTGTAGAAACATTAAACTTCTTGCAAAAGAATTTCAGCTGTGATAACTTGTAGCTGTCTAGTTTCTCTTCTTCCCATTGAAATTCTGTGTTGACAGAGACTATGGATGCTGCTTTCTCCACCATGGTTAAGCTTGGCAGTGCTCAAAAATAGACAGTCCCAAAAAGAAATCTACCAACAAGTATTGTTTGCGTTAAGGTCTGAACTCACTAAGTAGTGTTCACCAATCACTGTACATGAGTCACAAATGCAAGTCCAGAATCCTCACCGCTGACCACCAATGTTAGAATCCGGGTTCTCTGGTTGGCACAGGTAGGTACTTGTGACAAGCAGGGAACCTTTCCTCTAGTCAGGGTAAGGGGTTACACTACTAAAACAACCCCCGCTCTCCCTCTAGGTAGCTTGGCGCGAGCAGACATGGCTTATCTCAGAGCGTTATAGGTTAAGCATTTGTGAACACATACAGTGTCAGTCAGTCAGTCAGTCAGTCAAAATTACTTTATTCGGCTCATATCAAGAGCCATAAAAGTGCAAAACATCACAATAAATACAATATATATTACATTAAAAATAGACATGTGCACATGATTTAAAAACACTACATTAAAATAAGACAAGGTCGGGTTTGCTCATGAATCACAATCAATTTTAAAACAAGACTAGGACCACTTGATTTTTTTCCTTAATCTCATCGCAATAGTCAAAAAATTTGCAATGTTAAAAATCTCCCAGGTAGTACTTAGCAGCTGGAGATACAAAAGGGCAGGTTTGACTTGTCTGAATCCCTTATTCTTGATAAGGGGGATGATGAATTTTCTGCGGAGAGGGGACAAATGTTTACAAAAGAAGATAAGATGAACAGTATCCTTAAGAGAGTATCTGTCACATGAACAGATCTCTAGGTCCCTGTCCTTCATCCATCCTGCGGAATCTGTGAACAAAAGATGATATTTGTTCAGTCTAAACCTTGTCAATAAAAAGCGATGATTCATATTGTTCACAATGGTCAGGTAAGGTTCAATGCTGCATGTAGTAATTAATAGCTGATGGGCCTTTACTGTAGGTTTTATTAACTCCCTTTCTTCTCTGGCTAAAGTGGTTCTGCATTTATATATATCTTTTACCCATTTAAGGTCTCCCTTTGATAGATTATTGGGATTATCGAATATATCTGGGCGACCTATATCGTCACTTAAGTTCTTAACATAACGGAGCCATGGGATAGCCCTTCCGAACTCAAGTGATAAACAGTCTGTTATGATTTCACGATTTAAATCGAGTTCCGGATTTAGCCAGATTGATAACCATTTTAATAGGGGGGCTAAAGCTATCCGATCAGTTAGGTAACCAACCCCACATTCTTGGTGTACAATATAACCCGAGGTGGCCTGGGGAAGCGATAGAAGGGATTTTAAGAACTTGTCCTCTACCACCTGAAGTTCCTTCACATTTTTGAAACCCCACAGGTCCGCACCATACATAGCTATGGAAATGCATTTAGCTGCATAAATGTTCAGTATGGCTTGCATGGGTTTCACCCCCAATTTACGAGCAAAGTCCAGAACGCCTATGATGGATCTAGCAAAGGCATTACGTTTTGCAACTAATTGAGGGGCCCAGGATGACTTGTCATCAAAGATGACCCCCAAGTATGGGAAGCTGGTGATTCTAGATAAAATGTGGCCCTCACATAGCATGGTCTTTATTTTCTTGGGTTTACAACCTACAGTCATGACGTGAGATTTAGAGAAATTCACGCTTAGGTCAAGTCTTTTCATGAAGTCGGCAAATGTGTCTAGAAGACTTTGAAGCCCTACTGCTGTACGCGCTAACAGAGCAGCATCGTCTGCATATAATAGTGCAGGAATTTGATACTTCCCAGCCTTAGGAATATCTTTACAAGACTCTGTTAAGGCAGTGGCAAGGTCATTGATGTAAAGTGTAAAAAGGAGGGGAGCTAAAATACAGCCCTGCCTTACACCATTGGAGATTCCGATCTTACCAGTGCAGTTACCCAATCGGTCGTATCTGACAGTTGCAGAAAGATCTCTATGGAGATCTGCTAGGAAGTAGACAAGATTTTCGTCTACTCCCTGCTTGAGAAGGAGTTCCCACAATTTCGACCGATTCACTCGGTCGAAAGCCGAGGATAAGTCCATAAAGGCCAGGTGTAACGTCCCTTTCTTAGCTATAGTGTATTTACCTATTAAAAGGTAAAGATTCAAGCTTTGGTCTATGGTGCCACGGCCCTTACGGAACCCATATTGTAGGCACGAAAGGGTGTTGGTATCCTCCAACCAATCTGTTAATTTGCCCAAGACTACACGCCCCAGGACTTTAACTGCGGAATCGATGAGTGAGATAGGGCGGTAGCAACTAGGGTCCCCTCTGTTACCCTTTTTAAAAATGGGTATGATCACGGACTCGGACCAAGTGTCCGGAATGCCTGCGACACAGACCCTGTTAAAAACGTTCAGCAAAACTGTAGACCAAGTCTCAATGTCTGATTTAAAAAGGTCCGAGGGGACGCCATCGGGACCCGGAGCCTTATTGCTCGTCATCTTGCCGATGGCCTCAGCCACCTCGCCCTTGGTTACGAATAAAGTATATTGTTTTGAAGTGGGAAGAGGGGGATTTAATCCACCGTTCATACCCACTTCATAGACTGACTTGAAGTGAGAGTGCCACTGGTGAACCCCAATACCGCAATCTAATTGAGTATTACAGGGATCGCGAAAGAAAGGTTTATTAACAACAGACCAGAACTTAGCACTGTTGCGAAGGACGTCAACGGAAGAAAGTTCCTCCCAAGCGTCCTCCCGGATCTCCTTTTTCCTGGTATCCAAGGTTTTAGTATAGTCTTTCCTAAGTTGGACTATGTTAGACCGGTTCAAAGGTTTACTGCTCAAGGCCGCCCTCAATTTTCTGTTGGCCAAAGAACAATTTTTGTCAAACCAGCCTAAATCTGCCTTGTCCTTTGTTTTCGCTGGGCACCGAAGATCAGCTGATATCTGGGAGCAGATTGCGGAATACGCCCCTAGTACTTCCGTGTTCCCTGCTTCCAGGTCAAGGCAAGTGGTCAACTCAGGGCCAACCTTCTTTTTCAGATTTGCAAAAAAATCATCGGGGATAACTTTATCCCATCTGATTCTGCGATCCTGATCAGTTGGACGAATATGAGATTTGTCCGTTCTATCGTCGACTATAGCAGGCTGTAAAAAAAGATCAGACAAGATTAGGACCACAGGATTATGGTCACTAAAATATGTCCAAACTGCCGAATATTCCTTAGTCGTGTTCCTCAATCCTGAACTGATAAAGATATAGTCGATCACAGAATATTTCCCATTCCCTTTAAATGTTGGGATATTCTCATCCGCCATGGCAGGGAGTAACAAGCCATGGTCAGCAAGAGTTGTTTCCAAAAGTGCACCCTGTGAAGAGTGCTCAAAGTGGGCCTCCCGTGATTCAGTTGGGCCTAAGGGATCCGCCAGATAGCATTTTTCTAGGCATCTGTGGATATTAAAGTCGCCCATAATAATAATAGGACAAGTTGTCTCAATTTTCTCTCTAAAATTAGCCAAAAAACAGTGTAATGCGGTAAGATGGTCAACCGTGGTGTCTCTATGAAAAGAATTGTAAAAATTAACAATTAAAAAATTACTGCCCCCATTGAGGGAGATCTGAACTGCCAAACAGTTACAAGAACCTGTATCGAGTTGAGTCAGCGAGCCGGGAATGCTAGCTGAGATCAGGGTGACCAAACCTCCCTTGGCCCTCCCCATATGAGACGGTGCAGCAGGTGCAAAAAAGCTTTTGTATCCATCTAAACTCAGAGAGTTGTCCGTATCCCAAGTCTCTTGGAGACAGATAACTTCGCCTGAGCCGATAAGTTGTCTCCAGGCCGGGTCATCTGACTTATTTCTTAGCCCTGCTATGTTCCAAGAGACCAATTTGGTTAGAGGGCCTGTGGGACCATTACAAGCACTATTAACTGTCAAAGAAACCATGTCTGGGGTTGCTGGCTGAGTTTCAGGCACTATACTTAGTTCTAGCTGCCCTAGTCACTCATTGTCATCCAAGGTGGATAGGGCAGAATATCTATTGGAGATAGGTACCAGATAGTCAAAGGGTGTACAGCTCTTTTGGAAATTATCGGTCATCCTTGGGTCAGGAGCGGGGGGATAGAAAAAACCCAGGGGGAAGACATTAACATAATCATGATGAACTCTGGCAGAACCTGCCTGCCTTAGAATGTCCTCAACTAACCTGGGAGATCTAAAACTTATGACAATACAGTCACCATCTAAGCACTTGTTAGTCTTACCCACCCAAGGTACACGTCTAATCATCAGAAAATTATTGTGTAAATGTTGCCCCAATACAGTTTTATTTGACAAATAGTGAAGGGCTTTGTTTTTTAATGAGGACCAGTGTTCGCTGTTCCCGTCCACGAGCTTTGGAACATTAGCTAAAATAATAGAATAGGGGCAGGCCTCAGGAGGTAAGTGTAGTGTCAAGTCCCTCCCTGCGAGCCGATCCGCAGAACTGATCCTCCCCCTTGGGTACAGCTTGGGTATATCCCTACCCTGAGATATGGCTTCAACAATAGGGGGTTGGGAAATGGTAGAAGAGCCTATAGCTGGTGCAGTGCAAGGAAGTGTAGATTGCTGGTGTGTGGTGATCATAGAATCCAGCATGTTGTCAACTATGGTTGTGCACGCATTAAGGGAATTAACTACCGCAGGTCTTGGATCAGCATTTAAAACCTTAGTTTGAAGGTGTGACTCGATTTTAGTGATGCGGTCCTCTATTCGTTTCAAGATAGCCATTAACGGTACAGTAAGTAGCTTAAGGCGAGCATCAATAATGGACGCTATGTCTGACCCTATACACTTGTTACCAATATCGGGTCCCTGAGGTGTACAATGGTTGACTCCCCCGCACGATGACTCACCCACTAGGCAGGGAACACTAAGGTTAACCTGGGGCAACCCCTGTTCAGGATTGCTCTTTCTAGGGATTTTTGCCTGTTTCCGTGCTCCCTGGGAGTTATTAGCCTTTCTTTTACTTGCCGTGATTTTACCCCCCTTAGATGGCTGATTAGAAACGCCTCTTGATTGTCTAGTTCTGACAGCTACCGGAGAGGGGACAGGGCTAGGGTTAGGTAACAGGGCAGGTATAACTAAGGAGGTCTCCACCATTTCTGACCCATTTTGGGACGTACAAGGGTTGGCATCGTCGGCGAGTACAGCAGCTGCAATGGTCGTAGAAGGGGTACAAGATGCAACTAACCTGGGGGGTTCAAGTGATAGTCTACGTTCCACTGACGCTATTTCTTTTACTATGGCAGATTCAGCGTGTTTTAGGTAACTATCAAGGGTCCCCAAACCCCCAGTCCTTTTACAAATTTTAGAACTCATTATCCGCTTTAATGGAGTACAAATGCGAGCCGTGGGGAACACAGCCAGCCCCTAAAATCTCCACTTCAATAAATGCAGAAAATGTTGTCACAGTTTTACCTAATGGGAGAGGTCCGTATGCAGATAATAAATGGTGTCCCACGATCACACGCCAAAGGGAAGGGGCCCAGCCCAGCCTCACTCGGCCTCTGAGGGCCTAAGAGGGCCCGCCCTTTGCCGGGCTTCGCCCGGCGCGTCCCGCGATGCGGGGGGAGCGTCGCGCTTTTATGCGCCTCCGGGCGCAAGGCACTCTGGGGGCTGTGGTCTCCGGTCTCCGGCCGCGAGAGATGGTGATGGCGGCGGGGAGACACACGGAGAAACGAGGAAGTCCCCGGTAGTGGCGTCAGCAACACCAGCCCCAGGACACAAAAGAAGGTTCACCAGCAGGTAGGCAGCGTTTAGATTACACAGGGTTCCCGCTCTGTATCACGAGCGTCGCGCTTTTATGCGCCTCCGGGCGCAAGGCACTCTGGGGGCTGTGGTCTCCGGTCTCCGGCCGCGAGAGATGGTGATGGCGGCGGGGAGACACACGGAGAAACGAGGAAGTCCCCGGTAGTGGCGTCAGCAACACCAGCCCCAGGACACAAAAGAAGGTTCACCAGCAGGTAGGCAGCGTTTAGATTACACAGTGACCAAGTGACAACACTACAAATGGACACCACACAGGTATTTATATTAAAAATAAGGATTCTTTATATAGGATTATCACAAGACCATTGAACGATTAAAAATACACAATACGGTTGCTTAGTTGGTAGAAGGTTGCTTAGTTTCTCTTAAGTTCTTAAATGCGACACTTTAAGTCAATGTACCTTAGATGCGACACGCAGGGCAACGAAAGTGTTGCAGCGATGCAGATGCGTTGAAGTTCTTGGTGCAAAAGAAATAAAGACGGGATCTTCCAGATGCGTTACACTTCTCCGATGTTGCGAGAAGGCTCGACTCGATGCGTCAGCTACAGCGGCGTCACCTTTGGTGAGATGCGACGACAGAGGCCTTGGCAGCGGCACTTTTCTCCGACGTTGCGAGACGCTTCCACTCGATGCGATGCTGCAGCGGCGACACCCCTTCTGCGAGATGCGACGACAGCGGCTCCGACGGCGGCACGCTTCTCCGTGGATGCGAGGCGCTTTTCTGGATGCGGTGCAATGCGACAACTACGATGGCTGCGATGGCGACACACTTTCTCCTCGATGCGAGACTCTTCTCTCGATGCGGTGCAATGCGACAGCTACGATGGCTGCGATGGCGACACGCTTCTTCGGCGTTGCGAGACACTTCCGGAATGATGCGAGATGCTTCCGCTCGATGCGATGCTGCAGCGGCAACACTCTCTGCGATATGCGACGGCAACAGCTCTGACGGCGGCACGCTTCTCTTCCTTGCGTCGCGCTTCCAGCTCCTTGCGACACGCAGTCCCTCAGAAGGCCCAACAACAGCAGCAGGCACTTCCAAAAGACTCTGGGGAGCTGGGGGTGAAGTCCACTGGTCCTGGGACTTCGTTCAGGGGGCAAGCTCAGTTCAAGCCCTTGGAGATCTTTTCAAAGCTCAAGTTGAAGCAAAGTCTTTAGTAGTCTTTCCCCTCTCCTTCAGCAGCAAGGCAACCACTGCAGGCCAATCCCCCAGGTCAGGGACAGTACTCCTCCTACAGCTTTCCCAGTTCCTTCTCCTCTGGCAGAGGTTCTTCTTGTTTCAGCAGGATCTAATTTCTTGGGAGCAGGGTCCCAATACTTATACCCCTAATTCCTTTGCTCCTCTGGGGTAGAGGGGCCTTTGCCCAGTCCAAACCAGTTCTTGAGCACTCTGTTGACATGACTCTGCCTTTCTATTCAGGGTGCAGGGCAGAGACATCAGCCGCTCCGCAGGAGGTGGAGCCAGCATTGTGGTAGGAGAGCACAACCCTATTCAGAGCCCAGGTGTACTCCTCCCACCCATCTGACTGCCAATCTTCCTATTCACCACCAGGCAACCTAGCCCTGCCCCTCTGGGTTTCCCCAGCCCTGTCACTCACACAACCAGACAGGCAGATACACATCATAGCAGAGGCGGGCTGAAATGGTCAGGCAAGCAAATACCAACTTTCTAAAAGTGGTATTTGCAAACACAGAATATTAAAATAAACTTTACTAAAAGATGTATTTTATTATTCTGAGTTCAGGCATACTAAACTCGAATTTCTACCATGTTCCCTGGGAACAGTCCAGCCCGAACTGCCAAACCAGGTCCTCCCTGGACCGGAAACAAGCATCCTAGGACCGGTTTCGGGGTTTCACCCCTCTTCAGCCGGATAGCTTGATTCCAGTGGCACAGCGAGTCCAGGACCCACATCTGGGCATACCTGGCGCACTTAGGGCGAGAAAGTAAAAGACACAAAATTGATGGACGGAATGCAGAAAAAATCAAAACATTCACCCCCAGTCAAAAGATCTGGGTTAAATCCATCATTCTTTTGCTCACCATGCCACCCCTGTTTAGACCTGGCCATATGCAAATCAGTCTTGACCCTGTGCCTCATGGGAACAGTCCAGCCTGAACTGCCAAGCCAGGTCCTCCCTGAACCGGAAACAAGCATCCTAGGACCGGTTTCGGGGTTTCACCCCTCTTCAGCCAGGATAGCTTGAATCCAGTGGCACAGTGAGCCCAGGACCCACGTCTGGGCATACCTGGCGCACTTAGGGCAAGAAAGCAAAAGACACACAATTGATGGACGGAATGCAGAACAAATCAAAACATTCACCCCCAGTCAAAAGATCTGGGTTAAATCCATCATTCTTTTGCTCACCATGCCACCCCAGTTTAGACCTGGCCATATGCAAATCAGTCTTGACCCTGTGCCTCATGGGAACAGTCCAGCCTGAACTGCCAAGCCAGGTCCTCCCTGGACCGGTAACAAGCATCCTAGGACTGGTTTCGGGGTTTCACCCCCCTTCAGCCAGGATAGCTTGATTCCAGTGCCACAGTGAGCCCAGGACCCACGTCTGGGCATACCTGGCGCACTTAGGGCGAGAAAGAAAAAAACACACAATTGATGGACGGAATGCAGAACAAATCAAAACATTCACCCCAGTCAAAAGATCTGGGTTAAATCCATCATTCTTTTCCTCACCATGCCACCCCAGTTTAGACCTGGCCATATGCAAATCAGTCTTGACCCTTTGCCTCATGGGAACAGTCCAGCCTGAACTGCCAAGCAAGGTCCTCCCTGGACCAGAAACAAGCATCCTAGCACCGGTTTCGGGGTTTCACCCCTCTTTAGCCAGGATAGCCTGATTCCAGTGGCACAGTGAGCCCAGGACCCACGTCTGGGCATTCCTGGCACACTTAGGGCAAGAAAGCAAAAGACACACAATTGATGGACGGAATGCAGAACAAATCAAAACATTCACCCCCAGTCAAAAGATCTGGGTTAAATCCATCATTCTTTTGCTCACCATGCCACCCCAGTTTAGACCTGGCCATATGCAAATCAGTCTTGACCCTGTGCCTCATGGGAACAGTCCAGCCTGAACTGCCAAGCCAGGTCTTCCCTGGACCGGAAACAAGCATCCTAGGACCGGTTTCGGGGTTTCAACCCTCTTCAGCCAGGATAGCTTGATTCTAGTGGCGCAGTGAGCCCAGGACCCACATTTGGGCATACCTGGCACACTTAGGGCGCGAAAGCAAAAGACACACAATTGATGGACGAAATGCAGAACAAATCAAAACATTCACCCCCAGTCAAAAGATCTGGGTTAAATCATTCATTATTTTGCTCACCATGCCACCCCAGTTTAGACCTGGCCATACGCAAATCAGTCTTGACCCTGTGCCTCATGGGAACAGTCCAGCCTGAACTGCCAAGCCAGGTCCTCCCTGGGCCAGAAACAAGCATCCTAGGACCGGTGTCGGGGTTTCACCCCTCTTCAGCCAGGATAGCTTGATTCCAGTGGCACAGTGAGCCCAGGACCCACGTCTGGGCATACCTGGCGCACTTAGGGCGAGAAAGCAAAAGACACACAATTGATGGATGGAATGCAGAACAAATCACAACATTCACCCCAGTCAAAAGATCTGGGTTAAATCCATAATTCTTTTGCTCACCATGCCACCCCAGTTTAGACCTGGCCATATGCAAATCAGTCTTGACCCTGTGCCTCATGGGAACAGTCCAGTCTGAACTGCCAAGCCAGGTCCTCCCTGGACCGAAAACAAGCATCCTAGGACTGGTTTCAGGGTTTCACCCCTCTTCAACCAGGATTGCTTGATTCCAGTGGCACAGTGAGCCAGGACCCACGTCTGGGCATTCCTGGCGCACTTATGGCGAGAAAGCAAAAGACACACAATTGATGGACGGAATAAAGAACAAATCAAAACATTCACCCCCAGTCAAAGATCTGGGTTAAATCCATCATTCTTTTGCTAACCATGCCACCCCAGTTTAGACCTGGCCATATGCAAATCAGTCTTGACCCTGAGCCTCATGGGAACAGTCCAGCCTGAACTGCCAAGCCAGGTCCTCCCTGAACCGGAAACAAGCATCCTAGGACCGGTTTCGGGGTTTCACCCCTCTTCAGCCAGGATAGCTTGAATCCAGTGGCACAGTGAGCCCAGGACCCACGTCTGGGCATACCTGGCGCACTTAGGGCGAGAAAGCAAAAGACACACAATTGATGGACGGAATGCAGAACAAATCAAAACATTCACCCCAGTCAAAAGATCTGGGTTAAATCCATCATTCTTTTCCTCACCATGCCACCCCAGTTTAGACCTGGCCATATGCAAATCAGTCTTGACCCTTTGCCTCATGGGAACAGTCCAGCCTGAACTGCCAAGCCAGGTCCTCCCTGGACCGGAAAACAGCATCCTAGCACCGGTTTCGGGGTTTCACCCCTCTTTAGCCTGGATAGCCTGATTCCAGTGGCACAGTGAGCCCAGGACCCACGTCTGGGCATTCCTGGCACACTTAGGGCGAGAAAGCAAAAGACACACAATTGATGGACGGAATGCAGAACAAATCAAAACATTCACCCCCAGTCAAAAGATCTGGGTTAAATCCATCATTCTTTTGCTCACCATGCCACCCCAGTTTGGACCTGGCCATATGCAAATCAGTCTTGACCCTGTGCCTCATGGGAACAGTCCAGCCTGAACTGCCAAGCCACGTCTTCCCTGGACCGGAAACAAGCATCCTAGGACCGGTTTCGGGGTTTCAACCCTCTTCAGCCAGGATAGCTTGATTCCAGTGGCGCAGTGAGCCCAGGACCCACATTTGGGCATACCTGGCACACTTAGGGCGCGAAAGCAAAAGACACACAATTGATGGACGAAATGCAGAACAAATCAAAACATTCACCCCCAGTCAAAAGATCTGGGTTAAATCCATCATTCTTTTGCTCACCATGCCACCCCAGTTTAGACCTGGCCATATGCAAATCAGTCTTGACCCTGTGCCTCATGGGAACAGTCCAGCCTGAACTGCCAAGCCAGGTCCTCCCTGGAGCGGAAACAAGCATCCTAGGACCGGTTTCGGGGTTTCACCCCTCTTCAGCCAGGATAGCTTGATTCCAGTGGCGCAGTGAGCCCAGGACCCACGTTTGGGCATACCTGGCGCACTTAGGGCGAGGAAGCAAAAGACACACAATTGATGGATGGAATGCAGAACAAATCACAACATTCACCCCAGTCAAAAGATCTGGGTTAAATTATTCATTATTTTGCTCACCATGCCACCCCAGTTTAGACCTGGCCATATGCAAATCAGTCTTGACCCTGTGCCTCATGGGAACAGTCCAGCCTGAACTGCCAAGCCAGGTCCTCCCTGGGCCGGAAACAAGCATCCTAGGACCGGTGTCGGGGTTTCACCCCTCTTCAGCCAGGATAGCTTGATTCCAGTGGCACAGTGAGCCCAGGACCCACGTCTGGGCATACCTGGCGCACTTAGGGCGAGAAAGCAAAAGACACACAATTGATGGACGGAATAAAGAACAAATCAAAACATT
This sequence comes from Triturus cristatus, assembly GCF_964204655.1. Lineage (NCBI taxonomy): Eukaryota > Metazoa > Chordata > Amphibia > Caudata > Salamandridae > Triturus > Triturus cristatus. Next base: position 585,630,258 of record NC_140594.1, read on the forward strand.
CACCCCCAGTCAAAGATCTGGGTTAAATCCATCATTCTTTTGCTAACCATGCCACCCCAGTTTAGACCTGGCCATATGCAAATCAGTCTTGACCCTGAGCCTCATGGGAACAGTCCAGTCTGAACTGCCAAGCCAGGTCCTCCCTGAACCGGAAACAAGCATCCTAGGACCGGTTTCGGGGTTTCACCCCTCTTCAGCCAGGATAGCTTGAATCCAGTGGCACAGTGAGCCCAGGACCCACGTCTGGGCATACCTGGCGCACTTAGGGCGAGAAAGCAAAAGACACACAATTGATGGACGGAATGCAGAACAAATCAAAACATTCACCCCCAGTCAAAAGATCTGGGTTAAATCCATCATTCTTTTGCTCACCATGCCACCCCAGTTTAGACCTGGCCATATGCAAATCAGTCTTGACCCTGTGCCTCATGGGAACAGTCCAGCCTGAACTGCCAAGCTAGGTCCTCCCTGGACCGGTAACAAGCATCCTAGGACTGGTTTCGGGGTTACACCCCCCTTCAGCCAGGATAGCTTGATTCCAGTGCCACAGTGAGCCCAGGACCCACGTCTGGGCATACCTGGCGCACTTAGAGCGAGAAAGAAAAAAACACACCATTGATGGACGGAATGCAGAACAAATCAAAACATTCACCCCAGTCAAAAGATCTGGGTTAAATCCATCATTCTTTTCCTCACCATGCCACCCCAGTTTAGACCTGGCCATATGCAAATCAGTCTTGACCCTTTGCCTCATGGGAACAGTCCAGCCTGAACTGCCAAGCCAGGTCCTCCCTGGACCGGAAACAAGCATCCTAGCACCGGTTTCGGGGTTTCACCCCTCTTTAGCCAGGATAGCCTGATTCCAGTGGCACAGTGAGCCCAGGACCCACGTCTGGGCATTCCTGGCACACTTAGGGCGAGAAAGCAAAAGACACACAATTGATGGATGGAATGCAGAACAAATCAAAACATTCACCCCCAGTCAAAAGATCTGGGTTAAATCCATCATTCTTTTGCTCACCATGCCACCCCAGTTTAGACCTGGCCATATGCAAATCAGTCTTGACCCTGTGCCTCATGGGAACAGTCCAGCCTGAATTGCCAAGCCAGGTCTTCCCTGGACCGGAAACAAGCATCCTAGGACCGGTTTCGGGGTTTCAACCCTCTTCAGCCAGGATAGCTTGATTCCAGTGGCGCAGTGAGCCCAGGACCCACATTTGGGCATACCTGGCACACTTAGGGCGCGAAAGCAAAAGACACACAATTGATGGACGAAATGCAGAACAAATCAAAACATTCACCCCCAGTCAAAAGATCTGGGTTAAATCCATCATTCTTTTGCTCACCATGCCACCCAGTTTAGACCTGGCCATATGCAAATCAGTCTTGACCCTGTACCTCATGGGAACAGTCCAGCCTGAACTGCCAAGCCAGGTCCTCCCTGGAGCGGAAAAAAGCATCCTAGGACCGGTTTCGGGGTTTCACCCCTCTTCAGCCAGGATAGCTTGATTCCAGTGGCGCAGTGAGACCAGGACCCACGTTTGGGCATACCTGGCGCATTTAGGGTGAGGAAGCAAAAGACACACAATTGATGGATGGAATGCAGAACAAATCACAACATTCACCCCAGTCAAAAGATCTGGGTTAAATCATTCATTATTTTGCTCACCATGCCACCCCAGTTTAGACCTGGCCATATGCAAATCAGTCTTGACCCTGTGCCTCATGGGAACAGCCCAGCCTGAACTGCCAAGCCAGGTCCTCCCTGGGCCGGAAACAAGCATCCTAGGACCGGTGTCGGGGTTTCACCCGTCTTCAGCCAGGATAGCTTGATTCCAGTGGCACAGTGAGCCCAGGACCCACGTCTGGGCATACCTGGCGCACTTAGGGCGAGAAAGCAAAAGACACACAATTGATGGATGGAATGCAGAACAAATCACAACATTCACCCCAGTCAAAAGATCTGGGTTAAATCCATCATTCTTTTGCTCACCATGCCACCCCAGTTTAGACCTGGCCATATGCAAATCAGTCTTGACCCTGTTCCTCATGGGAACAGTCCAGTCTGAACTGCCAAGCCAGGTCCTCCCTGGACCGAAAACAAGCATCCTAGGACCGGTTTCAGGGTTTCACCCCTCTTCAACCAGGATTGCTTGATTCCAGTGGCACAGTGAGCCCAGGACCCACGTCTGGGCATTCCTGGCGCACTTATGGCGAGAAAGCAAAAGACACACAATTGATGGACGGAATAAAGAACAAAGCAAAACATTCACCCCCAGTCAAAGATCTGGGTTAAATCCATCATTCTTTTGCTCACATGCCACCCCAGTTTAGACCTGGCCATATGCAAATCAGTCTTGACCCTGAGCCTAATGGGAACAGTCCAGCCTGAACTGCCAAGCCAGGTCCTCACTGGACCAGAAAGAAGCATCCTAGGACCGGTTTCGGGGTTTCACCCCTCTTCAGCCAGCATAGCTTGATTCCAGGCTAATTAACCTCCTGGATATCAGTGAAAAGGTGTTTTCTAAAATTATTCTGGAAAAACTTAAAGAGTGGGCTGTAGACAATGATGTGGTGCCTCCCGAACAGGGTGGATTCCGGGAGGGCCACTCCACACATAATCAATGTTTTGTGTTATGGGCCTTGGCTCGGAAGTCTATGGAAAAGGGGGGTAGTTTATTCTGTTGTTTTGTAGACTTCCGGGCCGCATTCGACCTGGTGGATCAAGAATGGCTTTGGGAAATTCTAGGGGCCTTAGATTTCCCCAAGGGACTCATGTCAATAATACAAGGGCTGCATAGTCAGAATTGGGCCCAGGTTATTCTCTATACAGAAAGGTCACAGATGATTTTGATTGAAAATGGGCTAAGACAGGGGTGTGTGTTGGCCCCGGTGCTTTTCTCTTTATTTATAGCTGACTTGCCCGCCACCTTGAGATCGGTGAGGGGGGGTCAGCCCAAAAATAGACGGAAAACATATTGCATGCTTACTTTACGCAGATAATTTGGTGATTATGGACCAAACTGAGTTAGGTCTGCAGAGAAAGCTCAATGTGTTTGGGGATTACTGTAGCTGAACGAAATTAATAGTAAAGCTGCAAAAAACAAAGATTCTCTGCTTCGGCAAAAAGAGGAAGATTTTCAACTGGGTCCTAGACACCATAAAATTGGAGAAAGTTAATGAGAATAAATATCTAGGAATCTGGTTCGAGAAATCTATGAGGTGGAAAGTTCATCTGGATGCACTGAGAAATCGGGCCCTAACCTCGGATAGGGGCCTGAGGAAATTTAACGTATCCTATGGAGAAATGACGGATAGACCTGTCCTGAATGCGAGTAGGGCTTTGGTACCTCCCCAGTTTTTATAAGGTGCTGAACTGCTATTTTTAAGTGGTAAGAGGAAGTGGGATGTTGAAGAAGGAAAATGTGTAAAAAAATTACTGTCCCTACCTAGATCCTCCATGATACAGGCCATAAGACTAGAAACCGGTATGGTCTCATGGGAGAAAATGGCAATCATGGCACTAATAAGGTTCTGGCAACGACTGGGTTGTGAAGAGGGGCAAAAAGTGTCTTCTTGGTGTAAAGGTGAGATCCTACAGAGTGAAAGGAAGTGGGCAAAGGGGGCTAGAGAAATAGTGACTATGGCGTGTAGGGTTTTGATGGTTGATGTAAGCCAGCAGAACTTCTATCCGACTATAAGTAAGGCGGAACTTAGGACAGTAGGGAAAAAAATATCATGGGCCACGGATAGGCAATACTTGGAAGAGGAAAGATCCATACATTTTATGTTGAAACCATGGCAAAATGGCCAACAATTCCCGTACATGGATTTTCTTCCCAATCGCTGGATAAGGAGAGAATTATTAAAGATAAGTACTGGAATTAATCCATGTTATGAGAGTGATAGGATTAAGAGGGTTATGATTGACCCAGAAGGGGAGTGCACCTGCAATATAGGGACAAAATGCAACATTTTGCACATTTTATTGGACTGTCTATATGTTCTTGATGCACAAAAACTGTGGCTACATCCAATCTTCCTAAAATACGAGGTTAGGTATCGGGAACAGGCAGGAGATCTGCTATTAGATATGCATGCCATAGATGTAGGATGTGCATTAAGGAAGTTTATGCTTGCAGTTAAAAATGTTCTCAAAATGTGTAGAGTAGACGTTGCAGCATCAGTATGGAAAATACACCAGTTTTTATGAATGATATTTGGAATTTATTTAATTGTGAGAGAGATTGTATTTCTTTTAGATAAATATTTAATATATTTGAAGTATTTTATTGGTTTGATAAAGTTTTTAACTGGCGCTGATTTTTAAACCGATGATATGTATGATGGTTGGATGTTCGTCCTTGTTTGAACACCAATGGTCTAAATAAACAATCTTTTTGACTTGCATAGATTCTGATGCGTTCTCGTACGTTGATGATATTTATCTGATGGACGATGAACTGATGCTACATCTAGTCCGAGTCGACCGCATTATCCTGTCCTTTGACTATGGATTTATACATTATGAGATGTGGCCCTGGGAGCCAAAAATGTAGGGATATGTACCTGGAGGGCCAGAAAATAGAGCATACACCTTATTGCTTATCTGGGAATACTGTTTGATCGCTGTGACCGCTGGTCGCATACAATTATGGCTAAAAAACTTATACTGGCAAGATCAACAATGGCACTAGCCAATTTTGCAAAGAAATTGGGAAGGAGACCACCACGGGAGTTATTGCAGATTTATAAAGTAAAGTGTGTCTCAGCAGCCATGTACGGAGCGGCGGTATGGGGTTTTGTGGATACGCAGTTACTCCAGACAGTGGAAAACATCCTCCTGCGATATATTTTAGCTGTACCTAGTAGTACATCGGCATACGTTTGCCACGCAGAGCTGGGACTACCATTCATTTCAGATTTGATAAAAATGTAACCTATTCTGCTGTGGCACAGAATACGGTCCAAAGCAGAGACTAAGCTAAATCAGGACATTTTAGCTGACAGTATGAAACGTGAAGGAGCGTTGCTGATCCCGTGCCTGAGATATATTAAAAACTTTATGACAGATCTTGGCCACCCAGAGTATTACAAGTCTCTGGGTACAATGCACACGATTTCTAGAAAGAAATTAAAAAAACAAGGAATGATTCTTTTAGATACTATAAGATTAGCTAAGGAGTGTACTAAACCTTCTGTTCAGCATAATCAATTGATTTTATCTTCTTTTAATATTCAGTCATACTTGTTGTTTGTACCAGGTGGCTATGATAGATTACTACTAACCCGTTTTAGATGTAATATCTATCATAGGCTCGTGATTTTTCCATGTATAAATGATTGGTCACGAACCTTAGGCCCATGCCCGTGTGACAATTGTTCAGAGCAATCGATTATGCATGTTCTTTTATTTTGTAAATTTTATCGTAACTTGAGGAAAGTCTGGCTTGTCCCAATAATGAGGGAGATGGGTTTGAGACAATGTTGTCCAGCCTTTCTCGCGCTGCAATTACTGGATGATATTCACAGAGCCTGGAGGATATGTATGTTTTTAAAGAAAGTACTTATGTACAGGAAAACAATTGTTTTGTAATCACGGATTTTAGTATGTCTTTTTAGTATGACGACCTCTAACTGTGTTTACTTTTTTCCTTTTTAAAAATCTTTTATAACTTTTAAAGATCTATTGTTATTATGTACTTTTATGATTGTCTTACAAAGCAATCGAATAAAGTCATTTTTGATTTGATTTGATTTGACTATGGATTCAAACTAAATTTTGCAAAATCACATATCGCATATTTTGCGGTGCTTTTTATCGGCTATGAGCTCAATAATGAAGGTAGGGGCTTAGCTCCCCACTTTCTGGAGAATTGTGCACAATTACAACCTCCATCTACTCTGAAGAAACTTAAGTCTTTGCTGGGATTTTTGAATTTTGGGAGGACTTACATCCCGATTATGCCCAGCATATCAAACCGCTTTATGCATTGATACAACCAACATATTCATCTGCCAGCTGGCTTCCTGGACATACCTCTATTCTGCAATCTTTGCAATCAGATTTGCGTGCGACTAACTTCTTGTCGACGCGTGACAATACCACAAACCTGGTGATACGTATATTACCAGGGACAGTGGGTTTCACTTACCTGAAGTTCAATGCAGGGGACACAGTCCTTGTAGCATACAAATCACATTTGTACACTTCGGCTGAGATGCGCTTTTCGAATGTTGAGAAAGTTTTGACGGCAGTCCAGATGGCGATTCTGAAAGAGTGCTTGCTGGCGCAGGGGAAACTCATTCTTATGGTCACGCCTCTCCCTGCTTTAGAAGCAGTGACTAAGGCAAGTGTGCCAAACTCTAAGGCATTACATCCTGTTGGATACAATGGGCTACTACTTTGACATAGGCTGATGTCACGTTTATCTTTGATCCTGCTCTTCAGACACAGGAGTTTTTACAGTATGAACATGTTTATCCTCCTCCGTTGTCATTGCTTCCTTTAGATGAGTACAAATGTATCATTTATACCGATGGCTCGGCCCAACCGGCCACCGATTCTAAACACGCTTATTCAGTGACTTTCTCTATTGTAGCTGATTCAATTGTCAATGGAGAATTTAAGTCTTCCATAATGCATTCACAGGCATTTGGGGACTGCACAGCGCAATTGGCAGAGCTGCGTGCTCTTGCTCTCGAGTTTGCTGATCCTAATCTGAATACTCTTATTGTATGCAATTCTTACTACTGTGTTCAGTATTTTAATGACAACTTATTCTTTTGGTCACAAAATGACTATCAAGATTCTAAAGGCAGCGCAATAAAGCATAAAACGCTTTGGGTTCGAGTGGGGGAACTTAAAAAACATCTCTCATTCACACAGGTTTTACATACTCTTGGCCATCAGCGTGAGGGAGCACATGCTGTTGGTAATTCGTTGAATGACGAAGCGGCCAAATCTGCAGTAGCCACGTGTTTCATAGCAGCAGTTACAAGGTCCATGACTAAGATGGATAATGAAATTTTGGCAGCAATTGCTGCTACAAAGGATGGAACTGCTTCTCTGCCGGGTTTCCCTTCAAAGTATTCTTTCATTTATCTCCCGAACAAATTCCTTATGCTAAAATTCCATCTATTGAGGATCGGCTGATTCCCAACAAGGACCGCAGACTTGCTTTGATCATTGCCGCACACGAAGGCATGGCTTCTGCACATTCCAGGGTGTCTGCGACAGTCTGTATTTTACAGCAACGTTACTGGTCGCGTGGTTTATACAAGTAGACCCGTTATTATGTACTTTTGTGTGACATTTGTCAGAAAATCAAACCGTCTACGGTCACACGCCTACCACAAACACAGCTATGTATTTCTAATCAGCCGTTTAGCTGTGTGTATCTTGATCACTGCGGTCCGTTCTCTTGTAACACTGCATATAAATAAATTTTTGTTGCAGTTGATTCGTGCACTAGATTCCTTTGGGTTTGGCCACAATACAGTGCTGACGCTCAAAATGTCATTTGAGATTTGCGTGTCTGTGTCGGGATGTTTGCCTGTGGCACCTTCCATTCAGACCAAGTTCCAGCATTCGCCTCTAAGGCGTAGAAGGACGCAATGAAGTAGATGGGGGTGCTGGTGCAGCTTTCGTCTCCATATAGGCCTGAGGGCAATTCTATAGTGAAGCGAATGAAACGTGACTTAAAGCAATCTTTGACAGCTAGAGTCTTAGATACTGGCAGGAACTGGCTGGCTCATTTGTATGGTGTTCAACGTGCACTCAATAATCTCCATACAAAATGCTCTTTGGCATTAAAATGTTTGTGCCGGACCTTGATGGTCTAGACGTTGTGGCGGCTGTCACAACCTTTGATGTAGTTAATAATTCTACTATGTTACAGGGTCTACAAATGACCCGTGACAGCTACGCGACTCAACATTTACCCTCTTCCAAGGATGCAGCACTGCTGATTCCAGTTGCCGGCTGGCTTCCCAAGATTGGAGATCTGGTACGAGAAAAGCGGGAGAACAAAAAAGAATTTTGTGCCTCCTATCGTGCACCGGTTCCAGTACTTGGATTGAAGGGTACTCGTACAGTCATTTTACCACCTTTACCTGGTCGCAAAGACAACAGATACAGCTCAGTGGACAATGTCAAGTTACACCATCTGGCCGATTCTAAATAGTGTAACACCTGCAATTTCGTGCAACACTATCTCTTTGAATCCGGTACCCTCAACCTCTACCAATAATGCCTGTATCGTTGAGGGTGAGATGGAAACTACTACTGACCTTTCGCCTGTTCTGCATCTGTCCTCTTCCAATGCAGAAGTCAAGTATACTTACCCTACAGATGAGTCCCAAAGTGAAGTGCCGAACAGTCCTCGTCAACATCATGCTGATGCTGCATTACCACCTCTCATACCCATGGGTGCAAGCGTTTATTTTGGGGACCATGCCAGCTTCTCCCATGACTTATCCTCCTCGTCTTCCAGTTTGGCACTTCCATCGACAAAATTAAGCATTTTCGTCTCTTGGTTCAAAATGACTTACCTGGTCCCCCCATGGACCTACATCTGGTTGGTGCTTATCCTGATTTTCCTCTATGTCGATTGGATTTGTGACAGTATTCTTCTTACTCATCAATGGTCAATATTTGCCAGAACACTCTGCTGTGAACTTGGTCGATGGAATTCTGACCCCTCACACATCGTACCATATCATGAAACGTGATCAAACTCTTGTGAACATTTCAGCTTTCCCAGTTGCAGATGGCATAGTTTGGGATAAAGTAGCATTTGAAATTCACGGCCCGACGGACGTGCTCAAGATACCATACGTGTTTCGCGTCTCATTACCAACACTATGGGCATAATTTCTTGCATAAAACAAACATGTTAAGACTTGTTTTTAATTACACTCAATGGGAACATTGTCCTACTCCTGTACAGGGGTGTTCTAAAACTCTTACAGATAAGTTCACTTATTTTACAGATTATGACACGTCTAGTCCAGAATCCTATTTCTTTAAACTGCGATTATCATCCCAATCCAAATTTATCTTGACCCACAATAAACTGATTTATTCCAACTCTTTTAGAACTAAATTTGCCAGACAGGGTTATGATCACTGGAAAGATACCATTGATTTAAAATCAATTTGGGTCACTAAGCCGTGGCAAGTTCAGGGAACTAAAGCTTTGTATCTTGCCTGCCTAATCCCAACTCAAATTTTATTTTTAAATTAAACAGTGTACCAAACCACTTGCTTTGGCTTGGCGACTGCAAAACATTTGAATATCCCATCCATTCCGTCATTAGCGGAATATGCAATTGGCGTGCTCAAACAAATTAATATGATCGATGTCTTTGTTTCGAAATGAAACTTTCAATGTCTCTGAAACTGATTTGTCTGGGTGGTTGGTGTGGCAAACAAATTGAAATGCATTTCAACTGCGTTTTTACAATGTGATGCCAGGTTTCACACAGACTAGACCAGTTCTTCATTATCCACATTCACATTCGGTTACCACATACGCGGGGGTAAATTATGCCAACAATGGTTGGAACATTCCCCATTGTCATCAGTGAAACAACACCTGTCACTCTTGTCAAGTGACATCAATTTGGCTGATTTTAGCTTAGGACCTAGGATTCGTAGATCTAAGAGGTTTATCTATGCAGCTTACAATGAGGTTTGGAAACTTTCGCAGATTGAGGCAGCGCTTCGTCTGCACCAAATTGATCAAGAAAATTTGGAAAAATCCTTGCAGTGGTCAACGATAGCATCAATACACTTTCTTCACGCATTTATACCTTGGACAATATTGTTTCATCTGTTATTGATATTGTTCAGAATGATGTATCTGTGTTATACCATGGTCAAAATCAATTACGATCAGTTATGCAGTTTGAATGGACGTTACAGAGTCTCAAAATGGGAAAAGTCCCTAATGATTATTTGAATGCTTCTGCTTTGTTTTTATCATTTAATCTGACTGATAAACAGAGATTTAAGTCCATGAAAGATGCTACATACACGCTGTTGCACACTAAACAATTGGAAACCTTGCCATTCTCAGTGGCGGAAACGGATTCAGCTGCTTGGTTAATTCATGGGGTTATCTCTCTCCCATTCTCGCTGTTTCAATTTAAATCATGTATGCAACATTTTCCGATTGGCCGCTTTTAACCCCTGGGTAGTGCGTTTCTTCATGAATTATGGTCCCTACCCTTCACTTACAGGGGAGGACTGCGATTCCACAGTAGGACATTCCCTGGTTAGTTAACACGTTAAGTTGCACAGCGCTTGTAATGTATCTGTGCCTAACCTTGCTTGTTATTTTAAAGGAACTCCCGTCCCATCAATAATTCCTGCTTTTACGTTGCTTATGAAAGGCAGTTATCTTATTTTGAACAACCATGACTGCTGTGGTTTACGGGCAGGAATCCCATATTTAGTAACAGTCTCACAGTGTGTAACTTGTTGTAGCGGTGTGCTTTTTCCGCTCCCGAATGGGAAAGTAGATAGTTCCATTTGGCCTTCCATTCCGACTTTGAAAACAGATTTCAACAAATTAAGCAGGCTCAAAGCGCTATTGTTTCAACAAGAAGTGGCTCTCACTTCAGCTCAGGAGACCTTCTAGTTGCAGGTGGCTAGAACATCTAGCGAGATTCAGTCACTTCTGAACACTAACCTCCCACTTCATTTTGGGAAGCTTATACATCAAATATTTAATGCGGCTGACACTAAAGGCCTTGCACATTTTTTTTAAACATGTGGCCTTGTATGCTGGGAAACTTTTTTATTCTTCTATGATTCCAATAAAGACTGCTGAATAGCAAGAGGACCGACTGCTTCTTCTGGATTACTGTCTCGAATGATATCATTGAACCATTTTTGTCTGTGAGAGAGGGTTATATATACCCACAGGATTCTAATAATACTTAACGGTGTGCTGTATATGCCTTTGTTTTTTTGTTAAATTGGGATCCGGCCTTTTGACTTTTTTTCAGACTATATTTGGAGTAATACCGGCTTTTATTCATTCTATATTTCTCAGCGTCTTCGGAGGATTCCATTTATTACTGGCGCTAGCTGGTGGAATCCTGCTTCTTCTGTTTCTACTGTGCAATGGCTGCTCATCTTGTGGTAATGCACAGACCAGGCCAATTGCAACTGTACCCTGATTGAATGCAACAAGTGTTTGTATGCTTGCTATTAGCAACGCTTAGCGTGAGTTATGGATTAGCTTTTCGCTTTGCCTACTTTACTTGCGTGCAACCTGTATTCTACTGTTAACGGTGCCCCTTCTATTGGGCTATGGATTTATTCCTCTCCAATACATGATGTCCTATCCCGGATTTTATTCAGTTAATGGGTCCCTTAGCGGCACATGACCAGACTTGTTCTGGGAATGGCTGTATGGCGCGTGCTGCTGCACTTAGAGTCTTGGCTGAATGGGATATCTGTGCTGCTGCGCAGAATCTCTTGCAACGGAGTTCCATTGAATATCACACAAGTTGCCCGGTTATGCTCTTGGAAGCATCACATTACGAGGAGCATGTCTGTTATTCAACCTACTTGATTGGATGGCATCCCTTTTTTCTACTAATGATAGGGATGTCCTTTTGGAGGGAATTGCATTCTTAAGTTCACATACTTTGATGGATTTACCACCTCCTTCATAATGACATTTTCCCGGAGACGACTCTCTTTTAAATGTCACAAAAAATATGTATTATATATATATTTTGTTGGTTTTTTAATTCTTCCAATTTGGTTTTTCAAACGCTTTTGAACTCTGCTTGGCTTTTTAACTCTGGTTTGGCCCTTTGTCTATATACTATGACCTTACCAAGGGGAGGGTGTTATATGGCCATTAGGGTCATTGTCGACATTGTCGACATTGCTAAGTTAGCATGAGCTTTGCTGCCATGATGCTGCTTTTGCACACGTTACTACATGACTTTATTTTGCAAGACTCTGTTAGTCTGAACACGATGTACAAGGTTGATTAACAATGCCCCTTGTTATTCTGTTCTGGTCAGTCCCTAGCACCTAGACAAAACATGCTAAACACAGCTGCACTGCTGGAGACTCGTGCTTTGATATTACGGGGATGCATGTTGTTCAAACACACACTTGGAGAGAGACCTTTCCATGGAGAAGAGCTATGCTGTTCCTATGATATAAACCTTCCATCTAGGGGTCTGCTGACAAGCCCAGAGATCTTCTTTTATATAATAAAGCTTCTTCCAGTCAAGGTGGTTATACCTTATAGTCCTTTTTTCACTGTCTGTATATAATGACATCTACCTTTATATTCTATGGAATTGTAACAATGCTAATTGTTCTGAGTTTATGCATTTTGCTGCTGGTAGTGGCTCATATACTGCATTATAGAGCACGATAGTTAAAATAAACATTTTGAACTATTACAGTGACTCTGACAATTCTTATTTTGGACAAGTACGAGAGAGTGGATGAAAGGGTATGTCTTGCTGCCGCGATTCCGGGAGTGTTGTGTTCTGGGTTGTCTAATCATTTGTAGCTTTGTGATTATGTAGGAGAACGAATGAGACACTATAGCTAGTCGGTTTGGGGATTTTGGGTACTAAGGTGGTAGGAAGGTACAACCCCTATACACCGAGGTCCTGTTTTTCCTCTGCATAGTTCTGTGTATGTACAGAATACCCGCAAAAACATCTTATATTTAAAAGCCCACACTGATTCCAGTGATGGATTTATTAATACAGGTGCCCCCTGAACACCTACCAACTACTAGTGTGCTGGCTGACTTGTTCTGACCAGCAAGTCATCACAGACGAGTTATTGACCCCCAAGGGTGAGGGCCTTTGCTCTCAGGGGGTCAGGAACAAAGCCTACTATCTCAGGGGGTGCTTTATAGTATATACAGCACAGTGACCTGTAAATTAGCATTCCAAGGCTGGGAGCTTCAAAGAGACCACCACCTTTGGTATGTGCATCTGGCTTCCCTCAGAGGTGATGCCATTCCCCCTGACCAGGGCCCATTTGGCGCCTGGACAGGCAGGAAAATTTGTAGTCAGAGAGACGTGTTCATCCTCAGGCTAGTTCAACCCCTAAGGTGGGCTACCTGATGTGGAAGCGAAATTGAAAAGTCTGCCATCTTTGTGATGGCAGAATTAGGAACTCTGGGAAAGGGTTATGCTCACTTCCCCTAATGCCCCTGAATCCAGTATTTAGGAGAGCCTCAGGCACCAGGAAATCAGATCCTGCTGCCTTGAAAGAAGAAGAAGGACGCTGAAGAGTCACAAAAGCAGAACAGAAGACCAGCAACTGACTTGGTGCCAACCGTGCCGGCCTGTCTGCTGTCCTCGACAACCAAGCTCAACATGACTCATCCTGCATCTGTCTGTGACTCCAAAAGCCTGAGAGGACTTCCAGCCTTCACCCAAGACTTAGGAATTCTCATGGAGTAGTGTAGCTGCTTCCCTGCATCCTGAGGGCACCCTAGAAGAACTGCGAGGACTCCGGACCACCAAGAAACCCGACACCGGAAAGCACCACTGCACCTTTGCCCCTTAGCCCGAGTTGAAGTGGGCCAATGGTGCCAGCATCGTCTCCAGACCCTCCAGAGCCAAAGCCTACCTTGAGTTTGCCAGCTGTGGACTTCCCGATGTCGCTTGCAGCCTATTTGTGCAGGCCCCCTCTACTGCGAGTGTCTCATGTGACAGAAACCTGGCACCGCGGGACACCTCTCCACCCGGCCACCCTGCCCAAGGAGAAGACAACCAAAGGTATCCCCATGTCCTTGAGCATCATGAGACCTGAGCTTCCTTGTAGGTTCAGCCGGACTGGCGCCTAAGTCCAAATCTGCAGCCTCTTTTTAACCAAACCGATCCCCATTGACTTCAATGGGGCACCCAACGCTATATTGCACCTATGCGCGCGACTACCCTAGTGCTGTCCGAAGTAACGTGTTGGTGCTGCCTTGGACCCTGCCCCATACTGACCTTAAGTCCAGAAGATTGGTCCTATAAGTCACTGTAAAGTACCTGTATGCAGTATATGTCTTTCCTCCATAGGATTGCAAAAACAACAGTTGATGGACAGAATGCAGAACAATGTCATACATTCACCCCAGTACAGAGATCTGGGCCTAAATCCATCGTTTTTTTGCTCACCATGCCATTCCAGTTTGAACCTAGCCATATGCAAATCAGTCTTGACCCTGTGCCTCATGGGAACAGTCCAGCCCGAACTGCCAAGCCAGGTCCTCCCTGGACTGGAAACAAGCATCCTAGGACCGGTTTTGGGGTTTCACCCCTCTTCAGCCAGGATAGCTTGAATCCAGTGGCATGGAGAGCACGGGACTCACATCTGAGCATACCCGTCACACTCGGGGTGACAATTGCAAAAACAACAGTTGATGGACAGAATGCAGAACAATGTCATACATTCACCCCAGTACAGAGATCTGGGCCTAAATCCATTGTTTTTTTGCTCACCATGCCATTCCAGTTTGAACCTAGCCATATGCAAATCAGTCTTGACCCTGTGCCTCATGGGAACAGTCCAGGCCGAACTGCCAAGCCAGGTCCTCCCTGGACTGGAAACAAGCATCCTAGGACCGGTTTCGGGGTTTCACCCCTCTTCAGCCAGGATAGCTTGAATCCAGTGGCATGGAGAGCACGGGACTCACGTCTGAGCATACCCGTCCCACTCGGGGTGACAATTGCAAAAACAACAGTTGATGGACAGAATGCAGAACAATGTCATACATTCACCCCAGTACAGAGATCTGGGCCAAAATCCATCGTTTTTTTGCTCACCATGCCATTCCAGTTTGAACCTAGCCATATGCAAATCAGTCTTGACCCTGTGCCTCATGGGAACAGTCCAGTCCGAACTGCCAAGCCAGGTCCTCCCTGAACTGGAAACAAGCATTCTAGGACCGGTTTCGGGGTTTCACCCCTCTTCAGCCAGGATAGCTTGAATCCAGTGGCATGGAGAGCACGGGACTCACGTCTGAGCATACCCGTCCCACTCGGGGTGACAATTGCAAAAACAACAGTTGATGGACAGGATGCAGAATAATGTCATACATTCACGCCAGTACAGAGATCTGGGCCAAAATCCATAGTTTTTTTGCTCACCATGCCATTCCAGTTTGAACCTAGCCATATGCAAATCAGTCTTGACCCTGTGCCTCATGGGAACAGTCCGGCCCGAACTGCCAAGCCAGGTCCTCCCTGAACTGGAAACAAGCATTCTAGGACCGGTTTCGGGGTTTCACCCCTCTTCAGCCAGGATAGCTTGAATCCAGTGGCATGGAGAGCACAGGACTCACGTCTGAGCATACCCGTCCCGCTCGGGGTGACAATTGCAAAAACAACAGTTGATGGACAAAATGCAGAATAATGTCATACATTAACCCCAGTACAGAGATCTGGGCCTAAATCCATGTTTTTTTTTCTCACCATACCATTCCAGTTTGAACCTAGCCATATGCAAATCAGTCTTGACCCTGTGCCTCATGACTGACTGACTGACTGACTGACTGAAGTATTTGTAGAGCGCACGAATGCCGCGGCGTCTTGGCGCTAACAGATCCAGAAAAGAGAGAGGCAGAGGAGCAAGTTGATCTAGACAAAGAGCCAGGTTTTTAGATCTTTTCTGAAGCGCGTTTTAGATTTTTGGGCACGAAGAGCTGGGGGTAGCGAGTTCCAGATTTTTGCCGCTTGGTATGAGAAGGACTTTCCCCCCCACCGGGCTTTATTTATTCTGGTTTGGCAGACGAGGTCAAGGGTGGATAACCTCAGTACGCGCGGGGGGATGTATCGGGGCAGTAGGTTATTGAAGTCGTCGGGCCCCTTGCCGTGGAGAGATCTGTGGACCAGGCAGAGAGCTTTGAAATGGATGCGGCACCTGACTGGGAGCCAATGTAGCTCTCGAATAGCCTTGGATGTGGGGTGGCGTCTGGGAATGTTTAGTAGGGCTCAGGCTGCCGCGTTTTGGATTGCCTGAAGTTTAGACAGCTGTTTTTCTCCTGCTCCCAAATACAGTAGTCAATGCGTGATAAGACCAGGGCTCCCATTACCGTTTTCCTAAGGGTGTCTGGGATGTAGGGAAGAACTTTCCTGATCAGCTTGATGTTATGAAAGCAAGCTGAGGTCACCTGGTTCACCTGGGCTTTGCAGGAGAGTTCTTTGTCAAATAAGAAGCCAAGGTTTCTGACCTTGTCTACGGGAAGAGGGCAAGTTCCTGCTTCGGGGGGCCACCATAAGTCGTTCCAGATGGAAGTTTTATGGCCGAACTCGATGACTTCGGTTTTATCCGTATTCAGTCTTAGGAAGTTGTTGCACATCCAGTTCTTAACCTGAGAGAGGCAGTTCCTGAATCGTTCTGCAGTGGCGTCGATAGATTGGGAGATGGACACCATGATTTGTGTGTCGTCGGCGTAAGACACTGATTGTAGGCCGTGGGATCTGATCAGGGCAGCTAGGGGAGTGACGTAAAGGTTAAAAAGGGTTGGAGACAGTGCTGAGCCTTGGGGTACTCCGCCCGGAAGTGAGAATTCAGCGGATTGCAATCCATTCCAGACCAGTTGATTAGTACGATTGGTTAGGAAGGAGGCAATAAGGGCCAGTGCGGAACCGGTGAAGCCGAGTGACGTGAGTCTTTTTAATAGGACGGCGTGATTCACAGTGTCGAAGGCCGCTGTGAGGTCTAAAAGTATCAGGGCCGATCGCCCACCTTCATCTATGGTTTTGCGAATTTTTTCAGTGGCCATAATGAGGGCTGATTCTGTGGAGTGTAGGGGTCTGAAGCCGTGTTGAGACGGATCAAGTAGCTTTTTTTCCTCCACATGACGCATTATTTCCTGATTTATAGCTTTTTCCAAGATTTTTGTAGGTAGGGGCAGGCAGGAAATGGGCCGGTAGTGTTTAGGTTCAAAAGGATCAAGGGATTCTTTCTTGAGGATAGGTCTAATGCAGGCCATTTTCCAGTTTTTTGGAAATTCTCCTTGGGAGATGATTTTATTGAGCAGGGGAGTCAGGGTGTTTGCGATGATCTCGGGAATTTGATGAAGCACATAGGGGGGGCAAGGATCCAAAGGAGAGCCGGATTTTATCTGGATTAGTAAATCATGTACTTGTTGTTTTTCAAGTGCAGGGAAGCTGGGAAAGCAGGGGGGAGTTATGTCGGTATGTTCTTCTATGTTAGGAGGTATGGTGGATACCATGGTGCTAAGGTCATCATATACTGATTGTACCTTTTCTTGGAAGAAGGTGGCCATTTCATCGACGAAACTCTGATCAGGGTTAAATACTGTGTCTCGCGGGGTTTTTGTTAGGTGGGCCACAGTTTTAAAAAGTTCCCTGGAGGAATTGGCCGATTTCTGGATTTTTTCTGTGAAGTAAGCGGCCTTTGCCTGAACTATTATGGATTTGTACTCCTGTAAGGTATTTAAGTATTCAAGTTTTTTCTCACGGCTATAATCAGAGCGCCAGCTACGTTCTGCGCGTCGGCACTTAATCTTAGCAGTTTTTACCTCAGCCGTATACCATTGAGCGGTAACTAGCCATTTTCTGGGTTTCTTTAATTCAAGTGGGGCCAGCTCGTTCATTGCATCAATAATCCATTGATTAAAGTTGGAAGCCCAGTCTTCACTGCTTCCGTGGTCGAATTCGGGAGAGGTATTTTCCAGAGTTTCGGCGAGTTGGTTGGATTCGAGTTTTTTCCAGGGGTGGGTGGTTTCGGGGGGTAAGTAGCTTCTGCGCTGAATTGCAGAGTTTTTTATTTGTAAATTAAAGTAGATGGCGTTGTGATCTGACCAGGGTATGGGAGTAATGGATAGGATTTTGATGGAGTGGCAGTTGGAGAAGATCCCATCAAGGGTATGCCCTGCTGTGTGGGTAGATTTGTCGATCAGTTGTTTCATGTCGAAGCTGAGAAAGTTATCAATGAGGGTGGCGGAGTCTGAGTCGTTCTTTAGCTCTAGATGAAAACTGAAGTCGCCCAAGATGGTATAGAAGGCTGCATCAAAGGTGGTTTCTAAGAAAGTGAGTAGAGCTTTGGTGAAGGGAGTCCTGGGTCCGGGAGGGCGGTACACCAACAGTCCCTCAAAAATCAAATGATTGTTTTCTTTGATCTTAAAGGTCATTGCTTCTGCTTCGAGTTCAAGTTGGGGGCAGGAGGTTATTTTGAGGTGCGATCGGTGGATTATCGCTATACCTCCTCCGGTAGTTCCTGTACGATTCAGGGATTTAACCGAGTAGCCTATGGGTGTGGCGGTGTTCCAGTCAGGTCCGGAGGTCGAAGAGGCCCAGGTTTCCGTTAAGAACATGAGGTCAATGCTGTTGTCATTGAGTAAGGCTTCAATCTCATGTTTATGTTTGGGCATAGATCTTACATTAAGAAGTATGCATTTAAGCGACCTATTTTTGTGGGGCATAATCTGGGACCTGTTGTTAGAGGTAAAGGGGGTAGCTAGTAGAGGGTTGCTCCCACCAGGCTGCGAGGTTTTGGTAGGGGGAAGTTTGGGTGGGTTATGTGTGAGGCTCAGTGGAAAGGCTGGTATTTGGGTGCCACAAGAGAGACATGTAAAGGGACTATAGATGTTTCTGGGATCCATTTTAGTCGGTTGGTCGCAGGGGCATTGATCAAGTTTATATAGGTCGGGTTTAGAGTATTGAGGGTAGGAAAAACGGGCAGGGTTTCTGGCACTAGGCACGGTAGCGGCGCGGACGGGCGCAGACGGGCTTGCCTTAGGCGCGCCTTCGGCGCGCAAACGTCGCGCCCGCTGCGCTCGTCCGCTGCGCGTCCGGTGATTGCACATGTTTATAGGGGATGTAAGTCGTAGGAGGGGTGGGCGTGGCCGACCGTAGTGGGCGTGGCCTCAGGGAGTCCCCGTCAGTATCGTCACTGGCAATTAGCAGGGGCCGCGGCAGCGTTTAATCCGCTACGCGGGAATTTGGTCGTGGTGCAGCTGTGCACAAGTGAAGCTAGGCAGCAGGACGATTTTAAAAACACAAAACAATTTTACTTAAAACAAATGTCTAGAGCCTATCTCCCAGCTGTGCCTCAGGAGAGTGGAGTCTGTTTACCGTCGCGCTATCGATCAGCGCGTTAAGTAGTTGTAGGAGGGGTGGGCGTGGCCGACCGTAGTGGGCGTGGCCTCAGGGAGTCCCCGTCAGTATCGTCACTGGCAATTAGCAGGGGCCGCGGCAGCGTTTAATCCGCTACGCGGGAATTTGGTCGTGGTGCAGCTGTGCACAAGTGAAGCTAGGCAGCAGGACGATTTTAAAAACACAAAACAATTTTACTTAAAACAAATATCTAGAGCCTATCTCCCGGCTGTGCCTCAGGAGAGTGGAGTCTGTTTACCGTCGCGCTATCGATCAGCGCGTTAAGTAGTTGTAGGAGGGGTGGGCATGGCCGACCGTAGTGGGCGTGGCCTCAGGGAGTCCCCGTCTGTATCGTCACTGGCAATTAGCAGGGGCCGCGGCAGCGTTTAATCCGCTACGCGGGAATTTGGTCGTGGTGCAGCTGTGCACAAGTGAAGCTAGGCAGCAGGACGATTTTAAAAACACAAAACAATTTTACTTAAAACAAATGTCTAGAGCCTATCTCCCGGCTGTGCCTCAGGAGAGTGGAGTCTGTTTACCGTCGCGCTATCGATCAGCGCGTTAAGTAGTTGTAGGAGGGGTGGGCGTGGCCGACCGTAGTGGGCGTGGCCTCAGGGAGTCCCCGTCAGTATCGTCACTGGCAATTAGCAGGGGCCGCGGCAGCGTTTAATCCGCTACGCGGGAATTTTGTCGTGGTGCAGCTGTGCACAAGTGAAGCTAGGCAGCAGCTCGACTGTTCCCCTCATGGGAACAGTCGAGCCCGAACTGCCAAGCCAGGTCCTCTCTGGACTGGAAACAAGCATCCTAGGACCGGTTTCGGAGTTTCACCCCTCTTCAGCCAGGATAGCTTGAATCCAGTGGCATGGAGAGCACGGGACTCACGTCTGAGCATACCCATCCCACTCGGGGTGATAATTGCAAAAACAACAGTTGATAGACAGAATGCAGAACAATGTCATACATTCACTCCAGTACAGAGATCTGGGCCTAAATCCATTGTTTTTTTTGGATTAAACCCAGATCTGTGACTGGGGGTGAATGTTTTGCCAATGTGCAACATTCCGTCCATCATCTTGTGTGTTTTGCTGTTCACCCTATGTGGGAAGGGTAGGCCCAGACATGGGTCCCGTGCTCACTAAGCCACTGGAGTCAAGCTATCCTGGCTGAAGAGGGGTGAAACCCCGAAACCGGTCCTAGGATGCTTGATTCCGGTCCAGGGAAGACATGGCTTGGCAGTTCGGGCTGGACTGTTCCCAGGAGGCACAGGGTCAAGACTGATTTGCATATGGCCATGTCTGAACTGGGGTGGTGTGGTGAGCAAAATAACGATGGATTAAACCCAGATCTGTGACTGGGGGTGAATGTTTTGCCAATGTGCAACATTCCGTCCATCATCTTGTGTGTTTTGCTTTCCTCCATAGGATAACATTACCACTTACCTGATTTTGATGATCTTGGTGTCACGATTCACTCCCTGTGCTCTTGTGCCCACCACCAGGGGGTCGAATTGTGGGGATTTCATGTGTTCTGATTTGATTTCAGATGCTCCCCTGCATGCATATCCTGATTTCCAGACATTAGAACACCATTTAGGAATTTACATCCATTCCCAATCCATGTATGGTTTTGTGGAAGCCAGTCTGCTTATGCTGGAAACTCCATTACCTAGAATTCCCTGCTCACTACTTTGTCTCCACCCCTGCAGGCCAAGGATGGGTGGAGGAATTCAGCTCACCTGTGGCTGGCTGCTATTAGTCTGCTTACACCTGAGGCATGTGATTACTGTTAGCTCTTTTAATCCCCAGCTCCCACCAGGTCAAGGTTGGTCATTGTAGCTGTTCTGTTGAGACCAGTCCTTGTGCCTGAGCTTTTGATATTCCTGAGCTATAGTTAATCCTTGTTCCCTGAGCTATAGCCATTCCTTGGGCCTGATTTAGCACTGCCTGCAGTGCTACCTTGTTTCCTGAGCTATAGTTAGTCTTTGTTCCTTTTCCTGGGCTTCAGCTATTTCTTGTTCCTGATTTGCACTGCTTGCAGTGCCCTCTTGACTCCTTGTTTCCTGAGCTGTAGCTATTTCATGTTTCCTTGAACTAGCAGTGCCTGCAGTGCTACCTTGACTCCTGAAGCCTTGGTAATTCTCTGTTCCTGAACCAGCACCACCTGCAGTGCTACCTTGACTCCTGCACTTTAGTATTTCCCTGTTCCTGAACTAGCACTGCCTGCAGTGCTACCCTGACTTTTGAGATTTTCATAATTCTTGTCTTGCTCCAGCATTGCCTTCAATGCCACTTTGTTTTCTTGACTCCTGATCCAGCACTATTCTAGTATACCCTTGTAGCCTCCCCTTCTGTATATTCGTTTCCAGTCCCAGCCTTTCTTCCCATTTCCTTGGTTCCAGTTCCTAGTTTGCTGTCTTTCTATTCGGCTGTCTTGCTTCTGTTACCTTGTATGTTTGTTACCTGCATTCTGCCAAGTGTGCCCTGTGATTTCCTTCCTTTCCTGTTAAGCACTCCTCCTTGATAGCTCCTTGTCTATTGTGCTTGTCTTTAGTTCTACCCCCTTGCTGTTACTACCCTGCATGTTCCTGTTTGATCACCAGGATCTGTGGGCACAGCTGACTACCTAGGTGGTGTTTCTTGTTCACTGTGAGTATTGTCTTTTAGTTACATTTATAACATCGCCATAGGTATAAGCTCCACAGACCCTGCCTTTGCATTCATATCCTATATGTGGGTATTTGCAGTCAGTATCTGTAATAGCAATTGTGGGTGAGAAACTTACTGAGCTTAAGTCTGACTGTGTGGAGCTCCTGAGTGCTTTACCCCACACGCCCCTTTACTGTTAATGTTGTTTCATATATATGTCTTGCACATTTGTCCTGGGTGTAGTTTTTCTGAATGCTAAATCGCCTCATGAGTGCCTGTCTTTTCTGAGTCATAGCCATCTTGTTCCTTCGTGCAGGCTTACCCTTTGGATCCCTTTTCTCCTCTGACTTCCTGTATGATCCTGGGCAGCGCTGTACTCCTCTTTCTGCATAATTTTACTACCCATTTCCCAGTCCTTGCCCAAGTCCCTGACTGTGTCCCAGACAGTCTTGGACACTTGGTGCCAAATATTATATAAAAATACATGTTATTTTTATAAATTTGTGTGGATCTCCTTATTGAGTCGTGTGTACCATTTTTTGACTGTGTGTGTGCTGCAGATGTCTAACACTCCTCTCTGATAAGCCAAAGACTGCTTGACCACACTCCTCCTAAGAGAGCACCATGGGATTGCTAGAGCAAACCCCTGTCCACTTATAAGGAATAACTGGACGCTTTGCATGGTACACCTCTTTTTAGTATACTACATCAAGACCAGCTTCCTACAGCTTCCACCTAAAAATGGTGGGCCTTGTTTCCCTGGTGCCTAGGGCACTTTTCACTTCCCCATGGGAGGTCGATCAGGGGTGAGAGCCCTATCAGCCATAACAAAACTTTCCCTTGTGACTAATGGAATGATTCCTGCTCAGAGACTCGAGGTATATCCACAGTTGTCGTGCAGTAGTCTTTTGGGATTTGGAAGCAACACTGATAGTAGAAAGTGCAATAATAAACTGATGTGGTAAGTGTTACTGCTTAGTGTTTTTGAATGATTTTGCACAAACAAATCAGAAATAACGTTCAGTGGCCAAAGTGATTGTCTGTGGATGTAACCTTTTTATTAATCTAGGGAAACTGGGTGGATGTTTGGTGATTGAACTACACAAATGTCATTAATTCTACAGGACTTTAAGGCATACATACACAAAAGTTTACAAGCGTGCCCACATGATCCAATGTAAATTAGAGCTGTGCATGCAGGCCTATACAATGGTAAGTAAATAAGAGGCTATCTTTAGCGTTGCATTGCGTTTTACAAGCAGCCGCGCCAAACTTTACTTAATAGTGGCCACAATGAGCCTGGCAGAAACAGGTTATGTAGCAAAAGAGAAGAAAGTTTTCCACAAGTTGCATGATGATCATACAGTATCATCTAATGGAATAAAAACAGTAAAACTGACCAGGGAAAAAACAATACTGTACCTCGCAGGTTTGTTTCCGGACAATTGCACCTGGTAAAGCAGAGTTCCGTGGGTGGGAACGAAGGCGAACATGCAGTTTTAGTTTTAATCATGGAAATAGAGGATACTTTCCGTCACTGTAAGCTGCAAAACACAGAATTGTACCCCCGCCTCACCCGGCACATATCCATCAGCTCTTACCCGCTTATATTTGCGTGGGGAAAAAATGAGATCTGAGTGATTTGCACCTTAACTTAACCGCGGCTTTTGATACCGTGGATCACAGTACCCTAATGCACAGATTAAGGGAGATCGGTAACCAGGACAAAGCCTTTCAATGGCTTGCCTCCTTCCTAAGTGACAAATCTTTCCAGTGTATGGAATCCACCAACCTCTCAGACATGTTCTTGGCCCCATACAGAGTTTCTCAGAGCTCGGCGCTCAGTCCTGCTCTGTTTAACATTTATCCGAGTCCATTAACACAAATTGCGCAGGAGTTTGGGCTGTCAATTGTGTCTTATGCCGACGACACACAATAAGTAGTCCCCTTGTCTGAGGAGATGAACTCCAATCATCTTCAGTTGGTACCATGCATGGAAAAGATAGCAAGATGGATGGCTAACTGCAGCCTAAAGCATAAAACTGAGCTGATGTTCCTGGGCAATTTCCTGGGGCCATGGCCCAGGATTAGTAGGCCAGAAGACTGGGGCGCACCACCTGCTCCCTAACCCTCCATAATAAATTTGGGGCTGTGGTTAGACCACAACCTATTCATGGAAACCAAAGCTAAAAAACTTTCAGCCACTTGCTCTGGTATACTACGTATGATCCGTAAGATATTTGACCTCATCCCAGAACTCGCACAGAGAACGATGATCCAGGCTCTAGTTGTCTCACACCTCGACTACGGTAACTCCTTGAATTTGGGGGGGCCCCTAAATAAGAGGTCGACAGGCTGCAGGTTATCCAAAACGCTGCAGCCAGGGTGCTCTTGAAGATACCAAGACAGGAGTCAATTAGATCCTCTTTGAAAAAGCTGCACTGGCTGCCTATTCAATCCAGGGTCAGATTCAAAGCCCTCTGCCTAGCTCACAAAGCCATGTATGGCAGGGATCCAGCTTTACAAAAGACCGTTGTGTCCCCATATGTCCCAAATAGGTCCCTCAGGTCCTCGTACGACTTCCTTATGAACAGACTAAGGATAAAGAGATCAAGCTGGGGAGAAAGATTCTTCTCATACCTGGTCCCAAAGCTCTGGAACTCAATATCCACGTAATTGAGACTGTTGAAAGACGATCGTAGTTTCAAGAAAAGTCTCAAGACTTGGTTGTTCCCAAGATTTCTCTTCTCTATCGCATTGCCTTCTCTCTGCAGTGCTGGAAAGCCCTCGGCAGCCATGCGCTTTACAAATCCCCAAAACATAAACACAGGCACTGGAAAGCTAAATAAGGCACAAAAGGTGACTGCACTCTATTTGTCATTCATCAGCCCTTCCAGAGTAAGGGGCTGATACTTTTCTTCATTCAAAAGAGCCCTAGATTGTCATGTGAAGTTTGTCTGGCTTGCTGCCACATGGCTGGTGAGGCAGCGAAAGTGCCATCACCACCCCATTCGCGGCCAGCCCACCCAATTTAAAGTTCTCTGCCATGTCTGAGGACATTTTTCATCTAAAGCGGCTCCTAGCCCATGGCCTTAACTACTTCCGGTGGAAAAACAATGTGATGGAAGGTCTGTCATGCAATAGCGGCATGGTAGACCTGCCGCCACTTATATGCTGAAGTGTTTTCTTTCAGTGCCCAAGGGCGTGGCTACCACTGGTGCAGCAGGTTCAGTGGCATTGGGGCCCAGTGTCCTCAGGGGCCAATTGAAACCGGATAATTGCTGTATTTTACTAGCCCATGCTTTCTACGCTCCTGTCAATGCCTCTGGCCTTCATGTGCTTTGTCTTTCTGGGCCTACCTGGGTCACCTGAGGTGTTGGTGAGGATGACATCACTGGGGCTGTGCTGTTTAGGACTGCTCTTCTGACCCTATTTCAGACAACAGCGATCTGCTGCAATGGTTTTCTGTGTATTGGACCTGCATCAGCTTCACCTTCAAGAAAACTGCAGCCCCTCACACTCAGTGCATGAGGCCTGGGATCCAAAAGGAGAGCAAACTAGTAATAAGCCAATTTTTTGGCCGATGTCCGATTACCGCAGCCTTCTCAATGATGCCCCTAGAGCTGAAAAATCGCCAAACCTACCTTTATTGGTCTTTGGGCCGGAGTACCAGAGCCAAATTTCCACCCTCTGCACCGGCTTGCTATCATCTCTTATATGGGGCCTTTGGGTAATCTACATATATGTATATCAGGAGTGGCCCGTGCAGGTAAGAGTGGTGGGTCTGGTTTGGGGGTGGGATTTGACAGCTGACCATGAGGGGGAATTCAAAATTAAATAAAAATAAAATTTTCCTTGTTGTCCTCTGTTGAAATCCCTCCACCGACCCCACCACTTCACTTCTCTCACCTGCACGGGTCGCTGCTGCTTTGTGTGTGGATTAGCTCCTTGTGAAAAGGCTGAATGCCATTACTCACAGTGAAGTTAGCCAATGACTTAAGTGGATTGAAACACTACCCCATGCTGTGTTCGGTGGTGGAAACAAAATGTGGATGACACAATAACAGACCAATGGATGAAAAGGGCTGGCTGAAAGCCCCAAAATCTAAGTATATCATGCTCATAATTTTAGTAAAATCAAAAGGTCATGGCTAGCACCAGATCTAAAAGGGGGCATCGCTAGTGTTCATGTCCCCAACTCCCATTCTTGTGCATTTGGCATCATTTTACTGATAGGACCACATCTTTGTCTTGAATGCAGCCCTGCCATGTTTCCGACCATATGTGAATATCTGATCCAATCCAGAATATTTCTATTCATTCTTGTATTTAGAGTGTTGTTTGTCCTATGATGACACCAAAACTACAAGTACCAGACTGCTAAGAAAAAACCTCAACTGGACTATTTAATTACACATGGTCTTTAAAAGCTTGGAAGCTATACGCCAAATGGATTACTGGGCCATCTCTTTTTACCCCTGAAAAAACACACACAATACCCCACTGTCCTTCTTGCTACCCAGTGTTGAGCAGCTTCCTATATGTTTTAGTCCTAACTATAATTATAATTTGCATGCCTATCCCTCACACCTTCTCCCTCTAGTCATTCACACATGGTACCCAAATGCCTCCCACATAGGAATACAACAAATATGACATTTTACCAACTGTGTACTCCTCACGATGTAACTGCTACCCTAAATGCGCTTCGGCAACACAGGGGTGTATGAAGCCCTATATAAGTGCTATAACACAATACAATACACCATGAGCCTTGTAGCAAGCACACCCTGTCCATAGCCTTGTAGGCTTAGATATACACCCTTTAGCCACAACCACGACCCCAATCCCTGCAATCCTCGGCCCATAACCCCACACCCATAAAGTTGCATCCTGTGCCTTATATTGTCATCTCTGTACCCATAACTATTAACCTTGTACATTTAGCCCTATACACATTACCCTGTACCCTTAGGTATTTATCTTGTACCCTGTGCCACAACCATTTACCCTGTATACATAGTCCTGTATTCTTAGCCTTGTACTCTTTGCCTTTTATCCTGTAACCTTAGCCCTGAAACATGAACAGAGAACCCTCAACTCATAACTGTGTACCCTTATCCCTGTATCCTCTAGCCTATATTATTATCCCTCTACACAAACCCCTAAGCTTGTACAATTAGCCTTGTACCATTAATCCTGTATCCTTAATTGCGCACACTGTAGCCATCGCCCAGAACCCCACAAACCTGTACCCTTCACACTGTATCAATAACCATGCCTTGTATCCCTAGCCCGTATGATGTGCCCTTTGCCCTAGACCCACAACCATGCAGCTGTACCCCAGCACCCTTGGCCCTGTGCCCAGAACCCAATATCCCAAACCATGTTCCATTAACACTGCACCCATAATGCGTTACACTTATCCATGCATTCTAATGCCTGTATTATTATCCTTGTACCCATAACCTGGTACACATAGTCCTGTACCTGAAATCCTGTATTCCTAGCCCTGCATGTCTGTTTCTCTCATCACTTACTGCATCACACTGCTAGGCACAAAGCCACAAGAAGAGATAACAGTACCTGTCTAGTCACTCACTCAGGACACCAAAATGCTTCTCTCGTAGGATCACAACTAATCCCACACTGTCAACCAAGCACTCTCCCACGGGGGATTTTGCCAAAATACTGTTTAAAAAATATTGTGAGACGCAAGTATTGTGTCAAAAATATAATGGTATCAAAAATACCGTAGGGCAGAATATATAGAAGGTAAAAACATTGATTTTTGAAGTCTTTTATATTGTTTTTTTTTAATATAGTTGTACATAATGTAGTGTTCTATTTACTTTTGTTTTGTGCTACAAGTTGTTATTATTTTAATGTTAGGAATATTTTTTATTCTTAGTGATTTTTTTAGATTTGATAATATATTTTAGGCCTTTTTTTCATATCGATTATTTTTGGGGGGTTGTTGCATTTGTAAGGGAATATGGTGGAAAATGTTTTAAATATTAAACTGTTTATTGATTATAACTTTTTAAATATTTTTTAATATAATAATTAATTGTGTTCTTTTTTGTTATTTAAAAGATAACTTTACAACTATTGAAAATATGTGTACTTAATAATTCAAATATTAATTAATTATATTATGTTTTATGTATTTGTATAATAATTAATTTTATAGTGTTAATTATTATTTAAAATAATACCTATTTTCATGTTTCTGAAAACAGTGTGTATGGAGGTGTGCTAGTTATAATAATGTGAAGTTTGTGCATACATTTTAATTTAAGGTATAACTGTAACTTTAGAGTTTCTAATGTTTGTGTAGTTTAAGGACTTAGTTTGGATCCTGGTGGATGGGTTATCCCGTACGCTGAAATATAAATCCCATAGGATAGAATGGGATTTATAAGTCGGCAGATAGGATATCTGTCAATGTTGTGACTGAGTAACCTGTCTGCCATGATCTAAATCAGGACCTCAACCAAAGAAATACAGTTTTAGTAGTTTAAAGGTAGTGTTTAAATTAAAATATTAAGGTATAACTATAACTTTAGAATTTCTAATGTTTGTGTAGTTTAAGTGTGATTTGTACAGAAATAATAAATAAAGTCAATCTAAGGTGTTTTTAAAATAAAAATGTGTTTCAAATTGTATAGTCCAGTGTCATGGAGTGGAGTGCCGTTATGTGGAGTGTCGCAGTGTACAGTGGAGGAGAGTGTTGTACAGTGTAGTGTCATAGAGTGCAGTGTAGTAGAGTGGAGTACAGTGGAGGCGAGTACGGTGGGATGGTATAGAATGTAGTGAAGTAAAATGTCAGAGTGGAGTGGAGTGGCATTTCATAGAGCAAAGATGGGTGGAGTACAGTATAGTGGAGTCGCGTAGTGTGGAGTCGAGTAAAATGTCATAAATTAGAGTGCCAGCTCGTACAGTACAGTGGAGTGCTGTGTCGTAAAGTCTAGTAGAGTGGTATAGAGTGATGTACAGTGGAGCCTAACGGGACAGAGTGGAGTACAGACCTGTTGGAGTGGAGTGTATGTGGATGGAGTGGAGTAGAGCCTCATAGAGAGGCAGAGAGTGTAGTAAAGTTTTGTATACTGGAGTTGCATAGAGTGGAGAAAAGTGGCGTACAGTGGGGCAGCGTAGAGTGGAGTGTGGAACAGTGGCATAGAGTGGGGTTACGTATCGTACAGAGGAGCAGAGTGAAGTGGAGTGCAGTGGAGTTGTGTACTATAGAGTGGTGTAAAATGTTATAAAGTGAAGTGTTAAGTTGTAGAGTACAGTAACATATAGTAAAGTAGAGTGTCCTAGCTTCGTATACCTGGGAGTTAAGTGTCATAGAGTGAAGTGGGGTCTCATACAGTGGAGTAGTTGGAGCGTTGTAGAGTCTTGGAAAGCGTCGGAGAGTGGAGTAGAGTGGAGTGCCACAGAGTGGACTGCAGTATTGTACAGTGGAGTGGCGTGTAGAAGATTAGAGTGCTGTAAAGGTGTGGAAGAGTAAAGCGGCACAGGGTGGAATAGAGTTGAGTAACATAAGGTAGTGTAGAGTGGAGTTGGTCTAGAGTGGAGTAGTGGGGTAGAGTAGAATAGAGTAGTGTTGCAGGCATTCTGCTTTGGAACAGAACAATGCTTGGAACCATAGAACATCAGTATGTGGAGACTGAGTGAGCATACCACCTCAGTATCTATGAGTCTGGGTCCGACTAGCTATAGTACCTCACTTGCCCCCCTAACCTTACCAGAGAAACAAGTGAATTGACATGCCAGAACACAACACACTTGGCCCTCTCAGAGATCGTGGTAACAGGACACACCTTTCCGTCTTTCACTGGTACTTGTTCACAATAAAATAACCAGGAGACACAAAGAGAGTTTAGATAATTTAGTTAAACTATTTGCTCTGAAATGTAGTATACGTGCCACAATTAGAAAACAAATGCCTACTAAAAATACTGTTAGCATGGTTACTAATCCATATACCAAAGCCCTGTATTTTATAGGATAGAGCAACCTATACCCCCCTCCCTTGCTAATGAAGCTCAATGATTATCTATCACAGATCTCTGGGATTACTGGCAAACCCCTTACCATAGCATACACAGATGGATGTTTACATCTCAGCAGACGCAGTGCTCTTGTCTCAGAACTCTTGTTCCATGTATGTGTTTTTGGCTCTTGTGCTCATCTATATGACAAGACACGTGTGCACATAAACAACAGCTGCATTCTTGTGTTATGTCTAGGTGCAAGTGCCTGGCCAGAAAGAATAACAAGGGACGTTGTTTGACCTTGTCGGTGGTGTTCAGACTACATCTCAGGAAAAGAATAGAATGCGAAAACAGGTTCTGTGTGAAGGTACAATGTGGCACAATTGCAAGCGTGTTCATATAGTAACGTGTGCAAACAAATAATAGGCCTACCTTGTGCACAGTTAGGCTAACATAGGGAAAACCACAATTGGCCATGCAAGAAACACATGACAGTAGTGTCATAGAAGGAGCTGAGTAGAAAGTCGTACAGTGGAGAGTTGTATACTCACATAGACTAAAGTACACTGCTGTAGAGTGGAGTGCTATAGAGTGGAGTAGTTGAGAGGAGTACAATGTCGTAGAGTGGAGTAGAGCATAATGGTGTGGAATGAAGAGGAGTAGAGTGGAGTAGTGTGTCATAGAGTAGGTTGGAGAAAAGTGGGGTGTAGTGGCATAGAAGCAGTTGTGTAGTGTGTCCTAGAGTGGAGCAGAATGTGGCAGAGTGGCATAGAGTGGAGTAGAGGGTCATACATTGTCACAAAGTGGAGTAGTGTGTTGTACTGTGGAGTGGAATGGCATAGAGTGTACTGGAGTATGGTACAGAAGCACTGAGGGTAGAATAGTAGAGTGTTGCAGAGTGGAGCAGTGTAGAGTGGAGTGTCATAAATTGGGGTTCAGTGGGGTAAAGTGTCGTAGAGTGGAGTCAAGTGGAGTGCTGTAGTGTAGAGTGAAGTAAAGTGTCATAGAGTGGATTTGCTTTTTAAATATTATGTTTTTGCAACTATTTTAAAGTATATATATATTCACTGAAAAAACCAAAGGTTTCAGGGGCGTTATAGTTAGGAATTGGCATTTAAAAAACCTTAGAAATTCACTGAAAAAACCATAGGTTTCAGGGGCGTTATAGTTAGCTGGACATTTCCCTCATACAAAACCCTAGAAATTCCCCCGTTATAGTTAGTTCAGCTAACTATAACTCGAGTCCCCGCAATGCACTGCTGATGACGTCACATATTACATCACTCATGACATGGTCAGTGACATCACTGATGACATCTGAAATGACATCACTGATGACATCACTGATGACGTCATCCATGTGATAAATTAGTGCATCTTCTCATACCCTTTGGTATACTCAATCAAAATTTCAGACATCCATTCTCAAAACCATAGATACTCCAATACCAATAACTACATACCCACTCATTGACTCTTAGATCTACACACACATCCACTCACTCACCTCTACAGTCACTCATACTTACAGTCACTCAGTACAGGACTATCATATGCATTTATACACCTACATAGACACTCACACACCACCAATCATCCATAGAGGTACTCTCACACCTAGTCAGCCATGCAAATAATTAATCACACTCCCATTTACTCAACTATGCAGTTATACACACACAAGTTCACTTACTCATAAAAATAGTACCACATTCTTATGCTCTAATACAATCATTGATACAAGCACACACTCATCCATACAGCCACTCTCACAATCACACACTCTCACATATACCCACTTATATACTCTTACACACATATATACTGCCTTTCACATATGTAGTTAGTCACACATGTACCACTGAGATATATATTCAATCCCTAACACACCCATACATACACTCACCCAACCATACAGTCCATCACAGATGCACTCTTAAAACCATGCACCCATAGAATCACCCACTCACACATGTATGCACAGAGTCACACACACCCCACCCACACAAACACTCAGGCACCCATACAGATACTCAGACAACCAATCAATAACCCATAGAGACACTCATATAGCTATTCACAAAACCATGCAGCCGCTTATACACCAACAGACAGACAGATACAGACATTCACACAGTTTAGTCACTAGTCTGCAGTAAGATACATTTAATGACTCACTTATAGAGTCAGTCACGCACCTACTAAATCATCCATTCACACACTTATACACCCACTCATTCTTCGATAGGTTTTTCCCTATATATATATTAAACATATTTAAAATTTACAGAAACACACACTCACTGGATGACGTCATCAGTGATGTCATCAGTGATGTAATTTCAGATGTCATCAGTGATGTCATCAGTGATGTCACTGACCATGTCATGAGTGATGTAATATGTGACGTCATCAGCAGTGCATTGCGGTGGCGCGAGTTATAGTTAGCGGAACTAACTATAACGGGGGAATTTCTAGGGTTTTGTACGAGGGAAATGTCCAGCAAACTACAACACCCCTGAAACCTATGGTTTTTTCAGTGAATATATATATATATATATATATATATATATATATATATATATATCTATATTCACTGAAAAAAACATAGGTTTCCGGGGCGCTATGGTTAGCTGGACTTTTCACTCGTACAAAACCATTGAAATCCCCCCATTATAGTTAGTTCAGCTAACTATAACTCGCGTGCCCGCAATGCACTGCAGATGACGTGGCTGCATGGGTTAGTGAGTAGCTACATGAGTGTCTATATAGGTTATTAGTTGGTTTTTTGAATATCAGTATGAGTGTCTGAGTGTCTGTATGGTTCGGTGGGGGGTATTACGTAGTGCATAGATGCATGAATAAGTGACTCACTGTGTGTATGTGTTGAAGACAGCATGTGTGCAGGACTGTATGGGTGGATGAGTGTGTGCATGGGTGTGTTAGTGAGTGAATGACTGTCTCAATAGTGTCTTTATGAGTAACTATATATGTTTTAAACTAGTATATGTGACTATTGGTGTATATAAGTGAGTATATGTGAGAGTGAGAGATTGGAAGAGTTCCTGTATGAATAAGTATATGTTTCTATAAGTGATTGTTTAAAAGACTAAGTACGTGTAAGTTTCTGTAGAAGTAAGTGTGGTGGTGTGTGTATAACTGTATATGCAAGTAAATGGATGTTTTATTCTTTATTAGCATGAGTGACTATGTGTGTGAGTAACTCTATGGATGAGTGGCGTTGTGTAACAGGATCTATAGGTGTATGAGTACATATGATGAGTGAGTACATGTATGAGTGACTGTATAGGACTGTTGGTGAATGAGTGGATGTGTATGTGGATCTTAGAATTACTGAATAGGTTTTTGTAACTGGTTTTGGTATGTCCATTGTTTTGAAAATTTTTGTTTCTATTTTTGAATGTGTGTATCAAAGGTTATATTAGGGGGAGAGGAGGTCTGCCACTCTATCACAAGGATGATGTCATCAGTGATGTCATTTGAGATGTCATCAGTGATGTCATGAGTGATGTCACTGACCATGTCATGAGTGATGTAATATGTGACGTCATCAGCAGTGCATTGTGGGCGCGCGAGTTATAGTTAGCTGAACTAACTATAACGGGGGAATTTCAATGGTTTTGTACGAGTGAAAAGTCCAGCTAACTATACCGCCCCTGAAACCTATGGTTTTTTTCAGTGAATTTCTAAGGTTTTTTAAATGCTAATTTCTAACTATAACGTGCGTGAAACCTATGGTTTTTTCAGTGAATTTCAAAGGTTTTTTAAATGCTCATTTCTAACTATGCCTACAGAGATAGGACATGTGAAGAAAGAAGAAAAAACGCACAGAAAGAAAAAAAGAAATGCAGAAAAAAGCAACAGAAGTCCTCAAAGACGAAGAAAAGTGCAGGAAGAAGGATAACGTGCAGAAAGAACAACAAAAGAGCAGAAAGAAGCCTTGTTGCAAAATCATCCTGTACCCTCAACTTTTTCAGACGGATACTGGTGGTAACTGAGTGCTACTAACCAGTCCTAGAGCCAGTGCTATGTTAAAAGACACTCAGAATACAGTGAAGACACCTACATACACTAGGGAACACTATGCGTTGGGGTCCCCCTGTGATTAGCATGACCTCCTCTGTAAGCCCCTAGTATATAATAGGGCAGGGGATTAAAACTACCTCTTATAACGCGCCACAGGGCGTGTTTGCACACGTCACCTCAGGCCCCGTCCCCTCCCTTCCCCACTGTGTAAACACGCCCTGTGGCCGTTTTAATTTGGGAGATTAAGTCCCCTTGAATCCTGAGGGTCCCTAGGGTCCAACTAGACCACTAGGTACCTCCAGTAAGCACCACAGAGCTGCGTTGCAGAGAGATGTAAAAAAGGGCACGGCCTAGACCACCTCTCTGCAACGCAGTGCAGTGGTGCTTACTGGAAGCACCTGGTGGGCTAGTTGGCCCCCAGGGTCCCTCAGGATTGAAGGGGAATTATTTCCCCATCTTAAAACGCGCCACAGGGCGTGTTTTCACACGTTAACTCAGGCCCCGTCCCCTCCCTTCACCACTGTGTAAACACGCCCTGTGGCCGTTTTTAGTTGGGAGATTAAGTTCATTTGAATCCTGAGGATCCCTAGGGTCCAACTAGCCCACTAGGTACCTCCAGTAAGCGCCACAGAGCTGCGTTGCAGAGAGGTGTAAAAAGTGGCACGTCCTGGACCACCTCTCTGCAACGCAGCTCAGTGGCGCTTACTGGAAGCACCTGGTGGGCTAGTTAGGCCCCAGAGGCCCTCAGGATTGAAGGGGAATTATTTCCTCAACTTAAAACGCGCCATAGGGCGTGTTTGCACACGTCACCTCAGGCCCCGTACCCTCCCTTCCCCACTGTGTAAACACGCCCTGTGGCCGTTTTAAGTTGGGAGATTAAGTCCCCTTGAATCCTGAGGGTCCCTAGGGGCAAAATAGCCCACTAGGTACATCCAGTAAGTGCCATTGCAGAGAGGTGTAAAAAGGGGCACGGCCTGCACCACCTCTCTGCAACACAGAGCAGTGGCGCTTACTGGAAGCACCTGGTGGGCTAGTTGGCCCCCAGGGTCCCTCAGGATTGAAAGGGAATTATTTCCCCATCTTAAAATGCGCCACAGGGTGTGTTTGCACACGTCACCTCAGGCCCCGTTCCCTCCCTTCACCACTGTGTAAACGCGCCCTGTGGCTGTTCTAAGTTGAGAGATTAAGTTCCCTTGAATCCTAAGGGTCCCTAGGGTCAAACTAGCCCACTAGGTACCTCCAGTAAGCGCCACAGAGTTGCGTGGCATAGAGGTGTAAAAAGGGGCGTGGCCTCAGAACACCTGTCTGCAACGCAGCTCCCTGGCGCATACTGGAGATACCTGTTGGGCTAGTTGGCCCTCAGGGACCCTCAGTATAGAAGGGGAATTAATTCCCCAACTTACAACTGGCCAGGGGGCGTGTTTGCAGAGTGCTGCAAGGAGGGGGATTGGCCTCCGACGTGATGCCGGTCTTTTATTTATTTAATTTTTTTAAGAGGGAGGGCTGTGTGGTCCCCCTACTTTTTCTAATGTATTGGCCCTGGGGACCCCATCCCCCAGGGCCTGCACCCTAATTGTTTTTGTTGAAAAAAAAAGAATTTGGAAGGGGGCCGTGTGGCCCCCCTCCCAAGGCCTTAATCGGACCCGGGGATCCCAACCCCCGGGTCATGGCCTTTTTCTTTTGTAAATTCTTTAGGAGGGGGGCTGCGTTGCCCCTCTCCTCAGGCCACTTATGGCCCCGGGGACCCCATTCCCCGGGGCCGGCGTTTGTTTTTTATTATTTATAAAAAATATATATTTATAGAAACACCTAGGACATGCTGGACAAACCGTATGTATCTATCACATGACGATTTGTGTGATATTCATTAAAAGGCGACTATGCATACAATGAATCCATGTGGAATGTATTTACACTGCTAGTGAAGCTCTAACGTGTCTGATGCCCTACCGTGCCTAATCCCGGCGCCCCCGCCGGTGGGTACTCTCCAAGTAGACACCCTTGTCGTTTATTTATACAAACATGGGTAGCTATTGACGGGCACATTTAATACACACGCACACCAAGCCATTCAAAGGGGATTCAACAAAAATTCGACCAAACTATGCAAGAAACCCCCCTCACGGTTAATAAAACACACATCCACCGCCGGATGTGTAATACTTTTTATTTTACTCTCTGGAAAGGAGACGAACCTCAGTTGAGAGTCACAGTGTGCTCCTGGCTGAGCCCAATGCTGTGTTACACCCACCAGTGCCCGCCGAGTGCCTCACACCTCTGTGTTATATTCCACCAGCTAGTGCTTATGCTATGACACTCTCTAGCCCATGTGCACTGTAACACCACCCCGTGAATATGTCATGCCACACTTGCCTTCGCACTGGTTATATTGCCCCATCTAACGTGCCTTCCTCGATGCCTATGTTATAATGCACAGTGCTATGCCATACATATTACAATCTGGGATCCATATCTTTGCCACAGTGCATATGCAACGTTACACTCCCAGCACATATTTTATATTACAACTTTAGAGAGTAGTTAGGGTACACAACACTGCCCAGTGCATATTACATTCCAAGGCGCATATCGCATAGCACGCGCTAGGGCCTGTGCTATCTCGCGCTCTCCAATGAATCTGTCATTGCGCACAATGTATTGCATATTATATTTCACGCCCCGGTTCATCTTATATCACACTTTTTGGTGCATAGTTTATACCATATACTATATCTAGTTTTCGTTTTCAATCGTGCTCTCAGGACTATGTTCTATATAACACTGCGTCCACCTACCCTTTTCACGGGCATTACATTTTGCGATGGGGGGTGGAGGGTCAGGGGGTGTTTCTGCCAAGTGAGCCCGGAGTCACAGTCACAAACGTCCTCTTCTTCCTGATTAAAAGTGAGATTATGCTGCATACTTGTTCATATTTTAAGTAGTTCGCACAGACACACATTTTAAAAACAATAAAGTTCCTAATACCCACCTTCTCTGAACAGTTAGCTTGCTGCCCCATCCACTTCCTCCCTATCCTCTGTTGTCTGAATCCATGGACTAGCCTCCTCCCTCCTGCCTTGCATGGTCTGATGTGCTGCCACTGCCCTCCATTTAGCATGATGTACTAGTCCACTCCTCCTGCCCTCCATTGCCCAATTCTATGGCCCATCATTGACCTCCTGCTTAGCCTCTGTGCTTAGCTTGCTGCCCCTATTCTCCTTCCCCCTGCCCTCCAATGTCTTTGTGCATTCCCCTGCTCCATCCTTTTTGCCCACCATGTTCCATGGACCTGCCACTCCTATCTACTCTGAGTGTTCTGTTGAGCTGCCACTCCCCTCCCACCTGCCTAGCATTGTCAGATGGCTGTAACCTGTCCCTGCCACCTCCATCCTGCCTGTCCACATGCCATGCCCCTATCCCCTTCCTCCTGTCCTCCATGGTCCATTTTACTGCCACACCCTTCTGCCCTCCCTGGTCTGTTGTGCTGCAACTGCTCCTCCTGCCTGCCCCACGCAGTCTGTTGTGAGGCCCCTTCCCCTGAACTCTCTTGTCTGTGCCCAGGTCCTGACCCTCCCTTCTATGCTCCATGGTCCTTTGTGCATGCCCCTGCATCCTCCTTCTTGCCCATCATAGCCATTGTGCTGCCACTAACCCTACCGCTTGCCATGCATGGTCTTCTGTGCTACCATGGCCCCTCCCACCTTCCCTGTGTGGTCAGCTACCTGCCCCTGACCCCCTCCCACCTTCCCTCCATGGTCTGTGTGTATGCCATCATAGTCTCACTGTTGCTCTCCATGGTGTGTCTTGTTTCTAGTGCCCATCCTGCCTGACCTCCATGGTCATCTTGCTGCTCCTGCCCCGCCCCTTGCCCCCAGCCCTCTGTTTCCATGTGCAGACCCCTATTCCCTCCCTCCTGGCTTGTCTGTTCCATTGTAATGCCCCAGATCCGCCCCTCCTGCCCTTTATGGTCTGTTATGCTGCAGCTTTCTCTCCTGTCTGTCCATTATGGTCAGCTAGCTACCATGGCCTCTTTTCCCTCTGTTCTCTGTTGTCTATGTGCATGGTCCTGTCCCCTCCCTATTGCTTTCTATGGATTGTTGTGCTGCACTCCCGTCCCGCATGCCCTGTGTGGTGTATTGTGCTGCTGCAAACCCTGATGCCTGCCCTGTAGGGTCAGGTTGGTGTATCTCTCCATGTCCCTCCTGTCCTCTGTTATCCGAGTCCATGTCCCTACCCCAATTCCTCCTGCCTACCATGATCCAATGTACCATACTTGCGAACATTTTGAACTTGGTTAGAGGGAGATTTTGAAAAAAAACTGGGGTATTGATTTTGCCCTTTGAGTTACATTGAAAAAGAGGAGATTGTAGACAGGAGACAGATCAAATAAAGCCCATTTGAGCTTAAAAACATTGGACGTTTCCTGGCTGAAACGGGTCTGTTGGCATGTAGGTTGTACTACCACTGTCTCTTCCTTCTGCCCACAATGGTCTATTATATTGCCACAGCCTTTCTTGCCAGTCCTGTATTGTTGGTTTGTTGCCCCTGCCCCCCTTTCCTCTGCCCTCCATAGTCTGTTGTGCTGCCACTGCCCTTCCTGCCTGCCCAGTGTGGTCAAATTGTTGCCTCTGCACTCTCCTACCTGCCTTCAATTTTCAGAGTCCGTGCCCCTGGCCTCTGCCTCTCAACAGTATCCCAATGAACAACTAGATTGCTAACATTCTATATTTATTACAAAAATGTGGAACGCCTGACGTCATCTTGATGTAATCAAAACTGTAATACCTAGAGCATTTACTTTTGAAATTACATATATGAGAGGGTCTTATTTGCATCAAAATTATGGTTAGTGCTCTAAAAAACTAAAATGAGGACATATTTTCTGAGTTTTCAAATAGCGGCAAAGATCTTTTAAATAATTTGTAATCTTTATGTTTTTTTATCCAGTTGACCACTTGATTAAATGTTGCACCTAGGGGAGAGGATGTGGTGTTACTTCCAGAGCTGCAGACTTTGCAACTGGGGAACCAGGTTGGAGTTTCTGCTTCAGCTCAACATTCTGTGACTCTGGTCAAATCACTTAATCTCCCCATGTCTACAACCAAAATTAATTCGATCTTGTGTGATGTAACCAATGCTCGTGTAAAGCACTCCAATACCTGACAAGTCTGCACTATATAAAACTGCAAATACACAACAAACAAATACACACTTCTGTCATTGGGCTACATGTGGGCTACATCTGGGTGATATTTGTGCTGCATTTGGGCTCTTTTGTCTCTGGTGGCCATCTTGGGAGATTTATTTGTTATGAAGTTTCCTAATTTCCTCATTTACTGCAGTCTCCTCAGTAGGAAATGCTTTCAGTTTTATACTTTGATTCCATCAAGAAGGTATTCAGATATGTTACACATTTGCCATAAATTCTGAATGTTAGCACTCTAGTTGCTCATTAGATCACTGTAGTAAAGCTACTGCTCACCACAGAAGTCTGCTGCTGGTATTAAAATTGCATGTTACAGTCTGCATATCAGCATTTTTTAATGAAATAGAAGATGATTTGAGAAGTCACTCAAAATGTGCCCTAATTTTTCTTTCTTCAGCACTAATCATAATTTCTATGGCAAAATGAACCCCCTCATTGTGTTCCTTTGTAAATTAAATGTTTTAAGTGTTACCAGTTTACTCCAATCAAGATGGCTTCAGGTGTGCCATACTTTTGTCATAAGTAAGACAGTAAGCACTCTAGTTGTTCTTAAGAACACTCTGGGACATTCTATCATTGGGCTATACTTGCGCTACATCTGGGTGATATTTGGGCTACATTTGGGCTCTTTTGTCTCTGGTGGCCATCTTGGGAGATTTATTTGTTATGAAGTTTCCTAATTTCCTCATTTACTGCAGTCTCCTCAGTAGGAAATACTTTCAGTTTTTTACTTTGGTTCCATCAAGAAGGCATTCAGATTTGTCACACATTTGCCATAAATTCTGAATGTTATCACTCTAGTTGCTTATTAGATCACTGTAGTAAAGCTACTGCTCACCAGGGAAGTCTGCTGCTGGTATTCAAAGTGCATGTTTCAGTCTGCATGTCAGAATTTTTTTATGAAATAGAAGAGGATTTGAGAAGTCAAAATGTGCCCTAATTTTTCTTTCTGCAGCACTAATCATAATTTCTACGGCAAAATGAACCCCCTCATTTTGTTCCTTTGTAAATTAAATGTTTTAAGTGTTACCACTTTATTCCAATCAAGATGGCTTCAGGTGTGCCATACTTTTGTCATAAGTAAGACTGTTAGCGCTCTAGTTGTTCGTTAGAACACTCTGGGACATTCTGTCATTCGGCTATACTTGGGCTACATCTGGGTGATATTTGGGCTACATTTGGGCTCTTTTGTCTCTG
Source organism: Triturus cristatus (assembly GCF_964204655.1). Lineage (NCBI taxonomy): Eukaryota > Metazoa > Chordata > Amphibia > Caudata > Salamandridae > Triturus > Triturus cristatus. The sequence continues at coordinate 585,670,469 of NC_140594.1, forward strand.
GTGGCCATCTTGGGAGATTTGTTTGTTATGAAGTTTCCTAATTTCCTCATTTACTGCAGTCTCCTCAGTAGGAAATACTTTCAGTTTTTTACTTTGGTTCCATCAAGAAGGCATTCAGATGTGTCACACATTTGCCATAAATTCTGAATGTTAGCACTCTAGTTGCTCATTAGATCACTGTAATAAAGCTACTGCTCACCAGGGAAGTCTGCTGCTGGTATTCAAAGTGCATGTTTCAGTCTGCATGTCAGAATTTTTTTATGAAATAGAAGAGGATTTAAGAAGTCAAAATGTGCCCTAATTTTTCTTTCTGCAGAACTAATCATAATTTCTATGGCAAAATGAACCCCCTCATTTTGTTCCTTTGTAAATTAAATGTTTTAAGTGTTACCACTTTATTCCAATCAAGATGGCTTCAGGTGTGCCATACTTTTGTCATAAGTAAGACTGTTAGCGCTCTAGTTGTTCGTTAGAACACTCTGGGACATTCTGTCATTGGGCTATACTTGGGCTACATCTGGGTGATATTTGGGCTACATTTGGGATCTTTTTTCTCTGGTGGCCATTTTGGGAGACTTATTTGTTATGAAGTTTCCTAATTTCCTCATTTACTACAGTCTCCTCAGTAGGAAATACTTTCAGTTTTTTACTTTGATTCCATCAAGATGGCATTCAGATGTGTCACACATTTGCAATAAATTCAGAATGTTAGCACTCTAGTTGCTTATTAGATCACTGTAGTAAAGCTACTGCTGACCAGGGAAGTCTGCTGCTGGTATTGAAAGTGCATGTTTCAGTCTGCATGTCAGAATTTTTTAATGAAATAGAAGAGGATTTGAGAAGTCACTCAAAATGTGCCCTAATTTTTCTTCCTGCAGCACTAATCATACTTTCTATGGCAAAATGAACCCCCTCATTTTGTTCCTTTTTAAATTAATGTTTTAAGAGTTACCACTTTATTCCAATCAAGATGGCTTCAGGTGTGCACTACGTTTGTCATAAGTAGGACTGTTAGCGCTCTAGTTGTTCTTTAGAACACTCTGGGAAGCTGCAGTAGAACACAAAGGAATCAACTGACAGTCTCTGCCGTTGTTGGATGTACATGTTTTACTGAGAATGTCAGACTTCATTCTCACATGACTGAGAAAGATAATGTGAATTTACAGAAAATATGCTCTCAGTTTAGCTTATAGATCTCCTTCCAAACCTCTGTGGGAAAAGCATGAGAAAATAGTTTTCTGTCAAACATGATTCATGATATCACAGCAGAAGGCTTTTTCACATGGTAAAATCACCTTAGAGCACACCACAATTCCTAAAATGAGTATGGTACCATCAACAAATGATTTATAATGTAACTAAAGTCTTAAAACCTTCTATTAACTGCAATGCTTTTTAATAAGGTGCTATCATGTATATTGGTTCCAAGATGGCTGCCAACACTTCTTGGATGAAGTACTGATAGCCAATCAGATCTCACGATGAGATGTGTGGTTAGGCTCCGCCCAGATATATCTATCTTTTTAAATCTAATTTTCTCAGGAACTACTGAACGGATTTACACCATTTAAGCAAAAGGCACGAGTCTGAACTGAGGACTACCTGTTTGCCAAATTTGGTGTAATTCCGTTCAGCAGTTCGGGCTGTAGCTGCGTCAACAGGTCCTATGGGAAAATGCATGGGGAAAACGCGTTTTGGGACCCCCCTTTTTTCTCGCCCCCCCGCTTGACGAATCAACATGAAATTTTCAGGATAGGAGCAGACTGGAGCTGGCCAAACGTTTGGAAAATTTCGCGAAGATTCGTCAATCGGTGTCAACGTTATTCCAAATAGAATGTTGCGGATTTCCTATGGAAAATAGGTCCTAACTATAACTACCTACTGGCGACTGCCAGTAGGTAATATACACAAATATATATATATATATTTTTAAACAGATTTTATTCGTCAAATAGCACATATGTGCAGAGCTCTGTGACCCAGAGGCTTCTGCATAATCAACGTACAGCATTGTGACTTTGACATTTTCATAATGAGATCAAGGAAAATTGAAGAGCAATGCAGATGAAAGAAAATTGTATGAAAACCCTGTCCCAAAAACCCCTCCCCCCCCCGGTCGCACTAACAACCTCCCAAGAATAGCACAGCAATAAATCATGCACCACAAAAAAATTGCAGCATTCGGATATACAGTAATCCACAGTTTGCACAAACAGATTAAAACTTTAGCTGCATTGAAAGGCCCTGCGGCAGAGATCGGCTACAGCTGCAAGCCTCGATAGTCTGCCCAACGCTTCCAAACTTTAAAATGTTTATGTGGGCACCCACGTGCGGTAAAGATGGGAAGCTAAAAGCCCATGCAGAAGTGTAGACCATTCTTCCATGTGGACACTGAGGGTGGTGCCGATGCCTTCCAGGCCCTAGCAATGTCTCTCTTTGCCAAAGTGAACCTGAGCAGCATACGATGGCGATTATATATGTTGCCCCCAATCCCAGCCATAACATGCAGAAGCACCAACTAGGCCGAACGGGGAAGGTCCCAGCCCAACACCTCAGAGAGGCAGGCCAGCACAACCCTCAAAAATCATGATATGGAAAGACAATGCCAAACTGTATGTGAAAATAGACCCGATGAAGATACTTAAACTGGACCAGGTGCAGACGTATTGCTATAGCCGCCCCCGCGGGTAAGCCAGGGCTTCAGTCCAGTCTTCCTCATCAAGTTGGCCCACATCTCCCTCCCAGGCCCCTCTAAGCTTCTGCAGTGTAGGATAACAGTGAGTAACTAGGGATTGGTAGATCTTAGAGATCATGTGATCCTGGAGATCTCCCATAAACACCGTTGCTTCTATCGAGCTAAACTCCACCAGAGACTCCAAGCCCTCCAGGCTGGGGGAGAGAGCGTGCCAAAACTGAAGATATTTATAGAATTGGGGCCTCGGCATGTAAAAGCCTTTTGCAGGTCCTGAAAGGATATTAGAATTGTCCCCGGCATTACATCCCCCAGAATAGAGATACCAATGCTATCCCACCCACGAAACCCCGACAGAGTGGCTACTTGAGGCAAACGCCCGTTGTTCCATAGGGGGGTCTCCCGCATCAGTTTATTCCACCACCCCGTCCTCCGTAGGACCTGCCACCAAATTTGGAAAACGACCTTCGTCGCCGACGGCAGTGAATTGCGTATTGATGCACAGTACAGTATTGTATGTAGGGAGAACTCCCCCATACATTGCTGCTCAACTGCATAGGCTGGGTCCTCCCTATCCCCATACCACCATTCATTCAGAACGAGCAGTTGGGAAGCCATATAGTATGACAAGATGTCGGAGGTCGCCAGCCCCCCACAGTACGTAGAGAGGAAACACGTCCGTAGGTCAACTCACACTGCTCCGCCGGCCCATAGAAACTGACCCAGGGCAGCATTCACCTGACGGAACCATCTGGGGGAAATCAGTTAGGGGTGATTCTGCAATTGATATAATAAACGGGGGAGCAAGACCATCTTGAATATGGCCAACCTACCATACAGTGATAGTGGCATATGGGACCAAGTCTTAAGATCCTTCAGTACACGTTCCCAAACCGGACCCAGATTCCTTTCCCAGGACATGTTAGGTGAGTCCGACAGGAATACCCCCAAGTATTTCATCCCCCCTGTAACCACTCGGACCAACGAAGCCCAGGAGCCAAGACCAGACACGTCCCCAAGAACCCCCAGGGTGGACTTACTGGGGCTCAGGTAGAGACCTGACGATTCCCAGAAGATCTGCATGATGCAGAGCAGTCTCGGCCCCGTCCTGTCCACATTAGTGAGAAAAAATAAGACATAGTCATCATATAATGTAAATGTAAATGTAAATGTATTTGTACTTATATAACGCACTTCTACCCAGGGGTCTCGTAGCGCTGTATTCATACCGTTGTGGAACCCTTCCTGGTTTTCCTGTGAGATGTCCACTCCTGGGCACCCCCAAGGTGAAGCCAGGCATCCTAGCGCTGTGGGGGCTGTTGTGGAGATTAGGCAAGCTATTGCCCAGAGTTGCACAGTGGGACCCATGATTAGAATAGGCACCAAGGCGAGAATTATCAGGTCTGGGGAAATTGAATCCAAGAGCCCCGAGGCAGGAATTGAACCCTGGTCCCGGGCCAGACCTCTGCATCAGGGTCTGCCGCTCTAACCATTGAGCCACACTTCTCCAGGATAATGTGATGCGATCCGATAAGCCGTGCGCCCATTCAAAGCCCGTCACCTGCGCATCAACCCGCACCCAGGCGGCCAGGGGTTCAATAACCAATGCAAACAGGTATGGAGACAGACAGCAACCCTACCGAGTACCCTGTCCAATGGAAAAAATGGAGGAGGCCGAGCCAGCGATTGGCACCGACGCAGTGAGGTCAGTATAGAGCAAGGTCAAGTAGGACAAGAAGCGCGGTCCAAGATTCAGCCTGTGTAGCAACGCAATTAGATACACCCAAGTAAGGGAATCAAAGGCCCTGTCCATATCTGCCAGTAAAACTGCCGCCCGCTCACCTAGCCCCCGAATGGTCGCAACAGCAACATGTGCTCGTCGGATATTATGTCGGGTCGCTCTCTGGGGCATAAACCCGGCCTGGTCAGGATGCACTAAGGTGGTGATTTGAGACCATAGGCGATTGGCGAGCGCCAATGGCTTCGACGTTCAGAAGGGAAATAGGCCGATAGGAAGCGTGTTGGTCCGGGGGACCGCCAGGTTTATGAAACACCACTACCTCCGCATGTCTCCAGTCACGAGGAAGGCATCCCTGATCACATTCCTCCTCAACCACTCTGAGGTAGTGGGGCCCCAGCTGCAAAAAATACTTCTTAAAAAATTCACAGGGAAACCCGTTAAGCCCCGGGGCCTTCCCAGAGTTAAGGTTCCCCAGGACGGCCCCCAATTCCTCTTCTGTGAGCGGGAGATCTAATTCCACACACGCCTCATCGGACAAAGCCCTAGGTGGGAGGTCATCCAGAAATCGGCCTATCACCTCTTCCTGGAGACACTCTCTGGGGGCGCACAACTCCGCATAATACTGAGCGAAGCTTTCGGCAATTTCTGAGGGGTCCATAATGGGCTCCCCGTCCGAACGTGCTATACCAGGGAGTGCCTGGGAGTGCAACATCCCTTGACACAACCGGTGGAGCATCTTGCTAGACTTATCCCCAAATTGGTACACCCTACTGCGTGTCACCAGCCAAGCAAGGTGGGCTTCATCCAACAGGAGAGCGGCATAGTTCTGTTGCGCCAACAGCAGCTGTTGACAAACCTGAGTAACCCATCACTTCTACTGCGTTGGTCCAGGTCCGCTATATTAGCCTCTGCTAGCTGCAGAGCCTCCCTGCGCGCCCTACGAGCAGCCACGCAGAAGGAGATGTCAACACCCCGTAAAGTGGGCTTCAAAGCCTCCCACAGGAGTGCGGCCCCCAAAACCGATCCCACATTGAGTGTTAGGTATTGGTCAATCGCACTTTCTAGATGCTCCCTATAATCTTCCTTCTGGAGGTTCGAAGCTGAGAGGCGCCAGCGGAACGTCTGTCTCGCCCGGCCCACCTGTAATGTAAGGGCAACCGGTGAGTGATCAGAGAGACCCCGCCGGAGAATATCATCCTCGACCATCCTATATGCCACCAACCAGGGAACAAACAGGTAATTGAGACGGGAGTAGAAGTCATTAACCGCCAAAAGATATGTATACCCCTGGGCATTCCCACGTAAACGGCACCACGGGTCCACCCAGTCCAGCCCCAACACCAGAGAGCCTAGCTTCGTGGGCCGGCCAGCAGCCACGCCTCCTCCGGGCCTCCACAGATCCCTGGTCACATCTAGCACGTCGTTCCAGCCCCCCCCAACCACAGACAGGCCTTCTGGAAAATCTGACCGTAGCGTCATAAGTTATTGTACTAGATCCCATGAGAGTGGATGGGGGCATTGACACAACCCAACACCACAGGCTCCTCACAGACCATGCCCTGAAGGAACAAATACAGCCCCTAAGTGTCCGCCCATGTCTTAATGTGCGTGTATGAGACACGACGGTGGATCAAGATTGCCACCCTGTGACCCCCTCACAAACCCTGAGTGAAACACCTGAGCGTAACCATAGCGCTGAAAGCACAGTGCCTTTGATCCCATAAGGTGTGTTTCTTGTAACATGAGTATGTCAGCATGGGCCCTTTTAGCCTGCTGAAGTATAGCCCCACGTTTGATCTTGTCCAAGGCCTCCCTGACATTCCAACTGACTATTCGAAGGGTACCAGAGGGCACCCGCATACTATCAAGCGGGACAGCCATGAAGGACCATGGTAGCAAGGGCTGGTGCAGAGAAAGGTGTTTGATGTGTGCTAGGAGGCCTAATGTTAGTATAGAGAAGTGAGATCCAGGGACAAGAACAACTACAACCCAACAAACCCCCCACCCTATACCTCAACAACGATGAAGTATCTGTCACGGCGGGTGTGGCCAGCAGACCCCAACAAGGGGTTCCGGCGCACCCCGACCAATTGATCCCCAACTTACAGCCCATTGTCAACAGGCACTCTCTCCATCGGGGAAGGTCCAACAGAGAAACAGGCCCACTCACGGGCTTCTCCGATCAAAGCGACTGTGTCAAAGACTCACGGGGCTGCGGTCCCCCCTCCCCTCATGAGGCTGATGTAGTCTGCCGGGAGACCAATCTGGCCCAGGAGGATCCACTGCAAGATTGAGCCCAACGTCTTGATCTGGAACGTCTGTGACCCTTAGGTCTCAAATGAGGCTGCTTCCGGTTGGCCTCGCCAGAGGAAGAGTCCGATTCCCGCCTGGGCGGCATGTGAGGGCGCAGCCGCACCGTCACATCCGTCCACTGAAAAACTTTCTCCGGCGAATCAAAAAAGTGAGTGCGGGACCAATACACCACCCGGAGCCAGGCCGGATACAGCAGTGCGTATGGCAGTTTAACTTCTCGAAGATGAGCTTTGGCCGCCAGAAACGATTGCCTCCATTGCTGAACTAGTTTTGTGTAATCAGGGAAGATCAAAATGCGAGCATTGTCAAAAAGCAGAGGTTCCTTGGCCCTGGCCTGTTTGAGATAGGGTGACCAACTGGCATTGGTGCAAATTCAGGACGGTGAGTGTAAAAATTCAGGACAAAGGGTCAAAATTCAGGACACAAATTCAGGACAGGAGATCAAAATTCAGGACAAAACTTCAGGACAATAGGTAAGTTTTACAGACACATCAGAGGAGGTCGCACAATAGTATATAAGCAAGCCCAGACATATCCATACATATTCAACCATTTGCAAAGCTATCCATAATGTATCCTTCCATCTATCATTTCACTCATACATTCCTTCATCCATCCTTTCACTCATCCATCCATTATTCATCTATCCACCCTTTCACCCTATCCACCTGTACACTCATCCATCCACTCTTCTACCCATCCATTCATTCACTCATCCATCCAGCCATTTACCCTTTCACCCATCCACACTTTCAGTCATCCATCCATCCTCCCTTTCTCTCTTCATCGACCCTTTCACTTAGCCATCCTTCCTTCCATCCATCCACCCACCCATCTACTCATCCACTCATGAATCCATCCATTGACCCCATCACTCATCCATCCTTTCTCTCATCCATTTATCCTTTCGCTCCTTCACTCATCTATTCATCCTTTTGTCCACCTACACTCCCTTTCACTCACTCATCCATCCTTACATCCACCCTTTCACTCATCTGTCCATCCATTCACCCTTGCACTTATCAATTCATCAATCCATCCATCATTTCACTCATCCATCCACCCACTCACTCATCATCCACCTTTTCACTCATCCATCCTTTCACTCATCCATCCACCCTTTTACCCATCCAGCTACCCTTCGACCCATACATCCAGCTATTTACCTTTTCTCTCATCCATCCTTCCACTCACTCATCAATCCATCCATCCTCTCTCAGTACCCATCTATTCATTTTATTTCATTCATCCATTCACCCTTTCACTAATTCATCCAGCCATCCCTTCACTTACTCTCTCGCTCACCTTTTCATATTAATTTTGAGCTGAGCCTTTTTGAGAAGAGGCCCATCAAGAACTTCACCCTCGCTGCAGGAGCCATTCCAGGACTGGGATAGAAACCACCCAGGGCGGAGACAGGAGCCATCACAGGCGGGGGGCGGGGACAAGAGCCACCACATGGGGGGACAGGAGCCATCACGGGGGGAGGCAGGAGCCATCACAGGAGGGGGAACAGGATCCACCAGGGTGGGCACAGGGGTGGGCATGCAGTATTCTAGTATCATCTTGGTCTCTTCCAGGGTGGAGTAGGGCTCCTCACCCCCTCCTGGACAAGACAACGAGACAACAGGCTCTCTTTCTAAAATGTTAGTTTTGCCATCCCCCACTGTGGTGTACAGTACTTAAAGGAGATACTCCAAGAGAACTGATTTAACTGATTGTCCTCCATACGTTGTTAATCAGTGTGGGTGCGATTGTGCCATTTCTTTATTTTATCACATTATAGACTGCATGTTTGAAGAACCGAGGTTTGCTTACAATTTAGTAACAGTAATTAAGCTCTGTGAAGAGAACTGCGTGCTGCCTCGGTTTAATCAGGGCCGGTTCTACGATTTTTGGGGCCGTGGGCAGAAAGGGAATGTGTGAGGCCCCTCTAAATTGCAGAGACATGACGCATTCAGGGCTGTTTGCATCTGAATAGATGCCCCTGAACCTGAAGCTGCAGCCCCTCCCTCTCAGTCACCTTCAAGCACCTCTTAACAGCTCATCAAGGGCTGAAGGTGTGAGGGCTGCCATCACGCTGCGCCTCTCCAATGCTGCTGGGTATCTGAGCTTTGGTACTGCATCGAGTCTGTTACACCCGACCTCAACAGCATCGGAGTCAAGAAGGGAGGTGGGTGGAAGCTGTGCCGGCTTTAGGGTGGTGCGATCGGTGCCCGGTTAAAATTACGGACAAATGGCGTCCGTTAAACAATCCTTCACGGACGACGGACAGACGGCCGAAATTACGGACTGTCCGTGAAATTTACGGACGGTTGGTCACCCTAGTTTGAGAACAATGTCCCGGTCATGATAATTCAGTATTTTGCAATGACGGGCCTCGGGCAGGCCCCGGGCGGAGGTTTCTGCATAAGAGCCCTATGGGCTCGCTCCACCATGAAACAGCGAGACAGGGATTCCGGGGGGATCCAACTCTCGAGCCACTGCGTAAGAAACCGCTCCATATCTCCCCTTTACAGCCCTCTGGGAGACCTACAAAGCGGAGGTTGTTGCGTCTGGCCCTGCCCTCGGCATCCTCCACTCATGCCGCAAGGCCCCGTTGTGTCGTCTCCAGTGCGGCCACCCGCTTCTGTAGGGTGGTGACTCCATCCTCCACACCAGAGATTCGTGGCTCAGCTTCTGTGATGCGTGCCACCGCATTCTGTAGATCTTGCCACAGGAGCATGACATCAGAGCCCACAGCCCCGATTGTAGCGTCCAGCACATCCCTGGACTGCATGATAGTGGCCATAAGTGCGGAATTTTCCGGCATATCCGGCACGGCCCGATGTGCCCCCCAGGCGCAGCCGCAGGAGCCCCGGGCCCTGTAAATTTGTCAAGTGTGCTCTGCTTGGCCGAGCCACTGCCCGTTTTGTCCCTCATCAGGACGGCCACCAAGCCCGCCGGCTTTGAACCGACTCACCAAGCAGCCGCAGCAGGGGACTGTGGGACTGCCCGTAACAGGGAGGGGGGAAGGACACCCCCATGTGAGGTGATCTGACTCGACCCCCCTGGTCCAGAGAGCAGTCAAACTGAAGCCAGTCGGGGCCACAGAGATGCAGACACGTGGTCCGCACGACCTGAGCTGGCCGCCGAGTGCGGGACCGCCAGCACAGGTGGGGCAAAAACACAAGAAAAAGTGGAGGGGGGCGGGCACCCAGTTCCAGTCAGTCAATATCCACGGGCAACCGCCCACCGCCGCAACGCTGCAGCGCTCCGCACCAGCCCCCTGCACTGATTCCTAGGATGGATGCACCCCCACAGGTGTCCGCAGCTGACCTGGCTGACCAACACGGTGCCGGGAGCAACCAAAACACTCTCTGCGCTGTCCCCCCGAGGGCCTACCAACAGCCCTCAAGGTGCCTGGCAATGGCAAAGGACCGTCGGGCCCACTGCTACCCCGCAGTCCGTGCGCACCACAGCTGGCTCGCGCGACCCGAGATGGCCGCCGATGCGAGCGCACAGCTCAGCCGATGCAGGCCGGGCCACCTGACGTCGAGGGGCTGAGGAGGCCCCAGACCCAACACCGGCCAAGCTGCAATGAGGCGGCTGCCGGGGTCGGAACACACCTTCGCCCCCCCAACTCCACCCGCGGCCCGATATGACCGCCAATCGTCAGGCTGCTGCCCAGGAGGGGGGGCCGGGAGGGAGACGACCACCCGCCAGGCGTCCGCGGGTCAGTCCAAGCAGTCGCTGCCACTCCTTTGCCTCTCCACATGCTCAGTCACAACAGGCTCACCAACACCGTCGCCGCTCTCCACCGGGCCACTGCTGTTACGTCTCCCCGAGCAATATTTCACAGCCGAAAAGGGGCGGAAAGCGCAGCCCCCACACGTGTCCCACATGGGACACGATTCAGGAATACGACATAGATTGGAAAAGCAGGATAATTAAAGATCATTTCTGAGGCTGAACGGAGCACGCCTAGCACACGTCCGCCATCATGGCTTGCTAGGCCACGCCCCCATATATTTTTATTTTATATTAGGATTTTACATGTATTATAGAGTATAAATCAATATACTTACCTATTTTATGAGGATATTGGTGCCGTGAAGTGGCATACAATGGAGTGGCGTAGCTTAGAGTGTAGTAAAGTGTCATAGAGTGGAGTGGTAAGTCATACAGAGAGGTAGTGTGGCATGTCTTAGAGTGTCGAAACTGTTGTAGACAGTAGCAGCTTCTACCTGACGGACAGACCCACGGCTCCTCTGTCCTCTTCATCTTCTTCCTGCAGTATTCAGCAGGATGCACCGGGGCTCCCAGGCTCCCCTAATCCAATCACAATGCTGCAATGCAACACAGCATCGGGAATAATCCAAAACTATGGAAAGGTGAGCGTTTTATGTTAAACATCTCAAGGTAGTGTTACAGGCAAATTCCCTCGTAAGATGGCCACCGAGCCGGCAATCGCGTAACGTGATGACGGTGACAAGTACAAAAGGCGGCAGTAGAACAAACAAATACTGATACGATTCGGAACCCCAACGGGAGGCTGCAGAACACTCTAATAAGGTAAGCGATCCCTATGTAAACTAAGACTTATAACTAATATGAGTCTGAGAATAGGTAAAGATGATGTCCTTAGTAATAACAGACACACAATTGATGGACGGAACATAATAATAGAGCGAGCCAACATACATGGGATTTTAAAAGGTAGGAACTTTTTGAAGCAATGCTCCCCTGCTCATATCGCATTGCATTTGTTACCGAACGGTGGTCTGTTCAACCAAAGTCGGCAGTTAGTACAATAGGAAGATAAAATGCCAGATTGTAATATATAGCTAAAACGAGTAGCCCCGTAGATAAAACAACTCCATAAGGATTCTAACTTTATTTCAATTAGTATACGCAGTATATTGTTGCATCATAACATTAATTGCAATAGAGATGGATAATGACATCATGTCTTTAATTTGAAAACGTTTGAGATCGCTACACAACCTGTTAATGTTATTTCAACCGTGTTCTAAGTGTGATTTAGGAAAGGTGGAAAAACATTCTAAATTCGACCCTGCATGAAAGAGTAAGAAACTGAGATTAAACTAAGACAGAAGAGAAATATCGGGGTTGTTACTTGTATTTCAATAAAAATGAGTTTATAGATAATGAGCAGAAAATGTAAATAAAAGAATGATACAATTAAATGATATTTACTAAAAAGCATTAAAGGAGGCTACATTGCAGCAATTTGTTAAAAATAAACACCTTTTAACTAATAAAAGAAGGTCTGAAGAAAACTGTATGTTTCCATAGGCTTTTCGAACCATTCCAAATTTATAAAGACTGGCCGAACTCTTTTTGACGCTTCGAGGAAGAGAACAAGAGCCCTTTTTAATTGAGAAACAACCAAAAAAAAGGAATAAAGTGTCCAAGATACAGAATAAAGGACATTAGGGTAAGTTTTAAATAACACATAGAGGAACCGGGTAGACTGGTGAAAAGTAAAACAAACGTGTCTATGTGTCTGAATTACCCATACAATGTCTTCTGATATGTACTAAAACCTTGGAAGAAAGCATGTCTGAGTCGCCAAAGCGTTATTGATTTGATGTAAGTAATGAATATAAAGGGCACTAAATATAGCAATGTTTGACACAAATGAGGATGCTAAGTCTAATTAAAATGTGATTTGCAGGGTTTCCTTGAAAATGGTACAGACAAGGTGAACATAAGGTTAGATCTGCAGCGGACAACTGGGGTGAGATTTGTTGCCTGTTTATTAAAATAAGGGGCATATAACCAAAAATCAATGAAGGATAGGGTATCCAAATATTGCATATATTGAATATCCTTTATAATGGATGGTGATACATCTAAAACTATTATAATCTCAGATGTATGGATGGTCAGATTCAAGGGGGGGCTTGTACAATTCATTTTATGAGCTTCTACCCTTGAGACAGGTTTGATAAAACCTAGGATGCACTGAACCAATTATAAAAGTTTTTTAGCTGACACCAAGGATGTTTGGATTTTAATTGTACCTTATTGTTTTATAGATATATGTTTTTATGAAAAATGACGAGCAATTTGTGAACACAAAAACAGTCCTGCAGAAGGTGTTGAGAAAATAAGATACACCGAAACGCGTCAACATATATTGGATTCTGTATAATATCAACAATTTTGTGTATAATGAATGTTATTTCTTTGAAAAACATATAAATAGAAAAGAGGTTGGTAAGTATTCAAAAAGTTTTGAGAAATTAATTTTGGGTACTGCAGTGGTAGTATTGGTACCCACGACTCATCATAAATATATCAATGTTATAAATTTTGATGAAAAACGATGACCCCGGACCAGTCAAACCTTCTCCAGATGGTCAGGTATATGGATTTTTTAATGTTTAATCTTTTGAATGTAAATAAATATTGCATTTGAAATATCACTTTTGGAACTAAAATAAGTGTGTTTAGAGTCATTTTCCTGCCCGAAATCTTTCAAAATAAAAGCTTCTGACTAGGGCGAAAGGTCTGTAAAAATAGCCATTTTGGTCACTGTGAGGCTTTAAAAAGTGGTTATTCAACCTGAGGCACAATCAAATTGACATTTTGAATCACTTTTTGTACCGTCCAAAAAATCAATTTTCTGATGAAAAACGATGATCCCGGACCTGTCAAACCTTCTCCAGATGGTCAGGAATATTGATTTTTTAATGTTTAATCTTTTGAATATAAATAAATAGTGCATGTGAAATATCATTTTTGGAATTAAAATAAGTTTGTTTATAGTCATTTTCTCCCCGAAATCGGTAAAAATAAAAGCTTCTGACTAGGAGGATAATGTCTGTAAAAATGGCAATTTTGGTCACTGTTAGGGTTTAAAAAGTGGTTATTCAACAGGAGGCACAATCCAATTGACAAATTGATACATTTTTTGTACAGTCCAAAAAATCTATTTTTAGATGAAAAACGATGATCCTGGACCTGTCAAACCTTCTCCAGATGGTCAGGAATATTGATTTTTTAATGTTTAATCTTTTGAATATAAATAAATAGTGCATGTGAAATATCATTTTTGGAATTAAAATAAGTTTGTTTATAGTCATTTTCTCCCCGAAATCGGTAAAAATAAAAGCTTCTGACTAGGAGGATAATGTCTGTAAATATGGCAATTTTGGTCACTGATAGGGTTTAAAAAGTGGTTATTCAACAGGAGGCACAATCCAATTGACAAATTGATACATTTTTTGTACAGTCCAAAAAATCTATTTTTAGATGAAAAACGATGATCCCGGACCTGTCAAACCTTCTCCAGATGGTCAGGAATATTGATTTTTTAATGTTTAATCTTTTGAATATAAATAAATAGTGCATGTGAAATATCATTTTTGGAATTAAAATAAGTTTGTTCATAGTCATTTTCTCCCCGAAATCGGTAAAAATAAAAGCTTCTGACTAGGAGGAAAGGTCTCTAAAAACTGGCAATTTTGGTCACTGTGAGGCTTTAGAAAGTGGTTATTCAACTTGAGGCACAATCCAATTTATATTTTGAATAATTTTTTGTCCAGGCCAAAAAATCTATTTTCTGATGAAAACCGATGACCCCGGGCCTGTCGAACCTTCTCCAGATGGTCAGGAATATTGATTTTTTAATGTTTAATCTTTTGAATGTAAATAAATAGGCGCTTTCTGACTGCTGCATTCCTTGGCGTCCTCTCTGTGGCTGCGGGCTTCCCCGGATTCTCTTCCGACTCCTTTCTTCAGCTTCCTGTACACAAAGCAGAACCTGCAAAATGAAAAATATAAAAAAGAGATAAGTTTTATTATAAGCTTACAAGGCCTTGATAAACAATAGAAAAAACAAGCGGTGAGTTAATTAAACCCTTCTTAACATTTCCTTTTCACTTACACGACCTGAAAAGTGAAACTGCTTCATTATTTTGAAGTTCAAAGAACTTATTGATACAACCACTCTCCACCAGTTGGTCTGTTGGACGAGGTGCAAGATTACTCCCCACCGGAAGAGGTCCTGGCACATGAGCCTGCGCTGCTGGGATTCAACTTAGGTGGTCTTTACATAACCAGAGCAGGGCGCTGCATAACAGCCAAGGCATTGGGGCTCTGGAGGCATCGTGTCGAGCATCGTGTGGAGTGCCCAGAGACCTGCAACCAGTGGACATCGCGGCTCCTCTTCTAGCACTTTCCTGATCATTGTCCCGGTGCATTCTGGGACTTGTAGTTTTGTATTTCCGCACAGAGGTACATTGGACTCCCCTGCCTGCCTTGTCAAGCGAGTTTCACCGTCGGGACGAGGAGGAGCCCTGCGCAGGCAGAGGTCGTGTAATCTGAGCGTTGCAGAGCAGAGTGAAGCGGAGTGGTGCTTTCTGGATTCCTGGATCTGTGGGAGAAAGCCTAGACCCATTTTCTACCTTGTGTCCCTTTCCTGTATATCGGGTACTAAGCGTATTAATAAGTGTTTGGGGTTTTAAGCTGTAAGCTTTAGTAGCTTGGTACTGTCATACTTGTGTATAACTGGGAGTTGTATACTATGGCTAGAAGAAAGTCACTCACAGGGAAGGGCGTGGTGGGCACTTTAGATGCCTTTCTGACCCGGACAGAGTCAGCCCTAATGCATGAGATAGCCCTAACAGATCATAGGCTGTCTCTGGAACCCACTGGAGTAGGGCCGCTTTTACATGTACACGCCCAGGAAGCCAATACGTCCGTCACAAACTCCCCTATGATATTTTCTGCACCTGCATCTCCACCACCGGTGGTAATCCCCCCGCATGATCTACAGGCAATAAATAAGGAGGGTGCAAGACCTAAAGTCGTCGCAAGATCTCAGAAAGCTAAAAACATCCAACCTTCCCGAATGAAACCTCACGGGAAGAAAAGGAAAACAACGGCTAATACTAGGCAATCCAACAATGGCCAATCATGCACCACAGAACCCTTGACTAATCCTGTGCCAATGCCGCTTCTGGAGTTCACTCCCCCTGCAGAGACGGTCAGCGCCGTTCCTGCAGGTGTAGGTATGAGAGAGTTGTGGCAAAAATTAGGGGAAACACTAGTGGCGGTTGTATCCCCCTTAAAAGCCACACTCACTAAAATTGAGAACAGATTAGCGACCCTGGAAAGCCTTGTTAACCTTAATACTGCATCAAGTCAAGGCCCTAGGGTCCCATTCAGTGCCTCAGAGGCCTCTGCACATGAATCTTCCCAGACCAGAGCACCTATTCAGTCTTTTCCTCCCCCATGGGGTCCTACTAGCGCTAGCCCGCAACTCAATACAGTCTGCACTGTTTCTGAAGGTGCTCCCCCTAAGTCCCAGGTAGGTCACCCGGTTTCTATCCGTTCTAACCGGCAAGAGGGCCAGCTGAGTCTTGTAAACTTAACATCTAATTTCTATCAGCAGCCGGTACACAAGGTGAACACGGAACAGGGGTCTTGTACGATCCCAGGACCCCAGAGGGTAGAAAGGGGGGGAGCCATGGGATTAAAGGTACATCACCTCCCGCCCGAAGCTCTTCCACTCCCAGTGGTCCTGGTGAACGTCCCCACGGTCCCTCAGAGGGAGTTTGAACACTGGTCTACTCTGCGTAATAGATCCCTACATTATTTAACTGGGAAAACAGGTTTGACAAGTGAGCTTTTCCGAGATTTTAAAATAGCCCGTAGGATAGGGTGGGTGGGTCAGTCCGCTAAGTCCCTTGAGGGAGACTGTGTGGTCCTTTCCTTTGCATCTCCTGCACTTGTCTGTACAATTTTGAGCAGGGTGGGTCTTTGGCCAGTTAGAAGTCAGGGGGTTAGTATTGTGCCATTGGATTTTTTCTACCATCCTGCAAAACCCTTCCAACGCTGTTCAGAGGGCCTTGGCGGCGGCTTACCATATCTCAGCTACCCGATTCCTGTCAGTAATACCTTTGCTCCACTTTACAACCTGGACGAGGTCGACTGACTGGCCACCAATATGCAGTGTGACAAAATAGTTGAGGGGGGACTTGGCAATCCTGTAGCCTCTCCTGAGGTTCAGCGTAGTAGAACAGCGAGCCCCAGTCTTGGTACTAATCCACCTTCTACTACCATTGTGTGCAATCCCACGGGGCCTATTCGCGGTAATCCCCATACACATGATTTGAGCAATGACGTTAGCGCTCTAGTTACCACAGAAGGGTTGCCCTCCAGTGCAAGTCAACTCCTATCTATTTACCAAGCGAATTACACCTCCAAGAAAGTGCTGTCTGAAACTAGTATTATTTCTTGGAATATTGCTGGGTTGCGTGCAAAGATTTTAAATCCTGTATGGGTTGAGTTTATAGATAATATCGACATATTATGCCTACAAGAAACATGGGAGCTGGAGCCAGTCCATGTCGCTGGTTATTTGACCTTCAATACCCCGGCGGTGAAAGGCCTGGGAGGAAGGCCCAAGGGAGGCTTATGTATGTATATATCTAATATATTAATGGTGGATAGAATAGTTTTTTCCGCGGGGATTGCTACTATCAGATCATTCAACTGTACGTAAAACCTCCTAAGAGAATGCTAGTGGTACATTTTTACAATAATGTACCTGCAGGAGAGTTGAGGATGGAGCTTTTTAGGATTGGCGAGGCCTTGGATGTTATTTGTAATGCGAGCTCCATGGACACTGTGATTATCCTGCTGGGGGATTTTAATTGTGCACTGTGTAAATCTGCTAACCCAAAAATTTGTGGCACTGATACGCAAGAAGGGGTACTCAACTTGACTGCAGCCTTTGAGTCTGTAATCCATGCGAGGCTATGGGGGATTCTTGCCGATCTTGGTGTGGATCCTAATATTATTGCCTTCCTGCACCGTTTTTATGAGGGAGCTTCAGCAAACGTAAGATACAGGGTGGATGGTCAGTGTACAGCAGGATTTCCTGTTAGAAGAGGGGTCAGGCAGGGCTGCATCCTGGCCCCCTTTCTTTTTAATTTATACATCAATGGTCTGGCCGAGGCACTCCTTAAGAGTGGGTATGATTTTCCTCAGGTAGGTGGGAGACCTTTACCGGCTCTTCTTTACGCTGACGATGCTGTTTTAATGGCGCGTACAGGCAATGGGTTACAAAGGGTCCTGACCCGTTTTAATACTTTTATGCTTGATTTGGGCTTAAAGATTAATCTTTCCAAAACTTTTATAATGAACTGTGCTACTGGCACCCGGAGCACTATGGGTCGGGACTTCTATCTGGATTGTAGGAAGCTAGCAACTACTACTACTTTCTCGTATCTCGGCGTCCTTTTCAGTCATAACGACAATCGGACTCAAGCAATTGAGCAGAAAAAACTGGGTTTTAGTAGATCAACTAGTGCCGTGGCTACTTTTGCAAAGAGACTGGGAAGGAAGTTGCCCGGTGAACTCTTGCAAATCTACAAGGCCCAGTGTACTTCAGCAGCGATATACGGGGTAGGGGTGTGGGGCTTTGCTAATTCCCTTCCCTTACAAAATGTGGAAAATGCTTTCCTTCGGTATATCCTCACCGTCCCTCCTGGCACGTCTTCTTTTGTGTGCCATGAGGAGTTGGGCCTCCCGTATTTAGCAGACCTTATCAAACTTGAGCCAATTCTTCTATGGCATAGGATCTGGATCAGTGAGCAGACCCATTTAAATAGAGACATCCTGCTTGACTGTATTAAGTTGGGTGGGGCACTGAAGATCGAGTTGGCCCACATCTCCCTCCCAGGCCCCTCTAAGCTTCTGCAGTGTAGGAGAACAGTGAGTAACTAGGGATTGGTAGATCTTAGAGATCTTGTGATCCTGGAGATCTCCCATAAACACCGTTGCTTCTATCGGGCTAAACTCCGCCAGAGACTCCAAGCCCTCCAGGCTGGGGGAGAGAGCGTGTCAAAACTGAAGATATTTATAGAATTGGGGTCTCGGCATGTAAAAGTGCTTTTGCAGGTCCTGAAAGGATATTAGAATTGTCCCCGGCATTACATCCCCCAGAATAGAGATACCAATGCTATCCCACCCACGAAACCCCGACAGAGTGGCTTCTTGAGGCAAACGCCCGTTGTTCCATAGGGGGGTCTCCCGCATCAGTTTATTCCACCACCCCGTCCTCCGTTGGGCCTGCCACCAAATTTGGAAAATGACCTTCGTCGCCGACGGCAGTGAATTGCGTATTGATGCACAGTACAGTATTGTATGTAGGGAGAACTCCCCCATACATTGCTGCTCAACTGCATAGGCTGGGTCCTCCCTATCCCCATACCACCATTCATTCAGAACGAGCAGTTGGGAAGCCATATAGTATGACAAGATGTCGGAGGTCGCCAGCCCCCCACAGTACGTAGAGAGGAAACACGTCCGTAGGTCAACTCACACTGCTCCGCCGGCCCATAGAAACTGACCCAGGGCAGCATTCACCTGACGGAACCATCTGGGGGAAATCGGGTAGGGGTGATTCTGCAATTGATATAATAAACGGGGGAGCAAGACCATCTTGAATATGGCCAACCTACCATATATTGATAGTGGCATATGGGACCAAGTCTTAAGATCCTTCAGTACACGTTCCCAAACCGGACCCAGATTCCTTTCCCAGGACATGTTAGGTGAGTCCGACAGGAATACCCCCAAGTATTTCATCCCCCCTGTAACCACTCGGACCAACGAAGCCCAGGAGCCAAGACCAGACACGTCCCCAAGAACCCCCAGGGTGGACTTACTGGGGCTCAGGTAGAGACCTGACGATTCCCCAAAGATCTGCATGATGCAGAGCAGTCTCGGCCCCGTCCTGTCCACATTAGTGAGAAAAAATAAGACATAGTCATCATATAATGTAAGTGTAAATGTATTTGTACTTATATAACGCACTTCTACCCAGGGGTCTCGTAGCGCTGTATTCATACCGCTGTGGAACCCTTCCTGGTTTTCCTGTGAGATGTCCACTCCTGGGCACCCCCAAGGTGAAGCCAGGCATCCTAGCACTGTGGGAGCTGTTGTGGAGATTAGGCAAGCTATTGCCCAGAGTTGCACAGTGGGACCCATGATTAGAATAGGCACTGAGGCGAGAATTATCAGGTCTGGGGAAATTGAATGCAAGAGCCGCCGAGGCAGGAATTGAACCCTGGTCCCGGGCAAGACCTCTGCATCAGGGTCTGCCGCTCTAACCATTGAGCCACACTTCTCCAGGATAATGTGATGCGATCCGATAAGCCGTGCGCCCATTCAAAGCCTGTCACCTGCGCATCAACCCGCACCCAGGCGGCCAGGGGTTCCATAGCCAATGCAAACAGGTATGGAGACAGACAGCAACCCTACCGAGTACCCCGTCCAATGGAAAAAATGGAGGAGGCCGAGCCAGCGATGCGCACTGACGCAGTAAGGTCAGTATAGAGCAAGGTCAAGTAGGACAAGAAGAGCGGTCCAAGATTCAGCCTGTGTAGCAACGCAATTAGGTACACCCAAGTAAGGGAATCAAAGGACCTGTCCATATCTGCCAGTAAAAGCGCTGCCCACTCACCTAGACCCCGAATGGTCGCAACAGCAACATGTGCTCGTCAGATATTATGTCGGGTCGCTCTCTGGGGCATAAACCCGGCCTGGTCAGGATGCACTAAGGTGGTGATTTGAGACCATAGGCGATTGGCGAGCGCCTTGGCCTAGATTTTGGCTTCGACGTTCAGAAGGGAAATAGGCCGATAGGTAGCGTGTTGGTCCGGGGGACCGCCAGGTTTATGAAACACCACTACCTCCGCATGTCTCCAGTCACGAGGAAGGCATCCCTGCTCACATTCCTCCTCAACCACTCTGAGGTAGTGGGGCCCCAGCTGCAAAAAATACTTCTTATAAAATTCACAGGGAAACCCGTTCAGCCCCGGGGCCTTCCCAGAGTTAAGGTTCCTCAGGGCGGCCCCCAATTCCTCTTCTGTGAGCGGGAGATCTAATTCCACACACGCCTCATCGGACAAAGCCCTAGGTTGGAGGTCATCCAGAAATCGGCCTATCACCTCTTCCTGGAGACACTCTCTGGGGGCGTACAACTCCGCATAATACTGAGCGAAGCTTTCGGCAATTTCTGAGGGGTCCTTAATGGGCTCCCCGTCCGAACGTGCTATACCAGGGAGGGCCTGGGAGTGCAACATCCCTTGACACAACCGGTGGAGCATCTTGCTAGATTTATCCCCCCATTGGTACACCCTACTGCGTGTCACCAGCCAAGCAAGGCGGGCTTCATCCAACAGGAGAGCGGCATAGTTCTGTTGCGCCAACAGCAGCTGTTGACAAACCTGAGTAACCCGTCACTTCTGCTGCGTTGGTCCAGGTCCGCTATATTAGCCTCTGCTAGCTGCAGAGCCTCCCTGCGCGCCCTACGAGCAGCCACGCAGAAGGAGATGTCAACACCCTGTAAAGTGGGCTTTAAAGCCTCCCACAGGAGTGCGGCCCCCAAAACCGATCCCACATTGAGTGTTAGGTATTGGTCAATCGCACTTTTAGATGCTCCCTATAATCTTCCTTCTGGAGGTTCGAAGCCGAGAGGCGCCAGCGGAACGTCTGTCTCGCCCGGCCCACCTGTAATGTAAGGGCAACCGGTGAGTGATCAGAGAGACCCCGCGGGAGAATATCAGCCTCGACCATCCTATACGCCACCAACTGGGGAACAAACAGGTAATTGAGACGGGAGTAGGAGTCATTAACCGCCGAAAGATATGTATACCCCTGGGCATTCCCACGTAAACGGCACCACGGGTTCACCCAGTCCAGCCCCAACACCAGAGAGCCTAGCTTCGTGGGCCGGCCAGCAGCCATGCCTCCTCCGGGCCTCCACAGATCCCTGGTCACATCTAGCACGTTGTTCCAGCCCCCCCCAACCACAGCCAGGCCTTCTGGAAAATCTGACCGTAGCGTCATAAGTCGTTCTACTAGACCCCATGAGAGTGGATGGGGGCATTGACACAACCCAACACCACAGGCTCCTCACAGACCATGCCCTGAAGGAACAAATACAGCCCCTAAGTGTCCGCCCATGTCTTAATGTGCGTGTATGAGACACGACGGTGGATCAAGATTGCCACCACGTGACCCCCTCATAAACCCTGAGTGAAACACCTGAGCGTAACCATAGCGCTGAAAGCACAGTGCCTTTGATCCCATAAGGTGTGTTTCTTGTAACATGAGTATGTCAGCATGGGCCCTTTTAGCCTGCTGAAGTATAGCCCCACGTTTGATCTTGTCCAAGGCCTCCCTGACATTCCAACTGACTATTCAAAGGGTACCAGAGGGCACCCACATACTATCAAGCGGGACAGCCATGAAGGACCATGGTAGCAAGGGCTGGTGCAGAGAAAGGTGTTTGATGTGTGCTAGGAGGCCTAATGTAAGTATAGAGAAGTGAGATCCAGGGACAAGAACAACTACAACCCAACAAACCCCCCACCCTATACCTCAACAACGATGAAGTATCTGTCACGGCGGGTGTGGCCAGCAGACCCCAACAAGGGGTTCCGGCGCACCCCGACCAATTGATCCCCAACTTACAGCCCATTGTCAACAGGCACTCTCTCCATCGGGGAAGGTCCAACAGAGAAACAGGCCCACTCACGGGCTTCTCCGATCAAAGCGACAGTGTCAAAGACTCACGGGGCTGCGGTCCCCCCTCCCCTCATGAGGCTGATGTAGTCTGCCGGGAGACCAATCTGGCCCAGGAGGATCCACTGCAAGATTGAGCCCAACATCTTGATCTGGAATGTCTGTGACCCTTAGGTCTCAATTGAGGCTGCTTCCGGTTGGCCTCGCCAGAGGAAGAGTCCGATTCCCGCCTGGGCGGCATGTGAGGGCGCAGCCGCACCGTCACATCCGTCCACTGAAAAACTTTCTCCGGCGAATCAAAAAAGTGAGTGCGGGACCAATACACCACCCGGAGCCAGGCCGGATACAGCAGTGCGTATGGCAGTTTAACTTCTCGAAGATGAGCTTTGGCCGCCAGAAACGATTGCCTCCATTGCTGAACTAGTTTTGTGTAATCAGGGAAGATCAAAATGCGAGCATTGTCAAAAAGCAGAGGTTCCTTGGCCCTGGCCTGTTTGAGATAGGGTGACCAACTGGCATTGGTGCAAATTCAGGACGGTGAGTGTAAAAATTCAGGACAAAGGGTCAAAATTCAGGACACAAATTCAGGACAGGAAATCAAAATTCAGGACAAAACTTCAGGACAATAGGTAAGTTTTACAGACACATCAGAGGAGGTCGCGCAATAGTATATAAGCAAGCCCAGACATATCCATACATATTCAACCATTTGCAAAGCTATCCATAATGTATCCTTCCATCTATCATTTCACTCATACATTCCTTCATCCATCCTTTCACTCATCCATCCATTATTCATCTATCCACCCTTTCACCCTATCCACCTGTACACTCATCCATCCACTCTTCTACCCATCCATTCATTCACTCATCCATCCAGCCATTTACCCTTTCACCCATCCACACTTTCAGTCATCCATCCATCCTCCCTTTCTCTCTTCATCGACCCTTTCACTTAGCCATCCTTCCTTCCATCCATCCACCCACCCATCTACTCATCCACTCATGAATCCATCCATTGACCCCATCACTCATCCATCCTTTCTCTCATCCATTTATCCTTTCGCTCCTTCACTCATCTATTCATCCTTTTGTCCACCTACACTCCCTTTCACTCACTCATCCATCCTTACATCCACCCTTTCACTCATCTGTCCATCCATTCACCCTTGCACTTATCAATTCATCAATCCATCTATCATTTCACTCATCCATCCACCCACTCACTCATCATCCATCTTTTCACTCATCCATCCTTTCACTCATCCATCCACCCTTTTACCCATCCAGCTACCCTTCGACCCATACATCCAGCTATTTACCTTTTCTCTCATCCATCCTTCCACTCACTCATCAATCCATCCATCCTCTCTCATTACCCATCTATTCAATCTTTCATTCATTCATTCACCCTTTCACTAATTCATCCAGCCATCCCTTCACTTACTCTCTCGCTCACCTTTTCATATTAATTTTGAGCTGAGCCTTTTTGAGAAGAGGCCCATCAAGAACTTCACCCTCGCTGCAGGAGCCATTCCAGGACTGGGATAGAAACCACCCAGGGCGGAGACAGGATCCACCACAGGGGGGGGACAGGAGCCATCACAGGCGGGGGGCGGGGACAAGAGCCACCACATGGGGCGACAGGAGCCATCACGGGGGAGGCAGGAGCCATCACAGGAGGGGGAACAGGATCCACCAGGGTGGGCACAGGGGTGGGCATGCAGTATTCTAGTATCATCTTGGTCTCTTCCAGGGTGGAGTAGGGCTCCTCACCACCTCCTGGACAAGACAACGAGACAACAGGCTCTCTTTCTAAAATGTTAGTTTTGCCATACCCCACTGTGGTGTACAGTACTTAAAGGAGATACTCCAAGAGAACTGATTTAACTGATTGTCCTCCATACGTTGTTAATCAGTGTGGGTGCGATTGTGCCATTTCTTTATTTTATCACATTATAGACTGCATGTTTGAAGAACCGAGGTTTGCTTACAATTTAGTAACAGTAATTAAGCTCTGTGAAGAGAACTGCGTGCTGCCTCGGTTTAATCAGGGCCGGTTCTACGATTTTTGGGGCCGTGGGCAGAAAGGGAATGTGTGAGGCCCCTCTAAATTGCAGAGACATGACGCATTCAGGGCTGTTTGCATCAGAATAGATGCCCCTGAACCTGAAGCTGCAGCCCCTCCCTCTCAGTCACCTTCAAGCACCTCTTAACAGCTCATCAAGGGCTGAAGGTGTGAGGGCTGCCATCACGCTGCGCCTCTCCAATGCTGCTGGGTATCTGAGCTTTGGTACTGCATCGAGTCTGTTACACCCGACCTCAACAGCATCGGAGTCAAGAAGGGAGGTGGGTGGAAGCTGTGCCGGCTTTAGGGTGGTGCGATCGGTGCCCGGTTAAAATTACGGACAAATGGCGTCCGTTAAACAATCCTTCACGGACGACGGACAGACGGCCGAAATTACGGACTGTCCGTGAAATTTACGGACGGTTGGTCACCCTAGTTTGAGAACAATGTCCCGGTCATGATAATTCAGTATTTTGCAATGACGGGCCTCGGGCAGGCCCCGGGCGGAGGTTTCTGCATAAGAGCCCTATGGGCTCGCTCCACCATGAAACAGCGAGACAGGGATTCCGGGGGGATCCAACTCTCGAGCCACTGCGTAAGAAACCGCTCCATATCTCCCCTTTACAGCCCTCTGGGAGACCTACAAAGCGGAGGTTGTTGCGTCTGGCCCTGCCCTCGGCATCCTCCACTCGTGCCGCAAGGCCCCGTTGTGTCGTCTCCAGTGCAGCCACCCGCTTCTGTAGGATGGTGACTCCATCCTCCACACCAGAGATTCGTGGCTCAGCTTCTGTGATGCGTGCCACCGCATTCCGTAGATCTTGCCGCAGGAGCATGACATCAGAGCCCACAGCCCCGATTGTAGCGTCCAGCACATCCCTGGACTGCATGATAGTGGCCATAAGTGCAGAATTTTCCGGCATATCCGGCACGGCCCTATGTGCCCCCCGGGCGCAGCCGCAGGAGCCCCGGGCCCTGTAAATTTGTCAAGTGTGCTCTGCTTGGCCGAGCCACTGCCCGTTTTGTCCCTCATCAGGACGGCCACCAAGCCCGCCGGCTCTGAACCGACTCACCAAGCAGCCGCAGCAGGGGACTGTGGGACTGCCCATAACAGGGAGGGGGGAAGGACACCCCCATGTGAGGTGATCTGACTCGACCCCCCTGGTCCAGAGAGCAGTCAAACTGAAGCCAGTCGGGGCCACATAGATGCAGACACGTGGTCCGCGCTACCCGAGCTGGCCGCCGAGTGCGGGACCGCCAGCACAGGTGGGGCAAAATCACAAGAAAAGGTGGAGGGGGGCCCTCGGGGGCACCCAGTTCCAGTCAGTCAATATCCACGGACAACCGCCCACCGCCGCAACGCTGCAGCGCTCCGAACCAGCCCCCTGCACTGATTCCTAGGATGGCTGCACCCCCACAGGTGTCCGCAGCTGACCTGGCTGACCGTCACGGAGCCAGGAACAACCAAAACACTCTCTGCGCTGTCCCCCCGAGGGCCTACCAACAGCTCTCAAGGTGCCTGGCAATGGCAAAGGACCGTCGGGCCCACGGCTACCCCGCAGTCCGTGCGCACCACAGCTGGCTCGCATGACCCGAGATGGCCGCCGATGCGGGCGCACAGCTCAGCCGATGCAGGCCGGGCCACCTGACGTCGAGGGGCTGAGGAGGCCCCAGACCCAACACCGGCCAAGCAGCAATGAGGCGGCTGCCGGGGTCGGAACATATCTTCGCCCCCCCATCTCCACCCGCGGCCCGATATGACCGCCAATCGTCAGGCTGCTGCCCAGGAGGGGGGGCCGGGAGGGAGACGACCACCCGCCAGGCGTCCGCGGTCAGTCTAAGCAGTCGCTGCCACCCCATTGCCTCTCCACATGTTCAGTCACAGCAGGCTCACCAACACCATCGCCGCTCTCCACCGGGCCACTGCTGTTACGTCTCCCCGAGCAATATTTCACAGCTGAAATGGGGCGGAAAGCGCAGCCCCCACACGTGTCCCACATGGGACACGATTCAGGAATACGACATAGATTGGAAAAGCAGGATAATTAAAGATCATTTCTGAGGCTGGACGGAGCACGCCTAGCACACGTGCGCCATCATGGCTCGCTAGGCCAC
Organism: Triturus cristatus; assembly: GCF_964204655.1. Lineage (NCBI taxonomy): Eukaryota > Metazoa > Chordata > Amphibia > Caudata > Salamandridae > Triturus > Triturus cristatus. The sequence continues at coordinate 585,696,947 of NC_140594.1, forward strand.
GCCCCCATATATTTTTATTTTATATTAGGATTTTACATGTATTATAGAGTATAAATCAATATACTTACCTATTTTATGAGGATATTGGTGCCGTGAAGTGGCATATAATGGAGTGGCATAGCTTAGAGTGTAGTAAAGTGTCATAGAGTGGAGTGGTAAGTCATACAGAGAGGTAGTGTGGCATGTCTTAAATTGTCGAAAATGTTGTAGACAGTAGCAGCTTCTACCTGACAGACAGACCCACGGCTCCTCTGTCCTCTTCATCTTCTTCCTGCAGTATTCAGCAGGAAGCACCGGGGCTCCCAGGCTCCCCTAATCCAATCACAATGCTGCAATGCAACACAGCATCGGGATATTAAAATAATCCAAAACTATGGAAAGGTGAGCGTTTTATGTTAAACATCTCAAGGTAGTGTTACAGGCAAATTCCCTCGTAAGATGGCCACCGAGCCGGCAATCGCGTAACGTGATGACGGTGACAAGTACAAAAGGCGGCAGTAGAACAAACAAATACTGATACGATTCGGAACCCCAACGGGAGGCTGCAGAACACTCTAATAAGGTAAGCGATCCCTATGTAAACTAAGACTTATAACTAATATGAGTCTGAGAATAGGTAAAGATGATGTCCTTAGTAATAACAGACACACAATTGATGGACGGAACATAATAATAGAGCGAGAGCCAACATACATGGGATTTTAAAAGGTAGGAACTTTTTGAAGCAATGCTCCCCTGCTCATATCGCATTGCATTTGTTACCGAACGGTGGTCTGTTCAACCAAAGTCGGCAGTTAGTACAATAGGAAGATAAAATGCCAGATTGTAATATATAGCTAAAACGAGTAGCCCCGTAGATAAAACAACTCCATAAGGATTCTAACTTTATTTCAATTAGTATACGCAGTATATTGTTGCATCATAACATTAATTGCAATAGAGATGGATAATGACATCATGTCTTTAATTTGAAAACGTTTGAGATCGCTACACAACCTGTTAATGTTATTTCAACCGTGTTCTAAGTGTGATTTAGGAAAGGTGGAAAAACATTCTAAATTCGACCCTGCATGAAAGAGTAAGAAACTGAGATTAAACTAAGACAGAAGAGAAATATCGGGGTTGTTACTTGTATTTCAAAAAAAATGAGTTTATAGATAATGAGCAGAAAATGTAAATAAAAGAATGATACAATTAAATGATATTTACTAAAAAGCATTAAAGGAGGCTACATTGCAGCAATTTGTTAAAAATAAACACCTTTTAACTAATAAAAGAAGGTCTGAAGAAAACTGTATGTTTCCATAGGCTTTTCGAACCATTCCAAATTTATAAAGACTGGCCGAACTCTTTTTGACGCTTCGAGGAAGAGAACAAGAGCCCTTTTTAATTGAGAAACAACCAAAAAAAAGGAATAAAGTGTCCAAGATACAGAATAAAGGACATTAGGGTAAGTTTTAAATAACACATAGAGGAACCGGGTAGACTGGTGAAAAGTAAAACAAACGTGTCTATGTGTCTGAATTACCCATACAATGTCTTCTGATATGTACTAAAACCTTGGAAGAAAGCATGTCTGAGTCGCCAAAGCGTTATTGATTTGATGTAAGTAATGAATATAAAGGGCACTAAATATAGCAATGTTTGACACAAATGAGGATGCTAAGTCTAATTAAAATGTGATTTGCAGGGATTCCTTGAAAATGGTACAGACAAGGTGAACATAAGGTTAGATCTGCAGCGGACAACTGGGGTGAGATTTGTTGCCTGTTTATTAAAATAAGGGGCATATAACCAAAAATCAATGAAGGATAGGGTATCCAAATATTGCATATATTGAATATCCTTTATAATGGATGGTGATACATCTAAAACTATTATAATCTCAGATGTATGGATGGTCAGATTCAAGGGGGGGCTTGTACAATTCATTTTATGAGCTTCTACCCTTGAGACAGGTTTGATAAAACCTAGGATGCACTGAACCAATTATAAAAGTTTTTTAGCTGACACCAAGGATGTTTGGATTTTAATTGTACCTTATTGTTTTATAGATATATGTTTTTATGAAAAATGACGAGCAATTTGTGAACACAAAAACAGTCCTGCAGAAGGTGTTGAGAAAATAAGATACACCGAAACGCGTCAACATATATTGGATTCTGTATAATATCAACAATTTTGTGTATAATGAATGTTATTTCTTTGAAAAACATATAAATAGAAAAGAGGTTGGTAAGTATTCAAAAAGTTTTGAGAAATTAATTTTGGGTACTGCAGTGGTAGTATTGGTACCCACGACTCATCATAAATATATCAATGTTATAAATTTTTTTTTTTTTTTTATTTCAAAAGTTTTTATTGGTTGTTACAGCATAGACATATTTAAAGCAAGTCCAGTAGTGTAATATGAGTCATAGATTTACGAATCAAAATTACTGTACGCTACAGTACATCATAGTAAATGACAGTACAAAAGTACAACAGTAGAGTACGTATAACATACTCACGACAATTCAGTAACAGACATTGTATTTCAACAGCATTTTACTCATTCATTAAGGACAAGTATTTATGGTGGCTAGGAGTGCAATGAAGGCAGTCGGGCAGCCTGTGTTGGTGAGTCGTGGGCGGTGTGTGGGCCCATCTAAGGTGGCTTACGTGTCGTGAAGTAGTTATCAAGAGTCGACCATAGTTTTCTCGTGGCAGGTCGCCACGGTGTCTGACGGAGTGTAATATTGTCTGCTCCACGTAAACTAATTATCCAATTCAACCACCCTGCGTAGTTAGCCTTGCTGGTATCTTTCCAGTTGCTGAGGACTGTCTTAACTGCAGCCGAGAGGAGGAGGTCAAGTAATGCCTTATCATCTGCATCCAGGGATGGGTTCTGGGTGAAACCGAAAACTAGGTAGGGGAGCTCTTTCACCGGTGAGATGTGGAATAGCTTTGAGATCAAGTCGAATATATTCTCCCAGAACTGCGCCACGCAGTCGCAGTCTAGGATGATGTGTGATAAGTCACCCTCCGCGCGTTTGCAATTCCAGGAAAAGGCATCTTGGGAGAGGTTGTGTGCGAATAAACGTGCAGGGGTCCAGAAGGCTTTGTGCAAGAGCCAGTATTTTGTCTGTGATAGTGTGGGGCTGATTTTGTGTCGCGTGCAGGATATCCATGCATTGGTCCAATCCGAGTCTGTGATTGGCCTAGACGAGAGGTTATTCCAGAATTGTGTGATTGGGGCAGTGAGGCCCGATTGTTGGGGACGGCTGAGTTTATAGAGAAAGGAAACCTGGTGTCCTAGTCTGTTTAGTCTGGCAAGGTATGGTGGGAGTGAGGGCGGCGTCGGGGAGAGTTTGAGTTTGGATAAAGCCGTTTTTACATTGAGGAAGTTATAAAATTCAATTGGTGCAAGATCGTATTTGATTTGTAGGTCTCTGACGGGAATAGGGTATTCCCCCGCGTACAACTGGTGTGGGAACAGTATGCCTTTTTTGATCCATGCCTCGTTGTGCATGGGCTTACCCTTGTACAAAATGGTACGGTTGTCCCAGAGGGATTCCCAACGTGAGCCTCTGATGTTGAATTCTAGGATTCTATCAAACTTTAGGAGAGCAGATTTTGTGTTATGAAATATCGATTTAGAATGGGTCAGCTGGTTCAGGTTGGATGAGAGGGCCGCGCTAGGGGAGATACCGTTAAGAATTTCCTCCTCAATTTCGAGCCATACTGGGGTGTAGTCAGGTGAGGGAGCGAGCCAGTGGGCTCCTTGTTTGGCTAGGAAAGCGGTCTCATATCTCTTAAAGTCTGGCAAATTAACCCCTCCCGCGGATTTGTCTAAGCGAAGCTTTTTTATGCTGATTCTTGCTCTTTTCCCTTTCCAAAGGAAATTAGAGATGGCCATGGCTAATTTGTGATAGAAGTCTGGTGTGAGGGTTAGTGGGAGCATAGATATGAGGTAATTAACCAGAGGTGAAATCATCATCTTGATGGTTTCCACCCTACCCCACCAAGTGATGAAACGGGGGGACCATCCCTCTAGTTGCGTCTTGATTTTATTTAAAGTGATTTTTTCATTTCGATGGAGGGTCTCCATGAGGGAGTCACCAAACTCGATACCTAGGTACTTCACAAACTCTGGTTGCCAGCATAGCCCTGAGACTCCCAGCACCTCTTTGGTGGTTAAAATATTGAGTGGTTTGACCTCGGATTTATCCCGGTTAAGTTTGTATCCAGAATGGGAAGAGTAACTGTCTATGGTGGACATTAGTGCAGAGATTGAAGATTCTGGTGATTCCGTTATAATCAGTATATCGTCCGCATAGGCGGCGAGTTTGACGCACTTATCCCCGAATTCCACCCCTTTGATGTTATCATTTTTTTTTATATGTGCAATTAGGGGCTCCATTGCCAAGAGGAAAAGTGAAGGGGAGAGGGGGCATCCCTGTCTAGTCCCTTGTTCTAAGGAAAAGGCGTCCGACAATGAACCTTTTATAGCAATGCGTGCGGAAGGTGACCGGTATAGGGCCATAACCAAATCAGTGAAAGTTTCTCCCAGATTAAAGGCGGACATGCAGCTCTTGAGAAAAGACCAGGAGACTCTGTCAAACGCCTTCTCTGCGTCGAGGGTGATGGCTACGGCCGGGGCTGCGAGCATTTTGGCTTTTTCAATGACGTGACAGAGGATCCTCGTATTATCGTTAGACATGCGCTGTTTCATGAAGCCTACTTGTGATGTGCTGATTAGCTTTGGGAGTTGTAGATTTAGACGTGTGGCGAGGATTTTAGCATAAATTTTGCAATCTAAGTTAATTAGGGAGATTGGTCTGTAATTTTTGGTTAGCAGGGGGTCTTTACCATCTTTAGGTATGACTATGATGGTAGCTTCACTCATGGAATTGGTAATACTTTTTGTTACACTAAAGGATTGGAATAATTTTAGGAGAGTTGGGCTCAGGGAGTTTGATAGTTCTTTATAGAAGCTGGCTGAGAACCCATCAGGACCCGGTGCTTTCTTACTTTTAAGCGTCTTAATGGACGCTGATATTTCCTGAAGGGTAATCGGAGAGTTCAGTGTGATCTTATCCGTACCGTTTAGTTTAGGAAGACCCAGTGAGGTTAGGTACCTGTCACAATTTTCCGAGTCAAAGTCTAGGTTGTTTTTGTACAAGTCTTGGTAAAATGATTTGAACGTATTAAGAATGAGATTCTGCTTTGTTTGGATGACATTGTCGCTATCTTTAACTGAGGCAATGTTGAATTGCTTATGTTTATGTTTTAGATATGATGCTAAGATCTTCCCAGCTTTGTTGCCCTCACATGTTCTTAGAGCCTTAAACTTATTAATCCAGACCCCTGCCCTTCTGCTGAGTATCGAGTTGTATTCATATTTGAGTTTGGTGAGGTCGTTTAAAATGTTCGAGTTTTGGAGATCTGCTATATGGGCGGTTTCCAGCTTTTTGATGTTGTCTTCCAGAGTGGATAGGTCTTTGTTTAGTTTTTTGTTAGTATGAGCTCGGATGCCTATTATTACTCCTCTCAAAGTGGCTTTGGGTGCCTCCCAAACACTCGCTATGTCTGAGTCGGGGGTGTCATTATGTTTGAGGTAATCAAGGATGGCCTCCTCGATTTTTCGTTTGTTTTCTGGCTCGGAGAATATTTCGTCATTGAATCTCCATCTTTTAGGGGGGAGAATGGAACTAGAACCCACTAGTTTGGTCTGAATGCTGGAGTGGTCGGAAATCAATTTAGGGGCAATACTGGTTTCTTCGATGAGGTGGGTGAAGGGGCTATTAATGAGGATATAATCTATCCTCGAGTAGGAATTATGAGGATGCGAGTAGAAAGTGTAATCACGGCCATCAGGGTGTTGGAGTCTCCATGAGTCGTGTAAGTTGAATCTGGAACATAGGCGTTGTAAGCTAGTATGTGAGCGTGTGGGGTGGTAGGCGCAATTCGAATGTCGATCGGTGATTGGGTCAAGTGGCAGGTTGAAATCGCCTCCCACAATTAGTAGTTCTCCCTGGGGAATACAATCTAGGGTCGGGGCTAGTGAATCCCAAAACTCTGGATCGTCAGTATTGGGGCCATATATATTTAAGACATGGATCTGATCTTCGTTTCTCTGAAGGTGTGTCATGATGAAACGGCCGTTATCATCGTGAGTGTGTGAAACTACGGAGATGTTGGATTTCTTAGCTATAAGTGTGAGAACCCCCCTTTTTTTGCCAACTGCTGGGGAGCAAAGGTTGTGAGAAATCCAATGTTGGTTTATAAAGACAGCGTCATCCTTTGATAGTTTAGTCTCCTGCAGGAGTAGAATGTCGCCCTTGGATTTTGCTAGATAATCTAGAACTTTTCTCCTCTTGACCGGATGGTTGAGCCCTTTGACATTGAGGGAAACAATGTTAAGGCCCTCCGAGATGGATGTAATCCGAGTCATTGGTTACTATGGTGTCGCTCTAGTTCTGGTGTATTGTTGTTGAAGAGTACGTTAAAGGGTGGTAGGTGTGTGATGAGTATGAATGAGTAAGCTGCGTAATTGGATCTGTACTGTCTCGCTTGTAGCGCTGATACAATGGTGGCGTTAAAACAGACGCATTTCGGGTTTGTAGTGAACATGGTACTGGAGGCTATTGCTGTGGATAGACTAGTAGCACAAGGGGTTAGGTCACCGCATGTGTGCTGCGAGTGCCCCCATGGCACATCGGAAAGCAGTCCTTTTGCTGACATATAGTTGAGAAAGAGCATTAACCTCAAATAGAAAAAGCATGCTGAAACAAACCAGATTTTTCCTCCCCCTTCCCCCCCTTCCCTCCTCCCCCCTCCCTCCTCCCTCCCTCTCTCTGCTCCCCTCCCCCCTCCCTTCTCAACAGAACTTGGGAACTGCGACGGCATTGCCATCCATCTGCAGCACAGGAAGGAGTTAGACTGATGGATGTAATAGGGAACAGGTAATTAACCATATTCGATAGTTGTAATTAGTAAGCAGTATATAGTAGTGTTTGATACACTGATAGTTTTTGTAAACATAAAACATAAAACTTAACCAACCAGTGAAGTTTAAGAACATATTCAAAAAGAGTAATGACCGTTTAGCCCCGCACACCGTGTGCATACATGCATGTAAGACATGCGTAAACAAAAGGTATGCACAAATAGAGGACAAGATGACATGAGGGGATGTTCTGCAGATACATATATAGAAAGTCCCTGAGGAACAGCTGAGTCCCCGGTATGATCATGGTGTAGAGAGTGAAGGAACAGAGCATATGCTCCGATTTCGGATTAGAGAGCATCAAGCAAGATCCATTCTAAAACACTTGTTAAGGATATTAATAGAAGTACAGGTGACCACGGTATGAATACTGGGCGGTCTTACCTGACGGAGTCGGTCCAAATCAAAGCATCAACAGAAACTGAAAACAGAAGAGACAGCAGAAAGTTCGGCTGCTCCGGGGTGAAGGTTATTTCAACTAACTATTTATCATAGGAGATACTGAACAATGAGAACATTATGCACTTCAAATTAGAGGTTTGAAATTGTTCCGTTAGAGTCACCCATGACCAGAGCCCGAGTTTATATTTTCTTGTGAGTTGGTCTTCCGTTTGTTTGAAGAGCCATTGGACAAGTCCATGTTCTGCGGTGGAGAGTCGCCGATGAATTGCGCCAGTGCATTGGGGTCCGTGAAGAATTTCGGATTGCCCTGTATGGTGATCCTGAATTTCGCCGGGCCAACAAAGGAGTATAGAATGCCTTTTGATCTAAGTTTTTCTCTCAGGGCTAGGAAACCTTTCCGGACTTCGAGTGTGTCCTTTGAGTAGTCCTGGGTGAAAGTTATATTATGGCCTTCCCAGGAAATTTTGTGATTGCGTCTTGCGAATTGAAGTATAGCTTCTGTATGTTGGTACCTCAGTGGTTTGCATATCAGTGGACGCGGGCCTCTATATCCATGAGGGATGTAGCTAGGAACTCTGTGGGCTCTGTCGAGTTCAAACTCATGGTGGAATGAAATCCCTGTTATCTTCGGAATCCAAGCTTCTAGAAAGTCCACGCAGGAATTCGCATCTTTCTCCGCATTCTCTGGGATTCCAAAAATGCGCACGTTGCCCCTTCTGTTCCTGTCCTCTAATTCCGCCACCTGGCGTCTAAGGTGGACCGTTGATCCCTGTAGTTGCTGTATAGAAGTGGATGCAATATTGGATTTGTCTTCTAAGTCACTAATTCTCTGTTCCGCTTCATCTATGCTTTTGTGTACAGAGCTCATGTCGGCTCGAATTGCAGTAAGTTCCAGCTGCATAGAGTCGGTGTTGGATTTGGTTGATTTTGCTAGGTCGTGTACCTCTGCCAGTTTTTTCAGGATTACCTCTAGGGTACTATTGATGTCCGCCCTCGATTTAATAGGAGAGTCTGATAATGAGGGTTCCGGTTTTACCTTTTTGTTGTTCTTCTTCTCATCCCTGTCCGACATTTTGCAGGCGGGTTGTGTGTGGAGGACGCTATTGCGACGGCCCTCCAGTTTGCGGAAAAGGACAGGGTGGTCTGAAGGATGTCAAAGCGCTGGTCGAGTTAGGTCGTCCACCAGAGATCTCAATAATGTGATCCTAAGTTTCAGAGATCTAGCAGATGGTGTCGGTGCTGGCTAGTGTTCGTATGTCACTCTCTGCTTGTGGCTGTACTATCATTTGTGGCTGCAATTCCAAAAGATAGTATGACATTAGATTATGCCACCTTGGGTCTGCAGGACTGGTTGAGCAAACTTTCCATTTGTTTAAAGTGCACAGAGCACTATTATTGCATCTCTTTCTCATTTTTCGCGCCGAAAAAAGGTGGAAGATTGAACAGAGTCGCCATCTTGGGGTCAGGCACCAGTGAAGGAAGGTTCTCCCTATTTTCGGCTGAATCGCCGCTGAAATTGCGCTCTCGCTACCAAGGGCACCCCTCAGGGAGGCGTAGGGCAGAGGCACCGTGACATTGGGACATTCCGCAGGTCTTTAGCAGCTGTATTAGCGCTGTTGTTGCTTGTAAGGTAGCTGGCGGGCGGCCATCTTAGGGCCAGGCAGGCGGACACACGGAGTTACTGGCCAGCCTGAACCACGCCGTTAAGCTCACCAGTTTTAAAACTGTGAGCATACATTGTCCGGCGCCACCCTCAGGGCTCACCTTCTCTTCGTGCGCGCGTCTCCCAGGTCCGCCACTTCCCGCCAGGAGACGTGCAGGCTGATCGCGCTCCGCTCCGCCCTGTGATCAGCGTTGTGGCAGCATGTCGACAGAAAGGTGCGTCCGGCCGATATTAAGAGCCGAGCTTCGCACCGAGTGTGCCTTAGGGGTTCTGAAGTCCAGCTCCGCGGTGCATTCGGGTGAGGAGGTGTTTTTCTGCCCCCGAAACTCAATGGGATCGCTCTCCTGCACGGCAGAGAACAGGCTAGGCGGCCATTACCAACGCCGTCCAAGCCACGCCCCCCCAATGTTATAAATTTTGATGAAAAAAAACGATAGCCCCGGACCAGTCGAACCTTCTCCAGATGGTCAGGTATATGGATTTTTTAATGTTTAATCTTTTGAATGTAAATAAATATTGCATTTGAAATATCACTTTTGGAACTAAAATAAGTGTGTTTAGAGTCATTTTCCTGCCCGAAATCTGTCAAAATAAAAGCTTCTGACTAGGGCGAAAGGTCTGTAAAAATAGCCATTTTGGTCACTGTGAGGCTTTAAAAAGTGGTTATTCAACCTGAGGCACAATCAAATTGACATTTTGAATCATTTTTTGTACCGTGCAAAAAATCAGTTTTCTGATGAAAAACGATGATCCCGGACCTGCAAACCTACTCCAGATGATCAGGAATATTGATTTTTTAATGTTTAATCTTTTGAATATAAATAAATAGTGCATGTGAAATATCATTTTTGGAATTAAAATAAGTTTGTTTATAGTCATTTTCTCCCCGAAATCGGTAAAAATAAAAGCTTCTGACTAGGAGGATAATGTCTGTAAAAATGGCAATTTTGGTCACTGATAGGGTTTAAAAAGTGGTTATTCAACAGGAGGCACAATCCAATTGACAAATTGATACATTTTTTGTACAGTCCAAAAAATCTATTTTTAGATGAAAAACGATGATCCCGGACTTGTCAAACCTTCTCCAGATGGTCAGGAATATTGATTTTTTAATGTTTAATCTTTTGAATATAAATAAATAGTGCATGTGAAATATCATTTTTGGAATTAAAATAAGTTTGTTTATAGTCATTTTCTCCCCGAAATTGGTAAAAATAAAAGCTTCTGACTAGGAGGAAAGGTCTCTAAAAACTGGCAATTTTGGTCACTGTGAGGCTTTAAAAAGTGGTTATTCAACCTGAGGCACAATCCAATTTACATTTTGAATAATTTTTTGTCCAGGCCAAAAAATCTATTTTTTGATGAAAACCGATGACCCCGGGCCTGTCGAACCTTCTCCAGATGGTCAGGAATATTGATTTTTTAATGTTTAATCTTTTGAATGTAAATAAATAGGCACTTTCTGACTGCTGCATTCCTTGGCGTCCTCTTTAACTTACACGACCTGAAAAGGGAAACTGCTTCATTATTTTGAAGTTGAAAGAACTTATTGATACAACCACTCTCCACCAGCTGGTCTGTTGGACGAGGTGCAAGATTACTCCCCACCGGTAGAGGTCCTGACATATGAGCCTGCGCTGCTGGGATTCAACTTAGGTGGTCTTTACTAAACCGGAGCAGGGCGCTGCATAACAGCCAAGGCATTGGGGCTCTGGAGGCATCGTGTGGAGCATCGGGTGGAGCGGCCAGAGACCTGCAACCAGTGGACATCGCGGCTCCTCTTCTAGCACTTTCCTGATCATTGTCCCGGTGCATTCTGGGACTTGTAGTTTTGTATTTCCGCACAGATGTACATTGGACTCCCCTGCCTGCCTTATCAAGCGAGTTTCACCGTCGGGACGAGGAGGAGCCCTGCGCAGGCAGAGGTCGTGTAATCTGAGCACTGCAGAGCAGAGTGAAGCGGAGTGGTGCTTTCTGGATTCCTGGATCTGTGGGAGAAAGCCTAGACCCATTTTCTACCTTGTGTCCCTTTCCTGTATATCGGGTACTAAGCGTATTAATAAGTGTTTGGGGTTTTAAGCTGTAAGCTTTAGTAGCCTGGTACTGTCATACTTGTGTATAACTGGGAGTTGTAAACTATGGCTAGAAGAAAGTCACTCACAGGGAAGGGCGTGGTGGGCACTTTAGATGCCTTTCTGACCCGGACAGAGTCAGCCCTAATGCATGAGATAGCCCTAACAGATCGTAGGCTGTCTCTGGAACCCACTGGAGTAGGGCGGCTTTTACATGTACACGCCCAGGAATCCAATACGTCCGTCACAAACTCCCCTATGATATTTTCTGCACCTGCATCTCCACCACCAGTGGTAATCCCCCCGCATGATCTACAGGCAATAAATAAGGAGGGTGCAGGACCTAAAGTCGTCGCAAGATCTCAGAAAGCTAAAAACATCCAACCTTCCCGAATGAAACCTCACGGGAAGAAAAGGAAAACAACGGCTAATACTAGGCAATCCAACAATGGCCAATCATGCACCATAGAACCCTTGACTAATCCTGTGCCAATGCCGCTTCTGGAGTTCACTCCCCCTGCAGAGACGGTCAGCGCCGTTCCTGCCGGTGTAGGTATGAGAGAGTTGTGGCAAAAATTAGGGGAAACACTAGTGGCGGTTGTATCCCCCTTAAAAGCCACACTCACTAAAATCGAGAACAGATTAGCGACCCTGGAAAGCCTTGTTAACCTTAATACTGCATCAAGTCAAGGCCCTAGGGTCCCATTCAGTGCCTCAGAGGCCTCTGCACATGAATCTTCCCAGACCAGAGCGCCTATTCAGTCTTTTCCTCCCCCATGGGGTCCTACTAGCGCTAGCCCGCAACTCAATACAGTCTGCACTGTTTCTGAAGGTGCTCCCTCTAAGTCCCAGGTAGGTCACCCGGTTTCTATCCGTTCTAACCGGCAAGAGGGCCAGCTGAGTCTTGTAAACTTAACATCTAATTTCTATCAGCAGCCGGTACACAAGGTGACCACGGAACTGGGGTCTTGTACGATCCCAGGACCCCAGAGGGTAGAAAGGGGGGGAGCCATGGGATTAAAGGTACTTCACCTCCTGCCCGAAGCTCTTCCACTCACAGTGGTCCTGGTGAACGTCCCCACGGTCCCTCGGGGGGAGTTTGAACACTGGTCTACTCTGCGTAATAGATCCCTACATTATTTAACTGGGAAAACAGGTTTGACAAGTGAGCTTTTCCGAGATTTTAAAATGGCCCTTAGGATAGGGTGGGTGGGTCAGTCCGCTAAGTCCCTTGAGGGAGACTGTGTGGTCCTTTCCTTTGCATCTCCTGCACTTGTCCGTACAATTTTGAGCAGGGTGGGTCTTTGGCCAGTTAGAAGTCAGGGGGTTAGTATTGTGCCATTGGCTTTTTTCTACCATCCTGCAAAACCCTTCCAACACCGTTCAGAGGGCCTTGGCAGCGGCTTACCATATCTCAGCTACCCGATTCCTGTCAGTAATACCTTTGCTCCACTTTACAACCTGGACGAGGTCGACTGACTGGCCACCAATATGCAGTGTGACAAAATAGTTGAGGGGGGACTTGGCAATCCTGTAGCCTCTCCTGAGGTTCAGCGTAGTAGAACAGCGAGCCCCAGTCTTGGTACTAATCCACCTTCTACTACCATTGTGAGCAATCCCACGGGGCCTATTCGCGGTAATCCCCATACACATGATTTGAGCAATGACGTTAGCGCTCTACTTACCACAGAAGGGTTGCCCTCCAGTGCAAGTCAACTCCTATCTATTTACCAAGCGAATTACACCTCCAAGAAAGTGCTGTCTGAAACTAGTATTATTTCTTGGAATATTGCTGGGTTGCGTGCACAGATTTTAAATCCTGTATGGGTTGAGTTTATAGATAATATCGACATATTATGCCTACAAGAAACACGGGAGCTGGAGCCAGTCCATGTCTCTGGTTATTTGACCTTCAATACCCCGGCGGTGAAAGGCCTGGGAGGAAGGCCCAAGGGAGGCTTATGTATGTATATATCTAATATATTAACGGTGGATAGAATAGTTTTTTCCGCGGGGATTGCTACTATCAGATCATTCAACTGTACGTAAAACCTGGGCATGTCGAACCTTCTCCAGATAGTCAGGAATATTGATTTTTTAATGTTTAATCTTTTGAATGTAAATAAATATTGCATGTGAAATATCATTTTTGGAATAAAAATAAGTGTGTTTAGAGTCATTTTCTCCCCGAAATCGGTAAAAATAAAAGCTTCTGACTAGGAAGAAAGGTCTCTAAAAACTGGCAATTTTGGTCACTGTGAGGCTTTAAAAAGTGGTTATTCCACTTGAGGCACAATCCAATTTACATTTTGAATCATTTTTTGTCCAGTCCAAAAAAACTATTTTCTGATGAAAACCGATTACCCTGGGCCTGGCGAACCTTCTCCAGATGGTCAAGAATATTGATCTTTTTAATGTTTAATCTTTTGAATGTAAATAAATATTGCATGTGAAATATCACTTTTGGAACTAAAATACGTGTGTTTAGAGTCATTTTCTCCCCGAAATCGGTCAAAATAGAAGCTTCTAACTAGGAGGAAAGGTCTGTAAAAAAATGCAATTTTGGTCACTGTGAGTCTTTAAAAAGTGGTTATGCAACTTGAGTCACAATCCAATTGACATTTTGAATCATGTATTGTAGAGTCCAAAAAATCAACTTTTTGATGAAAAACGATGACCCCGGACTTGTCGAACCTTCTCCAGATGGTCAGGAATATTGATTTTTTAATGTTTAATCTTTTGATTGTAAATAAATATTGCATGTGAAATATCACTTTTGGAACTAAAATAAGTGTGCTTAGAGTCTTTTTCTCCCCGAAATCGGTCAAAATAAAAAGCTTCTGACTAGGAGGAAAGGTCTGTAAAAATGGCAATTTTGGTCACTGTTAGACTTTAAAAAGTGGTTATTCAACAGGAGGCACAATCTAATTGACATTTTGAAATATTTTTTGTAGTGACAAAAAAATCAACTTTCGGATGAAAAACGATGACCCCGGACTTGTCGAACCTTCTCCAGATGGTCAGGAATATTGATTTTTTATTGTTTAATCTTTTGAATGTAAATAAATATTGCAAGTAAAATCTCACTTTTGGAACTAAAATAAGTGTGTTTAGAGTCATTTTCTCCCCGAAATCGGTCTAAATAAAAGTTTCTGACTAGGAGGAAAGGTCTCTAACAACTGGCAATTTTGGTCACTGTGAGGCTTTAACCCCTTCGATGCTCATGACGGAACGGTTCCGTCATGAGCATCGGTTGGGCTGTGCTCATGACGGAACCGTTCCGTCATGAGGACAGCTCCCGGGGGAAGCGCTGGCGCTCCCCCCCTTGTGCAGCGATCTTGCCCCCCTTTACAGGGGTGGCAGCGGAAGAGCTTCCGCTGCCACCCCCGAGCCCCCCCGAGCCCCCCCACGCTTTCTGATGACGTCAGCGCACACAGCGCGCGCCGGCGTCATCAGGAAGCGTTGGACGTGCTGGAATCCATTTCTTCCAGCGCGTCCAAGGGGGAAGAGGTAGGTTTTCTTGTCCGGTGGGGGCCGCGGCGGTGAAATTTGTAGTATTGAGGCATCGGGGGAGAGGAAAGAGTATTTCCTCTCCCCCGATGTCTCAATACAGGGCATTCCTGCTCCACGATCGCGCACAGCGTCGCGATCGTGGAGTAGGGATGCCCCACTAGACACCAGGGATTTGTTTTTTCGAATTTGGGAAGCGACCCCTTAGGCAAGGGTCGCTTCCTTGGGGGAAAAATTTGTCGAAGTCTTTTCTGCCCCCCCTGGGGGCAGATCGGTCCGCTTTCTGTGCGTTTCTGCCCCCAGGGGGGGCAGAAAAGCCCACTAGACACCAGGGATGTTGTTTATGCTATGTAGGAAGCGACCCCTTAGGCAAGGGTCGCTTCCTTGGGGGCAAAATTTTTGGAAGTCTTTTCTGCCCCCCCTGGGGGCAGATCGGTCCGCTTTCTGCGCGTTTCTGCCCCCAGGGGGGGCAGAAAAGCCCACTAGACACCAGGGATGTCGTTTATGCTATGTAGGAAGCGACCCCTTAGGCAAGGGTCGCTTCCTTGGGGGGCCCAATAATTTGAAGACTTTTCTGCCCCCCCTGGGGGCAGATCGGTCTTCTTTCTGCCCGTTTCTGCCCCCAGGGGGGGCAGAAAAGCCCACTAGACACCAGGGATGTCTTTTATGTTATGTAGGAAGTGACCCCTTGGGCAAGGGTCACTTCCTAGGGTGGTAAAATAATTAGAAGACTTTTCTGCCCCCCCTGGGGGCAGATCGGTCGTCTTTCTGCCCGTTTCTGCCCCCAGGGGGGGCAGAAAAGCCCACTAGACACCAGGGATGTCTTTTTCTTTATGTAGGAAGCGACCCCTTGGGCAAGGGTCGCTTCCTTTGTGGCCTAATTATTTAGAATACTTTTCTGCCCCCCCTGGGGGCAGATTGGTCGTCTTTCTGTCCGTTTCTGCTCCTAGGGGGGGGGGCAGAAAAGCCCACTAGACACCAGGGATATAAATATTATTGTAGGAAGCGACCCCTTGGGCAAGGGTCGCTTCCTTGGGCCCCTAAATTTTTTGAAGACTTTTCTGCCCCCTCTGGGGGCAGATCGGTTTTATTTTTTTGCCGTTTCTGCTCCCATTGGGGGCAGAAAAGCCCACTAGACACCAGGGAATTAGTTCAATTAGAAATAGAAGTGACCCCTCGCTTCCAGGGTGCAATTTGTTATATGTATTTGGCTCACCCACCCCGGGACTGAGTAGCCTTTTTTTTTCTGCTGTTTTCTGCCCCACCTGGCACACAAACCGATTGACCATTTGGGTAGTGACATGGCATGTTATAATGTTTATTGTTATATTTTTTGTGATTTCCAATTGTAATGTTTTTTTTGTTTACTTTTTTGTTCTAGGTGAAGGCTTTTCTTCTGTTCACGTTGACGTTGTGATACTGGTGGCTCTGCTGTTTGTGTAGTTTGGTAAGAGACTGTTTTTTTGTACAATGCAAATGTGTTTGATTTCTCTGCCTGTTTTTTTTGCAAATGGTGTAATAATAGCAGTATGTTTGGTTTTTGAGTGTCAAAAACTTTTTGCATTGGTGCTCGATGTGTATTTTGTTGTCTTGTGAGTAATTTGTTTTTTTTTCTTCTTTCTAGTTTGATATCGTTGGTCTTTGCTGTGTCACTGCAGAGTTTGTTTCTGGTGAGTGCAGCTGTCTCTTGTAATTGGATTGTATAGTTTTTGAGTACATTGATCTTTGTGATAAAAGGTACACATTTTTTTACTTACTTGGTTTGCACATTGTTGGTTGTTGTTGACTTGTTTGTGCAGTCTTCTATCTTAGTAAGTATAATGGCTAGCCGCAGGATGACTGCTCAGCAGGTTGTTGGTTTGCTGTTTGAGTCTTCCTCTGATATTGGGTCAGAGACTGACTCTGCTTCTGAGGGAGAGGAGGCAGGGGACGATTCTGGCAGTGAGTTTTCTCTCCGTATGGGGTCATCGGATGATGAAGATACTCTTAGTGCGGATGAAGTGCCTGTGTTAGAGGAGGAGACTGATGTGCCGATAGTGCGGCAAGAGGCATCTGGGCTGCAGGCTGGGACTGCAAGGCTTCCCGTTGGTGTAGTGCGGCAAGAGGCATCTGGGCTGCAGGCTGGGGCTGCAAGCCTTTCCGTTGGTGTAGTGCGGCAAGAGACATCTGGGCTGCAGGCTGGGGCTGCAAGGCTTCCCGTTGGTGTAGTGCGGCAAGAGGCATCTGGGCTGCAGGCTGGGGCTGCAAGCCTTTCCGTTGGTGTAGTGCGGCAAGAGACATCTGGGCTGCAGGCTGGGCCTGCAAGTCTTCCCGTTGAAAGTGATGACCTCTGGGTTGCCCCTGGCATGGTGCAGCCGGAATTTCCAGAGTTTACTGGTGTTCCAGGGTCTAGAGTGAATACTGAGAACTTTTTGCCTGTAAATTTTTTTCAGTTGTTTATGGACGATGTGTTTTTGGCAGAGATTGTTGAGCAGACTAATTTGTATGCCGAACAGTTTTTGAGGGACAACAGTGCCAGTCTTAAGCCACACTCTAGAGCTACCCGGTGGACTCCCACAAATGTTGAAGAGATGAAGAAGTTCTTGGGTTTAACTTTTTTGATGGGCTTGCTAAGGAAGCCATCATTGGCTTCATATTGGTCTAGCAGTCCCTTGATGGCAACGTCTATTTTTCCGGCAGTCATGACTCGTGACAGGTATTTGCTTCTGCTTCGGATGATGCACTTTGTTGATAATGGTTTAGCGTTGCCACGAGATCACCCTGATTGTGACCGTCTTTTTAAGATTAGGCCTGTCCTTGATCACTTTGTTGATAGATTTTCTGAGATTTATGCCCCTGGTAGAGAAATTGCAGTGGATGAGTCTTTGGTGTTGTTCAAGGGCCGCTTGGTTTTTAGGCAATACATTCCTAGTAAGAGGGCACGCTATGGAATAAAGCTGTATATGCTGTGTGACAGTAGGACTGGATATGTCTCTAATTTCAGGGTGTACACCGGTAAGGAATCTAGGTTTAACCTCCCTGGTTGTCCGTCCACTTTTGGAGTGACTGAGAAAATTGTTTGGGAACTTGGTAGAGGATTTTTTAACAAAGGCCACCATTTATATGTAGATAACTTCTACACTGGTGTGCGGTTGTTCAGGGAATTGGCCAAAGTGGACACTTTTGCTTGTGGCACAATCCGCTGTAACCGTAAAGGTTTTCCAAAAGAACTTGTTTGTCAAAAGCTTGTGCGGGGACAGTGCAGTGCGTTGCGTTGCCAGGAGCTTCTTGCTGTGAAGTTTACAGACAGGAGAGATGTCTACATGCTGACTTCCATCCATGATGAAAGCACTGCACCTGTGACTGTTTGGGGTCAGGTCGCTGAAGTGCGCAAACCTGTGTGCGTTTTAGACTATAATAGGCACATGGGTGGTGTTGACAGAGTAGATCAGAGGTTGGAACCTTACGCTGCTCTTCGTAAGGCTTACATTTGGTACAAGAAGTTGGCTATCCATCTTTTCCACTTGGCAATGTTTAATGCTTTTGTTGTGTTCCAGGATTCTTGCCCTGAGTCAAAGATGACTTTTGCTAAGTTTCAGGAGTCTGTAATAGGCAGCCTTGTTGTAGTGGAACAGGCAAGTGTTCCTAGAGTTGGACTGGTGGAGGATGTTGCTAGATTGAAAGAACGCCACTTTCCAAATCACATTCCTCCCACACCCGCAAAAGATTTTCCCAGTAGGAGATGTAGAGTCTGTTGGCGAAGAGGTTTGCGGAAGGAGAGTCGTATGTACTGCCCCGATTGTCCCTCTCATCCTGCACTGTGTCTCCCTGCTTGTTTCAGAGCGTACCACACGCGAAAAAACTTTTGGGAACATTCATGAGTGGTAAAGTGAACTGGCTGGTCTGTATTCTTTGGAAAATATGATTCTGTTTCAAGGTTGGTGTTAGTGCAATGTATTTAGTTGCTGATTTTCTGTTAGAAGATTTGTATCTATTTGCAATTTGTTTGTGTTTTTATTTTTTTCTAAAAAAATCCAAAATGTGATGGCGGTGTGTGTAGGCTTGCGCTTGGCTGTTGGTGTGTGTGGACTGGCACTTGGTTGGTGGTGTGCGTGGAATGGTGCTTGGCTGACGGTGTGCGTGGACTGGCGGTGTGCATGGACTGGCGGTGTGCGTGGACTGGTGCGTGGCTGGTGGTGTGCGTGGAATGGTGCTTGGCTGGCGGTGTGCGTGGAATGGTGCTTGGCTGGCGGTGTGCGTGGAATGGTGCTTGGCTGGCGGTGTGCGTGGACTGGTACTTGGCTGGCGGTGTGTGTGGACTGGTGGTGTGTGCGGACTGGTGTTTGGCTGGTGGTGTCCGTGGACTGGAGCTTGGCTGGTGGTGTCCGTGGACTGGAGCTTGTCTGGTGGTGTGTGTGGACTGGAGCTTGGCTGGCGGTGTGCGTGGAATGGTGCTTGGCTGGCGGTGTGCGTGGACTGGTACGTGGCTGGCGGTGTGCGTGGACTGGTGATGTGTGCGGACTGGTGCTTGTCTGGTGGTGTCCGTGGACTGGAGCTTGGCTGGCGGTGTAGGTGGATTGGTGATTGGCTGCCGGTGTGCCTGGACTGGCGATTGGATGGCGGTGTGCCTGGACTGGCGCTTGGCTAGCGGTGTGCGTGGACTGGCGTTTGGCTAGCGGTGTGTGTCGACTGGTGCTTGGCTGGCTGTGTGTGAGTAGTGACTTTCTGCTGGTCACTACACACACTGCTAGCTGAGTGCCACTCCACGCAATCCTTCAGCCTGTGTAGTTGCTGTGTCTGGATTGTGGGCGTGTGAAAGTGATGGGCCCTTGAATGGCGCTGTGTGCTGGTGTGAGTTTTGTTATGTGATGGGCCCGCGGCTGGCGGTGTGAATGGTTTTGTATGTCTCACACGTATGAAAGGTGTATGAATGGCCTGTAAAGAGGTTGGTGCCTTGTCGTGGCTTTACAGCTCACGAGCTGTGAGTCAATGGTTCAGTTTCTTGCCCTTTCAATTATTACCAGTGCATTTCATGTTTTGTGAAATCACTTGGTAATACAATTTTATCTACTGAACCATCACTCACCCTCGTGCCAAATCCAACCAGTATGTGTGTGTGCTTGCGGGTTAGATGGCTGTGCAGTAATATTTGTCTTTCTGAAGCAGGGTGTACCTTGTCCCTTTTTGGTGATTTTTGTACTGTGTTGCTTTTGTACCTGGTGGTGCGAATGGTCTTGTTTGTATCACGTATGAAAGGTGTGTGAATGGCCTGTAAAGTGGTTGGTGCCTTGACGTGGCTTTACAGCTCACGAGCTGCAAGTCATTGGTTTGGTTTTATGTGAATTTAATTATTGACAGTGCATTTCATTTTTGTGAAATCTCTTGTTAATAAAATTTAATACACTGAACCATGACTCGCCCTCGTGCCAAATCCAACCAGTATGTGTGTGTGTTTGAGGAATAGATGGTTGTGCAGGAATCTTTGTCTTTAGTTTCTCTGCCAAGGTACACTTTCCATGTAAGAATAACCCACCAACTGTAGATATTGTTGAAAACCCTTGGGAGTTCATGGTGATGTCTCTCTAGTGATTTGAAAAATATTTTTTATCCCCATTGTCCTGTAAACCTCAAACTGTCTGCCACATTTTCTTTGCAGTATTATTCCTAAATTCTCACGCTGTAGTAACAATAGTTAATCTGGTTTTGCAAGGGGGGTTACTTTGGTTTTTTGCCCAGGGCTCGGCGGCCATCTAGGGAAACCTTTCAAACCCACGCATTTCTGAAAACTAGACACCCGGCGGCTTCCAGGGAGGTATGGCTTGCGTGGATCCCCCAACGTTTCCTTACCCAGAATCCCCTGCAAACCTAAATTTTTGCCCAAAAAATCACTTTTTTCACACATTTTGGGGTGGGAAAGTAGTGGCATCACCAGGCTCACACAAATTTACCACCACCCAGCGTTCCCCCAGGTCTCCCGGTAAAAATGGTGCCTCACTTGTGTGGGAGGCCCAAGTACCCGCGGCAGGCAAGGGCCTAAAACGCAGTGAGGCGACATCAAGATGGCCTATCGCCAAACCACCTGGTTTTTCAAGGGGGGTCTCTTTGGTTTTTGGCCTGGTGCGCGGCGGCCATCTAGGGAAACCTACCAAACCCAGGCATTTCTGAAAACTAGACACCCGGCGGCTTCCAGGGAGGTATGGCTTGCGTGGATCCCCCAACGTTTCCTTACCCAGAATCCCCTGCAATCCTCATTTTTTGCTCAAAAAATCACTTTTTTCACACATTTTGGGGTGGGAAAGTAGTGGCATCACCGGGCTCACACAAATTTACCACCACCCAGCGTTCCCCCAGGTCTCCCGGTAAAAATGGTGCCTCACTTGTGTGGGAGGCCCAAGTACCCGCGGCAGGCAAGGGCCCCAAACGTAGTGAGGCGACATCAAAATGGCCTATCGCCAAACCACCTGGTTTTGCAAGGGGGGTCACTTTGGTTTTTGGCGCGGTGCGCGGCGGCCATCTAGGGAAACCTACCAAACCCAGGCATTTCTGAAAACTAGACACCCGGCGGCTTCCAGGGAGGTATGGCTTGCGTGGATCCCCCAACGTTTCCTTACCCAGAATCCCCTGCAAACCTCATTTTTTGCTCAAAAAATCACTTTTTTCACACATTTTGGGGTGGGAAAGTAGTGGCATCACCGGGCTCCCACAAATTTACCACCACCCAGCGTTCCCCCAGGTCTCCCGGTAAAAATGGTGCCTCACTTGTGTGGGAGGCCCAAGTACCCGCGGCAGGCAAGGGCCCCAAACGTAGTGAGGCGACATCAAAATGGCCTATCGCCAAACCACCTGGTTTTGCAAGGGGGGTCACTTTGGTTTTTGGCCCGGTGCGCGGCGGCCATCTAGGGAAACCTACCAAACCCAGGCATTTTTGAAAACTAGACACCCGGCGGCTTCCAGGGAGGTATGGCTTGCGTGGATCCCCCAACGTTTCCTTACCCAGAATCCCCTGCAAACCTCATTTTTTGCTCAAAAAATCACTTTTTTCACACATTTTGGGGTGGGAAAGTAGTGGCTTCACCGGGCTCACACAAATTTACCACCACCCAGCGTTCCCCCAGGTCTCCCGGTAAAAATGGTGCCTCACTTGTGTGGGAGGCCCAAGTACCCGCGGCAGGCAAGGGCCCCAAACGTAGTGAGGCGACATCAAAATGGCCTATCGCCAAACCACCTGGTTTTGCAAGGGGGGTCACTTTGGTTTTTGGCCCGGTGCGCGGCGGCCATCTAGGGAAACCTACCAAACCCAGGCATTTTTGAAAACTAGACACCCGGCGGCTTCCAGGGAGGTATGGCTTGCGTGGATCCCCCAACGTTTCCTTACCCAGAATCCCCTGCAAACCTCATTTTTTGCTCAAAAAATCACTTTTTTCACACATTTTGGGGTGGGAAAGTAGTGGCTTCACCGGGCTCACACAAATTTACCACCACCCAGCGTTCCCCCAGGTCTCCCGGTAAAAATGGTGCCTCACTTGTGTGGGAGGCCCAAGTACCCGCGGCAGGCAAGGGCCCCAAACGTAGTGAGGCGACATCAAAATGGCCTATCGCCAAACCACCTGGTTTTGCAAGGGGGGTCACTTTGGTTTTTGGCCCGGTGCGCGGCGGCCATCTAGGGAAACCTACCAAACCCAGGCATTTCTGAAAACTAGACACCCGGCGGCTTCCAGGGAGGTATGGCTTGCGTGGATCCCCCAACGTTTCCTTACCCAGAATCCCCTGCAAACCTCATTTTTTGCTCAAAAAATCACTTTTTTCACACATTTTGGGGTGGGAAAGTAGTGGCATCACCGGGCTCACACAAATTTACCACCACCCAGCGTTCCCCCAGGTCTCCCGGTAAAAATGGTGCCTCACTTGTGTGGGAGGCCCAAGTACCCGCGGCAGGCAAGGGCCCCAAACGTAGTGAGGCGACATCAAAATGGCCTATCGCCAAACCACCTGGTTTTGCAAGGGGGGTCACTTTGGTTTTTGGCCCGGTGCGCGGCGGCCATCTAGGGAAACCTACCAAACCCAGGCATTTTTGAAAACTAGACACCCGGCGGCTTCCAGGGAGGTATGGCTTGCGTGGATCCCCCAACGTTTCCTTACCCAGAATCCCCTGCAAACCTCATTTTTTGCTCACAAAATCACTTTTTTCACACATTTTGGGGTGGGAAAGTAGTGGCTTCACCGGGCTCACACAAATTTACCACCACCCAGCGTTCCCCCAGGTCTCCCGGTAAAAATGGTGCCTCACTTGTGTGGGAGGCCCAAGTACCCGCGGCAGGCAAGGGCCCCAAACGTAGTGAGGCGATATCAAAATGGCCTAGCGCCAAACCACCTGGTTTTGCAAGGGGGGTCACTTTGGTTTTTGGCCCGGTGCGCGGCGGCCATCTAGGGAAACCTACCAAACCCAGGCATTTTTGAAAACTAGACACCCGGCGGCTTCCAGGGAGGTATGGCTTGCGTGGATCCTCCAACGTTTCCTTACCCAGAATCCCCTGCAAACCTCATTTTTTGCTCAAAAAATCACTTTTTTCACACATTTTGGGGTGGGAAAGTAGTGGCATCACCGGGCTCACACAAATTTACCACCACCCAGCGTTCCCCCAGGTCTCCCGGTAAAAATGGTGCCTCACTTGTGTGGGAGGCCCAAGTACCCGTGGCAGGCAAGGGCCCCAAACGTAGTGAGGCGACATCAAAATGGCCTATCGCCAAACCACCTGGTTTTGCAAGGGGGGTCACTTTGGTTTTTGGCCCGGTGCGCGGTGGCCATCTAGGGAAACCTACCAAACCCAGGCATTTTTGAAAACTAGACACCCGGCGGCTTCCAGGGAGGTATGGCTTGCGTGGATCCCCCAACGTTTCCTTACCCAGAATCCCCTGCAAACCTCATTTTTTGCTCAAAAAATCACTTTTTTCACACATTTTGGGGTGGGAAAGTAGTGGCTTCACCGGGCTCACACAAATTTACCACCACCCAGCGTTCCCTCAGGTCTCCCGGTAAAAATGGTGCCTCACTTGTGTGGGAGGCCCAAGTACCCGCGGCAGGCAAGGGCCCCAAACGTAGTGAGGCGACATCAAAATGGCCTATCGCCAAACCACCTGGTTTTGCAAGGGGGGTCACTTTGGTTTTTGGCCCGGTGCGCGGCGGCCATCTAGGGAAACCTACCAAACCCAGGCATTTTTGAAAACTAGACACCCGGCGGCTTCCAGGGAGGTATGGCTTGCGTGGATCCCCCAACGTTTCCTTACCCAGAATCCCCTGCAAACCTCATTTTTTGCTCAAAAAATCACTTTTTTCACACATTTTGGGGTGGGAAAGTAGTGGCATCACCGGGCTCACACAAATTTACCACCACCCAGCGTTCCCCCAGGTCTCCCGGTAAAAATGGTGCCTCACTTGTGTGGGAGGCCCAAGTACCCGCGGCAGGCAAGGGCCCCAAACGTAGTGAGGCGACATCAAAATGGCCTATCGCCAAACCACCTGGTTTTGCAAGGGGGGTCACTTTGGTTTTTGGCCCGGTGCGCGGCGGCCATCTAGGGAAACCTACCAAACCCAGGCATTTTTGAAAACTAGACACCCGGCGGCTTCCAGGGAGGTATGGCTTGCGTGGATCCCCCAACGTTTCCTTACCCAGAATCCCCTGCAAACCTCATTTTTTGCTCAAAAAATCACTTTTTTCACACATTTTGGGGTGGGAAAGTAGTGGCATCACCGGGCTCACACAAATTTACCACCACCCAGCGTTCCCCCAGGTCTCCCGGTAAAAATGGTGCCTCACTTGTGTGGGAGGCCCAAGTACCCGCGGCAGGCAAGGACAACAAACGTAGTGAGGCGACATTTGGGATAGGCAATGTTGATGTTGCCACACTACGTTTGTTGTCCTTGCGCACCGGGCCAAAAACCAAAGTGACCCCCCTTGCAAAACCAGGTGGTTTGGCGATAGGCCATTTTGATGTCGCCTCACTACGTTTGGGGCCCTTGCCTGCCGCGGGTACTTGGGCCTCCCACACAAGTGAGGCACCATTTTTACCGGGAGACCTGGGGGAACGCTGGGTGGTGGTAAATTTGTGTGAGCCCGGTGATGCCACTACTTTCCCACCCCAAAATGTGTGAAAAAAGTGATTTTTTGAGCAAAAAATGAGGTTTGCAGGGGATTCTGGGTAAGGAAACGTTGGGGGATCCACGCAAGCCATACCTCCCTGGAAGCCGCCGGGTGTCTAGTTTTCAAAAATGCCTGGGTTTGGTAGGTTTCCCTAGATGGCCGCCGTGCACCGGGCCAAAAACCAAAGTGACCCCCCTTGCAAAACCAGGTGGTTTGGCGATAGGCCATCTTGATGTCGCCTCACTACGTTTGGGGCCCTTGCCTGCCGCGGGTACTTGGGCCTCCCACACAAGTGAGGCACCATTTTTACCGGGAGACCTGGGGGAACGCTGGGTGGTGGTAAATTTGTGTGAGCCCGGTGATGCCACTACTTTTCCACCCCAAAATGTGTGAAAAAAGTGATTTTTTGAGCAAAAAATGAGGTTTGCAGGGGATTCTGGGTAAGGAAACGTTGGGGGATCCACGCAAGCCATACCTCCCTGGAAGCCGCCGGGTGTCTAGTTTTCAAAAATGCCTGGGTTTGGTAGGTTTCCCTAGATGGCCGCCGCGCACCGGGCCAAAAACCAAAGTGACCCCCCTTGCAAAACCAGGTGGTTTGGCGATAGGCCATTTTGATGTCGCCTCACTACGTTTGGGGCCCTTGCCTGCCGCGGGTACTTGGGCCTCCCACACAAGTGAGGCACCATTTTTACCGGGAGACCTGGGGGAACGCTGGGTGGTGATAAATTTGTGTGAGCCCGGTGATGCCACTACTTTCCCACCCCAAAATGTGTGAAAAAAGTGATTTTTTGAGCAAACATTGAGGTTTGCAGGGGATTCTGGGTAAGGAAACGTTGGGGGATCCACGCAAGCCATACCTCCCTGGAAGCCGCCAGGTGTCTAGTTTTCAAAAATGCCTGGGTTTGGTAGGTTTCCCTAGATGGCCGCCGCGCACCGGGCCAAAAACCAAAGTGACCCCCCTTGCAAAACCAGGTGGTTTGGTGATAGGCCATTTTGATGTCGCCTCACTACGTTTGGGGCCCTTGCCTGCCGCGGGTACTTGGGCCTCCCACACAAGTGAGGCACCATTTTTACCGGGAGACCTGGGGGAACGCTGGGTGGTGGTAAATTTGTGTGAGCCCGGTGATGCCACTACTTTCCCACCCCAAAATGTGTGAAAAAAGTGATTTTTTGAGCAAAAAATGAGGTTTGCAGGGGATTCTGGGTAAGGAAACGTTGGGGGATCCACGCAAGCCATACCTCCCTGGAAGCCGCCGGGTGTCTAGTTTTCAGAAAGGCCTGGGTTTGCTAGGTTTCCCTAGGTGCCGGCAGGGCTAGGGTTCAAAATCTACAGCTAGTCACTTTGCCAAAAAAAGGGTCATTTTTCGCTACAAAACCACGTTGCGTTTTGCGCCGTTTCCTGTCGCGGGCACTAGGCCGACCCGCACAAGTGAGGTACCATTTTTCTCGTAGGACTTTGGGGAACGCGGGGAGGGTGGAAATTTGTGGATCCACGCAGATTCCAGAACTTTCCATCACAGAAATGTGGGGAAAATGTGTTTTTTTTGTCAATTTTTTACGTTTGCAAGGGATTCTGGGTAACAGACCATGGTGGGAGGCAGTCAAGTCACCCCATCCTGGATTCCCCTGGGTGTCTAGTTTTCAAAAATGTATAGGTTTGCTAGGTTTCCCTAGGTGCCGGCAGGGCTAGGGTACAAAATCTACAGCTAGTCACTTTGCCAAAAAAAGGGTCATTTTTCACTGCAAAACCACGTTGCGTTTTGCGCCGTTTCCTGTCGCGGGCACTAGGCCAACCCGCACAAGTGAGGTACCATTTTTCTCGTAGGACTTTGGGGAACGCGGGGTGGGTAGAAATTTGTGGATCCACGCAGATTCCAGAACTTTCCATCACAGAAATGTGGGGAAAATGTGTTTTTTTTGTCAATTTTTTACGTTTGCAAGGGATTCTGGGTAACAGACCATGGTGGGAAGCAGTCAAGCCACCCCATCCTGGATTCCCCAGGGTGTCTAGGTTTGAAAAATGTATAGGTTTGCTAGGTTTCCCTAGGTGCCTGCAGGGCTAGGGTACAAAATCTACAGCTAGTCACTTTGCCAAAAAAAGGGTCAATTTTCACTGCAAAACCACGTTGCGTTTTGCGCCGTTTCCTGTCGCGGGCACTAGGCCGACCCGCACAAGTGAGGTACCATTTTTCTCGTAGGACTTTGGGGAACGCGGGGTGGGTGGAAATTTGTGGATCCACGCAGATTCCAGAACTTTCCATCACAGAAATGTGGGGAAAATGTGTTTTTTTTGTCAATTTTTTACGTTTGCAAGGGATTCTGGGTAACAGACCATGGTGGGAGGCAGTCAAGTCACCCCATCCTGGATTCCCCTGGGTGTCTAGTTTTCAAAAATGTATAGGTTTGCTAGGTTTCCCTAGGTGCCGGCAGGGCTAGGGTACAAAATCTACAGCTAGTCACTTTGCCAAAAAAAAGGTCATTTTTCACTGCAAAACCACGTTGCGTTTTGCGCCGTTTCCTGTCGCGGGCACTAGGCCGACCCGCACAAGTGAGGTACCATTTTTCTCGTAGGACTTTGGGGAACGCGGGGTGGGTGGAAATTTGTGGATCCACGCAGATTCCAGAACTTTCCATCACAGAAATGTGGGGAAAATGTGTTTTTTTTGTCAATTTTATACGTTTGCAAGGGATTCTGGGTAACAGACCATGGTGGGAGGCAGTCAAGCCACCCCATCCTGGATTCCCCTGGGTGTCTAGTTTTCAAAAATGTATAGGTTTGCTAGGTTTCCCTAGGTGCCGGCAGGGCTAGGGTTCAAAATCTACAGCTAGTCACTTTGCCAAAAAAAGGGTCATTTTGCACTGCAAAACCACGTTGCGTTTTGCACCGTTTCCTGTGGCGGGCACTATGCCGACCCGCACAAGTGAGGTACCATTTTTCTCGTAGGACTTTGGGGAACGCGGGGTGGGTGGAAATTTGTGGATCCACGCAGATTCCAGAACTTTCCATCACAGAAATGTGGTGAAAATGTGTTTTTTTTGTCAATTTTTTACGTTTGCAAGGGATTCTGGGTAACAGACCATGGTGGGAGGCAGTCAAGTCACCCCATCCTGGATTCCCCTGGGTGTCTAGTTTTCAAAAATGTATAGGTTTGCTAGGTTTCCCTAGGTGCCGGCAGGGCTAGGGTACAAAATCTACAGCTAGTCACTTTGCCAAAAAAAGGGTCATTTTTCACTGCAAAACCACGTTGCGTTTTGCGCCGTTTCCTGTCGCGGGCACTAGGCCGACCCGCACAAGTGAGGTACCATTTTTCTCGTAGGACTTTGGGGAACGCGGGGTGGGTGGAAATTTGTGGATCCACGCAGATTCCAGAACTTTCCATCACAGAAATGTGGGGAAAATGTGTTTTTTTTGTCAATTTTTTATGTTTGCAAGGGATTCTGGGTAACAGACCATGGTGGGAGGCAGTCAAGTCACCCCATCCTGGATTCCCCTGGGTGTCTAGTTTTGAAAAATGTATAGGTTTGCTAGGTTTCCCTAGGTGCCGGCAGGGCTAGGGTACAAAATCTACAGCTAGTCACTTTGCCAAAAAAAGGGTCATTTTTCACTGCAAAACCACGTTGCGTTTTGCGCCGTTTCCTGTCGCGGGCACTAGGCCGACCCGCACAAGTGAGGTACCATTTTTCTCGTAGGACTTTGGGGAACGCGGGGTGGGTGGAAATTTGTGGATCCACGCAGATTCCAGAACTTTCCATCACAGAAATGTGTGGAAAATGTGTTTTTTTTGTCAATTTTTTACGTTTGCAAGGGATTCTGGGTAACAGACCATGGTGGGAGGCAGTCAAGCCACCCCATCCTGGATTCCCCTGGGTGTCTAGTTTTCAAAAATGTATAGGTTTGCTAGGTTTCCCTAGGTGCTTGCAGGGCTAGGGTTCAAAATCTACAGCTAGTCACTTTGCCAAAAAAAGGGTCATTTTGCACTGGAAAACCACGTTGCGTTTTGCGCCGTTTCCTGTCGCGGGCACTAGGCCGACCCGCACAAGTGAGGTACCATTTTTCTCGTAGGACTTTGGGGAACGCGGGGTGGGTGGAAATTTGTGGATCCACGCAGATTCCAGAACTTTCCATCACAGAAATGTGGGGAAAATGTGTTTTTTTTGTCAATTTTTTACGTTTGCAAGGGATTCTGGGTAACAGACCATGGTGGGAGGCAGTCAAGTCACCCCATCCTGGATTCCCCTGGGTGTCTAGTTTTCAAAAATGTATAGGTTTGCTAGTTTTCCCTAGGTGCTTGCAGGGCTAGGGTTCAAAATCTACAGCTAGTCACTTTGCCAAAAAAAGGGTCATTTTTCACTGCAAAACCACGTTGCGTTTTGCGCCGTTTCCTGTCGCGGGCACTAGGCCGACCCGCACAAGTGAGGTACCATTTTTCTCGTAGGACTTTGGGGAACGCGGGGTGGGTGGAAATTTGTGGATCCACGCAGATTCCAGAACTTTCCATCACAGAAATGTGGTGAAAATGTGTTTTTTTTGTCAATTTTTTACGTTTGCAAGGGATTCTGGGTAACAGACCATGGTGGGAGGCAGTCAAGTCACCCCATCCTGGATTCCCCTGGGTGTCTAGTTTTCAAAAATGTATAGGTTTGCTAGGTTTCCCTAGGTGCCGGCAGGGCTAGGGTACAAAATCTACAGCTAGTCACTTTGCCAAAAAAAGGGTCATTTTTCACTGCAAAACCACGTTGCGTTTTGCGCCGTTTCCTGTCGCGGGCACTAGGCCGACCCGCACAAGTGAGGTACCATTTTTCTCGTAGGACTTTGGGGAACGCGGGGTGGGTGGAAATTTGTGGATCCACGCAGATTCCAGAACTTTCCATCACAGAAATGTGGGGAAAATGTGTTTTTTTTGTCAATTTTTTATGTTTGCAAGGGATTCTGGGTAACAGACCATGGTGGGAGGCAGTCAAGTCACCCCATCCTGGATTCCCCTGGGTGTCTAGTTTTGAAAAATGTATAGGTTTGCTAGGTTTCCCTAGGTGCCGGCAGGGCTAGGGTACAAAATCTACAGCTAGTCACTTTGCCAAAAAAAGGGTCATTTTTCACTGCAAAACCACGTTGCGTTTTGCGCCGTTTCCTGTCGCGGGCACTAGGCCGACCCGCACAAGTGAGGTACCATTTTTCTCGTAGGACTTTGGGGAACGCGGGGTGGGTGGAAATTTGTGGATCCACGCAGATTCCAGAACTTTCCATCACAGAAATGTGTGGAAAATGTGTTTTTTTTGTCAATTTTTTACGTTTGCAAGGGATTCTGGGAAACAGACCATGGTGGGAGGCAGTCAAGCCACCCCATCCTGGATTCCCCTGGGTGTCTAGTTTTCAAAAATGTATAGGTTTGCTAGGTTTCCCTAGGTGCCGGCAGGGCTAGGGTTCAAAATCTACAGCTAGTCACTTTGCCAAAAAAAGGGTCATTTTGCACTGCAAAACCACGTTGCGTTTTGCACCGTTTCCTGTCGCGGGCACTATGCCGACCCGCACAAGTGAGGTACCATTTTTCTCGTAGGACTTTGGGGAACGCGGGGTGGGTGGAAATTTGTGGATCCACGCAGATTCCAGAACTTTCCATCACAGAAATGTGGGGAAAATGTGTTTTTTTGGTCAATTTTTTATGTTTGCAAGGGATTCTGGGTAACAGACCATGGTGGGAGGCAGTCAAGTCACCCCATCCTGG